>NC_092725.1:78749662-79949662 GCF_047496885.1 Scyliorhinus torazame | reverse complement strand
CGGAGGCTGCCGCAGAGGAGCGTGCTGCAGGGAGGCAAGTGGCAGCCGCCCAGGCCAGAGGGCCGCCCGCCCAACAGGACAAGGAGGAGGAGCACGAGGAGTTGGTGCCACGGTGACGGAGGCACTCGATGAGGCCCCGTGTGTACCAGCCACGCTCGTTGTACCAGGACCTCACGGACCAGGCATGCAGGAGGAGACTTTGCATTAGCCGGGAAACCATCGCCCATATCTGCCACCTGATGGCACACCTGGCACCGCGTAGCACTGGGGGAGGACCACCCTCTCCCCGTGGCCGGCAAGGTTACGGTGGCCCTGAACCTTTATGCCATGGTTATACACGCAGACGGGGATTGGTGGCAAGGGGGATATGGGGATATGAGGGAAGGGGGATATGGGGATAAGGGGAATATGGGGGATATGGGGGGGAAGAGGAATATGGGGCATATGGGGGAAGGGGATATGGGGGATATGAGTGAAGGGGGATATGGGGGAAGGGGGATATGGGGGAAGGGCGATATGGGGGAAAGGGGATGGGGATATGGCGGATGGGTGAAGGGGGATATGGGGGATGGTGGATATGGGGGAAAGGGGATATGGGGGAACGGGGATATGGGGGAAGGGAGAAGGGGGGCAGGTCGTGGGGGGTCTCACTTGGTGGTGCGCCCCTGACCTCTGCATCCACAACCTCCCGGTCCTCAGGTCCGCCTGCAAGTTCCAGGGCCCTCTCTTCATGAACGGTCGCACATCAGCTGGACCCACTCCAGTCCTCTCATGCTCCAGGTTCTTGTGTGCACGCTTCTCCTGTGGGGGACGGGTGGGTAGCAGAGATAAAGGGCAACAGTGTTAGGCAGAGATATACATGCAGGCCAGCGTTTGTGTGTATATTGGCAGAGGTGCACAACTCATCCTGCCACTGCAGGCTGCATGGGTGGGTGCAGCCATGTCAGTTGCACCTAGGGCTGTGCCGCACATCGGAGGTGGGAGGGGGGGGGGTACTCACCCTGGTTGCCCTGACTAGGTCATTGACCATTGGTATGGGCGATGTGTTTTCAGAACCCCAAAATGTATCATGGAGTTCAACCAACCTCCCTCTTTAATGGATTGTTGCTTTTCCAGCACACAGCTTGTTCCCCAGGTGTGGTTTTACAATTATGGACACATGGTTTTTAACACAAAACGATGTTTATTCCATGAACCTTTTAAATAAACATTGGATCCATTAACACCCCTTACTTCAAAGATAACCCCGAAAATATTACAACACTAAATAATCCCTCAAAATGTTCCTTCAAACATCCAAAAGGCTTCAAACCTTCAAAACAGTACCACACCAGGTCACAGAATATATATATTTTCTGTTGGATGGCAGAGATATATCAGCTTGGTTGACTTCAGCTCCAGCACCTTGCTTTTCTTCCTGCAGCTCTCTGGAAACACACAGACACACACAAGCTGCTTTCTCAAACTGAACCCAAAAGCAGAAGTGAACTCCCCCCTGTGACATCACTTCAGTAATATGATCAGCTTCATCTGTTAAAGGTACATTTCTTCAGCATCCAATTCTTAAAGGCACTCTCACATGACACCTCCCCCCAAGAAAAAAAAACCCATCAACTTCAAGATGGTTTCATTTTTCACTTTTGCACCATCCACTAAGAAATGTACACAATAAATATACCTTTTCCTTTAAAAAAAACCACACGCAATCAGGTATAATAATATAGTCAATTTTTCTTTGTTCTTCTTCCTCCAACCAAAATCCCTCTCGATTGACAGTCTCTTTGAACAGGAAAGTCTCTGCACAATCCATCCATTCCTCTACTCCTCGGCATTTTCAGATACTTTAGTTCAATCTGACCACAGAGCCCCTTGCAATTCTCCAATACAGGAGCATTGGTGATCACAACTTTCAGGCAGTCAAATGCCTGTGCAAAATCCCCTGTCCATTGAAATTTTTAACGTTTCTTCAGCAATTCCATCAGTGGAGTAATCACGCCACAAAACCTTTGCACAAAGGTTCGATCAAATTCATTCATGTTAAGAGATCGCATTGTCTCCCTTTGTCTTGAGGGTATCGGAAACTCCTCAAGGAAAGTGATTCGGGCTTCTCCAAATTCACTTTCGGCTAGGTTCACCACCAAACCCACCGTCTGAAGTCGATCGAAAAACTCCATACGATGTTTAAAATGTTTTTTCCATGTCTGGAAGTTGAAAATAAAAGCAGATTGTCCCACTTTCTCCATGCAATCCTTCAAACGTGGGATAGGGTAAGAGTCCATTCTTGTAACTGCATTCATCTTTCTATAGTCCACACACAACCGTTGGGTACCGTTTGGTTTAGGTCCAATCACTATGGGTGAGCTCCATTGGCTGCAACCCACTTCAATTATGCCATTTTTAAGCATACTCTCAATCTCTTTGTTAACCTGTGCCAATTTTAAAGGTTTAAGTCTATATGGATGTTGTTTGATAGGAACAGCATTTCCCACATCTACATCAGATATAGTCATTTTAGTACTTCCCAATTTATCTCTACAAACTTGCCCATGTGATATCAATAACTCTTTCAGGTCAGTTCGCTTTTCCTCTGGAAGGTAACTTAACAATTCATCCCAATTTTTAAGAACATCCTCATTTTCCAATTTAATTTGAGGTATGTCAAATTCACAGTCATCTGGATTTGGTTCGTCACTTTGAGTTAGAATCATTAAAACCTCCTTTTTCTCTCCTTCCCTTTCAAAGTACCTTTTAAGCATATTCACATGACACACTCGGTGAGTCTTCCTTCTATCTGGTGTTTTTAACCACATAATTCAACTCACTTAATTTCCTTTCAATCTGATACGGTCCACAAAACCTAGCTCTTAAAGGCTCACCTACCACTGGTAACAACACTAAAACTTTATCCCCACTGACAAAACTACGAACTTTGGATTTCTTGTCCGTTACCAGTTTCATCACATTTTGTGCAACTTTCAAATGTTGTCTAGCCAATTCACCTGCTCTATTTAATCGTTCCCTAAAATTTCACACGTAATCCAATAGTGTAATTTCCGATTTCTCACCCACCAATTTTTCCTTAATCAATTTAAGTGGTCCTCGTACCTCATGACCAAACATTAGTTCAAAAGGACTAAATTTGGTAGACTCATTAGGTGCATCCCTAATTGCAAACAATACGAGTGGGATTCCTTTGTCCCAATCCTCTGGATAATCTTGACAATACGCTCTCAACATTGTCTTTAATGTCTGATGCCACCTTTCTAACGCTCCCTCAGATTCTGGATGGTACGCAGTTGATTTAAATTGTTTTATTCCTAAGCTATCCATAACCTCTTTGAATAACTTTGAAGTAAAATTCGATCCTTGATCCGATTGAATTTCTGTGGGTAGCCCATATCTAGTAAAGAATTTAAGTAACTCCTCCACAATCCTATTAGCTGTAATATTACGTACTGGAATGGCCTCTGGAAACCTAGTAGACACATCCATTATAGTCAAAAGATACTGATTCCCACTTTTTGTTTTAGGACGCGGTCCTACACAATCAATTAGGACCCTTGAAAAAGGTTCCTCAAATGCTGGAATGGGTATTAATGGCGCTGGTTTTATCACTGCTTGAGGTTTCCCTATCACTTGACATGTGTGACATGATTGATAAAATTTAACTACATCTTTATGTAGCCAAGGCCAATAAAAATGTTTCTGGATTTTAGCTTGAGTTTTCCTTATTCCCAAATGACTTCCCACTGGTACCTCATGTGCAACTCACAACACCTCCTTTCTATACCCTACCGGCAATATTACTTGATGAACGTCTGCCCACTTTTCATCCGCCTGCATACGTACAGGTCTCCATTTTCTCATCAAGACATCGCTTTTACGGTAATAACACTCTGGTATACTCTCAGATTCCTCTTCCGCATATGCTTTCTGATATTTCAGTTTTATTTCTACATCTTTCTGTTGTAGCACCACCAATTTTCCTGAACTAAAGATATCCGCCTCATCCTCCACCTGTTCTTGTTCTTTTTCAACCATCTGATCAAAAATCGTTTCTGATAATTGCACTTCAACTTCACTCTTTGATTTCTCCTCTTGTCTTAACCGGTGACTTTGCGACCTTGTTACTACACAATCTGGAAAAGTCCCAGGTTCTTTGTCCTTCAACCCTTCAGTAGTCGGATTTTCCACTGGCTTATCAACCACAGTAAGCATCACTCCCACCTGCGATCCAGCTATATCATTACCCAAGATAAACTGTATTCCTGGACAAGATAGTTTATCTATTATTCCTACTACCACTTCACCACACTTCACTGGACTTTCCAACCTTACCTTATAGGATGGAACGCTACTCCTCTCACCCTGTATTCCGCATATCATCACCTTTTCTGGCAACATCCTTCCCAAACTACATAATTCCTCATCTCTTACCATTAAAGATTGACTAGCCCCCGTATCTCTTAAAATTGTGACTTCTTTACCTGCTCCTCCTGATACACACGAGTAAACTTTACCCACACAAGTAAATTCTTTAAAGACATCTGGCACCTTCTTAACAATTACTTCTTGAACAGGCTGTACAATCATTTGCACCTCCTTCGCTTCCCTTGGGCTTTCCTTTACCACTGTAACAAACCCCACTGTCTTATCCTGTTTTACCACATCAGCCTTCCCAGTGCTTTTCTTCAACCACCAACACTGTGACTTTACATGGCCTAGTTTATTACAGTGAAAACATTTGAAACTTTTCATCTCTTTTCCACCCTCCTGGATTTCTTTTTTAATCTGAGGTACATTCTCTTTATTGTCTCCCATCAGATCACCTTTACTTTTACCACTTGAGTATTTCTCATGTCCCCAGTTTCTATACCTCACCGGCTGAAACTGATGTCGGAAACCAATCTTTGATTTATGAACTAATTCATAACCATCTGCTATTTCTGCTGCTAATCTCGCAGTTTTAACCCTCTGTTCTTCCACATGAGTTCTCACTACATCAGGAATTGAATTTTTAAACTCCTCCAAAAGTGTAATTTCTCTGAGAGCTTCATACATTTGGTCTATTTTCAAAGCCCTTACCCACCTATCAAAATTACTCTGTTTGAGCCTTTCAAACTCCATGTATGTTTGACCAAATTCTTTCCTTAAATTTCTAAACCTTTGTCTGTAAGCTTCAGGCACTAGCTGATATGCACTTAAGATGGATTTCTTCACCTCCTCATATGTTCCAGATACCTCCTCCGGTAGTGATGCAAACACTTCACTAGCCCTACCTACCAGCTTTTTTCGGATCAGTAATACCCACAAGTCCTATGGCCATTGCATTTGTTTAGCTACCTTCTCAAATGAAATGAAAAAGGCTTCTACCTCCTTCTCATCAAACCTTGGCAATGCTTGGACATATTTACATTGATGCTCTGTCTCATTATCCTCATCCATCTCCTCCAACTGTACGTGTCCCTTTGCGTCTGCCAATTTTAACTGATTTTCATGTTTCAGAGCCATTTTCCAAAGTTCAAACACTCTCTCGTTTTCCCTTTCCTCTCTATCTCTTTCATTGTTTCTTTCTTCGCTCTCCTTTTCTTTTTCCTCTCTATCTCTTTCTTTTTCATTGCATATTCAAGCCGCTTTAATTCTTTTTCATGTTAAAGTTGCTTTAATTCTTTTTCATGTTCAAATTGCTTAATCTGCAATTGGAGCTTTGCCATATCTAATTAGTCAGAATGTATCACAGGCAAACGTAAATGCGCAGATACCTCATCTTTTCGTATTTTGCTAGAGTTAACTGCAATGCTTTTGCTAAACTTAACAGTCTGCTTTTACTCTCTGTTGTAAGGTATCACGTGTTACCACGTCCACCCCCAAAAACTTCTGAGCCTCTGAAAGAGCCATTGTTCACAACACTCTCCCCACTTAAACTAAAATACCATACCGGAAAAGCAACAATCCTCCACTGTCTTTAAGTTCACAAAAGCCAATCCAATAGATAAGACTTTTATCCCCCTCAAGCCCCCAATTGTTATGGGCGAGGTGTTTTCAGAACGCCAAAATGTATCATGGAGTTCAACCAACCTCCCCCTTTAATGGACTGTTGCTTTTCCAGCACATAGCTTGTTCCCCAGGTGTGGTGTTACAATTATGGACACGTGGTTTTTAACACAAAACAATGTTTATTCCATGAACCTTTTGAATAAATGTTGGATCCCTTAACACCCCTTACTTCAAAAATAACCCCAAAAATAATATAACACTAAATAATCCCTCAAAATGTTCCTTCAAACATCCAAAAGGCTTCAAACCTTCAAAACAGTACCACACCAGGTCACAGAACATATATATTTTCTATTGGATGGCAGAGATATATTAGCTTGGTTGACTTCAGCTCTCTGGAAACACACAGACACACACAAGCTGCTTTCTCAAACTGAAACCAAAAGCAGAAGTGAGCTCAGCTCCCCCCCGTGACAACACTTCAGTAATATGATCAGCTTGATCTGTTAAAGGTACATTTCTTCAGCATCCAATTCTTAAAGACACTCTCACATGACACCTTCTTGTGGCACTAGGCGCCTGTCCTTGGTGTTACAGCCACGGTGCTGACGGCCTCTGCCACCTCCCTCCACAGGTGCCGGCTGAGGTGTGGAGCGACCCTGCGGCTATGTCCAAGGTACAGGGCCTCCCTCCTCTGTTCCACTGTGTCCAGGACCACCTTGATGTCCCGCTCCTGGAACCTCAGCGCTGCGTGGCGGGTGGCCATTTTGACAGGTCTCCGGGGGGGGGGGATGCGACGTCTTTTGTGCTGCGACACCGTGCGTCCGTGATGGGTGATGCCGTCGCGAATGGCGTCACACCGCTGCTAGCCTATTCCGGGCTGGAGAATTTGCGCCGTTTCGCGGGGCCCGGCGCCAGAGTGATTCGTGCCGTTTTTGCTGCCGGGTTCCAGCCATCGCGCCGATTGTTAGAGAAGCCTGCCCAGGGTGTAGTTGCTCCTGATCAATGATTCCTCCCTCAACAACTTCTGACAAACCTGCAGACTCAGGAAGAGAATGTGTGTAAGCAGCAAGTTCCCATTACAACTTGTTGCCATGTAACAAGGATTAGATTAGCATCCTTGTCTATGGAACTCCAATCCAGTAAAACCTGCGGACAACTGCTGTATCAGTTTAATTGAATCAAACGTGATTTACATGATTATTAATAGAGTGCGTATGAATTGTACAGGTCAATTTTAAAAGAATTTTACTGCATGTTTGTATTTTAATGGATGGGAGGCGGGTGGTGTTGCAGTAACTGAGTGCGAAACAGCCCCAAACAGTCTTAAAACCTAGGGCCCCAAAACGTCATAACCCAGGCCCATTGTTTAATGCACATCAGAATGTGCAAGATTGAAAAACATGGTAAAGAATTGGTAAGTGCTACGTAGCCCTTGAGCTGAGGCCAAGTCACCAACATCCCAAACTCATCAAAATCTATTAAATATTAAATTAAAATGTCCAGTCGTTCAAATTGAGTCATTTTCTGAGACAGCACAGCAAAACTCTGCAGAAACACTAACATACTGCATCAAACATCAAAGCAACGATTGAAACTTGAGCACTTTATGAGTTGTACAATGTAAACTTTGGTCATTTTGCAAAAAACTCTCATTGTGGTTTCCTTTCTGCCAACAGCACGTTCATCCACAAAGAATTTAGCTCAGACAAAATTTCCACAGATTTGTCATCATCCTCATTAGCTGTCCCTCCATTCAAGAATGACATCTACTCAGAGTTGCCAGATCCTGCCATGTGACTGGCCAATACTCAACCAGCAGATCTTTGGACAGGACATCCGATAAGATAGTAGGGTCAGGAAAATAAGATTTGCTTTTGTTTCTTTCCTTCTCTGCCACTGTTCAGCCACACCATTAAGGTGTTTGGACTCAGTGTGATACAGTTTGAAGGACAAGCCGTCATCATTTTGAATGACTGGTAGCAAGGCCCTGTTTCAAGAAGAGGTTCAGAGTGCTTTTGAAGCATTTTCTTTTTCCTCTCTTGGAATGCTGACCATCTGTGGGTTGAGAAAAAACGGCCTGGCAGAGAGATGCTTTTCGGTCATCTGGACATAGTATTCAGTTCATCAAAGGGTACTTTGGAAGAGATTTTGATAAATGCTTGTGGAGCTGGTTTCAGGATGGCTGCCCAGGTGTGGGTTGATATATGAGTTTTGTTCTGGCAACATTCAAGGACAGGCCAAGTTTCTTGTATGCAGAATTGAAGAATCAAGAATATCTTGCAAAGGATAGGTAATGACACAGCAGTCACCCACAAACTATTGATCATATATGTCTATGGTTCTCAGTTTAGACTATGGTTCTCAGTTTAGTTTTGGCATGGAGGTGACTGAAGCTAAAGAGTTTTCCATCGAGGTGGTATTTAAAATTCACACCAGTGTACAGTTGATCTTTGATGAGGTGAATAGCCACTGCCAGGCAGATTGTAAATAGAATGGGAGCTATGACACAGCATTGCTTGACACTAGCCCAGGCTCCATTAGCATATCTAGCTTAGTTACCATCTTCAGGCATGGAGATGGGTTGAAGTGTGTATACTTCAACGCAAGAAGCATCAGGAATAAGGTGGGTGAACTTAAGGCATGGATCGGTACTTGGGACTACGATGTGGTGGCCATCACGGAAACTTGGATAGAAGAGGGGCAGAAATGGTTGTTGGAGGTCCCTGGTTATAGGTGTTTCAATAAGATTAGGGAGGGTGGTAAAAGAGGTGGGGGGGGGGGTGGCATTATTAATTAGAGATAGTATAACAGCTGCAGAAAGGCAGTTCGAGGAGTCTTTCACCCTGTTGAGGTAGTATGGGTTGAAGTCAGAAATAGGAAAGGAGCAGTCACCTTGTTAGGAGTTTTCTATGGGCCCCCCAATAGTAGCAGAGATGTGGAGGAACAGATTGGGAAACAGATTTTGGAAAGGTGCAGAAGTCACAGGGTAGTAGTCATGGGTGACTTTAACTTCCCAAATATTGAGTGGAAACTCTTTAGATCAAATAGCTTGGATGGGGTGGTGTTTGTGCAGTGTCCAGGAAGCTTTTCTAACACAATATGTAGATTGTCCGACCAGAGGAGGGGCAATATTGGATTTAGTACTGGGTAATGAACCAGGGCAAGTGATAGATTTGTTAGTGGGGGAGCATTTTGGAGATAGTGACCACAATTCTGTGACTTTCACTTTAGTAATGGAGAGGGATAGGTGCGTGCAACAGGGCAAGGTTTACAATTGGGGGAAGGGTAAATACGATGTTGTCAGACAAGAATTGAAGTGCATAAGTTGGGAACGTAGGCTGTCAGGGAAGGACACAAGTGAAATGTGGAACTTGTTCAAGGAACAGGTGCTACGTGTCCTTGATATGTATGTCCCTGTCAGGCAGGGAAGAGATGGTCGAGTGAGGGAACCATGGTTGACAAGAGAGGTTGAATGTCTTGTTAAGAGGAAAAAGGAGACTTATGTAAGGCTGAGGAAACAAGGTTCAGACAGGGCATTGGAGGGATACAAGATAGCCAGGAGGGAACTGAAGAAAGGGATTAGGAGAGCTAAGAGAGGGCATGAACAATATTTGGCGGGTAGGATCAAGGAAAACCCCAAGGCCTTTTACACATATGTGAGAAATATGAGAATGACTACAGCGAGGGTAGGTCCGATCAAGGACAGTAGCGGGAGATTGTGTATTGAGTCTGAAGAGATAGGAGAGGTCTTGAACGAGTACTTTTCTTCTGTATTTACAAATGAGAGGGGCGATATTGTTGGAGAGGACAGTGTGAAACAGATTGGTAAGCTCAAGGAAATACTTGTTAGGAAGGAAGATGTGTTGGGCATTTTGAAAAACTTGAGGATAGACAAGTCCCCCGGGCCTGACGGGATATATCCAAGGATTCTATGGGAAGCAAGAGATGAAATTGCAGAGCCGTTGGCAATGATCTTTTCGTCCTCACTGTCAACAGGGGTGGTACCAGGGGATTGGAGAGTGGCGAATGTCGTGCCCCTGTTCAAAAAAGGGACTAGGGATAACCCTGGGAATTACAGGCCAGTTAGTCTTACTTCAGTGGTAGTCAAAGTAATGGAAAGGGTACTGAAGGATAGGATTTCTGAGCATCTGGAAAGACACTGCTTGATTAGGGATAGTCAGCACGGATTTGTGAGGGGTAGGTCTTGCCTTACAAGTCTTATTGAATTCTTTGAGGAGGTGACCAAGCATGTGGATGAAGGTAAAGCAGTGGATGTAGTGTACATGGATTTTAGTAAGGCATTTGATAAGGTTCCCCATGGTAGGCTTATGCAGAAAGTAAGGAGGCATGGGATAGTGGGAAATTTGGCCAGTTGGATAACGAACTGGCTAACCGATAGAAGTCAGAGAGTGGTGGTGGATGGTAAATATTCAGCCTGGATCCCAGTTACCAGTGGCGTACCGCAGGGATCAGTTCTGGGTCCTCTGCTGTTTGTGATTTTCATTAATGACTTGGATGAGGGAGTTGAAGGGTGGGTCAGTAAATTTGCAGACGATACGAAGATTGGTGGAGTTGTGGATAGTGAGGAGGGCTGTTGTCGGCTGCAAAGAGACATAGATAGGATGCAGAGCTGGGCTGAGAAGTGGCAGATGGAGTTTAACCCTGAAAAGTGTGAGGTTGTCCATTTTGGAAGGACAAATATGAATGCGGAATACAGGGTTAACGGTAGAGTTCTTGGCAATGTGGAGGAGCAGAGAGATCTTGGGGTCTATGTTCATACATCTTTGAAAGTTGCCACTCAAGTGGATAGAGCTGTGAAGAAGGCCTATGGTGTGCTCGCGTTCATTAACAGAGGGATTGAATTTAAGAGCCGTGAGGTGATGATGCAGCTGTACAAAACTTTGGTAAGGCCACATTTGGAGTACTGTGTACAGTTCTGGTCGCCTCATTTTAGGAAGGATGTGGAAGCTTTGGAAAAGGTGCAAAGAAGATTTACCAGGATGTTGCCTGGAATGGAGAGTAGGTCTTACGAGGAAAGGTTGAGGGTGCTAGGCCTTTTCTCATTAGAACGGAGAAGGATGAGGGGCGACTTGATAGAGGTTTATAAGATGATCAGGGGAATAGATAGAGTAGACAGTCAGAGACTTTTTCCCCGGGTGGAACAAACCATTACAAGGGGACATAAATTTAAGGTGAAAGGTGGAAGATATAGGAGGGATATCAGAGGTAGGTTCTTTACCCAGAGAGTAGTGGGGGCATGGAATGCACTGCCTGTGGAAGTAGTTGAGTCGGAAACATTAGGGACCTTCAAGCAGCTATTGGATAGGTACATGGATTACGGTAAAATGATATAGTGTTGATTTACTTGTTCTTAAGGGCAGCACGGTAGCATTGTGGATAGCACAATGCTTCACAGCTCCAGGGTCCCAGGTTCGATTCCGGCTTGGGTCGCTTTCTGTGCGGAGTCTGCGCGTCCTCCCCGTGTCTGTGTGGATTTCCTCCGGGTGCTCCGGTTTCCTCCCACGGTCCAAAGATGTGCAGGTTAGGTGAATTGGCCAATGATAAATTGCCCTTAATGTCCAAAATTGCCCTTGGTGTTGGGTGGAAGTGTTGAGTTTGGGTAGGGTGCTCTTTCCAGGAGCTGGTGCAGACTCAAAGGGCCGAATGGCCTCCTTCTGCACTGTAAATTCAATGATAATCTATGATTAATCTAGGACAAAGGTTCGGCACAACATCGTGGGCCGAAGGGCCTGTTCTGTGCTGTATTTTCTATGTTCTATGTTCTCCCTCAGGCATCACAGAGCTGGACATGGGAGAGTCTGGTTCACCCACCGGGTGTATGCTTCTTGAACGTTTTTGCTCCTTGTACCCTTTCCTCATTCTCACTCTCACTGCAGCAGTATTCCTGTCCACAGCATCAACAATTTATACGCTCATCAAGATTTCCCTTATCAACACTGACAATGCATTCAGAGCTCGTGTCTGCCAGCATTGTCAGTGTTGATAAGGGAAATCTTGATGAGCGTATAAGCAGTTGATTTTGAAAGATTTACATATCTCTGTTCCTCCACTCTGTTCAGAATATTATATTTGGGATATATTGTTCAAATATCCCTGTATGAACCTGTATCCTCGACCAATTGCCCATCCTGCTAATCCAAGATGTAATCCTGGAATTATTCTCACAATTAGTCATGTCTGTATATGTAATGGATCAGATTTTGGTGTGAGGAAAGTCGTTCACAACATGTTCACCTGCTATACAAAGACATTTTGCGGGCGCATCAGAGGAGCTTTCCAATAGTCAAGCGTCTTTGAATTTAGTGCCCTCTACAGGTCTGTCGGGTCTGTGTTTTCAACAACTCAGAATGCACAATACCCACTGAGACACGCAGACAATAAAGCAGGAAGTAAAAAAGCTAGTATAAATTACATTTAAAATTATTGTATAGAAAGTGAAATCAAGATTAGGATACACATTTGGATTTAATGGAGTGACATAAAAGACAAAACACAAAAAATTATAAATTCCAAAACATTAATTTTCTTCTGAGGGAAATTAACGGGCAGTGCGCTGGCACAGTGGTTAGCACTGCTGACTCATGGTGCCGAGGACCCGGATTCAATCCCGGCCCCGGGTCACCGTACGTGTGGAGTTTGCACATTCTCTCTATGTCTGTTTGGGTCTCACCCTTACAACCCAAAGATGTGCAGGGTAGGTGGATTGGCCACACTAAATTGCCCCTTGATTGGAAAATTAAAATTAAAAAAAAAAAAGAAATTGTGAAATTAACATTTGGAACCATGGAGGTTTAGCGTGTAACCACTACCGAATAACTGCCTGTCCCCCCCCCCCCCCCCCCCCTCCCAAAAAATCAGTCATTCCTGATTGAATGAGCCCCAAACCTATTTAAGCCATTTATCGAATCAGAATAGCGGGTAATTAGCCCAAGCTCATGCCCATAATCTCGATGCAGATTTCATTCATTAAGACTGCAGCAGCACAGCCTGTGGAAGAGAAGGGTATTACTGACAACAACCTCTGCATTTCCACATTTAACTGTGCATCTGCAGATACCAGAAGCTGCTGTCAGTTTCACCTTATAATCATGGTGAGCATTGATAGCCTTGACATTATTAGTCCAGCAAAATCTGGGCCAATGTCATAAAGATCCATCAGATGCCTATGTTGAAATGAAAGATAAAGAAATGAGTCAGCACATTTCCCGAGACACTCACTACCCTAATCCTGCTATAATGAAAACATCTACTTACCCATACTTTCTGTTTTCTAATCATCCCTGTGGTTACATTTCCTTTACGCAATTTGCCCCAAATTGGTGTCAGAGGCAGCCTTGAAACAGTGATCTTATACAAAATTTGCCAATCAGGGCAGCAGACTGAACTTTCTGTTTGTAATGTTCGTGAAGGAAGAAATTATATTTATAAAAATATATTTCAGTTCTGATACACTAAGCTATGTATTGTGCTCAATATTGTGTGTCACACTTTAAAGAAAGATATAAAGAAACAAAGTCATTTCAGACTTTAAGGGACATACACAAACACTTACCATTATGTTAATTATTTTTCAAACCTTGCATTGTTTTGTTTACCGTGTGTTCCAGAGCATGTTTTGATAATAATATAATAAAAAAGATAAAATGGCGTACACAGAAGCTCACAGTCACATATTTTGATTAAATATATTTTATTAAAGTCCAGAACAACGACTTTAATAGCAAGAACATCTCAATACTGCCTGCCCAAAAAATGTTAGCACCCACAATGATACAAAAGTCTAATTCCTGTAAAGCTAAATGTCTGAATCAAGGTAGGGTGAAGCAGTTTAATACACTGTTACTTATTAAAATAAAAATAGTTACCCATAATATAAATTCAAATGAGTATATAATCTAAAATTCAATTCACAGAAGAGACATCTTAGTATAATCATACAGCTCAAAACAAATGAGGTGCCATTTTGCCTCGCTGCTGTCTTTGAGTTCGCACCTTTATACACAAGAGCTTGCAGGAGGAAAGTGAAACATTGTGCAAACAGAAATAGGAAATTGTTAAATTCATAATACAAGTTAACATGAATATCATAGTACAAGTTAACATGAATATCATACACAGAAAATTAAAAGAAATTATTTTTGTTACAGCTCACAAATGTCCTAAAGATTTCTGTTGATGTTTTGGTTTTCTTTAGGCAGTCCTTCAGTAGCAAAAATGTCAAATGTTCATTTCCCTTGTTGTACTCAGTGCCCAGGATATCCGATTCCAAAGTGTGCCTTCTGTAGCTAGTCTGTTATCAACACCATTTCCCTGAGCTCATTATTCAAACATGCATATCAAACTTAGGCACAGTACGGTATCCTTGTCCAACAGTAGACCCTTGAAGATTACATGAGAATAGGAATGAGCAGGGTTCAAGCAAAGATGTTTGGTTTTAATTAAACTCTTTCTACAGGATCAGGAGAAAATAAGTAAAGGACTCTAATTAAAAGCAAGAGAACCTCCATTGAAGCATCTCTGCTTCAGATTTTAAAAGTTCTTAACTTGTGAATAATCAATGATTGTGAATCTGGTCGGAATATTTAAAAAACAGTTCAATAAGAAACAGTCAGATAAAAACTTGACACCCATAGGTGGAGGGGAAAAAATAGTCTGAGGAAGTCCTGAACATGGGAATTACCAAGTTAAGGTTTGAATGGTTTTCCTTTTCCCAACCTTCTAATGTTCTTGTAACAAAATGAAGAACAAGGTTGAGTAGCTTTATTTTCAACATGTTCACTAAACTCTATAAGTTTAGCAAAAGACTATTAATCTTCACATCACTGATGAAATGAAATGAAAATGGCTTATTGTCACAAGTAGACTTCAAATGAAGTTACTGTGAAAAGCCCCTGGTCGCCACATTCCGGCGCCTGTTCGGGGAGGCTGTTACGGGAATTGAACCGTGCTGCTGGCCTGCCTTGGTCTGCTTTCAAAGCCAGCGATTTAGCCCTGTGCTAAAAAGCCCCTGATCTACGCTCTGCTTATGTTTCTGTGTCGGAGCAAAGCCATCCCAGGTCACTCTAGTACACCTCTTAAAAGCTACCTGCAGAGTATTACTTGCAGAGCCCTAGACAGGTCTGGCACATAGCTGAGGGAAATAACAGAGGGCTCAAAGTTATTTTTTAATTTAAAGGTTTTAATTGAAAAAGGATCAATCTACATCAATCAGCAAACAATTGGTGGAACTAATAACGCTAAGCAAGTTGCATTACAGCAGCTCTATCCAATTGTTTTCACTAATTCTTTATATCCCCATAATATATTAGTATGAAACGTACAAAGCAATCCTGGAAATTAAATCTGTGTGGACTGTTACACCCGAGATATTATATTGTAACCTAAAACCTTGTAACATGTTATTTGAAAACTTCACCAGTCTGCTGTATTTCCACCAGCGACCAAGCAGAAATTACCTGGATAGTGAACGTCAAACACATATTTTAACATAATTATATACCAAATGGACCCTAAACGTTTCTCTTTTCTTGACAGCCACTTTCCATGTGTGTTTGCCCTGGAGTGGCTCAAGTGGACTGGATGATCCTTGTTTATTGCTCAACAAATTGACTCACAATGCCAATTGTGGTTGAAAATTGCAGGTCTGACAGGCAAGAGACATCCGTGAATGATTTCAATGTATGACATAAGAGGCTGCAAATTTGGATGTAACATTTTCACATTGTGAATATTTTCAAGTTGACTGAACTTGCCCACTCATCTTTAAAATGAATCCCCAAGTTAATGGCAGGGAATTTGAACCATTAGCGTGTCACTCAGAACACTATTACAAGTCTGAATCTGCCATTTGTTTTGAAACCCAAATTCTTATTCACCATTTATCAAATTAGCCACTGCAATCAACAATCTCATGACTTTGACAGGATGATGGATAAGGATATGAATCATTTTTTTTACCTCATCAGCAGAATAGCTGATTTAAGGTAA
This sequence comes from Scyliorhinus torazame, assembly GCF_047496885.1. Classification (NCBI taxonomy): domain Eukaryota; kingdom Metazoa; phylum Chordata; class Chondrichthyes; order Carcharhiniformes; family Scyliorhinidae; genus Scyliorhinus; species Scyliorhinus torazame. Next base: position 79,933,654 of record NC_092725.1, on the reverse strand, counting down.
GGGCAGTAATGTAAACTGTGACACGCTTTACTGAGGGATGCACTGCTCGTCAGAATTTCACTGAGGAATCAGTCACTGAGGGATTACCTTCAGTCTGAGTTGATTGGTGAGTTAGATTAGATCTACATTTGTCAGCGGGGGAGGGGGCGTCAAATGGAATGGGATGGCTTTGCTTATTTCTCCTCAGGAACATAGATGGCATTGATCAGTCACCCATTGGTTCATATTCAAAACAAGATGATGAATTATTTATTTATAGAACATTTCAACACTATGTAACTGCAAATGTTTTTGGTTGGATTTGATTTCAAGCCTGGAAGTGACGTTCATTTACACTAAGCAAGAGAGGAAAGAAAAATGCACAAAGCATGTCAACACAGTGTTTATACTATTTAGGCAGGAGGAATAAAAGTGACAGTTTTAATCTGCCAATAGTTTTCAGCAAAAGAATCAAAGAAAACCCCCTTTTTATCGTGAAGATAAATGAAGGCAGTACAGTTTTTAGTCAATGTAAATGCCAGAGAAATTAATCTGTTCAGCATAAAAGATTTTCATGTAACGCACCACAAAGCCCATTAAACACACACCCATTTTTATGACAGTTTCTAAAACACAGACAATGAACAGGCCAAAGAGGAACTAAAATTAAAAATGTTACAAGTATAGAATTACAATACTCTTTAAACACACATTAAAATTCATTGTTTACATTGTTTTTGACACGAGAAACATTAAACAAGTTTTAAAAAGGTAACCAGCAAAACAATTTTGTTCAGTAAAATTATTGGGCAGTTTTTTAAAAAAAAGATCATTTTATTCATAAAATGAAGTTGTACCAGTCTTATTTATAACATTTGTTTCCTTGCATGGTTTAGTTCTGTACCAGATTGTGACATTTGGCTTGTGTATGTGCCAAAGGAATATTGTTCCATCGCCAATTTAAATAACAATTCAGCTGTTTGTGCAATGCTTTAGGTTAACAGTAAGACTGAAACAGTCAGATCAATTAATTTGTTTGGCGGAGAGAGGCATAAATTGATAGTAACATCACGTAAGCTTTTCGCCTTCAGTCCTTTTATCTCTATTTCAACAGTTAGTATGTTTCCATTTTATTAAGGTTTTATTGTACATATAGAGAGATATATAAACAACAAAATACAGATGGTATAGAGTAATCTTTAATTTAATGTTGGGGTTCCTATGACATGTGACTGCATCTACAGGAAAACATATATGTAGGTGGGCGACTCAGAAAGAGAGACAGCATGATCTCTTCCGTGTTTTTAACAGCTAATCATCTTTGCCACATAGAATCTGCTGCACAGGAACAGGCCATTTGGCTCAACAGGTCTAAGCTGATATTTGTACTTCATAGTAGACTTCTCTCACTCTAACTACATCTTTCATCCTTCTCATTTATGTTTGCATCAAAACATCCTTTAAATGCAAGGCCATCTGCACCAACTACTCCATGTATGTAGATAGGCCAATGAGAAGCGAGGCCATATTGGATTTGGTACTGGGTAATGAACCAGGACAGGTGTTAGATTTGGAGGGAGGTGAGCACTTTGGTGATAGTGACCACAATTCGATTATGTTTACTTTAGTGATGGAAAGGGATAGGCATATACCGCAGGGCAAGAGTTATATCTGGGGGAAAGGCAATTATGATGCGATGAGGCAAGACTTAGGATGCATCGGATGGAGAGGAAAACTGCAGGGGATGGGCACAATGGAAATGTGGAGCTTGTTCAAGGAACAGCTACTGCGTGTCCTTGATAAGTATGTACCTGTCAAGCAGGGAGGAAGTGGTTGAGCGAGGGAACCGTGGTTTACTAAAGCAGTCGAAACACTTGTCAAGAGGAAGGAGGCGGCTTATGTAAAGATGAGACATGAAGGTTCAGTTAGGGCGCTCGAGAGTTGCAAGTTAGCTAGGAAGGACCTAAAGAGAGAGCTAAGAAGAGCCAGGAGGGGACATAAGAAGTTTTTGGCAGGTAGGATCAAGGATAACCCGAAAGCTATCTATAGGTATGTCAGGAATAAAAGAATGACTAGGGTAAGAGTAGGGCCAGTCAAGGACAGTAGTGCGGGGAGATAGGAGAGGTGCTAAATGAATATTTTTCATCAGTATTCACACAGGAAAAAGACAATGTTGTCGAGGAGAATACTGAGATTCAGGCTACTAGACTAGAAGGGCTTGAGGTTAGCAATTCTGGAAAGTGTGAAAATAGATAAGTCCCCTGGGCCGGATGGGATTTATCCTAGGATTCTCGAGGGAGGAGATTGCTGAGCCTTTGGCTTTGATCTTTAAGTCATCTTTGTCTACAGGAATAGTGCCAGAATCCTGGAGGATAGCAAATGTTGTCCCCTTGTTCAAGAAAGGGAGTAGAGACAACCCTGGTAACTAGAGACCAGTGAGCCTTACTTATGTTGTGGACAAAACCTTGGAAAGGTTTATAAGAGATAGGATGTATAATCATCTGGAAAGGAATAATTTGATTAGAGATATTCAACACGGTTTTGTGAAGGGTAGGTCATGCCTCACAAACCTTATTGAGTTCTTTGAGAAGGTGACCAAACAGGTGGATGAGGGTAAAGCAGTTGATGTGGTGTATATGGATTTCAGTAAAGCGTTTGATAAGGTTCCCCACGGTAGGCTACTGCAGAAAATATGGAGGCATGTGATTCAGGGTTATTTAGCAGTTTGGATCAGAAATTGGCTAGCTGAAAGAAGACAAAGGGTGGTGGTTGATGGGAAATGTTCAGACTGGAGTCCAGTTATTAGTGGTGTACCACAAGGATCTGTTTTGGGGCCACTGCTATTTGTCATTTTTATAAATGACCTGGAGGAGGGCATAGAAGGATGGGTGAGTAAATTTGCAGGTGACACTAAAGTCGGTGGAGTTGTGGACAGTGCAGAAGGATGTTACAAGTTACAGAGGAACATAGATGAGCTAATTCGCTGGGCTGAGAGGTGGCAAATGGAGTTTAATGCAGAAAAGTGTGAGGTGATTCATTTTGGAAGGAATAACAGGAAGACAGAGTACTGGGCTAATGGTAAGATTCTTGTCAGTGTGGATGAGCAGAGAGATCTCGATGTCCATGTACAAAGATCCCTGAAAGTTGCCACCCAGGTTGAGAGGGTTGTTAAGAAGGCGTACGGTGTGTTAGCTTTTATTGGCCGAGGGATTGAGTTTCGGAGCCATGAGGTCATGTTGCAGCTGTACAAAACTCTGGTGTGGCCGCATTTGGAGTATTGCGTGCAATTCTGGTCACCACATTATAAGAAGGATGTTGAAGCATTGGAAAGGGTGCAAAGGAGATTTACCAGAATGTTGCCTGGTATGGAGGGAAGATCTTATGAGGAAAGGCTGAGGGACTTGAGGCTGTTTTCATTAGAGAGAAGGTTAAGAGGTGACTTAATTGAGGCATACAAGATGATCAGAGGATTGGGGTAGGGTGGACAGTGAGAGCCTTTTTCCTCGGATGGTGATGTCGAGCACGAGGGGACATAGCTTTAAATTGAGGGGAGACAGATATAGGACAGATGTCAGAGGTAGGTTCTTTACTCAGAGAGTAGTAAGGGCGTGGAATGCCCTGCCTGCAACAGTAGTGGACTCGCCAACACTAAGGGCATTCATAGAATGTACAGTGCAGAAGGAGGCCATTTGGCCCATCGAGTCTGCACCGGCTCTTTGAAAGAGCACCCTACCCAAGCCCACACCATCCCCATAACCCAGTAACCCCACCCAACACTAAGGGCAATTTTAGACACTAAGGGCAATTTAGCATGGCCAATCCACCTAACCTGCACATCTTTGGTCATTGGATAGACATATGGGCGATAAGGGAATAGTGTAGATGGGCTTTAGAGTGATTTCACAGGTCGGCGCAACATCGAGGGCCGAAGGGCCTGTACTGCGCTGTAATGTTCTATGTTCCATGTGGCAAAGTTCCACCGTCTTGCTGCTCTGTGTGTACTACTTTCTATGATCTGTGTGATCAGTTACCATCTAGAGCACTCAGTGAAATATTTCCTCACTTCATGACCTCATCAAAAAATATACTTTAATCCACTTAATTGTAGATTGGTTCAATGTAGAAATGTAAATGAAAAGGCAAAATGTCTCTTACTTCAAGAGAATTTGGCCCTGTTGCATGTACAACATAGTCATTTTGTTTACGCTTGTCTAGTTTCCTCCCATCTCCGCTGAAGATAGGATATCGTTTCACAGGTTGGGGAGGGGGTGGAGTGGTGGGAGCTGAAGCCCTCCTGCATTTCACCCATTCTTCACCATAAACCAAGAGAGTGAATGGTGGCAGATTATGTCCACGGAGTCCATTTCACCATGTTCTCACTTGATTTCCCAAAAGTGCATTTTTCAGCAGGATTCACTGGAGAACGATCAGTAATAGGGACACTGGAGTCGGGGCATGAATGGTAATCACGGTGCTTTATTGCCTTACCAGATGAGTATAGTTACCTTAGTACAGACCAAGGGTTGAAATTGAGATCTTTCTTTCTGTGATGTTTGGCTCACACACAATTGGCCACATTGAACATTTGATCATTTAAACTGGTGGGAACAGGCACAGCAAAGGTATATCGACTTTAGCCAAGCTTCTGTCGGCAGCGTTCTAGCAGGCTCCAATGTAAATGCTACATGGAATACTTTGGAGAAATAGTGGCCAAGAAAAATGGCCTCTGGTGGGCAGCTTCTATATGCAACAAAACAGTTCTGCAATTAATTGCCTGAAAGATCTTTTTATAAGACGACAGTCATTAACATGCATGCATATGGTTGTTTTAAAACTGCTGCTTTAGCCATTTTTTAAGCTTAAATTGTCAAAAACACCCCAAGATCAAAATGGGTTTCAATAGAAACTGTGCTGGGACCAAGCACAACAAGATCTTCCCCAACATAAATATGCTAATCGTTCAAATTTCTCCATGGTTGAAGTCCTCATTATCTCTTTAACTTCCTTCAGCCCTCCCTCCAAACCATCCGAATTTTACATTCCTCCAGTTCTATCTTTTGGTGGATTCCCCATTTCCTTTGCCAAATTATTGAATGCTGTGCTTTCAGCCAGCCGGGGCCCCAAGCTCTGATATTCCCTCCATAAATTTCTCTGTCACTCTATCCTCCTTCAAGACACTCCATGTTTTTTGTCATTAGCCCTAAATCTCCTTCTTCGGCACCAAAACAAGTGTTTTACTTGTTTGCAGTGGGGAAGATTGGGACCCAACCACACTTCCATTGGATTTATGGTGGAATTGTGTTCATTGGTTTGTGCAGTATTAGCCCCATAATCTATATTGATACTTTAGTGCAGTGCTGAATGAGTGCCGCTTTGTCAGAGTCTCTGGGCGGGATTCTCTACTCCCGCGCCGAAGTGCCCACGCCGTCGTGAACGGCGGCGAGGTTCACGATGGCGCAAAACGGCCCCGATCCCGACCGATTCAGGCCCCGACAATGGGCTAGTATCGGGGCTGCGTCATCTACACGCGCCAGGCCTTGTCGCCGCGTAAAGGCGGCGCCGCATAGATGACGCCGCCGGCGCCGCATAACTGGTGTCACCCGCGCATGCAAGAAGATGGCGGACGGATCTTGCGGGGCCGCGGAAGGAAGGAGGTCCTCCTTCAAAGAGGACGGCCCGACGATCGGTGGGCACCGATCGCGGGCCATGCCACATTTGAGGAACCCCTGGTGCAGGATCCCCCCTCCCCCCCCACAGGCTGCGCCCCCAGCGTTCCCGCGCTGTTCCCGACGGCAACGACCAGGTGTGGACGGCGCCGGGGGGAACCCGCCGTTTTGGCCTGGCCGCTCGGCCCATATGGGCCTGAGAATAGTGGGGGTGCCGGAGAATCGCTATTTTGGATGTCTCCGGCGATTCTCCGGCCCGCGGAACTCGACGGGGCCGTTCCCGCCGCTTGGGAGAATCACGGGAGGGTGTCGGACCGGTGTCCCGGGAAATATTGGCGGCCCAGGCGATTCTCCCAACCGGCGCGAGAGTGGAGAATCTCGCCCTCTGTCTTTCAGATGTATGCTCGTTTGTGTGACATTATTTTTTAAAAGTAAATTTAGAGTACCCAATTCTTTTTTTCCAATTAAAGAGCAATTTAGCGTGGCCAATTCACCTACCCTGCACACCTTTTTGGGTTGTGGGGGTGAGACCCACGCAGACACGGGTAGCAAACTCCACACAGACAGTGACGTGGGCCCAGGATCGAACCCGGGTCCTCAGTGCCGTGAGGCAGCAGTATGACATTATTAAAGCAAAGTAGAAGAGTTCTGTCAAACATGTGCCTCTAAACCAGCAAGTTAACTGGCCAGTCATCCAATTTCTATTTCTGGTATAGAACAGGAAACCCTGTTAACAGTGGCATTCCTATACAACCCCTACTACTTGGAAACCTGGGGAAGGTGTTTGCTGTCGCTGCATTGAAAGATCCCACCAACGAGAATGGGTGGAAAATTCTGGTCAGTTGATACTTTGATAACTCCTACTCAGAGAACATAAATCTGATTGTGAAGCACAGTTCTAATAGTCTGTGTGGGAGCGTGGAAATTCCCACCCATTATATTTATATATTTCATTGGACAGGCCTGAAATGTGTTATCTTGATCTCTTGCAGTAACTATTCTGTTTAAAATTTGCTCATTTAAGATGGATCACGTGCTCTATATATTTTAATTTAGAACGGTGAGCATGAGTCTGTGGTGGAGAAACCGATTTCATAAAACTGGGATGAAATGAGATGAACCTCATTTAATGAGCCTCCATTGACTATTAACTCAAAAATTGAAAGAGATTAAATCATTTTATAAATAGTTTCTGTTGGTTCTATTTGACAGAAATCAGCCAAACCAGATTGAGGAATTTTAAGTGCAAATTATGTAGAGTATAAATCCAGCTTCCACGACCTTTAACGTTAGTTTAAGAAAACATTGCTTTGGAAGCTGGCCCTTCCCAAAAATATGACCATGCCCCAGTGAAATAATGATCATAGTGAGTTTCCACCGGTGGTGCATGTTTCTGACCATTTGAACAGGCTCTTCAATTTAAACTGCTTTTTTAAAGCACAAAGGCACATTTTTAAAGTTTTTAAATATTAAAAAAGTTACTAAGCAACTGGTGTACACTGATGAAGCAGTAACCAGTTCAGTATAGTTATTTGGAAGTAATTTCAGTGATTTAAAAGTGAGTTATTCACAGGTGGTGAATAGACACTGATAAAAGAATGCTTACTTTATGTGAGCAATCAATTTTCAGCTGTATTAATGAAACCACATCAGGCTTCCACTCTTCTAAGGGGGGAGAAAAAAATGATCATCTGTTTATTATTCTGCCTGACTGCATTGATTCACGGACAATTTTACACTTGTAATGATACAAATGAGTTTGAGTGGAAATTTGAATCCCAACTTTATTTTAGAAACCCAATGTGATTTCAACTCCAATTTGCACACAGGTTACCAAAGTGGGTACTCTACCCTGCTGTTAACACTGAATTTTGGGGCAGCACGGTGGCACAGTGCTTAGCACTGCTGCCTCACGGCGCCGAGGTCCCAGATTCGATCCCGGCTCTGGGTCACTGTCCTTGTGGAGTTTGCACATTCTGCTCGTGTTTACATGGGTTTTGCCCCCACAACCCAAAGATGTGCTGGCTAGGTGAATTAGCCATGCTAAATTGCCCCTTAATTGGAAAAAATGAATGGGGTACTCTAAATTTAAAAAGAAATACTGAACTTAATATTGAACAAAATACTTCAATTAGCTGAATAGTTCACACAACACTGCATTACACAGTTTGGTGTTTAACAATAGGATAATTACATTAGTAGGAGGAAGAATGAGTTTTAAAGAGTTTTAATTGAACATCTGCACAATGGACCTAGTATCAGATCATCCATGTGTAAATGAGAAAGAATATCAAATATAGAAAAAATAATAATGTTTCTGATGGATATATGTTATACATGCACATTTGCAAATGTACCAAGAACAGTACATATTCAAACAGGGCTTTTATGGGGAGTTTTATCATTCTTGTGGTTATCAATAAAGACATTTGACAGTTACACTTCAGTATCATAATTTTATATGCCTCAGCATGAATTATGTTTGTCCATATATGTCATTGGGAGAGCCTACAATCAGTGACTGTGGGATAGAGATTACTGTGCCCTGACCAGTTGGATCATCATTTTATTAGACATCAATATGCCTTTGTCTTTGCCCATATATGTCGATGACATGAGCCAACGCAGCTTGTGATTGTGAGGTAGAGTTCGCTGTGTCCTGACTGGTTCAGTAAATTCTTTTTTTTCTAAGTAGTCTCAGATTCCTGTAGTGAATAATTATGGTGATGTGCTTAGAGAAGAATGCATATGATGGTTCTTAAAATACAGTAGTAAAAATCAGGCAAGTTCCAGACAAAAGTCATGTTGCGCAATATATGAGCACAATGTCTAGTCTGGAAAAACACATGTTAGGCAATTATCTATGTCACAGATGCACTTTTGTCTGAATGGGAATCTGACAATCCTTAAACACAAAATAATAAATTATTGTTCTATAAAATAAAAGTATGAGACTGAAGTAAAGCTTACACATCAGGGACGATCTGTCCGATGTGTATATACACATATGGAAAAATGTATATGTGAAAGCTTGGCCCACTTAAAGGTGCATACGCTTACTTAATCATCTCAAAATAATACCCAGAGTTAATATGGCTGATTGCTGTGGCTGCCAATGCAAATTCTGCAATAGTGTTAAGATCCTGAAGCACACCTAGGAGATTTTCTGACCTCTGTTGGCTGGTAATATTCAGGGTTCAACAATGACTTCAGATCTAATCCTGGTTTTTGCCGTAGAACGCGACTGCCATATCACTAGAAAAGCAGGGCACGATACAACCATAAATGTTCACGTCTTATGCTGGCTAGAGCAATCCATATGAATCTCAGTATCTTGCTCTATCCAGAGTGCTGTGTTGCCATCTGTTTCAAATGTTTAATTATTCTCCCCTTAAAAGATGCAAGAGTGCCTTGATTCCTCAGGTGTCAAAGCATCACATCCTCTAACGTATCCCTGCAAAAATAAATTTATCCTAATTTCTCTCTTCCAATATTAAACTAATGATTCCCCATCCATCCATTACTGACTCTTGAACTGTAGCAAATACACTTTCCCAGCTTTACCTGAAAAATAACTTCACCATCATTGTAAAATCCTCAATTAAATATCGTCTTTCTTTTCTGTTATCCAACTGTCCCAATTTTTTTTCTTTCCTTATTACGATAGTTTCTCAAGCCCTAATATCACAATGTGCTATATTGAGAGCAATGTTATGGCAGATTGTCAACTTTTGGGTGGAATTTACATAGCATGAACTTTACAGTGTAAATTAATTGTAGGAGAAATGGCTCTTAGTATGACATGCGTAGATAAACTGAGGTTTTTTGCTGACTGAAAGCATGAAATATCAAAATGGCCAAATTGCAATGAAATACAATAATAGGAATTAATTTGAGGACCAAGTTTCAGGAAATTGATTACATTTGAGCACTCTCGTTAAGGCCGAGGAACATGAAAAACAGGTCATCTTGAAATGGCTGGCGGATTGGTTGAAAACAAGATTGCATTGTTGCAAATATGGTTCATGAAAGATAAAAAAAAGATTATTTAAAAGGTGTAAGGAAGGATATGTAGAACTGTGAGGAATTTCACAGTTTGTCACCACTGGAATTGGCAGCTTGTGAATCCCTGAAATCTGGAAAGACCGTGAGATGATGTCATTCTAGTTGCCAAGATTCTAATCCTGTGTGTTGAACCAGGTCATATTCCAATAAGGATGATGCTGCTGCGGCAGATAGACTTGCCAGATAACTACACAGTGGTTCACATGGCAATAAATGAAATGTAAGGGCCAGAACTTTCGAGGAGAGGGGATCATAGTTGGATTGCCACCGGGTTTCTTTTCACTTACCTAAGTCGGGAGCTACACATTTCTTGCCCAACCTGCGCCTGGTGAGAAATGGGCAGTGTACCCAGTCCCGAGGCCTTCCAGTGCAGGGCATTGAAGATACACCCACTTTTTATGGCACTAGTTTCCATAAACCCAGGTAAGTTTAAAGGTTCCTGGGTTTAAATGCACTTCGAGAAGCCCAGGAGAAGCTAAGAGTGTAATGTAAGTGGATAGGATGGCGGGCAACAGGGGGCGGATAGAATGGTCTGGAGGGGGTCGGGTGGTCAGTCGGGAGTGTAGTTGAGGGTTGAGAGGATGTGCGGGTGGTTGAGAGCGGTAGGGTGGTAGTCAGGAACTGGGGTGGTAGTTGGGAGGGAAGTCGAGGTGGGGGGTGGTGGTAGGGTTGTTGGGTGGTTAGGGGCTAGGCGTGTTGTTGGGGGGGGTTAGTTGGAGGGCCAGTGTGGGGTGTAGTCAGGGCATAAGTTCCAAAGTTATTCAAGAGCTAGGAGTTGTTTTAATTCTTATAACTTTTCTTGGGCAACTATTCTGCTAAGAGAGTGGGAACCAACCAACATCTCTCATTTATATTGGAGTTTTAGATAGTTCTTGCTACAGGGCATTTGCCCATCAGAAGTTCAAACTTCCTGCGCAATTCCCATGTATCCCGTGCCTGGGGACCTCAGGGGTCCCTCAGTGCATCTTCTGTGGCACCTCTGGGGTACAACTCCTTGGAGATCTGAAGTTCTGGGTCCTTAAAACAACTAGAGGGATGCAACCCTGAATTTGTATCAATATTTCTTTCAAAAGGTGGTTTATTTTTAGATCTGCATTGTTTATTGGTGAGGGGGTGGCCCTTACACAACTCCTTTCTGGCCTGTCCCATGCCTAAAAAAGTGGTGGATTGCAGTATCATCTAAAGTCAGGGATGGTTCTATGGTTTAGGGAGGGAATGATTAAGTCAATGCATTCAATCACATTAAATATACATTTACCAGATAGTTTGCTTCAATTGAAAGAGGCAGCTGAAGTGTTATAACAATCCATGAACAATATTAAAGGATTTCAAAGTACATTTATGGTTTTATTAATGAATGCCTAGTAGAAGCTTGTGATGAGTACTAATTGCTAATTAAAGCTGATAATGATTAGGCAGAAGGAATATTGCAGACACTAAGGGAATTCAGGGCAAGGCACCACAATTTAAAAAGTGAGGGTAGAAAATATGCTTTTGATCAACTGGCTTCCTGGAGCATTCCCTGAGGGAGGTTAACTGTAGGAACTCAGCTGTGTAGATAGGAGGTCTCAATAATGATGGAGCTTGTGTAAAAAAATGAAATCTCAACTGAGGGGCACTTTAATGTTAAAGGGGGCAGGCAATTCAGCTGGTGAAGATTCTGACAGACAGTTAAAGGGAGTACCTCTGTCGAAAAGTGCCTAACCTTTCCTCCCCCATCTAAATCTTTCTGACATTAGTTGTTGAATTGGGTTTGTTTAAATATATCACAGTAAACTACCAAATTGGACCCACAATAGCAGTAGTATGTCAACCTTAAAAGGGAAATGTATTCTGCTGACTTTTGTAAAAAAAAAATCGAAATAATATGAAAGGAGATCAATGAGCAGGTTTCTCCATTTGGGAGACAAGGAGCTGGATTCTCCGCACCCTGACGCCAAAATCGGGTCCGGCGCCGGGCCGGAGACTCCATTTCCCAGCACGGAATCGGGATCAGTTCCCCGATTCTGCGGGCCTCGAAAAGCGCCATGCTCGGAGAGTACGCTGAGCTGCATAGCACCTACCCGGTGCTACTGCTGGAGGTCCGCTCCGCCATTCTCCGCCCCCGACCAGCTGGAGTCCGGACAGCGTGGACCACTCATGGCCCTGCTGGGCGGGAAACTAGCGTGGCAGCTGCGGACTCAGTCCGTGGACGCCCTAGTCGGGGGCAGGCCGATTGGAGGGCAGGGGGGTTATATGCAGCCGGGCAATGTTTGTGCGGGTGGTCAGGGTCGGGCGCGCGGCGATATGGGGATCTATTTTTAGTGTCCAGCTCTGCGGTCTGAGTCCGCCATGGAGCATGGCGCGGCCGCTGGAGGTCGCCGCTGTGCCCATGTGCGGCCTCCAACCTGGAAGTGCGAGGCTCGCATCTGCAGCAAAAGCTGCTGGTTTTATGCTGGGTCCCTGATAGCCCCCTGCAGGGCTAGGAATATGTGGCCCTTTCACGCCTGTTTTTCTGGCGTAAAAGTCCACAGGTTTTAGGACAGCGTGGGGACATCGAGCCAATACCAGAGAATCCAGCCGGTGACATGTCGGCGGCAGCATCAAGATTCTCTGTTCCCGCAGCTGGGGCGTCATTCTCCGCCGGCGGGAGTCTCCGTTTTGCCGGCGCCCGGGGGTTTCCTGACGGTGTGGGGCTGCCCCACAATGGGAAACCCCATTGATTGGCCGGTGTTACGGAAACTCCCGCCGGCCGGTCGGGGCAGAAATGTGGCAGGGCGGGTAGGAGAATTTCGCCCCTGGCCTTTGGGATTTCCCATACTGCCAGGAAACCCGCGGGCGAGGGTGAGCTGCCGACGGAACGGAGAATCCCGCCGATGGAGAATTCACCCCTAAGTGTCGATGCCAGGACTGAACTGTGTGCGGTTTGTGTTCCCATTGGGGGCGCTAATTGATGAGAGTCAGTATACGCAAATGGACCAGATTTCTGCTGACACAAATTCAGAGCAACTACCGGCCCGGCAGATGTTCTAACTGCTGGGGCCGGAGTTAGCGCTACAGAGCCTGGCAGCTGGAGCTGTTTTTAAGCGCTTCACTTACCACACACTCACTGCAGCCATCAGGATGACTCACAGAAAATGTGCCCCCCCCCCCCACCCCCCCCCTCACTGAGGTCAGGAGTCCATGCCAGTGAGGAAAGGAGGGACATTCTCTTCCCCAGGGTGGGCCACAAACTGAAGCCTGCCCGCCTGAACAGTGCCTGGGAGGTGGTTAGCAGAGGCAGTGCTGCCAGCCTCACCAGGAGGAGACAGTTGGCGATTGGGAGGGATGGGGGACACTATTGAGGCCTCTGCCCTGAGGGGCAGAGAACCAGGAAGGGCTCCAAAGGTGCAGGTGTCCTCTGGCAGGCTTGAGCTCTGCTGATCCCCTGCTTCCTCTGCAGTGGAGCAGCATTTCTGAGAAGTGCCAACACCTGGGACGGGCCTCTGATTGAGACTGGCCATGCCCATCTCCTTGATAACACAGGTAAGGTATGAGGGTGTCCAGAGGGGCAGCCTAGGTGGGCTCCCAGATAACCAGAGGTCTTTGAACATTTAAAGGTCACAGGCAGCACTTGGTCGTGCGAGCAGCCATGAGCCTCTAATTAGCACCAAAGGGGTTTGTTTAAAAGACAAGACTGCAGCAATGGCTGTCTGAGCCAGGCCACCCCGATCCCGGGGGGGGGGGCACCCAGAATCCACAGACCCCACACCAAGTCACTCCCTGCTACTGCCCCTGGGCAGCCAGCCTCCAGCAAGCCCAACAGTTATCAATGGTTTTCCAGTGTTATTTTAGCCTCCCGCTCCCACTCCACAGCTGTGGCTCCCATCCCCATTTATAAATACTTGTACTTCCAGCCCGCGAGACCTCTGCCTGAGAGGGGTGCAGCATTGCAAGGGCAGAGCATGAAGTGTCCAAGCCGATAATCACATTTAAATACATGCAAATGACGGGTTGCAAGTCCCAACCGGTGAGGGCGCAAACCCTCAATTTTTGCCAGACGCCCGATTCTCCGCCTAATTGCAATTCGAGTTTCCTGCGTCGCGAGGTGGAGAATACATTCCAGTGTCTTTTGAGCATCCTGGTTTATTCTCTGGTATGCCTTATTGTCAATTGAAAATCATGAACCATGATATTAGAAACAGGGGAAGAGAGGTTTGGGCTGGATTTCAGTTCTAGGATCGGGACCCTGTGTTGGGTGTATTTGCGGATCCCGACCCTGCACTGCATTGCCCCCTGATGCTCAATGTGGGTTTACACGAGCTGGCCTATTAGTGGCCAGAGAACATATTTTACATACAGCTATGGATGTTGGGCAGGCTCCCAAGGCTGAATTGACAATAAGGGGCCTCCAGCACTGACAACCCATCAGGACACCAAGATGGACGGACACTCTGAAGACTACTTGAAAAGGTGGAAAGTAAAACTGGCCACAGAGACGAGGTTACAGTGTGGAGGTGGAACCCCATAGAAGCTGTTGTCACTCCATGATCGCAGCCATGTGGAGGTGAGGGGAGAGTTTAAAAATGATTGATATAGTGCCAGCTCCCTTGTTAGCTGGCCACCTGCATCCCTAGGCTGTAATTTGGCCTTAGCAGGGTGCCCTCATTCCAACTTGAAATTACACATGTATTGGCATAGTGACCCAAACAGGCTACCTACTGGACGGTGTTGCAAGCAAGGGGGAAAGAGGGTGCCTCCATACTAAGACGGCCGCTCAGCAATGTTAACAACTTTTAATTTTAAAATGGCCATAGCTGCTGAGCCGCCATTGATAAAAAACAATCATGGTGGCTGATGATCCTGAGCAGCTCGAGGTCAGTGGCTTGAGCAGGGCGGGGAGTAAGTTTGTAAGTCTCATGGTGTGTGGTGGTTGGGGAGTGGGGATGAGGAATTGAGCCTGGCGGTATTGGTGGATCGGGGTCTCTGTGGAAATTGTAAGGATCGGGGCCTGGCGGGGATGCAATCAGTGCCTCATGGAGGGAAGGATTGGGGTCTGATTGGTGGAGGAGGCAGGGCTTGGTTGGGTTGGGGGTGGGGAAGTCAGAGGCCTCAAGGGGAAGATCACTGTGGGAGAGACAGGATCGCAGGGTAGACTTCAGGTAGACAAATAGATCCAGATGGTAAGTGTAAGCACTTACTTCCTGAATCCACCAAGTCCTCTCCTTGAGGAATCTGCCAGATTCTCCAGTGCTCAGGAAACCCAACAGCTGTTACATTTGAAAAGATGCATGACAATGGGCTTATAATCTCATTATTATTTTAATGTTGGTGTCTGCCCCTTTCCGGCTTCAGTTAAAGCTTTTATAAAATAAAGTATTACACACAAAAAGCTATTTACGGAGGGGAAGAGTAAGTTGGAAAGACAACGACGCAAATCGTCAGTTTTCTGCCACGTTAACTAGAATACTGAATTTGAAAACTTAGGTGCTTTTGAAAATGAAATGAAATGAATGAAATGAAATTAAAATCGCTTATAGTCACAAGTAGGCTTCAAATGAAGTTACTGTGAAAAGCCGCTAGTCGCCACATTCCGGCGCCTGTTCGGGGAGGCTGTTACGGGAATCGAACCGTGCTGCTGGCCTGCCTTGGTCTGCTTTCAGAGCCAGCGATTTAGCCCAGCTTTTCTTCAGGATGGTGAGGGTCATAGATTCCTGAAATAGGCTTCATCAGTTTAAAGAACTGATGAACTGAAGCAACTGCAAGAGATTATCTGACAGCGGAATGGCACGTTCCAAGGATTCTGGTGCTTAGGTGAGTCTCTTTCTTTGAGTTAGTCCAGGCTGCAGAACGCAAATGAGTAAAACAGAAGTTCCCAGCAGCTCCAGAGAGAAGGGATGGGCTGGCCCTTGATACTGAAGTGGGAGTGGGGGAATTTCTTCGAGACATTTATAATGTACACAGGCTAGCATCATCAGCTAGCTCAGTGATTTTTAATGTTCATTTTTATCTGTTTTATGTAGTTAACTTTTATATTTTATGTTCAGGTCTAATTCAAAATGAAATTAGTTTGAAAAAAATCTTGAGTGATTTCAGCTTGTTTAGTGGAGCTTGCTAGTTACTGAGAAAAACAGTTAGTACATAGTACATCTGCTGCTTCGATATTGGAACTTAATTACTCACTGTCCTTTGTTCACTATTCATTGTCCTAATTAAATTTGAGTGATTTAGCACTGTTCAGTAGTCAATTAATTATTGTCACTAAATTGTATTTATATGTATATGGCATGTGAGGTGATTGGGTGCAAATATCATGGAAACATTTCATCTGTATCACTTTCACGTTCAAGGTGCATTTTCTCACACACTGAAAAATATCATTGGGTGTATGGCTATATCTACAAAAAATAATCAGAGTGGCCAGGTCTCAACTGCTGAGCAATGGATGCAGGTGAAAACCGTTCTACCAGATGACATAAACAATGGAAAATAATGACAAAAGAGGTATACCAACATTCCTATTAATTCATGTGGAGGAAGTTACCAAAAATCTTGTTGAAAGAAAAAAGCTACCAGAGGCTGAATGTCCCAGTGCACCAATATTCAACCCAGGCCCCAGTGAATATTGACCCGTCATGTCCCAGTGCGTCTACATCCCGCTATGTCCGAGTGTATCTACACCCCACCATTTCCCAGTAGGTGTATACCACGTCCAGGTGTGTCTACATCCCACCATGTCCCAGTGCGTCTACATCCCGCTATGTCCGAGTGTATCTACACCCCACCATTTCACAGTATGTGTATACCACGTCCGGGTGTGTCTACATCCCAACTTGTCCCAGTGTGTCTACACCCCGCCATGTCCCAGTGTGTCTACACCCCGCCATGTCCCAGTGTGTCTACACCCCGCCATCTCCCAGTGTGTCTACACCCCGCCATGTCCCAGTGTGTCTACATCCCGCCATCTCCCAGTGTGTCTACACCCCGCCATGTCCGAGCGTATCTACATCCCGCCATGTCCCAGTGTGTCTACACCCCGCCATGTCCGAGCGTATCTACATCCCGCCATGCCGGTGTGTCTACACCCCGCCATGTCCGAGTGTATCTACATCCCGCCATGTCCGAGTGTATCTACATCCCGCCATGTCGGTGTGTCTACACCCCGCCATGTCCGAGTGTATCTACACCCCCCGTGTCCGAGTGTATCTACTTCCCGCCATGTCGGTGTGTCTACATCCCACCATGTCCCACTGTATCTACACCTCGCCATGTCCGAGTGTATCTACACCCCCCGTGTCCCAGTGTATCTACATCCCGCCATGTCGGTGTGTCTACACCCCGCCATGTCCCAGTGTATCTACATCCCGCCATGTCCGAGTGTATCTACATCCCGCCATGTCGGTGGGTCTACACCCCGCCATGTCCCAGTGTGTCTACAACCCCGTGTCCCAGTGTGTCTACACCCGCCATGTCCCAGTGTGTATACACCCCACCATGTCCCAGTGTGTCTACACCCCCCATGTCCCAGTGTGTCTACACCACGCCATGTCCCAGTGTGTCTACACCCCGCCATGTCCGAGTGTATCTACATCCCGCCATGGCCCAGTGTGTATACATTCCGCCATGTCCCAGTGTATCTACATCCCACCATATCCCACTGTATCTACACCCCACCATGTCCCAGTGTATCTACATCCCGCCATGTCCCTGTGTGTCTACACCCATGTCCCAGTGTATCTACATCCCGCCATGTCGGTGTGTCTACACCCCACCATGTCCCAGTGTGTCTACATCCGCCATGTCCCAATGTATCTACATCACGCCATGTCCCAGTGTGTCTACACCCATGTCCCAGTGTACCTACATCCCGCCATGTCGGTGTGTCTACACCCCCCATGTCCCAGAGTGTCTACACCCCACCATGTCCCAGTGTGTCTACATCCGCCATGTCCCAGTGTATCTACATCCCGCCATGTCCCAGTGTGTCTACACCCATGTCCCAGTGTATCTACATCCCGCCATGTCGGTGTGTCTACACCCCCCGTGTCCCAGTGTGTCTACACCCCACCATGTCCCACTGTATCTACACCACACCATGTCCGAGTGTATCTTCATCCCGCCATGTCTGTGTGTCTACACACGCATGTCCCAGTGCGTCTACATCCCGCCATTTCTCGGTGTGTCTACACCCTGCCATGTCCCAGTGTGTCTACACCCATGTCCCAGTGTATCTACATCCCGCCATGTCGGTGTGTCTACACCCCACCATGTCCCAGTGTGTCTACATCCGCCATGTCCCAATGTATCTACATCACGCCATGTCCCAGTGTGTCTACACCCATGTCCCAGTGTACCTACATCCCGCCATGTCGGTGTGTCTACACCCCCCATGTCCCAGAGTGTCTACACCCCACCATGTCCCAGTGTGTCTACATCCGCCATGTCCCAGTGTATCTACATCCCGCCATGTCCCAGTGTGTCTACACCCATGTCCCAGTGTATCTACATCCCGCCATGTCGGTGTGTCTACACCCCCCGTGTCCCAGTGTGTCTACACCCCACCATGTCCCACTGTATCTACACCACACCATGTCCGAGTGTATCTTCATCCCGCCATGTCTGTGTGTCTACACACGCATGTCCCAGTGCGTCTACATCCCGCCATTTCTCGGTGTGTCTACACCCTGCCATGTCCCAGTGTGTCTACACCCCACCATGTCCGAGTGTATCTTCATCCCGCCATGTCTGTGTGTCTACACACGCATGTCCCAGTGCGTCTACATCCCGCCATTTCTCGGTGTGTCTACACCCTGCCATGTCCCAGTGTGTCTACACACCGCCATGTCCCAGTGTATCTATACACTGCCATGTCCCACTGTGTCTACACCCCGCCATGTCCCAGTGTATCTACACCCTGCCATGTCCCACTGTGTCTACACCCCACCATGTCCCAGTGTATCTACACCCTACCATGTCCCAGTGTGCCTACACCCCGCCATGTCCCAGTGTATCAACACCCTGCCATGTCCCAGTGTGTCTAAACCCCACCATGTCCAAGTGTGTCTACACCCCGCCATTGTCCAGTGTGTCTACACCCGTCATCTCCCAGTGTGTCTACACCCCGCCATGTCCCAGTGTGTCTACACCCCGCCATGTCCCAGTGTATCGACACCCTGCCATGTCCCAGTGTGTGTACACCCGCCATGGCCCAGTGTGTCTACATCTGCCATATCCCAGTGTGTCTACACCCCACCATGTCGCAGTGTGTCTACACCCGTCATGTCCCAGTGTGTATACACCCCGCCATATCCCAGTGAGTCTACACCCCACCATGTCGCAGTGTGTCTACACCCGTCATGTCCCACTGTGTCTACACCCCGCCATATCCCAGTGTGTCTACACCCGCCATGTCCCAGTGTGTCTACACCCGCCATGTCCCAGTGTGTCTACACCCCCCATGTCCCAGTGTGTCTACACCCGCCATGTCCCAGTGTGTCTACATCTGCCATATCCCAGTGTGTCTACACCCCACCATGTCCCAGTGTGTCTACACCCGTCATCTCCCAGTGTGTCTACACCCGTCATCTCCCAGTGTGTCTACACCCGTCATGTTCCAGTGTGTCTACACCCGTCATGTCCGAGTGTGTCTACACCCGTTATGTCCCAGTGTGTCTACATCCGCCATGTCCCAGTGTGTGTACACCCGCCATGTCCCAGTGTGTGTACACCCATTATGTCCCAGTGTGTCTACACCCCGCCATGTCCCAGTGTGTCTACACCCGCCATGTCCCAGTGTGTCTACACCCCGCCATGGCCCAGTGTATCTACACTCGCCATGTCCCAGTGTGTCTACACTCGCCATGTCCCAGTGTGTCTACACCCGCCATGTCCCAGTGTCTACACCCGTCATGTCCCAGTGTGTCTACACACGCCATGTCCCAGTGTGTCTACACACGCCATGGCCCAGTGTCTACATCCGCCATGTCCCAGTGTGTCTACACACGCCATGGCCCAGTGTGTCTACACCCTGCCATGTCCCAGTGTTTCTACACCCCGCCATGTCCCAGTGTGTCTACACACGCCATGTCCCAGTGTGTCTACACACGCCATGTCCCAGTGTGTCTACACACGCCATGGCCCAGTGTGTCTACAGCCTGCCATGTCCCAGTGTGTCTACACCCTGCCATGTCCCAGTGTGTCTACACCCTGCCATGTCCCAGTGTCTACATCCGCCGTGTCCCAGTGTGTCTACACACGCCATGGCCCAGTGTGTCTACACCCTGCCATGTCCCAGTGTGTCTACACCCTGCCATGTCCCAGTGTGTCTACACCCCGCCATGTCCCAGTGTTTACACCCGCCATGTCCCAGTGTGTCTACACCCCGCCATGTCCCAGTGTGTCTACACCCCGCCATGGCCCAGTGAGTCTACACCTGCCATGTCCCAGTGTGTCTACACCCTGCCATGTCCCAGTGTCTACATCCGCCATGTCCCAGTGTGTCTACACACGCCATGGCCCAGTGTGTCTACACCCTGCCATGTCCCAGTGTGTCTACACCCTGCCATGTCCCAGTGTGTCTACACCCCGCCATGTCCCAGTGTGTCTACAAACGCCATGTCCCAGTGCGTCTACATCCCGCCATGTCCCAGTGTGTCTACATCCGCCATGTCCCAGTGTGTCTACACCCCGCCATGTCCCAGTGTGTCTACACCCCGCCATGTCCCAGTGTGTCTACACCCCGCCATGGCCCAGTGAGTCTACACCTGCCATGTCCCAGTGTGTCTACACCCCTCCATGTCCCACAGTGTGTCTACACCCAATGTCTTAGTGTGTCTACACACCGGTATGTCCCAATATGTTTACACCCCGCCATGTACCAATGAGTTTACAGCTGCCATGCCCCAGTGTCTGCACCGTCTTGTCCCAGTGTGTGTACACCCGCCATGTTCCAGTGAGTGTACACCCGCCATGTCCCAGTGTGTCTACACCCGCCATGTCCCAGTGTGTCTACACCCGCCATGTCCCAGTGAGTGTACACCCGCCATGTCCCAGTGTGTCTACACCCGCCATGTCCCAGTGTGTCTACACCCTGCCATGTCCCAGTGTGTGTACACCCGCCATGTCCCAGTGTGTTTACACCCCACCATGTCCCAGTGTTTACACCCGCCATGTCCCAGTGTGTCTCCACCCAACTTGTCCCACTACACCCGCCATGTCCCAGTGTGTTTACACCCTGCCATTTCCCAGTGAGTGTACACCCGCCATGTCCCAGTGTATCTACACCCTGCCATGTCCCAGTGAGTGTGCACCCGCCATGTCCCAGTGTGTGTACACCCGCCATGTCCCAGTGTGTCTACACCCGCCATGTCCCAGTGTGTTTACACCCTGCCATGTCCCAGTGAGTGTACACCCGCCATGTCCCAGTGTGTCTACACCCGCCATGACCCAGTGTGTGTACACCCGCCATGTCCCAGTGTGTGTACACCCGCCATGTCCCAGTGTGTGTACACCCGCCATGTCCCAGTGTGTGTGCACCCGCCATGTCCCAGTCTGTCTACACCCCGCCATGTCCCAGTGTGTGTACACCCGCCATGTCCCAGTGTGTGTACACCCCGCCATGTCCCAGTGTGTCTACACCCCGCCATGGCCCAGTGTGTCTACACCCTGCCATGTCCCAGTGTGTTTACACCCCGCCATGTCCCAGTGTGTCTACACCCTGCCATGTCCCAGTGTGTCTACACCCCGCCATGTCCCAGTGTGTCTACACCTGCCATGTCCCAGTGTGTCTACACCCCGCCATGTCCCAGTGTGTCTACACCCCGCCATGTCCCAGTGTGTCTACACCCTGCCATGTCCCAGCGTGTCTACACCCCGCCATGTCCCAGCGTGTCTACACCCCGCCATGCCACAGTGTGTCTACACCCTGCCATGTCCCAGTATGTGTACACCCGCCATGTCCCAGTGTGTCTACACCCCGCCATGTCCCAGTGTGTCTACACCCTGCCATGTCCCAGTATGTGTACACCCGCCATGTCCCAGTGTGTCTACACCCCGCCATGTCCCAGTGTGTGTACACCCGCCATGTCCCAGTGTGTCTACACCCCGCCATGTCCCAGTGTGTGTACACCCGCCATGTCCCAGTGTGTCTACACCCCGCCATGTCCCAGTGTGTGTACACCCGCCATGTCCCAGTGTGTCTACAGCCCACCATGTCCCAGTGTGTCTACACCCTGCCATGTCCCAGTATGTGTACACCCGCCATGTCCCAGTGTGTCTACACCCGCCATGTCCCAGTGTGTGTACACCCGCCATGTCCCAGTGTGTCTACACCCCGCCATGTCCCAGTGTGTCTTCAGCCCACCATGTCCCAGTGTGTCTACACCCCGCCATGTCCCAGTGTGTCTACACCCTGCTATGTCCCAGTGTGTCTACACCCCGCCATGTCCCACCCGCCATGTCCCAGTGTGTCTCCACCCAACTTGTCCCACTACATCCTGCCATGTCCCAGTGTATGTACTACCCATGTCCCAGTGTATGCACATACCCAGTGTGTTTAGATCGGGCCATTTCCCAGTGTGTCTACACCCACCGTGTCTCAGTGCGTCTACACCCCGCTGTGTCCCAGTATGTCTACATCAGCCATGTCCCAGTGTGTCTACACTTCACCATGTCCCAATGTTTCTAGACCACGCCATGTCCCAGTGTGTCTGCTCCCCACCATATCCTAGTGTGTCTGGACTCTGCCATGTCCCAGTGTTTCTGGACCCGGCCATGTCCCAATGTGTCTGGACCCCACCGTGTCAACTCCCCACCATTAAAGCAACTTTAACTTTCAATAGTGTGTGGCTCTAAAAATGAACAGCAGCAATTTGCTACACGTCTGTCGCTGATTAGCACATGTGGCGAGGGGCAAACGTACCGGACAATTTATACCAACCATGTCATGCATCACAGCTTTTGTGAAGGAAGAATGAAAATTGGAATTGAGTCGGCAATTTAAGTTCTTGGATGAAAAGTGTGCTTTTCTGACATAGTGATGAATATTGAGTTCAGATTATAAAGTTAAGGTAAATCTGTGTGTGGTGCTTAATCATTGCTTGAATTTACTATCAGCACCTGCTGAACCTGACAGAGGCATTTTCATTAATTCTAGCCACTTGTTTCATTTTTCAACAAAATGACTTACTTTTAGATATTCACATGTAACAACAGTTTGAGGAGGCAATTTTCCCTGGGTACTGCAGGTGCTAAAGTGCTTCAGAAGTAGTCAAGCTGGATTCTTAAAACTGGTTTCGCGCACATTTAGCACAGGACACCATCTTGATAAAGGGGAAATTTGTATTAGTAATGGTGGCCCAGAGAATAATTAAGGAACTGACTGCCAATTCAATTGTCTCTAATGCTGATTCAGGACATTGCATAGCATTTAGTTCCATGTATTTGACTTAGTACCCTTTTCGAATTGACTGGGAGTAAATGAATTGTTGCAGATGATTTTGAGCACTATTTAAAAGTATTCATCAACTTTTACTATAATAAGATAAAAACAAGTTACTGCGGCTGCCGGAAGCTGAAACAAAAACAGAAAATGCTTTGACAAAAAGTCATTCAGACTCAGAACGTTAGCTTCGTTCTCTCTCCACAGATACGGTCAGACCTGCTGAGATTGTCAACTTTTACTGTTCATTTGCTTATGGAAGTTTGAAACAACTTTTGAAACAGGAGACCTCTTGGGATACTTTGCCAAGACCTCGCAAGATTCTATCAGAGTGTACTCTGACAACTCTTTGAGGATGTCACCTAAAAATAGGTCTGTGCTTATTAAACCCTCAGAGTAATGAGGAGAATGGGAGTGCTTGGTCATTGACATGTGCTGGAGGCCCTGCCTTGGTCTGCAGGAGCAGTGGGAGGATGTGGGGCCAGATAGAGCAGCACTAGCTGCTACAGGTGGACAAGGCGGACCCTGTGCCGCTGCATGTGTAGGCCAGCTGTCCCCCAAGGGAATGTCCAGTGTCGTGACGGAGAACCTGTGCTGTCGCCCTCGCTCTTTGAGCCATCCTGAAACAAGCTGCTATGTCAGCCAGACTTTCAGTGGATGTGGAGTCCGTAAATACTGCTTCACAAAAACTGTCTGATCTGTTTCAACACCTCCTGGCAAATTCAAGTTACAGTAATCAACAATTAGGACAGAATTATGTGCTAAAACCAGACTTTCAAACATACGTGTCTCATTATCACAGTCCCCACTGAGCACCTGTTTCTATCCTTTCAAGAAAATAACCCTTTGGGTGGTTTTATTTTCAAAATACAACATTAGACATGATGGAAATCAAAGCCTTGCACTTCGAACACAGGACTCCAGGCAAGCCAGAGGGCTGGTTTAGCTCACTGGGCTAAATCGCTGGCTTTTAAAGCAGACCAAGGCAGGCCAGCAGCACGGTTCAATTCCCGTACCAGCCTCCCCGAACAGGCGCTGGAATGTGGCGACTAGGGGCTTTTCACAGTAACTTCATTGAAGTCTACTCGTGACAATAAGCGATTTTCATTTTTCATTTCATTTCACTGTCTATAACTTTTTTGGTTGGAGAATTAAGTGTGGTTGAAATACACATGGAGATGGTAGGCTGGTGGTAATGTCACTGGATTAGTAATGGCAACTGGTGGAATTTAAATTCAACCACTTAGTTGAAGGGTTAGTCACAAGGGGGCAACATTTTGGGTGGCACGGTGAAACAGTTTTTATAGCACTGCGGCCAGCACCAAGCACCCGTTCAATTCCAGCCTTGGGTGGCTGTGTGGAGTTTGCACGTCATCCCCGTGTCTGCGTGGGTTTCCTCCGGGTGCTCCAGTTTCCTCCTGCAGTCCAAAGAAGTGCAGGTTAGGTGGATTGGCCATGCTAAATTGCCCCTTGTGCAAAGATGCACAGGGTAGGTGAGGTTATGGGGATAGGGTGGGGGAGTGGGCCTATCAGGGTGCTCTTTCAGAGGGTCGGTGCAGACACGATGGGCTGAATAGCCTCCTTCTGCATTGTAGGGATTCTATTGATTCTATGAATTCCTTTTCCAGAAACAAATTTTCAGAAGTATTGCTGCAACACAACTCTGAGTACAAACTATCGGGCGGGATTCTCCGACCCCCCCGCCGGGTCGGAAAATCGCTGGGGGGCGGCGTGAATCCCTCCCCCGCCGGCTGCCGAATTCTCCGGCGCCAGGGATTTGGCGGGGGCGGGAATCGCGCAGCGCCCCCCCCCCGGCGATTCTCCGGCCTGCAATGGGCCGAGTGGCTGCCCGTTTTCGGCCAGTCCCGCCGGCGTATGTTACACCAGGTATTTGCCGGCGGGACCTGGCTGCGCGGGCGGCCTCCGGGGTCCTTGGGGGGCGCAGGGGGGATCTGGCCCCGGGAGGTGTCCCCACGGTGGCCTGGCCCGCGATCGGGGCCCACCGATCCGCAGGCGGGCCTGTGCCGTGGAGGTACTCTATTCTTACGCACCGATGGCTGTACTGGTCCGCCATGGCCAGTGCGGAGTCAAAGTTCTCTGCGCAGACGCTGGGATGACGCCAGCACATGCTGGCGCTCCCACGCTGCGCCAACTGGCGCTGGCTGGTGGAGGCCCTTCGGCGCTGGGTGGCGTGGCGCCAAGCCCCTTTCCCGCCGGCCGGTGGGGCGCAAACCACTCCGGCGCCGGCCTAGCCCCTGAAGGTTCGGAGGATTCCGCACCTTTGGGGCGGCCCAACGCCGGAGTGGTTCACGCCAGTCTTCGGTGCCGGGACCCCCCGCCCCGCCGGGTAGGGGAGAATCTCGCCCATCATCTCTCCAATAATGTATTATTATCCTTCACAAGTTTAAAGAGAACTGGTATGACCTTGTTGCTTGTATGCAAACACTACATGTGTATAAAATAAAATATTTGATGCTTACTTTTAAAGGAGCACATAATTTTCTCTTGAACGATGCAGCAGTTCATGGTTAACTGCTAACATCAGCAATTCTATACTACGATGTAAAAGAACTCCCACTGTGAAGCAGGTAGAATAACAGGTAAACAAATGATTTCAACATAAATTCTGTCTGGGGGGGGAGCAGCACACTTATACAGCTGGCCTAAAACAAAAACCAAGTGTCAAAACAAAATATATTATTTTTTTCAGTCTATTTCTCACTCGCTATCACCATTTTCTATATTAAATTATTCTGCATAAACCAGTATTTTTATTTAATTCTATTCCATTATAGTTAGCGATAGAACCATATTTTCTTGACACCTGAGAAAGACCATGACAAGCTGGAAACAATAAGAGATCCAACGGCCACACTGCGTCCGAAAAGCAGCTCACTGCGTCGCAGCATGGTCATTGAAGGCCGGGAGTCGTCCCCCCCCCCCCCCCCCCGCCCTCTCCCCCTCCCAGGATCTACCCGGCTTGCAATGCCTTGCGAGATTCAATGCAATCTCGCGGGACATTGCGATGAGAATCCCGACCACAATAGATGGGATCACTTTTCAGCAAATCACTTATCAGCAAATCTGCATATTAGAGCGAGGCACTAAGCCTCACTTTAATGTGCACATTCCCGAGGTACCCTGGGATTCAACCCCTTCGCCTCAGAGATCTCGGGCGAGTACCAGTCAGCACTGGTCCCAACAAACAGGGACCAGAAGGAATGGCACTCGTGGGGGTTTCCAAGAGGATCGGAAGTCCCCAGTTGCATGCCTTTTGGGCAGGGTGGCACCCTGGCACTGCTGAGAAACTCTGAGATTTGACCTCAAAATAAGAAAATTGTAGACTCTAAATATAAGGCTATAATCTCATCTCAGAATTTACGTAATGAAGATGAAATGTCACAAGGTTTCCGCCCACATGGTTTAAATTATAATTTTCCAACAATCAATATTTCTGTATACAGGATGATCATGGGAGGTATTTTGAATGAGAATTTTTTTTTCTCAGTTTACAGTTCATACGACTGAGTCACAAGAGTTTAAAATGTACCTACCTTTAACAGTCAACCGTTAATACTAGTCTTGCAGAGGGAAATTTGAGATTTTTTGTGAGGTGTATTTGCATTCTAAAGAGTATTAAGTTACAATTTATATCTATCGTTAACTTGGAGAACAGACAGAAAGTCGAGCAATTGTTTACATAGATATTTCTTTTTGAGGTATCGAAGAAAATATGAACACACATTTTATGATCACCACTGAAAAACATTGTTGATACGGAAATAATGAACTGAGCTTCCACCTAAGTCTTGTCATGTGAGTTTTTAAATTCTCTACTTTCAATCTTCTCAGCTTCAAATTTAATTCCCTTTGCGCAAAATGAATCAGTCCCCATTTTAACAGTCTTCCACTGCACAAAACCAGTCTTATTCATTTCTGAAGAGTATCTTTGAAATCATTGTTCAGAATGCTTTTAGTTTACTCGTCCAAATGTGGCATTAATCGCTCTTTCATAAAGATTCTCTGGGGAGTTGCTACATTTTGATATCAATAAGCTGCAGCTCATTTACAGAGGAACCAGACTTCAAGGCTATTCTTTGGTAATTAATATTATCTGAAGAGGTACACCAGTGTACAGCTCACTGCTCGAATATGTTTTAAAATTGAGAACAAGCTGAAGCTGAGAAAAGCTTGAGGCCCTGAATTAAGCAGGCTATAAAAATTTCCATAAAACATCACAAAAATCAATACCAAAACATGTTGTAGTTCTGTAGGACTTAAGAGTACTGTGCAGGCAGCAACCTTTGGGTTAACACGTACAAATGACTGATCAGTCATTTTACAGCTTTTAAAAACAGACCTTTTGTTTTCAATAATTTGTAGCTAACTTATCACAGCTGGTACATGTTTCAATCATTTCTGAAATTCCTTCAATGCCAAATTATTTCAGATATTTCCACGGTAGTTTCTCCCTCCAACTCATCTCTTTCAAAGGAATTCTATGAAATAGTGATAGGTTGTTCTTTTGGTCACAATTGCACTAACAAAAGACTGGATATGCAAATCTGTCAGTTTTAACGCACTTCATTTCATGCAAATTATAATCTTTAGCAGATACACTCTGTTCCACAACTAAAACCATGTCAGAAAATAGCATCAATTATACTGGTAATTGACATCTGTAATGTTGCATTGAGACAAATGTTTTGAAGTGTAATGTTGGGGAGGGGGATGCTGTTCACAAATTCAATGTTCCAGCTACGGACTGACAAGTAAGGAGTTGGCAGTGCTGTGCTTTTATTTTTGCTGTGTGGATTTATGTAGAATTTATGTTCCAAGTATCTTTATCCTATGCAGTGCAACCTCCATCATAGAGTGATAGAGTTTTACAGCACAGAACGAGGCTCTTCGGCCCTTCGTGTCTGTGCCAGCCTATCTATTCTCATCCATTTTCCAGCACTTGGTCCGTAGCCTTGTATGCTATGATGTTTTAAGTGCTCATCTAAATGCTTCTTAAATGTCGTGAGGATCATCCATACTCTAATTACACTCTTCCCAGTTACTTGTTAGAATTTTCACAGGTCAATTGCTTGCACAAAAAAAAAAATCACACACCACAGTGCACTAAAACTAAGTTAATAATGAATGGCATAAACAATCACAATAGGCCGTGTAACATGAAATTTAATTCATGCTATTTCCACTGTACTTATATTTGCAAACCGTTGTTTAAAGTAAAATTTGAAATTCTTTATTATCTATCAATTTTCATGATCTACTATTGTGGCAGACAATGTAGATTCCACTCTCTAACGAAAGCAAATTTGTGTAGTGTTTGTTTGGAAATTTACAGAATATCTAAAGTTATGTACCATGATTATTAACAATATCAATGCCATTCAGTGTTCTAACAAGTCAATGGTAAAATGCTCACCTATCAGAGTATATTTGTGCATAGTATTAACCCTATAGAAATCAGAAAATGTTTACAAATGCTGGGTGGGATGTTTCCGCTGTTCATGCTGATGGGATCTTCTGGTCCCACCGACGCCACACCCCTGACGCAGGTTTCCTGGCGGCTTGGGTGAATTCAGTTGGAAATTCCATTGACAGTGTTGGGACCAGAAGATCCCAGTGGGCCGCCAAGAAACACACCGCGGGGGAGGCCAGAGAAGCTATTTTTAGTGTCTAGGTCCTTTGAGGAATCTGGTAAAAAAGTAATAATGGACAATGGCTTCAACTAGGGAATTTAGGGCAGGCACAATAATCTAAAGAATAAAAAAGTTAGTTCCAATCCTTTTCCAGGGAACTAAGGACACTAAGCTTGATTTGAAAGATGAAACCACAGGTCCATTCTTCAGCTGAGCTGCAGTCCTCAATTTCTCTGGCATACAACAAGATCAGTATCTTATTGTTGTTTTAATCAGTTTTTCTTTGCTCCTTTGTAGCTTTAAAAAAAATGGCCGCCTGAAGGCTCAAACAGGTGTGACGTGTCTCATCTAAATGCAATGAGATCTCAAATGGAATCTGACCAACTTCAAGAAAGGTTTAATGTGCACTGTTTAACCAATTTGAGTGCTACTAGGGACATTCTGGTTTGTGTGGGCCAGATAGTGAAATTTTCAGGATCAATAATGTGAAGCTCAAGAGATTCCAAGAAAGTTAAGGAATTTGTATACTCACAACTTCTCTTTTGAATTTACAATTTGGGAGCTTCTGGTCATTTTAGCATTAATAGGATTTGGTAGAAACAGTTGAAGCTTGGTGCATTACTCTTTCTTTACCAAAGGTTGCATAGAACAATTCACTGCGATGAGTGTGGCCAATGTCACGTAACCATAATAAATTGTAAAGAAAGAAAATATACAAATTTTTAAAAACGGCAGCAACATTGTTAATTTCTTAGCTCAGCACTGATGTCCAGGCACAGGGTCTCACGAGGATTCTTCTAAGGCATTGACTACCAGTTCAAGGATGTCAGGGCAGTGGTCCGCAATCTGCTGTAAGATAGTGTTGGCATAGTCCTGAAGTTCTGAACTTTCTTTTTCACACTGTTCCAGCTCAGTATTCAGCTATAAAACAAAAACAGACAAAATACATCTTTGTAAGTATCTCAGCCCACCGAAGTCAGACAGAGAAGGAACAGCATGTTTATTCAACATTTTGAAAAGGTTGTATTTACCGCTCCACCCATGTTCTTCCTTGACAGAAATTTGCAATTAGATTTCCACTAACTTCAGCTTTGGCCAGTGCTGCTTTTTAAGACTCCCTTTCCCAAATGCTTGGCACTTACTTTAAACAAAAATTCAGGAGACTTATGAACAGGATTATTTGTGTAACTCAATTTTTGGTGCTGTATCCAAAATTCCACATTTCCCTTTTGAAGATGATGTTCTCTTTTAGGGATGTGAAGGACACTCATAATTGTGACAACAGCATAAATGATTTGAGCTGTTTTTCTCTCACAAGTATAATTCCTGAGGCATGGGAAGTAGGGAGAGGGTAAACTGGTCTGGTCTTGCTACATTCCTTTCAATTTGCTATTGCTGAACATTTTAAGCTGCACAGTCTTCATGAATTTTTTTTGTATGAAGGCCTCACAGTTAAAATCAACCCACAAAAAGCACCAATGAAAACATTCCAATGGTTGATATCACATCCACCATCTTGAAGTCACAGACTGGATGCTTTATTTACAATTCAAAAATTATGGGCGTAGACACTCAATAGATCGGCTCATGAATATAGAATTTTTTGTAAACCTTGAATGTGTGTTTTGTACAGATATTGACATGTTCTGAAAATATGAAACATTTGTACATTTTGGCAAGTTGGATGTTTTTGCTTGATTTTAGTGATCTCAGCAATTAGTGTCTGTTGATTCTTTGCACTGACCTCCCAGTATCATGCATTCAGAAACAACTAAACCTCTGATTGGGCCTTCACCAAAATAAATTTCATCTGAAACTACCTCGGTTTAAAATGACTGTGAGTGATGTTATCATATGAACACTTAACACAGCTATATCGAATTTCTCTTCTGCTATTTTAATACAAGCTGTTAAGCTGTTTAAAATACATGGGTTAATGCCTCCATTTTGAGAGGAACTTGACATCAGTGCATTAAGCTTTTATTTGATAACAATATACACAGTCACTTCCAGTCTTATGTATACATATGTGTTCTGCAAGGTATCACACTTTGCTCATCCCTCCTTTTTGACAGTAAAAAATAAATTATTTTTTTGCCTCCAACTTTGACCCAAGTCTCAAAAGACTAACATATGACTTCGAGTTTCCATTACTTAGGTGTGTGAACATTTCACCTGCACACCGAAAAGGCATTTATGGAAAATTGACATACGTGACGTGACCTGCCTGAGGCCAGGAAATACAGCTTTGAGACCAACTCAAACTGTATACAATATTGTGTTTAATTGCAGCACAGATAAAAACCCCAGGACAACCATTTTATAATAAAATGAATCATATTCTTCTTATTGTTCACAGGTGTCCCAAATATTGTCACATTTGGCATAGCTCCAATTGGTAAGTCATTTTTTTTCTCCCTCCTCCAATCTTGTGCTATAAAAGAGCTTTTCACAGTAACTTCATTGCAGTGTTAATATAATCCTACTTGTGACAATGAAGATTATTATATTGGAAAATGACTGCCTCACTATTATAGCACAGGTAGTGGTGGCATGTTATAGGCCAATCAAGGAGTCTGGGTTGCTGTGGCAACATGCAAATTTACATGTAAGTTGCAGTCTGGAGTTATGAATAGTGATGGCAGAGGTTCCCACTTTGTTTCCATCACATAGCTGACCAGGAATTTATCCCACTCTTATCGTCTGCCATTGATGTGTGTTTGGAAAGATTTGAGGGTTGATAATGAAATAGTTTGGCCATGTTATGGAAGCATCTTCCTTGGCCATCAAATCCTAGGGTGGGTCTTGAACCCAGAGCTTCCGACGCAGAAACAGGGGCTCCTGACCCCACTGTGCCTGAAGGTTTATCTTATAGTACAGAAAGGGAAGCAATTAACCAAATTCACCCAATCAGGTAAGTGGGCACATTTGCAAGGCAACAAATATTATTGTCCAAGTCCACAAAGAACAAAGAATAATACAGCATAGAAACAGGCCCTTCGGACCTCCAAGCCTGTACTGGTCATGATACCATCCTTGGCAAAAATCCTCAGCACTTCCTAGTGCCATATCCCTCTGTACCCATCCTATCCATATATTTGTCAAGATGTCTTTTGAACGCCGTTAATGCATCTGCTTCCACAACCTCCCCTTGCAGCGTGTTCCAGGCACTCATCAGTCTCTGTGTAAAAAAACCTGCCTTGTACATCTCTCAACTTTGCCCTACGTACCTTAAACCTATACCCCTTGGTGACTGACCCCGCCACCCTGGGAAAGTGTGCCTGCCCATCCACTCTATCCATGCCCCTCATAACCTTGTAGACCTCTATCAGGTCGCTCCTCACTTCTGTCATGCTAATGAAAACAGTCCGAGTCTATTCTATCCGCATAGCTAAAACCATCCAGACCAGGCAACATCCTGGTAAACGTCCTCTGCACCCTCTCCCAAGCCTCCACATCCTTCTGGTAGTGTGGTGATCAGAATTGTGCACAATATTCCACGTGCGGCCTGACCAAGGTTCTATACAACTGTAGTATGACTTGCCAGTTTTTATACTCGATGCCCCATCCAATGAAGGCAAGCATTCCATATGCTTTCTTGACTACCTTATCCACTTGTGTTGCCACTTTCAAAGATCTGTGGGCCTGTGCACCCAGATCTCTCTGCCTTTCTATATTCCTAAGAGTTTTGCCATTTGCTGTATATTTCCCCTCTATGTTAGACTTACCTAAAGGAACAGATGTGGGACCAAGCAAAATGTCAGGTCTGCTGGAATCATTCCCTGCATATTTACTCCTCTATTGCGAACTGAACTGTCATCTTCTAATGTAATAAATATTATGGCTGAATTTAGAATTTCCATTTTAGTAGTTCTTTATGTGGAAAATGTTTACCTAACTTACTATTTTGCTTTCTCACACCGAGCTTTATTTTGGTCAGGGTAACTTATTCTGTATTAGTCACTTGGGTATCCTCAATATCCATTATTTACAGAAAGTCTTTGACAAAGTGCCACACAAAAGGTTGCTGCATTAAGGGTAAAGTAGTAGCATGGATCGAGGATTGGCTAATTAATAGAAAGCAAAGAGTGGGGATTAATGGGTGTTTCTCTGGTTGGCAATCAGTAGCTAGTGGTGTCCCTCAGGGATCAGTGTTGGGCCCACAATTGTTCACAATTTACATAGATGATTTGGAGTTGGGGACCAAGGGCAATGTGTCCAAGTTTGCAGATGACACTAAGATGAGTGGTAAAGCAAAAAGTGCAGAGGATACTGGAAGTCTGCAGAGGAATTTGGATAGGTTAAGTGAATGGGTTAGGGTCTGGCAGATGGAATACAATGTTGACAAATGTGAGGTTATCCATTTTGGTAGGAATAACAGCAAAAGGGATTATTATTTAAATGATAAAATATTAAAACATGCTGCTTTGCAGAGAGACATGGGTGTGCTAGTGCATGAGTCGCAAAAAGTTGGTTTACAGATGCAACAGGTGATTAAGAAGGGAAATGGAATTTTGTCCTTCATTGCTAGAGGGATGGAGTTTAAGACTAGGGAGATTATGCTGCAACTGTATAAGGTGTTAGTGAGGCCACACCTGGAGTATTGTGTTCAGTTTTGGTCTCCTTACCTGAGAAAGGATGTACTGGCACTGGAGGGTGTGCAGAGGAGATTCACTAGGTTAATCCCAGAGCTGAAGGGGTTCGATTACGAGGAGAGATCGAGTAGACTGGGACTGTACTCCTTGGAATTTAGAAGGATGAGGGGGGATCTTATAGAAACATATAAAATTATGAAGGGAATAGATAGGATAGATGCGGGCAGGTTGGTTCCTCTGGCAGGTGAAAGTAGAACTAGGGGACATAGCCTCAAAATAAGGGGAAGTAGATTTAGGACCGAGTTTAGGAGGAACTTCTTCACCCAAAGGGTTGTGAATCTATGGAATTCCTTGCCCAGTGAAGCAGTTGGGGCTCCTTCATTAAATGTTTTAAAGATAAAAATAGATAGTTTTTTGAAGAATAAAGGGATTAAGGGTTATGGTGTTCGGGCCGGAAAGTGGAGCTGAGTCCACAAAAGATCAGCCATGATCTCATTGAATGGCGGAGCAGGCTCGAGGGGCCAGATGACCTACTCCTGCTCCTAGTTCTTCTGTTCTTCTGTTCTTATTAAATCACCTATTGCCATGGAGGAAGGTAGCAGATCAAACCTTCCACCAACACTGCAATCGTCAGGAGGTTCGGAAGAGAGAGGGAACTTTTCTCTGTGATCTGCAGGAAGTGAAATGATTCTCCAAATTCCCCACTACCCGCTTTCTGTCACACACAATGGCTGGAGTGTTTCGGCCGTTCATACTGGTGGGATATTCTGGTCCCAGCGACAGCGCATCCTGTCCCGGGTTTCCCGGCAGTGTGGGGTGCATTCAATGGGAAGCCAATGGAGGGCCATTGCAGCAGGTTGCGTAGAAAATCCCCCCTATTATCTTCCTTTCTCTCAACCCCCACTCCGAAGCCACCACTCACACATCTAATCTTATCTGCATTCACCAGCATGACAGCAGACACGTGAATAGCTCCTATGCCAATGCAACTCTGAATCTGGCTGCCAAAAATGTGCAATGTGCCAGAGTAATTTGCATGTTCTTATTCTAAAATCCAATTAAGGTCAGTCAAGTTTCAAATATTGGCTAAATTACACATTTAAAAATTGAAAAAGCATGAAAATATTGGATAGATCATTTTTATTAAACATACATCGCTGAAGACATTAAGGGTTAAAATTTCATTATATGCTGTTTTAAAATAAAATAGATTAAGAACTTTGTAAAATAGGCCACAAAACAATCCCTGAAAATCTGACTACTATTACAGTAGACAGAATAATTTCTCTTCAATGACATCATTCAGTATTCCTTATCAGCAGTCAATGAAATATTGGCTCAGTTTATTTTCAAAAGATCCAATTTCTACTCCCTCTGTAAATCCAATATTTCGGGCTGATTTTAATACAGGCGACAGGATCTCACCTGCCAGTTGGAGAGCTGGCAAGAGCCCTGCATTGTCTCATTTGGGGGAATACCTGCTGTATTAATTACACTTAATTGACCAACGGCAGGCCTTCCCCGGGATTCAGAACCCTGGGGACAGAAATCCGACCTCTTGACGGCCGATCAGAAGGCATGAGCTCTCCATTGCCGGTCAGCATCACCGGGTGTGATGCCAGCTACCAGCAAGGCATCCACCAGAAGCATAGGATCACCGAGGGACCCAGACCACAGGTATGAGTGTGGGGTGGGGGCTGGAAGAAATATCACGCGGGTGTCTCTCAGTGGGACCACCACCCCCCCCCGCCTCCCCTTTCCTGATGTTGGTTCCCTGAATCAGGCACTGAGTGCCTTTGAACGGGGGTACATGACAATGGAGCCCAAAAGTAGATTTTTGAACTTTTCGTGTGATAAATCCCCACCCATCACTGGTTAAATACCTGTGCCTTAAATGAGCAGTAATTGCACAACAAGGGCCTCCATTAGCATCTGACAGGAAGGCCGTCCATGAATCTTCCTGCCCGGGATTTAATGGGGCTGATGTGGGAAGGCTGGGGTACACACCCCTACCCTCCCGCCCGATTAAATATCCCCCCCAAGCTCACCGCAGGAGAGGCATTAAATACTGCCCTTAGTGTGATTATCACTCCAGAAGATTTTGGAGAACCTGGTTATTAGAAATTTACACAGAATATACTTTCCTAAAACATGAAAGTTAACTTCAGATGAATGCCTCATGACTTGCATTTTGAATATCGCACGGGGAATGTAAAAGCAAAGTTATAAATAAAATGCATGCACAAAAGTGCACTACAAAAATAGCACACCAAACTTTGGGTAGAAAATGATCACCATTTCTGATGGAATCACACAGATAATGTAACCAGCAGTTGAGCTTCTAATGCATTAGAATAGTTTGATGCTAAGAATGACAAATTATTACACAATTATATTTGTCTTTGTGTAGAGAATATAAATGGTGATTTCTTGATTCAATGCTTCCAATCGGGAGTGTATTCTCATAGTTGTGGAAATGTAGCTATGATTTTCCAATGAAAAATGGATGGAAAATACTGGACTGCATGGATGAGATTTCCCAAGCTGTGTTCCCTGTGAGCCCTACTCACCACTGGGAGATCAAAGGAACGATTCAGCAGACAAAGGTTTAAGTCCGCTGTCGGGCACGTTTAGTGGGGTGTTTCTTGGCGGCTGTGGCACGCCCTTGAAAATTAAATAAAATGAAAATCGCTTCTTGTCAAAAGTAGGCTTCAAATGAAGTGACTGTGAAAAGCCCCTAGTCACCACATTCCGGCGCTTGTTCGGGGAGGCTGGTATGGGAATTGAACCCACGCTGCTGGCCTGCCTTGGTCTGCTTTAAAAGCCAGCTATTTAGCCCTGTGCCAAACCAGCCCCATGCTGCATGAGATCTAGATTGTGGCGGGAGAAGCGAGGTGGGTGACTTGCAATCGGCCCCGGCATCCGGCACGGACCCAATTTGGGCTCTCACGTGATTTACCCGGTGTCCCCAGCTCTTCGCCGGGAGCAATGCGATCACTGAATCGCGCCCCAAAGTCTTAGAATCACCCAGAACATCTTTTTCTCACTTCTATTTTCTGCTCTTGAATTAAAGAGGGTATATTCAAGAATATTTCAATAAGTATGAGTGCCTTAGTGCATTGGGAAATCAAATTTGATATCAAACCGGTTTTGTGTGAACAGAAATATGTTTTGATATACGAAAGAGATATCTACAGCTTACACATGTCTGTTGAAAAATCTACATATTTTCTTCTCTTTTATTCTTTGAAATTTCTTGCAATGCTTCAATGATGCACACAAACATTCATCGGAGATTAATCCAAATATTTGCTATGTTGTATCTTGGATTAGAGGAAGTTGATTGGGTGATAGAGAGTGAGGAAAAGGAGTTGGTTGTTATTTGCAGCTGGCTTTCACTGGCCTTCAATGCTCAGTAATGGAACTGAACTTACTGAAGAAATTGACCAACATATCACACCTGCTTGGCACAGCATCAAAATATTTGTACTGTCTAATACAGTTAGAGAACAATTTACCGACTTTGCTACGAGAAGCTGCAATGAGAGAAGAAATTCACTCAGTGCTGATTAAAAATTCCCTTGCTCTCTTACTATCCCTTATACAATACATCCTCAATGTGGCACTCTCTTCTTTTTATATGAGAATTGCCTGCTTTCATAAATAGAAATGTGTGAACAACATTGCAGCTGGGATTCAACTTTGGGGAGATCTCTTGCTGGGATAGATTCGCTCCTGGTCTGCGCTGGTGTTGTGAGCAGTTCCCAGGAGCGATTCCCTCTCCCGTGCAAATTTATGCATGGTGGGGAGGTCCCGGGATTCCATTCCGAATACTGTTATCAGGCCGCCATTTTGAGCGGGCAGCCCGACACCGAGGTCCAGCTGCTGACTCTCCCCTTTCCCGCACAATGCAAATCCTGCACCCTCCCCCTTTGACAAGTAGGGGGATCCTCCCTCCACCACCACGGGTATTGCTGGGTCAACCCCCCCCCGGCCACCATGTCCGCAAGAGGATGACCTGACCCAGCTCCCCACCAGACCCTCATCAGATACCACCCCATCAGACCCCCATAGCAGAGACCACCCATCAAGGACTCCCCCATATCAGAGACCCTCATGTCAGAAACCCCCTTGTCATAATATACACCAGTATATCATAGTGCAGACACACACTGATGGACACACAGTGGGACCAATCAACATACACAACACCGCAGCCAATCACCAGTCAGAGCACACGCACTATAAAGACAGGGGACATCAGAGTTCCCGCTCATTCGAGTAGCAGCTAGCTAGGAGCACAGAGCTCACAGCCTGAAACACAGACATTCACCATGTGCTGAGTGCATCAACTGGTTAGGACAAGACAAAGGTCTTTAGTTAAAGCTGGTATCGTATTTACCCACAGTTCAAGTATGTTTAAATAGTTAACCTTTTAATAAAATAGTGTTGCACTACTTCAAGTGTTGGTGACCTGTATGTGATCCAGAACACCCAACACATCATGATACCAGGAGTGGTTGCATACTAGCACTTCTTAGACCTACCTGCAAGTGATCTGCTTTCCGCCAGCATTCCGTCATCCTGCAACATGGACAACATCAGCCCGCTGCTGCCGCTCTGCATCGCCGGCAACCTCGGGGCCAACCGGAAGATTTTCAAACAGTGCTTCCAGCTCTACCTCGAAGCCACAGACAGGGAGAGCGCCTCGGACACCAGAAAGATTGCTCTTCTCCTCTCCACGGCCGGGGACCATGTATTCCATATTTTCAACTCTCTCACCTTTGCAGATGACGAAGACAAGACGAAGTTCAAGACGGTTCTCCTCAAATTTGACACTCACTGCAGCGTAGAGGTGAATGAAAGTTTTGAACGCTACGTGTTCCAGCAGCGTTTGCAGGGTAAGGATGAACCTTTCCAATCCTTTTTAACGCATCTCTGCATCCTTGCGCAATCTTGCAGCTACGGGCCCACCTCCGACTCCATGATACGCGACCAGATTGTTTTCGGTGTTCAGTCGGACCCCCTACGTCAGCAGCTCCTCAAAGTAAAGCAACTCACCCTAGCGACCGCCATCGAGACCTGTGTCCTACATGAAAATGCCACCAGTCGGTACTCCCATATACAAGTGGCTGAAACGGCGCGGCAAGGTCCCCACGAGGCGGAACGGGTCCAAGTGATTGAACACTTCCAGGGCCTCAGCCTGGATGAGAGCGGCAATTTTGCGCACTTTTCGTGGACTCCCAGGCTTGTACGCACCAAACGAGGGGACAGCGACATGGAGGAATGTAATGCGCAGGTGCGCACCACGCAGGACCGCACCGCGCATGCGCGGTGGCTCAGCAAACGTGCTGACGTCACGACGTGCGGCAACTGTGGCTCCGCCCATTTAAAGCGGCAATGCCCCGCAAAATCTCGACAATGCCTACGATGTGGAAGACTTGGCCACTATACTGCCTGCTGTCGAGCAGCTCAACGTTCCAATTCATATCGCTTCAGCCAGCCTCGCAGGAATGTTCGGGCAATTCAACCCACGGTCACCGAGTCCGATTCCGACCTCCCACACAGCAGTGACACCAAGGACCCGAAGGCGCCTTTTTGAGTTGGTGTCGTAACAAAAAACAGGCTGTCCCCGAAGCAAAGACACCAGCCGCTGTCGGTGTACAGCATCGATCCAAACGATGAGTGGTGTGCCACCCTGACGGTCAACCGGTCCCAAATACGATTCCGCCTGGACACTGGGGCCTCCGCCAATCTCATGGAGTGGTCTGCTTTCCAAAGCCTTTGTGTCAAACCAACCATTCTCCCATCGGCCTGCCAGCTATTGAACTACAATGGCAACATCATTCCTGCTACCGGCTCATGCCAGCTCGAAGTGACGCACAAGTCACGAAAAGCCATCCTTCCTTTCGAGATCGTGGGCTCCTCGAAGGACTCTCTGCTTGGCGCACAGGCGTGCAAATTGCTAAACCTCGTTCAAAGAGTTCACTCTCTCTCTCCTGATGACACGTCTGCCTTCCAGGATGCTGACTTCAGGGCGCAACTCAACGCCATCATCGACCAGCACCGCGGTGTCTTCGAAGGCATGGGCACGCTCCCATATACTTACAAGATCATACTCAAACAGAACATCACGCCTGTGGTGCATGCACCTCGCAGAGTCCCAGCACCCCTCAAGGACCGCCTCAAGCAGCAGCTGCAGGACCTCCAAGACCAAGGAGTGATCGCCAGAGTTACGGAACCAACCGACTGGGTCAGTTCCATGGTGTGCGTAAAGAAGCCTTCCGGCGAGCTCAGAATCGGCATTGATCCAAAGGATCTGAATCGCAACATAATGAGGGAGCATTATCCTATCCCCAAATTCAACTAGACAGATCCAGCAGGAAACTGTGTACCTTTAGCACCCCTATTGGCAGATATTGTTACAACAGGATGTCGTTTGGGATCATATCGGCGTCAGAAGTATTTCACAGGATCATGTATCAAATGATGGAAGGCATTGAAGGTGTTCGCGTCTATGTTGACGACATAATCATTTGGTCCACCACCAGGAGCATATCTGTCGCCTCCAGCGCGTGTTCAAACGCATACGGGAGCAGGGCCTATGCCTCAACAGAGCCAAATGCTCCTTCGGCCAGACGGAACTCAAGTTCCTAGGGGACCACATCTCCCAGTTGGGATGCGGAAAAGGTGGCTGCCATCACAGCTATGAAAAAGCCAGAGGACAAGAAGGCGGTCCTCCGATTTCTGGGCTTGGCCACTTCCTAGGGAAGTTCATCCCTAACCTCGCCTCTCATACCACAGCTCTCAGGAACCTGGTCAGGAAGACGACAGACTTCCAACGGCTTTCTGCCCACGAGCGCGAATGGACAGAACTTAAAATCAAACTTATCACGGCCCCGGTATTGGCCTTTTTTGATCCAACGAAAGAGACAAAAATTTCGACCGATGCCAGCCAATCTGGCATTGGGGCAGTGCTCCTGCAACGCGATGAGGCCTCATCATGGGCCCCCGTTGCATATGCGTCACGTGCCATGACCCCCACGGAACAGCGCTACGCGCAGATAGAAAAGGAGTGCCTGGGCCTGTTGACCGGTGTCGTCAAATTTCATGATTATGTGTACGGCCTTCCCCAATTCACCGTCGAGACCGACCATCGCCCGCTGGTCAATATAATACAAAAAGACTTGAACGACATGACGCCTCGCCTCCAGCGCATTCTGCTCAAACTCCGGCGATACGACTTTCAGCTCGTATACACCCCGGGCAAAGACCTGATCATAGCCAGTGCTCTGTCCAGGGCAGTCAACACCCCGTGTGACCCAGCAGGATTCGTCTGGCAGGTTGATGTCCATGTGGCCTTCGTGGCCTCCAATCTACCGGCCACGGATGAACGCCTCGTCCAAATTCGCCGCGAGACTGCGGCTGGCCCCCTGCTACAGCGTGTCATGCGCCACCTAACAGACGGGTGGCTCAAGGGCCAATGCCCGCAGTTCCACAACATCAGAGACGATCTGGCGGTAGTCGATGGTGTCCTCCTGAAGCTGGACCGCATTGTTATCTCGCACAACATGCGTAGGCTCGACTTGGAACAGCTACACGAGGGCCATTGTGGCATGGAGAAGTGCCGCCGACGGGCCCGAGAGGCAGTGTACTGGCCCAGCATCAATGACGACATCGCCAACACAGTGCTCAACTGCTCCACCTGTCTGCGGTTCCAGCCAGCCCAACCATGTGAGACCCTACAGCCCCATGAGTTGGTCACGTCCCCTTGGTCCAAGGTCGGCATCGACCTGTTCCACGCGCTGGGCAGGGACTATGTTCAGATTGTCGACTATTTTTCAAACTACCCGGAGGTGGTACGTCTGCACAACATCACATCGTCTGCAGTCATCCATGCCTGTAAGGACACCTTTGCTCCTCACGGCATCCCACTCACTGTGATGTCGGACAAAGGCCCCTGCTTCGCAAGCCAGGAATGGTCCAACTTTGCCAGGAGGTACAACTTTGTGCATGTGACATCCAGTCCCCTGTACCCCCAATCCAATGGCAAAGCGGAGAAGGGCATCCACATAGTCAAATGGCTCCTCTGCAAGGCTGCCGATGCGGGATCCGACTTCTACCTCGCCCTGCTGGCCTATCGCTCGGCCCCACTGTCCACTGGCCTGTCGCCAGCCCAGCTGCTCATGCGTCGCACCCTGAGGACGACGATGCCATCCATTCACGTCCCAGACCTCGACCACGTTCCGGTCCTTCAACGAATGCAACTGTCTCATGCACAGCACAAGGCAGCTCATGACGCCCGTGCAGCTGATCTCCCTGCTCTTGCTCCAGATGACAGCATCCGCATCCATCTTCCGGATGGTGGCTGGTCTGCAACTGCTGTGGTTCTTCGGCAGATGTCTCCCTGCTCGTTCCTGGTTCGTCTACCGGATGGTTCCATTCTGCGCCGTAATCGGCGTGCCCTTCGTCTCGTTCCATGCTTGCTACGTGATCGTCCGCTAGTACCACGCCCTCCTGTTGTCCCTGACCTGGACTATGCAGAGATTCCGGTTACTCTGCATCCTCCTCACTCTGACGCAGTCCAGCCCGCTCCTCAGCTGGTGGCTCCTGACCCACCCTTGAGGCGGTCAACCAGAATTCGTCGTCCACCTCAGAGACTTAATTTGTGAACTTTGCACTAATGGACTCTCTGGTCTGTTCTGTTCTTCCGTTTAATCGTTCAAGTGGTTTGTACATAGTGTTCATCTCGTTATTTGTGTGACACACAGTTTTTTTCTGCACCAGGCACCTTCCCATGTAAATAGCTTAGTTTTATGTACATAGTCCTGTAAATTTTTCGCACACACGTAGTCAGGAACATTCACCACACACTACTTATTGTCACGCAGGCACATTTTTTTAATATAAAAGGGAGGATGTCATAATATACACCAGTATATCATGGTGCAGACACACACTGATGGACACACAGTGGGACCAACCAACATACACAACACCGCAGCCAATCACCAGTCAGAGCACACGCACTATAAAGACAGGGGACATCAGAGTTCCCGCTCATTCGAGTAGCAGCTAGCTAGGAGCACAGAGCTCACAGCCTGCAGCACAGACATTCACCATGTGCTGAGTGCATCAACTGGTTAGGACAAGGCAAAGGTCTTTAGTTCAAGCTGGTATCGTATTTACCCACAGTTCAAGTATGTTTAAATAACCTTTTAAATAACTTAAGTTAACCTTTTAATAAAATAGTGTTGCACTACTTCAAGTGTTGATGACCTGTATGTGATCCAGAACACCCAACACATCACCCCTCATATCAGAGACCCTCCCATCTGAGACCCCCATATCACAGACCCCTCAATAGTCACCCCTGCCTGTAAACCAAAGAGCAGTCCAGGCAGAAACAGTGAAAAATCAATGCTTTTTCACTCACCTACCCCTTACACCTGCTGCCTCAGACAAAAGTGTAGAAAGCAGAAGCTGTTACTTCATAGAAAGCCAAAAACACATCACAAGGTTTTAAACCCACTCAGGTTCTTTGATGCTTCGATTAACTTTCAAAGAGAAATAGCTTTTAGTAGGCTATAAATGACAGGGTAATAGCTTCCAGACAGCCAAGTATCTGGATTGTTTCGCTTTTTAATCTCCTTTAATGCTTGAATGCATCTCAAATATCCTACTGTGAACCAAACCACAATATTTATGAACATCTAGCTATGATTGATGGATCATCACCACATCAAAAGCAGCTAAGTGCTTGCTGCTGAGAAAAAAAGGAAATTAAAGTACTTAATTCCTAAATGTTTGGTTTGCTCGATGCGCGATTCTCCGCCACATATTGAACTCTGCTACAGGTGGTGGGTGGCGGGGAATCCACCCTGAATCACACATTTAAATTGACTGAATTGAGTCATGTTTATTTAATCTGGACTACCGGGATCACTATTGTCTTTACATTAAGTTTTCATTTTCTAGTAAGATAGTTGAACAGAAAAAACCCCAAATTGCTGAAATCTCGACTCTTCTCGCACCCAGAATACATAGAATTTGTTTAGTACTGAAACAGAAATAAAGTGTTGGGTGTATTTTTCTGTAATCGAGGACTTCCCCCAATCTTGAACTTTTATCAATGGATCTGTCAAATATATTTCCAGTGACACAAACAGGTTTTAAATAATATTCTTGTGACTTCATAATCACAGTAGTTTTTATAAGGAAACATTTGGAAAATTGTTTAATTTAAAAAAACATCTCTAACCAGATCAGAGTAGTTCACAACGTGGAGTAAGTTAGCAATTATTGAACAAAAGCGGTTTGTCCTTGTTCCAATTGGCCAGCATAATAGCATGTGATTGTTTTGTTCTTCTTTCTATGATAAATAATTATTGATCTATTTATGAGTGAAAACCTGATGCAGTTTTATTAATACAACTGAAAATAGGTTTTTCACCAAAATGAAGCAAAATAAGGGTATTAATGAAAAAAAGAGTCACACTGTCAAAGATTTTCTTCTGGCACTCATCAGGACAGATACAGGACTACCACACTTTAAGGGGCACAACAATGTATGCTGCACGAGAAAAAAGGTGCTGATTGTTTGACAAGTGGACACTGAGCCTAAGAAGCTCTCTTTCCTTGATGTGCTACTTGAAAAATGCACTCTCGGGTTCTCTACTACTGTCCAATGAAAGCCGACCTTCACTGGTCAATATATGAATTAGGATTCCGAAAGCTCCAAGCACTATAAGATTGGCCTTAATTGCAATATCGTTAATGGGTTCCGAGCCATTTGCTTGCCGTGAAAACTTGATGCTGAAATAGGGTGCATCAAAGCTATCCTGTGGGATAATGCCTATCCCCTTTCAGATCGTTGTTCGCTGTATAATGTGTAACTTCATGAATGGGCCTCAGGGTGCCACTTTCAGTCCTGAAAAGTGCCTAATCTACCTCAAATTGCCCTTAAAGGGTAGGTGTCTCATACATTTGAGCAACAGGTGAAGCTTGCCATTTCACCCTGTTACTACGCAGGAGCAACACGAGTGGCATTCTCTACCAACAGGATGCTGCTGTCAAGCTTAAAAAGCCATTCTGCCCACCATACAAATGAGCAATATGGGAAATGAATTTCAGTGCTAGT
The DNA here is from genome assembly GCF_047496885.1 of Scyliorhinus torazame. Lineage (NCBI taxonomy): Eukaryota > Metazoa > Chordata > Chondrichthyes > Carcharhiniformes > Scyliorhinidae > Scyliorhinus > Scyliorhinus torazame. The sequence goes on along the minus strand of NC_092725.1, from coordinate 79,889,162 downwards.
GCAATGTTAGATATGTAGGCCATACATCCCAATGACTGGTGGATTGTATCAGACAGCATGCCTCTTGGGCTTTTCACCACAAAGTACTAATCATACTGCACTTGCAAAACTCAGAATATAGTGTCCAACGTTAGATGGGATTCTGCAATTGGACAGTAGCTACTGAACAATCCCCAAGTGTGCTAAGAATTACACCAACAACCAAATTAAGATGACCAGTCAGACTCGCAACGTGGCCCACTTATGTTTGCTAGAAGCTACATATATGCAGGGAACTGCCCTCTGAAAACAGAAAAATCATCCAGGCACAGCGTCTTTTTCAATGAAAGAAAAGCTTGGGAGACAACTGTTCCCGGGTGCATTCCTCATGGCACACATAACCAGAGCCGAGATGCCTTTTTTTAAGAATTGAAACAAAAGCTTTAGTGATAGATCTTCCCTGGTACATTCTCCATGGCAACATTTCAAGCAATCAGGGTCCACATGGCAACCAATCAGCACCCTTTTTCTCATGCAGTGCAAATTGTTGTTTTCTTTGAAATCAGGTATTCGTAGGTCTGTCCTGACGAGTGCAATACTAAAACCTTCAACAGCATGTCTCTTTTTTCAACAATACTCAAGTTCTCTTCTACCAAGTGACAACATTAGCATGTTATTTGAGTAACCTGATTTAAAATTCCAACAAATTACTGAATAAAGTACAAATTGAACCATGTAACCATTTCATTGAGATCTAGTGGGTGGCGTTCCTGCCTCTGAGCCAGAAGCTCCGGGTTCAAGTCCCACCCAGGCCTTAATGGCCAACGAAAGTGCATTCACAACGCGGTTAAACAGGTTTAGTGCATCAACCTGAAAATCCTTCCAAACATGCCAATTGATGGTGATAAGAGCGGGAGAGACTCCTGGTCTGCCACACTTGATGTGAAGTGGTACCCCTCATGCGATAAGTTAATGGCGACAGACTTGTGACTTGTCCTGGGAATTGCTAGCTAATGAAACAAACCAAAATCTGCCTTAGTGCACTGCTAGGAAAATTGGGATGGAACCATTGCATTTGGGGTGTTTCTAACTTTTTTATATGAGAAGCTTGTAAAATGCACCTACTGTGCTTGAGCGCTAACAAAATAAGCGCAAGCTTTGTGGGTGGGGCATAATCAGGTAAATTGAATCGTAAACCAACAAAAAAAGAGCATAAACTGTGATTTTGGAAATAACTCATTTAAAATTCCCCAATCTTTTGTGCTGATTTGGCTGATTCTGCCTGGATTCCTTATATTACTGCTGTAAATGAGCAGTATGTTAATGCAAATTATTACTCCTGTTGAAGCTGTACCTAGGATGTTCATCATCTTTACTTGGCTTACAGTTCAACTTCCAGCAAAAGCATAATATTCTATATTTCCTCCCATATTTATTTCGCCTTTCTTCAGCTTTTATTTACCATCGAGTATACATTATTCCTTTTATGGGAGGGCCTGGTGGGATCTTGGGCACTTTTGAAATTCCCACTCTTAATGACTCCTGTTTGGGTAGTGGTAAGTATGTCTGGATGAAGCAGCTGTGCTTCCTATACAGATTCTTCTGTGGGTCCCACAATATTCTATTTAAAAGACAAAGTATTAGAACCTGATTGATGTGCACCCAAAAAGCCAAAACATCAAAATTGGTAGAACAGTCAATGTCCATTAACACAATTCCACACAGGAATTGTTCGGTGCACAGTGCTGCTAAAGTAAAACAGAGATGTCCTGGTCCCTTTACAGTTACAAATGTCTGTTCATTGGGCTGCTCTTAACGCATCTTGTGCTAGGCAGGCTGCATTCAGGAAAACATGTATTACACCTGTCCTTAAAGGAACTGCTGGAAACTATCACTCAAAGAAGTTAGTCTGCTGAAAAATACTTGTTGAATCCGCAGCCTGCAGTTGCAGGCCATTGCTGGCTCCTGCTCAACTTCTCTAGATCCATCCCACCTCCTGATCGCTCTACTCCCCTCCCTGGACACTTGCTCTCCAAAACAATCACCCTTCTAGATCACTTCCCCCTCTTCCCAGCTCAGCTTCCTTCTTCTGGAATTAACTGAAGCCCCTTCAATAATTCAAACCTGAATTACATTGGATGGAATTCTCCCACCAGGGACTTAGTTTCGTGGTCGGGTTTGGGGCAGAGATGTGGGGCGTTTCCCACTGTGGAGGCCAATGAGAAACCATGCCATATCTCCATCCCTGACCTCAATAATTATGCGTCCAGGGGTTATGAACCGTATTTTGTGATGGAGTGGGCATGATGGTGCAAGTGCCGCCACATATCTGGAAGCCATATTGAAAAGGTGCCCACTGTTGAAGAAAGAAGATGGAACACCTGAAAAAGAAGATAGATTCAGGAACACTCTTGAGGCTGGAAGATAGACCTCAATGACACTGGGTGCAGTCTACCCGAATGGGGAAAGAAACCCGTAGTGCACGAGATTAGTCGTGTTTTTCCTGGCGCTCGGAGTGCTGAGAAACATCCCGCTATGTAATGCCTATCCAGGTAGATCAGGAGCCTCCACGGGGAACTCCCCGAAGAACCTGCACTTAATCCCATTGATGCACGATCAATGACCACTAAAGCGAGGTTGTAGTCCAACTGAAGGCTTTAATAGGCTAGATGTTTCCCCCAGCAGCTCAGGTACAGAATGAAGGTTGCTGGGGCAGCACAAGCTCTTATACCCCACCTTGCAGGGCGGAGCTACCATACAGCTTGACCAATAGGAAACATACAATATCTACCAATTGTGTTCCAGCATTACCAGGTACCGTAATACCTCTACACAGACTACCAGACCCGTTTTCTGCACTGAGGACCTCCACTCGCTAGAACACAGTGCGAGAGACCTGGACGTTATTTTAAAATGGCGGCCTAACCTCTCAAGACCCCGGCAAGATCCCCAAACCACTTCCCCACTGCCAACTCACTATAAGGGGGTCCCCAGACCCCTCCCCACATGCCTGCAGGGCACACACCTGCCCAATCACTGCCAAGCTAAAAATGCCAGCTTGTCAATGCCAGCCTGGGACATTTTCAGTGTCCCTGCCAGCTGGCAAGCCTCCTGGGAGACCCCCATGGGTGCTGTTCCATTTGATCCCCATTAATGGAGATCAGCACTGAACACAACTCACTTAAGTTCCAAGGCAAGTAAGTTAGATCCCACACCTTGGTTAGGTCTCAGGAACGTCTATTAGAGTGAGACCACCTGTCTAATTTTAATATACAGATTTGGCAGAAAGTGATCCCGCCCATAATGGGTAGGATTCTCATTGCGATGTCTTTGGAGATTGCAACAGATTTTGCGATGCGTTGTGAGCTGGCTAGATCTGGGAAGTGGGATCTCTTGGCAGCAACTGATCATGTTGCGCCATGCCGCTTTTTGGGCGCAACGCGGCCGGTAGATCCCGCCCACTGAATTCAGAAGGCAGCCCAAGCATTTTTCAGGAAATTCCCAACTTCTGCACACCACATTGTTTCAAATGTGTTGTGGACTGGTGTGTTTTCCTGCTGGCATTGTCGAGAATTGGGCTTGGGGGGAGCGAGATTCCGATGGGACTTCATCTGCATCTCATTAGCAGGATGAAAATCAGTTTCACGCTGGCACCAGCGGGTTTCCTGATCCACCATGATGGTCACCGGCAGAGGATTCCGCAAGAAATTCACACTGGCAAAAAAAAAAATCAATTTTTGGACACCTGCCAAACCCCCCCCCCCCCCCCCCCCCTCACCCGCCATTGAACCTGTCGGCATGGGAGAATTCCACACATTGTTGATTTGCCAGCTCCGCCTGGTGATCCCTACCATGCATCTGCAGCTCACATTTAAATCAGGCTCAATGCACAGATGAGTGTGTCTTGTGCTTATCAATTCCATGGCAGGGATTGTTCATTGTGCCCAGTTTTGCCAGCAGATCCGCACAAAACAATTTCAAGCCCAATCGATAATTAAGCAACTAATGTTTGGATATTAGACCCACCAGCGTGAGCGACATGTAAGCAAGTTAAAAAATGTAAATCTTCAGTCAAATGGATCTCTGACCCGTCCCAGACTTTGGTTATACTCCTGGAGCATCATTAATGGAACCCGCTCTTAATATTCCATGACTCCATTGCCATGATATGTCATTGTCAGGGGGGTGCACTGCTCCGATGGGTGGTCTCTCAGACTCTACTGGGCAGGATCAGTCAGGTTCACCAGTCCAGTCATCATCTGGATTGATGGATGCATGCAGCATCTCTAGCCAGTTCAATTGGGTAGATGATTGCTTCCACAGGGTAGAACTGCTTCTCTATGGCAACCAGTGCATATTGGTTCTTTCGCACCCTACCCGTATCTATTTGGAAGAGTAGGATTGTGGATGTTCAACCCCTTAGTGAGCTTGGTCTCAGGTCCAATCTGGCTCTTCTGGATGGAGGTCTGGCAGGTTGCGTGCATTGTGACATGTGCCATAGTTCCACATGGAACGATATTTGTCCTCTTTCTCACCTTGTCCAAGTCACCAGCTTATACTTGCAAGGGATGTGTATGTGGGGGTAGAGAGTTAAGTGCTCAGTTTTCTGAGTTCACATGGTGCGAAAGAATTCTGAAATGGAGTTGAACGAGTGGTCAGAAGTGGAGGTTGGGTGCCATTCTTCTTCTTCAGCAATACTTTCATTGTACACTCCTCTTTCAGCTTCACCATTGGTTTGAAGATATGGACAAATCCATATAATGTCGTGAATACTTTAAAATATTCATTGGAAAACTCAGTCCATTGTTTGAAATTACAAGTTCTGGGATTCCATTGTTTGAAATGACAAGATCTGGGATTCCAAGTGTTGTAAATATCTCCTTCAATGATGTAATCACTGCTTCAGAATTGTGACCCTGCAAGCACAAGTAATACAATTTGATATCACCTCTTGCAGCAACTTGAGACACCTGGCGCCAAAGGGAACATCTTGCTGTGGCTCGGCATTTTGTGACGCCCACATGTCTTTGGTGCCATCATTGTCATATGTCGAGTTTTAGGACTCTCAGAATGACCACTCTCTCGTTAGAGATGAATAAATCATCGACTACACCGAGGTGACTTCGCTGTTCATATTACTGTCTGAGAATGGGATTGTGTGGCATGTATGCCGGCTATTCTTTGATGCCTTTGTCAGTGCTCTCTGACCTGAGCGCATTCTTCATCAGATTTCCATGCATCTCTGATTCCATTTAGTCACTGAATGGTTACTGGTAGAGTTGTGGTTGCTGTGAATGCAAAGATTTCAAGTACTTTGGCTACTTCTTTGTAGATGGCTTTTCCTCATCGATACTCTACCTGGAGAGGCTATCATTTGCACAGCAGCCCATCACACATAACAGCACACTAACCTGCTCACCACTCCATTTTGCAGTGAGACCTGACTTGAATTTCTATCTCGTAAATCTCCAAATTCAATTCAGCCAAGCTTCTGCTTGGTTGGGACCTGTAAATCTCTTGAAGCTTTCCAGTAAAGGTTGAGAACTTTCCATAACGGTTCTTTCACTCTCTGCTGTCATGTAATATTCTTGGTATTATTAGATTAATAAGAACATTTACTGAGCCTGCTGAGGTAAGAAAAACAGGAATGTTATTCAGAAACATCTTTACTGTGCTGGCTGCGTCTTACCAAAGCTGCAAGAGAGTGCATCACTTCCTGTGATAATGTGCACAGTGGGCTGGATTCTTCTGCTGCGCCCGCCGCAAGATCGCCATGCGCAGGACGCGCACTATGTAAAGATCCATTGACCTCGGGTGGGAATTTCCGGTCGCCAGGCGAGCGCGGCCAGAGAATCTCGCCCAGTATCTGATTAACTTAAGACACAGATGGAATTCACCCATTATAGTACTGGTAGAATGCTTGAGTAGCAAAGGACTCTGATTTAAGGTGATTGGCAAAAGAACCAATCTGAAGAAAAATGTTTTATACACTGTATGGTTAGGATCTGGAAAGCACTGCTTGAGAGTGTGGTGGAGGCATATTCAATCTGGGCTTTCAAAACAGAATTGGATAGGCAGCTGAGGAGAAAGAAATTGCAGGATGACAGGGAAAGAGGATGGGGCATGAGACTAAATGAGTTGCTCTTCTGGAGAGATGCATGGGCATGATGAACTGAATGGTCTCCTTATGTGCTGTAAACATTCTAATCCAGTTTTGAATTTTGCTCCCACAGATTAAAATATCACTAGATCTCTCAACTGTCCAATGTTACTGTCCAATGATGATAATGATTAACAAATGATTATTTGCATAGTGAGTACACAAACTATTAAACAGATTTATATACATGTAATAAGTAAAGTTTCATGATATGCCTCCGGAATTTCATTTGAACAAATATTTATGCTCATTTCTAGTCTTTGCAGCTGTTGAAGGACTTTGAGAAAAAAATAAAAACAAAATGCACGCAAGACAGAAGGTATCAGACATATATCGTGGGAAGGCGCATGTTTGGGGGAACTTTAATTAAATAATGTAGCTTAGCACACTCAAGGCCAGTCATATCCCCACTGTGTCATACTCCTCCAGAACTTGATTCGTGCCAACAATAACTCGGGAATGACTCCACCCACAGTCTTCAAAAAAAACCTTCCAAAATCAGTCTAATTTAGACTGGGGCACTTTTCAGTTACATCTAAATTCTGATAAATGCATACTGAGTTAGCCAAGATATTCTATGCTTGGGTTAGTATTTCCTAATGCGGCATATGAAAAATGAACAACTTCTAATATTTGTACCTCATCTCATTTTATCAGTAAAGCTGCAGGTAATTCTCAAACTAAACCAAAAAAAAATTCAATTAAAAAAAAAAAGAGGTTTAAAAGAATATCCCAGAAGGCAAGTTAAGTGTGTGAAGTGATCGACATGCTGTGCTGACAGTGTCCAATTAGGCTGTGCAATCAAAACACACATAATTGGGGCAGCCGTTTGTACTCAATGCAAGGCTGTACCGTAAGTGTAATGCCTGCATCAAGAATTCTATAGAATGGGAGTGAGCAGGAAGTGATTTTATACATTGGAATGCTATCCTTGGATCAGCCATACATTTATTCAAAATTAATTGCGGTGAAGGCAGGGTAACTGATGGCATTTTTGAATGCAAGTTATGTCAGTATTTTATGCATAGATCATGATTCGTTCTTTTGATTGTAGCAAAAGGAATCATTATGATAATAATTCCTGCATTATTTCATTGGTGAGTTACACTCAATAATGAGGGAGTGACCAGCACAAGAGAGCAGAGATCATTTAACCCTATCAAAATTTTGTATCAAACTATAATTTGATCTCCGGGTAAGCATTCTCCAAGGCGGCCTTCAGGCCGCGCAACAACGCAGAATCGCCGAGCAGAAGCTTATAGCCAAGTTCCGCACACATGAGTGCGGCCTCAACCGGGACCTGGGATTCATGTCGCATTACATTCATCCCCCACCATCTGGCCTGCAAAATCCTACCAACTGTCCTGGCTTGACACAATTCACACCTCTTTAACCTGGGGTTACCCCATCTCTGGATCTGTAAAGATTTAATCACCTGCTAATGCTCGCATTCCAAACATTCATAGATTATCATAGATTATCATAGAATTTACAGTGCAGAAGGAGGCCATTCGGCCCATCGAGTCTGCACTGGCTCTTGGAAAGAGCACCCTACCCAAGTTCAGCACCTCCACCCTATCCCCATAACCCAGTAACCCCACCTAACACTAAGGGCAATTTTGGACACTAAGGGCAATTTATCATGACCAATCCACCTAACCCGCACATCTTTGGACTGTGGGAGGAAACCGGAGCACCCGGAGGAAACCCACGCACACACGGGGAGGATGTGCAGACTCCGCACAGACAGTGACCCAAGCCGGAATCGAACCTGGGACCCTGGAGCTATGAAGCAATTGTGCTATCCACAATGCTACCATGCTGCCCATTGTCCGGCATCTTTGAATCTGTCTATATATATGTTTCTGGAACATACCTCTTCATTCACCTGAGGAAGGAGCAGCGCTCCAAAAGCTAGTGACATCGAAACAAACCTGTTGGACTTTAACCTGGTGTTGTAAGACTTCTTACTGTGCTCACCCCAGTCCAATAAATTGGAGTCTGATGTAGGAATCCTTGTTGTCGAGATGCTCTAGGGATGTGTGTGTGATCAGGGAGATGGTGTCTGATGTGGACCGGTTGCAGCGGTATGCGAATTGCAGTGGATCAAGACGTTCTGGGAGTAAGGAGTTGATGCGCTTCATGACCAACCTCTCGAAGCACTTCATTACGACTGAAATCAGGGCCACTGGATGGTAGTCACTGAGGCACGTTGCCTAGTTCTTCTTTGGCACCGGTACGATGGTGGTCTGCTTGAGGCAGGTGGGGACCTCGGGCGGAGTAGGGACAGGTTAAAGATGTCCGCGAACACATCTGCCAACTGGTCCACGCAGACTCTGACCAGGGATCCCGTCCAGACCCGCCGCCTTCCGAGGGTTCACTTTCAGGAAGGCCGACTTCGAAAGCTGTGATGGTGGGTATGGGTGTGTTCTGGGCTGCTGGGGCACTTGACAGCAGATCATTGGTTTCCTGCTCAAACCGAGCATTGAGTGCATTGAGTTCATCGGGGAGGGGCGCGCTGCTGCTGCTGGAGATAGTGCTCGGCTTCGCTTTGTAGCTCGTTATGTTTTATGTTGTTTAGGCCTTGCCACAACTGCCGAGAGTCTGTAACGCTAGTCTGTGACTCTAGCTTGGTCAGATATTCTCTCTTGGCATCTTGGATGGCTTTGCAGAGATTGTATAGGTCAGGGTCACCTGACTTGAACGCCTCAGACCTGTCCTTCAGTAGGGAGTCAATCTCGCGATTGAGCCATGGTTTCCGGTTGGGGAACGTACGGACTGCTTTCTTTGACATGCAGTCGTCCACACATTTGCTGATGGAAGTCTGTGACGGTGGCGAAATACTCATTTAAGTTGGTCGCTGAGTTCTTAAATATGAACCAGTCCACTGTCTCTAAGCAGTCAAGTAGGAGCTCTTTTGTTTTCTAGGACCAGCGCTGCACGGCCTTCTTAGCTGGCTTGTCCCGCATGAGTTTCTGCTTCTATGCCAGGAGAAGGAGCACAGTTTTATGGTCTGATTTTCCAAAGTGGGGTTGGGGGATGGAACAGTAGGCGCCCTTGATTTTTGAGTAGCAGTGGTCAAGAGTGTTGTCGCCCCTGGTGGGACAGGAGATGTGCTGGTGGAAGTTTGGCAATACACTCTTGAGGTTGGCCTTGTTGAAGTCCCCGGCCACAATGAACAAGGCCTCCGGGTGTTCTGTTTTGTAGTTGTTCATAACTGTGTGCAGTTTGTCCAGTGCCTTCTTCACTTCTGCCTGGGGTGGGATGTAGGCCGCTTTACTGGCTGGAGTGAACTGATGTGGGAGGTAGTACGGGCAGCAGTTAACGGTCATGTATTCCAGGTCTGGAGAGCAGTAGGTCGCCAGGTCGCCACATCCAACCACCTGGAGGACTTGATGAGGAGGCAAACCCCTCCACCCTTCGCTTTGCCTGATGACGCTGTGTGGCCTGCCTTGATTGTCACAAGTAGGCTTACATTAACACTGCAATGAAGTTACTGTGAAAATCTCCTAGTCCCAACACTCATGGGAGGTTTAAGATGGGGATGGGGGGGGGGGGGGGGAGGGGGGGGGGGGTGGAGGGGGGGGGGGGGTAGGACAGGAACCCTCATTGCATTTAAAAAGTACTTTAATCGAAGTCTTTAATACAAATTATATCAAGGTGCTTTAATAGCAAGTATTAAAATCCTGTAACATTACTATTTTTATGTGTAATGTTCTATACTTAACCCTTTAAATTTTATCTGCCATTATACTGCCCATCTACTTATTTTTCCAATTCACGTTGTAATTTCTCAGCTGACTTCTCGAAAACTACAGCTCGTCCAAGTTTAGCTTCAGCACTTTCCACTGAATTTCTGAGTCCATATGAGTGATATGAATTACAAACAGAAGTGGTCCCCGCACCCTATTAGTAATTCCTCTCGCCCCATCTCAACACAACGTCTCCAACAAGTACCCACGCTTTTCTAACGTTTAGCCAATTTCTAATCCATTCCCAATATTCACCCTGAATCTCCACGGTTTTGACCCTAATCAATTTTATGTGGAAGAATACTAAAGAGGGAGTTTAGTTAATATACCTCATAGGGTTTTCCACTGTTTGCTTGGATTGTCACCATCTCAAGGAAGTTGGTCCGGTTGGGCCTTACTGCTGATGACCTTAGTTTACTAAATTACTACTTTAAGCTAGGAAGAGGGGAAGGTACAAACATTTCTGTGCAGCAACAACATAGTTCTAGAACTTTCTTTTTAAAGGTACTCCAAAAGCTTTCACTGTGTAAGGAGATTTGGTACCAAAGAGAAGAGTTTACTTGAATCTATTGCAGAATGGAAGGACCTGCACAGCCTTAATGGTGAAAGTATGTATAATTTTAAGTTGACTAAAATAAAATGTGCTTCTGATAAACAGCTCCATTATTTGAAATATGACTGATACAAGATTAATGGATCTGTAGTTGCCAGTCTTTTTAATCAGCCTTTTCAAAGTGCAGAATCACGTTAGCCTGTTTCTAATCTATTGGTACTTCCTTCACGTCCAGTGACCCCGTCAATGATTGTCAATGCCTCGTAAATCTCTTGCCTAGTCTTTCTTAGCACCCTGAAATAAATGCCAACCAGCTTTGTGGATTTATTTATTTTGGGCCCTTTTAACCTATTTAGATTGCAGTCTTACTTATAACTAATGCTACTTAGTATGGTTATAACAATTTGTTGAGAAAAATTAAGGTTTAAATACAAAATGTAACACAGTTACTATCAAACTGTGTGGTCCATCCAAAAAATATCTTCTATTTATTCACGAAATCTGGGAATATCTTAGAGTGATAGTTGGATCCTACTCTGTGGACTTGCCCTCAAAAAAGATAACAATTTGTGTTATTGGAATTTCCATCCATAAGGATTCCTGGGACAAGCTGACTTCTCGAAGGATATTGCTTTTAAAATAAACAAACAAACAGAGACATGCATGCAAGGACACACACACAGCTACATACAGAACAAGTAATCAGCCAAAATACCATTTCTGAAGACAGCAGACATTTTCCAAAACAAACTGTTAAGCTGAAATGTTTCTCTATTTACAGAAAGTCTAACTTTTTAAACTTTGCTACTCTTTTATGTCCTCCCCTGATATTCTGATTCCAAATGATTTCGGGGATTGATGCCCATTGACTAGACATACACAGTGAAGTCTGCTAATGTGTGACTCCATGCAGAACGATGGCCAATTGGAAACAATCTCAAAGAATACAAGGAATGGGAAATTGAATTTAAGGTGGTGATAAGCAGGATTTAAAAATAGTATTTTCTACAAAAAATGGAAATCTTGTAAAACTGATTTGTAATTTTCCATGGAATAAAAACATCTAAATGATTCCTTACTTTTGTCATTGTCTGTATTTAAAAAAATTTAGAATATCAGAATAAAATAAACTCTTTTGACGCAGAACAGCTGGACACTGTAATTGTCTGAATTATTTCATTATAAAAATTATTTTCTTTTTGACTAATTGATGAGTTCAAGATTTAAAAAAAGTAAAACCTTTTCTTATAAATTGAAAGCATTTACAAGGGCCAAGTGCCCTGTAAAAATGTTAGTGGCTGGTTGTTTCCTGTTAAACTTAACCTTCTGCATCCAAATAGCTTCTCCTTCTGTGCACTTCTTTTAATGTTTCCCATGTGTTTTATGCATACAGCTGACAATATTAATTACCTATTACTTGGTAGCTTTTACATCTTGTTTAACTCTTCATATAGATAGGAGTAAACACACATATCTCAGGGCTTCACGAAAAATCCCTTTGGTTCTTACTTGTATTTTCTGCCCATTACTCTCTTTCCTATTTTTCTCAAATAGATAATTCACATCATTTTACACCAGAAAGTCTTGAAAATCTTTGCCAAGACATTCTTGTAGTTCTTAGCAACACTGTATTGTAACAGATAATCAGGAGCAATGATCCTATAAAGTGTAGCAAATCTAAGATTATGCTCACCCCTCCCCTTCCACCCCTCAACATTGCTTTTGAGTGGTATGGTGCTTCAGTGGCCCAAGTAAATTGCAAAAGAAATTGGCTGAAATAATACGTACACAAGCTCAAGTCTTCTGCTGAAGAGTATATTGTGGTTTTTTTTATTTCTCAGGATCAGGTGATGCTGGCAAGGCAGAAATTACAGCTCATCCCTACTTGTTCTGAGGAGATAGCAGGGAGCTTTTTTCTTGAACTACTGCAGTCCTTGTGGGGATTGCGCTAGCTGTCTCAGAAAATGCCTGGATTTCTGACCCAGCACTGACCAAAGGCTCCAAAAAAACGTGATTCACGTTGAAATGTGAAGCTACTGGTAAAACAGCAACAGTTAATGTTTCCATCTTCCATTTGGATCTCTTCCTTTTCCCTTTGACCCAATTGAACCCTCAACTCTATGAACTCTCCAGCATCAGGTCGGGAGCAGGAACAGAGGATTTATCTGATGAATGGTGTCAATTTTGCAAACATAACAAAGTTGTCCACACAATGCTACGTATTTTTATGAGTGGTGGGAGGCTGATGGCTCATGGTGTATTTGCTATGATTTCCGATGCAGAGCTCTCAATTGCAGCTGTACCGTGGTGGGGAGCTCTAATGATTCTCATTGAACAGAGAAATAAATTAAAAGGCGAAGCAATTCAGGATGCACACTCTGCACCATGTAGATGATCAGCACACATAGGTAACGCCTAGAAGCTAAGTGTCCTCCCAGCTAGGGATTATAAGCACTGCTGGGAAATTTCAGTGAAGGGGGCAAAAAAAGGGAAGAAAAAGTACTCCAAAAGTTGGTGATAGACCACTTATATCATAGAATTTACAGAGCAGAAGGAGGCCATTCGGCCCATCGAGTCTGTACCAGAGCCTGGAAAGAGCCCAAACCTCCACTCCATCCTCACAACCCAGCAACCCCACTAACCCTTTTGGACACTAAGGGCAATTTAGCACGGCCAATACACCTAACATGCACATCCTTAGACTGTGGGAGGAAACCGGAGCACCCGGAGGAAACCCACACAGACACAGGAAGAACATACAGACTCCACACAGACAGTGACCCATGCCAGGAATCGAACCTGGGACCCTGGCGCTGAGAAGCAACAGTGCTAACCACTGTGCTACTGTGTACTAGTAGCTTGTGTTTGACAAGTATCTTCATTCAACCCCAGGTTCATGAGAGTATCAAGCACATAATAGAATAAACATTGGTACAAGTCCATAGTGTAAATGGGTCAGTGAAGCACTTATAAAGATCTTACGCACAGTGGCTAACTGCATTTTTGTAGATCAATTCTTACTTAACCTACAGCTGCGGCTTGATACACACACGTCACACTAACAAATGCGATTCAACATTTCACTTGCTGGTGAGTTGTTAAATGACATTTGTTGGTGGGTGTGTGATTAATGCACACAATCAGCAGTGGTCTCAGTTCATTGAGTTACATGAGACAGAGGAATATGGGCCCAGATTTTGTGATGGCATTTGCCACTGGCATCGTAAAAACGTTGTCCATAAAGATTTAGCGATTCTGTGGTATGAATTTCACCTTGTCTGACATTCATTTGAATCTGGCGCCAGGTCAACAGTATCTCCAGGCATCCAGTAACAGTAATGTCATGAAGACTTTTAAGCATCGAACCACATTGAAACATTCTCACAGACAGCAAACCAGGAAGTAAAATGCACTGATTAGCCTTCACCTTTTAATGTTACTTTACAGAGAACAAAATAAAGATTGCGACAAATACATAGGATTAAGACAGAAAGCGAAATATCATAAATAAACTTTAATTATTTTCTAAGATATGTGCAATTTTTATACTATAATGGAGAAATTTAACATTCATACCTTTAAATTTTGTTTTTCAGGGCCAAAGAGGTTGTTCATAAGTAATTATCTAGTACTTGTTAAAAACCCAGTTACACCTCATTCAACAAACTGCAACTATTTCAAGAATCTTTACAGCAAGACAAAAAAAAACATAAAAGTGGACTGTCTCATCAGTTTGATAAATTCTATTTGATTTCAGTCTGTGGGAACTTCAATAGCACACCCTATAGAGAACTGTAGAATTACTGTGAGCAACTTTGAGATTTCTGTGCTAAATGTGCATGTGCAGTATTTAAGAAGTTACAGTTGGTTTAAGAGGAGTAATGACAAAAAGCACCGACAGTTCCATAATCATTACTTTGTGAACTCCAGGTCATTACATTTCACTGTTAATTACACTATACTATAACCTTCTGTCTAATGGGGAGGATTCTGCTGAAAATTTATCAGCACACTCTGGCATTTGTATTTTTCCCTCAAATTGACATTGCTTTGGAAATAGTGTACTGTCACCCATTCACAAGATAAATGAGCATGACATCAAGCACAGGTCCACGTATCATTAAGTAATTTTTATCCCTGTAAAGCCCCAGTGTGAGAGGTGACATTTAAGATTTATAACCGTAACTTTGTACAAAGTAACATTTACTCAAGATGGACTTGACAGGATGCAGGTTGATGTCATCTCCTCAGTACATTTACCAACTGGATCTGTCTACTTTGCCAAATGGAAATTTCCATTGACGGCAAATTTTTCCTGAAGCTGGTTGTTAACCTCTGTGGTGAAAACTGATTTTGTACTGCAGAACGCTTGCTTTTCTATGACTGCTATGTGCAAGGCTTCCAGCCCTGTGATTAAATCATGTAAAGAATTTGTGTGTTAGCTTCATTATTGGTACATATAAAGGCTGTCTGTCACTTAGTGATGTTCAGGGCTCCACGAACAGCTTGGAAGAGCAGATCACATTTCCAATACTGGCTACAATGAGTTCTGATGAAGGGTGCACATTCGACTTTTCATAATAATCTCTGCTCTTTTCAGATAACGATTAACCCATTGTGCATTTCCAGAATTTTCAGTTTATGTTAATGATTATGATGCCAATTGGAGCACAAGACAATAATAATGCTCAACTACAAAGCCTCTATAATTACTTCTGTTGCTCTATCCTCAATATATGCTCTTTCCTCTCTAAAGATCAGTAAGTTTTTCTTCAACCCCCATTGGTATGGTACCCAAGGACTCCAACAAATAACTTTCAAAATGGCCACCAGGAGTTGTCCAACAGCAATCCAAAATGCCTCTTCCCCTGTGAAGAAGTAGTCAGGCTCTCACCATCATGACAGGGAGATGTCAGGAACTTGGGTCCAGAAATGGGGTCAAGATGTAACAGGCAATTTAGGGGTTGAACAGACTGAAGGTAAAGACTGCCGACTCAGAGGAATGCGCCCAGAGCCTTGTCCAATTCAGACTTAACCTTGTTAGTGGGAATACACAGAATGCACTGGTTCAGCAAAGATGATCCACTCAAGATCTATTGTCATTCTGGACAACCTTGTTTGACCAGCCATCAGCCCAGCACATAGCCTGATGACCTATTTGTCTGTCATTGGGAGATTAGCTGCATACCAATGGCATAGCTCTGTTCATCTGCAGAAACGGGAGTGGACAATCAGCCAAGATAAAGATAATAAGTTCAAGTCTGGAAACCTGAGAGAACCTTTGTTTGAGGAGTGGGCGGAGCTTAGAGAGAGCGAGAGAGAGAGAAAAAATGCTGTTCTGAACAGTTACAGGGAGAAGGCTGTGCAAATCGACCAGCGAGGTCATGAAAGTTGCCATCGAGGCAGGCTTTGGAAAAGGGTTCTGAACAAATGTCCTTAACAGAAGAAAAATTGCTTTGTAAATGTAAGTATTGTCTTGGTCTGTATGTGTAAGCGGCATGGGAGTGGCATCTTTTGGTAAAATGATGTTTAATGAGTGTGTTAAGGTTAAGAAACTACATGTAATCTGTAAATGTTAGAGCTGAAATAAAACTTTAACTATTGTTTCCTTTTCTTTTAATAAATTTTGTTTATAAAATAACCAAGCCTTTTTTCTTATATCATCACATCTGGAACAAATCAATCTTATTGCACCGCATTAAAACTTTAAAAGGTTATAGCATCTGGCCAGTCTCTTAACCACTGTTGAGAGCTGACCAGGCGTCCATAACATCCTTAATAGCTACCATTAACCACACAGATACACCATGTAGAGAATCTCTGGTGTCATTGAATTGCCTATTATTTGCTTATTGTAATTTCAGTTTATGTGACTCTCAAGCCGTAATGTCATTATCATATGGAAAAAGTATTATATAACAGGAAACGGGAGAGGGAAAAGCCTAAAATTTTGCAATTCATTGAAAGTCAAATGTACATAATAAGCTTATAACCTGAAGCTCACCGTGGACAGGGCTAGAGAAATTAAGGTACAACTGATAACCTCGGATTTCAAAAATGATAAATCTGAAATATTGAACACACTGTGACATGGATTGGCAAAATGAGGCCATGTATTATGAGGTTTTCATCTTATTCTTCCCATATCGGAGTAGCTGAGTAAACTCAAGAGGGCAAGGTTTAAGGTGCAAGAGAATTATTTGAGCGGTGACTTCAGTGGGGACATGCAAGAGGAGGTCGGACGTCGGGTAGCTGCCGCTAGAGTCCTGGGTTTTTGGTCTTTTCCACCCGTTTTCTGTGGGGAAAAATTCAGGAAATCTGTCCCAGGGGTGACTTAGTTGGTAAAGAATGTCTCAGAGCCAGCGAAAGAATACTGGAAAGAAGGATTTGAACACCAGTCTGCCAGCGGGGTTGAGCATAGTTAAAGGTGCGTTGGCAGAGGCAAGCTCACGTGTGGGGCCGCCTGTATAATGGTAAAGACACTAGCAGAGGTGGTGGCAGTGGAATTTGAATGACAGTTCAACAAGCATTTTGAGAGGCAAGGGAGGGAGATGCTGGAATCGCTCAAGCAGTCGGTGGAAGGTCTGCTGGCTCCAATCAGGGAGTCACTTGGAAGAACATCGGAGGCAGTGTGGGAGCAGGGTGTTGTGTTAAAGTGGGTGGAGGAGGCACTGTCAGGGCAAATTGACCGGCTCACCTCGCTAGAAGTTGAAATGGCCAAGGTGGAGGACAGAAATAAAGGCCTGCGAGCAAGGTGGAGGACCTTGAGAATAGATCGCTGCAGCAGAATTTGAGAAAAGAGGGGCTGCCTGAGGGAGTGGAGGCCAGAGGCCAACAGAGTTCATTGCGATGATGCTGAAGGAAGCTGATGGGAGAGGGGGATGACATCCCTCCCTGTGGAGTTGGATCGGGCCCACCAGTAACTTTGGGCAAATGAGCCACCAAGGGGATAGTATCAAATCCCGAATGAAACACCTGACAAACCCAACCTTTATGAAGTCTTACCTGGTCCTTCATTCGCAAGTGGATCTCCTGCAACAGCACCACGTCGGCACAAGGGGAGTGATAGTCTGCTTACAGAGGTATCAGTTGAAGGAGACGGTGCTGAGGTGGGCCAAGCAGATATGAGAGATGATGGGGGAAGGCACCGGCATTTGTGTTTACCAAGATCTTACGGTGGGCGGTGAAGAGGTAGGCGGCCTTTCACAGGGCTTAGGCGGCATTGTACAAGAGTGGAGTACATTTTGGAGTGATCTACCAGGCGAAATTGAGGGTTACGCACAACTCGACAGACCATTTCTTTGAGACGGTGGAGGTGTTCATAAAGGCAGAAGGACTGGGTCTGGATTGAGTATGGTGAAAGAGAGACTTTGTTACTGTTGGGGGGGGGGTTGGGTCAAATGGTTGATAAAGTTGTATTTTCCTGTTAGTCTAGGTGTTTTGATGGCCTTGCACTGAATATGGGTATTGGTAAGGTGGAGGTTTGTGGGGGTTGTGTCAGGGTGCTTTGATGGGGTGAAGAGGTTTTGATTTATTTTGTTTGAATAGGGGGAGGGGGATTCTGGTGGAGGGGCTCCCTCACTAGCAAAGCTGCATTTCGCTAGTGATCGGGAGTGAGGTGAGGGGAGGGGCTGTGGCTCGCTGAACCTGTTTAGGCAGGTTTTGGCGTGCCTATAAGGTGTGAATGGTGGGGGGTGGGAGATTGTCGGGAATGAGGTGGTTTCAAGAGGAATTGGATGGGAGGTTACTGTGAAGAGGAGGGGCAGTGGGTCCACCTGTTGGGTGGGTATAGCGTCAACTTGTATGAGCTTCAGGCTGTGGGATTCGGGTAGGAGAGGGATGGCCGAGAGTAGGAGGAGGGGGAGTGAGTGCTCCCCCCTATCCGGCTGGTGATGTGGAATGTCTGAGGGTTGGGAGTCCCGGTAACAAGAGAGAGGTTTTCCACATGTAAAGAATTTGAGGGCCGACGTGGTGCTGTTGCAGGAGATCCACTTGCGAATGAAGGACCAGGTAAGACTTTATAAAGGTTGGGTTTGTCAGGTGTTTCATTCGGGATTTGATACTATAACATGGGGGTGACTGCCTTGATTAATAATAGAATTTGTTTCCAGGTGGAAAAGGTGATGGCGGACTGGGGGGGAGAGGGAAGGTTAAAGGGTGTTGGAGGGTAAATCCGTGATTGTGGCGAGCATTTATGGCCCGAATCGGGATGACGTAGATTTTATCAAGGTGAGGTGGGGGCGGAGTCGTTGTTGCCGGTATGGAGTTTGGATGTGGGGTATTAGTGGATCTGGATTTTTGTGTACGGTGGCCAAGGTGGTGGATGAGTACATAGAGTTTAACATAGAGTGGGGAGGTTTCACACTCGGTGGTATGGGAGGCTCTGAAGGGACATAAGGCTCAGGCGGATAGGGAAGCAGGGAAGGAACGTGAGCAGTTGGTGAATGAGATATTGGAGGTTGATGAGGAGTATTTGGAGGATCCTACTCCAGAGCATTTGGCCAGTGAGAAGCTGTTGCAGACACAGTTTGATCTGGTGTCCACGGATAAGGCGGTGCGACAGTTAGACTGGCGAAGGGGCAGTTTATGAGTACAGGGAGAAGGCCAGTCATCTGCTGGCGAGCCAGTTGAGGCGGCAGGTGGCTTCCCGGGAAATTATCCAGGTTTGAGAGGAGGGGCTGGTGTCGGCACTGGAGAAGGTGAACGGTGTTTGAAGTTGTGCAGTTCAGAGCAGCCGGAGGATGATTTGGACATGGTGGAGTTTTTGGAGGGGTTGGAGTGTTGAGAAGAGTTGAAGAGCCGTTGGGGGTAGAAGAGGTTAAGAAGGTGATTTACAGTATGCAGTCGGGGAAGACACCTGGGCCGGTTGGGTATCCAGTGGCATTTTGAGGGGGATTAAGGCCAAGTGGGAGGAAGAACTTGGGAGGGAAGTGGAGCAGGGGGTGTGGTTTGAAGCCCTGCAGAAGGGGAATGCCGCCTCGACATGTGCAAGGCTCGGGCTCATATAACTAAAGGTGGTGCATCGGACACATGTCACAAGGGCGGAGTAGTGGGGGCGACTTGCTGACAACTCTGTGGATTTGGGGTGTTCCTCTCGGGATCGGGGTGGCCTGAGACCGCCATTGCTGCAGTATTTGTTTTAAATGCACCCATTTGATACAAGTTATAGGCCACTGGCTGTTCACTCTGCTGACTGCTTGTGTCCTGGAAATGTTCACAGAGCCTCTGGTCATTTAGGAGCCCACCCAGGCCACCCCTCTGGAAATCCTCAGACTCCAGCTGACACATCAATGGGATGGGTATTGCCAAACTCAATCATTGGCCCACCAGATGTTGGCATTCCTCAGTGTACTCATCAGAATTGCAGCCCCACTGCAGAGGAAGCAGGGCAATAGCAGAGCCCACCCTAAACGAAGGACACATGTGCCATGGCCTTTGGCACCCTCCCTGGTACACTGCCACTATCAGGGCAGAGGCCTCACCAGTCACACTATCAGCTAGCCCACTCTGTAGGACCACTAGCTCTCTCCAAACTCTGCCTGTCCACAGCCCCCTTGCTCCCATACATAGTGTCCCCAGACAGGTTGACACAACCTGTGTGTCACATCCAGGAGCCACATCACACTACAGCTATGTGCCCAGAAGACGCACACTTCCATGCCAAATCCCCATCTGTAGGACCTGCCCACCCACAAACCGCTAAGCATGGAGGTGATTGGTGGCACACGGTGACCCTCTCCACCGCACAACCAGGTGTTATCTTGCTGGCGGGATACCCATGGCCCACCCAGTGTGGACACCCACAGTAGACCCCACTAGGGAGACAGGACAGGGGCCGCAGAACCTGTTGCTGACACGGGTTGTGGAAGCCACCGGTACCCCTGTGGACAGGGATGGTGGTGTGGATAAGGGCTCCCCGGTGCCACTCACTACTGATGAAAGAGGTGCAGTGTGGAAGGCTGCATATCTGCGAGAATGGCTGAGGGTGGGGGAATATGGAGGGTGGAGCTGAAGTGCACCTTAGTTACCATGAAACCTGTTGGATCGGGATAGGTAAGGGAATACTCATTTTGCTAACATGTCTTCTCTTTTCCCTGCCCTGCAGAAAATTAATTTTGGAGTACAGCCAGGAATGCTCGCCATCTATCTGGCTGCAGCTGCCGTTGTGAGCACATGGAGACTGGAGGCACAGGGAGGACCTTTCACAAGAGGAGCCTTCACCAGAAGAGCAGGGGCCAGCCGGTGAGACTCAGTGCCGGCCTTCCAACAAGTAGAGGAGGACGTGCAAAGGTGGCACATGTATACCATCAGCGCCTGTCCTTTGAGGAGATACGGGACTGCCTATGCTGCCAAAGACTTTGGCTAACCAAGGAGACTGTGCCTTACCTGACATTGCAGTGGTTTGGAGGAGGATACCCGCTCCCGGTGGCCATCAAGGTGATAGTTGCCATGAAATTTTATGCCTTTGGGTCATTCCGGGGGCCGGGAACCTGTCTAGAATCTCTTGGACATCTGCCTTCAGGTGTATCCACGCTGTGATGGATGCCCTATGCACCTGGGCAGCAGACCAAATCAATTTAAATCTAGTCCAGGTCCACCAGGATGCCTGGCAGCAGGATTTGCCACCATCGCTGGCATGTCCCAGGTCCGGTGGGTGAACGATAGATAGTACATACGAGCACCGACTCACCAGGGGGTGCCATTCATCAATAGGAAGGGCTTCCACACCCTGGTTGGGAATTGGTATCTGACCACAAGTTGCACGTCCTGCATGTCTGCACCCGATACCCTGACATCCTGGCACATTTGTCGGTTCCCAGCACCTTCGAGGCGCTCTCTCGGGTGAGGGGTTCGCTCTTGGACGACAAGTGTTAGTTGCTGAGGTCTTGGCTAATGCCTCCTGTCTAGAGGCCCCAGACCGACATGGAGAACCACTATAATGATGTCATTGCAGCAAGTAAGAGCATCATTGAGCGGTGCATTGATGCCCTCTAGATGCGCTTCTGATGCCAAGATCAAAGTAGCAAAGGTGGCCAACCTTAGCCAGCTCTCCCCTCATACTGATGCAATTGGTTTTGTTTAAGTTTTAGATCCTTGATTTGGACTCGAGTATGGCACTCAAACTTAACATTGAATTCAATTGTACTATGAAGACCTTTTGCCAGAGGATTTTTTACTATGATATAAATACTTAACCCTTAATGCTAGAACTATAATATCTATATTCCTAACTGGTTCAAGGAAACTGTTGTCAATTAAGATTAAAGTCTCCCACAATTATTACATTGCCTTTGTAACAAACTCCAATTATTTCTTACTTAATGCTTTGTCCAATAGTATAACTTACTAAGAAAGCAAAGGGTAGTAATAGATAAAAAGAGGTGTAAAATATTGGGAGGAATAGTAGCAAGCATGAGGGACAATTTTCGAAACTAAAGCGTGACTTGAAAGTTGCTGAAATTGGAAAAATAGAATGAGAGTAGACCTATCTGAATTAAAAACTAATTGAAAGAGGTTTAAAGTAGGAGCTAAACTAGATGCTGGTCTTCTGAAAGGACTGGAGAGGGAATGAAGAAATGGCATAGATGTTGAACAAATATTCTGCATCCGTCTTTACAAAAGACACAAATTACATACTACAATTAGGGAATAATCAAGGGGCTGGCAAGAGTGAGGAACGTGAGGTAGTTAATATCAGCAGAGAAAAGTATGAGGGGTGGGATTCTCCGTTCCGCTGCTCCAGTTTGCTGGTGCGGCACCCCCCCGCCGCCAGTGGGATCCTCCGTCCCGGCAGCGGGCCAAAAGGGTTTCCATTGTGGGCAGTCCCACGACGTCGGGAAATCTGTGGATGCGATTAGGGGTGTGAGAGTAGGGATAAATGAGCATTTTCAAGCTGTCAGGCAGTAACTAACAAAGCGCTGCATGGATCAGTGCTGGGAAGTCAGTTATTTACAATCTATATCAACTTCGACAAAGAAACCAAATGTATCCAAATTTGCTGACAATACAGAGCTAGGTGAGAATGTAAGTTGTGAGGAGGCCATAAAGAGGCTCAGACAGATTACGTGTGTGGGCAACAAGGTGGCAGATAAAGTTTAACTTGGGGGGATTGTGAAGCTATCAATTTTGAATATAAAAGCAAAAACCTTTTAAAAGTGACTCATACAAGGAGCACACAAGTTAGCATTCAGGTACAGTAAGCAATTAGGTTGCCAAATGGCATATTGATCTTTTTTGTCAGGAGCTAGAGTATAAGAATAAGGAATAAGGAAGTTTTATTGGTTTTGGTGAAATTACACATGGTGTACCATGTGCAATTTTGGTCTCCATAACTAAGCAACAATATACATATCTTAAAAGCAGACAGCCAAGGTTTACTAGATTGGTCCCTGGGATTAAGGGTTTTCCTACGAAGAGAGGCTGAGTAAAATCGGACCTATATCCGCTGGGGTTTAGAAGAATGAAAGGTGATTTCATTGAAACATACAAGACTTTGAAAGGGCTTGACAGGGTAGACATTGAGAGGTTGTTTCCCCTGACTGAGATGGGGCAAAACTTCCTCACTGAGAGGAAATCTCCACTCCCAGAGGGTTGTGGATCCCCACTGATGAGTATATTCAAGGTCATGGATAGACTGATTTCTGATCTCTCAGGCAATCAAGCGATAATGCAGAAAGGATAGTGCAATTGATGCAGAAGATCAGCCATGATCATACTGAATGGTGGAGCAGGCTCAAGGGGCCATATGCTTTTTTTCTGCTCCAATTTCTTATGTTCTTAAAATCCCTCCAGTGGAGAAAGAGGCCATTTGAATCAAAGAGTCTGCACCGACCCCCTGAAAGAGCATCCTAACCAGGCTCCCACCCTATCCCTGCAACACAGTAACCCCACTTAACCCACGCATCTTTGGACACTAAGGGGCAACTTAGCATGGCCAATCCACCTAACTTTCACATTTTTGGAATGTGGGAGGAAACCAGAGTTTCTGGAGGGAACCCACGCAGGCTCGGGGACAAAGTGCAAACTCCACACAGACAGTGACCCAAGGCTGGAATTGAACCCAGGACCCTGGCATTGTGAGGCAACAGTGCTAACCACTGTGCCACCCTAGCTTGCCATACCTTGGATGGTATGTGTGGATTGTGAACTGTGGATCAACTCTAAGCCTAACTTTCTGAATTACACAGCTTTTGAATTAGCTGAAATGTTTGCTGTTGAGCTACTGTAACGTCAGCAGAAGAGTAGCAGAAACTCAGTTTCTGTGGATAAAAGTGGCTTAATAATATGGAATGTCTCTTTTCCTCTTTTACTTTAAGACAACTCTATCCTAGAGAATAAAAAAAACAGGTTCCCTTTGGCTTTAATTCATAAAGGCAATGAAATCTGAAGCTTTCAATCATCAGTGCAAATGTATGATGGCAACAGCTTAAGGATTAATGATAAAAGGTTTAAAGTTTGCAAAGAGTCGAAATCCGTTCCAATTTTGGGATAGGAAAAATACAGAGGGATCATTGAGGCCAGTGACAAACTGTGATTAAAATCTTCACAAGTTGACCAGACAGCCCACAATTGATGAAATGGTGAGCGAGCTTTACGATTGGTGTGTTATGAAAACTGCTGGATGCGTCACATAATATTGGTTACATTTGTATTTTTTCAAGCAGGAAATATTGTGGTATCCACTGCAGATAAAGAAAATAAATTTTGACCAAATGCATTCCTGGAGATCAGAGGTGATTTAAAGATTGGTAAAATACTTGTGATACCAGCCTCTTGATATACAAGTGGCAACGCGCTGATGTTTAGGTTGATGCTCATCCTGCATTACCGTATTTTATAATACAGGTTTAAAATGCTCCTGTGAAACATATTGAGACATTTTGTTACTTTAAAGGTACTAGGTAAGTAGAAGTTGTTGCTGTTAATATAATATAAAATAAGAATTAAGTGTGAATAAAACACTGGCTTTGTGCTTAACTCCCTCATATTATTGATGAATATGATTATCCAAATATATGGTAAACTTTGAATCTCACCAGGTAAATGAAAAGTGATGATTTCTTTCAAAATGCAAGTTACAGATTGAAATAATAACAGCTAGTTAACAGACACATTGTTGGGTATCTCAGAAATGTCAAGAAAATGTAACATTTGCTTGCAAATATAATGGATCCTTCATCATTGCAGTAAACATTGCTGTTTTGTAGAAATGTAGCAAAACGATCTTAGGCAGCACTTTAAAATGTTTTCAATAAGCAATACCTGTCCTTCAGAGAATTTGTTGAATTGAATTAAAAGAGCAATGCCGAGGTGAATATACCCTCCTAAAGTATTCACTCTTCCTCTTATTACGCATCAGCAACAACCAATCAATGAAATTCTGTTTTTAATATATGGAACTCTGTAGTTGAGGATTACGCTCTATATTTTCATACCGTGATTCCATCTGTTTTCTGTGACAAGTGTAAACTAGCTTTAAGAAAGACACCGGCAAATGTGTTGAAATCAACAAGGTAATTCCAATTTTCTTTAATGACGCAACACATCTACAATACTGTATTATCAATGATAACAGAATACAGCTGAGCACCTCAGCTTCACTCACTCATTCTGCTCTCCCTCTCTCCTGCCCATCTTTTGAAGGGAAAGATTTCAGTTTCTCCTCTCAAAACACTGGGAATTTGCAAACTTAATGGGTAGCATATTATGGTAACTGTTGTGACACTAGACCAGCTGAGCGTGTTGACATCTATATTAGGAATGAGGAAAGCACCCTGGGGCTTTTTATAGTTTATTGGATCCCCACTGTAGCATAAAATCACAATATGAGTAACACAGTCTTGGCTTTGGAATCATTTAAAATGACTGCTTCAAATCATCACATTTCAAATAAACCCTTTCTGTAGCAGAAATAAATAAGCATTGTATTGTGCATTTACAGGATTATTAATTCAAAAGGTTGTTGAATCATTATTTTGGCAACTCTGAAAACTGATCAGGGAATGGATGGAAAATGGAAATGTAGCAAATATCAATGCCTGTCTGAAGAAACTAAAATCATACTTGGCAGTTATTATTTACACTTTTCTCTTACCTGCTCTGAGCTCATCTTCTGCAACTCTTCTTCCCACGTTGCCCTGTTGTTATCAATTCCATATGATGGGGGTGGTGTCAATCCTTGAAGAATCTGAGAGTCACGGTCCTGACACAGAGCCGTGAGGTGTCCGATGTACAGCTTCAGTTTACTGCGATTCTGGTTCAGTTCTAATAATGACTGGACGATCTGCTGGAGAAAGAGAAGGTAGGTAAGCCATCAAAATAGGGGTAAGCTGCCACAAAAATATGACCACCACCATTAGAACAAGCAAAGCTTGGAAGCTGTCACCACAAAGCTGATATTTAACAGAAGCATGGGAGGGAGAAGGGGGAAATCTGCAATACAGCCACAAATAGAAATGTAAAATTAACATAAAATAATATGTTACTGACATCCAACATCACATAAAAAATATGGAAGGATCTATATGTCATGACAGCAGTCACAGTGCCTCCTACCAAACAAAAGCAACAAAATTAAGACAGAATGATAAACCCACAACCATTTTAGAACAATGAAGATGTGATGATTTGAAATAGGAGTACCCACCCCCCGACTGCACTCTTTAGCTTGTTACCTTTAATGTGAGAGTTTCATTTCTGATCATTCCTAATTCTGAAAAACCTAACTCTGTTCCCACCACCATCATTATCAAACTGCTCTGTATCAAACAAGAAAAAGATTCTAAATTTTATACAGCACCTTTCACAACTCAATGTATTCCAAAACACGCTAGTCAACAAAACATTTTTGAAGGGTGGACATTGCTGTTTTATAGGCTAAAAATGGTAACCAATTTCCACACAGCGAGGTGAAAAATGATAGAATATTCAGTTTTCAGTGGAACTGGTGGAGGAACAAATATTGACTAGAACATCAAGACAATCTGTCCATTCTTCTTCAAAATATTTCAGGGATCCTGGTTTAAGAATACAAGCATACAGATGTTATTCTAAGACATTATTGTGTACTGTTCAGTACACATCTGGAAAGCTGTTCAAAGTAGGTCACCGGGCTAGAAAAAGGACAAAAACGCATTGGAAAGAGAAAAAAAAACAAGGATGATGCCAAATACAATAGAGAAGAGATATGGTCAAGTTCTATGGTCCAGAGAAAAGGTTAAAGCGAAAACTCATTCAGGTGTATAAATATTGAGTGGAACGGATAAATAAACCCAGGCTATTACTTCGAAGTACGTCAGGCTTGTAGTACTACAGGACTTAAATTTATATTAGTGAAAGTTAATGAAACCAGACATTAGAAAGATTTTTAATTCAGAAGAGATCAGTGTTTGTAATAATCTGCTTCCCAAGGTAAATTAAATTCAAAATATTCAAAAAGCAGTTGGGTGCGTGTCTGAAAGAATTTGGTTATTAGGAAATAATTCACATTGGTTGGATGTCCGACAAGGTTTGGATATTCATTTTGAGATACCTCCATGTATTGGGTAAATATTTTTACGAGGACTGGTGCTGTATCTTCTGTATACATCACAATTTGATTTCATCTCACTGGTGATGTCACTGCAATCAGGATGGTAGCCATTTGCAAATGAGGACAATTTATACTTGAAGTATAAAGGGAGCAATTCGAGGAGGCTCTTCCTTTATCCACACAAATACAAACTAATTCTATACCAGTACCTTAAGGCACTCTCGGGAAAGAGAACAAAGGTTTTGAGATAATTTTGGCCTAATTGGTTGACCAGAAAATGAAAACTGGTATGATAACAGCTGCTGGCCTCTGTGAACGACCCTAATTCAGAAATGGGTGTTCATCAGTGATGTCAGAGTGTGGGTGGAGCTGGGCTGTCTATCAGCATTTTACTTTCGTTTTAGGCTGTTTGCTGCAGGGTGTGTTTTAGTTTCGTTTTCAGAGCTGGATAGCTGCAGTCACAGCCAGAAGGGGTATTAGTCTCTCTCTGTAATCTAAAAACTGTAAATCGATCCTTTGGAGATTTAAAACAAATAACTGCTCTCAGTAGCGACTTTAACCTGATGTGCTTCTGTTTAAAGGTTTTTTAAGTCTTATGGATGTTAAAAGGACAGCTTAAGGATTACTCAGTGTTGTATTCTTTGGGGGTTGTATTTGAATTAATGGTTGCTAAGATGTTCACTGTATGTTTTAAAAAGGTTAACTTGAGTTCATAGAATAAACATTGTTTTGCTTTAAAAAATACTTTTCCATTTCTGCTGTACTACACCTGTAGAGTGGGCCGTGTGCTCCCCATACCACAATCTATAAAAAGTTGTGGGTCAGGTGAGCTCCATGATACACTTTGGGGTTCTCTAAACCCTGGCCCATAACAGTATTATGAATGATATCAAGAAGCCCAAGGTAGGGGTGAAGGATCTTAGTTGGAGCTCTTGATCACTCCCCAGTGTAACCCTATTTTCACTGAACGGGAAAAGAAACAAAGAGAAAATCAGAGATTCAGAACTGCAAAATTTGGCTCCTTGGTGCGTGTTCCTTGATGTTACAAATACCATTTTGCCTCCAAAGTGGCATCTGCGGCCCATGCGAGTCACGCCGGATGTCATTTTTGTGACGGTGTTTGTATGTATGCAGGATGCATCCCTAGATGGCAAAATAGGCAGATTGCGATGTGAATCAGTGTATAACACTGATTTGATGCCAGTATTTTGGTATTTAAGGGGATTATCATCTACTTACAGGTTAGATACTTATCGATTTTTAATAACTGTTGTTAGATTAGGAGAAGTGTTTTGTCAATTGTACTGCTACATACAGTTGGGGAACTACAAGACAAGTGTGGCACATAGCTAAGGCCTTGGCTCTCACTTCAAGGATTTACTCAGACACCACCAATGTTATTTAAAGAGATTATCAACTGTCTTCATTTTAATTGCTGGTTGATCCTACTGTCTACTGCTGCAATTATAAAAGTGGTGGTTTTTAAAGGTGTGTAAAGTTTCTAAAGTTTACAGGAAGTGTTTTGGAATGCCCAAAAGAACTTTGTTCTAACTTCAAGGAATTTGCAGAAACCACTTGGTCCCAGATATAGATGCACAGCAGCCCACGTAATTGGCACCCCATCCACAAACATTTACCCCCTCCACCACCGACGTACTGTAGTAGTTTGTACCATCTACAACATACACTGCAGGAACTCATCAAGGCACTGCCTTCCAAACCCACAACCATCTAGAAGGACAAGAGCAGCAGATACATGGGAACACTACCACCTGGAAGTTTCCCTCCAAGCCACTCACCTTCCTGATCTGGAAATACATCACCATTCCTTCACTGTCGCTGGGTCAAAATCCTGGAACTCCCTCCCTAAAAGCACTGTGGGTGTACTTACACCATACAGACTGTGGTAGCTCAGGAAGGCATCACACCACCATCTTCTCAAGGGCAATTAGGGATTGGCAGTAAATGCTGACCTAGCCACCAAAGCCCACATCCAGTGAATGAATGAAATAAAGTTTGTTTACTCCATGGACCACAGCATGGAGAACAGCAGAGGTGACGCAAAGGAGGACAAGTTGCTGTCAGATGAGCAGGATGGGAAGAAAAGCTACTCAGCAGGAGGCCATATGTACCCAGGGTGTTCAGGGAGAAATTCTCCTCCCTGAATCTCCAGAAGGAACTGTGTGTGAGATGTTAAGAAAGGCGGCACAGTAGCATAGTTATTAGCGCTGCTGTGTCACAGCACCAGGTATCCAGGTTCAATTCCAGCCTCGGGAGACTGTCTGTGTGGAGTTTGCATTTTCTCCCCATGTCTGTGTGGGTTTCCTCCAGGTGCTCTGGTTTCCTCCCACAGTTCAAAGATGTGCAGGTTATGTGGATTGGCTATGTTAAATTGCCCCTCAGTGTCCAAAAGATTAAGTGGGATAGGATGGGGGCATGGGCTTTGGAAGGGTGTTCTTTCCCAGGGTCGGTGCAGACTTGATGGGCCGAATGGCCTCCTTCTGGACTGTAGGGATTCCATAATTTTATGTCACTGTTTCACTGAGGGTGTATTTACTAAAATCTGTTCCCTGCTGAAAATTGCAGACTCAAAGGAGGGTTAGTGGCTTTGAAGATGCCCTGAACTTTAATGTGCCTAGTTCTTCCCAGGCTGGAGTGACGATATTCTTTGCATCTTCTCGTTTGTTGTCCACCGTTGCATAATGGAGTTCATGGTGGCTCTGAATTCCAGTGGAGGTGAATGCATTTCATTCGCTCTAGTCAGATAGCAGCACTTGCAGGGTGCCATTGACTACGTGTCACTTTGCAGGTGCTATATTCCAACTCAACTAAAACAATTCCAGTTCCCCAAATTCTAATGGATGGGTGGCCATATGTAGTGCATCATATGGATCAATTCCTGATATCCTGGCAGCACTCGTGATGCTTTAGTTCTGTGACAGTCCATTTTACCATCTGCTTGAGCCTCCATCACAAATTAAAGTGTGGCTACTGAGCAACAAAGGCTTGATGACGCGCCTCATGATTTTGTTCAGCAACACCAATGCAAGTGAACAGCAGGAAGACAACGTTGCCAGGGCCAGACTCATGACATTGACTGCCATGGCTAGCTGGTCCCATTGCCGTTGCAAAATCTCCTGGCCCTCCTCCCCAACCTCTGCTTTTGTGAAATGATGCAAAATCTTGGAGCCTATAGTCTGCCGTACTTTGTTAAAATTGAGTGTTCCCAGGGCAGCACGGTGGCGCAGTGGTTAGCACTGCTGTCTCACGGCGCCAAGGTCCCAGGTTCGATCCCGGCTCTGGGTCACTGTCTGCGTGGAGTTTGCACGTTCTCCCCATGATTGCGTGGGTTTCACCCCCCAACCCAAAGATGTGCAGGATAGGTGAATTGGCCACGCTAAATTGCCCCTTAATTGGAAAAAATGAATTGGGTACTCTAAATTTTAAAAAATGTTTTTTTAATTGAGTGGTCCCCATGCTAAAATCACTTTTAGAGAAACCTTCTGTACCTGCTCCAAACCCAATGCGCCTCCTTCTTTAAGAGGATCATGCTGGTTTAAAATAATGTAATTAGCTCCAAGTGGAGCAGGATTTAGATTGTCTGGAGACTTGGGCGGAGAGATGGCAGATGGAGTTTAATCCGGACAAATGTGAGGTAATGCATTTTGGAAGGTCTAATGCAGGTAGGGAATATACAGTGAATGGTAGAACCCTCAAGAGTATTGAAAGTCAAAGAGATCTAGGAGTACAGGTCCACAGGTCATTGAAAGGGGCAACACAGGTGGAGAAGGTAGTCAAGAAGGCATACGGCATGCTTGCCTTCATTGGCCGGGGCATTGAGTATAAGAATTGGCAAGTCATGTTGCAGCTGTATAGAACCTTAGTTAGGCCACACTTGGAGTATAGTGTTCAATTCTGGTCGCCACACTACCAGAAGGATGTGGAGGCTTTAGAGAGGGTGCAGAAGAGATTTACCAGAATGTTGCCTGGTATGGAGGGCATAAGCTATGAGGAGCGGTTGAATAAACTCGGTTTGTTCTCACTGGAACGAAGGAGGTTGAGGGGCGACCTGATAGAGGTATACAAAATTATGAGGGGCATAGACAGAGTGGATAGTCAGAGGCTTTTCCCCAGGGTAGAGGGGTCAATTACTAGGGGGCATAGGTTTAAGGTGAGAGGGGCAAGGTTTAGAGTAGATGTACGAGGCAAGTTTTTTACGCAGAGGGTAGTGGGTACCTGGAACTCGCTACCGGAGGAGGTAGTGGAAGCAGGGACGATAGGGACATTTAAGGGGCATCTTGACAAATATATGAATAGGATGGGAATAGAAGGATACGGACCCAGGAAGTGTAGAAGATTGTAGTTTAGTCGGGCAGTATGGTCGGCATGGGCTTGGAGGGCCGAAGGGCCTGTTCCTGTGCTGTACATTTCTTTGTTCTTTGTTCTTTGTTGGAACAAGCCGCTCGCAATTTTGCAGTCTCTCCTCAGGCATGCAGCCACTCAACAGTGCGCTCAGCATTGGCTGCATGCCACAATCACCTGAACGAGCAGGCAGTGATCCCGATGCCCATTCTTGCGCCTTGTCCAATTTCACAGCCAAAGCTTGTTACATGTAAAGATGAGGTTCATAAAGATGAGTGACTGATTTATTTGATGACAGTCACCGATCAGACTCAGAGTCGGTAGAGATTGGCTTTTTCATGTGTGGTTTATCATGTTATGATCACCATACCACTTTAAAAATAGCACTTAAATAGATTCAGTATATGTGCAGTTATGTTGTGTCAATGAACAAACTGAGGAATCATAGGATTATACAGCACAGCAGGAGATTATTTGTCCACTCAGTTCACTGAAAAAACTACCTATTTACTCCTATTTTCCTGTCCTTCCTCCACACCTTTTTAAATTTTGAACTCTGGTTAAATTAAGGGAGGTTCCATTTGTATTTTTTTTCTCTCTCTCTTACCCTCTCTCTGCTGCTAGTAATCAGTATAAGTCTTCTAAGATGACAGGCATCTGATCAGTTCTCATACCTTGACTTAGACTTAGTTCCTGCAGTCCCATGTGGGACAATGGGCAGCAAGATTCCACCACTGGCCCCAGTCCATTACAATCTCTTTCACTCCAGCCCAGGTGGAGTCACTCACTTAATGGTCCTCCACAAATGTACTTCACTAGATCTTTTTCTTCCATGTGGTGATGTCCAGTCTACTGCCAATCTGGCAGGCCATACATCTGGAAGGTAAAATACATTTCCTGCCAGCTTCAGTCATCTTTTTGTTAAGTTGGCCCATAGGCACCTCTGACCAGTTCTCTACAACACTTGTTCTTTGGTGATGCTGTCTATCCATCTGAACTCCAGGATCATATGTAGGCTGCCCTGGTGAAAGACATCCAACGCGCAATGACATCTTTGCTGTTATGTTCCATGCCATGTTGTTACAGGTTGTGATTGACATTTATATGGGCATGCAGATTCTTGACTGTGTTGATGGTATTGGATTCCCAGACCATAATGGACGCATTGGGAGGCTGATTCTTGTGTGGACGTTGATCTTTACATCACCCTCCCTGGAAATGATGCTTCCGAGGTAGGGGAAGTTGTCAATGTTCTCGATGTCCTGTTGCGCGATGGTAATGGGAGGGCCTTGTTGCCGTCCAATTATCACTGTCCTGGTCTTTTCACAGCTGCTGCTTAGACCAACCTTGGTACTCTCAAGACCGGTGGCCACGTCTTTGAGCATACCATATTTCGGCCAGCAAGACAAAGTCATCTGTGAAATTCAAGACCATCAACTGGTGGTTTTGCCAAGGGATACCAAAGTCTGCACCCACCATTGCCTTGGTAATGATGAATCAATAACCAAGAGGTAAAGGAATGGGTAGAGTATGCAGCCTTGCCGTATACCTGCATGATGTTAAGGAGTCCGTGGTGTCTATGCCAGTCTTGACATAGCAGCTGGAGTCACTGTATAAGGCTTTGAAGATGACAGTATGCCCAGGATGCTGTACTGTCTTACGATGTACCAGAGCTGCTGCTGAGTGACTGCTACTCTATAGTTTGTTGCTCAATGTTACCGACACCTGAGTCTATCCTCAATTCCTCCCTCCCTTCAAAGAAATTTACAATGTGATGAATAGCAAATTTAAATTTACATCCTCGGCATTCTATAAAGCGGTGCTCAA
The DNA here is from genome assembly GCF_047496885.1 of Scyliorhinus torazame. NCBI lineage: Eukaryota > Metazoa > Chordata > Chondrichthyes > Carcharhiniformes > Scyliorhinidae > Scyliorhinus > Scyliorhinus torazame. The sequence goes on along the minus strand of NC_092725.1, from coordinate 79,855,998 downwards.
ACATGCTGAGGTTTCAGCTCTGACTGGCCAGCTAACTTGACTTCTGCTTAACTATAGGAATCAGCATTCAGAATTGATCATACCCATTCAGTTTTACAGCAGCTGGCCTGAGGAATCATCCAAGTGCTCTTTCTAACCAGGTGATGTAATGTGATAGGCTTCCACAAGGCTGCTTTCGGATCAGCAGCATGTGTGTGACATTTGGTTCATTTTCCTTGATATTTAAATAAAGTGAAGCTGTAGAATGGTGCATATTTCAGAAATATAAAATAATAAGAGTTGGCTTGGATAGTGTCTACTGTGCAATAAAGATTATGAACACATGGGGCGGGATTCTCTGTCCCGCCAGCCCTGTTTTCTGACACAGCGTGTCCCCACCGGCAGCTGGACCCTCTGTTCCGGCAGCTGGCCAATTGCCATTGTGGCCATCCGACGCCGCCGGGAAACCCGCGGGCGTGGATGCGCTGCTGGCGAAGCGGAGGGTCACGCCGATGGAAAATCCCGCTGATAGTGTATTTTCTGTAGAGATGAAACAAAGCTAAATATCACCACTAATCCATGTGCTACAGAGAGCAACAAAGGCATTCTTCCTTGATGGTACAGCTAAACTATCCTTCAGTTTCTTCAATCTGTACCATCTATACTGTGTCTGGAAGTGAAGTTCTTCTGCCTAATTGGGAATATTCACTATCCTTGTATCCCAGATTTTGAAATGATTCAGCAATTATTTTGAGCACGGTGGCCCTAATGGCTCAGAGCAGGCTGATTTAACTATGGTGAGTTCCCTAATTCAATTATGCTATCCCGAGGTGACAATGACTTGTGACCAGATGTTTTTCAGAGGAAGAGAGGGGAAATTGGCACAGGAATGATTCTGGTGCATTCTCAGATATCACCTTACAAACAGCTTCAGAGATGCATTTTTAGAGAACCTAGGAACAGGAGTTCCTGTCACCTCTTCCAGTGGGGGATGATGGGCAGAATTCTCCTATTTTGAGACTAAATGCTGTCTTGGGGGGTGGGAACGTGCAGTGTTTCCCACTGCGGCGACCGGCGGGAATACATGCCAAATCTTCTGGCCCAGGCCTCATTATTTATGCACCCAGGTATTTTACACCGTATTAAGTGGCCAGGCAGGTCTGGATAGCATACAGTCTGCCATCATGTCCGCAGTGAAAGGGCGCCCAGCATTACTCACCCACTACTGAAGAAAGAAGGTGGACCGCCTGAAAATGAAGATGGATTTCCTGGAGCTATGAGATCGGAAGATGGACCTCCTGAAAATTAAGATGGATCTTCAGGAATATTCTTAGACTGGAAGATGGAGCTCCTCCAGGACACCAAATCTGGAAGATCCACCTGTTGATGCTCCCCTGCATCCACTGCTGTGCTGTTCCAGGGCCCAGAACGACTTCCATCCAAAACTCTGGAGGAAGCTCCATGCATTCTTCAGATGAATCGCAACATCTGCACGGCACGTTGTATGAACGTGTTTCACGCCTGTGTGTTTTCCTGTCAGCGTCACAGTGAATCTGGCATGGCGGACGGGGGGGTTTGGGCCTTCATTTGCATCACATGAACGGGATGCAAATGAGGATCACACTATTCTCGAGCGGGTTTTCTAGCAGAAGATCCCGCTGTAAATACACCAGCGTGAAACCGATTTCTCGGCCTCTTGCCCTATTCTCCCCCCAACCCTGCAATTGAACCCCCCGGCGGGCCCTGGGAGAATTCCACCCCATGTCAGGCATGAGGAAAGAAAATGATTTGAAAGAAAACAAAGAGCCTTTGCTCCTCAACATACTTAAAACAAAATGTGAATAAAAGTAATTACTCACCCAATATTGAGGAAAGTGTCTCCATCACCAGTACACCTTTTCATGAATTTATTCTCTTTTGTTCCCTTTCTATTAACCTCTATTGACTTTAGACAAGTATATCTTTTTGCTGTGAGGGCCAGGAATTGCTGTTAACCATGGTAATGTGAAGGCGAATTAACAAGCACCACATTTAATAGAGACAATCACTTAAATGTCCAGTACTACGAGATTAAACTCTACTGATGGCAATTAAGTTCCTTCACGGAGGTTTAAGTAAACTCTAGACTCTTTCCACCAAAAACACAATCGCAGTTCATTGTTTAAACAAAAGTATTCAAATGATCAAAAACAATACAAAATGTTAAAGTTAACAATAATTCTATTTAACTTAGTGATGACAAGATGTCCGTCTGCAAGGTTTGGCAGTCTTTTCTTTTATCTAAGTTGCAAGTAAGAAAATGAGGTTTGAAAACAAATTCTGTTTTTGCTAAGCATCAACATCATCACCTCTTCTAATGACATACTTGCAGAGCCAGCTAGCATCAGCAGTCTGTCAACATGGCATCTCTTAGAGTTATATCAACCATGGCCCCTGATGATGTTAGTGCTTCAGAACTGATGTCATTTTCCAGGTAAATGTGGGCTGGAGAGTGTGGAATTTCAAAAATGTTTCTAGTAGTTGAGCATACAAAAAAATGCAGTGGTTTGTAAGTGCCAGCCGTCTCTGACTGCTCCAAGTTGCTCATTATCCAGCCAGCAATTTTAATCGGAGAATGGGAAGCAACACATCAACAATAAAAATAACGCGCACATCAACTATTGCCACAAAAGGTGTCAGGTCTCCGAGTTCATTTTTGCTTCATAACATTTGTGGCATGGGGCAGGATTCTCCACGAACCGGCGGGGCGGGCCACTCCGGCGCCGAGGAGTGGCGTGAACCACTCCGGCATCGGGCCGCCCCGAAGGTGCGGAATCCTTCGCACCTTGAGGGGCTAGGCCAGTGCCGGAGTGTTTTGCGCCGTGCCAACCGGCGCCGAAGGGCCTCCGCCGGCCGGCGCAAGCGCGGGAGCGCCAGCGTGTGCTGGCGTCATCCCGGCGCATGCACTGGGGGGTTCTTCTCTGCACCGGCCATCGCGGAGGTTGACAGCAGCCAGTGCGGAAGGAAAGAGTGCCCCCACGGCACAGGGCCACCCGGGAATCGGTGGGCCCCGATCGTGGGCCAGGCCACCGTGGGGGCACCCCACGGGGCCAGAAGTCCCCTCGCCCTCCCGAGGACTCTGCAGGCCATCTGTGGAGCCAGGTCCCGCCGGTAAGGACCTGTTGTGATTTACGCCGCTGGGACCGGCCGAAAATGGGCGGCCACGCGGCCCATCGCGTGCTGGAGAATCACCGGGGGGGGGGCGCTGCCAACGGCCACCAACCGGCGCGGCGCAATTCCCGCCCCCGCCAAAACCCCGGCGCCGGAGAATTCGGCAGCCGCCGGGATTCACGCCGCCCCCCGGCAATTCTCCGACCTGGCGGGGGGGGTCGGAGAATCCTGCCCATTATGTCACGCTTTCTTTTAGGCATCAAAAAGCGACTGGAAAAATAGGTTCACACTATTCCACCAGGTAGAAAGTAGGAATTAACACCAACAACATGCACTTATATAGATGGCACCCCCAGGTGTTTCGCAGAGATAAGACAACTAAGTTAAAGAAGAAGCTATTAACAAGAGTCATATTGATGAGTTTTATGGAGGATATTAGAGGATAGAGATGGGGGAGGCTGGTGAGGGAATTCAAGAGGGTGTGGCCTTGCAGCTGAAAGTATGATGGACAATGATGTTGAAGGGACAGGAGGATAAAACAAGGGGCTGAAGGCAGAGGAACTGGCTATTTGGGGTGGAGTGGTTGTCAAGGAGGTTACAGAAATGTGTCAAGACTTAAATGTGAAGCTTTAGGTGATCTTAGCAGGGCAAAGAAAGGCCATTGTTAAAAAGTATGAATATCTTCATTATTATGGGAATACATTTCCAAAAGGAGTTTGAGTTTAAAGGATATAAAGAAGCTAAATGAATATCAGTATAAATACAGTTCTTTTTGCAGGTTCTTGGCTGGGAATAGTTGCTAAACCTGCCTCTGATAAAAGAACTAGAATAATAATGGCAAGATACTAGCTGGAAATAGTTACTGAGCGTGAGAATTTTGCTTTCATATTCATGTATACAACACTTAAAACACATGCTGGCTGGGAGGATCTCTTGAGCCCATGCTGGAGCTGAGCATTTAGACAGATCTTGATATTTTTTAAGTGTATGTTAATCCGGTTGTCTCTCGTTGTTGAACTAATAACTTCACCAGCCAGCACTCTGTGAATGACAATATTTGTGATCATGTGTGTTAGGAAGGCTACTGTTACCTTAAATTCCAGAGACAGAGCTGATGGGATTACACTGATGTTTGTCACATCAATCAACCAAGGTCAAAGTCAAGTATTCACCAAATCCAAAATTAGAGAACATGGCTTTAATTTTCAGGTTTGTGATAGGAGTTCAGGAGTAGGGTGAAGACCGGCGGGTCACCCCGCTTAGCTCTTGGGTGGGAAGTGGCGGGGAGGGGGGAGCTACCTCCCCCACAAGGGTCCCGTTTCCAATTGGGGGCCCCCACTAAGCTCTGCTCCACATGGGCGCTCCCTCCCCCACTATTCTTTCCAGCAAGAACTTCACTTTGCCTTCCCCAGCATTCCCCCACTCCTACCCCGACTGCCCCCATCTCTCAGCCCTCACATCTGCCATCCCTTCCCCAACATTGTACCACAGAACCACATCCCCACCCGCCCCTCACTAGTCCTCCCCCCCCAACACTCAACTATTCCAGGATTCCAAGGCTTATAATCTGTAGACAGCTTAAAGTCCCACTGCTACCACTGGCTTTGCAGGGACCTTAGAACTGCCAGCCAAACAAATTGGCTGGTAGCTCCCTGAGGTGGGACCTCCGCCCAAATGCGAGGCAGAAACCCAGTCTCCAGTCAATTACGTTCCCCAACCGGACACCAAGGCTCAATCGCGAGATTGACTCCCTACTGAAGGACAGGTCTAAGGCGTTCAAGTCAGGCGACCCTGACCTATACAAGAAATCCAGGTACGACCTCCGCAAAGCCATCCGAGATGCCAAGAGAGAATATCAGACCAAGCTAGAGTCACAGACTAGTGTTACAGACTCTCGGTGGTAAACAACATAACGGTCTACAAAGCAAAGCCGAGCAGTGTCTCCAGCAGCCGTGAACCCCTCCCCGATGAACTCAATGCATTCTATGCTCAGTTCGAGCAGAAAACCTTCAATCCACTGTTGAGAACCCCAGCAGCCCATAACATACCCATACCCACAATCACAGCTTCCGATGTCCTGACTGGAGTCGTAATGAAGTGCTTCGAGAGGTTGATCATGAAGCGTATTGTGGTGGTATGTATTAGGGGTAATGTGGTACCTGTGAAGCCGAGAGGCGATTGGCTGACAGGTCCCGGGTCCTGGTTGGATCTGCCGACTTCTGGCTCCGCCCTGAAGGCGGAGTATAAGAGCGCGAGCTTCTCCCCGCAGCCTCATTCTGTTGCTGAGCTGCTGGGGACAAGTCTCGCTTAATAAAGCCTAGATCAACTTCATCGCTTCTCGTCTCGCGTAAGTCATTGTGCGCTACAATTTATTAAGCGAGCTTAAAAGACTATGGAGCCCCGGATCGCCCCGGATCAGCCCCCACGCAGCGAACCCGGCGGCCGTATTCAAACACTGGCAAGCATGCTTTGAAGGCTACCTCCGAACGGCCCCCGGCCGGATCACGGAAGAGCTGAAAATGCAAGTCCTGCATTCGAGGGTAAGCCCAGAAATTTACTCACTAATAGAAGACGCAGAGGATTTCCCGACGGCGCTCGCATTGCTGAAGGGCATCTACGTTCGGCCCGTAAACCAGGTCTACGCCCGCCACCAACTCACGACGAAACGGCAAATTCCCGGAGAATCGCTTGAGGAATTCTACGGCGCGCTGCTAATTTTGGGACGAGGCTGCAACTGCCCGCCGGTGAATGCGATCGAACACACGGACCTGCTAATCCGTGGTGCATTCGTGGCAGGTATGAACTCTCCCCAAATCCGTCAAAGACTTTTAGAAAGAGAGTCGCTAGGACTCTCAGAGGCACGGGCCGTTGCAGCCTCCCTTGATGTGGCCTCCCAAAACGCCTGCGCCTACGGCCCCGACCGCGCGGCAGCCCCTTAGGCTCCATGGACCCCCGTCGCGACCAACTCCCCGGCACACGCCCCCCCCGCAAGCTTGCGCGGTTAAAGCGCCAGACCATCCCGCGGGGGCCCGCTGCTATTATTGCGGACAAGTGAAACACCCCCGGCAGCGCTGCCCGGCCCGCGCAGCTACTTGTAAAAGCTGCGGCAAAAAGAGCCATTTCGCGGCAGTGTGCCGGTCCCGGGGGGTCGCCGCAATCCCCGGAGAAGAACGAGGACAGCACATCCCAAACACCCCCCAACCCCCCCAGCGCCCCATGTGCGACCCGCGGGCGCCGCCATTTTGGGTCCCGGGCACCATGAGGGGAGGATGGGCGCCGCCATCTTGTGACCCCCAGCCACGTGCGACTCATGGGGGTGGCCATTTTGTCCACCCCCGACCACCTACGACCCATGGGGGCGGCCATTTTGTCCACTCCCGGCCACGTGCGATTCATGGACGCCACCATCTTGGTTGACAACAAAGGACCCCAGCATCGATGGCTCCACGGGGTCCGAAGAAGACGCCGCGACACTACTACCACGACTGGCTTCGGTGACACTGGATCAATCATGGCACCGGACGCTCCAGACGACGTCAACAACGGTGCTGGTCAACGGATACGAGATGCCGTGCCTGATCGACTCCGGGAGCACTGAAAGTTTTATTCACCCAGACACAGTAAGACGCTGTTTTCTGACCACCATCCAAGCACGCAAAAGATTTCCCGAGCTGCAGGATCCCACTCAGTGGAGATCAAAGGGTTCTGCATCGCAAACCTAACGGTGCAAGGGAGGGAGTTTAAGAACTACAGGCTCTACGTCCTGCCCCAACTCTGCGCGCCCACATTACTGGGATTAGACTTCCAATGTAACCTTCAAGCCTAACATTCCAATTCGGCGGCCCAATACCCCCATTCACTATCTGCGGCCTCTCAACTCTCAAGGTTGAACCGCTGTCCTTGTTTGCAAACCTCACCCCGGATTGCAAACCCGTCGCCACTAGGAGCAGACGGTACAGAGCCCAGGACCGGACATTTATTCGGTCTGAAGTCCAGCGGTTGCTGAAGGAAGGCATAATCCAGGCCAGCAATAGTCCCTGGAGAGCCCAGGTGGTAGTCGTAAAGACCGGGGAGAAGCAAAGGATGGTCGTAGACTATAGTCAGACCATCAACAGGTACACGCAGCTAGATGCGTACCCTCTCCCCCGCATATCCGACATGGTCAATCGGATTGCTCAGTGTAAGGTCTTTTCCACCGTGGACCTCAAGTCCGCCTACCACCAGCTCCCCATCCGCCCAGGTGACCGCAAGTACACCGCCTTCGAGGCAGACGGGCAGCTATACCACTTCCTAAGGGTCCCATTTGGCGTCACGAACGGGGTCTCGGTCTTCCAACGGGAGATGGACCGAATGGTTGACCAGCACGGGTTGCAGGCCACGTTCCCATATCTCGACAACGTAACCGTCTGCGGCCATGATCAGCAGGACCACGACGCCAACCTCCAAAAGTTCCTCCAGACCGCTAACGCCCTGAACCTCACATATAACGAGGAAAAATGCGTTTTTAGCACAAACCGTTTGGCCATCCTGGGATACGTAGTGCGCAATGGAGTAATAGGCCCCGAACCGAACGCATGCGCCCCCTTATGGAATTTCCCCTCCCCCACTGCTCCAAAGCCCTGAAACATTGCCTGGGCTTCTTTTCATATTACGCCAGTGGGTCCCCCAGTACGCAGACAAGGCCCGCCCGCTAATACAGTCCACTACCTTCCCCCTGTCGACAGAGGCTCGCCAGGCATTCAGCCGCATCAAAGCGGATATCGCAAAGGCCACGATGCGCGCCATCGACGAGTCCCTCCCCTTCCAGGTCGAGAGCGACGCATCCAATGTAGCTCTGGCGGCCACCCTGAACCAAGCAGGCAGACCCGTGGCCTTTTTCTCCCGGACCCTCCACGCCTCAGAAATCCGCCACTCCTCAGTGGAAAAGGAAGCCCAAGCCATAGTGGAAGCTGTGCGACATTGGAGGCATTACCTGGCCGGCAGGAGATTCACTCTCCTCACCGACCAACGGTCGGTAGCCTTTATGTTCGATAATGCACAGCGGGGCAAAATTAAGAATGACAAGATCTTAAGGTGGAGGATCGAACTCTCCACCTACAATTATGAGATCTTGTATCGTCCCGGAAAGCTGAACGAGCCGTCCAATGCCCTATCCCGCGGCACATGTTCCAACACACAAATAGACCGCCTCCAAGCCCTCCACGAGGACCTCTGCCACCCGGGGGTCACTCGATTCTACCATTTCGTAAAGTCCCGCAACCTCCCCTACTCTGTGGAGGAGGTCCGTACAGTCACCAGGAACTGCCACATCTGCGCAGAGTGCAAACCGCACTTTTTCAGGCCGGATAGAGCGCACCTGATCAAGGCTTCCCGCCCCTTTGAACGCCTCAGTTTGGATTTCAAAGGGCCCCTCCACCGACCGCAACGCATACTTCCTGAACGTGGTGGACGAGTACTCCCGTTTCCCCTTCGCCATCCCCCGACATGACAGTGGCCACAGTCATTAAAGCCCTTGGCACCATATTCACATTGTTCGGTTTCCCCGCGTATATCCATAGCGACAGGGGGTCCTCCTTCATGAGCGACGAGCTGCGCCAGTTCCTGCTCAGCAAGGGCATAGCCTCGAGCAGGACGACCAGCTACAACCCCCGGGCAAGTAGAGAGGGAGAACGGCACGGTCTGGAAGACCGTCCTACTGGCCCTATGGTCCAGGGATCTCCCAGTTTCCCGGTGGCAGGAGGTCCTCCCGGACGCTCTCCACTCCATCCGATTGCTGCTGTGTACCACCACTAACCAAACGCCTCATGAACGCCTCCTTGTCTTCCCCAGGATGTCCTCCTCCGGAACGTCGCTGCCGACCTGGCTGGCGGCCCCAGGACCCATCTTGCTCCGGAAACATGTGCGGGCGAGAGGGTCCACCTTCTCCACGCGAACCCGCAGTACGCCTATGTGGCGTACCCCGACGGCCGACAGGACACGGTCTCCCTGCGGGACCTGGCGCGCGCCAGCAACACACACACAGCCCCGACACCGATCACCCCCTCCCTGCCACCGGCGCACCCCGCGACCACCCCCTTCCCGGGGGGATCGGTCCTCCTCCCGTGCCCGCCCAGGAGTAAAACAGGAACAAACAGCGAAACGCTCCCGGAGATGACAACGCCCGAGCAAGCACCTGCACCACCACCGGGGCTGAGGCGATCGACGAGAAAGACCAGACCGCCCGCTCGACTCGTGGAATCCGCATGACACCAAGAAAAGCAAGAATGTTGTTGTAACAACATTTTTTTTGCTCGTATTGTAAATAGTTCTCACAAACTTGTACATAGCCCAGTGTAGGGCTGAAGCTGTATTAACAAAGTCCGAAATTTGTTCCAGGGCCAGCCTTGTAAACCCTTACCACCATGCGAACCACCGGGTTCCTTTTTAACAAGGGGTGAATGTGGTGGTATGTATTAGGGGTAATGTGGTACCTGTGAAGCCGAGAGGCTATTGGCTGACAGGTCCCGGGTCCTGGTTGGATCTGCCGACTTCTGGCTCCGCCCTGAAGGCGGAGTATAGGAGCTCGAGCTTCTCCCCGCAGCCTCATTCTGTTGCTGAGCTGCTGGGGACAAGTCTCGCTTAATAAAGCCTAGATCGACTTCATCGCTTCTCGTCTCGCGTAAGTCATTGTGCGCTACACGTATCACCTCCATACTCCCAGAACACCTTGTTCCATTGCACTTTGCATACCGCCGCAACCGGTCATAGAATCATAGAATTTACAGCACAGATGGAGGCCATTCACCCCATCGAGTCTGGACCGGCCCTTGGAAAGAGCACCCCATTTAAGCTTCCAACCTATCCCTGTAACCCAATAACCCCACCTAAACGTTTTGGACACTAAGTGCAATTTAGCATGGCCAATCCACCTAACCTGCACATCTTTGGACTGTGGGTGGAAACCAGAGCACCTGGAGGAAACCCACGCACACACGGGGAGAATGTGCAGACTCCACACAGACAGTTACCCAAGCCGGGAATTGAACCTGGGACCCTGGGACTGTGAAGCAACTGTGCGAACCACTGTGCTTCTGTGCTGCCCACAGCAGACTGGTGGTCTGGTATGGGGCTGATTTAGCTCAGTGAGCTAGACACTGGTTTGTGATGCAGAACAAGGCCAGCAGCGCGAGTTCAATTCCCGTACCAGCTGAGAATTCTGAATTCTGCCTCTGGGTACCAAAACAGGTGTAGGAATGTGGCGACTAGGGGCTTTTCACAGTAACTTCATTGCAGTATTAATGTAAGCCTACTTGTGACAATAAAGATTATTTTTTTATTTATTTAGACGCCATCTCCCTGGCCCTACACTCATCCCTAGAGCATCTCGACAATATTGTGATCCCTATTGTCGGGATCAGACTCCTATTATTGACTACAGCTCCGCCTTCAACACCATAATCCCAGTCAAGCTCATATCAAAGCTCCAAAATTTAGGACTTGGCTCGTTACTCTGCAACTGGATCCTCGACTTTCTGGCCCACAGACCACAATCAGTAAGAATAAACAACAATAATAAAACAATAAAAAAAGATGGATAGCAGTTTCAAATTCCTCGGGGTACACATCTCCAAAAATCTGTCCTGGTCCACTGCAGCGCCTATACTTCCTCAGGAAACTAAGGAAATTCGGCATGTCCACATTAACTCTTACCAACGTTTACAGATACACCATAGAAAGCATCCTATCGGGCTGCATCACAGCCTGGTATGGCAACTGCTCGGCCCAAGACCGCAAGAAATTTCAGAGAGTCGTGAACACAGCCCAGTCCATCACACAAACCTGCCTCCCATCCATTGACTCCATCTACCCTCCCGCTGCCTGGGGAAAGCGGGCAGCATAATCAAAGATCTCTCCCACCCGGCTTACTCACACTTCCAACTTCTTCCATTGGGCAGGAGATACAAAAGTTTGAGAACATGCATGAACAGACTCAAAAATAGCTTCTTCCTCACTGTTAACAGACTCCTAAACGACCCTCTTATGGATTGACCTGATTAACACTACACCCTGTATGCTTCACCCGATGCCGGTGTTTATGTAGTTACATTGTGCACCTATTATGTTGGATTGGATTTGTTTATTGTCACGTGTACCGAGGTACAGTGAAAAGTATTTTTCTGCGAGCAGCTCAACAGATCATTAAGTACATAAGAAAAGGGAATAAAAGAAAATACATAATAGGGCAACACAACATATACAATGTAACTACAAAAGCACTGGCATCGGATGAAGCATACAGGGTGTAGTGTTAATGAAATCAGTCCATAAGAGGGTCATTTAGGAGTCTGGTGACAGTGGGGAAGAAGCTGTTTTTGAGTCTGTTCGTGCGTGTTCTCAGACTTCTGTATTTCCTGCCCAATGGAAGAAGTTGGAAGAGTGAGTAAGCCGGGTGGGAGGGATCTTTGATTATACTGCCCGCTTTCCCCAGGCAGCGGGAGGTGTAGATGGAGTCAATGGATGGGAGGCAGGTTTGTGTGATGGACTGGGCGGTGTTCACGACTCTCTGAAGTTTCTTGCGGTCCTGGGCCGAGCAGTTGCCATACCAGGCTGTGATGCAGCCTGATAGGATGCTTTCTATGGTGCATCTGTAAAAGTTGGTAAGAGTCAATGTGGACATGCCGAATTTCCTTAGTTTCCTGAGGAAGTATAGGCGTTGTTGTGCTTTCTTGGTGGTAGCATCGACGTGGGTGCACCAGGACAGATTTTTGGAGATGTGCACCCTTAGGAATTTGAAACTGCTAGCCATCTCCACCTCGGCCCCATTGATGCTGACAGGGGTGTGTACAGTACTTTGCTTCCTGAAGTCAATTACCAACTCTTTAGTTTTGCTGGCATTGAGGGAGAGATTGTTGTCGCTACACCACTCCACTAGGTTCTCTATCTCCCTCCTGTATTCGGACTCATCGTTGTTCGAGATCCGGCCCACTATGGTCGTATCGTCAGCAAACTTGTAGATGTAGTTGGAACCAAGTTTTGTGTGTGTACAGGGAGTAGAGTAGGGGGCTAAGTACGCAGCCTTGCGGGGCGCCGGTGTTGAGGACTTTTGTGGAGGAGGTGTTGTTGTTCATTCTTACTGATTGTGGTCTGTTGGTCAGAAAATCGAGGATCCAGTTGCAGAGTGGGGAGCCAAGTCCTAGGTTTTGGAGCTTTGCTATGAGCTTGGCTGGGATTATGGTGTTGAAGGCGGAGCTGTAGTCAATAAATAGGAGACTAATGTAGGAGTCCTTGTTTTCGAGATGCTCTAGGGATGAGTGTAGGGCCAGGGAAATGGTGTCTGATGTGGACCGTTTGCAGCGGCATGCGAATTGCAGTGGATCAAGGTGTTCTGGGAGTATGGAGGTGATGCGCTTCATGATCAACCTCTCGAAGCACTTCATTACGACTGAAGTCAGGGCCACTGGTCGGTAGTCATTGAGGCACGTTGCCTGGTTCTTCTTTGGTACCGGTATGATGGTGGTCTTCTTGAAACAGGTGGGGACCTCGGAGTGGAGTAGGGACAGGTTAAAGATGTCCGTGAATACCTCTGCCAGCTGGTCCGCGCAGGCTCTTTCTTTTCTTTTCTTTCTTTTCATGTACTTAATGATCTGTTGAGCTGCTCACAGAAAAATACTTTTCACTGTACCTCGGTACACGTGACAATAAACAAAATCCAATCCAATTATGTTAAATGGTGGTAGGGCTGCTGTGTTTGGCGGAGGTGCATTCGGGTGTTGGCAAGGAAACCCCGCCATCTGAAAAATCCTTCCCATAAGTGTATATTTAGATTAATATCAAACAACTCTGCCATGAAGTAACTCACAATCAGAAATAAGACAACCTTCTCAAGAACTGTTCGGAATGGGCAATAAATGCTGATCTAGCCAATGACACGTGAATCCCGTGAAAGAATTCAGAGAGGTATTTGCCAGAGCACCAGCCAAAGACTTTTAAAAATATGTATCTTGATCCGCGATTTTCCATTTTACAATAAACTTGACAAAAAAAAACATATTACCACAGCAAATGATACACAATTCCAACAGAACAAAGCCCCAACCAATCACACCCACCCCAGTGTGTGTGTGTGTGTGTGTGTGTGTGTGTGCGCGCGCGCGCGCGTTATCTCCAGGAACAAAACACTCGTCCTAGTTTTGGTCAGGTGCGCCCTATGCACTGCCTTAAACTGGATTAAACTAAGCTGTGCACATGAAGAAGTGGAGTTTACCTGGCGAAGGGCCTCACTCTATATCTCATTATCTACGAAAGGTCCAGCTACTTCTACCACTTCGCCTTCACTCCGTCCGACAAGTCAGATTCCTCAGACAGAATTCATCCATAAATACCACACGTGCTACCCTCCTCTGACCCTGCCTGCGAAAGGATTCTTTCCAACATCCGTGGTGCCTCGGGAAAAGTTGGGAAGGCCGCCCTTACAAAATTCCTTTTCTGGAGGTACCTCAACCAGTCCGCACCCCTCAGCTCAAACTTTGTCGACAATTCTTCCAAGCTGGCAAACCGTCCCTCTACAAACAAATCTCCAAATCTCTGCAGCCCCTTCCCTTCCACACCCCGAACGTGGTGTCTAACCTGGACGGCTCAAATAGGTGATTGGCACAGATAGGGGCCATCCTTGATATGGATCCAAGCTTAAAGTGTTGCCTGAATTGTCTCCATATCCTTAAAGTAGACACGGCCACCTGTTTCGAGGAGTACCCAGCCGAAGAAAATGGAAGCACCCCAGCACCTTCTGCGCATTAGCTGCCCAATAATAATAAAACAAATTTGCCAATGTTAAGCCCCCACCCCCGACTGCCTACTGCTTTGGAGAACTACCTTATGGATCCTCGGAGTCTTGCCTGCCACATAAAGGATGAGATCAGCCTATTAACCCTCATTAAAAAAATATTTCGGGAGTTGAAACAAAAACAAAATCCTTGAAAGAATATTCATTTTAATGGACTCTGCCCATCAGGGACAGGGGTAGGTTGTCCCATTTTTACAGATCGGACTCAACCTTGTCCAGCAGACTTGCGAAGTGCAATTTATGTAGCTGGGCCCAAAGTTGGCTCCCCTTCTTGGGGGGTTAACCGGAAAACATTTGCTCTTTCCCAGATTCAACTTGTAACTTGAAAATGAACCAAAGCTCCTCAATAGCTCCATTATATCACCCATGGTGGGGACCCGATCTGTAACATAAAGCAAAGCAGCAGATTGTCAGCATATAGGGACACCCTTTTCCCCATTCCTCCCCTGTTTATCCCTTTCCTCTTACCCAAAGCCCTCAAAGCTATGACGAAGGGTTCAATCGCTACGCAAATAGAAGGGGAGACATTGAACACCTCTGTCTAGTTCCCCCCTTCCAAATGGAAGTATCCCGAACTCAAGGCATTGGTATGAACACTCGCCCAGGGGGCCCCATTCAACAACAGTACCTCTGTAAAGGGTTATGATGTTCGGGCCGGAAAGTGGAGCTGAGTCCACAAAAGATCAGCCATGATCTCATTGAATGGCGGAGCAGGCTCGAGGGGCCATATGGCCTACTCCTGCTCCTAGTTCTTATGTTCTTATGTAATCACCTTTGGCCCTAGACCGAATCTCTCCAGAACTTTGAAAAAATATCTCCACTCCACCTTGTCAACTGCCTCTCGGCACTTAAAGACACAATCACCTCCGACTCGGGCTCTTTGGACAGGGAGAGAACAACTTTCAACAGCCTCTGAATATTGGCTGACAGTGGCCTTGACAAAGCCTGCTGATTCTCCGCAATCACCTCAGAGATACAGGACTCCAGCCTTACCGCCAACATCTTAGCCAATATCCCGCCATCCACATTTAACAGCGAGATAGGCCGGTATGATGCACACTCCACTGGGTCCTCATCTTTCTTCAACAGTAGCCCCTCCCCCCAACTCGCTCCAGTTCACTAGCTAAAAATTTACTGCTAGCGATATAGCCCCTCCCCAGGGCTGAAAAGAGAGAAGAAAGCCAACCCGCCCACCAAAATATAACAAAATTCAGCACCCCTACTTGGAGCAAGATCCCACTGGGGCCATAAATTTCCAAAGAAAAGACAAATACTGCCTTAAATGGCATCCCACAAAACAGTTGGCCTCTCATCCCCCACCATACAACCTATGCAAAACAATCCCACCCCAACACCAAAACAAAAAAATAACAACAAATATATTCAAAAGGTCCCAAACCCCTTTCTATTAGCAACCATAACAAATCCACACAGAGCCCGTTTAACTCGATCCGAGTCCATGCTCTAACAAAACTTCAGCCTCATCCGAAGTATTGGAGTAAGGGTCTCTTGACACGCAGATAGCACACAGCCTCGCAGGTTACACACTCCAAACCTCACTCCACTGTTGTACAATGCTGTTTTGGCCTTATTAAAGGCTGCCCTTCTTCGCAAGCTCCACACCTACATCCTGGTATATTCTAATGTGGCTTCTTTCCCATCTCTGATCACGATTCTCCTTGGCCCACTTGAGGACCTGCTCCTTCTGCTGGAAGCTGTGGAATCTGACTATAACCACTCATGGTGGCTCATTCTCCGAAGCTTCTGCCGGCGTGTACAATGGGCCCTGTCTAACTCTGGAGGGGATGCCAGGACACCCTCCCCCACCATCTTCCGAACATCTACATAAAGTATGCAGTTGGATTTGGGCCCTCCATACCTCTCTGGCAGTCCCACAACCGTGAGGTTTTGTCTCTTCAACCGATTTTCCATGTGATCCACCGTCACCCTCAGATTCTTATTCTTTTCCACCACCACCGAGGTCACAGCCTCCAGCGAGGCAATTTGGTCGCTGTGCCTCAACAAAGCCGCCTCCACCCCCTTCTACTCTGCTCCTTCACAACTTCTGAAGTCTTCTTCACATTTTCGCGGATAGGACCCAGTGCCTCCTCAGACCCAGTGACTCCTCAATCGATTTACGGAGAGTATCAAACATCACTTTCCATTACCTCTCATAATTGCTTTTTAAACTGCTTTTCAAACTCAATAGCCAGTACCCAAGTTAGCATATCTGCCGTGATCGAGGCAGCCACACCACCAAAGCTGCCATCGCCATCTTCCCTGCTGAGGCTCGACACAAAGCCTTTGAGTCGGTTGACGAATTTCCACCTGTAGACTTCTTAGTTGTAGCCTTTGTTGACATACTTCCACACTAGGACCTACTTTCTTATAGGGAGAGTTCATCCAGGAAAAAGCCCCTGAGAACCAGGCAAAAAGGGCCAAAAGCCAAATACCCTAGTGGGGCCGCTGCCGAAAGTCGAGCAGTACCCAGAGACAGTCAAATTATTTTCTGATTGGGTCCTGGAAAATAAATGACTGACATTGTTACTTAGGATAGCTAAATGAATACATAAACACCACACTGCATAAATTAAGTTTATTTTAGCTGCCAGGTATCCCAAGCCTCAGGATACCCAGGCGGCCACGGTTACATTTAAAATTGTAAATCTATATGTGGCTGCCGATCTCATTTAATATTTACATTAATGAAATGTAGTTATTTCTTATTGAATAAAGAGTCTCAGTGATCTCCATTATGCAAAGGGCAGCAATATCTCCAGCTCCAGTCTAACTGTATAAAGGTTCTTCATTATAGTCACCGTCGCAATCCCTGGCAATTTGTTCCTTGCCCCGCTTTGAGGTTGCAGTTCTGGCTGCAATATATGGCAGATTTAAATGAGGACGCCATAGAATGGTTTCAGCACAGAAGTAGGCCATTTGATTGTCCCGTCCATGCTGACTCTCTGCAAGCGCATATCCTAACTGACGTCTTACGCACGTTCCCCATTGAGATTCAGGTTGGAGAACTGCTCTCTGAATACCCTCCAGCTGAGATCCCTCCTCTCCCTGCTCTCTTCAGCCTTGTCAATTCTCTTAATCATGCCATATTCAAAGGAAACTACCTAATAATGCACCCATGAGTGGGAACAATTGGTTTGTGCAGAAGCCTTACGAACAACAAAAAGTCCTTTAGCACTTACCACTTAACTGATTCCCTGTAGATTTTTGCAACTTGAAACACTATAGAAAGCACTGGTTGTAAAATAATAGCACAGCCAGAAGAAACCAACAAGCAACACTAGCACCATGGGTGTACCTACACCACATGGACTGCAACGGTTCAAGGCAGCAGCTTACCATCTCAAGGGCAATTAGGGATGGGTAATAAATGCTGGCTTTGTAATAAGTTATTCTTTCCTTGAAGAGTTTTTTCAATGCCTATGTGTTTACTTACACAAACTAAGAGGTGTGAAGTGGATAAAAGCGTTTTGTCATTGATACAATAGCTGTGATTGAATGACAGCTTTATGAGAAGGTAGGAGGGGCAATATATTTCAAAGGGAATGCTGAATGGCTTTTTTTGGCTCCTGACTAAATTTCCCCAATGGTTCACCACTCTTTTCAGAAGCCATGAACCATGCCTCCTAACAGAATGGGTCCTACTCCATCAAAACTGCAGAGGGGGAGGTTTGAAACGCCCAACCCTGCAAAGGAGGCAACAAGGATGGAATTGTGTGTAGGCTGGCTACCTGCATCCTTACTGCCGGAATCAGTAATGGGTGGAAATCGCGGAATCGGGTGCCACCTGTTATTTTTGGAGGCCTCTCGACTTGGCCCAGCTCTAGAAAATCCAGGCCATAGAATCAACTCCATCTTCTGTGTTTCAGAACAGCAAATAAGTACACAACTACTTTGATAAAATGAAGTTTTAACCAGCAAAACTGAATCGACAGCTTCAGCATCACTTGGAAAGTGCACCTTGGTGTATGGACTGGCAGCCAATATACCTTCTGAACCGCCTTAGTGATGTCAATCATAAACATTTCCAGACATTACCTCAGAAATCATTATTTTGAGGTTTTTTTTAAGATAACAAACTGAAAACAACAAAATTAATTTTATCAGCTTAATATACTAAAAATATTACATCATAAAATTTCTAAGATTCTCCACTGAACAGCAAATAATTAGTTCACTCACCCAAAGTAGCTGGATAAACAAATTTTAGATAAATAGTGAATTGTTTTTGAATTCTAAATATCACCAATAGAGCAGTGTCTATCTGTTTCTCTCTTTGCGCCCTCTGAATCATAGGTTGACTCTTTCTGAATAAAAATTAATAGCAACCACTCAAGTTCACCATCCCCTTAGCATTCATATCGTTTTAGTTGGCAGAGTATTTACTTGGCAGGACCAGACTATATTCTATACTTTCTATTATAATATCCATGCAAGCCTCCTGACTGCACAGAGCATGAAATGTTATATATAGGCTCCAGATTCAGGCTATTGTGGAGTTTTCTCACTTTAGGGAGAGATGGGTATCATTAATATTATATAATGGTGTGAGTTTCTTTCCATGGTTAGCTCCTTATAAGATGCCCTCTATTGGGAACTCAAAAGTTTTATGCAAATCTCAATTGGTTATCAATCACAGATGTCAATCATCTGCCCATGTTGAATGGACAATCTGCAGTTCTGAGGTATTGTTCAGTCATTTGAATTTATTGACCAAACTGCATATAAGTTGTTATTATTTCTCCAGCAGACATGTCAGGTTGAATTGCTTCAAAACTAGACATAGTGGTCAGAATTCGCCAGCCATTCGCTAGCGGCAGAATTCTCTGGTCCCGCCGGCAGCGCATCCCCGTCCATGGGTTTCCCAGCAACATGGGGTGGCTTCAATGGGAATTCCCATTGACAGCAGCAGGAGCAGAGAATCCCACCGTCAGCGAATGGTGCGCCACCTCCTGCTGCTGAGAAACACGTGGCTGGAAGGCCGGAGAATCCTGTCCAGTATCAGGAAACTAGCGGGCAGCAGCTGTTTTTGGGGATATTACCTGGTGACCACAGTTATGTACTTGCAAATCAGCAGCTTGATGGGGTTGGAGACTGCTGTCCCGTATCTGTGTTTGCCATTAGCACTGTTTCAAGGTTAACCTAAAACATATCTTGGCTAACATGGTTAACAAAGTCTGGCTTTGTCTGGCTGTATGTGGGGATGATGTGTTTTCTATTCAGCAGCTGATTTTGGCAGAAGCAGGTAAACACCACCTGGTGGATGTTACAACAACAGAAATTGAGGTTGGATCTGCTTTGTGCATATCAGCCAGCTTAACACTGAGCAATACTTTTAAATTAAAAAGATAAGTAAGCTGACTGTTCCACAACAGCTGTTGGCTGAACATTACAGCACTGATGAATTCCTGATTGAATGGAGATTCTGCTTGTTTTTCTGGCGATGATTGGTGAAGTCGGAGCATTCAATGCTGGGGAGAGCTGTCAAAGTGCCATTGATACACTGTAGGGGTGAACGAGCCTGGTGCACTTTAGTGAGGGAATCAACTTACAGTGATATAATAAAGACAAGAAAATATAAAATATTTCATAAAGCACCTGGCTGGCCCCTTCAGGGAAACAGGAGGTTGGTCTCATGGAAGTCATTAGTTTGGAAAGAGCGAAGAACAATGGGCAGAAACTACAATGCGATGGAAGTTCAGGGTTGGGAGGGATACGGGGACTTGGGAAAGGGTGAAGCAGAGAAGGAAAATAAGAAGAAATTAGAGATGGATTTTCACAACTTGTATTGGGGTTTGTGTTAGGTTTTCTTGAAACTGATTTGTCATCTTTTTCAAGGTTCGATTGATCACCCTCCAGCTTGTGTGATTGTCTGACGAGGTGAGCTAAAACAATGTCAACCTTATGTCATTGCCTTAATCAATGTTTCAGCTCATTAACGGTACAATATAACAGCACTCTGGCAGGAGTCATAATGAGTGATGTCTGGTGTTCATGCTATTTTCGAGGTTGATGAACTTTATAGAGCCCAACATCTGGGCAGAGGATGCAAGTTAAATATGGCACAGACCTATTTCCAATTTAGAAGATGTGCACTGTTTATCAAACCATGTGTTTGGTGGTTATAGTGTCATTTGTAAACCACAAGCTACATGCACAAATATTAACTCTCTCGCTCAGAAGGAACAAATGGCGGCCACGTCGATTACTGGGCAACTACCCAGTGGTTGCCCATTTTGTTCTCAAATTGGATGCAATTGGTTTGGTTTGAGGCTCAAGGTACTTGTACTTTGACTAATCTAAACCATCCATTCACATTTAAAGATATCTTCCTCAACATACACCGGTCCCTCATCATTATTGTTACATAGGAAATGAAGGAAGTACTGTTTTTGAAATTCAGAAACATGGTGAGATGATATTTAGACCATTTCTTAAACCACTTACCACGCATGGAGGGGATGAAATATTTTATAGACCCATTATTGCTCAGAGCCAAGGTTGAAATGGATAAATCAAATGATTTCTGAATTTCTTTCCAAATATTGACCGTCAATCTCGCCTATTCACTCATTCTGCAGTCCCTTATGCTATTCCCCATAAATGGCAATGCTGTTGATGGAAATTGGCATGCACATTTCTCCAGGCTCAGCCACCACATTTCTACTCTGTCTGTTAATCAAGCTGTCATAGATTTTAGTTAGGCTGCCCAAAAATAGAATTTAAAATTGGGGAGTGCTAAACATCCCTCCAACTTAGTAAACCATATGGGCTTGATCTACCGGCTACGTTGCGCCTGAACGGGAGTGCGACGCAACCAGTAGATGCCGGGAGAGCCCTCCCGCGGTCTTCCCAACAGTCGCACGCCTCATGAGATCTACCCAGGTCTCGCGAATAGTCGCAATCAGGATGTGGGCCAAACCTCAAACACCAAAGTATATTTAAAACCCATTTAGGTGTGCTGACCCGGGCGGAATCTACTGGCTGTCCCAGAGGACCCCAGCCGGGCACCCTCAATACTGGTGCACACAACGTGGACCAGGTGGAATGGCACCCAGGCAATCAGAGGCTCCTGGGTGGTCGGGGATAGGACAGGGTGGCCCCCTGGTCCTCCCCCTTGAACGTGGGCACCTTGGAACTGCCAGTCTGGCACCTTCGCATTGCTACCCTGGCACTGCCAAGATGGCACTGCAAAGCCAGCAGGAATGCTGCTAGATGTGGTAGTGCCAGGGTAACCGGATGGCAGGGTGGCACAGCCAAGGGTAGGGCCTGAGGGGGTCTTTGATGGGAGGTCTGATGGGTCTCTGATGAGGGTCTCTGACAGGGGGGGGATCTGATGGCGGGGGTTCTGATGGGGGGCTTGGGTGAGGTGATCAGGGTTTGCAGAGTGGGCAGGAGGGGGCCTTCTGATGGACTTTGGGGGCACCTATGTTAAATATTTACTGTGTGGCCCACTGCGCGGTCCACCGCGTCAGAGCCTCACTGGCAAATACTTGAGCCAATCTATGCTTATGTGAATCCTGGCCAAGAGGCTGGAGCATCACGGAGGCGTGGAGAATCCGGTGTCCAGATCATTAATAAGATGCAAATGTGTTCAAATGACCCACTTACATCCTCCCGCTGGCATGGGGCACAAATCTCCATGCCGTCACCATTGGGGGATCGGAGCATCGCAACAGGATCGATGCTGATCCTGTTTTCTGTCCAACCCGAGATTCTCCATTGCATTGGGAAATCTATTCCTGCGAGAGGTGGCAGAAAAACCTGGCCTATATGTTATTGTATTATCTGTAAAGAGCTAGGAACTAAATAACTAAGAACTAATTGTTATGTGTAAGTCTTCCAGGGGACCACTTTTTACAGATACACTAGAGACTCATAGGACATGTAACAGAACCAATCTAAACCAGCCCTAATTCTGTACAAGGCCACATGGCAAATATTAAACATAAAGAGAGCTCATCATTCCAAGCTTGAAAGTGTGATTATTACTAACACCAAGGACCCAAAAGGCAATAGGAAACATAAAATATCATCTCAAACTTCTCTTCTTTATGGAGAGCAACCCCAACTTCTCCAATCTGTCCCTGGAACCATTCTCATAAATCATTTTGCATCTTTCTAAAGTCTTCACATTCTTGCTGAAGTTGGTGCCAAGATATGAACACAATATTCTAGCTGAGGCCAAACCACAGTTTTAAAAAGGTTTATGGTCACTTCCTTGTTTTTGCACTCTGGGTGCCTATTTATAAAGCCCATAATCTGGTATTCCTTTTTACCCTACCTTGCTACCTTGAATAATCTACGCACATATACTTCCAGCTTCTCTTTTCCTGCACACCTTTAGAATTGTATCTTTTAGTTCATATTGCCTCTCTTTGTTCCTTCTACCAAAATGTATCACTGCTTACTTCTCTGCATTCAAAGTTATCTCCCCATTCCATCTTCTTGAATTCCAACATTAACCTCCTACGTTTTGTGTCATCTGTAAGTTTTGCAATTGTGCCCTGTTCCAAGTAGAGGTCACTAATATAGATCTAGAAAAGCAGCAGTCCTAGCACCAACCTCTGGGGTACCCTACGGTATACACTTCTCCAGTCTAAAAAAACAGCCATTAACAATGACTCCTGTCACTCAGCCAACTTTGTATCCATGCTGCCGTTGTCCTCTTCATTCTGTGGGCTTTAACTTTGTTGGAAAACTAATTTTGTTGAATATTTTAAAATGTTTTTTTGGAAGTCCATATACATCACACCAGCAGATGATAGGGAATAGGAGTAGAAGTAGGCCATTTGACGCTTTTAGCCTGTTTCGCCATTCAATATCATAGCTGATCTGATTGTGGCCTTAATGTCACTTTGCTGCAGGCCCTCATTAACTCTTGACTCCCTTGTAGATCAAATGTATTACCTTCATTAACAATGAAACTAATAGCATATTATAACTACCTCCATTTTTTATTCTTTCAATAATGCATAGACTTGAGTTGGGATGTGTTGTAAAGCCAATGCATGATGAACATACTTGGGGAACTCCAGCCTGAGTCAGATTTTTTCACAATAGTTGAATTATTTCCAAATTGCAATAATTGGAGATTGAGAAAATTGTCACCATAGCTTTTTAGGTGAGGTGGTCACAAAAACATCAGGGGAAGATGATTCCAGCTGAACAAATAGGTTCCAAACAATATTACCTTAATTGGTCCACTTAACGTGGGCGGCATGGTGGCACAGTGGTTAGCACTGCTGCCTCACAGCGCCAGGTACCCGGGTTCAATTCCAGTCTCGGGTGACTGTCTGTGTGGAGTTTGCACTTTCTTCCCGTGAGTGTGGGTTTCCTCCGGTTGCTTCGGTTTCCTCCCACAGTCCAAAGATGTGCAGGTTAGGTGGATTGGCATTGATAAATTGGCACTTAGTATCCAAGCGTTCAGGTGGGGTTACTGGGTTACAGGCATAGGGTGGGGGCGTGGGCCTGGGTGGTGTGCTCTTTCCAAGGGTCGGTGCAGACTCGATGGGCCGAATGGCCTCCTTCTGCACTGTAGGGATTCTATGATTAATGTGACAAGAATAGTCAAGCAATACTCAAATACAATGCCTTGTGCGCTATGAGAAATGACACTGTCCACATAACTTAAGTTTAGTTTTCCCTAGAGTTCCTCTTTTATGACAGCAACAACTTGCATTTACACAGCATAATTTAATGTCGCAAAATGTTTCACTTGAGCATTATTGAACAAAATTTGATGGATATTAGAGCTGGTATCCCAAAGGCTGGTCAAAGTGTTTTGTTAGAAGTATCATAAGTGGAGAGATGGGGAAGCAGAGAGGTTGAGGAAGGAAATTCCTGAGCTTGGGGCCTTGGCAGCTGAGGGCATAGCCACCAAAGGAGTGATTTGAATACAAAAATAAGAATGATGAAATTGGCTCAATGTAGGCCAATGAGCGCACAGTCCAGTTATAATATGGGCAGCAGAGCTATGGATGAGCTTAAATTTATGGAGGGCGGAACTTGGGAGGCAGCCAGAAGAGCATTGGACTGCTCAAGTCAGGCGTCGAGAAAAGCATGGGTTAGGATTTCAGCAGCATATGAGCTGAGGTAGGTGTTAAGTTCGAAGTGGCTACTGACGTGGAAGAGACTTT
The DNA here is from genome assembly GCF_047496885.1 of Scyliorhinus torazame. Taxonomy (NCBI): domain Eukaryota; kingdom Metazoa; phylum Chordata; class Chondrichthyes; order Carcharhiniformes; family Scyliorhinidae; genus Scyliorhinus; species Scyliorhinus torazame. The sequence continues at coordinate 79,831,890 of NC_092725.1, read as the reverse complement.
GGTTATTGGGAGGATACTGGGTCAGAATCTCAGTTCAGGGTCAAATAGCGTGCAAAGATTGTGAACAGTCTATTTCAGCTTTGGACAATGACTTGGGAGGGCGTGGAGTTGGTGACCTGGGAATGGAATTTTTAGCAGGCAATGATGTGGTTTCGGTCTTCACAATATATTGTTTTAATGCCAGGTTTTCTAACTTTTTAATTTTACAATAACAAACCCACCCAATACATTACAATAACAAACCCACCCTTACCTCCTTCTCCCTCCCTCTCTCCCCCACCCCTCCCTCAGCAGTCAATGGTAACCAGCTTGTCAAAATGTAGAATAAACAAACCCCAACTACTGTGGAACCCCACTCGCATTGGAGCAAATGTCACCTTCGCCAGGGCTAAAAACTCCAGCAGATCCCTCCGCCACGCTGAGGCACAGGGTGGAGAAGCTGGCTTCCACCCCAACAAGACCTGCCAGCGAGCAATCAGCCAGGCAAAGGCTAAGATATCTTCCCCCACTCCCGTCTGCAACTCTAGCCAGTCCGACACCCCGAATAGGACTTCCAGGCACCGGGCTCCACATCGACATGCCAAACCCCTGAAATGGTACTGAAAATCACCTTCTAGTCCTTTCCAGCTTCGGGCAGGACCAAAACATATGCACATGATTTACAGGACCCTTCCCACATCACTCCCAGATATTCTCCACCCCGTCAAACAGCTGGATCCTTGACTTTGTCAGGTGTGCCCTGTACATCATCTTCAGCTGTATCAGCCCCAGCATCGCACGCAAAGTCGAGGTATTCACCTCCACAGCACCTCACACCACAATCCCTCCCCCAATGCTGCCCCAGCTCTTCGTCCCACTTAGCTTTAACCGCCTCCATGGGCACCTTATCCTCCTCCAAAATCCTCTCACAAATTGCCAAGACGGCCCCCCCTCTCCAACCCCCCTGCTGACCGCACCCTCTCCAACAACGAAGACGCGGGCACTATCGGGAGGTCGGGAAAACCTTCCTCGCAAAGTCCCACACCTGCATATACCCGAAATTCCCCCCCCCCAGCCCAAACCTTTCATCCAGCACCTACAAACTCGCAAACCGCGCTCCCAGAAACAAATCCTTCATCTCGCTGATCCCCACCCCAGAACCTCGCGCCCATCTTCCCTGATCGGCAACCCTAACCCAGCTCCCAACATAAAGTGCTGCCAAAACTGCCTCCAAATCTTTAGCTTGGCCACCACTACCGGATTTACCGAATACTTTCCTGGGGCCATTGGACGTGGCACCGTTGCCAGCAACCCCCTACATGAGCCTGCCTCTATCCTCACCCACAAAGCCCCCGCCTCCCTATTCCATCCCTGAACTTTCTCTGCATTCGCCGCCCAATAATGGTACATCAGATTCGGGAGGCCCAAGCCCCCTGACTGCCGTCCCCACTGCAACACCACCTTCCTTATCTTGACTGCCTTCCCCAAGCATGCATATGAAGAGATCAGCCTATCACCCCCTTTTGTTCATCTTCACTGCCTGTTCCCGGCCCGACAACTACACAGAAAGATTATCCCACTTCGACAAGTCAGCCTTCACCCTCCCCACCAAGCTGGAGAAATTCAACTTCCGAAGACTTGCCCAGTCCCGGGCCACCTGCGCCCCCAGATACCTAAAGTGAGATGCTACCACATGAAATTGGTTCTCAGGTGTTGTCTGCCACCTGGTACCAAGCAGCCGTTTTTCGCGCGTGAGCTTAGGTAGCAAATGTAAGCCGACAATTCAATCACAAAATGAATGATGGATAAGTTACATGTTGCCTTTACCAGCTGTCTTTTCTTTAAGCCAAACTACATTAAAAATATTAATAAAGTAATTTCTTGTCTTCCTTCACAACGCACACAGCCCCCACTCCTGGTCCCACAGCAGTGAACCATGCACTATCACTCATGAAGCTGCATAGCTGGGCAGCACGGTAGCATTGTGGATAGCACAATTGCTTCACAGCTTCAGGGTCCCAGGTGCGATTCCGGCTTGGGTCACTGTCTGTGTGGAGTCTGCACATCCTCCCCGTGTGTGCGTGGGTTTCCTCTGGGTGCTCTGGTTTCCTCCCACAGTCCAAAGATGTGCAGGTTAGGTGGATTGGCCATGCTAAATTGCTCTCAGTGTCCAAAATGTTGGGTGGGGTTACTGGGTTATGGGGATAGGGTGGAGGTGTTGACCTTGGGTAGGGTGCTCTTTTCAAGAGCCGGTGCAGACTCGATGGGCCGAATGGCCTCCTTCTGCACTGTAAATTCTATGATAATCTATGATAGCTGAGGGTAGATCATATGTAGGATGGAGGGAATGGGTCTGCGTCCTCTTACTCACTGGTGACACTGCTATATCTTTAGTGGATTGTATCTTTACACACTCCAAGATAATTTGCTTTAAAATTGAGGCAAAGGTTCTACACTTTGTTTCAATAAAAAAACAATTAGCCATTTTGTAATATCTGTGTGGGGAACAATACTTCAAAAAGAAAGCAGCTCGTCAGCAACCTCTTGGCCTTTATCCGGTTTCGATGTCACTGCTGTAAATTATGGTGTGTTGGACAAACTTTGATGTTCACTCACAAAACCACATTCTCTTTGTCAAATAAATAATGTGCCTGGGATGTTGGAGTCACGCCTTGCTGGTGTTCCTCTGGGATAGCTCAAGGCAGTGCTTCTCCCAAACATTCATCCCCCAATTACATTCCAAAGAGGCCCACTTAACTGCATCCATATGAAAAGGAAAAAGCTGACAGACATCATGCCAAGAAACTGTGCCACTCCCTTTCATCTCCCAGCATCATTAGCAGTTAATAGGCTTCCAGGAGTCAGCAAATAGGGTATTATGGCGATGTGTAAGTCACCACTGGCTTGCACTGGGCAGTGATTTAGTGCCAATCCCACTTTTCCCCCCCTCGCCTATTGCGTGGAAGGTGATGTTGGAGCTGTTTGTGAAGAAAATTAATTTGTGGATAATCAGTAACCAGAAAAAAAACAGATTTTCATAATCCGTTATTAAGAAAATATCAAGATAATGTAATCTGAAATGTTGCGAGCGATATAACCCAGAGGGCACGCAGTATGATTTTACAGCAGGTAGGGAAAATACAAAGTGGAGAATTGATCCAGGGAGACACTGAAGACTTGTTGTACTTTTTATGAGCTGACCTTGAGGTTTTTTCCCCAGACTTTGTTCCCTGTAAGATAGATGAGCTCTTAATAAAGATCTACTGTATTTAATGAACACAAATAAAAGAAATGATACTGCCAAAATAACCTGTGGAAAAAAAAATAGAAATACTGAAAATGCATGTGTGGGTGAGGGGAGAAACCTAGTTAAAAATCCATGAAAGCTTTCAAGGATAGCTCTTTTAAAATGTGTCATTCATACAGTCACATTGCATTAGGACAGAATGCATGAAGTATCTGTATCCAAAGATCACAGGCTAACTATTTTCTGCACCATCTGAACAGACTTCTCACACAGTCAGTTGATTTTGAACAATACAATCTGTTTGATTGTGTAAAAGTCCAAAGTCTCAGTTGAGTTCCTGTTATTTCCTATGGAAACCATATTTGTTTACATCAAAATAATTGGATAACAATGAGCTTGTGGGCCTATGGACCTTGGCACCTCCACCAGGTCCAGATTTTGAGGGTGATTATTTTTTTTGATTTGAGAAAAATATCACACAAAAATGAATTTTCTCAACCACTTTAAACATATTATCATCTGATGTTCTCTCCTTTTATTTCTGAACCACAAAATTCCTGTTGCCAACCACAGAATTCCATTACTCGACCAATCATTAGAGGCCACATAAGAATGGCCTGGCCATCAATTATCTTCCATGGGAACATGGTTTGCCTCTGTCACGTTTCTCCCAGCTCCAACACAACTGATAATATTTCAGCAAAGTTGGAGGATCAAACTTCTCTTAATTGAGATGATGTGGAGATGCCGGCATTGGACTGGGGTGAGCACAGTAAGAAGTCTTACGACACCAGGTTAAAGTCTAACAGGTTTGTTTCAAATCGCTAGCTTTCAGAGCACTGCTCCTTCCTCAGGTGGATGGCCAGTGAATCTCATTCAGTGAATTTACATTCAGGTGAATCTCTTAATTGAGATATGAAGGCAATAGTGAAGCTATTTTTGTTAATTTCAAGAAGAGCCAAACTCTTCTCTTTCACCAAAACGAATGTTGAGGAAAATTATACCCGTACAGATTTTAAGTTAAGGGAACACCAGCATGCAGGAAATCTTGCATTGACTCATGCACCTGAGCTTAATTTAACATTCAGATCAGCTTGTATTAAGGATATGTGGGTGCAGAGATGGGGCAAAATCCTATAGCCCAAAAATACATTGGGTGTTACGGTGAGAAATTAATATTTAAAATCTTACATTCAAGTTAAGTCCTAACCTAGAAATATATCCAATATATCCTTTGTCCCCTCCTATTACTAACCTACATGCTGTCAATCGGTGACATAATCCTCGTGGATTATTTTTCAGCATTAGTTTTCACATGTACTCTGACAACACCCAGCTTTACCTCACCACCACCTCGCCTGACTCCTCCACTATTGCCAAAATAAAGCGATTGCTTATCCCACATCTTTTACTGGATGAGCAGAAATTCCCTCCAATTAATTATTAGAGAGACTGAAGCCATTGTTTGGTCCTCGAACTCCATTCCCTAGCTATTGACTCCATCTGTTTGCAACCTTGGTGTTACATCTGACTCCAAAATAAGCTTCCAACCTCATATTCCGGCCATTGCTAAAACTGTCTTTTCCCACCTCTGTATCAGTCCAACTCAAATTTCATACCTATACTTGCTGAACTACATTGGCTATTGGCCTTGCAATGCCTTGTTTTAAAATACTCATCCATTTTTCAATCCCCTCCGTGGCCTTGCCCCTCCTTATATTTGTAATCTCTGACATGTCTATACTCCTCTAATTCTGATCTCGAGTACCCTGGGGCGGGATTCTCAACATGAAACGCGATTGGTTGGAGAATAGGTTGCAACAAAAAATTGCAGCGGCCGCCGATTTGACGCCAAATCGCTTTTCTACGTCACCTCAACAGCAACGTCAATGTGCTCCGGAATGAAATGAAATGAAAATCACTTATTGTCACAAGTAGGCTTCAAATGAAGTTACTGTGAAAAGCCCCTAGTCGCCACATTCCGGCACCTGTTCGGGGAGGCTGGAACGGGAATCGAACCGTGCTGCTGGCCTGCCTTGGTCTGCTTTCAAAGCCAGCGATTTAGCCCAGCGTGCTAAACCAGCCCCTATGCATGTACAGCAGATACTGTTTGCATATCATTAGTGGGCCTGACCTGGTATTCTCCGGAGCCTTTTACTGGATGAGCAGAAATTCCCTCCAATCGATTCTTAGAGAGACTGAAGCCATTGTTTCGTCCACGAGCTCCATTCTCTAGCTATTGACTCTATCTCTCTCGCCTCCGATAGGCCGAGTTCCCGATGGCGCAATTCACTTGTGCTTTTAAAAATCGTGAAACCGGTGTTGTGGCTGCTGAGGGAGTGAGGGGTATGGAAAGTGTCATCATCACCATAGTTTGCTGTCAGTTGTACCGCTGACTGGCAGGCTTCTGCCAGGGCTGGGGGGAGTAGCGGGGGGTGGCCAGGAGGTGGGCGGGCACGGAACACCATTGCCCGGCACGGAACACCGCAGCCGGAAAGGCAGCCATGCAGCTGCGCACAGCTCTGACAGCCCGCAGTGATCTTAGGGCAATGGGTTGTATAGATGTTCCCCCAAGCCACCCATCGAAGTGCCCGCTGGCCCCAGTCGACCCATCAGCTGTATGAGCATGCTCCAGCACAATCAATGCCAGCCTGTTGGCTGAGATGATTGTCTGTGGTGATTATAATGTGTATATTTGACTGCAGCTTGTCAGCCTCCCGAGTTTCAATCATGGACCTGCCGATTCCCGCACCATTTCTCAATGGAATCAATTGTGTTCCACGTGATGCTGGTGCTAGCCCCTCCAGAGTTGCTTTATTGATCCAGGTTCGGCGGCAGTTTTGCTATCGTGAAAGTCCACGAATTCTGCGTCGGCTGGAGAATCCCGCCCCTGATTTTAATGGCTCCACCACTGGTGGGTACACTTTCAGTTCCCTAGACCTAAGTTCCGGAATTTGCTCCCTAAATGTCTCTGCCTCTCTACATTGTTTCCCCTCCTTCAAATCACTCCTAAAACCTCCTTTTAAAAAAATTTAAATTTAAAGTACCCAATTCATTTTTTTTCCCAATTAAGGGGCAATTTAGCGTGGTCAATCCACCTACCTTGCACATCTTTGGGTTGTGGGGGTGAGACCCACGCAGACACGGGGAGAATTTTCAAACTCCACACGGACAGTGACCCGGGGCCGAGATTGAACCCGGGTCTTCAGCGTCATGAGGCAGCAGTGCTAACCACTGTGCCACCTTTAAATCCTCCTCTTTGAACAAGCTTTTGATCATCTGACTCAATGGGCAAGATCTACTGGCCACATTATGTCCGAAAGGCAACATGGCATAGCGCAATGCAGCCAGTAGATGCCGGGAGATCCCTCTTCCGGGATCTATCCGGCTCACCAGACCTGCGAGATCTAACACAGTTTGTGCGGGATCACTTTTTAGTAAATCTGCATATTAGAGTGAGACAGCTAGTCTCACTTTAATTTACACACCCACAATTTACCCAAGGCGTGGGATCTAACCCCCTCGCCTCGGAGAGCTTGGGCGAGCGCGGTTCAGCGCTGGTCTCCACAAACGGGAACCAGACAGAACTGCATTTGTGGAGGGGGGTCTCCCATGTGATTGGAGGCCCTCAGGTGCTTGCCCTTTGGGCAGGGTGGCACCCTAGCATTGCTGGTGCCAGCCTGGCACTTTGGCACCTGGGTGCTGGCACTGCCAGCCAGCAGGGACACTGCAGGGTGCCAGGCTGGCATTTTTCCACGACTGCGGATCGGGCCAGGTGTGCTGTGCAGGTGCAGGGGGTGCCAGAGGACCCCTTTATCGGTGAGTTGGGGATAGGGCGTGTCACGTTGGGGGGGAGGGACGTTTGAGAAAATGGTGTCCCGATCCTGCACTGCAGAGCTTTGGTGAGTGGAGCTCCTCAGTGCAGAAAATGGGACTTAGTGCGGCCTCGGCTGCACGTTCCTCGCTGAGGCTCCCGATCTACCCAGAGGCCGTTCGATAGTGTGGTGTTTCCTGGCGCTTATTCGGATAGATCGCGCCCGATATCTTATGTAGCTTGATATCACATTTTGTTTTATAGTGCCCCTGAGAAGCATCTTAGGATGTTTTATTATGCTAAAGGAAAGGTACTCCATTAATGTAAGTCTTTGTTGTTGTGTCAACAAGTCCTCACTATTCATATCTTTTTAATGTCACACACAGGATGAATTAGAGTAGACGGTAATGCATCTAAAAGCTCATAACAACTAATTGATGGGGCGCAGGGGAAGGAGGAGAAATCAAATGACTGCTGCATTTCAGTTAATTGTACCAGTGACATCTAGTGGCACAACACCAGTATGATTTACCTAATTTTACTTGTCAGAAAAAAGAAACATCTCAAAGACCAACAAAAGTCGGAAATCCAATATTTGCTACAAATGTGGAAATATTCATCTGCATGCAACAGAAAGCTCTCTCCACCTAAGTTTAGCAATGAATCTTAGTCACTGACCTGAAGGGAATACTCCCCACTGCTCTAATATGACATTTCCATTTTTCACACTCTCTTTTCTGCAGCCTCTTAAGAGACTATTGAATTTGTGCTAGCTATTATAAACTTACATTGATTGTTCTATGCTGACAGCATGTTCTTGAGTCAAATGCCTTTTCATTCAGCAGAACCGCAAAGACCATAAGCCAAGCAGTTGTTCATCCTGCATAAGGAAATGGAAAACTTGCTTAACAAAGCAAGCTCCCGGCAATGAGCTGATCAAAAGGTTTTAGAAATCTTTAGCTTTCTGAATAAATAGAAATAATTAATACATACACAATATCTTTATTTTTGTAAAGAAAAAGGCATGAAGTTTGCATGATTGCATCTGCTCAAGTAAAGATTAATCCTGAATTCTGCTCAAAGCTGCAGGAACTAGATTGATGGCATGATGCCTGGGAAAGGCTGCCACTTATTCAGTGACACAGTTCTCCCTGGCGTTCCCTGGTTTTCGGTATATTTTGTTTCTGTGTTTCCTAGTTTCATTTAATTTTTTCCACTGTCTTTTTCTTCTCTTGTTTTCGTTCTCTCAATACCTATTACGTAAAATATATTCCACCCCACCCCACCAAATGTTACTTCCTTTTCACAAAAGTATTGTTTGGGACATAGTCTGATAGATATAGATAGCCTTCTGTGGCTAATTAGCAAATGCAGGAGAAACTGGAGAAATTGAATTCTGCACCTTCCTGGTAATTTTTGAGTCAATACCGCACTGCACAGTATGTTAACCCACAAAGGCATTAGGAAGTAATTTCTCACTTTCACAAGTAAAAATGAATTTAGTTCACACTGTAGTCCTCGGTGACCAAGCCTGCAGTCTACCTTCATTGAGGGGAATGTATTCAGCATTCAGTGCAGGTCTTAGTACCTTTCAACCTAGCTAGCACCTAGCTTAAAGGGTGCTAATTTCAGGAAGTAGTGGCTCAACAATTCAGAATGATGGTTTGGGTGATGGTTTGTAGGCCCATATTCACTGGGAGCTGATTTAAATGTCCACATTAATTCCACTCTGGAATATTTGCAGTTACCAGAGGAAAGTCAACAAGATCTTTGTCTTAACTCATATCCCAGTGATAAATGGTACATCTAATTTGGCCATTCCTTTGACCTTTTTAAAAACAAGTTGCACGAGTTTCATTTCAATCTGCTTAATTCAAGATAGTGGCATGCATTCTGCGAATAAAATGTCTGGAGGATACAGACCTTACTCTCAATTCATCTGGGCAAATTATCCCAGTTTTCATTCTCTTCAGGAAATCATTGTATTCAAATGCAAGGTACCATGAGTCATTAACACATGGACACGTTCCTCTAAACTGTACCAAAACTAATTTAGTTCAGCAGGAAATAATACCAATTGCACGCTCCAACTGTTTCCAAATTAATTTTACAAGATGGCAAATTCCCCTTAAACTCAATCCGTCCTGCAGGGTGACCATTCAGCATAGGAGGTGGCTGGGATTCTGCACCCCCGTTTGCTGCAGGCATAAATGGCGACAGGGGCGCAAAATCTTGCGAGAGGCTGGAAAAGAGAATCTCGCCGGCGGGATCTCGCAACATGATCGCTCCCACACCCCGCCATTGACTTAACGTGGTTCACACCCAGGAACGTTGGGAACCTTATTTAAATACAGTTCAATATCATTAATTGAGGTTTACAACAGGACTGTAGTAACCCTCCAGGGATGCACAGGTAAATGCACCCGGCCTGTGGATCCCAGGAAAGGCCTCCCACGGGCTTCCCGACAGCCATAACTCCTCACGGAATGTACCTAAGTTCTGCGAGGCATCGGAATCAGAATCCTGCCGAAAAGGGATGTAGTGAAACAGCACATGCTTAGGTAGGTTTTAAACCTACTTAAGTGAGCTTGGCCGGGACCTATCGGCCTCCCGGAATCTATCGGCCTCCCGGGATCGACCAGCCTTCCCAGCAAGGCTGCAGCAGTGTGCCGTTCACTACTGGTCCACACAAACTTGGAGAAGGCAGAACGCATCCAGGGGGTCTCCCAATCCATTGGAGGCCCCTGGGTGGCCTGGGATAGTGCAGGTTGGCTCCCTGGCCCTCCCCTGGGACGCGTGTACCATGGCACTGCCCGGGTGGCACTGCTAAGCAGGCAGGAGCTGTGCCAGGGTGGCACTGCCAGGGGTCAGGGTCCGAGGGGGGCCATGCCCATGAAAGGAGTGTGGGGTTTATGAAGGGTGGAGGGGGTGCAGGGCAGGTACGTAGGGGCCTCTGGGAGGTTGGGAGTTGGACAGGTGGGAGTCCTGGAGGGGGGCCTGTAATGGTAAGTGGGGGGGACCTGAAGATGGTGCCCCAGGGATCCCAAAGCGGGTTGTCCTCACTTGGAGGGATGTGGGGGAGGTGCCCATATGTGCAGGGGATGACAGTGCCCATGGATGGGGACTGTGGGGACCTTCAAGCTCACTTAGAGATCCGGGCACTCTTTCAAAATGGTGGCCCTATCTTGGAGTTCAGCTTCCCAACGCTGAAAAAAATTCTAAGTGCGGGCTAAACTGATGAGAAACTCCCCAGGGTCCATAAAAGTGACTAAGTGTCATTTGATAACAGTGGGGAACCTGCCAGCCAACTCTCTGAAAAACCAGCCACAAATAAACTTAGAGGCCTCACACATAGGGTGGGATTTACCTGCTGTTCACACCGGTGGGAAATTCCTGTCCCATGCCAGTGCACGGGTCTCCCAGCATCGAGTGGTGCTGTCAATGGGAAATCATATTGACAATGGCGGGACCGGTAGATCCCGCTGGCGGACCACCTCTAACGCCGAGAAACACATGGCGGGGTGGTGGGTAAATCCCACCCATAATTTGCCTGCAGTTCTCCTCCAGCTATCAATGTGGAAAAACACCTGCCCTCAGAAACACAGCTTCATCGGCCCAAATCCACAACCTTCATTTTTTATAGTGAAGTGTTTTAGAATATCTAACTGAGTGAGTCTCAAAAAACAAACATGAACATGGGAAGAGAACAGGTTAGGTGTTCCCAAAAACATTATAAAAATGATATATTAAAAGGAATATTCTGGTTTGTGAGAGTGGAAAGAAAACCACTTTAGATCTTCTGGTTAAAAAAACATTTGCTTTGATAAAATATCTGACAAGTGTGTCTCCAGCTGATTCCTCTAGCAAGTATTGGCATCCTTCCTACTCCTGGATGCTGAACCCAGAGATGAAACATAAAGTTTCATCTTTATATACTGGCTGGGCTCCCAGAACAGAGTTGCAATAGCAGAAGACCGCCTGCTCACTTTTCTGGCCAGGAATGGTTAACGACATGGGGATTGCGAATAGAAAGCAAGGAGAGAATATTACATGTATTAAAAGAGAGCAACGTTGATAGATTACCCCTGGAGAATGTTTTTCTGGTAGCTAATTTTCTTTCAAAGTGAACGATACATTGAATCCAATTTACACTTCACATTAGTAAGCTTGTTTAGCATCTGTTCCAAAATTTATCCAACAGGTGCTCTTATTTTATATTTCTTTCTGAAAAATCTTCATCTGGAGCACACCTGTAATTCATTTTACACTATCATCTATCTAAGATTTGGTATTGAAACTGCTTGAGAATTCCTCGCCAGTCACGTCAGTTAATTGTAAGATGTCACTTTGTTTAAAATCAGAAGAGTCCCATGAGCTAGGTGCCCATCTTCACAGCTACACACTAATCTTACAAGCAGATGGACCCAGCCATGGACTTACAAAGCCTTGTTCTGTGTACTAACATTTCCTCAAACAATCTTTTGAATCCAACGTTATTTATAGAAGCTCTTTTGACTGAAATCTACTATCTTCAGTTGGAGAAAACCCTTTGCACTTTTATGAGCATTCACACCTCTGACTGTGGAAATGCTTTCTGCTCCAGCTCCTTTAAAGTCTCTCATAGAATCATAGAATTTACAGTGCAGGAGGCCATTCGGCCTATCGAGTCTGCACCGGCTCTTGGAAAGAGCACCCTACCCAAGGTCCACACCTCCACCCTATCCCCATAACCCAGTAACCCCACCCAACACTAAGGGCAATTTTGGACACTGAGGGCAATTTAGTATGGCTAATCCACCTAACCTGCACATCTTTGGACGGTGGGAGGAAACCGGAGCACCCGGAGGAAACCCACGCACACACGGGGAGGACGTGCAGACTCCGCACAGTGACCCAAGCCGGGAATCGAACCTGGGACCCTGTAGCTGTGAAGCAATTGTGCTAAACAACTATGCTACCATGCTGCCCACTAGCCTTTATTGAGGAAGGAAGAGTGAGAAACAACGTAATGAAATTAAAGAGTTCAAAAAGAGCGCAGATAAACATCTTAATCCCAGGACTGATCAGGTAACCTCCAAAGCTCCATTAGAAATTCCGAAGTATGTATTCTGCTCTTTCATAGTAAAGTTTTGGAGTAATTTTCAAGACATTAGGGGTGGCATGGTGGCACAATGGTCAGCACAGCTGCCTCACAGCACCAGGGACCCGGGTTCAATTACAACCTTGGGTGACTGTGTGGAGTTTGCACATTCTCCCAGTGTCTGTTTGGGTTTCCTCCAGGTGTCTGGTTTCCTCCTACAGTCCAAAGATGCACAGGTTAGGTGGATTGGCCATGCTAAATTACCCCTTAGTGTCCAAAGGTAAGGCGGGATTGCAGGCCTAGGTAGGGTGCTCTTTCAGAGGGTAGGGGCAGACTCGATGGGCCAAATGGCCTCCTTCTGCACTGCACGGATTCTATGATTCTATAATATTAAAAGTCATTTCCACTTTAAAACAGTTGAATGGAAGAGTGGATCTTGTTTCCAGAAATTAGCCATTATCAAAATCACCACAAAATCACAGAACCTGTACAGGTTCTGTACAGCTGCAACATGACTTGCCAATTCTTATACTCAATGCCCCGACCAATGAAGGCAAGCATGCCGTATGCCTTCTTGACTACCTTCTCCATGTGTGTTGCCCCTATCAGTGACCTGTGGACCTGTACACCTAGATCTCTCTGACTTTCAATACTCTTGAGGATTCTACCATTCACTGTATATTCCCTACTTTGGACACTGAGGGCAATTTAGCATGGCCAATCCACCTAACCTGCACACCTTTGGACGGTGGGAGGAAACCGGAGCACCTTCCAAAATGCATTACCTCATATTTGTCCGGATTAAACTCCATCTGCCATCTCTCTGCCCAAGTCTCCAAACAATCGGACTTCCGGGTGCGGCGATGACCAGCTGAGTCGCACGTTTCGGCAGCTCCCGGTGAAACGGACTTTTGGGCTCTTGATAGGAGCCCCAACGGCAATTTTGACGGCTAAAAACACTGTGCGGTAAACCAGAAGGGAATCCCCCCTGGATACGGATGAAAAAAGGAGAAAGTGGCCGGATTGCAGTGGATCCTTTAGAACAGCGGCAAGGAAGGCAAGCAAAAACCAAGATGGCGTCAGAAGGTGGCAGTTTAACATGGGGCCCTGAACAACAAGAGTTCTTGAAATGCTGTGTGGAAGAGCTCAAAAAGGAAATGAAGAAAGAGCTGTTGGCCCCGATACTACAGGCGATCGAAGGGCTAAAGGAGGAACAAAAGACCCAGGAGCGGGAGCTTCGGGTCGTGAAGGCAAAGGCAGCCGAGAATGAGGACGACATACAGGGCCTGGTGGTGAAGACGGAGACGCATGAGGCACATCATAAAAGATGTGTGGAAAGGTTGGAGGCACTGGAGAACAACGCAAGGAGGAACAACCTGAGGATTCTTGGTCTTCCTGAAGGTGCGGAGGGAGCGGACGTCGGGGCATATGTGAGCACGATGTTGCACTCGTTAATGGGAGCGGAGGCCCCGGCGGGTCCGTTGGAGGTGGAGGGAGCATACCGAGTGATGGCGCGAGGACCGAGAGCAGGAGAAATTCCCAGAGCCATAGTGGTGAGATTCCTCCGTTTTAAGGATAGAGAAATGGTCCTTAGATGGGCAAAGAAAACTCGGAGCAGTAAATGGGAGAACGCGGTGATCCGCGTTTATCAAGACTGGAGTGCGGAGGTGGCGAGAAGGAGGGCGAGCTTTAATCGGGCCAAGGCGGTGCTTCATAAAAAGAAGATAAAATGTGGAATGCTGCAACCGGCAAGACTGTGGGTCACATATCGATGGAGGCACCACTACTTTGAGACGGCGGATGAAGCGTGGACTTTTATTGTGGAAGAAAAACTGGAATGAGCGGGTTATTAAAAAGAACGTTTGAACAAAGTGGTGGGGCAAATGTGGGGGGCGAAGAGGGGGGTTAAAAAGGGGGGAAGGAGGAGTTTTATGTACTAATCCTGCGATGTGGTAACTTTTCTCTCTTCCACAGGTGGTGATGGGGGGAGGAGGGGAGGTGGAGGAGATGGGGTGTTGGCCATTGGGGGCGGGGCCAAGGGAGAAGCGTGGGCTTGGTTCCCGCGCTATGATAATCATGGCAGGAATAGAGAAGCAGGAAGGAGGGGGCGTCGCACGGTGCGAGCCGAGGTCACGGGGGGGAAGCCGAGGTCGGCCAGAGTTTGCTGACTTCTGGGAGCAACATGGGGGGAGTAATTATGCTAGCGGGGGATCTAGCGGGGGGGGTGGGAGGGGGGAATTACTGGGTTGCTGCTGCTGGGGAGAGGGGGGAGCTGGTATGGGAGGGGATGGGCGGGGGGGCACCGCCTGGGGGAGATACAGCTGCGTGGGAACCGGGTGAGGAGCTGGAAAAAGGGGATGGCTAATCGACAAGGGGGGGGGGGGGGTTGGAAGCCCCCCAACTCGGCTGATCACGTGGAACGTGAGAGGGCTGAACGGGCCGATAAAGAGGGCACGGGTACTCGCACACCTTAAGAAACTTAAGGCAGATGTGGTTATGTTACAGGAAACGCACCTGAAACTGATAGACCAGGTTAGGCTACGCAAAGGATGGGTGGGGCAGGTGTTCCATTCGGGGCTAGATGCGAAAAACAGGGGGGTGGCTATATTAGTGGGGAAGCGGGTAATGTTCGAGGCAAAGACTATAGTGGCGGATAACGGGGGCAGATACGTGATGGTGAGTGGCAAACTACAGGGGGAGACGGTGGTTTTGGTAAACGTATATGCCCCGAACTGGGATGATGCCAATTTTATGAGCCGGATGCTGGGACGCATTCCGGACCTAGAGATGGGAAAGCTGATAATGGGGGGAGATTTTAATACGGTGTTGGAACCAGGGCTGGATAGGTCGAAGTCCAGGACTGGAAGGAGGCCGGCAGCAGCCAAGGTAATTAAAGATTTTATGGAGCAGATGGGAGGTGTAGACCCGTGGAGATTTAGCAGACCTAGGAGTAAGGAGTTCTCGTTTTTCTCCTATGTCCATAAAGTCTACTCGCGAATAGACTTTTTTGTGCTGGGAAGGGCGTTGATCCCGAAGGTGAGGGGAACGGAGTATACGGCTATAGCCATTTCGGATCACGCTCCACACTGGGTAGACTTGGAGATAGGGGAGGAAACAGGAGGGCGCCCACCCTGGAGAATGGACATGGGACTAATGGCAGATGAGGGGGTGTGTCTAAGGGTGAGGGGGTGCATTGAAAAGTACTTGGAACTCAATGATAATGAGGAGGTCCAGGTGGGAGTGGTCTGGGAGGCATTGAAGGCGGTGGTTAGAGGGGAGCTGATATCAATAAGGGCACATAAAGGGAAGCAGGAGAGTAAAGAACGGGAGCGGTTGCTGCACGGTGAGTTGCTGCAAGAACTTTTGAGGGTGGACAGACAATATGCGGAAGCACCAGAGGAGGGACTGTACAGGGAAAGGCAAAGGCTACATGTAGAATTTGACTTGCTGACTACGGGCACTGCAGAGGCACAATGGAGGAAGGCACAGGGTGTACAGTACGAATATGGGGAGAAGGCGAGCAGGTTGCTGGCACACCAATTGAGGAAAAGGGGAGCAGCGAGGGAAATAGGGGGAGTGAGGGATGAGGAAGGAGAGATGGAGCGGGGGGCGGAGAGAGTGAATGGAGTGTTCAAGACATTTTATAAAAAATTATATGAAGCTCAACCCCCGGATGGGAGGGAGAGAATAATGGGCTTCTTGGATCGGCTGGAATTTCCCAAGGTGGAAGAGCAGGAAAGGGTGGGACTGGGAGCACAGATCGAGGTAGAAGAAGTGGTGAAAGGAATTAGGAGCATGCAGGCGGGAAAGGCCCCGGGACCGGATGGATTCCCAGTCGAATTCTACAGAAAATATGTGGACTTGCTCGCCCCGGTATTGACGAGGACCTTTAATGAGGCAAAGGAAAGGGGACAACTGCCCCCGACTATGTCTGAAGCAACGATATCGCTTCTCTTAAAGAAGGAAAAGGACCCTGCCAGTGACAGGGAGGGTGCAGGCGGTTAAGATGGTGGTCCTCCCGAGATTCCTCTTTGTGTTTCAGTGCCTCCCGGTGGTGATCACGAAGGCTTTTTTTAAAAGGATTAAAAAGAGCATCATGAGTTTTGTGTGGGCCGGGAAGACCCCGAGAGTGAGGAAGGGATTCTTACAGCGTAGCAGGGATAGGGGGGGGCTGGCACTACCGAGCCTAAGTGAGTATTATTGGGCCGCTAATATTTCAATGGTGAGTAAGTGGATGGGAGAGGAGGAGGGAGCGGCGTGGAAGAGATTAGAGAGGGCGTCCTGTAGGGGGACTAGCCTACAGGCTATGGTGACAGCCCCATTGCCGTTCTCACCGAGGAACTACACCACAAGCCCGGTGGTGGTGGCTACACTGAAGATTTGGGGACAGTGGAGACGGCATAGGGGAAAGACTGGAGCCTTGGGGGGGTCCCCGATAAGAAACAACCATAGGTTTGCCCCGGGGGGAATGGATGGGGGATATGGAATGTGGCAAAGAGCAGGAATAACGCAACTGAAATATCTGTTTGTGGATGGGAAGTTCGCGAGTCTGGGAGTGCTGACCGAGAAATATGGGTTGCCCCAAGGGAATGCATTCAGGTATATGCAACTGAGGGCTTTTGCGAGGCAACAGGTGAGGGAATTCCCGCAGCTCTCGACACAAGAGGTGCAGGACAGAGTGATCTCAAAGACATGGGTGGGGGATGGTAAGGTGTCAGATATATATAGGGAAATGAGGGACGAAGGGGAGACTATGGTAGATGAACTAAAAGGGAAATGGGAAGAGCTGGGGGAGGAGATCGAGGAGGGGCTGTGGGCAGATGCCCTAAGCAGGGTAAACTCATCGTCCTCGTGTGCCAGGCTCAGCCTGATGCAGTTTAAGGTATTACAGAGGGCGCATATGACTGGAGCACGGCTCAGTAAATTTTTTGGGGTGGAGGATAGGTGTGCGAGGTGCTCGAGAAGCCCAGCGAATCATACCCATATGTTTTGGTCATGCCCGGCACTACAGGGGTTTTGGACGGGGGTGACAAAGGTGCTTTCAAAAGTAGTGGGGGTCCGGGTCGAACCAAGCTGGGGGTTGGCTATATTTGGGGTTGCAGAAGAGCCGGGAGTGCAGGAGGCGAGAGAGGCCGATGTTTTGGCCTTTGCGTCCCTAGTAGCCCGGCGCAGGATATTGTTAATGTGGAAAGAAGCCAAGCCCCCGGGGGTGGAGACCTGGATAAATGACATGGCAGGGTTTATAAAGCTAGAGCGGATTAAGTTTGTTCTAAGGGGGTCGGCTCAAGGGTTCACCAGGCGGTGGCAACAGTTCGTCGAATACCTCGCAGAAAGATAGACGGAATGGGAAAAAGAAGGCAGCAGCAGCAGCCCAGGATCCGGGGGGGGGGGGGGGGGGGGGGGGGGGGGGCGTCAGGCGTCGGGGAGGGGGGGGGGGGGCGGGAGGAACCAGAAGGACTCTCAGGGTTGTTAATATATACTGTATAATATGGATAGGTCGTTGCGACAGATAATTATATATTGGACTGTTAAATTATATTTTTGGAGAGTGTTACTTGTGATAAGGCAGTTGCCAATTAGGGTTAGTTTTCATTTTTGTTATTTATTATTTATTCATTTTTTGTTTATAAAATAGGTCATTGTTATTTGTGTTGTTATAATATTGTGTAAAGGATGCACAATGTACTGTGTTGGTTGACCAAAAATTTTCAATAAAATATTTATAAAAAAAGTCTCCAAACAATCTAAATCCTTCTGTATCCTCTGACAGTCCTCATCGCTATCCACAATTCCACCAACCTTTGTGTCGGCTGCAAACTTACTAATCAGACCAGCTACATTTTCCTCCAAATCATTTATATATATATATATACTACGAACAGCAAAGGTCCCAGCACCGATCCCTGCGGAACACCACTAGTCACAGCCCTCCAATTAGAAAAGCACCCTTCCATTGCTACTCTCTGCCTTCTATGACCTAGCCAGTTCTGTATCCACCTTGCCAGCTCACCCCTGATCCTGTGTGACTTAACCTTTTGTACCAGCCTACCATGAGGGACCTTGTCAAAGGCCGTACTGAAGTCCATGTAGACAACATCCACTGCCCTACTTGCATCAATCATCTTTGTGACCTCTTCGAAAAACTCTATCAAGTTAGTGAGACACGACCTCCCTTTCACAAAACCATGCTGCCTCTCACTAATACGTCCATTTGCTTCCAAATGGGAGTAGATCCTGTCTCGAAGAAGTCTCTCCTGTAATTTCCCTACCACTGACGTAAGGCTAACCAGCCTGCAGTTCCCTGGATTATCTTTGCTACCCTTCTTAAATAAAGGAACAACATTGGCTATTCTCCAGTCCTCCGGGACATCACCTGAAGACAGTGAGGATCCAAAGATTTCTGTCAAGGCCTCAGCAATTTCCTCTCTAGCCTCCTTCAGTATTCTGGGGTAGATCCCATCCGGCCCTGGGGACTTAACCTCCCGTAATATTTTTCAGGACGCCCAACACCTCGTCTTTTTGGATCTCGATGTGACCCAGGCTATCTACACACCCTTCTCCAGACTCAACATCCACCAATTCCTTCTCTTTGGTGAATACTGATGCAAAGTATTCATTTAGTACCTCGCCCATTTCCTCTGGCTCCGCACATAGAATCCCTTGCCTATCCTTCAATGGGCCAACCCTTTCCTTGGCTACCCTCTTGCTTTTTATGTATGTGTAAAAAGCCGTGGGATTTTCCTTAACCCTATTTGCCAATGACTTTTCGTGACCTCTTCTAGCCTTCCTGACTCCTTGCTTAAGTTCCTTCCTACTTTCCTTATATTCCACACAGGCTTAGTCTGTTCCCAGACTTCTAGCCCTGACAAATGACCCCTTTTTCTTTTTGACAAGGCCTACAATATCTCTCGTTATCCAAGGTTACCGAAATTTGCCGTATTTATCCTTCTTCCGCACAGGAAGATGGCGGTCCTGAATTCCTTTCAACTGACATTTGAAAGCTTTCCACATGTCAGATGTTGATTTACCCTCAAATATCCTCCCTCAATCTAGGTTCTTCAGTTCCCGCCTAATATTGTTATAATTAGTCTTCCCCCAATTTAGCACATTCACTCTAGGACCACTCTTATCCTTGTCCACCAGCACTTTAAAACTTACTGAATTGCGGTCACTGTTCCCGAAATGCTCCCCTACTGAAACTTCTACCACCTGGCCGGGCTCATTCCCCAATACCAGGTCCAGTACAGCCCCTTCCCTGGTAGGACTGTCTACATATTGTTTTAAGAAGCCCTCCTGGATTCTCCTTACAAACTCTGTCCCATCCAGGCCCCTAGCACTAAGTGAGTCCCAGTCAATATTGGGGAAGTTGAAGTCTCCCATCACAACAACCCTGTTGTTTTTACTCGTTTCCAAAATCCGTCTACCTATCTGCTCCTCTATCTCCCGCTGGCTGTTGGGAGGCCTGTAGTAAACCCCCAACATTGTGACTGCACCCTTCTTATTCCTGATCTCTATCCATATAGCCTCGCTGCCCCCTGAGGTATCCTCCCATAGTACAGCTGTGATATTCTCCCTAACTAGTAGCGCAACTCAGCCACCCCTTTTACATCCCCCTCTATCCCGCCTGAAACATCTAAATCCTGGAACGTTTAGCCGCCAATCCGGTCCTTCCCTAAACCAGGTCTCTGTAATGGAAACAACATCATAGTTCCAAGTACTAATCCAAGCTCTAAATTAATCTGCCTTACCCGTAATGCTTTTTGCATTAAAACATATGCACTTCAGGCCACCAGACCCGCTGTTTTCAGCAACATCTCCCTGTCTGCTCTTCCTCAGAGCCATACTGGCCCTATTCCCTAGTTCTCCCTCAATGCATTCACCTTCTGACCTATTGCTCCGGTACACATTTAGATTTTTTTTTCATTAAATGCTGGCTATCCTAACTCAATGAAGATGCAACAAAGAGGTGAAGTTAAATGATCTCAACTGGGGCAACAGTCGGAGCCCTGCCTTTAATCTCAGCGATCCTTTAGTTGGAAAGGTGGGGGTGCATCTAACATTCCTGCTTCCATTGGTATCCATGATTTCTGTTACCAAGGTTAGTTCTGTCCCTTCGATAATGCACAGGTCTAACCAGAGTTGTTTTTTAAATGGTTGCAAAGGACATTTTCACAGTAGTGTAAAGAACAGCTGGGGATCTCCATGGACATCGGCTAGATAATGGGTAACTGGTCTAGTTTTGTTTGTAAAGATTCTTTCCATCTTCTAATAATGGAATCACACGAACAGGAAGCAGTAACTGTCCTGCTTCACTGGAATGACACAGATACACTGAGGAAATACTTTGTGAAAGTAGAGCACAGGTGTCTTTCAATTGACTGAAATCTTATACACTATGAGAAAAAGGGCATGTAATCTTCAAATAGGCTATAGATAATCAAACAAGTTTCCTAGTAACTATTATCACTGGTTAAAAAACATAAATTTAAAAAATCAAAGCTCTATGAATTTCCTAGCTGAACAGAATGTCCTCCTCTCTTCCAATGTGCAGCTCAGCAGTCATCTAAGAATTTATTTTTGCTATTTTGGGATGACAGTCCTCGAGTGAGTCCAGCAATGTTTTGCAACAACAAGGTGTGCTCCAGTGACCACCAGTTTATTGGAAGATTTCAGAGGGTGGTGTGTATCTCAAGATACAGATTTCTGAGTGGATGGGTGGATATGGTGGGTAAATAAAGAGGGAATTACACTGTGGCCCATTCTTGCACAACTCCCAGTGAGCCAGAGAAGGCACAGCCAGAGTGAGGCACAGTGAAAAGAGAGTTTGGGAGTTTGAAGCTAGGTGGGAATTTGAAGCTGGGTGGGGAGGAGGTGCTTTTTATCCCTGGTAAGTGACTGGCAAGTAGTTTTTCTTTTTTTTCTTTTCATTTGTCTATTTATTTATTTATTTTTCTTTCATTTTTTGGAATTGTAGTTGCATAAGTTAACCTAAGTTTAAGACATGGCAGGCGATCTCAGGCCTGTGTCATGCTCCTCATGTGCGATGTGGGAATTCAGGATCACGTCCACTGACCCTGGCTCCTCCACGTGCAAGTGTGTCAGCTGCAGCTCCTGTTAGACCGCTTGACGGCTCTGGAGTTGCGGATGGAGTCACTTTGGAGCATCTGCGATGCTGAGGATGTCGTAGATTGCACGTTTAGCGAGTTAATCACACCGCAGGTGAAAATTACTGAGGGAGATAGAAAATGGATGACCAAAGGACAAAGCAAGTGCAGGTATCCCCTGCGGTCATCTCCCTGCAAAACAGGTATACCACTTTGGATACTGTTGAGGGAGTTGGCTTACCAGGGGAAGGCAGCAGCAGCAAGGTTCATGGCACCGTGGCTGGCTCTGCTGTGCAGGAGGGCAGGAAGAAGAATGGCAGGGCTATAATGGTAGGGGACTCAATCATAAGGGGAATAGGCAGGGGGTTCTGCGGATGCAATCGAGACTCCAGGATGGTATGTTGCCTCCTTGGTGCAAGGATCAAGGATGTCACGGAGCGGCTACAGGACATTCGGGGGATGTGGGGGGGGGGGGGGTGATGTACAGCCAGCTGTCGTGGTGCACATAGGCACCAACGATATAGGTAAAAAACAGGATGAGGTACTACAAGCTGAATTCAGGGAGTTAGGAGTTAAACTCAAAAGTAGGACCTCAAAGGTAGTAATCTCAGGATTGCTACCAGTGCCACGAGCTAGTCAGAGTAGGAATGTCAGGATAGATAGGATGAATGAGTGGCTCAAAAGATGGTGCAAGAGGGAGGGATTCAAATTCCTGGGGCATTGGAACCGGTCCTGGGGGAGGTGGGACCAGTACAAACCGGACGGTCTGCACCAGGGCAGGACTGGAACTGATGTCCTAGTGTTTGCTAGTGCTGTTGGGGAGGGTTTAAACTAATGTGGCAAGGGGATGGGAACCGATGCAGGAGGTCGGAGGGAAGCAAAACGGTGCCAGAACCAAAAGGCAGTAAGGGGGAAAGTGTAAGGCAGAGAAGCCAGAGTCAAAAAACAAAAGGGCCACAGTACAGGGTACAGTGACCGAGGAGAATGTGAAAAGGGAGGTGGCCAATGCAGGTTTGAGGGTATTGGACCTAAATGCACGCAGTATACGGAACAAGGTAAATGAGCTTGTTGCGCACATTGAAATTGGCCGCTGCGATGTTGTGGGCATCACAGAGACGTGGCTGCAAGGGGATTAGGGCTGGCATCTAAATATCCAAGGATATATGTCGTATCGAAAGGACAGGCAGATGGGAAAAGGGGGCGGGGTTGCATTGTTAGTAAGGAATTAAGTTAAATCAATAGCAAGGGGCGATATAGGATCAGAAGGCATAGAATCTCTGTGGGGAGAGTTGAGGAATCGCAAAGGTAAAAAGACCCTGATGACAATTATGTACAGGCCCCCGAGCAGTAGTCAGGATGTGGGGCAGAAAATAAATCATTAGATAGAAAAGGCATGTAAAAAAAGGCAATATTGCAATAATCATGGGAGACTTCAATATGCAGGTGGACTGGGAAAATCAGGTTGGTAGTGGATCCCAGGAAATGGAATTTGTGGAATGTCTAAGAGATGGGTTTTTTCGAGCAGCTTGTGACAGAGCCTACTAGGAAACAGGCAATTCTGGATTTGGTGATGTGTAATGAGGCAGACTTGATTGGGGAACTTAAGGTGAAGGAACCCTTAGGGAGCAGTGACCACAATATGATAAAATTTACCCTGCAATTTGAGAGAGAGAAGTTGCAATCAGATGTAACGGTATTACAATTAAATAAGGGTAACTACAAAGACATGAGGGAGGAGCTGGCCAGGGTTGATTAGAAAAGGAGCCTAGCAGGGAAGACAGTGGAACAGCAATGGCAGGGGTTTTTGTGGGTTAATAGGGAGGCACAATAGAAATTCATCCCGAGGAGGAGGAAACCTGCTAAGGGCATCCGTGGCTGACGAGGGATGTCAAGGACAGCATAAAAGCTAAAGAGAAAGCATACAAAGTGGCGAGTATTGGTGAGAAGCTAGGGGATTGGGAAGCCTTTAAAAGCGAGCAGAGGACAACGAAAAAAGCAATAATGGGGGAGAAGATGAAGTATGAGTGCAAGCTAGCTAGTAATATAAAGGAAGATATAAAGGGCGGCAGGGTGACACAGTGGTTAGCACTGCTGCCGCACAGAGCCAGGGATCTGGTTCGAATCCAGCCTTGGGTGACTGGCTGTGTGGAGTTTGCATGTTCTCCCCATGTCTTTGTGGGTTTCCTCCAGGTGCTCCGAGTGTTTCCTCCCACAGTCCAAAGATGTGCAGGTTAGGTGGATAGGCTGTGCTAAAATTTCCCCTTGGTATCCAGGGATGTGCAGGTTAGGTGGGGTCATGGGGATTGGGGGAGGGGCGGTGAGTGGGCCACGGTGGGATGCTCTTTCAAAGGGTCAGGTGGTCTGTCTGGCCTCCTTCTACACTGTAGGGATTCTTCAGGGCAGCACAAGTGGATAGCAATGTGGCTTCACAGCGCCAGGGTCCCAGGTTTGATTCCCCGCTAGGTCACTTTCTGTGCGGAGTCTGCACGTTCTCCCCGTGTCTGCGTGGGTTTCCTCCGGGTGCTCAGGTTTCCTCCCACAGTCCAAAGACGTGCAGGTTAGGTGGATTGGCCATGATAAATTGCCCTTAGTGACCAAAAAAGGTTAGGAGGGGTTAATGGGTTACAGGGATAGGGTGGAAGTGAGGGTTTAAGTGGGTCGGTGCAGACTCGATGGGCCGAAAGGCCTCCTTCTGCACTGTATGTTCTATGTTCTATGAAGACAGGAAGAGTTTTTATCAATATATAAAAGGTAAGAGGGAAGAAATGGCAGACAAACTGAATAGTTACTTTGCATCAGTCTTCACGGTGGAAGACACCAGTGGGATGCCAGAGATCCAGGAGAACCAGGGGGCAGAGGTGAGTGCAGTGACCATTACGAAGGAGAAGGTTCTGGGGAAACTGAAGGTCTGAAGGTGGATAAGTCACCTGGACCGGATGGACTACACACCAGGGTCCAAAAAGATATAGCTGAGGAAATTGGTTAAGGCATTGGTGATGATCTTTCAGGAATCACTGGAGACAGGAAGGGTCCCGGAAGATTGAAAGTGGCTAATGTAACACTCCTGTTTAAGA
This sequence comes from Scyliorhinus torazame, assembly GCF_047496885.1. Classification (NCBI taxonomy): domain Eukaryota; kingdom Metazoa; phylum Chordata; class Chondrichthyes; order Carcharhiniformes; family Scyliorhinidae; genus Scyliorhinus; species Scyliorhinus torazame. The sequence goes on along the minus strand of NC_092725.1, from coordinate 79,807,592 downwards.
AGGGAGTGAGGCAGAAGACGGTAAATTATAGGCCGGTTAGCCTGACTTTGGTCATTGGTAAGATTTTAGAGTCTGTTATTAAAGATGAGATCGCGAAGTACTTGGAAGAGCATGGTAAAATAGGACTGAGTCAGCACGGCTTTGTCAAAGGGAGGTCGTGTCTGACAAATCTGTCACTGTTCTTTGAGGAGGTAACAAGAAAGTTCGACAAAGGAGAACCAGTGGACATGATGTATTTAGATTTCCAGAAGGCCTTTGACAAGGTGCTGCATAGGAGACTGTTAAATAAGTTAAAAGCCCATGGTGTTGAGGGTAAGATCCTGGCCAAAATTTTGTCTTCCAGGATTGAGGATTGTGTTCTGGACGTTATTGGCGAGGACCAGACGGGGTTTGTTAAGGGAAGGCAGTTGGTAGCCAATGTAAGAAGGCTGTTAAATGTGATCATGATGCCCCCGGAAGGTAGGGAGGTTGAAGTAGTGATCGCAATGGATGCAGAAAAGGCTTTTGATCGGGTAGAATGTGATTATCTGTGGGAGGTACTGGGGCGGTTCGGGTTTGGGCAGGGCTTTACTGACTGGGTCAGGTTGCTGTATCAGGCTCCTGTGGCAAGTGTACGGACGAATAGGACAACATCGGACTATTTTAGACTGCACCGGGGGACGAGACAGGGTTGCCCCCTCTCCCCACTGTTGTTCGCGCTAGCTATAGAGCCGTTGGCAATTGCTCTGAAAGCCTCAAGGGGCTGGAAGGGGCTGGTCCGGGGGGGGGGGGGGGGGCACCGAGTCTCGCTCGATGCAGACGACCTGCTTCTGTATGTATCGGACCCATTAGAGGGGATGGAAGAAATCATGAGGATTCTAGGGGAATTTGGCCGATTCTCGGGGTATAAGCTAAATATGGGGAAAAGTGAGATGTTTGCGATCCAGACGAGGGGACAGGAGAGGTGATTGGGGGAGCTGCCGTTTAGATTAGTAGGGGGAAGCTTTAGGTACCTAGGCATTAAATCTGGCCCGGCACGTAGACCAAATGAAGGACAATTTTCGGAGATGGGACACGCTCCTGTTGACATTAGCTGGGAGAGTGCAGACAGTGAAGATGATGGTCGTCCCGAGATTCTTGTTCGTGTTTCAATGTCTCCCCATCTTTATTCCACGGTCCTTTTTTAAACGGGTCAACAAAGTGATCTCTGGCTTTGTTTGGACGGGTAAGGCCCTGAGGGTAAGGAAGGGAATGCTTGAGCGGAGACTGGGAGAGGTCCGGCTGGTGCTGCCTAATTTTAGTAACTATTACTGGGTGGCGAATATAGCCATGATCAGGAAGTGGGTGGTGGGGGAGGGGTCGGCATGGGAGCGTACGTAGGCGGTTTCATGCAAGGGCACCAGTTTGGGGGAATTGGTAACTGCGCCTCTGCCGTTCCCGGCGGCATGCTACTCCACCAGCCCCGTGGTGGTGGCGGCCCTGACAGTCTGGTGTTAAGTAATGGGTTAAGAGACATTGCAATTAGTTGTCTCATTTTTGTTAAGTATCCATTAATTGACACTGATATGTAAAGAGGCTTCAGGTGGCCTCTGTCAGCTGATGTATAGTGAGAGTTTTGTGCAAAGGCTGTTGGAAGGAAAGAAATGTGTGTTTGTGAAAAAGGAACAGAACTTTAGACTCTTCATATCACAGCAACTAAAACGTCTAACATTTGGGGGCAATGGAGGAGACATGTGGGTGCAGAGGGAGCATCGGTTTGGTCCCCAATCTGTAATAATCACCGGTTTGCCCCAGGAAGTATGAATGGGGGATTCCGGATATGGCGGAGAGCAGGGATTGAGAGGATGGGGGATATGTTTATAGAGCGGAGCTTTCCGAGTATGAGGGCGCTGGAGGAGAAGTTTGGGTTGGCGAGGGGAAACAAATTCAGGTATCTGCAGGTGCGGGACTTCCTACGTAAACAGGTGTCAACCTTCCCGCTCCTACCGCTAAGGGGGATTCAGGATAGAGTAGTTTCCAGAGGGTGGGTGGGAGAAGGGAGCGTCTCAGACATTTACAAGGAACTTATGGGGTCAGAGGAGACACAGACCGAGGAGCTGAAGCGCAAGTGGGAGGAGGAGCTGGGAGGTGAGATAGGGGATGGTCTGTGGGCGGACGCGTTGAGTAGAGTGAACGCGTACGCAACATGTGCCAGGCTCAGCCGGATACAATTTAAGGTCATTCACCGGGCTCTCATGACAGTGGCCCGGATGAGCAGATTCTTTGGGGTGGAAGACAGGTGTGCAAAATGTACGGGAGGACCAGCGAACCATGTCCACATGTTCTGGGCATGTCCGAAGCTTAGGGGATTTTGGCAGGGGTTTGCAGATGTCATGTCCACGGTGTTAAAAATAAGGGGGGCGGCGAGTCCAGAGGTGGCAATTTTCGGGGTGTCGGAGGACCCGGGAATCCAGGAGGAGAAAGAGGCAGACGTTCTGGTCTTTGCTTCCCTGGTAGCCCGGAGACGGATACTATTAGCTGGAGGGACTCAAAGCCCTCGAAGTTGAAGACCTGGCTATCGGATATGGCTAGCTCTCTCTGTTTGGAGAAAATCAAGTTCGCCTTGAGAGGGTCACTGTTAGGGTTCGCCCGGAGGTGGCAACCATTCGTCGATTTCTGCGCGAAAATTAATCGTCTGTGAGGGACGGAGACGGCTTTTTCACTATGTTTATAGTTTCATGTACATTGTTTATTATGTTGTTGTTAGAATACCAAAAAATACCTCAATAAAATTGATAAATTGCCCTTAGTGTCCAGAATTGCCCTTAGTGTTGGGTGGGGTTACTGGGTTATGGGAATGGGGTGGCAGTGTTGACCTTGGGTAGGGTGCTCATTCTAAGAGCCGGTGCAGACTCGATGGGCCGAATGGCCTCCTTCTGCACTGTAAATTCTATGATAATCGATGAAAATGTTTATTAAAGGGTTAGATCCTGGAATGGATAGAGGATTGGCTGACTGGCAGAAGACAGAGGGTGGGGATAAAGGGGTCTTTTTCAGGATGGCAGCCAGTGACTAGTGGTGAGCCTCAGGGGTCTGTGCTGGGACCACAACTTTTCATAATATACATAAATGATCTGGAAGAAGAAACTGAAGGCACTGTTACTAAGTTTGCAGATGATACAAAGATCTGTAGAGGGCCAGGTAGTATTGAGGAAGCAAGGGGGCTGCAGAAGGATTTGGACAAGCTAGGAGAGTGGGCAATGAAGTGGCACATGAAATACAATGTGGAAAAGTGTGAGGTTATGCACTTTGGAAGGAGGAATTTAGGCATAGACTATTTTCTAAATGGGGAAATGCTTAGGAAATCAGGAGCACAAAGGGACTTGGGAGTCCTTGTTCATGATTCTCTTAAGGTTAATGTGCAGGTTCAGTCGGCAGTTAAGAAGGCAAATGCAATGTTCGCATTCATGTCGAGAGGGCTAGAATACAAGACCAGGGATGTACTTCTGAGGCTGTATAAGGCTCTGGTCAGACCCCATTTGGAGTATTGTGAGCAGTTTTGGGCCTCGTATCTAAGGAAGGATGGAAAGGGTCCAGAGGAGGTTCACAAGAATGATCCCTGGAATGAAGAACTTGTCGTATGAGGAACGGTTGAGGACTCTGGGTCTGTAGTTGTTGGAGTTTAGAAGGATGAGGGGGTACCTTATTGAAATTTACAAGATACTTGCGAGGCCTGGATAGAGTGGACGTGGAGAGGATGTTTCCACTTGTAGGAAAAACTAGAACCAGAAGACACCATCTCAGATTAAAGGGACGATCCTTTAAAACAGAGATGAGGAGGAATTTCTTCAGCCAGAGGGTGGTTAATCTGTGGAACTCGTTACCGCAGAAGGCTGTGGAGGCCAAATCACTGAGTGTCTTTAAGACAGAGATAGATAGGCTCTTGATTAATAAGGGGATCAGGGGTTATGGGGAGAATGCAGGAGAATGGGGATGAGAAATTATCAGCCATGATTGAATGGCGGAGCAGACTCGATGGGCCGAGTGGCCTAATTCTGCTCCTATGTCTTATGGTCTTATAATAAGGTTGCAAAGTAGCACAGACCAATTTGAATCAAATTACCTGCATGTCTTGCTGACTTGGGAGCTGCAAAGAAGAAAAATAGGGGACTAGTGCTAATCTGACAGGAAAATACATTTTGCAGGTGGAGCTGGTTCTGTCTATAGACATGGAGAAGGCATTTGACTGTGCGGAGTGACCGTACTTATTCGATGTGTTAGGGTGATTCGGGTTTGGGCAGGGGTTTGTCGATTGGGTGAGATTGTTGTACAGGGCTCCTTAGATCCAATAGTATCAATTTGGAGTATTTTGGGTTGCATCGGAGGACGAGGCAGGGGTGTCCTCTCTTCCCTAGCGATTGAACCGTTGGCAATGGCACTAAGGGCTTTGAGGGGGTAGCAGGGCATTGAGGGGGGTGGGGTGGAGCTTTGAGACTCTTTACAAGTTATATGTTGCGAACCCAGTTGAAAGTTTTGACAGGCTTATGGGGATCCTGGGGGAGTTGTCTTTTTTTAGGATAGAAGCTCAACATGGAGAAAAGTGAGATTTTCCCAATCAATGTCCGGGAACGGGGGGGGGGTTAACGAGGTTGTTGTTTCGGTGTGTAGGGGCGGGCTTTCGGTATCTTGGGATACATGTGGCACAGCGCTGGGCCCAGCTGCACAATCTGGCAAAGCTGGTGGAGAGTATGAAGGAGGACTTCAGGAGGTGGGATATATTGCCTTTGTAGTTGGCCAGGAGGACCCAGACTGTAAAGATAACATGCTCCTGATGTTATTGTTCGTGTTTCAGAGTCTCCCGATTTTTCTGCCCAAGTCATTTTTTAGTAGAGTGAATAAGATGATACTGGGGTTCTCCGGGCCAGGAGGCTGTTTCTGGAAAGGGATAGGTGGGCGGCTGGCGCTGCCGAATCTGCAGAATTATTATTGGGTGGCAAACATAGTTATGGTATGGAAGTGGACGTTGGCGGAGGGTCGGTGTGGGGATGGATGGAGGAGCTTGTGTGTAAAGTGACCAGTCTGTGGGCACTATTGTTGGCACCTCTTCTGTTCTCGCCGGCCAGGTATTCCACGGGGGCCGGGAGGTGATATCAGCATTGAGGGTGTGGAATCAATGTCAGCAGCACTGTAGAATGGAAGGCATGTCCCCGTGGGCACTGATTTGTGGTAACCACAGATTTCAGGAGTGGGGGCGGTTGGGAATAAAGTATTTTCGGGACCTGTTTATGGGGGGTACGTTTGTGGAATTGGAGGAACTTGAGGAGGTGTACTTGCTGCTGTAGGGGAATGGATTCAGGTACCTGCAGGTGAGGGACTTCTTGAGGAAAGAATTGGGTTTGTTCCCACAGCTGCCATCTCCAGCGCTACAGGACAAGCTTCTGTCTGAGGATGAGAGAGGCGAGAGCAGGGTGTCAGATATAAATGGGGAGTTGATGGAGAGGGAGGGTGCTCTGGTGGAGGAGATCCGGCACAAGTGGGAGGAGGATAGAAGTAGGCGGTGTGCAGGGAGTCCAATGGATCATGTCCATATGTTTTGGGTATATCCGAAATTGGAGGGGTTTTGGAATGGAACCGGGAGTGCAGGTGGGGAGAAAGGATGACGTGGTAGCCTTTGCTTACCTGATAGTCCGAAGGCGAATGTTGTCGTGCTGGCGGAACTCGGAGCCGCCAAAAGCGGGGGCATGAAGGAGCGACTTGGCAGAGGTTCCTCCATCGAGAAAAAAAGTTCTCTATACGAGGGGCAGAGGAGGGGTTCTCCACAAGGTGGAGGCTGCTCATTGACTTCTTGAAGGGACTGTAGCACGTCAGCGTGGAGAGGTTTGGGTTTTGTTTGGGTTTGGAGGGCTGGGTGTAAAAGGAGGGGTAGGAAGGGATGGTACAGGGGAATAGGGGCAATTGTGCATGGCTAACTTGCTGTTGCTTGCCTATTTCGGTTTTGTATATATTTGAAAATACCTCCAATAAAACATTTTTAAAAAATACATTTTATGTAGATTATCTGAAAAGTACATATTTTAGAATGGAATACATTTTTTCCTGTGTGGTATGAGCAGTAAGCGGGTAAAAGACTTTATACGTGAGTCAATTTTGTTTTAAAATATATCCCTATATTATAGCTTCAAATTAATTTCAGGAACTCAGATAACATTATACACTGCACAATTTGTTTCTCTGGCTTACAATATAAGCTAATCTCAGTGGATAGATAACAGCTTTGTAACATAACCCTGCTTCATCTGTTATCTCACTTATAATGGGTAGAGCCAGGACTCTTTCAAGTCTAGTTCTGAAATGTAAACATTTCCTTTGAAAAAACACAATAATTTGAGTTCGGGTACCAGTAACATTTAGCCCAAGACCTGTTATCATTGATATGGTTATAAATAGCAGTGTGTAATAAGGACTACTGTGGGGTCATAAGGTGATGATACAGTACAATGAGGTGCAGGCAGAAGGGCTCAAAAGGTCACAACTATTAAACTATCCCTATAATGCCTGAAGGTGAGGGGAAAAAAATCATTCATAACATTACCTCAGAGGAACGAAGTGTACAATATTTTGTACAGACAACAATGAAATGACAAAATGCAGGAGAAGGGATATATCAGAGCAGAATTTACCTCATTGATAACTTCATCAGTGCTGTCATTCACAGCAGGAGGCTGGTAACAGCTCTCATATTATCTGGTCTTTAAATGAGCGGTTTGCCTTACTGACCCTGTGAGAGCATTTAGCCACTCATTGAAGCGTTCATGTTTCAGTACTGATCAGAACTGTCACTGGCCTATGTGCATGTAATCTGGGAAAGAGTCACATGCATACCCTGTCACATTCCTGCAGGGAAAGAACGGCATGGGAGAAGAGAGTGAATTTCCAGAAACTACTTACAACAGCTTTGGGTACGGAATATTTGGAGCAAGTAAAGAGCAAAGAAGCTTCTCAAAAAATTTCAACACTTCCAAACAGAATTGCACAAAGAACGTGTATTTTATAATTTGGAGTCAGAACCCTCACTAAAGTGAAGGATGAACTTTTGTTCAGGCTGATGAAGATTTTATTATAATCCTGAGGTATAAAATTAATCAGTTAATTGCACTTATTTTTTCTACTCGGATCCTGATTTTAGTGTGTTATTTGAGCCTTGTCCCCAGCTAAGACCTATCGTGACTCTCCCTTGGCTTTTTCTTTATGTGAAGAGATACCTGACTCTTCCCTGAGAGCATAGCTGAGATTAAGAATTCGTTTAGCATTCAGTTGAGATGAGAAATTCACCGTTTATGAAATTGCGGGGACTTCGGTTGGTGATGTGGTGAGTAGTGACACATGCGGTGGCTTCTGTCAGGATATTTGGTCTTTGGCCCTTTCTGCTTGATTTTTGGGCAGTTTTCAGGAGGAAATTGATGTTATTTGATTAAATAAGGCCCTCTCGTTTGAGTAATGTCCAGCAGAAGTAGTTCAAAGCAGAAAACAGGCTAGGGAACGTCAAAGGAATCAAAAGTTCCTTGATCCCCAGCAGGGGGAGAACATGGTGGCGGCATCTGCTGAGTGGCCCCTCAGCAGACGACTCAAAAGTTGGTTAGATTCCCAACCGACAAGTTTAGGAAGCGGCTACAGGCGGTCGCTGAAGATCTGGAGAAAGCAATGGAGGGGGCTTCGGCTCCAATTCGGGAGATCATGGACAAGATAGATTGTTGTATAGAGGTACGAGGGGTGACAGTACAGAAGGTTGAGGCGGTGCTCTCTTACCACAGTGATTGGATTGTGTCCTTGGAGGCAGAGGTGGCGGTGCTGGAGGGGCGGAAGGCGCTAAAGGCCGTTGACGATGGTAAAACTTGAGGATCAACAGGTTGCTCCCGCAGAGCCTGGAGGGCTCCAACTCAACGGACTACATGTCCGTGATGTTCGGAAAATTTTCAGCGGAGAGAGTCTTCTCGACCCCTCCTGAGTTGGACCATGCCCATAGATCGCTGAGGCAGAAGCCCGGATTGGGGGAGCCACCCGGGTGACCACAGTCGGGGCTTTTGCTCTTCTGTTGGGTTGTTTGGTTGGTCTTCAGGATGGGATGGGGTTGGCTGGGGGAGAGGGGTTGGAGGAGGGGGAGACTGCTGATGGTGATGATTCTTTTGTTTAAGGACTAGCTTTATTGGGGATGTGGTGGCCATCTTGGGCGGGCCTGGAGCTGGGGCAGGGTGAGGCACTGCTGGATTGCCTGAAAGGGTGGATATAGCTAATCCTGGGTGGGGGGTAAGGGGGGGGGGGGGGGGGGGCGGTGGCTGGAGGCCCATAATCTGGTTGATAACCTGGATAGTGAGGGGGGGTTAAATGGCCCAGTAAAAAGGTCCTGGATGTTTGCGCACTTGAGAAGTGTGCAAGCAAATGTGTTTTTTTTTTACAGGAGACTGTAATGACAGGAGATTGGTGCTGTTCAATATGTATGCATCGAACTGGGACGACACGGCATTCATAAACAAGGTGCTGGCATCTATCTCAGATCTTGATTTTCATCAGCCGAATATGGGGCTAATTATATTTTGGATCCTAGACTGGATAGGTTGAGTCCCAAGTCTCAGAGTCCATCTGAGGTGGCGAAGCAGCTATTGGTGCTCATAGAATAGATGGTATGGGGCAGACCCATGAAGGCTTGAGTTTCTGAGTTTTTTTTTTCTCATGTTCACCGGGTCTACTGCCGAATAAACTTCTTCGTGGTGGGTAGATTTCTTCTCCCTCGGGAGAGGGGGGCAGGTTACTCGACGATTGTGATATCGGATCATGCTTCGCATTTTGTGGACCTGGTGTTGGAGCCGGGCCACTCTCAGGGATCTCCATGGGGACTGGACAAGGCGTAGCTTGTGGATAAGAGTTTTTGTGAGCGGGTATCCACTGCCATGGGGGAGTTTGTTGAGTTCAACAAGAACGAGGCAGTCTCACCGCCCACGCCCTGGGAGGCCCTGAGTTGGGGGAGGATAACCTCTTTTAAGGCTCATAGGGATAAATCTGGGGAAGTGGCGAGGCAGAGGCTGGTGGATTCCATCCTTGAGGTGGACCGCCTCGATCGCCCAGTGCCGGAGTTACTGGTGGTCAGGAAGAAGTTGCAAATGAAGTTTGAGTTGTTGACAACAGGTAAGGCGGTGACCCAGCTGTGTCGCTCGAGGGGGACTTTCTATGAATATGGGCAGAGGTCAGTCGTCTGTTGTCTCAACAGCTGAAGTGGCAGGCTCAGGTTCCAGGAGATAGTGCAGGTCTGGGAATTTGGTGGCAGGATAGTTTCTGCCCCAGACAAAGTTTATTAAGTGTTTGAGGCCTTCTACCATGGGTTGTATGAGTCTGAACCTCCAGTGGGGGGGCTCATCAATGGGACAATTTTTGAATGGGTTGACCTTCCCGGAGGTGGAGCAGGAGATTGGGTTGAAGGAGATCATGAGTGGTATTCGGCTAATGCAGACGGGCAAAGCACTGGGAGTGGATAGGTTCCCATTGAATTTTATAAACAATTTGCGGGTCAGTTGGTCCCACTTCTCCTGGATATGTTTAACGATTCCATGTCCCAGGGGGTATTGCTGGCCACGCTTATGCAGGCATCGATTTCCTTGAGCCTGAAGAAGGACAACGATCCCATGGAATGTGGCTCATATCGGCCTATTTCATTGCTAAATGCTGACACTACGTTGTTGGCTAAAGTGGTGGCAATGAGGTTGTAACCTGATGAACTTTTTGCACCAACAAAAGATCAAGTACACCATGAGGGGGTTGGTGGAAGGGTTCTACTCAAGGTTTCATCTGCTCAAAGCCTTTCATCTGCTTTTTCAGGGAACTGGTTACCGTCAGCTGTTTGGGGGGAGTGTCGTCTTTTTAGTTGAGTTATGGGTTTTGTTTTATTTCTGGGGGTGAGAGGAAGAGGAGCTTGGGGGGACTGGGAGGGTATATTTTGGGAATAAGATGGATTTGGGGTTGGTTGTATTGGTGTTGTGTTTGTTATGATGAAAATTTTATTTGAATAAAAATATTTTTATAAAAGAAATTGCGATGCAAGCCCATGCCCTATTTCTTTATTGAACAGAACATTGGATCAGAGGGTAGTTAATGTGCACATTGTTACCAATTAAAGAATGCTATTGACAGGCTTGTAATGCTACGTTACATAAGGGGGACATTTTTTGAAGTGGATCGGGTTGATTGTAATGAATTTGTAAAATTTATCATCAATACAATTGATATGTAAATCAAATACATTAGTAGGAAAAAAATCCCAAAGTCAGTCCCTGGGAATTAACACTCATTTCACTTCTGATGGAACTCCACTTAATTCAATTTAACTGCGGTCGGCTATTTGGGACTGTGAGGAGGAGAAAATTCTTCACCCAAAGGATTGCGAATCTTTGTAATTCTCGACCTTCGTGGGCTGGAGCTGTTAAGTATTGTCAAGCCACTTCCGGGTGCGGCTATGCAGAGCTAGGTCGCATATTCGGCAGCTCCCGCTTGGAACGGACATTTGGGCTCTTTTACAGGGCCCCCACGGCATTTGTTTGACATTTCCCGGTGTGGGAAGAAGGCTGCAGCATTCCCCTGACAGTGTCCCTCAGGAGTGTTGTGTCTTTTGGCTACCAGACCCGGCAGAAACAGTGAAAGATTTGGCTTGAGCTGCAGCAGTAGACGAGGGCCTCTTGCAGCATGCAGGCGGGGGGAGGGCAAGCTTAAAGCTGCAATCTGGCATGACTCTATCAAAGGTGAATTCTAGCAGCAGAGGGAACAACTGTGAAAAGATCTACCAGGGCCATTGAAGAAGCAGGGACGAGGCTTCTGGTGGCGGCCATGAAGTAGGTCGCGCATTCGGCAGCTCCTGTCTGGAGCCGACTCTCAGACCTTTTTCAGGAGTTTCAATAGACATTTTGGGGCAGACTGGTGGAGCAAACACTGCCAACTTCTATGAAATGGACCAGAAGGGTAACGGCCAAAGGAGCGGCACTGGAGCAATGGGAGAAGCAAGGGAAAGAAAACAAAATGGCGGCGGCCAGGGACAAAGGGGAACTGCAGGAGTTCATCAAGCGCTGTTTCGAGGAGCAGCGCGAGGAGATGCGCAAAGAGATGTTGGCGCCTATGCTTTCAGCAATTGAAGGACTTGGGATCACCCAGAAGGCCCACGAAGCTAAGATCCAGGAGGTACAGAAAAGAGTCAGTCAGAACGAGGACGAGCTCGTGGGCCTGGCGGTGAGAGTGGAGCAGAACGAGGCGCTACACAAGAGGTGGGCGGGAAGACTCGAAGAAGTCGAGGAGAAAGAATCTGCGAATCCTGGGTCTCCCTGAGGGAGTGGAGGGGGCTGATGCCGGGGCATACGCGAGCACGATGCTCGAGGCGATGATCGGCACGAAGGCCCCTTCGAGGCCACTGGAGTTGGATGGGGCACACCGGGTGCTGGCGAAGAAGCCCCCGGCAAATGAGCCGCCAAGGGCGATGGTGGTGAGGTTCCACCGGTTCACGGACAGAGAGTGGGTCCTGAGATGGGCCAAGAAGGAGCGGAGCAGTAAGTGGGACAATGCAGAGATCTGAATATACCCGGACTGGAGCACCGAGGTTGCAAAGCGGAGAGCGGGTTTCAACCGGGCCAAAGCGGCGTTGTACCGGAAAGAAGTGAAATTCGGAATGCTGCAGCCAGCGCGACTGTGGGTCACATACAAGGGCCAACACTATTACTTCGAAACGCCTGAAGAGGCGTGGACCTTTGTACAAGCCGAAAAGTTGGACTCTAACTGAGGGTTTGTGAGGATGGGGGGGATGTTTTGGGGTTTGATGTGTGATGGTTGTTGTATATAGGGGGTCAATCACGCGCAGGAAATGTTACATGGGCTGGGGGAGAGAGACAAGGCCGCGACAGGAGCTGCGCCAGAGGAAGCGGAGCGGGCTTTGGAAAGCGCGGGGTTTTTTCCCGTGCGCGGGAAGGGGAACGAAGGAATGCATATGGATTGGGAGACTCCCACGCGGGGAGGTCAATGGGACGGCGGGGGAAGCCGGGGTCAGCAGGCGTCAGCTGACTTACGGGAGTGACATGGGGGGAGCGGGTGAAGGAGGCGTGGACACGGGACTGGCCCAGAAAAGGAGTTGGCTAGTCGGTGGGGCGTGGGGGGGGGTGAGAGCCCCTCCAATCCGGCTGATAACGTGGAATGTGAGGGGCCTGAATGGGCCGGTGAAGAGGGCTCGAGTGTTCGCGCACTTAAAGGGACTGAAGGCGGACGTGGCCATGCTCCAAGAGACACATCTGAAGGTGGCGGACCAGGTCAGGTTAAGAAAGGGATGGGTAGGACAGGTATTCCACTCGGGACTGGACGCGAAGAATAGAGGGGTGGCAATATTGGTGGGAAAGTGGGTGTCATTTGAGGCGAAGACTATTGTAGCGGACAATAGAGGGCGATATGTAATGGTGAGCGGTAGGCTGCAAGGGACGTGGGTGGTGTTGGTAAACGTATACGCCCCGAACTGGGATGATGCAGGATTCATGAAGCGCATGTTGGGGCGCATTCCGGACCTGGAGATAGGAGGCCTGATAATGGGAGGGGACTTCAATACAGTGTTGGATCCAGCACTGGACCGCTCCAAATCAAGGACTGGAAAGAGGCCGGCGGCGGCCAAGGTACTTAGGGGGTTTATGGATCAGATGGGGGGAGTGGACCCATGGCGGTTTGCAAGGCCGCAGGCCAGGGAATTTTCTTTCTTCTCCCATGTACACAAAGCCTACTCCCGGATAGATTTCTTTGTTCTGGGTAGGGCGCTCATCCCGAGGGTGGAGGGGACGGAGTATTCGGCTATAGCCGTTTCGGACCATGCCCTGCACTGGGTGGAACTGGAGCTGGGAGAGGAGAGGGACCAACGCCCGTTGCGGCGGCTGGATGTGGGACTGCTGGCGGACGAGGTGGTGTGTGGGAAGGTGAGGGGGTGTATCAAAAGGTACTTGGAGGCTAACGACAACGGGGAGGTGCAGGTGGGGGTGGTATGGGAGGCGTTGAAGGCGGTGATCAGGGGAGAGCTCATTTCTATTAAGGCTCATAGGGAGAAGACAGAGGGTATGGAAAGGGAGAGGTTAGTGGGGAGATTTTGAGAGTGGCCAGGAGATACGCAGAGGCCCCGGAGGAAAGATTACTTGGGGAAAGACGACGGCTCCAGACGGAGTTTGACCTGTTGACCACAGGGAAGGCGGAGGCACAGTGGAGGAAAGCGCAGGGGGCGACCTACGAGTATGGGGAAAAGGCTAGTCGGATGCTGGCACACCAGCTCCATAAGAGGATGGCAGCAAGGGAAATAGGGGAAGTCAAAGATGGAAGGGGAGCCACGGTTCGGAGTGCAACGAAAATAAACGAGGTATTCAAGGCCTTTTATGAAGAGCTGTACAGGTCCCAGCCCCCAGGAAGGGAAGAGGGGATGAGACGATTCCTAGATCAGCTGAGATTCCCGAGGGTGGAGGAGCAAGAGGTGGCTGGTTTGGGGGCACCAATTGGGTTGGAGGAGCTGAGCAAGGGTTTGGGGAGCATGCAGGCGGGGAAGGCCCCGGGACCGGACGGGTTCCCGGTGGAGTTCTACAGGAAGTACGTAGACCTGTTGGCCCCGCTACTGGTGAGGACCTTTAATGAGGCAAGAGAGGAGGGGACCCTGCCCCCGACAATGTCGGAAGCGACAATTTCTTTGATCCTAAAGCGGGACAAGAACCCACTGCAATGTGGATCGTACAGGCCAATCTTGCTCCTCAATGTGGATGCAAAGTTGCTGGCAAAAGTGCTGGCCACGAGGATCGAGGACTGTGTCCCGGGGGTAATCCACGAGGACCAGACGGGATTTGTAAAGGGCAGGCAACTAAACACCAATGTGCGGCGGCTCTTAAACGTGATAATGATGCCATCGGAGGAGGGAGAGGCGGAGATAGTGGCAGCTATGGACGCGGAGAAGGCCTTTGACCGAGTAGAGTGGGAGTACCTCTGGGAGGTGCTGCGTAGGTTTGGGTTCGGGGTAGGGTTTATCAATTGGGTTAAGCTCCTTTAGAGCCCCGATGGCGAGTGTAGTGACGAACCGGCGGAGGTCGGAGTACTTTCGACAGTACCGAGGGACGAGGGCATGGGGGCATCGGTGTGGTCCCCGATCAGGGGTAACCACCGGTTTGTCCCGGAGAAGATGGACGGGGGGTTCCAGAGCTGGCATCGGGCGAGGATTGGAAGAATGGGGGACCTGTTCATCGACCGGACGTTTGCGAGCCTAGGGGCACTGGAGGAGAAGTTCGAGTTACACCCGGGAAATGCTTTTAGATATATGCAGGTGAGGGCTTTTGTGAGGCGACAGGTGAGGGAATTCCCGTTGCTCCCGGCACAAGAAGTTCAAGATAGGGTGATCTCGGGTGTATGGGTCGGGGAGGGCAAGGTGTCGGAAATACACCTGGAGTTGAAAGAAGAGGGGGAAGCGCTGGTAGAAGAGTTGAAGGGTAAATGGGAGGAGGAGCTGGGGGAGGAGATCGAGGAAGGTCTGTGGGCTGATGCCCTAGGTAGGGTTAATTCCTCCTCCTCGTGTGCCAGGCTCAGCCTGATACAATTTAAGGTGGTCCACAGAGCACACTTGACGGGGGCGAGGTTGAGTAGGTTCTTTGGGGTAGAGGACAGATGTGGAAGGTGCTCAGGGAGCCCGGCGAACCATGTCCATATGTTTTGGTCATGCCCGGCACTGGAGGGGTTCTGGAGAGGAGTGGCGGGAGCAATATCTCAGGTGGTGAAAGTCCGGGTCAAGCCAAGCTGGGGGCTGGCAATATTTGGAGTAGTGGACGAACCGGGAGTGCAGGAGGCGAAAGAGGCCGGCATTCTGGCCTTTGCGTCCCTAGTAGCCCGGCGAAGGATCTTGCTAATGTGGAAGGAGGCGAAGGCCCCCAGCCTGGAGGCCTGGATAACTGATATGGCTGGGTTCATAAAGTTGGAGAGGATTAAGTTCGCCTTGAGAGGGTCTGCGCAGGGGTTCTACAGGCGGTGGCAACCGTTCCTAGACTATCTCGCGGAGCGTTAGAGAAAGGTCGGTCAGCAGCAGCAGCAGCAACCTTTGGGGGGGGGGGGGGTGGAGGGGATGTCCTGGGGGGGGGGGAAAGGGGGGGACTGCCTGGGAGGGTGGATGAGCAAGAGGTAACATGAAGGGTTGTGGAAACTGGCACGTACGGGTGAGGGCCAGTGTACAAAGCTGTGTAAATATATCATTTTGCCATGTATATATCTTGCTCTGCGCGATTTTTTGTTTTTTTTTGTTATGAGGTGGGGGGGGGGGGGGGGGGGGGGGGGTTCTTGTTTGTAAGGGAGAAAAATTGTGTTAAAAAACTTTAATAAATATATTTTAAAAAAAAGTATTGTCAAGACAGAGAATGATAAATTTTAGATACCCAAGAAAATCAAAGAATATGGGGATAGTACGGAAAACTGAAGTTGAGATGGAAGATCAGCCATGATCATGTTGAATGACAAAGCAGGCTTGATCGGTTGAAGGCCTACTACTAATTGTATATTTTAAGGGCTGAAAGCCTACTACTAATTGTATATTTTATGTTTTTAAAAAACTGACATTTTCTACACATTGACCAAAAATAATTTTTTTTACAAGATTTACTGTGGACATGTTGCCAGTCACCTCCTCTTTCAGGAAGATGGGTTAGCAAGCTCCCTCTGAAATCATAATCCAAACTATAAACCACGTGTGCTACAGATGGAGGTTTGTAGATGATGAAATGTGATTTATGATAATTTTAACTGCCGTTGAAGAATAGACTCCTCATTTATTCAAGCACTGACACGCTGCAAAAAAAAAAAGAGTTCTTTGCTGATTTGTGTTTGAGCAGTCACTTTGTACTTATGTCTGAATATATCCTGTGCACATCGTATAGACATCCTCTTCTATAAATATAACCATTTGTCTTTTCCAGTGAATGCCACATTCTGCAACCTGAAACTGAGCTCTTGGTTGTGGCTTGTTGCCCACAAAGTTAGTTTCCATTATCACACAGGATGTCTCAAGTGACACATTATTGCAGAGGGACAGGCTGGGGGTGACAAGACAATAAAATCAAACTCAGGCAGTTATCTTCCATTTACCTTGTTTTACATAGCTGCTCTGACTGATAGGAACTGTATGCAGTACAATGCTATTAAATAAACAGAAGTGTAAGAATAAAAACAATTAAAAAAAAATCTACTTCCAATATCAATCTATCCTCATTTTGTGTTTAGCCCTTTGAATGAGATCTTAAAAAAATATTCATTTCTTCTCCCTCTTTCCTGAAGGTACTGGCTGACATCTTCTGTCCTTGTTCACGGCTGGGATTTCCCCATGCCATTGAAAGTGAATAGAGTTTAGGCTGGAATGTCAAATTTTCCATTCTCGTTCACATGTCCCACCACGGGCGAGACTGGAGAATCCTGCCCACTGAATCTATCTGAGGCATTTTCCCATGTCTTGATTTTCATCCTTTAGACCATCAAGTGGCTAATCTTCTCTAGTGAACTAGACAATGACAATCGATATGCCATTTTACTGTGGAGAGTATCACAATGCATCCTGATCTCATCCAATATCAACATACACATTTCCAGTTTGGGTGAGAATAAAATTGATCCTGGCTGATTTTTCTGATTCATTTCAGATCAGTCATGATCTCATTGAATGGAAGAGATCCGATGGGCCAAATGGCCAACTTCTGTTCCTATGTCTTATAGTCTTTCCCTTCCTTGTCTAAAGGGATTTAATACCAGTGGCAGTGCCCCAATGACTAGACGTGAATTAGTTTGGTCACCTCCTGGTTTATTGGTCTAATACTACAAAAGTTTTATTGCCAATTAAATCACAGAGGAACACTTTCTTTTCAAAATATGATGAATCACAATACATACGATCACATAAATCAGGAGCAGGAGAAGGCCATTCGATCTCTCCCGCCTGCTCTGCCACTCAATACGATCGTGCCTGAACAGATTGTGGGCTCAACTTCCCATTCCTGTATAACCCCAATATATTTTCATTCCCAAGAATCTATCTACCTCTGTCTTAAAAGTATTTGATGACCCTGTGTAATAATCCACAGGAGGCAGGGGTTCCGTCACCACACCAGTATTTATTTGCAATAACTTATATACAAGAGCAGCTCCAAACAGTGCTGCTAGCATTCCAGTCAACTTAAGACTGCCCCACAAAGCCTACACAGGTGCTATCATTGAGGGAGCTCATACTCCAATTGGCCAACAAATAATGCCAATTGGAGGTCATTACACCCTGCCTCCACTGCTCTCTGGGGAAGAGAGTTTTACTATTATTCTCCAGCCTGAAATGAATGAGTTTCTGTAATGTTTGAAAAATGGACTAGCACATTTATATGGTACTCATGTGTGAATGAACTGTACTTGTATTGTTCGTTTATACAGGCCCCTGCCCACATAGTTCTTCTCCAATTACAGCTGTACTATAATGTGGAGATGCCAGCATTGGACTGGGGTGAGCACAGTAAGAAGTCTTACAACACCAGGTTAAAGTCCAACAGGTTTGTTTCAATGTCACTAGCTTTCGGAGCGCTGTTCCTTCCTCAGGTGAATGAAGAGGTATGTTCCAGAAACATATATATATAGACAGATTCAAAGATGCCAAGCATTTTCGGGCATCTTTGAATCTGTCTATATATATGTTTCTGGAACATACCTCTTCATTCACCTGAGGAAGGAGCAGCGCTCCGAAAGCTAGTGACATCGAAACAAACCCGTTGGACTTTAACCTGGTGTTTTAAGACTTCTTGCTGTACTATAGGAAGACAATGGCTGATTGATGGGGGTTGGTTGCTTTGTTCTAGTGCTTGTGAACTTGGCACTAGTTAAATCTCAGCTGGAGTACTGTCTACAGTTCTGGGCACCACACTATAGGAAGGATGTGAATACACTGGAGAGAGTGCAGAAGAGGTGTACAAGAATGATCCAGGAATGAGAAATTTCAGTTATGAAGATGGATTGGAGAAGTTTTTTATTGTCCACTTTGGAGAGGAGAAGGCTAAGAGGAGATTTGACAGAGGTGTTTAAAATCATGATGGGGTTGAACACAGTAAATAAGGAGAAACTGTTCCCGATCGTAAAAAGGATTGAGAACGAGAGCATTAGATTTAAAGTGATTTGGAAGCGAAGCAAACGCGGTGTGAGAAAAACCTTTTTCACACAGTGAGTGATTCGGGGCTGGAATGCACTGCCAGCAAGTGTGGTGGAGGCAGATTCAATCAAGGCATTCAAGAAGACATTAGATGATTATCTGAATTGAAGCAATGTGCAGGGGTACGGGGAAAAGGCATGTGAATAGCACAAAGTCATAATGCTCATTTGGACAGCTGGTGCCTGCACAATGGACTGAATGGCATCCTTCTGCATTGCAGCAATTCTGTGATTTCTTCAACTTACAAGGAGAGGTATAAGAATTAGGGAGACAAAGTTGCCCCTTTCCCATCTTAAAAGCCACTCTTAATGCAAAGACAAGGGAGCTGCTAACTTGTCCAGTGAATGTCATAGAACCATAGATGGTTACAGCAGAGGAGGTGGCCACTTGGCCAATGGGCAAAATATTCACAATGGGGGGGGGGTGCTGATTGGTTGCGGGATGGGGGTTAAATTTTGAATTCCCTGAATTGGCAATAGGTCATTCCTCCGCACACATCAGGATTGCACAGGAGCATGACTGAAGGCAAGCAGAGAACCGTCTTGAAGCAGCCAATATGAAATTATGTTACTTAAAAAGCCAATTAAGAACGTTTTTAACCCTCAGTGTTTGATTTAACAATGGGCAGGGGGACTGGCATGGGGAGTAGTGGGGAAAGAACTTCTTCAATGAAACTGACAAGCTGCGAAGGCTTTGATCAGTGAAATTTAAGAGCTCCATCTATGGATATTGAGAGGCTTCAGTTCAAATCACATCTCTCAAAAAGTGCTTCAACTGTTTGCAGGTGATTACCAACTTCTTGGAAGGCACTTCATCAGTCTTGCACCTCTCTCACTTTCAGCTGCACTCCCGTGCAATAGCCTTCAACACGACAGGGGAGCAGTTAATGCAGCTGCACCCAGCACCTCTGATGAGGTGCAGGAGGAGGGGCCACACCAACACCATCAGTAGCACAGCAGCAACAATACAAGAAGCAACACGACCAGCATAAGCAGTAGCACCTGCCTTCTCCTCAGCCACATGCCCCCTCCACAGGATAGAGAGCCCTTGTAAACAATGCTGTGGTCAGTTTAATAGGAATCCTTCCTGTGACAGAATGGATGTGTTATCCTGCCCACACTCCGAGTACTTGGGCAACCCGTGGGTGGAACACTAATGCCTTGGCCCAGTCAAAGAGCATTGGCAAAGTCTGCACCTTTGCCATTTGGGTTCCTGACATTGCCATCAATTTTGCTTGCCAAAGATGAGTTTCCTTCAATTCTACTGAGGTTCTTGACCTTATGACTGAGCAGTAGAGCAGAAAGAGACCTGTCAGAACATACAACCACACCTCTGAATGGAAGTCTTAGGCTTTCACCAGCTCCTTCACACCACTTACTCTGTATTCATTTAATTTGGATTAAACTGTTAACATCCTCAGTAGCACTTCTGCTTGTACTAGCTGAAGCAGTGCAGTATTTTGACTCCTCTTTCACAAAAAGAAAACGTTTAGATAAATTTCACACTTCAAATACTGCCACAGAACCAGAGCAGCAGCCAGCAGAAAAGAAAATGCTCAAAATACTCAACAGGTCAGGCAGCATCTGTGGAGAGAGAAACAAAGTTAACATTTCCAGTAGATGATCTTTTGTCAGAACATCGACATGAAATATTAACTGTTGGGAAAATCATATCTTCAAGAATTGTAATTGTGTATTTATGTCTGTGCGTATTTACTGCATAATTTTAAAAGGAATAGGTAGTTATACTTCCATATTATAATTGTTTGCTGGCCAGTTGTTGCAAATTGTTTAAAAAATTTTTTGTTTTATAATAAATCAATAATTCTTTGAGTTTATTGAAAGAAGCCTAGTTAGGGTCTCTTTTATTCTGGGTCTAACGGTACCAAAGGTAAATAATTGGCCATTTTGGTGAGCGAATTATGGGGCAGCACGGTGACACAGTGGTTACTACTGCTGCCTCACAGTGCCAGGGACCCTGGTTCAATTCTGGCCTCGGGTCACTGCCTTGTGGAGTTGTACTTCCTCCCTGTGTCTGCATGGGTTTCCTCCGGGTGCTCCCATTTCCTCCCACAGTCCAAAGATGTGCAGGTTAGTGGATTGGTCATGATAAAAAATTACCCTTTAGTGTCCAGGGATGTACAGGTTAGATGTCTTTATGTTAACTTTAACTTCCTTGCTTAGCAATGGATGTTTTTTCCCCCCTCTTACAATCTTTCCTCCTCTCTGGAATATATTTTAGTTGGGAGGAATTGAATATCTCCTTAAACAATTGCCACTGCTCACCAACTGTCCAACCTTTTAGTCCTCCTGCCCAGTCCACTAGGGCTAAATCTGTCCACATGCTGACGTAATTACCTCTGTGTAACTCCAGAATACTAGTGTGGGATTCCAGTTTCTTGCCCTCAAACTGAATTTGAAATTCTCACATGCTATGAGCATTCTTCCCGAGCCGATCCTTAACTTAATTAGGCAGGATCTGGAGAGGGGTGACTGGGCGAGGCTGTTTGAGGGAAAAATCAACATCCAGCTTGTGGGCAGCTTTCAAACGTCTGTTGATTAGAATTCAGGACCGGCATGTACCTGTGAAGATGAAAGATAAGAGTAGCAAGTATAGAGAACCCTGGATAACGAGGGATATTATGAACCTTGTCAAAAAGAAAAAGGAAGCATTCGTAAGGTCTAAAAGGGTTAGGACAGATGAAGCACTTGAAGAATATAAAGAAAGTAGGAAGGAACTTAAGGTAGGAGTTAGGAAGGCTAAAAAGGGTCATGAAATGTCATTGGCAAACAGGATTAAGGAAAATCCTAAGGCGTTTTATACATATGTAAAGAGGGTAGCCAGGGAAAGGGTTGGTCCATTCAAGTATATTGGAGGGAATCTATGTGTGGAACCAGAGGAAATGGGAGAGATACTAAATGAATACTTTGCCTCAGTATTCACCAAAGAGAAGGACTTGGTGGATGAGGAGTACAGGGAAGAGTGTGTAGATATTCTGAGCCAAGCTGATATTAATAAAGAGGAGATGTTGTCATCTTTAAAAGCATTAAAGTAGATAAGTCCCCAAGGTCTGATGGGATCTACGCCAGAATACTGAGAAAGGCAAGGGAGGAAATTGGGGCCTTGACAGTAATCTTTGTATCCTCATTGGCTACAGATGAATTCCAGAGGACTGGAGAGTAGCCAATGTTGTTCGATTGTTTAAGAAGGGCAGCAGGGATAATCCAGGAAATTATAGGTCGGTGAGCCTTAGGTCAGTGGTGGGGAAATTATTGGAAAAGATTCTTAGAGACAGGATTTACTCACATTTGGAAACAGATGGATTTATTAGTGGTGGACAGCATAGTTTTATGAAGGGGAGGTTGTGCCTCACTAATTTGATCGAGTTTTTAGACGAAGTGACAAAGATGATAGATGAGGAAAAGGCAGTAGATGTTCTTTACATGGACTAAATGAAGCCTTTGACAAGGTATCTCATGGTAGACTGGTGCAAAAGGTGAAGTCACGTGGGATCAGAGGATTTGGCAAGTTGGATACAGAACTGGCTTGGGCACAGAAGACAGAGGGTAGCAGTAGAAGGGTGCTTTTCTGAATGGAAGGCTGTGCCTAGCGGTGTTCCACAGGGATCAGTTCTGGGACCTTTGTTGTTCGTAGTGTATATAAATGATTTGGAAGAAAATATAGCTGGACTGATTAGTAAGTTCGCAGATAACACAAAAATTGGTGGAGTTGCAGATAGTGAAGAGGATTGTGTCATAATATGCACCCATGCACATCATGAGGTAAAAACAGGCAGTGACAGACACCCAGGTGAGCCAATCAACATACAGGAAAGAACACAGCCAATCACCAGACAGAACACCAGACGGGGTCTTCCAACTATAAAACACACGAGGCATCAGCACTCCGCCTTTTTCCACTGGTGAGAACTGTAGTGACAGTCAGGGTGTATATATCAGTCAGCACCTTCTACACGTGGATCAGAGCTAGCCTGGTCTAGTAAGTTAGAGTTAGTACACTTAGAGTAGTAGAGTATCAATCCACAGCCAGCTGTGTGCATTGTTACAGAAGTTCAATAAATCGTATTGAACCAACGCCTATGTTTGGTGTATGCTTTACCGTTCATCTGCATCCTGTTGCAGCGCGTGTTACCCCAGGGTGAACAACACGACAGATTGTCAGATATAAACTGGTTGGAGTCTTGGGCGGAGAAATGGCAGATGGAGTTTAATCCGGACAAGTGTGAGGTAATGCATGGAGAAATTACACAATAAACGGTAGAACTCTTGCGAGTACTGACAGGCAGAGAGATCTGGGCGTGCATGTCCACCGGTCACTGAAAATAGCAACGCATGTGGATACGGTGGTCAAGAAGGCATACGGCATGCTGACTGTCATCGGTTGGGGCATTAAATATAAAACTTGGCAAGTCATGTTGCAGATGTACAGGAACTTTGTTAGGCCTCATTTGGAATATGATATACAATTCTGGTCGCCACACTACCAGAAGTTTGTGGATGCTTCGGAGAGGGTACAGAAGCAGTTTACTAGGATGTTGCCTGGTGTGGAGGGCATTAGACATGAGGAGAGGTTAGATAAATTTGGTCTGTTCGAACTGGAACGACGGAGGTTGAGTGCCGACCTGATAGAGGTCTACAAGATTATGGGTGGCATGGACAGAGTGGATAGTCAGATGCTCTTTACTAAGGTAGGAGAGTTAAGTACTAGGGGACATAAGTGCGTGAGGAAAAGTTTAGAACAGATGTGCGAGGCAAGTTTTCTACACTGAGGTTGATAATATATGGAACGCGCTGCCTGGGGAGGTGGTGGGAGCAGGTACGATTGCGGCATTTAAGGGGCATCTAGATAAATATATGAATAGGGTGGGAATGGAAGGATACGGCCTCTGTAAGTGCATACGGCTTTAGTTTAGGCAGGTCGCCGCAAGCTTTGGGGGGCCAAAGGGCCTGTTCCTGTGCTGTATTGTTCTTATGAAGTAATTAATCAATCCCTCCTCATTGTATAATACCAAATCCAGAATAGCCTGCTCCCTGGTTGGTTCCACAACATATTGCTCCAAGAAACAATACAAGAAACAATAATATGCGTGAGTGAGCCACCCATTCACCTGTATTATTCAGCACAGTACGTTTATAAGTCAGTTATATCATTTGTAAATAGCTGAGGCCCAAGCATTGATCTTTGTGGTACCTTTTTAATCTGTTTAATTCTACTCTGTTTTCTGCCTGTTAACCAATCCTCCATGCATGTTAATGTATTACTCCCGATTCCATGAGCCCTAATTTTGTGTGATAATCTCTAATGTGACACTTAGCAAATCATTTTTGAAAATCGCACTGCTTCCTCCTAGTCTATCATATTCATCGAGCCCTCAGAAAATACGAATAGATTTGTTAAACATGATTTCCTTTTCATAAATCCATGTTGATTCTTCCCAATCATATGATGATTTTCTAAGTGCCCCTTTCTACGTCCCAATAATAGATTGTAACTTCTCCTTCTTCTCAAGCAGTCTCTTGGGAACGGAATGACGTGCTTCCACTCCAATTCAATGGGGTCTGCAATGGCTGAAAATCCAATGTGCGATCTGCAGACTCTGGCACAGGTTGGGCTGGAGGTGTTTGAAGGGCTGGGTAGATGGGTTGTTTGGAGGTTTACATGCTCCCTTTGACTTTGCCTTTGCACGCTCCTGATAAAGTCTCTCCATGTACTTGGTGCCTTACTGAATGAGCCTTGGGTTGATCAAAGCCAGGGCTGTCCCATGAATCCGCAGGTATAGTTGACCTCTTCATAGATGCTTTGAGGACATCAAATTTCCACAGTCCTCCTAGGAGTTCCCTTGCTACAACCACATTCTGAGTGGAACAGTTGCTTTAGGAATCTGGTGTCAGACACATGAATGATATGCCCATCCAGCGGAGCTGGTTTTGAGTGATTAGTGACTTGATTTTGGGCAAGTTGACTTGAGAGAGGACATTATATTATCATCTGGATGAGTGATATCAGGCTAACTGGCTGGTAGCTCCCCATTTCTTCTTATCCACCTTTATTGTACAGTGGGGTCACATTTACTATCATCCATTTTGGAAGGACTGTTCTAGAATCTCGGCAACTCTGGAAGATCAGAAGCATCCACCATCTCTGCAACTCTTAAAATTCAAAGATAAATGCCACAAGGTTGGGGATTTGTCCACTTTTAGTCCTATTAATTTCTTCAGTACGATTTCTCTACTAATGCCAATTTCATTAAATTCCTCATCTCACTAGATTCTTTGTTCCAAGAATGCTTTGTTGAGTCTTCCACC
This sequence comes from Scyliorhinus torazame, assembly GCF_047496885.1. Lineage (NCBI taxonomy): Eukaryota > Metazoa > Chordata > Chondrichthyes > Carcharhiniformes > Scyliorhinidae > Scyliorhinus > Scyliorhinus torazame. Next base: position 79,783,064 of record NC_092725.1, on the reverse strand, counting down.
TCAAGACAGATACAAAGCATTAGTTTAATGTCTACTATTTCCTTATTTCCATGCTAATTTCTCCTGCCTTTCCCTGCAAGGGGCCCACATTTACTGTGGCTAATCTCTTCCTTTTTAGATTACTGTTGAAGGTTTTAAAAATCTGTTTTTGTGTCTCGTACTAATTTATTCTCATATTCTACTTTACTTCTCTTCACTTATTTATCAGCAGACCAGCAATGGTTTAGCTGAGAATGACAGTATTGTTGGAATATGATGTACAGGCGCTGAATTGATACTCGTATTATTTAAATGACCACATTCCCAAGACTTTTCACAAATGTATACTAAAATGGCAACCTTATTTGGACAGGCACTGTTTAAGCACCTGTCCTTTATATTTATTAAATATATTACATGCACCGAAAACGTAACAGTACATTTTTAGAAAGTACAATTTAGAATTACGATTTAAAGAATACCAGCATCAGCAAGGTAACAGCAACATCTGTGGATTGGCAGAGTTATTTGATTCATATGATGAGTAGGTTCTACTGCATGAAAAAATAAAACTGCTGCTGAAAATAATTTCTTCCAATGAATTCAGCCCCAATAATTGGCATCTCCAATACATTCTGACATTAAAGATGATACTGGTTGTAATTTTGCAACAGAGCCATTATAGTGTAAGTAAATATGACATTTCTGGAGTACTGCCAGCTCCCAATTAGTCCAGACACATGAATAATGCAAACAAGGGTTTCTTTTATGCCTTCGTATACTGGGAACAATTAACTGAAAATAGGGAGGTTACCACATGACTAAGTGAGGCTGATCCACATGATTCTTCTGATGACATAACCCAACGTTACTTTTAATCCTGGTCGTACTGAATTCAGTGGCACTGAAATCAGCCAAAATCTGAACCCTGGTGAGCCACTAAACCATCAAACATTTGTTTTAATCGAGGAAAATAGCAGGTGGTTTACAAACATAGGTTACAGTAAACCTGGAAGCTGGTTTCTGTGCTGCACTGCGCCTCCCTCAGAATACAAAGGATAATTTCAGTGCTGTTGCATTCTGGGCCAATTAACTCCACTGTCAGCATGTTTGCACAACTGACAATATGCTGTCGCTAACCTGGAAACTTGATGCTGCTACTGTATGGCAAACTGAGAAATTATTCAATTTCCTATGATCATCACTCTCCTTTTGATCACTAAAATTCAGAAAAAATATATATTGGACTAAATAGGAGAGATGTTGGAGTATATTAGCCTGACCCAATAAACCAGAAATGAGCTTAACAAAAGTTATGTTGCATATGATAATCTGTACAGTAAATCCTTTCCAACTATAAGGCTCAAATTATTCTTAAATTAAGTAAGGCTGTCATTTAATGGCAAGAAGCTTCAAACAACATTTGAGGTCCATTCCTAAGACATAAAGCAGCACCTAAACACAACACCTTGCCTCATTAGAAATCAGGATTCTGCTTGTTTGAATTGACTGAATGCCATTATTCTCCATGCCAATTCTAGGACGTATACATGGTCTACTGGAACAGTGGTGAAAGGTAGTATTAAACAGATCATGGAGAAAAATATCCACAGTGAAGCATGAAATCTAGAAAAGAGGTGAATATTTCCCATGCAGGAATTAGATATTCAGACTGGAAGCCAATATTCTACACAACCTTATTCCAAAATATTCACACTGTAATGGTTAGAAAATCTACTGGTTTCACATACCACAAGTTGATTAATTTTTCAGGTTGCTCAGCAATGAGAGAGTCAGGGCGAAACCTAGAATGAGGCAGCAGAGCACTACAGCTCCCAGAATTGTGATGTGGAGATGCCGACATTGGATTGGGTTGGGCACAGTAAGAAGTCTTACAACACCACGTTAAAGTCCAACAGGTTTATTTGGAATCACTAGCTTTCGGAGCGTAGCTCCTTCATCAGGTGAGTCACTAGTGATTCTAAATAAACCTGCTGGACTTTAACGTGGTGTTGTAAGACCTCTTACTGTGCCCAGAATCATTGTTCATCTTGAGAATTGCACTGACAATGGGCATTATAGTGCACATATCCAGTGATTAGAGTCACACAACAGTTAAAACATTGTGCACCTCTTTTCGAGTAAGATTAACATTCCCTATTTTTAATATGTTCTCCTGGTACTTGACTGTCCCACCACTTCAGCACTGCGCATGCATGCTCCCAATGTTCTGCTACCTATGGGTACTCCAATGTCCTTCTGCACCTCATTGCCCAAATCATTTTTGCTTAAATTGTTTAACAGATCTCAATAAAGATACCACAGCTGGTTTTATCTCAGGGTGAGTTTTGTGTAGGTGAGTAGCAAGCTGAGTTTGAAACTCACTTCGAAAACAGGCCTGGGGCACGAATGGAAATCTGGGTTAATGCCATCAAAAGTGCTAATTGTACTGAAATCATCCAGATATGCGTTGATGAAAATATGCAAACAAATTTAAAACATTGTGATGCAAATCAAAAATTCACCATGCAATAAGTTCCTAAGAAATGCAGATGATCTCATTTGCTGAATGTTTTTTCCTTGATCAGGATAAACTCTAGATGAAAACAACCGGATGGAAAATCTCTCTTAATTCAGTCCACTGAATTCATCACTTGGAATTCCAGGCTGAACAAAAACAAAATCAACCCGAAACCATAACAGGCATTGTGATGAAGTCGGCAGATATTTGAAATCTGCTTTTCCCTGGTGAAGCTATATTACTTACTGCACTGAGCATTCAGAAGCAAAATCTGTGGTTTTGGTTTGGTTCAGAAATGTCACACAACATGACTGAACAGGAATGTGTTTAAAAAGATAAGTCAAAGACATGTAAAGACTATCTGAGCGAGTGAAGTTCATCCCACTGGTGCCCTATCTCTCCCAACTGGACACTTACCTACTTTCTTATTAGAACTTTCATATTCTCTGGCAGATTCTTCTTGACACTTTACACTTGTTGGATGAAAGAAAGCTCTTCCTGATACCAAATTGAATTGTACTGTTACTCATTATACTTTATGACATTGCCTGCCTTACGTTTAATTAGTATTTTGCATGTAACTTTCTGAAGTCATCTAATATATTATTCATATTAATAAATTTACTGCTTAAATTTTTTCTGTTCTTTCATGGGATCTGAGAGTCACTTGCAAGGCCAGTGCTTGTTGGCCATTCCTAATTGCTCTTGAAAGGTGATGATGAGCTAGCTTTTTAAACAGTTGCAGTCCACATGTTATAGGTACACTGACTGTGCGATAGGAAGAGAGTTCCACGTTTTTGGCAAAGTGACAGTGAAGGCACAGTGATATTGTTCCAAGTCAGGAAGATGGATGGCATGGAGGGCCATTTGCATAGTGGTGTTTCCATTGTCATGTGAGAGTGCCTTTAAGAAATGGGTGTTTATAAATTGGTGTGTATATAAATATCTGTAGTGAGTGTACCTTTAAGAAATGGGTCTTTATTACTGCAGTGATGTCAGAGAGTGGGTGGAGCTGGGCTGTCTGTCAGCTTTTTACTTTCGTTTTAGGCTTTTTGCTGCAGGGTGGGTTTGGTTTCATGTTAGTTTTGGAGAAGCTGCAATCACAGCAGGATGTGTGTGAATGTCTGCAAGCTTATGAGTGTCCATTTGCTGATTTCAACATAGTAACTGTTCTCAGTAGTGAAGTTAAGCCTGATGTCTTTCTGTAAAAAGGTGTTTTTAAGTCTTATCGATGTTAAAAGGAAAGCTTAAAAGATTACTTAGTGTTGTAGTCTTTGGGGGTTGTATTTGAATTAATGGTTGCTAAGATGTTCATTGTATGTTTTAAAAAGGTTAACTTGAGTTCATAGAATAAATATTGTTTTGCTTTAAAAAATACTTTTCCATTTCTGCTGTACCACGCCTGTAGAGTGGGCCGTGTGCTCCCCATACCACAATCTATTAAAAGTTGTCGGTCAGGTGAACTCCATGATATACTTTGGGGTTCTCTAAACCCTGGCCCATAACACCATGCATCTGCTGCCTTCGTCTTTCTAGATGGTAGAGGTTGTGAGTTGGAAGGTGCTGTCGCAGGAGGCTTGGTGAGCTACAGCGTGCATCTTGTATATGGTACACACATCCAACTCATTTGCAGAATCATGGGCTCAAATAAACTCAGCTGTGTTGGACTCCTATGCCCAGACATTGGGTTCGAGCATTGTCCGCACCAGGACTAGTTTGATGAAAATTATGCTCAAGTTATGTGATCTCCTGGAATAAAAACAAACAGCCTTCATTGCCTGACAGAACAAAACCAAGGTTGAAACTCAAGAAAGCATTCTGTTAACCCAAGGCTGCAGGGAACCATGGTAGCACAGTGGTTAGCACAGTTGCTTCACAGCTCCAGGGTCCCAGATTCCATTCCCGGCTTGGGTTACTGTCTGTGTGGAGTCTCTACGTTCTCCTCGTGTGTGCATGGGTTTCCTCCAGGTGCTCCGGTATCTTCCCACAGTCCAAAGAGGATAGGTGGATTGGCCATTCTAAATTGCCCTTAGTGTCCAAAAAGGTTAGGTGGGGTTACTGGGTTACGGGGATAAAGGAGGATAGGGTGGAGGCGTGGGGCTTGTGTAGGGTGCTCTTTCCAAGGGCCGGTGCAGACTCGATGGGCTGAATGGCCTCCTTCTGCACTATAGATTCTATGAACATAAAAATTGTGAAGATAAAGAATATGTGATGGGAAGAGAAAGTCTGATAGATCCAACAATATGCTGACTATCACGACATGCAAAGGTTTTCAGAAGTCGTCATCTACATACCCTAGGTGAGTGGATAAAATCCCTTTAGTTCTCAGGTTGGTGTTTCTCTTCTTAAGGGTAGAAAGAACATGTCACAACTCCTCAACCCATGAGCCCTCCCAGAGAGGCAGTGTGGCTTTAGACCTTCCAGATGAACTTCTGACATGGCCTTTGTTGCCAGACAAATCCAAGAAAAACGTTGAGTACAGCATCAGGAACTTTTCATTGCATTCCTGGACCTCACCAAAGTATTTGACTCAGTAAATTACCAGGCTCTGTGGATTGTGCTCCAAAACGTTGGTTGTCCAAGAAACTTCGGAGGGAGGGTGGCATGGCTTCTCTGAGCCATCTTGATGGCTGCGATGAGTGCGTGGTCAGTGGAGTGGTTAAAACAGCTCCAGCTGCCAGGCTCTTTGGCACTAACCCTGGCCCAGCAGTTAAAATGCCCGCAGGGCAAAGGATTGCTTGGATTTTGCATGTTCTGACTCGCTTAACTGAATTGCGCCCCCAGCTGGAATGAGGATCGCACTCAATTCAGTCCCAGCGGCAACACTTCGGATGTGATCCAACGGCTGCACTGTGCCCAACTCAGGGTTCTCACAAGATTTACCTGGCTCACCATGTCTCACGAGATCTAACGGGATCTCGCACTGGGCGGGATCTGTATTTGGCAAATTTGCATATTAAAGTAAGAAACTAGTCTCAGTTTAATATGCACTCACCGTATCTACCCAAGGCATTGGGATCTAATCCCATCACGTCGGAGACCCGAGGTGAGTGACATTTAGCACTGGTCTCCACAAACGGAACAGCACTTTGGGAGGTCTCCCAGGGAATTGGGGGGGGCCTGGGTGGCTGGGTACGGTGGTACCCTGGCACCCCCAATGCCACTTGGGCAACCTGGCAGTGCCAGTGTCATCTGGATGCTACCCAGCACTGGCAGGGTGCCGAGGTCCCGTTTCACTTCCGTTAGATCACATCCATAGTCCTGTTTCATTTCCAATAGATCACATCCTTAGTGCCAGTGTTCCATGCTGGCATTTTGACTGCGTCACGGACTGCCATTTTGAGGTGGGGTCTGGGGGTGCTTGATGACCCTTTGATAGGTGAGTTTAATGGTCTCGGGATCGGGCTGCCCTTCCTGCACTGACGAGTGGAGCTCGCTGAAGCCCCGAAATTAAACAGAGTCCCATTAGCAATGGGAAACACCCGGCTAAACCTGCTCAACACGGGATTCTGTTTAATTTCCGTTAGATCACGCCCTTAGTCCTGTTTCATTCCCGTTACATCACGCCCTTAGTTCCGTTTCATTTCTGTTAGATCGTATCCTTAGTCCCGTTTCCTTTCCGTTAGATCACATCCTTAGTCCTGTTTCATTTCCATTAGATCGAATCCTTAGTCCCGTTTCCTTTCCGTTAGATCGCGTCCTTAGTCCCATTTCATTTCCGTTAGATCACATCCTTAGTCCTGTTTCATTTCCGTTAGATCGTATCCTTAGTCCCGTTTCCTTTCCGTTAGATCATATCCTTAGTCCGGTTTTATTTCCGTTAGATCGTATCCTTAGTCCCGTTTCCTTTCCGTTAGATCGCGTCCTTAGTCCCGTTTCATTTCCGTTAGATCACATCTTTAGTCCTGTTTCATTTCCGTTAGATCGTATCCTTAGTCCCGATTCCTTTCCGTTAGATCGTGTCCTTAGTCCCGTTTCATTTCCGTTAGATCACATCCTTAGTCCCGATTCCTTTCCGTTAGATCGCGTCCTCAGTCCAGTTTCATTTCCGTTAGATCACATCTTTAGTCCAGTTTCATTTCCGTTAGATCACGTCCTTAGTCCCGTTTCATTTCCATTAGATCGCGTCCTTAGTCCCGTTTCATTTCCGTTAGATCACATCCTTAGTCCTGTTTCATTTCCGTTAGATCGCATCCTTAGTCCTGTTTCAGTTCCGTTAGATCGCGTCCTTAGTCCCGTTTCATTTCCGTTAGATCACATCCTTAGTCCTGTTTCATTTCCGTTAGATCGCATCCTTAGTCCTGTTTCAGTTCCGTTAGATCGCGTCCTTAGTCCCGTTTCATTTCCGTTAGATCACATCCTTAGTCCTGTTTCATTTCCGTTAGATCGCGTCCTTAGTCCAGTTTCATTTCCGTTAGATCACATCTTTAGTCCTGTTTCATTTCCATTAGATCATGTCCTTAGTCCCGTTTCATTTCCGTTAGATCACACCCTTAGTCCTGTTTCATTTCCGTTAGATCGTATCCTTCGTCCCGATTCCTTTCCGTTAGATCGTGTCCTTAGTCCCGTTTCATTTCTGTTAGATCGCGTCCTTAGTCCCGTTTCATTTCCGTTAGATCACATCCTTAGTCCCGTTTCATTTCCGTTAGATCACATCCTTAGTCCTGTTCATTTCCGTTAGATCGCATCCTTAGTCCCGTTTCATTTCCGTTAGATTACATCCTTAGTCCTGTTTCATTTCCGTTAGATCACGTCCTTAGTCCCGTTTCATTTCCGTTAGATCACATCCTTAGTCCTGTTTCATTTCCGTTAGATCGCGTCCTCAGTCCAGTTTCATTTCCATTAGATCACATCTTTAGTCCTGTTTCATTTCCGTTAGATCACGTCCTTAGTCCCGTTTCATTTCCATTAGATCGCGTCCTTAGTCCCGTTTCATTTCCGTTAGATCACATCCTTAGTCCTGTTTCATTTCCGTTAGATCGCATCCTTAGTCCCGTTTCATTTCCGTTAGATTGCATCCTTAGTCCTGTTTCATTTCCGTTAGATCGCGTCCTTAGTCCCGTTTCATTTCCGTTAGATCACATCCTTAGTCCTGTTTCATTTCCGTTAGATCGCGTCCTTAGTCCAGTTTCATTTCCGTTAGATCACATCTTTAGTCCTGTTTCATTTCCGTTAGATCACGTCCTTAGTCCCGTTTCATTTCCGTTAGATCACACCCTTAGTCCTGTTTCATTTCCGTTAGATCACACCCTTAGTCCTGGTTCATTTCCATTAGATCACGCCCTTAGTCCCGATTCATTTCCGTTAGATTACGCCCTTAGTCCCGTTTCATTTCCTTTAGACCACATCCTTAGGATCATCCTAAGCAGAGAATCCTGCACTTCATCACGATCCTGCAATTGCTTCATGATGATATGACTGAAGCAGTCTTGAGTGGGAAATCTGAAACAGACATTTTCAAAATTCTGACTGGGGTCAAGTAAGGCTGTGTGATAGATCCAACTATTTACAATCCACCTGACAGCAGTTATTCATCTCATCAAAGATTAACTGTCTTTTCGTCTCATGGCAATCTCAATTACTTTCTTGTCCACCATAGACATTCATAATCTCCAGTTTGCAAATAAATGAAGTGTCATTGCCCACTCTGCGCCAGATTTGTAAGCCACTCTTGATCTCTCTATTTTGAGTACAAGAAACGTGACCTATCCTTAAATGTAGCCAAAACATTTCTCATGTATCAACCCACAAATAGGCAGTCAAATATTCCACCTGCCACAGCTGTTGAAGGAGAGAATGAGGAATATCTTCAGAACTTCCCAAACCTTGGAAGTTACCTCTCTCAAAAAGGCCACTATTGGTAAGGAGAGTGAACACAAAATCAGCTGTGCCAGTTCAATTGTCTACAAAGTACAAAGTGAGTGTTTGATAACAAACGTCTCCTGAAGTCAATAAAAACACAGTACACAGAGCAGTTGCCATCACTATGCTCCTGTACTGCAGTGAGATCTGAATTGTGCATCAGCAACACATAAATTGTGCTGAATTGCCCCTTGGTCCAAAGGTGTGCAGGTTGGTTGGACTGGCTGTGATCAATGCACAGGGTTACAGGGGAGTAGGCCTAGGTAGAGTGCTCCTTCGGACAGTCGGTGCAGTCACGATGGGCCAAAAGACCCTCTTCTGCACTCAGCGATTCTATGGAGTTGAGTGCTAGAGGAATTCCATCTGTTTCATCCTCCGGGGTCAATGGAAGGACCGTCGAACAAAAGCTAGGGCAGAAATTTAAGGATGACGAACGATTGGCACTCGCCATCCCGGGAATTAGCCTAATGCGCAACTGCTAACTCTCGAACTCCCACTGCCATTTGAGCGTTGATTGGCAATGGGCAGGACTTCCATCCGCAAGGAAGTCCCGCCTGCGAGAGCTGTCGCCCAGGCCAGTCACAGCGCTGCAGTGGTCAGAAGTGGTACTGCAGTGCTCTGCCTGGTAGCAATTTGGTAGCAAGTGAAAAGGTAGGTCCCGGGGGTCCTGGGAGCAGGAGGTTGGGGAATGCCCGGGAAGGGGATGGGAGGGGGTCGGGAGGAAGGTGATCATGGCATCAAGGAGTAGGCTAGTGGGAAGGGAGTTCTGGAGCTCTAACATCCTGGAGGTTAGGGCGCCCAATTCTGAGGGGGCCCTCAGAGTGAGGTGAGCCCCCATTTCTCACCCGAGATAGGGAAAAGTACAAATGTCATTTTCCCACCCTCCCCGTACCCACTCCCACCAGCCTAATACTTGACCAATAATTAACCATTAAGTGCCACTTAAGGGCCCGAATAGGAGAATGGGCAGGTTTCCCACCTGAGGCCCTGCCCGTCCAAATGTGAAATTGTGTCTGTGTTTGGGTGGATAGGTTCCCTGAGGAAATCCTATTCATTCAATTTTACACTTTCCCTCCCTGCCTTAGAACCTGCCTTGGGGGGGAAGTGTCTTTCTTGAAGCCAGCTCGACAAGCATGCGGACAAAACTCTGATAAAATCAACTTTGATGGACTGGCACTGTGTCCGGACACTGAAAAGAAACAGGCTGTGTTGTCTCAACCCTCAAATGGCCAGCATTCCAGGGAGGACAAAGAAAATGTTTCAATGATACTGAAGTTCTCCTTGAAGTTTGGCAGCATTGACCTTAATGACTGGAAGGAGCTTGCTACCTATCATTCAGAATGGCAACAACTTGTTCATAAAGCTGCATCATGCTTTGACCCCAGTGTCTTGAAGAGGCAGAGCTGTGGCAGAGAAAGGAAGCAAAGGAAGTGAACGCTGCACTCTCACTACCTTGTGCAGCATCTTGCCCCGTGCACACAAAGATCTGCCGGTTGAGAATCACGCTGTTTAGTGACATAAAGATACATGGCAGAAACACGTGACCCTGAGTAGATGTCATCCTCAAATTGATCGACAGCTACCACCGTCAATACCACACTCGTGCCACTGTGCACCGGCATTGAGGGGGGCGAATGTCTAACTTGTGGATCGGATGCCGATCAAGTGGGCTGCTTTGTCCTGGATGGTGTCACACTTTTCAAGTGTTGTCGGAGCTGCACTCATCCAAGCAAATGGGGCGAGTATTCCATCACACTCCTGACTTGTGCCATGTGGACAGGTTTTGATGAGTCAGTGATGAGTTACTCACTGTGGAATTTCCAGCTTCTTGCCCGTTTTTATGGCCACAGTATTTATCTGACTGGCCTAGTTAGGTTTATGGCAGGGGTTTCAGTGATGGTAATGCAGTTGAATGTCAAGGGAAATTGGGTCGGTTATTTTTTGTTGAAGATAGTTACTGCTTGGCACGTGTGATGCAAATGTTATGAGCCACTCATCAGCTCAAGACTGAATGCTGTCCAGGCTTACTCCTCTTCAGTATCTGAGGAGTTGAAAATGATGCTTAACACTGCAATATTGACAAGCACCCATGCATCTGGCCTCAGACTGATGAAACAGCTGAAAATGGACAGTATCCTGAGGAACTCCCGCAAAGCTGGCCTGGGGCTATGATGATTGGTCTCCAATAACCATATCCCTTTGTGCTGGGTATTACTCCAAACAGTGGAATGCCCCTCCTAGCAGCATTATCAGCGAAACCTGCGTCAGACGGACTGCAGCAGTTCAGGAAGGTGGTTCTCAACGGCAATTAGGAATGGGCAACAAATGGCAGCTTTGTCAGCACCATCCACTTCCCATGAAAGACTTTTGGAAAAACTAAACATATCAGTAAAACTAAGATGGTTCAACCTTGTGATTTACCTGACAGAGATGGGAGGGAGAAGAAATATGCATTAAAAATGAGTTGAACAATTCTCATTCAACTCATCATGGGCCTTTCCAGTTTAATGCATAGATCAGTCATTGGGCGAAAACCAAATTAAAAATAAACATCCTGATTCATTCCAAACAGCTGCTTTTACATTATTCTTGTACTGCTAACTCCCAATGTGTGGGCCTCAGTCAGCTGGTGGTAACTGAGTTGAAGTCAGCAGAGTTTTCTGCTGGATTAGTGGAACTGCATTTCCTGGGCCCAATGAATGCACCAGTGCCAGCAGCAGTCCAATGCCTGTAATAATAGCAGCATGTCAGCACTTCGCATATGTGCACTGGCTAAACTTCACAGCATTTCTGCACATATAGAAAAATAGGCATTTCCAGATGGTCATTTGATGTATGGAATCTTGTGTACAGCCCGTACACATGTAGAGCAGCTGCAGCATTGAAAAGTAATGTGGACTGCAGTACACTTGGGCCACTTAACTGAGACCTGATCTGACAGATGAAAGCAACTAAAGTTGGTCAAAGTTTTGCTGGAGTCTTAAATATTTTGCACATTCATCAGCATTAATCCCCACCCCATTTTCTTTGTCTGAAATCTGATTTACATGAAAAAATCTTTCATTTTGGCACTCTGATCACATTTCACAAGTCAGATTCCTGAGTCATATCTAAATCTGGACCTATTTACGTTGGGAGTTTTTAGATGAAGGGTCCTTGATGAAGAAACATTTGTTTGTTGCAAGCTATGAACTCTGTACTTGTGGCTCATGAAATGTCTGGTTCTGGATGTTTTTGGTAGCCCTGCACTTCCCTAGCTTGTGACTGTGAAGAACAACTGAAATCAACCACCTTTAAATAATTTTGAGACTTGTATTAGGTCAACTTAATTTCTTCACTTCTCCATATTAGACAGAGCCACCATCTTTTCATTTTCAACTTATATCTAGACTCAGGGTGCTAAATTTTGCCCCTGAGCAATGTTGGTGTTTATGCTATAGGAGCCCATGGGTGCGAAGAATAATGACTGATCTGCTTCCACCCACGTCTAGCACCACCCTCGCTGCACCCTTCGAAGCACCAAACTTCACACCTGTAACCCCTGCAGCAGGACTCAGCTGTGACCTTGTCCCTTTGAACCCTCTTATGTGTCACTGATAAACAGTCCAGGTCTCACTACAGTACAGGAGAAAGATGAGAACAACTGTTGTGTACACCGAGGCTTTTGATGACTGGCAGAGGTCTTTGTCATCAACATATGCAGCTGTAGTTTGTAGAAGTCTGAACTGGTGCAGCTGATCCAGTGTTTGATCTCCTCGTCAGTGATCAACATATTCCAGAGCTCCTCCTCCAACGTATATGGGAGGTGGAATACTTGGCTGACCAGGTGTGGGTTGTGGAATCTGTGGTCAAAGTTCATACTTATTGAGATTGTAAAAGGAAACTGAGAAAGGAAACTGAGATTGACACTTAGATTGAAAATCAAAATTTCTAGTTGAGACTATATAAAAGGAGACATAGCCATCAGAGCTGAGATGTTGATGATGAATCCAATGGTGCAGTATAGGCAGACTGAAGGTGATGGAGGCCAGGTCCAGAAGCGGAGAATAAACAAAGATATAGTAACTGTTCTGTTATTTGAAGATAACATTGATAGAGCTACGCCATCCAGACAATTGTCAACAGATGGTTCTGCAGATGTGTGCTAATTGTTAAGAATCATAGAATCTCGACAGTGTAGAAGGAGGCCATTTGGCCCATGAGGTCTGTACTGACCCACTGAAAGAATACCCTACCTCGGCCCTCTTCCCTGCAACCACACCTAACCTGCACATCTTTAGATATGAAAGGGAAATTTAGCATGGCCAATCCACCTGACCTGCACATCCTTGGACTGTGGGAGGATACCAGAGTACCCGGAGGAAACCCAAGCAGACATGGAGAGAACGTGCAAACTCCACACAGCCAACCAAGGCTGGAATTTAACCCGGGTCCCTGGCGCTGTAAAGCTGCAGTGTCAATCACTGTGCCACCGTGCTGCCTTTGGTGAAGATTGGTTGGTAGTGTGCTGCCTGTGGGTCAAGTTAAATCCTAGAAGCAGAGCTGAAATTGTCAGTGAGCAAGACAGTTTTGAAGAATTTCATGAATGAGATTGATGATGTTTATGTTGGGCGGAATCTTATCAGAATTTGGCAAAGTGTCCGGCTCAGCCTGAAAACTGGCATGTAACTCTCCAGTTGCACAGATTATTTTCCACCCCAAATATTGAGCATCTTAAAGAAAAAAAAAGATTGTGCGTGACTGTCACTCTGACACGGCCACAAAGAGTTGTCAACTGGCTTCACAGAGATCAGGGCGGCATCTTTAACAGGTGCCCTAATCAACGCTGCAGCCTAACAGACCCAAGACCCATTCTGGAGGTATCTCTACCCTATCCTCACCACCCGACAATTCTCGTCGGCATTCCACCAACTCTCGCCGAAAAGCCTCGCCGGCATTCCACCTTCAGTATCTGCTCTTCTCCCAACGCCCCCCCCACCCATGGGCTTCCCACTAGGGCCTGCCCTGGCACTGCCCTGACACAGGTTGGCACTGTGCCAACCTGTACCAGGCGGGCATATCTCTCCACTCCCCCAGTGGCTATTCTTACCTCTGCGCCCCCCCCCCCCCCCTCCCCGGAAAGATCCCCTCAACTACTTCTTGTCTGGTCAAACCTGTTGTAAACCTCACCGACATCACATTAGCGAGGTTTGACTATTGAGTGAGGACGAATCATGTGGCGGGGTGGGGGGGGGGGGTTAATAACATTGAAATTGCTGCAAATCTATTCAATAGACGTCCATGCCCTTTGCCGGCATGAACCTCATGATGTTGACGGTGAGGGGTGGGAAAAATCGGGACACGTGGGGCGGGTTTCCTGACCCCCCCACTGGGTCAGAGAATCCCCGGGGGCGCGGCGTGAATCCCGCCCTGCCGCTCCGACGCCGGCTGCCGTATTCTCCGGCGCCGGGTTTCAGGCAGGGCGGGGTTCATGTCACGCCAGTCGGGGTCTGTTGGCAGCGTGTCCCCCGGCAATTCTCCGTGCCCCGATGGGCCGAGCGGCCATCAGTTTCTGGCCAGTTCTGCCGGTGGGCCCCGATCGCGGGCGGGCCTGTGCTGTGGGGGCACACCTTCCTTCCACGACTGCCTCTGTAGGGCTCCACCATGGCCGGCGCGGAGAAGGCACACCCTTGCGCATGCGCAAGAATACGCCGGCAGGTCTGCACATGCGCGGAACCACACCGGCGGTTCTACGCATGCGCTAACTCGCACCGGTTGGCGCGGCGCCAACCCCTCCGGCGCCGGCCTAGACCCCGGAAGTGTGGAGGATTCCGCAACGTCCGGTTGGCCCGACGCCAGAGTGGTTTGCGCCATTTTCTTACGCCGGCGTCGGGCCATCGGGGGATTCGGGAGAATCCCGCCCGTGATCTCTCCGGCGGGATTCACGTTTTCTGATTCTCTCAGGAGGTTCTGCCCGCGCCGCTGATCCCATGGAGGGCTAGTACATGCTCACAATCGCCCCTGCTGAATGGTAACTGCTGAGCCAATTCGTAAGATCTGTCTTAATCGTGTCTTAGCTGTATGATATTTAATATGTAATTTATATTTTAGAATTGACCACAATTTGCCTGCAATACATATTTTAACTTGTGTTGCTTCTGGGCTTTAGAATAAAGGAGATTATCGAAGATAGTATTTAGCATTTGCTTTGTTTTGACTCGTATATAGTAAACAATTATTTTGCTTTAAATTGTGGAATCTTGGGGCTTCATTCTTTCAGTAAAAATTTAAGAGGTTTCTTTTTCTAAAAAAATTATTTATCTCATCCAGAAGCCTAACAGAATGAGTTTTGATTTGGCAACACTTAAGGATAGGCCGAGTTTCTTGCACAAAGAATTCAAGAGATCAAGCGTGGCATGCAAGTCCAGTGAAGTGTGAGCAGTCATCTGCAAACCATACATCATGTATCAAATACAAAAAATACTAGACATTTGCAGCAGGTCTGACAGCATCTGTGGAGAGAGAAAGGAATTCATGTTTAGAGTCTGAATGACGCTTTGTCAAAGTAGATGACTCTGTCATAGATTGTGTGTAGCTAGGGAGGTCAGTTTAGTTTAGGCACAGAAGCGATCATGATTAAAGAGTTTTCCATTAGGATAGTATTGGAAACTGAACCAGAGGGTAGTTGCTCTTTGATGAGGTGAATACTGTCAGGTAGATTATAAGGAGTATGGGAGCTATCACACAGCCTTGCTTGATCCCAGTCTGCATTATGAAAGCATCTGTTTCAGATTCCCACTCAAGACGATTGTAGTCATATCATCATAAAGCAATTGGAGGATTGTCATGAAGTTTCTTGGACATCTAAATCTTTGGAGCACAAATCTCAGAGTCTCATGATTTTCTTTGGTCAGGTTGATGAATGCAATGGGGAGTTCCTGGAGTTGTAATCAACATTTTTCTAGGATTTACCGGGAAACAAAGACCATGTTGAAGGTTCCTTTGGAATGTCTGAAGTAAACTGTATCTCTGGGAGAATTTCCACAGGAAGTAGGCAATTCAGGAGAAAGTGTGTCAGGATTTTCCTGCCGTGGATAAGAGAAAAATATCTCAGTGGTTTCCACAGAATAATTATCTCCCTTCTTGATATGGTTACAATTGTCACATTCCTGAAGTTTGGGGCTCAGGGGAAGCAGGTGTGCAGGTTCCCTGTTAAATGTCACCTTGCCCTGCAAGAGAGGGGGAAAAGTGTCAAAAGAATTTGTTGTAATATGTTTGGGTGATATGCCTGCCATAGCTGAATAGCTGGCTATTTGTGGAAACTGCGAGATGTGAGATTTGCAGCAGAGGTAAGTATGTGAAGATGAGATGGAATACATGAATGTTAATGATGAATCTTGATTGGTAGATTACTGATGGGTGAGTGTAGTGTGGGAGGTTGGTGCAGTAGTGGCTAGGATATACATCAGAAGATGGATTCACTAACTCTGACCATTTGTGTAAAGTCATCGAACTTTGATGGCAATGCACCCAGGTCCTTGGGGCCATACTCCTTGAACTGAACTTCATGGTTGCCTGCACCCATTCCCTTCACAGTATATGTCTTGAGGGCCTCCTTATTCCCCTGTGGAAACATGATGGGTGGGATTTTCTGTTTCTGAGACTGTTGATGGCAGCGCAGAATTCGTGGACTTTCACGTCAGCAAAACTGGCTCTGAACGTGGATCGACTATGGAGGAGCTAGCACCGGCACCATGTAGAACACAATCGATTCCAATGAAAAACAGTAAGGGATTCGCTGGATCCGTGATTGACACTCAGGAGGTTGACAAGCTGCAGCGGCATATACACATTACAATTCCAACGCACACTCACCCCAGCCAACAAAATGGCACTGGTTGTTCTGGAGCGTGCCAATACAACTGATGGGTCGGCTGGGCCAGAGGCCACCTAGGGGGGGTGGCCTGGGGGGCACCCATATGACCAGTGGCCCTAAGTTCACAGTGGGCAGCGTGCGCAGCTGCATGTCTGTCTTTCCGGCTGCGGCAATGGCATTCTGTGCCCGTCCATCTTGACCCCACAGCCCACCTCCTGGCCACCTCCCGGCCCTGGCAGAAGCCTCCCGACCAGCGGCACAACTGCCAGCAAACTATGGCGATGTTGGACACTTTCCGTACCCCCCTCTCTCCCTCAGCAGCCACGACGCCGGTTTCACATTTTTTAAAAGCACAAGTGAACCGCGCCGTCGGGAACTCAGCCCATTGGAGACGGAGAATCATGGATTCCCTGGAGAATACGAGGTCGGGCTCGCTAATGATATGCAAAGGGTATTCACTACATGTGCTTTCCCGGCCACATTGACGTCGCCGTCGAGATAACGGAGAATTGCGATTTGGCGTCAAATCGGTGCCCGCTGCGATTTTGGCATCGGGACCTATTCTCCGCCCAATCGTGTTTACCGATTTCAGCGTCAGCCAACGGAAAATCCCGCCCAATGTTTTTTCTCCTTTCTACCTCCTGGATTCAGGCCTCCAGTGTTGCACCAGAGAATCTGGAAGCCCCCTCCTTCTGGTCTGCTCTCCATTGGTAATTTTTATTCCTTCTGAGAGACACAGTTCCACGACCTGCTGCAGCCAGAATGCGCCTTCCCTTTAACAGGGGTGCATGCTGGCTTTAAGAAGTATAGGCCAGCTTTAACTCATGCGAGCAAGGTATGCACTTAAGACACTCTGCAGAGCAAGTAGCCAATCAGTTGTGCATTTAGTGCTGGGCTGCCTGCTGATTTTCCCAAGTCTTCACGCAAGTTATTTTATGATCACAATTTAAGCTGCCTGTTAAAGAGCAATTAAGTCTTACAAATCTTAAATCCAGTGGTTGCTTTGAACTGCATATAATGAAAAACATTCATCTCACAAGCTTGAGGTGAAACATCAAAAATATTACAATTCTTTCTGGACCGGGTGGTTTTCACTGTCTCAGGGCAATGACATATATTTTGCACTATTTAGCCACATTAAAGCTATGACATTGCTTTCTGTAAGCCTATGGAGGTGAATTCCAAAACCACAAAAAGCTTCTCAGCCAAAATGCTTATTTTGTCATGTCATTCTTTAAAGCAGATATTCATGTGCCATGGACCAAAATTCTTGGGGTAGAGAAAGGCCCATCACGGATGGGCCACCTGTAGATGGCAGGAAATGGGGATTGAGCCTCGGCTTGCTGGGTTTCTGTTTCAATACAGGAGCACCAGAAATCCTGATTGCCTGAGGAGGGAGGGGCAATCAGCATTAATATGCTGGTCTGCCTTCCCTGTCAACAGAACCTTGGGGGCATATCTGGGGAAATTTTAAGCTATGCTTTCCAAAAGACCTTAGAAGGTTTTCAGAGAATCAGAGAATTTACAGTACAGAAGGAGGCCATTCGGCCCTTCGAGTCTGCCCTGGCCCTTGGAAAGAGCACACCACTTAAACCCACAGCTCCACCCTATCCCATAACCCAGCAAGCCCACCTAACCTAAGGGCAATTTAGCATGGCCAATCCACCTAACCTGCACACCTTTGGACTGTGGGAGGAAACCGGAGCACCCAGAGGAAACCAACGCAGACACAGGGAGCACAGACAGTGACCCAAGCCGGGAATCGAACCTGGGACCCTGGAGCTGTGAAACAACTGTGCTAACCACTGTGCTACCATGCCGCCCTTTTAATCGCTGGGTCATCAAATCTTAGAAAGTATATATGACCTTGGAATTCCGGCTCTAGTTTTCTTTCAGGGATTTTTTTTTTACTAAGGTCTTTTCTTGCTGATAGGGGCCTCTGTGTTCCTTTATTGGAATGACAGTGTTCCACTGGCACTCAGTGTGGGCACCTATACAGACATGGACCACCTGCCACAAGTATTAAAATATTTACACATTATGCTGCGGCTTCAGTGGGAGAACAGTAATCCCAGCAATTTGGGACCTTTCTGTCTAAGTGCTCTGTTAGAATTCAAACTGCTAAAGAAAAACTATTTGAAGAAGAGTCTGCATCTGAAACTGCCTCGAATAATGCTGGAACTCAGTGGACCTCAAAGAGCACTCTGATCTACTTTTTGTGATTGCACAGCAGTGCATCATCTGGCTGATAATATGCTAGGATTGAACACAAGAAAAGATAGAGAGCCAAGAGTGGAGTAAGAGAAATAAGTAGACATGGAGAAGAGAAATTGAAGAGTCTATGGGCGAGAGAGTAGAAAACCTGTTGAGACCTAGGCACTGCTAGAACAATGCAACTCTTCTAATTATTGCATTTTTTTTTTTGCTATTCACTTTAAGATACCTTAAAGTCTTAGGGTGCAATCTAACCAAAAAACTTCATGGGATTATAATAATCTTCTTATTGTCACAAGTAGGCTTACATTAACACTGCAATGAAGTAACTGTGAAAAGCCCCTAGTTGCCACATTCCAGCATCAGTCGGGTACACAGAAGCAGAATTCAGAATTCTCAGCTGGTACGGGAATTGAACCCGTACTGCTGGCCTTGTTTTGCATCACAAACCAGCTGTTTCGCCCACTGAGCCATTAGTGAGATTGTTCCCAGCGCTATTCCGCTATCTAATGGCACCCTGCTGCTACTTCGGGCCCCGGCAAGGAGCCCCCATGCCCTCCACCGTGAGACTGCATTCAGTGTAATTTCCTGCACTAAATGGCATCCTGATCTCGACCGCCCCGCAACACCCCAAGTCAGCTGTTGGGAGTACTTGAGTCCCCTCCTCCGCACCCCATCACATACCAGGGCCCAATATCTGGTGTGAGTAAAATGCCAGCCTGGCACCCTAGCAGTGCTCCGTCAGCCTGGCAGTACCAGACTGGCACCTGGGTGGCACAGACTGGCAGTGCCAAGATGCCCAGGTGGCACAGGAGTGCCAAGGTTCCAGCCTGCCTTGGAGGCTCATTTGTGGGGACCAGTACTAATCGGCGCTCAGCTGGCGTCTCCTTGGTGAGGCTGGTAAATGCCGGGTGGCCATTCAATCCAGTGTCAGCATGGATAAGTGTTTTTTAAACTCACTTAACCGTGCAAGACTGGGCCCTGCCCATTATGGGCGGGACCCAGATCCCGATGCCGCGCAAGATCTAACCAGATCTTGCGAGGCGTTAACAGCCGTCGGGGATTCCGAGGGAGGCCTATACCGACCGGGGTCTATCAGGCAGGTCCCGCCCCAATTCCGGTGGGACTCGGCCGGTGGATTGTGCCTTTAATCTTTATTTTGAAATCTCCCAAAGACCGTGATTAGAGAGAAAATGGAACAGGTTAGCTTCATGTGAACACATCCTGTCCATAACACACACTCAAATCTAACTCTAATCCCATGGAAAACATGCATTTTTATTAATGATCAGTGTTACTTAGATTGGCTCAAAGCTTTGTTTATTTTCTGGACCATTGACAGCAATTTTGTTTTATTGAATCTCAAGATTTTTTTCCCCAACCATGACATAGGTCAGAATCTGAAACAATCTGTTTCTAAGTTCCACCATGCTGTTCAATATCAAGTGGGTGGAGTGTGTGTAATTGGCATAAATTGACATTCCCTTCCAAGCATTGAATCATTAAGCACGAGTATAATGCAAACTAATTGCTAAATGCAAAGTTCTTTTTCAATCAATCTGCATTGACATCATAAGCATGAATAAGCATTTTCCCAGGACACCAGTTACCCACGTCGGAGTCCCAAAATCTGCAGTAAAATATAGTCTGATGTATCTTTACGTCACAATTTTATGGCCCTGGTAACGATATTCACTGTTGCTTCACAGCGCCAGGGTCACAGGTTCAATTCCGGCTTGGGTCACTCTGTGCGGAGTCTGCATGTTCTCCCTGTGTCTGTGTGGGTTTCCACCGGGTGCTCCGGTTTCCAACCTCAAGTCCCGAAAGATGTGCTGTTAGGTAATTTGGACATTCTAAATTCTCCCTGTGTACCCGAACAGGCGCCAGAATGTGGCGACCAAGGGCTTTTCACAGTAACTTCATTGCAGTGTTAATGTAAGCCTACTTGTGACAATAAAGATTATTATCATTATTTGGGGTGTCGGAAGACCCGGGTGTCCTGGGGGCGAGAGAGGCCGATGTTTTGGCCTTTGCCTCACAGATAGCCCAAGATGGATTTTGCTTGGGTTGAGGGGCACGGAGCTGACAAAAGCGGGGGTGTGGGTGAGTGACCTGGCAGAATTCCTGAGGTTGGAGAAGGTCGGTGGTGGAAGCCGTTTATTGAATCTTTAAGGAGGATTGAGGTGTCAGCTGAGGGGGGCGGGGGGGTTAAGGGGGTTAAAAAGGGGAAGGCAGGACGGGAGGAGGGTAAGGTGGGGGGGAGGGGGAGTGGGTGATGAGTATTTATTATGTTGTACAATTTCACTTCTGCTTTTATTTGTTCTGTTTGTTGTTTGTTTATAAAAATGCCTGAATAAAATATATTTTTAAAAAGTTACAATTTTGTATTTGTGCATTTTTCATCGGTTGATATAATTGATGTCTTCAGTAGCAGCCTAGAATGATGTTATTATACCTGTAGCATGAAAATTCACAGTGGGTGTAACTCATAGTCACTGTGGTAACTTGGGTCGTAGGTCAGGTTATGGCCTCAATTATGACTATCTTCGTAAAGCAAAGTTCCTAATTCAAGTGGAGATAGGGGCCGGAATTCTCCGGCCGTTGGGATTCTCTTTTCCCATTGGCAGCACACCCCCCACCCGTGGGTTTTCCTGCAGTGTGGCGTCAATGGACAAGTGGCAGGAAGAGAGAATCCCACCGCCACCGAATAACACACCATCAAGAAACACGCGGCTGAGGGACCGGTGCAGGTGTACTGCAGAGTACTCCTATGTAGCACATGTGCAAACTTACAAAGTGCATTTAAAATGTGGTGGGAGTAAAGTAATGGTACCTCCAATTTAATTTTCCCCTCTCCACAAAGGCAGGAGCTCATTTGAAGGAGGGCCAGTGGGCTTCAGGTCACAAATCTTTGCTGTGACTTATATCAGCACCTTCAGGGTAGGATTGGGGATGAGGGGGGAGTTTGCTAAAAAGATTAAATAAATTAGATAGGTCTGTAGATGCGGATGTACCAGGAATTTTTTGGGATTTTTATTTTATTTCATTTGACCTGTCCTTTAAATTGCAGACTATGTTCTGACTGCAAAATCACTTTCTTTCGCATATGTCAATAATGTGAACCCATCACCATCACAACAAAATTAAGTTTTGGAAATCTACACAGCAATCCTTTTCTGTTCAGAATCACAGGCATGGAACACCGCAGGAAAATTTGGTTCATGTTGCACGTGTTTGGCATCTCTGAATGTGCTGTGCAAAATAGCAGACTCAGGACTTTGTGTTTTAAAAACTGCAGGATCTTTTTTATTGGCCCCTGAAGGGCGGTTTACAGCATCTAAATTTAGTTTCCAATCTCCTCTTCAAAAAGAGTTTGTCTTTTAAGTTCCAAATAGGTGTAAAACAGTCCTGTTCACTAACCCTCATTTATCTTGGGGAGGCGCAGTGGGTCAGGATTTTATGGAATTTGAGCAGCTTTTATTTCCACTTGTGCACCAGTGATCTTTACACAATTTACAGTGCAAACTTTAGAGATGATCGAAAGGGTGCGTGTCGTTTCTTCCCACCCATGTTTTGAGTGCCGGATCATCATATAAAACCATGGCAAAAATTGGACCTGTCACAATTGTGGGGAATTGTGGGGATAAATCTACCTCTTGGTGGCACAGCAAAACATTGTGCCATCTGACAGTCACATTTGATATAATATACACACATTTAAATCACTTAACTGGTGCGCACAAGAACTCCAAAGACATTTTTTGCTGAAGGAGAATTACCATGAGATGGAAAGAGACATTTCAATATATTTTGTATATAATTTTACAATGGCTGGATTCAAAATGAAAGGTAATCTCGTTCTGAAACTTTCCTTTGAGAAACAATTTTAATCATACCCAGTCACCCCTATCCTTCAGTACACTTTTAACAGAGTAATTAAACCACAGTAGGTCAAACACTGATCCTAGATCACTAATTAAATTTGGCTGGGTCATCTCTTGTCCAAACTCACTGTGAAGGCATAATTCCGGCACACTTTGCCTGAAATTGTTATATGTCTCAAATTCACTGGAAAAATATTATATTCTGTTTTTCTGGTAGCCGGTCATGAAAGGACGAGCTTGGCAAAATAGTATCGGTAAAATAAATGAGGGGCACATTCCCTACAACATCCGAATCCACAATCCCATTCTTGAGTAGGGGGAGGGGGGAAAAGAGTTAATTTGGAGAGAGTAAAAAGGGACTAATGAAAACCATCTGATGCTGACTGAAAGCATGTACTGTAATCCAGCGCAGTTTCCCTTGTCATCTGTGTGCCCTAATCAACCAGCATCTGGTTCCCATTGCAATTCACAAAACAAGACCCAGCTCTGCTGTTAACATTCACTGACACATGGAAAGTTTGTGTAGACCTGGTTTGTGATAGGTTAATTGTAGACCACTCCTGATCACCTGCTAGGTCCAGATGGAAACCCTGGCTTGATGTCATGCATTTACAACTTAAAACAAACTAGTCAACATGTATGAACTAACTTATTAAATTGTTCTCAACAGCCAATCAATCACTTTTGCACAAATTTTTATGAGCTTATATCTTAACCTATTTATATTTCCTTCCTCACTTTAAGTCAGTTGGTGCTACAGCAGGACCAGTGGAAAAGAGCAGGTAAACTATCTTCTTGGATTCATGCCATAGTCACTCATGGTCTTGAGAGGAGGCAGGTTGGGTTGTTGTTATTTCTCGCACATGTTTTGAGTGCCCGGCCAACATCTGAAACCATGACAAAAATTGGGAAGCTGCCACATGGGGAATTGTGGGGATGAATCTCCTGCTTGGTGACACAGTCAAACATTGTGCCACTTGGCAGTCACATATAGTATAATCATGACAGGATACACATATTCAAACCATTTAACCAGTGTTCCTACGAACTTCCAAAAGCTTTTTTTTTGTTGGAGCAGATTTATCATGTGATGGAAAGAGATATTTCAACCCATTTTGTACACAATTTTAAAATGTCTGGATTCAAAATGAAAGATGATCTCTTTCTGCTTAGTTTTAAAATGGAAGGCGACAATCTGTTAGTGGAATGCTTTCCTTTGTTACGAGCATGTACGGAGTACAATGATGCAATGAAATATGTGAACTGGCCATCTTGGTGTCTGTCTTTCTTTGCAAGTGCTTCCCAAAACGTAACAGATTTTGACAGTGAGATGGAATTTAAGTACAAAACTACTGGTTGCAAATGGTAATAAGGACTATGATGAACCAATCAGCCAGTTCTCTGTGATCTACCTGCCTCGATGGAGGGGGTTTCATCTGCATCATGCTCAGCCTCACTGTTCTTGACATTGCATGGCCACACTTGTTGAATAGGCTGCTGTGGGGTTCGAGCATCCATCTGATTCAATTACTGACAAGACTAGCTTTGGGTATATTTGTTCTACCAAAGTTTCCGTCGCCATAGTGAGGATATCTGAAATAGGACATACGGTTCCGCCCACTTGATAGATCCAAAGGTTAGGAACATATGAGAGTTTGAGAACCATTCAGTTCATACATTGAGACAATGTACATGTTTCTCAGAGCTATTAATATTTTAAAAAGTTAAAGTAAACAGGTCCAGACTCAGAAAAATGCAATTCTTGAGCACAAGAAAACAATTTTCATAAAGACAACTGACCCAGAAGTGCATGACACACAAACAAATCTTCTTGCTCGCAAACAATGTGCCAGGCAAAACATGATCAAGTTGGAGGAACGTTTCAATTCTAAGCCACCAGAAACAGCAGAAAGCAACAGATGAGCGAAACCAGAAAAGTAGTGGAACATTTGATGAGTGCATTGTGGCATTGAAGAATTTATTATATTATGACTTTGGTACATACTTAGCCAGTGCAATATGTGGATTGGTGGACAAAAGAATCCAATCAAGGTTACTAAACAGGCAGGGTGGCACGGTGGTTAGCACTGCTGCCTCACACGCCGAGGACCCGCGTCCGATCCTGGCCCCGGGTCACTGTCCGTGTGGAATTTGCACAGTCTCCTCATGTCTGCGTGGGTCTCACCCCCACAACCCAAAGATGTTCAAGGTAGGTGGATTGGCCATGCTAAATTGCCCCTCAATTAGAAAAAAAAAGAATTGGGTACTCTAAATTTATTTTTTAAAAAGGTTACTAAACAGGCAAAATCTTACATTTGAGTTAGCGTGTAATAGCGTGATACCATGGAAATGGTTTCAAAGAATGGTCATTGTACCACGAGCAAACACTCAAATGATAAAGACTTTTGTACAAAGGGGTTGGTAAATCAATATGAGCATTGATATTGTTCCATGAGTAGAGACATGCATGAGAGCACATTTAGTGAAGGACCTCTAACTGAGAGCTTAGTTCAATTGAAAACCTACTCAGCTGAGATATTATAAATGTGGGGACAAATGGAGAGCAATGTCCAATAGAAAGGCATCATCTAACTCATTTTTGTAGCGAGATATGTCAACAAATGAATTTGTGTGGGTAAGGATTGGCTTCACAAGTTGAGGTTAGACTAGAAGTGTTTTTCACATTCAGAAGACGAAGAAGCTTGATCAGCTACTGAACAGCTACATCAACATTTTACAGGAGAGTTATGAAGGCATAACTGGTGTGGTAGTCCACATGCAAATCAAGACTGATGCAAGAGTGATGCACACTGCAATGCTCGGCTGGTTCCTTATCATCAAATCAATTCATCAGCTAGAATGGTGATTAAAAATCTCTACCTATCCTAGTGCAAATTAAAAAGTCCTTACCTGAGAAAGAATGTACTGGCGCTGGAGGGTGTGCAGAGGAGGTTCATTAGGTTAATCCCAGAGTTGAGGGGGTTGGATTACGAGGAGAGGTTGAGTAGACTGGGACTGTACTCGTTGGAATTGAGAAGGATGCGGGGGGGATCTTATAGAAACATATAAAATTATGAAGGGAATAGATAGGATAGATGCGGGCAGGTTGTTTCCACTGGCGGGTGAAAGCAGAACTGGGGGGCATAACCTTCAGGGGAAGTAGATTTAGGACTGAGCTCAGGAGGAACTTCTTCACCCAAAGGGTTGTGAATCTATGGAATTCCCTGTCCAATGAAGCAGTTGAGGCTCCTTCATTAAATGTTTTCAAGATAATGATAGATAGTGTTTTGAAGAATAAAGGGATTAAGGGTTGTGGTGTTCAGGCGGGAAAGTGGAGCTGAGTCCACAAAAAAATCAGCCATGATCTCATTGAATGATGGAGCAGGCTCGAAGGGCCAGATGGCCTACTCCTGCTCCTAGTTCTTATGACCTCTGAAAATTACGTACTGCAGCTTGAGCATTTTTATTCAGTTCAGTTTCATGATTTGTTCAATCCATAAATCCAAAACCCGAAGCTAGAGAAACAGTGTGCTTGCCAAAACTGACACCAGTGTTTGGAGACCCCAATCACAGTAGTGCCCAAGTCAAACAAAGCTGTTAGACTATTTGGGAACTACTAAGTTTCAACCAAACAGGGAGTGGATGATGCGTAGTGTCCATTACCGATCTCGAAAATTTGTTTGCGGAGTTAGCAGGATATTGACAAAATTGGATTTGTCTCAAGTTTATGCACTTCAATATGGATTGAGAGCTAACAGTATATTGCAATAATGTGTGGTTGTTTAGGGGTGTTGTACCCCGAAACAAAGTTGGCGTATGGTGTGATGTCTTCTCCAAAAACTTCTAAGGTACAATGGATAGGACTTTGCAAGGAGTGTCACATTGCTTTTGCAACCAGGATGTGTTGACTGCGGCCGCAACAGAGGAGAATCTTCAAGTGTTGCATGAAATGTTAAAAAGGCTCAATGATCACAAAGTGAAGTTGAAAATGAGCAAGTGTACATTCATGTAATCTGAGATAATGTACATTGGCCTGAAAATCAGTGAAAAGAGGTAACAGGCAGTAAAAGATAAACTAGAGATTACAATCAAATGCCAAACGATGTGTCTGAACATAGATCACTTCTAAGTATGGTCTAATACTTCTCACATCTTCTGCCTGGCCTTACAATGGATTTAGCTCCACTATATGACCTGAAGAAAGGTGCAAAATGGAATGGTGCAAAGCACAAGGTGCTTATGATGCATGTAAGAATTACATCACAAATTATGACCTGAAGTGAGAATTGGTGGTTCAAACTATGGAGCTGGTGAAGTGATCAGCCATGTCATGGACTATGGACAAGAGAAGCCCATACTGTATTCTTACCATGAGTGAACGCAACTATGTATGGACAGAAAACAAAATACTTGAATTATTTTTGGAATAAAAAGGTTTGATCAGTTTTCATTAAGTAGTAACTTCATGCTAGTAACAGATCATAAGTCTTTAATAAGTATTCTGGGACCAAAGTCTACAATACCAATGATGGTAGCATCAAGGATGCAGTGGTGGACTGTACTCCTTTCACAGCACGACGACAACATTGAAAGAGAAGCAGTAATGTATTTCCTGCATGAACACTCAGGTGTACCCTGTGAAGGTGCAATCTTCATAATATAGGTAGTTGACGGTAACTTTTCAAGCACAGCAACTGAAATTTCAACTGGAACTCAGAAAGACCCAGTGTTGAAAAGCGTCTGTGAGCAGACATTGAATGGTTGGCCAGATAAGGCCAGAAACCATTCTACAATTGTTGTAATGAGTTGCCATGGGAACAGCGGGGTCACAAAGTGGTGGTATCTAGTTCTTTGAGAGCTAGAATTCTGGCAGACCTCCATACTCAACACAGAGGAATAGTCAGTATGAAATCCATAGCTATTGGCCTGGTCTAGACAGTGATCTAGAATCAATGGTAAGCAAATGTACCATCTGCCAAAATAGTAGAAACAAGCAGCCAAAAACTCCATTGCAACTGTGGTCATGGACAACTCATCCATTGAGAAGAGTTCATGCAGCCTTATGTGAAAAGGAAAACAAAGGAATGCAACTGGAACTTGTGGTTATGTGCATCAATGTAAATGCATATAGGCTAGCTAGACACTAGAGGGAGCACCAGAAACATCACACACTCAACCAATAGATCAGTTAGATAGGACACGACCAATGGACATTCACGATACACACCGAGGTAACACCACCACAGGAGGACATTACACCAACCCATATATAAAGGACACCACACACATGATCTGCCTCTTTCCAGTGGAGACAGTCAGTGAGTAGAGACACAGGGTTGATTCAATATTACACCCACCACGTGGATTGTAGCAACTGGTTAGTCAGTCTGGGTAGTTATAGTAAGATTAGCAGTAGTGTCGAACCCGAGTAATAGAAGTGTAAATGGTTTAATAAACGTGTTGAAGTTATCTCCACGTCTGAACCTTCCTTTGTCAAGTGCACCACAAGGAAGCCGCTTATGTTACACCGAGAACATAACAAATCATGGTACCAGGACTGAACTATTTCAATCCATATAGCCATACCTCAGCATACAGTGACAACCAGCAACAATACCCAGGCAAGATTTTCGAGATCCGGGTTCCGCAGCAGCTCCAGTGCCACGGCGATCTCCGCGAAAACTGGTGGGTATTCCGGCAAATGTTTGAAATCTTCCTGGTAGCAGCCGAACTAGAAGACGTGGCTGATGCTGAAAAGACAGAGCTTCTCCTCACCATCGCCGGTGCCAGAGCAGAGGAAATCTTTTAAAAATTCAAGTTCTCCAAGGGGCAAAACAGGAGCGACTTCCAGGCAGTCGTGGACAAATTCGGCAAATACTGTGAGGAAAACACACTTCAACCAGCAAGAAAAGGTAAGAGAAGCGCCAGTACTCACCACAAGGCCGAGATCCCGGAGCAGAGAACAGTTTTGATCGGCGGCCATCTTTCTAAAGGGACTGCACTTGCGCAGTTGCGCGAGAAGCGCACAGAACGGGAAGGTCCGTTTTCGCATGAGCGAGAAGCTGCGCATGTGCAAATGAGAACAAGGCACAAAGTAAAGGAACAGCGATCTGCGCACGCACTATATCACGTGCATCATGACGTCAGAGGCCCCGGACCACGCCCATTTAAAGGAGAAACGTCCCAAATAAAAGAAAAAATCTTTTAAAGCCGTAAAAAAAAACCTTCTTTCACCTGGAATGACAGCAAAATGCCTCAAATTGAACCAGGAAATGAAATTAACCTCCGAAGAACCCTGCAACAAGAGTTACCTACGCCCAAACCGATGATTCCGACCTTGAATACTTTGACACCGACCTTTACATTTTCTCTGGACCTCGTGAGCCCAATGCCAGCTCCGATGCAAACAGTGATGATCTGGTCCTAGAAGACTACGACTCGGACGAACCTTTCACCTTGGGAGGCTACCCCAGTACCAAATCCGAACCGCAACTAGATGTGTTGCACATTGACGACCCCAACGACAAATTTTTCGGATTTGAGGACCTTCAGGCCAGCAGATATGACATCCCGACTCGTGAGTGCAGGATGATGCTGCGGCCTGAAACCAAGAGACAGAGAGCGGTACAAGCCCACAGAGAGTGGCCTGCTGCCACACAGAGCGTGGCCCATGCACTGCTCAGGGTTCCCGACTCTACGAAAGAAGACATGCAAGACTCCACGCCGCAGTCCTTGCATGAACAAGAAGTGACTCCAGTGTCACAAGCCTCCACAGCGAGCTCATGGACAGACTCCACAATTGCAGAAACGCAAGACTCCAGAGCGCAGTCCTTGCATGAACAAGAAGTGACTCCAGCGTCACAAGCCTCCACAGCGAGCTCATGGACAGACTCCACGATAGAAGAAACGCAAGACTCCAAAGCGCAGTCCTTGCACACACAAGACGTGACTCCAGAGTCACAAGCCTCCGCAGCGAGCTCGTGGACAGCCTCCACAATGGAAGCAACGCAAGACTCTGACGCGCAGTACTTGCAGGAACAAGACCATGAGGGTCTAACAACCTCCTCTGACCAACTACCGGCAGACGATGCAAGTCTGCCATGCTCAAGTAAACAACAAGAAGACTATGACAGTCTACCACGCTCCAGTGCACAGCAGGACGACCATGACGGTCTATCATGCTACAGTGAAGAACAAAGTGACGATGACCGTCCAAGCCCAAATGAAGGACAACAGCAAGTCAATGACAGTCCACCCACATTGTTTGCACCACCAGATGAAGACTCTGACAATTTACCAAATTTACCAAACCCAAGTGAACAACAACCAGCTACTGAGGCTCTACCTACGGCATGTGAGACGAGTGACGACAGCATCCCACTTCCCATGCAAGATGTGCAAAGTGACAGACCTCAGCTAGTGTGTACAGAGGCACTCGACGATCACTGTGAGACCACTGGTGACTCCGATGACACCATGATACTTCCACCCTCATTCGCTCTAACCTCTCCACAAGTCAATACATGATCTGCCTCTCTCCAGTGGAGACAGTCAGTGAGTAGAGACACAGGGTTGATTCAATATTACACCCACCACGTGGATTGTAGCAACTGGTTAGTCAGTCTAGGTAGCTATAGTAGGATTAGTAGTAGTGTCGAACCCGAGTAATAGAAATGTAAATAGTTTAATAAACCTGTTGAAGTTATCTCCACGTCTGAACCTTCCTTTGTCAAGTGCACCACAAGGAAGCCGCTTATGTTACACCGAGAACATAACAAATCAGAACTGAACCAAGAGAGGGAGGAAGACTTAATCAAAAGCGAAGTTAATTATGAAAAGATAATTAACCATGTACGTACTCTGAAAACACTGTTAAACGTGCTGAGATTATGAACTGCAAAAATATAAAAGTGGATCTAAAGAAAGCAAATACAACCAGATGTCTGAAAAAAAGAGTCTTCAGTGAGTACTGAACCAAAGCCAAACAGTCCAAAGCCTAGCTCGACACCATAACCTGCAAGGAGATCAGGAGTGCTTTGTGAGGCAGTACTAAATTTGATTTGGAGATGTTGCTTAAAAAGGAAAAAAGAATCACATGTAATTATGCCAAGTGTGCATTTTTGCAAAGATTTGTTTATTTATTGCATAGTTAGTGAAACAGGAAATAGTTTATTAAACAGAAGCATTTTTTGAAGATAGAAAACAATGTAATATATTCATATGTTATGAGCATGCACAGTGCGTAATGACGTCATTAAACACATGAAGTGGCCATTTTGGTGTTTCTTTCTTGGTAATATGTAACAGCTAGTAACGGGAGCCATCTCTTCTATTTAATCTTTATTATTGTCACAAGTAGGCTTACGTTAACACTGCAATGAAGTTACTGTAAAAAGTCCCTAATTGCCACACTCTGGCGCCTGTTCGGTTACACTGAAGGAGAATTTGGAATGTCCAATTCACCTAACAGGCACGTCTTTTGGGACTTGTGGGAGGAAACTGGAGCAACGGGAGGTAACCTGCAGACACGGGGAGAACCTGCAGACTCCGCACAGACGGTGACCCAAGCCGGGAATTGAACCCGGGTCCCTGGTGCTGTGAAGCTACCATTTGTAAGTTAGGTGGTTATTGGAGCGGAAACTCTTTAGCTGTACAGGTGGATTCCAGTCTTAGGTTTTGGTAAAAATATGCCACAAGCCCTGCCTGAACCCAAATGTGCTGTCTTTGGTTTACATAAGAGTTTCCACTGGCCGAACAACGGCTGGAAGTCATTTAGCATCCAAGACTTAAGTGAAGGTTCGAACTCTGGTATTGTACCTGCATGACAACCCTGCAGCATGTGCTAATAGCCTGAATCTTCCGATAAGGAGAGCAGCCAGTGATTCAACTTAAGTCACTACTGTGCTTGAGGAAGATACTTTCATGAGAAATTGAAACATCCAATTGTAAAGTTCTACTCTGCCCAGATTTCTGCACAATTCCGTCTGACAGTGGGATTAGATGGCCATTACCATGAAGACTTGAGCCGTTTGCCCTTTACTTACACCGTTTTTTACACAGATGTACTTAGAGCATTTCCTAGCAAGAGCGAGGCTCGAAGTAAATCAGCTGATTCATTCCGATACAACACGATCCCCTCCCGACACATTCACTCCCCCTTGAGAATCTTCATCACCACCCCCACGCCAACAATGCTCAATTCCGCTTCCACAAAGTTCACCCCTCCCTGACAGTGATCACACCCCCTTTGGGGAGAGGCTGAGCATTGCTTGGGGTGAGGGAGGAATGTGAACATTGTTGAGGGGGAGGGGGAACAAGTATTGTTGGGGGCTGAGGGAAGGGAAGTGAGCATTGTTGGGGGTGAACACAGTTGAGGGGTACGGAAGGGTGGTGATGTGTCAAGGGTGGTGTGGAGTGTGTATTTTCGGGGGGGGGGGGGGAAAGAGAAGGGTGAACATGTCGGGGAAATTACCTCCAGTTGGTCAATCAGTTTGTGCAAAGATGGTTCAAAAACACCCTGTAATTCTGACGGACTTCTCCCAGTTTCATGCTGTGACATGATCAGAATAGGAAAATAAGATAGGTATCAGCGGTGCTACCTTCCCACGTGAGTTTCATAGTTTCTTTTCTGTGACCAGGGCTACTCCTACAGATATCACAAGCTGGATTTTCAATTTGCAGTGGCAGCACCTTGTTTTAATATAGCGGTGGATGAAAGTACAGATATATGTGACATCATGCAATTGTACTTCTGGGTTCATTTTAAGTATAATATGTGATTTTGTTTTAGTTGCACGCATCGCTCTGCAACATTACATCATCAAGCTGTAGTAAGCAATGATCATTTAGAAGTTGATGTGGCTCTCACATTGCAACTTTTGTGCTAAAGTGACTGTTGCTTGAAAAATATTGAAGATCACTGTTCTAAGTGGGAGAGGCTAAGGGGTTTGGAAGGAGCCTTGAGGAGCTGCTGCAGTGGATCTTGTAGATGGTACAGACTGCTGCCACTGTGCACTGGTGGTGGAAGGAGTGAATGTTTAAAAGTGGTGAATGGGGTACTGACCAAGCAAATTATTTTGTCCTGGATGGTGTCGCGCTCGCGTGTTGTTGGAGCTGCAATCATCCAGGCAAGTGGAGAGTACTCTATCACACTCCTGGCTTGTGCCTTGTTGATGGGCAGGTTTTTGGGAGTCAGGAGGTGAGTTACTTGCCATAGAATTCTCAGTCTCTGACCTGTTCTTATAGCCACAGTATTCATATGGCGGGTCCCGCTAAGTTTATAGTCAATGATAACTCTCAGAATGTTGGTGAAAGGGTACTCAATGATGGTAATGCCGTTGAACATCAAGAGGAGCTGATTAGCTTCTCTCTTATTGGAGATAATCATTGCCTGGTACTTGTGCTGCGAATGTGACTTGCCATTTATCAGCCCAAACCTTGAAAAAAAAATGTTTTCCAATTAAGGGGCAATTTAGCATGGCCAATCCACCTAGCCTGCACATCATTGGGTTGTGGGGGTGAGACCCACGCAGACACAGGGAGAATGTGCAAACTCCATATGGACAGTGACCTGGTGCTGGGATCAAACTCGGGTCCTTGGTGCCATGAGGCTGCAGTGCTAACCACTGAGCCACCATGCCGCCCCCCATTATCAGCCCAAACTTGAATGTTGCCCAGGTCTTGCTGCATATGGGGACAGTGCGCTTCAGTATCTGAGGAATTGTGAATGGCACTGAATATTGTGCAATTATCAGCAAACATCCCCATTTATTGAGAGAAGTAACTGACAAGTAATAACAGCTGTAGATGGTTGGGCCTCGGACACCACTCTAAGGAATGCCACGGTGGCACAAGTGGTTAGCATTGCTGCCTCACAGCTCCAGGGACCTTGGTTCGATCCCAACCTCAGGTGACAGTCTGTGTGGAGCTTGCACTTCCTCCCCGCGTTTGAGTGGGTTTCCTCTGGGTGCTCTGGTTTCCTCCCACAGTCCAAAAGGTGTGTCGGTTAGGTGGATTGGCTATGCTAAATTGTTCCAACCAGTGGAAAGTTTCCCCCAAATCCCATTGACTTTGTGCAGGAGCTCTTTAATGTCACACGTGGTTAAATGTTGCCTTGATGTCAAGGGCAGTCACTGTCACCTCACCTTTTGTCCATATTTGTTACAAGAGTGTAAAGAAATCTGGAGTAGGGTGGCAGAGGCAGGACCAAACAGGATACTGGTGAGAAAGCTGCTGGTAAGTAAGTGCCTTTTGATGGCGCTGTCGGTAACACTTTCTATTGTTTAGCTGGTTAGTGAGAGTAGATTGATGAGCGGTAATTGGTCAGATTAGACTTTTCCTGCTTTTTGTAGAGGGAACATAGCTGGACAATTTTCCACTCTGTCAGGTAGATGCCAGTGCTTCTGCCCCGGGTTTCTTGATATCACATGGATTAAATCAAACTGCCCGAAGGCTGACATCTGTGAAGATAGGGACCTCAGGAGGAGGCTGTGATGGATCATTCACTCTGCACGCCTGGCTGATGATAGTTGCAAATGCTTCAGCCTTGTCTTTTACACTGTCAGGCTGGGCTCCCTCATCATTGAGGATGGGGATATATGTGTAGCCGCCTCTTCCAGTTAGTTGTTTAATTATCCACCACCATTCATGACTGGATGTGACAGGACTACAGAGCTTAGATGTGATCTGTTGGTTGTGGCATCATTTAGCTCTGTCTATTGCATGTTGTAGATTAACCAGGTTGGCATCTAATTTTTAGATATTCCTGGTGCTGCTGCTGGCATGCTCTCCGACACTCCTCATTGAATCAAGGTTGGTCCCCATGGGTGACGGTACAGTGAGGGATTTTCTGGGCCATGAGGTTGCAGACTGCGGTGGAATCCAATTCTGCAGCCTAACATTATACACTTTGAGTTGGAGAGTACAGAATGTGGCGGTCAACAAGGAGGGTGTTGGAAACATACACTGCAGCAATATCAATGATAACACAGGAACTGAATGCGAATTACCAGACCAATATTGAGGCACCAGAGTTGAATACATATTTGATTGAATCAAACATAACAGTCAGAGTGTGAAAGGAATAAGAAGTTAATATTTTCTCAAAAACTAAAAACATGAATGTTATGAATGCACAGGTATTGGTTGACATCATGAACATAGAATGAAGGGTAGTATGCAATGTCCACAACTTCAAGGATTCCCCTTTGTTAATGTTTACAAACCGACATTGCAGCTTTTAGAGTTTAGCGGTCAATGATGTCAGAAACGGGGTTCTCTCTTTATTATTCCAGCCGTTTATCAGAAACAAATCTGCCAGGTTCAAGAGTTTTACCGGTCTGACCATCAATTTTACTGCTTGCAAAATTGGCACATATCCTTTAGCTGTTTGTACAGCCAGGAAATCGAGTACCAACACCAGATTAGATCGTTGAGCACTGTTTATTCAGTGGTATTGGTGATTGGTCCTATCGCTAAATTAGTTATTTGGATTGCTTATTTTCCTTTGCAGGGGTTAATGTATAAAGTAATGGTGCTGAGAGGGAGGAGGTGCAATCAGTTAAGGGCATCATAAAATCTAACAGGTGAAAATAAAGAGCATTGTGAGTAAATTACAGCAAGGAAACCCAGATTCTATACTAATACTCAAAGAGAAGTAGTATATGGAAGGTGGGAACCAAAAGGTAGTTCTAGAAATGATTAAATTGTCAGCTTGAATAAAAACATTGGCAATTAGTTTACTAAAATATTAGAACTTATTTTTAAACACACTGGGGACTAAATTGGATTAACCCCGTAAACAGGCATGGGGATCTCAATTCATGATTAACCTACATTCATTGATTGTGACCCCTACCACATTCATTCTGCTTGCTCATTTCAATGACTGCTATATCCAACCAGAATTAACCATGTTGCTGATTGGCTGGATGTATCAGCAGAACGGTCAGGTTAGTATAACTTAAAATGAGATTGTATCTTTAAAAGGGGAGTTGCATTGTGGTTAGAGATGTTACGCAGGGTGGCTTTCACCTGGGAAACAATTAAAAAAAAAAAAATTTTATTCAAATTTTCACAAAATATCAACAACAAAATACAGAAAGAAAAGAACAACACCCCCCCCCCGCAATATACATAAATAATAAATTAACAGCCTTCATCAACACAAAGGCAAAAATACATGCCCACTCAAGAAAAACAAACCAATCCCCCCCCCCCACCCGCTGACCATCTTCTAACGTTCTGCAAGGAAGTCTAGGAAAGGTTGCCACCGCCTAAAGAACCCTTGCACCGTTCCCCTTAAGGCGAATTTCACCCTCTCCAATTTAATAAACCCCGCCATATCGCTGATCCAGGATTCCACGCTTGGGGGCCTCGCATCCTTCCACTGAAGAAGAATCCTTCGCCGGGTTACCAGGGACGCAAAGGCCAGAATACTGGCCTCTTTCGCCTCCTGCACTCCCGGCTCCTCTGCCACCCCAAATATTGCGAGCCCCCAGGCCGGCTTGACCCTGGAACCTACCACCCTCGACAGCGTCCTCGCTACACCCTTCCAAAAGTCCTCCAGCGCTGGGCAGACCCAGAACGTGTGGGTGTGATTTGCTGGGCTCCCTGAGCACCTAACACACCTGTCCTCGCACCCAAAGAACCGGCTTATCCTTGCCCTGGTCATGTGAGCCCTATGCAGCACCTTAAACTGTATGAGGCTGAGCCTCGCGCAAGAGGAGGAAGAGTTCACCCTCCCCAGGGCATCCGCCCACATCCCCTCGCCAATCTCCTCACCCAACTCCTCCTCCCACTTACCCTTTAGCTCCTCCACCGAGGCCTCCCCCTCCTTCTGCATCACCTGATATGTTGCCGAGATCTCCCCTCTCCAACCCACCCCCCCGACAGCACCCTGTCCTGGACCCCGCGTGGCGGCAACAGTGGAGCTCCACCAACTGCCGCCGAACAAAAGCCCTTACCTGCCTATAAGATATCTGAAGGTGTTCCCCGGGGGGAGCCCAAACTTCTCCTCCAGCTCACCCAAGCTTGCGAACTTCCCGTCCACAAACAGGTCCCCCATCCTTCTAATACCTGCCCTGTGCCAGCTCAGGAACCCTCCGTCCATCCTCCCCGGGACAAACCGGTGGTTCCCCCGAATCGGGGACCACACCGAGGCCCCCACCTCCCCCCTGTGATG
The DNA here is from genome assembly GCF_047496885.1 of Scyliorhinus torazame. Taxonomy (NCBI): domain Eukaryota; kingdom Metazoa; phylum Chordata; class Chondrichthyes; order Carcharhiniformes; family Scyliorhinidae; genus Scyliorhinus; species Scyliorhinus torazame. The sequence continues at coordinate 79,746,567 of NC_092725.1, read as the reverse complement.
TCTCCATTGTACCCAAATTTTGAGGGTAGCCGCCACCACCGGGCTCGTGGTATACCTCGTTGGAGGAAGCGGCAGCGGCGCTGTCACCAGCGCCTCCAGGCTCGTGCCCACACAAGACGCCATCTCCAGCCTCTTCCATGCCGCCTCATCCCCCTCCATCACCCACTTACGCACCATTGCCACGTTGGCGGCCCAATAATACCCACAGAGGTTAGGCAGCGCCAACCCCCCCCCCCCCCCCATCCCTACACCGCTCCAGGAACACCCTTCTCACCCTTGGGGTCTTCTGCAGCCATACAAACCCCATAACGCTCCTGTTAACCCGCCTGAAGAAGGCCCGAGGGATCAAGATGGGGAGGCATAGGAACAGGAACAAAAATGCTGGGAGCACCGTCATTTTAACTGACTGCACTCTACCCGCCAGGGAGTGTGGCAGCACGTCCCACCTCTTAAACCCCTCCTCCATCTGCTCCACCAGCCTCGTGAAGTTAAGCTTATGTAGGGCCCCCAGGTATCTGAAACTCCTCTCCGCCCTTTTTAGCGGGAGCTCACCAATCCCCCTCTCCTGGTCCACTACGAACAACTCGCTCTTCCCCATATTAAGCTTGTACCCGGAGAAATCTCCAAACTCCCTAAGGATCCTCATCACCTCCGGCATTCCCCCCACCGGGTACGCCACATATAGCAGCAAATCATCCGCATAGAGCGACACCCGAAGCTCCTCCCCACCCCGCACCAGCCCCATCCAGTTCCTCGACTCCCTCAACGCCATGGCCAGGGGTTCAATCACCAGTGCAAAGAGCAGGGGGGACCCCTGCCTCGTCCCCCGGTGTAGCTGGAAATACTCTGACCTCCTTCTGTTCGTGGCCACTCGCCACCGGGGCCTCATACAGCAGCCTCACCCACCTGATGAACCCCTCCGCGAACCCAAACCTTTTCAACACCTCCCACAGGTACCCCCACTCCACCCTATCAAAGGCCTTCTCCGCATCCATCGTCGCCACTATCCCCGCCTCCCCTTCCATCGCCGGCATCATTATAACATTCAAGAGCCTCCGTACATTGGTATTCAACTGCCTCCCTTTCACGAACCCCGTCTGATCCTCGTGTATGACCTGCAGCACACAGTCCTCTATCCTCATGGCCAAAATCTTCATCTGGGAAACAATAAAGAACAGCACAACATGGGAGACAGTGAGCTCCAAGGTTCTGACCTCTTACGGCAGACCTTGGTAGAGCACGTGGAAAGGCAGAGAGATGTCCTACATCTCCAGAGGGCCAGGAGGCCCTTCAGATGGACATTCAGATGGCAGTAGAAGTACATAGCCTTGGAGGTCAGTGCCAGGGGACAACCCTTGAAGACCTGGACATGTCACTGCAAGAAGTACAATGATTTTAGATGAGCAGTCAAGGTCAGATGTCATATCCTATCAACTGTGCCAGAAGCCTCAGACCCTGCTTAATGTACAACACCCCCATCATTCATCTACAGCAATTCACAATCCCCAACCTAACCCCCAACAGTGGCCATGATACTGGACAGAAAACTGGACAGAAACCCCAATATTGTATTTAATTTGTGAGACTGTGAGGAAAGGATACTTTGCTCCAGGAATAAATCCAGGCACAAATAAGGATACGGTATATCAAAACAAACGTTATTACATTTTATAACTTTCTAACTCAGTATTACTAACTTTCTTTTTAAATTTAAGGTGCCCAATTCTTTTATTTCCAATTAGAGAGCAATTTAGCGTGGCCAATCCACCTACCCTGCACATCTTTGGGTTGTGGAGTGAGACCCACGCAGACACAGGGAGAATGTGCAAATTCCACACGGACAGTGACCCGGGGTCGGATGCTAACTACTGTGCCACTGTGTCAGCCAGTATTACTAACTTTAATATCATAAAGACAATAGCTTACAATTACCATTTAAACAATGCTTAAACAAGCAATTAATGGCAAATTACTATCTTTATCTCCTCTCAACCCACACCCATCTCATGGTCAAAATCCACTTTTAAATACATTTAGCAGACCAGGAATACTTGCTTAATAAAGATGTCTTGGATACACCGCTTTGTGAAAGAGATATCCTTCAGGAACCAGCTTGAAGGTTCTTGCCTGACTCAAACCATTGTTTAACCTGCCAGATTTAAGAAACTGCTCCTGTCTTGTTCACAGACAAATCTTTAACTCACTGTTTTGAGAGAAACTGTTCCTGTTCACAACTAGATCAAAACTCATTGTTTGTCTGTCCACATCTCAATCTAAATCGGAATTTTGAAACTGAAAACTCACACATGATCTCCGGCGCCGATTGTTGGACGCCCGCAGGATCGCCGCCACGCCGGTCGGGGCCATTGAAAGCCCCCCCCCCCCCGGCGATTCTCTGGACCTTGACGGGCCAGGTGCCCATCGGCGTGGGTTACGTATGGTCCCACCCAGCGGGACCTCAGAGTTCTGTCTGCGGGGGCCATCCTGGTGGGGGGCAGGGGGATCTGACCAAAAGGAGGGGGGCCTCCAGGGTGGCCTGGCCCGTGTCGGGGCCTACCGGTCGGCGGTCGGGCTATTTCTGTGGGGGCCTATGTTCCTCCGCGCCTGGCCCCTGTAGGGCTCCGTCATATTGCCCGGGGAATTGCCGCGGAGATGGGAACCCACGCGCATGCGCGAACACGCGCTGGCCATGGCGTGCATGCATGGACGCGCGCCGGCCATAGCGCACCGGCTTTCGGGCGCCGGAGCTGCGGCCACCACTCTGGAACCGTACTAGCCCCCTAGGAAGGGGTGGATACCTGCCGATTGAGGCCTGTTGACGCCGGAGTGGCTCGCGCCGCTTTTCACGTCGGCGTCAGAACTTGGATGCAGGACTGGAGAATCCCGGCCAGTGTCTCTAATTATCTACTCCCCAGGGAGCCATCTTTATAGAAACAAAATTCCGTTAGCCCAACTTTTACAATGCTTTAATTGCATCTCTGCATCCAAAAGCCTGCTGCCTTTCAAACCAGGGTTTTTAAAACATGACTGCAAGCAGTCACATACTAACCCAGATTTTAACCCTTATTACACCAATTACATATACAACATATCTAAAATTCCTACATTTATCACAATCTCTATCAATTAGAATTTTTACCTGACATTGACATGCACCATCATACCTTCATATTGTTGGAAGTCTTACAAGCCTATCCCACAGACTGTACACTTTGCCAACTATTCATAGAATCAGAGTCATTATAGCACAGAAGGAGGCCATTTGACCCACCAGACCAATGCATACTGACTGTCTGCAGAGCAATCCAGTCAGTTCCATTCTCCTGCTTTACCTTTGTAGTCTTTCAAGTCTATTTACCTCAAATACCCACCTAATTTCATTTTAAAATCATTAATTGCCACTGTTTCCACCACCTTTATAGACAACAGGCACGGTGGCACAGTGGCTAGCACTGCTACCTCACAGCACCAGGGTTAGCACTGCTACCTCACAGGGACCTGGGTTAAATTCCACCCTTGGGTGCCTGTCTGTAGAGTTTGCACATTCTCACCATATCTACATGGGTTTCATCCGGGTGCTCCAGTTTCCTCTGATGGTCTAAAGATGTGCAGGTTAGGTGGATTGGCCATGCTAAATTGCCCTTCAGTGTCCAAAGACATGCAGGTTATGTGGATTGGTCATGATCAATTGCCCCATAGTGCCCAAAGATGTGTAGATTAGGTGGGATTGCAGGGATAGATTGGGGTGTGCGCCTAGGTGAGTTGTTCTTTCAAGTGGTTGGTGCAAACTCAATGGGCTAAATGGCCTCCCTCTGCACTGTAGGCATTCTATTAGATCTTCTATTGGATATTCAAGGCTGTGATGGACAGCTGTTTGGTCTCTCAGTGAATCAAGGGCTATAGGAAAGAGGCAGGCACGAGGAACTGCTGCCTCAGACCAGCCACGGCCGTATTGAATGATGGCGCAGGCTCTTTCGGCCATATGGTCTCCTCCTCTTCCGTCTCTAGTGTTCATCTGTATAAATTTTCCTTCAATTACCTTTGCTCCAAATTTTCTCTAGCCTAATCTTGTAGTTAACATTCCTCATGCCTGGGACCATTCCAGAATCCTCGCAAGGATCCTCAAATCATTTCTAAATTGTGTGACCAGAACTGAACACTATCCTCTTGTAGCCGAAGCAGAGTTAGATAAAAATTTATGATAACTTCCTGCTGTAGTACTCAATACCTTTGTTTGTCAAGCCCAAGATCCCAAATGTTTTGCGAATTACTCTCTCAGTGGGCGGGAGGCCACCCGTCGACCAAGCTGGGCATGAGTCATAAGTACTTCCACTGGAGCTCGATACGGCATCCAGGAATTTTGTCACCATCAACACTCAAAAGGAGTTATATGAATACAAATGTGTGCTTTTTGGAGTTTCATCACGAAAGTGAAGCAACATCTGCTGTCGTCTAACATCTTGGCGCACTATGATCCCGCAAGGCCGCTGGTACTAATATGCGATGAATCTCCCCACGGTCCTTTCCCATCAGTGGGATGATGGCACCAAACAACCAATTGCATAGGCCTCACTGACCCTTGGCAGATGCAGAGTAACGCCATACATAAATCCAAAAAGAGGGTTTGGCCATAATAGTCAGAGGGATGAAATTCCATCTGTATGTCTTTGGCTGACGCTTTATGATATTCATGGATCATAAACCCCTGTTAGGCCTTTTTAAGAAGGACAAGGCGATCCCACCCATTGCCTCTGATTCAGCGCTGGGCACTCCTGTTGGTGGCATAGGAGTACTCCTTCGAGCACTGCCCAGAACGCACTTAACCAATGATGGTACACCGAGTCACCCACAGTTACACGGAAGCACAGCAGAGCCCCCCGACATCTCCCCCACTAACTGAGAAAGGATGAAGATGTAATGAATTCAAATTTTATGGACACCGTGATTGTGTCTGCAGACAAATCCAGACTTGGACCCAGAAAGACCCCACACTGGCAAAACTACGGCACATGATCCTCAGCGGCGGAATTCAAGGACATCCTACAGAAGACCAGAAGCCCTTCCAGTTTAAACACCAAGAATTCAGCATGGGAGGTGGCATCGTCCTGTGGGGAGCCCGAGTGGTTGTCCATCACCGCAGCCAGTGCCCCATCTTGAAGGAGCTCCACAGTGGTCACCCAGGAGTCTCCAAGATGAAGATGCTTGCAAGGTACTATGCCTGGTGGCCTGGGCTTGGGTCCATCTGAACGTTTGGTGAATCAGTGCCCATCATGTCAGGAGAATGAGAAGCTCCTGCTGTCGGCCTCGTGACACCCTTGGGAACGTCTGGGCAGGCCTTGGGCAACAAGGAGGATCTGGAAATGGGGTGGGGAGAGGATGTGATAACCCTCATGAGGACTATGAGGAATCACTCATTGGTCTCCCCATGGGGCTCGTGGAGTACAAGTTCCCATGGTAACAGACGGAGGCCCATCCAGCTGGGACTCATTATGGAGCCTTTTAAATACCATCCCAGACCCGGACTGGGAGTTCCTGTTAGTCCTGGTCTGGGACACCTGTGTTGTATGGCGTGGGTGCGGCTTTACTTTTGGGTTGAAATAAATTTGGTTTAACCTTTATCTTTGTGTCTTCTGAATCACTACACCCGGCCATGATCCGACCCTGAGCAATTTATAGGGTGGAGGTGTGGGCTTAAGTAGGGTGCTTTTTCCAAGGGCTGGTGCAGACTCGAAGGGACGAATGGCCTCCTTCTGCACTGTAAATTGTAAAAAAAAAACAGTTTTAAAGAGGCAGACTCAGGATTGACTCGGCTGCCTGCCGGCAAGCACTGGATAATCAATTTACTATTACTGAAAAAAGAATCATGTTGAACCTTTTTCTCTTGCACCAATCAGGACATTTCACAAAAATACCTCAACATTTAGGAAGCACTTAGATGAGTATTTGAAATGCCATAGCATACAAGGCGAGACCAAGTGCTGGAAAATGGGATTAGAATAGATGGTCGGTACGGACACGATGGACCAAAGGGCTTCTTGCTGTGCTGTAAAACTCTGTGGCTCAATGGGGAAAACAACAATTTATACTGTATGAGAAATGAATGCTGATTGGTTGACAAATGGGCTTTGATTGGTAGAGGCATTGTCATGGAAATGCACCGGTTGATGATGACTGACAGTTAACTGCCAAGCATTGTTTGAAATTTAAACCAGGTAGCTTGATCCTGATTGCTCAAGGCATTGAGAATGGTTGTTACTGGCTCATTGAATCGCTCCATGATCATGGCTAAACAACTGTTGTATTTTAAAATATAAAATCATGTTCCTTAGCCCCTTGCTGTCTACATCCTCTTATCTGCAGTTCCCACTCTGGCCGGTCGTGCTGCCGATCACTAATAGAACATAACAGCTCAGTACAGGTCCTTCAGCCCTCAATGTTGCGCCGACCTGTGAAACCACTCTAAAGCCCATCTACACTATTCCCTTATAGTCCATATGTCTATCCAATGACCATTTGAATGCCCTTAGTGTTGGCGAGTCCACTACTGTTGCAGGCAGGGCATTCCACGCCCTTACTACTCTCTGAGTAAAGTACCTACCTCTGACATCTGTCCTATATCTCTCCCCTCAATTTAAAGCCCTGTCTCCTCATGCTAGACATCACCATCCGAGGAAAAAGGCTCTCACTGTCCACCCTATCCAATCCTCTGATCATCTTGAATGCCTCAAATAAGTCACCTCTTAACCTTCTTCTCTCTAACGAAAACAGCCTCATGTCCCTCAGCCTTTCCTCATAAGATCTTCCCCCCCATACCAGGCAACATTCTGGTAAATCTCCTCTGCACCCTTTCCAATGCTTTCACATCCTTCCTATAATGCGGCGACCAGAATTGCACGCAATACTCCAAATGCGGCTGCAGCAGAGTTTTGTACAGCTGCATCATGACCTCATGGCTCCGAAACTGAATCCCTCTACCAATAAAAGCTAACACACTGTACGCCTTCTTAACAACTCTCTCAACCTGGGTGGCAACTTTCAGGGATCTATGTACATGGACACCGAGATCTCTCTGCTCATCCACACTGCCAAGAATCTTACCATTAGCCCAGTACTCTGTCTTCCTGTTATTCCTTCCAAAATGAATCACATCACACTTTTCTGCATTAAACTCCATTTGCCACCTCTCAGCCCAACGCTGCAGCTTATCTATGTCCCTCTGTAACTTGTAAAATCCTTCCGCACTGTCCACAACTCCACCAACTTTAGTGTCATCTGCAAATTTACTCACCCATCCTTCTACGCCCTCCTCCAGGTCATTTATAAAAATGACAAACAGCAGTGGCCCCAAAACAGATCCTTGTGGTACACCACTAGTAACTGGACTCCAGTCTGAACATTTCCCATCAACCACTACCCTTTGTCTTCTTCCAGCTAGCCAATTTCTGATCCAAACTGCTAAATCACCCTGAATCCCATGCCTCGGTATTTTCTGCAGTAGCCTACCGTGGGGAACCTTATCAAACGCTTGACTGAAATCCATATCCACCACATCAACTGCTTTACCCTCATCCACCTGTTTGGTCACCTTCTCAAAGAACTCAATAAGGTTTGTGAGGCACGACCTACCCTTCACAAAACCGTGTTGACTATCTCGAATCAAATTATTCCTTTCCAGATGATTATACATCCTATCTCTTATAAACCTTTCCAAGATTTTGCCCACAACAGAAATAAGGCTCACTGGTCTATAGTTACCGGGGTTGTCTCTACTCCCCTTCTTGAACAAGGGGACAACATTTGCTATCCTCCAGTCTTCTGGCACTATTCCTGTAGACAAAGATGACTTAAAGATCAAAGCCAAAGGCTGAGCAATCTCCTCCCTAGCTTCTCAGAGAATCCTAGCATAAATCCCATCCGGCCCAGGGGACTTATCTATTTTCACACTTTCCAGGATTGCTAACACCTCCTCCTTATGAACTTCAAGCCCTTCTGGTCTAGTAGCCTGAATCTCAGCATTATCCTCGACAACATTGTCTTTTTCCTGTGTGAATACTGACGAAAAATATTCATTTAGCACCTCTCCTATCTCCTCGGACTCCAAGCACAACTTCCCACTACTGTCCTTGACTGGCCCTACTCTTACCCAAGTCATTCTTTTATTCGTGACATATGTATAGAAAGCTTTAGGGTTATCCTTGATCCTACCTGCCAAAGACTTCTCATGTCCCCTCCTGGCTCTTCTTAGCTCTTTCTTTAGGTCCTTCCTAGCTAACTTGTAACTCTCGAGCGCCCTAACTGAACCTTCATGTCTCATCTTTACATAAGCCTCCTTCTTCCTCTTGACAAGTCTTTCAACTGCTTTAGTAAACCACGGTTCCCTTGCTCGACCACTTCCTCCCTGCCTGACAGGTACATACTTATCAAGGACACGCAGTAGCTGTACCTTGAACAAGCTCCACATTTTCATTGTGCCCATCCCTGCAGTTTTCCTCTCCGTCCGATGCTAACTAAGTTTTGCCTCATCGCATCATAATTGCCTTTCCCCCAGATATAACTCTTGCCCTGCGGTATATACCCATCCCTTTCCATCACTAAAGTAAACGCAATGGAATTGTGGTCACTACCACCAAGGTGCTCACCTGCCTCCAAATCTAACACCTGTCCTGGTTCATTACCCAGTACCAAATCCAATATGGCCTCGCCTCTCGTTGGCCTGTCTACATACTGTGTCAGGAAACCCTCCTGCACACATTGGACAAAAACGGACCCATCTAAAGTACTCGAATTATAGTGTTTCCAGTCAATATTTGGAAAGTTAAAGTCCCCCATAACAACTACCCTGTTGCTTTCGCTCCTATCCAGAATCATCTTTGCAATCCTTTCCTCTACATCTCTGGAACTTTTCGTAGGCCTATAGAAAACCCCTAACAGGGTGACCTCTCCTTTCCTGTTTCCAACCTCAGCCCATACTACCTCAGTAGACGAGTCCTCTTCAAACGTCCTTTCTGCCACCGTAATACTGTCCTTGACTAACAATGCCACCCCTCCCCCTCTTTTATCACCATCCCTGAGCTTACTGAAATATCTAAACCCTGGCATCTGCAACAACCATTCCTGTCCCTGCTCTATCCATGTCTCCGAAATGGCCACAACATCGAAGTCCCTGGTACCAACCCATGCCGCAAGTTCACCCACCTTATTCCGGATGCTCCTGGCATTGAAGAAGACACACTTTAAACCACCTTCCTGCCTGCCGGTACACTCCTGCAACTTTGAAACCTTACTCATAACCTCACTACTCTCAACCTCTTGCCACCCCACTTGGAGCTACAATTCAGGTTCCCAAGCCCCTGATGAACTAGTTTAAACCCTCCCGAAGAGCATTAGCAAATCCCCCCCCCCCCCCAGAATATTGGTACCCCTCTGGTCCAGGTGTAGACCATCCCGTTTGTAGAGGTCCCACCGACCCCAGAATGAGCCCCAATTATCCAGAAATCTGAAACCCTCCCTCCTGCACCATCCCTGTAGCCACGTGTTCAACTCTTCTCTCTCCCTATTCCTCATCTCGCTATCACGTGGCACAGGTAACAACCCAGAGATAATAGCTCTGTTTGTCCTAGATCTAAGTTTCCACCCTAGCTCCCTGAATTCCTGCCTTATATCCCTATCCCTTTCCCTACCTATGTCGTTGGTACCTATGTGGACCACGACTTGGGGCTTCTCCCCCTCCCCCTTAAAGATCCCGAAAACACGATCCGAGACATCACGCACCCTGCCACCTGGGAGGCAACACCTCAACCGCGAGTCTCTCTCGTTCCCACAGAATCTCCTATCTATCCCACTAACTATGGAGTCTCCAATGACTAATGCTCTACTCCTCTCCCCCCTTCCCTTCTGAGCAACAGGGACAGACTCTGTGCCAGAGACCTGTACCCCATGGCTTACCCCTAGTAAGTTCCCCCTCCAACAGTATCCAAAGTGGTATACTTGTTACTAAGGGGAACGACCACAGGGGATCCCTGTACTGACTGCTTCCTCCCAACCCCTCTCACCGTCACACATCTATCTTTAATCTTCTGAGTTACTACATCCCTGAAGCTTCTATCTATGACCGCCTCTGCCTCCCGAATGATCCGAAGTTCATCCAGCTCCAGCTCGAGTTCCCTAACGCGGTTTTTTAGGAGCTGGAGATGGGTGCACTTCCCACAGATGAAATCAACAGGGACACTGACGGCGTCCCTCACCTCAAACATTCTGCAGGAGGAACATTGCACTACCTTCCCCGCCATCCCCTCTAGATAAAAAAAGAAAAAGAAAGAAAGAGCTTACCTGTTATTCACTCCCCTTCTCAGCAAGCACTCACTCAGCAACCTCTGCGTCCTGCACGATAACACCTCAGGGAAAATAAAAGAAAAACTACTTACCAGTCACCAGCCAATCCATTACCTGCAGGCTGTGACGTCACGGTTCAACTTCTTTCTACTTCTACCTGCCCTCGAGCCTTCCTCTTGATCTTTACAGCGGTTGTTTTTTTTGGTTAGAGGAGGGGGTAGGGAGGGAAACACTAAAGAAGTGTTTCGGGTTTAAGTGTCACTTGACATCAGCGTCTCCACAAACCACCTTCAAGTTAGGGTGAGCACAACGGATGTCTGCAAATTTCCCCCGCAACAGCCAATCAGCAGCTCAGCTCTACTGCACTCTGCTGGATGCTTGTCTTCACTTGAACAGCTAGGATCTCGTGCCCAGGCACACCTTTAGGTTAGGGTGAGCACAACGGATGTATGCAAATTTCCCCCGCAACAGCCAATCAGCACTCCGCTCTACTGCCCTCTGGTGGAAGAGCTTCATTTGCTCTTCAACGTCGGGAGCCCGTCCAACTGCCAGCCCTAATTGGACGGTGAGCCTACTTGCTTTCCTTTTATTAGCTGAAGCTTTGAAAATCGTGGTGGACGTATCTAATGCAAGCCATGTGGGGTTGGGACCCAGAACTAGCTCACAATTCGAGTTGCCGAACCTTAATTAAAAGTTCAGCTCATTTACTCGGATTCTCTCTGCACAGATTCAGTCTAACTTGCTGAGTATTTCCAATATTTTCTGTTTTATTCCAGAGGCAGCAAGTTGGACTAAATGGTCAAACCTACAGGGTTTTGCTCATTGATACACCAGCTCAATTCCAAATGGGACCAGTTGGGTTAGTGTGGGACTGAGTACAGTATAGCCCACACAGCGATGCATGATGGCACATGACCCACACCGAGGGTCATTGTTGTTTTGAGCAGAGAGGTGTATAGTTCTTAGCATGGAGACAGCTGTTAGCTTGTAACATTTAATTTACATGTGTAAATAGATAGTGAGACAGTCAGAACTCCATGAGGGGAAAGATAAAGCATGGCACAGAGGCCAGCCCTCAGTCCAGCTTATCAGGCCACAAAGGTAGAGGGAAACTCTAAATCAGGGAAAACAATTCCTGAACCAGTCAGAGTTCGGGAGCGAAGTTCCCTCATAGACAAGATCAATATCCTGCAAGTGCAGCCCAATGTTTCTAACACAATAGGATTGCACACTATGGCAAACTGCGCAAGGCTGGAACCCTGAAACGCAAGGAAGGCCCAAAGATTATCTATGAGGTTGAGACTGCAAACCCAGAAGAAACACAGCCTTCTTGGGTGAAGTCAAAGATCTTGATTGCTCATTCTGGAATTCAGGCATTTCTGTCAATGGCCATCGAACAAATTTTATGTTAGATACTGGAATGAGCAGGACAGTCCTATAAGACAAGGAACCAAAAGACCTCCGGCTTTGGACAATGGATACACCACTTTTCAGATCTGGAGGAATCAGACTTCCAGTCACTGGTATGATCCTGGAAATACAGAGGTATGACAGCCAACAGATGTTAGAGCTGATGTATGTCATCTGTATCCAGCCTTTCTCTCTCCTGAGCAGGGTTCTCCTCAAGACGACAGATGATTGTCAAAACAAACACTGTCACTAACCGAACAGAACTACACTCAAACGATAAAGAGTATCCACACTGGGACTTCAGCTCTGAACTGTCTTCTCGCTTTGTGGAGCAGGTTTACCAATTCTCATTACAGGTCCCAGAAAGCCCTCAATGGTCAGATCTGCCAATCACCCAGGGGCTAACCACAATGCCTCCAGTGGAAAGAGAATGATCAGCAGTCCAAAAAGCCTCTACCGCAGGCCCTAACAATGGAACCACTGTGCAGAGATGAGTGTACCACTAAACCTTCTTCTCACGAAAGGAACACTCTTCCCGAGCCACAGAGGCAACCCACACAATGATGGAAAAACCAAAAGAAGCGACAAGGAGACAAACACAATGCTCATCCACCCTACAAGAAACCAGTTAGAGTAGCAGCAACTACCGATCAACATAACAGCTAGATTGTACAAGAGTGGTTCAACACTAAGGAATGGAAGAAAAAAATTAAACATACTCAGAAGCCAGCCCAACCTCCAAATCAAGAGGAAGAACCAGCTGAGTCAGAGTATGCCATTCCTCCGACAGAAATGCTAACAAGAACTGCAAACGAGATATGAAAGGGTTATGAGGCCTCCAGACCGCTGAACCGTTAAATTCAAGGACTTGAAGAGGGGAGATGAAGTGGTGCTCATGTAATAATATTGATAATATAGCAATAATATAAGCTATTGATGGTGATAAGGTAGTAACAACAATGTAAAAGTATGTGACTGATAATGTAAGAAAAGAAGTAAATTAGTATAACTCCAAATACATTGGATTAAAAAAAAATTCGGGGGGGGTACAAGGGTTTGGCACATACAGAGTTAATGTGGGACTGAGTATAGTACTGCCTACACATTGATGTAAGAAGGCACATGACCCAGACCCAGGGTCAGTGTGACGTTGAGCATAGACGTGTATAGATACAAGTATGGAGACAGCTCCTGGTTTGTACCCTTTACTGTACTTTAGTTAATAAAGACCTACAGTTAACCTATTGAAGACAATGGAAACTTTTTTCAGACTACCAATCTGTAACCAACACCTTCCCAACTGCCAGGTCCCAAAAGCAGAAAAAAAACAACAAACAGGAAGGGAGGTGGAGGGTTAAAACCAGAGATAGCAAAGTGAAACAACAGTTGGACTTGGTAAGGGCCAGAGGCAAGAAGGGAGAGGGATAAAGGAAAGGAAAATAATGGTTGGAAATAATAAAGAGGAAGAAAGGAAAAGGGGGAGCAGAGGAGAAACAAAAAAAGTTGAGGTAAAGTAGAATAGAGAAAAGAGAACTTACAGGACTGGATTATAAACACCATCACTGGTGAGTTTGAAGGTGCACAGGTGGGTGGCCATCTAGCTGCCCACCCACCGCCAACCTGTCCGAAATTCTTTGATGGTGGTGGAGAGTCACAGATATACCGCCCAGTCTTGAAAGAGCCCTTTCATGGCACATTTGGGCAGCATGGTAGCACAAGTGGATAGCACTGTGGCTTCACAGCACCAGGGTCCCAGGTTCGATTCCCCGTTGGGTCACTGTCTGTGCGGAGTCTGCACGTTCTCCCGTGTCTGCATGGGTTTTCTCCGGGTGCTCCGATTTCCTCCCACAGTCCAAAGACGTACAGATTAGATGGATTGGCCATGATAAATTGCCCTTAGTGACCAAAAAAGGTTAGGAGGGGTTATTGGGTTATGGGAACAGGGTGGAAGTGGGTTGGTGCAGACACAATGGGCCTAACGGCCTCCTTCTGCACTGTATGTTCCATATTCTATTAAGAGCCACTTAAGGGTCTCATCTTGCTGTAATTGGTATTTTACCCATAGCAGGGGGTGGTTCACACCATGCAGGGTCGGGTCGTGTCGGGCCTACCTTGCAGGTCCCCTGGGCTCAGCAGTGGCATTCCCCTCTGAAAGGTCATACTTTCCCCCCCCCCCCCCCAGCCTCTCAAACCAGGCTCTCCAAACCGCCCCCCCCCTCCAGGGTTTGATAGCCAGGCACTGGTGTTCAGGCTCGTCTTCACCTGTAGTCTCAGCAATGTCTGGAACTGCTGGGACTTCAGAGCTGCTGGCCATCTGAATGGTTAGCAGCTCTCTAAGGCAGGACTGCCTCCTGACATAGGGGTGGAGGTCTTGTCTTAAAGCAATTAACATTGCTCCGAGCATTAAATTGATGCAGTCTGCTCTCGGGATCGTGGACAGGCTCGTCACTTTTCAGTTGGGAGTGGCAGGGCGCAGGGCCTGCACGGGGACCACGGCGCCCTGTAAAATACAGCCCACAAATTTAAGATCGTGTTAAATTATAAAGAACTCTGAAACGGATTCATTTAACCAAATTTGGAAACAGGAAAAAATAAAGTAGTGGAAAGAGGTGTGTGATGGTCATCAGAAACCTAGGTGGAAATGTTTATTTATGGATGCACTGGAAGCAAAGATTGGAGGCTAATGAGGGGATGGTGAGGGCGGGGGAGAAATCAATCTCAGAGGGTTGGGATTCTCTGTATGCTGGAGAGTTTGAGATCCACACCGTGCAATTTCTGGCCCTGGCAGGTTTCCCACCTCGAGGTCTGCCTGATTGGACAAATTTGGCTTCTACCCCTGCGGGGTGCAGTTGAATGCTGGGGGAGCTTGCAGGGCCAAGAGGCATTCCTGCTCCTCCTGACCCATGAAGGGTGTTCTTAAGGTATTTGCCTTCTCCCCGAAGATGTCCAGGCTTTTTTGCAGCTGGTGTGTTTCTTGGAAACTCAGCCAGCCACAGTTAAAACTGCAGAGCCAGTTAAATCTGCTTTATGCAGCCTCATCAACATATTTAAAAATACATCCCATCACAGCAGATTGGCAGCTCACTCCTTGCTTCACCTCAGTAAAACCCTACAAGTCAGAGGGTTGAAGCCTGCATCCTGGCACCCTGAGAGGTTTTGCACATTTACACAACACCCATCCCACCCGTTCACTCATACAAAAATTCCCACAGAACATTGCTGCACAGCGCCAACTGTTGACCAGCAAATATTAATATACATGACTTACTTCCAAATGTTTACATACACCGTTGCAATGTTAAAAGTTGACATAAAAACATGGCAACAGAAATGCTGTGTTTATGGTGAGTTTTGAGATTTTATCACAACAAATGTGTTATGCTAATTAACGTTACAAAACCATCATTATTAGTATTAGGAGACATTTTGAGAGCACTGATAAGGGGGTCAGAAAATGCTGCAGTGGTATAGGATCAAGAAATATTTTGAGGTTTTACTCTGGGTCAGGTTACGAGATTTGGCAGCAATGGGAAGGTGGGAGAGCAGTTCTGGAAATAAGGAGCGTTGCAAATGAAGTTGAGTGATTTGATTTGGGGTAGGGATGATGCTGAAACCTGGGAAGGGGATCTTGAGTTCCAGAAGGATTGGGATAGGAGAGTGTCAGACATTCAGAGTCCAGCAGTATTGAGGGGGTGGGGTGCGTGTGAGGAGGTGGTGGTTACTGGGATTCAGAATATTGGGAACCGCTTACAGCGGCTCAGTTGGGAAAGGGAATTGAGAAGAGTGGATCACATTTACCATGTGCCTTTTTTAAAGTATCAGGCCTCAATTCACCAAAATGACACCGACTGTCCTCCTGTCCATTAGCCTCCTCCTCCTCCAATTCAGCTACAGCTTCTTTTCTGCCCTCAGGTATCATTGGCTAATTCCTCCACCATCCAGATTTTATGCTCCTTCTGCACTGTAAATTCTATGAAAAGTACTTCTATGCCTACATTTATTTCAGCATAAATCTTAAAATGAATGGGCAGAAAATAGTTAGACAGTTTCTTAATATGCATACCCAGTCAATACCGCGAGTGCTGGAATGAAACATTCATGCTTCCATGCTTCATTACTAAATTTGCCAGCTTATACAAGTATACATTTCTGTAAACAACCGGAGATTACCATATTAACTATTTTGTCTGGTAATAAATGCAGTTTCCAAGACCATTAAAAAATTACATAAAATTCAAGAATGTTTTGAGAGACTATTTATTTACATAAATGTTTCACAGGAATCCATTCTCAATAAACAATCTCTGTTTTCTTTTATAACTATTAACGAAGAAAGCAGGAGGCTACGATTTATGAAAGCTATCACTTATAGAGATTGTCTGTCCGAGCACTTCATAACCGAAAACAGTATTTCATAATAAGTGTCATGGTTTGTGTGAAATGAAGCTTTAAAAGTAACCAGATATTACATTTTCAATGCCTTTTAGAAAAGGCAAAAGAACTCCCAGTTATAGGGGACACACCCTTCAACCCCTGTTAGTGCAAAGTCTGCATATCGGAAATTCTGCCAACTGTACATGCTCAAAGTGTAGAGATAAATTAAGGATTTATCATGGAAAACGTTGCCACATTTAAAATATCTATCTTTGTAATAAAAATTCTTGCAACAATATGCACTTTCTTTTTTCCCCATTATAAGTTGCGATGTCTGACCAATCCATACCAGTGCTTTTCCCTCCAAGTGTTAGTTCTATGGTTTTAGCCACTTTGTTTCAGGTCTCTAGCTTTTCCACCTGCCCAATCTAATCTTAAACATTAACATATTTTCTATCTCGACCAACGACCTGGGAAGTGAATTCCACTTTTTAAAAATTCATTCATGGTATGTGAACATTGCTGACAAGGCCAGCATCCGTTGCCCATCCCTAATTGCCTTTGAGAAGGCAGCGGTAAGTCGGCTTCTTGAACTGCTGCAGTGCATCTGGTTTAAATACATCCATTGTGCTGTTCGGGATGGAGTCACAGAATAATGACCCAGCAACAGTGAAGATAGTTCCAGATCAGTGCTGATTAAGGAACAGCAATATTCTTCCAATTCAGGCTCATGTGTGGCTTCGGGGGGAATTTGAAACTTGCCTGCTGTCTGTCCTTCGAGCTGGCAGAGGTGTTCAAATTCACAGGTGATGTGAACAGATAAGATAGATAGAAACTATTTATGCTGGATGGGAAGTTTGAGCCGCATAACCTAAAAGATTAGAGCCAGACTTTCAGGAGTTAAATTAGGAAACACTTCTTAAAAAACAAATTATCGGTGATCTTTGGACCTCTCTTCACAGATGGTTATGCAGTATCTTCTGTTCTCCTCCATGCCGGGTTTGCTGGTGGAGAAGGGGGGGTTCATTTAATCAGGTGGGAAGGTGGCAGGTGGGAACCTTGTCACCTCCCCGCTCTATCCTGATTAAGTCCGTAACGGGAAGGCTTGTGGACAGCCTGCCAACCCCACTGTCAATTGAGGCCCCTAATGGACAACTAATGTCAATTAAGCGCCTCATCCCACCTCTGGTATTAATCTAGTGGTGGGCGAAGGACTCGCCACCTGTGAAGCACAACAAGAAAACCTTAACTTGTTTGCCTACGGGCTCAGAGGCAGCTCCCTCATTAAAAGCACTTAGTGGACTTCCGGTGGCGGCTATGGAGGAGTAATTCGCACATTTGGTGGCTTCCACTCTGGTCGGACTTTTGGACCTTTCCCCCGTTTTACTACCGGACTTGAATTGTAAAACAATGTTAGTGGCAATTGTTTACTGAATTCCCACTTTGGTGCATGGAGAGAAGGACTAGAAGTGTTTGTAAGGGCAGAAACAAAAAGATAGAGAAGGCTTGGGCTGTAGCTGCAAAAGAAGGCAGCATGGCGGAGGTTCGGACCTCTGGCTTGTCGACCCAGCAGTCCATGGAGCAGCTGATGCAAGTCATTCAGGAAGGCTTTGCTACGCAGAAACAGGACTGCTTGGACCCGATAAAAGAGTCGATTGAGCGATTGGAGCATAGATTGGACGCCCAGGATTGGCGATCCAGAAGGTGGAGAAGGCGCTGGCTGAGCAGGAGGAACATCAGACCCCGGTGGAGCTGGAGGTGGGGATGCTGAGGGACCAGCAGAAGAAGCTCCTGGGGAAGGTGGAGGACATAGAAAATAGGTCCCGCCGGCAGAACGTAAGAATCGTCGGGCTCCCGTAGGGTTCCGAAGGAACGGACGCTGGGGCATACATCGCAGACATGTTTGTGAAGCTGCTGGAGGATGGGGCATTCTCCCGGCCCTTGGAGGTGGATAGAGCACTCGCAAGGAAGCCGCGAATGGGAGACCCCCCGCCCCCGCCCGCCCGCCCCAAGGGCAATAGCGGTGAGATTCCACAGGTTTTCGGATAAAGAGCGCATTCTAAAGTGGGCCAAGCAGACATGGAGCTGTAAATGGGACAATAGCATCCTGCGGGTTTACCTGGACCCGAGAGTAGAGGTGGCCAGGAGGAGAGCAGGCTTCAATCAGATCAGGTCAATCCTTTATAAGAAAAAGGTGAATTTTGGACTGTTATACCCAGCCTATCTCTGGGTCACGCATGAGGATCAGCACTTCTACTTCACGTCGCCTGAGGACGTGTCGGACTTTGCGAAAAAGAAAGGGCTGGTGATGGATTGAGAACTTTTGAACTTGGCTGCAACGTTCATGTTTTTGTTTTTTCTTTTTGTTTCTCTGCTTTTGTAAAAAGTTTCTCGTTTTGCGTTTCATGGAAGATGTTTGTGATGCCATTTGCATTGATTTGGAACCAGCGGTAGGGCTGAGTGAGTTAAGGTTTTCATTTGCACTGTTAAGGGATGGAGGTGTGTTTGTTTTGATCTTGGTGTTTTTCTGTTGGGCAACTGTGTGGGGATTGTTTTATGATGGAGTTTGTTTGTATGAGCGGGGGAGGGTGGGGGAGAACAATAGGTGGGAGACTATCTGGCACCGGGGATGGGGGCCACCAAGCTAGCTGGAGGTGGGCCTAAAAAAGGGGATGGCTGATCAGCGGAGGGGGGGGTGTGGGGGGCCGGGAGGGCAATGAGCCCCCCCAACTAGGTGATCTCCTGGAATGTTCTAGGGTTAAATGGGCTGGTCAAAAGGGCATGTGTGCTCACGCATCTTAGGGGATTGAAGGCGGACGTGGTAATGTTGCAGGAGACGCACCTTAGAGTAACTGACCAGGTTAGACTGAGGAAAGGCTGTGTCAGACAGGTTTTTCACTCGGGACTAGGTTAAAAGACTAGAGGGGTCACGATCCTGATCAATAAGCGGGTGGTATTTGAGGCGGGTAGAATAGTCTCGGACTTGGGAGGTTGGTACATTATGGTCAGTGGGAAGCTAGAGGGGTTGCAGGTGGTATTAGTAAATGTGTATGCGCCAAATTGGGATGATGTGGAATTTATAAAGAGGATGCTGGGGAAGATACCGGACCTGGACTCACACAGGTTTGGCCATGGGAGGGGACTTCAACACAGTTATGGACCCTGGCTTGGACCGGTCAAGCTCGAGAACGGGTAGGGTGCCAGCTATGGCAAAGGAACTAAGAGGGTTCATGGAGCTGATTGGGAGGGGGGGGGGGGGGGGGGGGGGGGTGGATACATGGAGATTTGGGCAGCTGAGGGTGAAGGTCTCCTTCTACTCACACGTGCATAAAGGGTATTCCCGGATTGATTTCTTTATTTTGAGCAGGACCTTGCTGGCTGGGGTGGTGGAACTGGGGTACTTGGCGGTTACAATCGCAGACTATGTCTGCACTGGGTTGACCTGCAGGTTAGTAAGACAGTAACCAGTGCCTGCACTGGAGGTTGGCTGTGGGACTTTTGGCTGACGAAGGGGTGTGCGGGCGGCTGAGGAAATGTATTCAGAACTACCTGCAGGTCAACGACACGGGGGAAATTTCAGCAGCGGTGGTCTGGGAAACACTGAAGGCGGTGGTCACGGGGGAGCTGATCTCGATCCGGGCCCATAGGGAGAAGGTGGACAGGGCAGAGATGGACCGACTGGTAAAGGAGATACTACAGATTGATAGGAGGTATGCGGAGACTGCAGAGGCAGGGCTTTTAAGGGAATGGCGGAGGTTATAGGTGGAGTTTAGCTTGGAGGGCGGTGGAGCAGCTGAGAAAGGCGAGGGGGGGGGATCTATAAACATGAAGAGATGGCCAGCAGAATGCTTGCACAGCAGCTTAGGAAGAGGGATGCAGCTAGGGAGATAAGGAAAGTAAAGGATGGAGACGGGAACCTGGTTGGTGATTCAGTACGGGTGAATAAGGCGTTTAGGGACTTCTACAGCAGGCTGTACAGGTAGGACCCCCCTACGTGGCCAAGGGGGTGAGGCACTTCTTGGAGGGGCTGAATTTCCCAAAGGTGGACGGGGAACAGGTAGAAGGGCTGGGGCCCCAATCGGGCTGGAAGAGATAGTGGAGGGCTTGAAGGCCATGCAGGCAGATAAGGCCCCGGTTCCGGACGGGTACCCAGTGGAGTTTTATAAAACGTTCTCAGGGATATTGGGGCCAGTGGTGTTGATGATGTTCAATGAGGCAAGTGAAAGATGGATGTTGCCCCCGACGATGTCACAGGCAATGATTTCGCTGATTCTTAAGTGGGACAAGAACCCGGAGCTGTGTGGGTCCTACTGGCCGATCTCCCTGTTGAATGTAGATGCCAAGTTGCTGGCCAAAATGTTGCCCTCCAGGATCGAGGATTGTGTTCCGGACATTATTGGGGAGGACCAGGCGGGGTTTGTTAAGGGTAGGCAGTTGGTGGCTAATGTAAGAAGGCTGTTAAATGTGATCATGATGCCCCCGGAAGGTAGGGAGGTGGAAGTAGTGATCGCAATGGAATCGCAATGGATGCAGAAAAGGCTTTTGATCGGGTAGAATGGGACTATCTGTGGGAGATACTGGGACGGTTCGGATTCGGGCGGGGCTTTATTGACTGGGCGAAGTTACTGTATCAGGCTCCTGTGGCAAGTGTATGGACGAATAGGACAACATCGGACTATTTTAGACGGCACCGGGGGATGAGACAAGGATGCCCCCTCTCCCTACTGTTGTTTGCGCTGGCTATAGAACCGTTGGCAATTGCTCTGAGAGCCTCGAGGGGCTGGTGAGGACTGGTCCGGGGGGTGGGGGGGGGGGCCACAGGGTTTCGCTCTATGCGGATGACCTGCTTCTGTATGTTTCGGACTCAATAGAGGGGATGGAAGAAATCATGTGGACTCTAGGGGAATTTGGCCGGTTTTCGGGGTATAAGCTTAATATGGGAAAGAGTGAGATGTTCGTGGTCCAGGCGAGGACACAGGAGAAGCGATTGGGAGAGCTGTAGTTTAGATTAGTAGAGGGAAGCTTTAGGTACCTAGGCATCCAAGTAGCACGGGAATGGGACCGGCTGCATAAATTGAACCTGGCCCGGCTGGTGGACCAAATGAAGGACGATTTTCAGAGATGGGACGCGCTTCCGTTGTCTCTGGATGGGAGGGTGCAGACGGTGAAGACGACGGTCCTACCGAGATTCCTATTTGTATTTCATTGTCTCCCCATCTTTATTCTGCGGTCCTTTTTTAAACGGGTTAACAGAGGGGGGGTGGGGGTGGGGGGCGGTGTCGGTCGGCATGTGTGCGTATGGGGGCGGCTTCATGTAAGGGCACCAGTTTGGGGGCGTTGATAACTGCGCCTCTGCCGTTCCCGCCGGCACGGTACTCCTCCAGTCCAGTGGTGGTGGCGGCCCTGAGAGTTTGGTGCCAGTGGAGGCGGCATGTGAGAGCATCGGTCTGGGCCTCAATCTGTGATAATCATTGGTTTGCCCCGGGTAGTATGGACGGGGGGGGGGGGTTCCGGTTATGGCGGAGAGTGGGGATTGAGAGGATGGGGGATATGTTCATAGAGGGGAGCTTTCAGAGTATGAGGAAAAGTTTGGGTTGGCGAGGGGAAACAAATTCAGGTATCTGCAGGTGCGGGACTTCCTTCGCAACCTTCCCGCTCCTACCGCTAAGGGGGATTCAGGACAGGGTAATTTCCAGAGGGTGGGTAGGAGAAGCTAGCATCTCGGACATTTATAAGGAGCTTATGGGGGTCAGAGGAGACACAGACAGAGGAGCAGAAGTGCAAGTGGGAGGAGGAGCTGGGAGGAGAGATAGAGGATGGTCTATGGGCGGACGCGTTGAGTAGAGTGAACGCGTCCGCAACATGTGCCAGGCTCAGCCTGATACAATTTAAGGTTGTTCACCGGGCTCACATGACAGTGGCCCGGATGGGCAGATTCTTTTTTTAAAAAAATTTGTTTTATTCTCCTCCATTTTCACATTTTCTCCCACATTTACATCCATCAACAATAAACAATAATCAGCAAGATATGTCAATCCCCATAATAACAACGATCCCATCTACCCACCAACCCCCAAACCTCAACCCGCATGTTTACCTAAACAAATGACAAAAAGGAATCAGGGATTACCCGTAGTCACCCTTAATCTTACACAGCTCCCGCTCCTCCTCCCCCCCCCCCCCCCCCCCCCCCCCCCCCCCAGGTCTCCAGCTCCTCCCGTCCACTGCCTCTTGCAAAACTCCTCCCCCACACTTGGTTCCTTCCCCCCAACTTTCCACCCCAGCTAGACCACTCGGACCCTGTTCTGCCAGGCTCCGATGGCCGCAGCCCCTCCCCCACCTCACTCCCGTTCACTGGCCGGCTTAAACCGGCCAGCGTGGAGGCCCCCGCCCGGTTCCCTTTCCCACTTGCCCGGCCCCAGGAAAGCCCAAAGATCCCCTTTTAGCACACAAACCCCGCATATCCACCTACACCCCAAAGAACTCTCATTTCGAGTGAAAGTCCTGTCCCTTCCCTTGTCCAAATATATACCACCTTGGCTCCTTTAATCTCTACACCCGCGCACAGTGATACAAAAAAGGAGAAAATACAGTCATGAGGTTACATCGGCACATGGCCATTCCTCAATTTGTCAGTTCTGCCACAGTCCTTCTGCTTTCGCAAACTCCTCCGCTGCTTCCGCCGTTCCAAAATAAAAGTCCCTGAGCTTGTAAGTCACCCTCAGCTTCGCTGGATATACAATGCCGCACCGCACCTTGCTAATGCACAGTGCCCTCTTCACCCGGTTGAAGGCAGCCCGCCTCCTTGCTAGTTCCACCGTAAAGTCCTGGTATACACGTATACCAGCTCCAGCCCACTGCACCACCCGCTTCTGCTTGGCCCAGCTCAGGACCTTCTCCTTCACACTGTGCCTACGGAAGCACAGAGTCACTGCCCTTGGCGGCTCACTCGCCTTTGGTACAGGCCTCCACAACCGATGAGCCCGATCCAGTTCATATCGGGAGGGGTCCTCCCCCTCCCCCAATAGTTTTGCCAGCATCGCGGCAAAATACTCAGTCGGCTTCGGTCCTTCAACTCCTTCGGGCAGCCCCACAATCCTCAAGTTCTGTCGCCTGGATCTATTTTCCAGGTCTTCCATTTTTCCTCGCAGATCCTTGTTAGTATCCATCACCTTCCGCATCTCTTTCCCCATTGAGGCAAGTTGATCACCGTGCTGCAATAACGTCTCCTTCACTTCCTTCAGCGCCTCCCCTTGGTCTCGCAACTCCGCCACTGCGCTCGCCACCTCCATCCTCACCGGGGAAGCCGCCTCCTTCACCAGCACACTCAAAACCTCCCTCATCTCCTTCCTCACCGTCTCCATGCATTTCGCAATCTGCGCCAACTGCTTTTCAAATTCCGCAGCCATCACCTTGGTTATTTCTTCAGCCGTAAGCAGTGCGGCCTTCCCTGGTGCTCCAGCCTCCATTTTTCCTGGTGACCCCGCGGTGACCTTTCCACTCCCCGACGGACCTCCAGCTGGTTTCTTTTCGGCCGTTTTGTTGCTCACCCTCGACATTTTTCTTTGTTTTTTTTCCCCTCCTGTGTCTTCACAGTACCTCCTCCGTGCCTTCTCCCTGCTTCTGCCGCCTCCATGGACCCTGGGACCGGGCTTAAAGCCCCGAAAATGCCGTTCCTGAGCGGGAGCTCTCCATTGTGCGGCCGCCTCCCGCCCGCCGTCACCGGAAGCGGATGAGCAGATTCTTTGGGGTGGAGGACAGGTGCGCAAAATGTGCGGGAGGATCGGTGAACCATGTCCACATGTTTTGGACATGTCCGAAGCTTAGGGGATTTTGGCAGGGGTTTGCGGACGTCATGTCCACGGTGTTAAAAACAAGGGTGGCGCTGAGTCCAGAGGTGGCGATTTACGGGGTGTCAGAAGACCCGGGAATCCAGGAGGAGAAAGAGGCAGACGTTCTGGCTGTTGCTTCCCTGGTAGCCCGGAGACGGATACTATTAGCATGGAGGGACTCAAAGCCCCCGAAGTCGGAGATCTGGCTATCGGACATGGCTTGCTTTCTCTGTTTGGAGAAAATCAAGTTCGCCCTGAGAGGGTCACTAATCGTTCGTCGACTCCTTTGCGGGAAATTAATCGTCAGCAGACGGGGGGTGGGGGGGGGGGGGGGGGGGAAAGAGAGTAGTTTAGATTAAAGTAGGGGGTTAATAAGGGAGGGACCTGAACAAGAGGTAAATGGCTTTGCACTATGTTTATGGTTTCATGTGTATTGTTTATTTGGTTGTTGTTACTATACCAAAAATACCTCAATAAAATGTTGATTTTTAAAAAAAGCACTAAGTGACTGATCGAGGGATCTTACATCCCAATGGGGCTTGGGGCACTGAGAGTCACTCTCCTGCCTTTCACTCAGTGACCCCCTTCCTGCCATCACTCCCCTGTGGCCTTGTTGAGCTGAGGATTTGGATTGATGTAGTACTGGCAACAACTATCATCTCCTCAGTGGCGCAATGAGTACAGAAGACTTTCCAGCCTCTGATTGGCTGGCAGTTCTCGGAGGTTGTACGTCTATCCCTGGGGGAAGGGGGTCCTTCTCGAAAAGAGGCAACATGGAGGTCTCACCAGTTGGCAGCTGAGAGCTATATCACAACAAGATTCTGCCCAGTGTTTAGCACTGGATGAATTGTTAATTTTAAATCTAAGATTCATATATTTTTGTTAGCTAAACTTATTAAGGGGCGAAAGCAGGCATATAGGAGTTAGGACTCAAGGTGCTAAATGGCCTACTCCTATTCCTATGTAACTACATCCCTCTGACATTTAACAACATTCCCATCACCAAATCCTTCACTATGAGTATCCTGCCCAGAAATGTATGAGGAGCCACATAAATGCTGTGGTTACAAGAGCAGGTCAGTGGCTGGGTTTTCTGCAATTAATATCTCACCTCTTGATTCCTTTCCAAAGCCTTTCCACCATTTACAATGTGTAAGCCATGACTGATAGAATACATTCCACTTCTCTGGAGAAGTATATATCCAACAGCATTTAAGAAGCTCAACATATTCCAGGAGGAAATATCTAACTAGATTGGCACCCCATCCATCTCCTTAAACATTCACTCTTTCAATTGCTGCCGCACCAGGGCTGGAGTGGGTGTTATCTTCAGGATGCACCACAGCAACTCACCAAGGCCCCTTTAAAATTAGTTCCCAAACCTGTGACTTCTATCACCCAGAAGAATAAGGGCAGTAGGTTCATGGGAATTTCACCACCTGCAAATTCCTCTCCAAGTCACACCCCACTTTAACTTGGGAGGTATATTAATCAGCAGCAGTCAGTCAACTTCCTGGAACTCTCGAGCAATGTACTCTCTAATTTTGTTGGCGTGTGTGGACAATTTGTTTAAGTGTGTTGCTCCTTTAAATTTTTTTGCATCAGACAAACATGAGCAATGTGGCCGATGTGGTATATTTGGACTTTCAGAAGCGTTTCACAAAGTCCCGCATAAGAGATTATTGTGCAAGATTAAAACACATGGGATTGGGGGAAGTGTATTGAGGTGGATAGAAAACTGGTTGGCAGAGAGGAAACAAAGCGTAGGAATTAATGGGTCCTTTTCAAATTGGCAGGCAGTATATTAATGATTTGGATGAGGAAACAAAATGTAACATCTCAAAGTTTGCAGATGATAACAAGTTGGGTGGGAGGGTGAACTGTGACAAGGATGCAGAGATCCTACAACATGATCTGGACAGGTTGGACGAGTGGGCAAATTAATGGCAGATGCAGTGTAATTTGGATAAGTGTGAGGTTATTCACTTTGGAAGCAAAAATAGGAAGGCAGATACCTCCTGAACGGTTGTAAATTCGGAGAGGGGAGTGTGCATCAGGACCTCGGTGTCCTTGTGCACCAGTCACTGAAGGTAAGCATGCAGATGCAGCAGGCGGTAAAGAAGGCTAATGGTTTGTTGGCCTTCATTGCGAGGGGTTTCGAGTACAGGAGCAGGGGTGTGTCATTGCAATTATACAGGACTTGGTGAGGCTACACATAGAATACTGTGTGCCGTTTTGGTCTCCTTTTCTGAGGAAGGATGTTCTTCCTCTCGAGGGAGTGCAGCGAAGGTTTACCAGACTGATTCCAGGGATGGCAGGAATGTCATATGAGGAGAGATTGAGTAGGTCAGGATTGTTCTTGTTGGTGTTCAGAACAATGAGGGGGTATCTCATAGTGATTGATTAAATTCTAACAGGACTAGACAGGGTAGATGCAGCGAAGGTGTTCCCAATGTGGGTATGTCCAGAACCAGGGTTCACAATCTGAGGATTCAGGGTAAACCATTTCAGACAGAGATCAGGAGACATTTCTTCACCCAAAGAGTGGTGAGTCTGCACAATTCATTACCACAGGAAGTAGTTGATGCTAAAACATTGAATATATTCAAGAGGCGGCTAGATATAGCTCTTGGAGCGAATGGGATCAAAGGTTATGGGGGGAAAGCAGGATTAGGCTATTGAGTTGGATGATCAGCCATGATCGTGATAAATGGCGGAGCAGGCTCGAAGGACCAAAAGGCCTCCTCCTGCTCCTATATTCATAGAATTTACAATGCAGAAGGAGGCCATTCGGCCCATCGAGTCTGCACCAGCTCTTGGAAAGAGCACCCTACCCAAGGTCAACACCTCCACCCTATCCCCATAACCCAGTAACCCCACCCAACACTAAGGGCAATTTTGGACACTAAGGGCAATTTATCATGGCCAATCCACCTAACCTGCACATCTTTGGACTGTGGAAGGAAACCGGAGCACCCGGAGGAAACCCAAGTGCACACGGGGAGGATGTGTAGACTCCGCACAGACAGTGACCCAAGCCGGAATCGAAACTGGGACCCTGGAGCTGTGAAGCAATTGTGCTATCCACAATGCTACCGTGCTGCCCATACATATTCTATGTATCAATGTATGTAATAACTTGAAGGGGCTGACTAATGCACAGCCTGCATGGGAACTTTCAGCTTGCAGCATGAGTGTGTAGTATAAAGAGATAATTGCTCCAATCTAACAGCATTGTGGAAGTACCTGCACCGCATGGACTACAACGGTTCAAGAAGTCTGCTCAACATCACTTTCTCATGGGCAATTAGGGCTGAGCAATAAATGCTGGCCTTCCCAGTGGAGCCCACATCTTATGTTCAAATGAAAAAATGAGAAGAGCTTTCAGTTTTTCTGCTGGTATGCTGGTTTCTTTGTAATGTTTAGGTATGATAAAATTTGTGGATATGGAAGAGCAGGTTTGATGTGCAAATGACTTGCAGTATCACTTTTTGGCAAATCTGCATATTAGAATGGGACAATAAGTCTCACTCTAATGTGCATATTCCCGAGGCTTTGGGATTCAACCCCATCACCTCAGAGACCTTGGGCGAGCGCTGTTCCGCACCGGCGGAATAGCACTCGTTGAGGTTTCCCAGGGGATCGCATGCCCTTTGGGCAGGGTGGTGCTCTGGCAGTGCCGGTGATGCCTGGGTACCTTGGCAGTGCCAACCTGGCAGTACCAAGGTGCCCAGGTGGCCCTGCCAGCTGGCATGGGCAGTGCCAAGCTGGCATTATTTGCACCTGCGCGATCGAACTGGTGTTGCCCGGCGCGAGTGCGGGGGGGGGGTTGCGGGGTGGGGGCAGGGATAGTCCCATATTGCGCTCGGGCTTAGGGGGAGGGGGAGTCAGGGATTGTTTCAGGGATGTCGGAGATTGGAAGGCCATTTTAAAATGGCGTCTCGATCTCTCGCTATAATGGGGAGTTCCGGTGAACAGAGCTCCCCACTGTACAAAACGGGGCTCTGTGCAACCTTGGCTGCACATTCCCCGTTCAGACCCCTTATTCAACGCGAGTCACGTTGAATAGCCATGTGTTTCTCGGCACTGCGAGCGCTGGGAAACACACAGCTAAATGTGCTGACCAGGGGACTTTGCTCCCTTTTGGGACAATCGTGTTTTCAGGTCTTGCGAAAGAATGGCTTTGAATAGGAAATCATGCAAACAGTCTTGATTTCAACACATTTGTGTTACAGCGAAATGAAGCAGCATTAAGATGCCATTGATTAAACTTAGCAGCAACCAAATAGGACGCTCAAAGCAGCAACAATAATATTTGTACTAGCACAATAAGGAAATGTTGACGGGTTGAAAGAGATATAGAGAGATTGATGGAGAAGTGTGCAGCTGGAAGGGAGGGGTGGGGGCAATGAACTTAAGAATGTGGAGCAGATCAGCTTTTATTTTAGCCGTTTAGGATTGCAAGAGAGATCCACAGCATTCCTTCCAGATATGGGAAGAGTGAGGACATTTCAGATAGACCAATTTATTCATATAATTAAAACCTATTCAAAATCAGTAGTAATTTGTTGTTAGATCATTTCTGACTGCATATAAAATCTGTTCACAAATTTAGTTTATTTGCTACATGCCATCTACCAACTTTCAAATTAACAAAGCAGTCTTAAAATTTCTGAAATCATTTCCCTCAAGTAGATGTGTTTGCTTGGGGAGTTTTTAAATCGCAAGAGCAGGTTGAAAATATTAGACTAATTTACATTGAAAAAGACTGATGCGACTTCAACTGGATGAGTGATTTGAGGTTTTTGTCAGCTTGCTTCTCCAGAATGCTGTCTAAATGTGGTGCTTTGTCAGCCAGATAATCCATAAATAAACTCACTCCCTACACAGTTCATTCTAAGGTTAAAGTTCACTTCAGGAGAGTCCGCATTGCAAGAAATCAGTTGAGATGACCTGCACAGAGCTCTTTTGTGCCAAGTGCCCACTGACCTCACTTCAATTATATTTAGAGGACTCAAACTCTTGACGAATTCAGTTAATGTAATACACCAAAGAATGGTGTCACTCCTTTACATTTTTTGCACCAGCCAAACATGAGCAATAACTTGAAGGGGAAACATGGAAACCTTATATACCCGACAATACACCCTTTTGCTACAACACATTCTGATACACCAGAGCCTTTCCTATTTCTGTTTTGCTTCTGTAATAGAGAAACCTTGTGTCCAATGAATAAAACATGCATCTAAAAATATTTTTATGTTATGACATAAATTATTATAGAGGGGTCCTACTTAACCATGGAAACAAGATAAAATATGCTCTGCAGAACATGTTGAACTAGTCAAAATGAATATCAAGTTTAATTTATATTTACACTGGGTACTGTTAGCCTCCCACCTGAGCAGCTACAGTATTTTACAGACAGCTGGAACAGACATTTTGGGCTGGACAAGTTGCTAAATGAAAGGGCAGTGACTTGCATTATTAGCTACATGGCCTAAATTTTCTGAGCAAACATGTACTCATAAAATTACCGCCTGTACACATTGATTAATTAATGGTACCAAAGTGATTAGTCTTACTGGCTAAATATACACATCGGTAAGAAGTTGGGGTGATTGGTATTGCTTTGTGGAGACAATGGTTGTACAGAACTGCAATGATGGGAATAAGTACTAAATGCAGTGCAGACACTGGTCAAATGTCAATGGTGTGCAGGGTATTAAGGAACATTCTTTAGGTCTACACATGTTGAGGTAGATGCAACATTTTGTTTTTTGGCAGGAAATTGTAACTTTAATTTCAGCATGAATCACAGCTGTGTGCATTATGATGAAGCCATTCTTGGTATTCAATTAAACAGCAACTGAGGTACATTTGCCATTTCTTAATTGAAGATAATCTGAACAATGCTTTTTTGAAATGAAATTGTTATTTGGTGGTTTCTGTGTTGTGCGGAGAATAGAAATGTTATATGTAGAATGCAATAGTCAGGATTGAAAAATACAAGCTGTAACAGTACAGTATAGTGATACTGTCTTCTCAGCACTATTTACAAAGTGCTGGTGCAACAATGCTGAATAATATTGGCGCCAATGATAATTATGAGCAACATAAGTCAAAATATCTTCAAAAGGAAGATTTGCGTCTTTTATCTTCTCATCAAGCGAGAAAAAACTTTGCATTTATATTCTTTACGTTGTCAGGAAATTGCAAATCACTGCACGGTTAATTATTTTTAAATATTCCAACTGTTCTTTTGTCAGTAATTGATGCAGTTGATTTGCATACAGAAATATCGCACAGGTAATACTGGGACAAATGACCAGTTAATCAGACTCAATAAGGGAAATGAGTGAAAGAGCGAGCAGACTGAAGCCCCTCTCTATCCAATTTCCCAGCCCTCCAAGGTGGAAAAAATAATTCAACCCAAAGCCTTCATAGCTACAGAACGAGTAGTCCTGAGAGATTCAAAACTAATGTCACAGATTTTGCCATGGGACTCAGCTGAAGACATACTGCAGTGTCCTCCGCAGCTGACTCCATGGAGGTTTTGATGCCGTGGGCTGCAGAATTTCAAGACCTTGCTTTAGAACCCCACATGGGAGTACTGGAATCCACAACATTAGCCACTATGTACTGAAAACATCTGGGAAAACAGGGCAATTCCTCTTGCAATCTCATCCTTAGAAAGTATTCCTTCCATGTAAAATGGCACTGAGATCCACATCTCTTCTTTTTGACAGTGAAAAGTCATGAACCAACCTTCCAAACAGCTTGACTCTTTGCTGTGCTGTCATCGCTCTTCTTCAATTGTGCTCTATCCAACTATTATGCATCTTCCTCTATTTCACTGTGTAACTCTCCCAGAGTGCCTATCTGTAAACTGGTGATTGGCAGAGTCTTGGGCAATGGTGAAAAGTAGGCTCTTCCTCATCACTCTCCCTCAAACTAAGTTTAGAGTTGTTGGTGGTTTAGTAGTAATGTCACTGGACTTGTGAGGTACCCTCAATAATGATGCTTAGAGATTAAACTGTAAAGAAGGCTTTATTAGGCTAATAACTATGCTACAGATTTGGACGAGAGCTGACTGCTATACAGACCATGAGGCAGGCCTTTATGTATGGCTCCCAGATGGGCGGAGCCAGAGGCGGAGTCCCCAGGGTTCCAAGCCTGGTCTTAAAGGGGACATCACCTTACATGATGATAAGGCAGTAACTGTTCATCACAACTTGTAATCCAGAGACCCAGTGGTGAATTCTCTTAGAACATGGGTTCAAATCCCACCACAGCAGCTGGTGGAATTAGTATTCATAAATAAATCTGGAATTGAAAAGCCAGTATCAGTAATTATGACCATTAAACCAACATCAATTGTTGTAAAAATCCCCTTGGTTCACTCGTGTCCTTTATGGAAGGAAATCTGCCATTTCTGCCTGGTCTGGCCTACATGTGACTCCATTCTCACACCAACGTGCTCGACTCTTAACTGCCCTCTGAAATGGCCATGCAAGCCATTCAGTTCAAGGCAATTAGGGATGGGCAAAAACAACGCCCAAAACCAATGAAAGAAAAACAAAAATCTGACCCATCTGTTTGACTCAGAAAAAAAAGACAAGAAATTGTTAGGAAGTTTCTTGAATGGCTATGATGTATTCGCTCATTTCCAGTGCTCAGCCAGACAAAATTTACATTAGTTATGAAGTTGAAGTGACTCAAGCAGTGAGTCAAGGAGTGAGGGCTGAGCAAACGTAATGGGAAAATCCAGAGAAGCCTCCAGCTTCCACAGCCTTCTAAGGGCTTTAAATTTTTTTTTACTCAAGATGTACAGTGCTACCTTTTTAGAAAGTAAATTCATAGTCCTCCACACTAACTGCTTATTCTCTTCTCCAAGAAATCTTTTAAAACATCCGTGTTAACACTCTGCTATGCCATGGTGTAATAATGCAAGTTACAGACTTCTTGAGAAACACAAAACTTATTTTTTTTATTATTTTTTATTCTCCTCCTTTTTCACATTTTCTCCCACATTTACACCCATCAACAATAAACAACAATCAGCAAGATATGTCAATCCCCATAATAACAATGATCCCATCCGCCCACCAACCCGCATGTTTACATAAACAAATGACAAAAAGGAATCAGGGATTACCCATAGTCACCCTTAATCTACACAGACCCCCCCCCCCCCCCCGCCCCCCCAACTAATGTTCGATGTTATCCAGTTCTTGAAAGTGCAGAATAAATAGTGCCCATGACTTGTAGAACCCCTCCGAGCTTCCCCTCAGTTCGAACTTAACCTTCTCACGGGTCAAGTATTCCAACAGGTCCCCCCGCCACGCCAGGGCACTGGGTGGAGAGGCTGCTCTCCATCCCAGCAGGATCCGCCTTCGGGCGATCAACGAGGCAAAGGCTATGATATCTGCCTTCGCTCCCGTTTCCAACACTGGCTGGTCCGACACCCCGAATATGGCTTCCTGGGGACCCGGGTCCAGTTTCACACGCACCACCTTGGAAATTACCCTAAACATCTCCTTCCAGTACTCCCCTAGCTTTGGACAGGACCAAAACATATGAACGTGATTCGCGGGCCCCCCCCCGCAACGCTCACACACATCCTCTACTCCTTCAAAAAATCATCTCATCCTCGCCCTCATGAGGTGCGCTCTATATACCACCTTCAGCTGTATCAGCCCAACCTCGTACATGAGGTGGAGGCATTCACTCTCCGGAGCACCTCACACCAGACCCCCTCCTCTATAACCTCTCCCAGCTCTTCCTCCCACTTTGCTTTGATCCCTTCCAGTGGTGCCTTCTCCTCTTCCAAAATAGCTCCGTAAACCACTGACACTATCTCCTTCTCCAGTCCCCCTGGCGTCAGCACCTCCTCCAGCAATGTGGAGGCCGGCTCCCCCAGGAAGTTCTGTATCTCCTTACTGGCAGAATCTCGAACCTGTATCGAAACATTTCCCCCTGCTCCAGCCCGTACTTCCAGCTCCTTCAATCCTGCAAACCGAACGCCAAGAAACAAATCTTTTAGTGTCTTAATCGCCTTCTCCTCTCATTTCCGAAAATTTCCATCCCACCTCCCTGGCTCAAATCTGTGGTTCCACCGAATCGGCATTTCCCTTGACCCTCCCCCCAGCCGAAGTGTTGGCGAAACTGCCTCCAAATTGTCAATGAAGCTATTATTACCGGACTCCCTGAGTACATCCCCGGGGCTATCGGGAGCGGCGCTATTGCTAGGGCTTTCAATCCCGACCCCCTGCACAAACTCTACTCCATTCTGACCCACTGGGAATCAACCCCTCTGACCCAGCTCCGCACCTGATTGGCTGTTGCGGGGAGTGATTTGCCTCAGGTGCAGTTACTGCGACTAGAAGGAGCTCTCAGTGAGGACAGACTGCGGGGACAAGTTGAGGCAAGAATCCTGCAAAGCGCGGCAGAGCGGCGACGCTGATTGGCTGTTGTGGGGAGTGAATTGTGGAAAGCTGCTGTCGGGTGAGTTTCTAGAACGAATATATTTCAGGCAGTGGCTAAACCAGAGACACTACACAGGTAGCGTCCCCCACCCATCCTCCTCCTCTAACCAAAAAAAAATATAATTTTGGGTGGGTTGGTGAGATAAGCTTTTCTTTCCTTTTCCTCTCTCCACCCTTCCACCACCTCTAACCTGTGGGAGTGTGAAAATCAGGTAAGCTTTTTTTTCCTCTCTGAAATTGTCAAGTGGATAAATGGAAGGGATGGCAGAGAGGGCAGCACAATGTTCCTCCTGCAGGATGTTCGAGGTGAGGGACACCGTCAGTGGCCCTGCTGAGTTCACCTGCGGAAATGCACCCATCTCCAGCTCCTCAAGGAGGCTGGAGCTGTTTAGCACAGGGCTAAATCGCTGGCTTTGAAAGCAGACCAAGGCAGTCCAGCAGCACGGTTCAATTCCCGTAACAGCCTCCCCGAACAGGCGCTGGAATGTGGTGACTAGGGGCTTTTTACAGTAACTTCATTGAAGCTTACTGGTGACAATAAGCGATTTTCATTTTCATTCATTTCATTTCATTCAAAGATCGTGTTAGGGAACTTGAGCTGGATGAACTGAGGATAATTCGGGAGGCAGAGTCGGTTAGAGATGAAAGCTACAGGGATGTAGTTACTCCTAAGAATGAAGGTAGCTGGGTGACATTTAAAAGGATGGGGAAGAAGCAGTCAGTGCGGGGATCCTCTGCACTTGTTCCCCTCAATAACAGGTATACCGTTTTGCATACTGTTGGGGGGGGTTACCTACCAGAGGTAAGCCATGGTGACCAGGTCTCTGGCACTGAGTCTGTCCCTGTGACGCAGAAGGGAAGGGGGGAGAGCAGGAGAGCATTAATTATTGGAGACTCTATAGTTAGGGGTACAGATACGCGGTTCTGTGGCAACGATAGAGGCTCACGGTTGGTGTGTTGCCTCCTGAGTGCCAAGGTCTGTGACGTCTCTGATCATGTTTTCAAGATCCTTAAGGGGGAGGGGCAGCAGCCACAAGTCGTGGTACACATCAGTACCAATGACATAGGTAGGAAAAGGACGGGGACGTAAAACAGAAATTCAGGGAGCTAGGGTGGAAGCTGAGAGCCAGGACAGACCGTGTTGTCATCTCTGGTTTTCTGCCAGTGCCACGTGCTAGCGAGGTGAGGAACAGGGAGAGAGTGCAGTTAAACACGTGGCTACAGGGATGGTTAGGAGGGAGGGTTTCCGTTACTTGGATAATTGGAGCATATTCTGGGGAAGGTGGGACTTGTACAAACAGGACGGGTTACACCTGAACCAGAGGGGCACCAATATCCTGGGAGGGAAATTTGCTACAGCTCTTTCGGGGGGTTTAAACTAATTTGGAAGGGGAATGGGAAACTGATTTGTAGTCCAGGAGATAGCATTGCTGGATTTCAGTAAGTTGAGGGCAGTGCAGTACTGAGGAAGGTACCAAGGTCACAAGAGTGGACCTGCAGGCATGAAGGTGGTTTGAAGTGTGTCTACTTCAATGTGAGGAGCATCAGGAATAAGGCTGGTGTGCTTGAAGCATGGATTGGTACCTGGGACTACGATATTGTGGCCATTACGGAGATGTGGATAGAACAGGGGCAAAAATGATTGTTGGAGGTTCCGGTGTTTAGATGTTTCAGTAAGATTAGGGAAGGTGGTAAAAGAGGTGGAGGAGTAGCATTGTTAATCAAGGATAGTATAATGGCTGCAGAAAGGCAGTTTGAGGAGGATCTGTCTACTGAGGTAGTGTGGGGTGAAGTTAGAAATAGGAAAGGAGCGGTCACTTTGTTAGGAGTTTTCTTATAGGCCCCCAAACAGTAACAGAGATGTGGCGGAAAAGATTGCAATGCAGATTTTGGATAGGTGCGGTAGTCACAGGGTTGTTGTCATGGGTGACTTGAACTTTCCAAATATTGATTGGAACCACTATAATTCGAATAGTTTGGATGGGGCTGTTTTTATCCAGTGTGTGCAGGAGGGTTTCCTCACACAATATGTGGATAGGCCGACAAGAGGCGGGGCCACATTGGATTTGGTACTGGGTAATGAACCGGGCCAAGTGTTAGATTTGGTTGTGGGAGAGCACTTTGAAGATAGTGACCACAATTCGGTGACTTTCACTATAGTAATGGAGAGGGATAGGAACATACGGCAGGGCAAGGTTTATAACTGGGGGAAGGATAATTACGATGCGATTAGGCAAAAATTGGGGAGCATAAGATGGAAACAGGAACGGTCAGGGATAGGCACAATTGAGATGTGGAGCTTGTTCAAGGAGCAAATACTGCGTGTCCTTGATATGTATGTCCCTGTCAGGCAGGGAGGAAATGGTCGAGGAGGGAACCATGGTTTACAAAAGAGGTTGAATGTCTTGTCAAGACGAAGAAGGGGGCTTATGTAAGGATGAGAAAACAAGGTTCAGTTAGGGCACATGAGGGATACAAGATAGCTAGGAAGGAGCTCAAGAAAGGGCGTAGGAGAGCTAGGAGGGGGTATAAGAAGTCCTTGGCGGGTAGGATCAAGAAAAACCACAAGGCTTTTTACACTTATGTGAGGAATAAAAGAATGACCAAGGTGAAGTTAGAGCCGGTCAAGGACGTAGTGGGAACGTGTGCATGCAGTTTGAAGATATAGGAGAGGCCCTAAATGAATACTTTTCTTCAGTATTCACAAAGGAGAGGGGCCATGTTGTTGAGGAGGATAGTGCGATACAGGCTGGTAGGCTGGAGGAGGTAGATATTCGGAAGGAAGATGTGTTAGAAATGTTGAGAAGCCTGAGGATAGATAAGTCTCCTGGGCCTGATGGGATATATCCTAGGAATCTTTGGGAGGCGAGGAATGAGTTTGCAGAGCTTTTGGCTTTGATCTTTATGTCCTCACTGTCTACAGGAATAGTGCCAGAAGACTGGAGAGAGACAAATGTTGTCCCCTTGTTCAAGAAAGGCAATAGGTATAACCCTGGGAATTATAGGCCTGTTAGTCTGAGGGATAGGATATATGATCATTTGGAAAGATACAGCTTAATCCAGGATAGTCAGCATGGATTTGTGAGGGGTAAGTTTTGCCTCACAAGTTTGATTGTATTCTTTGTGGAGGTAACTGAGTACATAGATGAAGGTAGAGCAGTTGATGTCGTATACATGGACTTTAGTAAGGCATTTGATAAGGTGCCCATGGTCGGCTCATGCAGAAAGTAAGGAGGCATGGCATAGAGGGAAATTTGGCCGATTGGATCAGTAACTGGCTATCACATAGAAGACAGAGAGTGGTGGTAGATGGTAAATTTTCATCCTGGAGCCCAGTCACCAGCAGTGTACCACAGGGATTAGTGCTGGGTCCTCTGCTATTTGTGATTTTTAGCAATGACTTGGATGATGGAGTTGAAGGTTGGGTTAGTAAATGAAATGAAATGAAATGAAAATCGCTTATTGTCACAAGTAGGCTTCAAATGAAGTTACTGTGAAAAGCCCCTAGTCGCCACATTCCAGCGCCTGTTCGGGGAGGCTGTTACGGGAATTGAACCGTGCTGCTGGCCTGCCTTGGTTTGCTTTCAAAGCCAGCGATTTAGCCCAGTGTGCTAACTGCGGATGACATCAAGATTGGTGGAGTAGTGGATAATGTGGAGGGCTGTTGTAGGCTGCAAAGAGACATTGTTAGGATGCAGAGCTGGGCTGAAAAGTGGCAGGTGGAGTTTAACCCTGATAAGTGTGAGGTGATTCATTTTGGTAGGACAAATTTGAATGCGGATTACAGGGTTATCGGCAGGGTTCTGAAGAATGTGAAGGAGCAGAGAGATCTCGGAGTTCATGTCCATAGATCTCTGAAAGTTGCCACCCAAGTAGATAGAGCCATGAAGAAAGCCTATAGTGTGTTAGCATTTATTAACAGGGGGATTGAGTTTAAGAGCAGTGAGGTTATGCTGCAACTGTACAAGATATTGGTTAGACCACATCTGGAGTATTGTGTGCAGTTCTGGTCACCTCATTATAGGAAAGATGTGGAAGCATTGGAAAGGGTGCAAAGGCAATTTATCAGGATGCTGCCTGGATTGGAGGGTAGGTCTTACGATGGTGACAAACATTAATCCTGTTTCTCTCTCTAAATATGCTGCCACCACTTGGTTTCTATATTTTTTTCATGTATTTTCACTTTTTAAATAAAGTTTGTTTGACAATTTTTGTCATACTAATCAACACAAACCAGAACAACAGATTGCAAAAAATCACAAGAAAATATAAAACTAAAAAAAACACACAGCACTTAATTAACTTAAATACCAAAACTAACCGAAACACCCAACAACTGACGGTGACTAAATCCTTAAAAAAGGAAATAAATGGAAGCCATCTTAGATTTAGCCTCTCCACCAACCCCCTGATGGTGAATTTGACTTTCTCCAAGTGTAACAATGACACCCAACCAAGCAGAGGCATTGGGCAGAGTGGGAGACCTCCAACCAATCAGTATTCACCTCCTGGCTAGCAGCGAAGCAAAGGCGACAACATCTGCCTCTACCCCATACCGAATCAGCGGACAATCCAACACCCCACATATGGCCACCAATGGTCACAGGTCTAAATCACATGGAGTATCTCCGACATGGTATAAACGAATGATGCCCAGAAGCTTACAAGTTTGGGGCAGGACCAGAACATATGTGTGTGGCTAGCCGGGCCAAGAGAACAGCGATCACACCTATCCTATCATGTATTCTCACTTGACAAATTAAGACAGCTACCAGCAAACAAACTCTCTGAATTGAAATAAGGCGTGGAACATTGCATGATAAATTGCTCTCTTTCATCAATGCCTGAAGGTCAGCAGAAATTTTTTTTAAAGTACAAATAGTTTGTCATTTGAAAAGAAAGAAAAACTAAGAATCCATTTGTTGTACTTTACATACTTTACGGACTTCTACATGGGTCAGAAACAGGTTTTAATATTCTAAATCAGTATTTCCTTTCAAAATCTACAGTATATTGGAAGTTGGTTCTTTCAGGTCAGAGGCAGACTTACATCTTTGGGGCCCCTCTTTGCGGGGCCACCCATCACACCCCTCCCCCATTGGCATCAAGCCCTGCCCCCAATTACATCAAGCCCTGCCCCAAAGACGTGAAGCCCTGCCCACAATGATGTTGAGCCCGGCCACAATGACATCAATGCCCTCCTAATACCGCCCACCCTTAGCTCACACAATGCAGGGCACAAAAACCCCAAATCATTGCTTGAAAGACTGCTGTAGTGTTCTTAACTTATGACAACAACAAGCCTGTACTGATGATAAATTATTTGAAATGCACAATATGCAAAGCAAATAAACCCCAAATCACTGCTTGACAGACTGCTATAATGCTCTTTAACTTATGACATCAATAAGCCTGTACTATTTGCTAAATTGAAGTCCAACCCTATCTGTTGTCAGCATGATGGTAGAGATGGTTAATATTGTGATCTGTGTGTCTTGAGGCGAGCAAACATGAACTGGCTGATGAGCAGCAGGATGGAGAAATCAGCCGATGATATGACTGCAGCACAGCAGGCCATTGCAGGACAGAATGAACCAGTAAAAGTCCACTGCAGGAGCAAGTACTCTAATGAAGTGGAATGTTCAGTCCAAGTCTAACATCAGTGATGTTGCTGGTAACTGTCTGGCAGGTTTCTGTTCTTTAATTGTCCAGAAGAGTAAGAGGGGATTTCCTGAATGCTAGTAAAGAGCGATGGGAGATGGCAGTTACTCACCAATTATAACTGTCTGCTTGTGACTACCAGCCATTATATCAGATCAGCATATGTTCTTCGCTTGAAGAACATAAATTGAGACAGGAGAACATGGTAGAGGGACAGATTTTTTAGATTTTCTTGCTTCATCAGTTGTTTGTAATCCATGGCTTGGATGGCTATTCTTCTGCACGTTTTCTTCACAAAATCGTCAATCACATCATCATCAGTAATTCTTGCCACGGTGCATTTTCAATTGTCAGTATTGCTGAACTTGTCAAATGTTCCTGACTCATCGTACTTTACACATAATTTTTCACTCTTTTCAATACAGAGAAAGAGTCCGGGATTCTCCTGCAATTGGCGGGACGGCCCAACGCCGACGCCAAGAGCGGCGTGAACCACTCCGCCGTCGGGCCGCCCTGAAGTTGCGGAATCCTCCGCACTTCCGGGGGTTAGGCCGGCGCCGGCGGGGTTGGCGCCGCGTCAACTGGCACCGAAGGGCCGCCGTGGGTTGCTGCATGTGCCGAACCGCCGGCGTGTTCTGGCGCACGCGCAAGGGGTTTCTTCTCCGCGCCGGCCATGGCGGAGCCTTACAGAGGCCGGCACGGAGGGAAAAAGTGCCCCCACGGCACAGCAGATCGGTGCCCCCCCCCCTTCCTCCCCGGGCCGGATCCTCCCGCGCCCCCCCCCCCCCCCCCCAAGGACTCCGCTAGCCGCTCTCCAAGCCAGGTCCCGCCGGGATGGACCTTGTCTCTGGCCTCCCAGTTGTGTGTTTCTCGGTAGTGCGCCATTCATTGGCAGTGGGATTCTCTGTTCCCGCCACTGTCAATGAGAATTCCCATTGAAGCCACTCCACATTGCCGGGAAACCCGTGGGCGGAGGTGCACTGCTAGCAGGACCAGAGAATCCAGCTGGCAGCGAACGGCCGGCGGAGAATACTGGCCATTGTCTCTAGTTTCATCAAAAAATAACTACCTGTGTCGTGTACGTTTCTCACAATCAAAGGGACATGTATTCTTTGTTATTGTTAGTGCTCCTGAGGTATAATCATTTCAAATTTCCATGACAAAACTTCTAACTGAAGCTAAAAATTGTGAAGCATTCATTGAATTGTATCAACATTTTGCAGCGATTTGCTGACAGCATTAACTCTTTGAAGTAAACAAAACAGTAAAAACTGCAATTTTGTACTTTTCAAACTTCTCTGCTCAGGATTTTGATTGAGATTTCACGCGTGATTTCTATGAATTTGCTGTGGTTATGTATGAAAAGCATTCCCTTATATCGATAAAGTTCAGTCTCAAAGCCAGAACAGCATCTGCACGAGCAGACCACCTGGTATCACAAATTCACTTGACCATCAAATGTTTTCCATGCGCCTGCTCCAAGTGTGATTGCAGCATATTGCACCGATGCTTGGAAACTGAAAAGAAGGCCTACAAGTTTTGAACAGAATTTTAAAAATGTACAGCAGCCTCACACGATTCAGCAGCTGCATTCCAGATTAACTTCAAGGAGTGACTGGAACATGGGATGAATAATACACAGGTTGTTCAGTTGGCTTGTAGACTTCAATATTTTCCTGCCATATTTGCAGCATTATCAAAGCACAGCCCATGGCAATTTTTGATGCTTAAATTTGGCATCCAAACCCATTTCCTCCAGGCACTCAGGAAGTGTAGGATTGTCGCTAGTCAAAATAGAGAAATCGATCTACAACTTCATCATTGCTGATCACATATCTTAAACTCAATGTTAATTTGTCCACATGACTCACATCTCGTTGGGCGGCATGGTGGCACGGGGTAAGCACTGCTGCCTCACAGTGCCAGGGACCGGGTTCGATTCCAGCCTTGGTTGACTGTGTGGAGTTTGCACGTTCACCCTGTATCTGTGTGAGTTTTCTCCGGGTGCCCCGGTTTCCTCCCACAGTCCAAAGCTGTGCAA
The DNA here is from genome assembly GCF_047496885.1 of Scyliorhinus torazame. Taxonomy (NCBI): domain Eukaryota; kingdom Metazoa; phylum Chordata; class Chondrichthyes; order Carcharhiniformes; family Scyliorhinidae; genus Scyliorhinus; species Scyliorhinus torazame. The sequence continues at coordinate 79,705,429 of NC_092725.1, read as the reverse complement.
GTTAGGTGGATTGACCATGTTAAATTGCCCCTTGGTGTCCAATTATGTGCATATTCAAGGCCGGTAAAAATTTCCCTCTTCAACTTGACACGGTTGTCTCTTCATGTCCTTTTAGAGCTAGTCCTGCCCCCCCCCATTGGCCGGGGCCCCGCGCTGCAGCGTTCTGCGTTTCATTGAAAGTTTGCCTCTGTTTCAGGCACAAAAGAAGTATGTGTGTTCATCTTTCAACTTTTGAATCTCTTTTTCCTCGAGACTCCAGGTGGCATTCAAATAATCTTCCAGGTCTCTATCAATGGTTGGCTGGAAGAGCACATGATTAGCTTGTTGCCACTTTCTTCCCACATACTGTCCTAATGCACATGGCTGAGTTTAGAAGAAACTGCTGCTTCAGGGGAAGCACAGCTACAAACTTGTGTGCTGCACTTACGCTGCCCAGTTGAGGGACATCAGGAGTGGCTGAATGATGGTGTGTTGCAAAGAAAAAGACCACTTTCAAAAAAAGGGAAATGTCTCTAAACAAGCCAAAGGTAAACATTAGACCTACATCTTGCCGTGATTATTTTCATCACACATCTACATCAGGAGACTGTATCAGTAATGATCAATCACCTTGCAGCAGACTAAAATACAAAACAGATTCATTCACAGATAGGATCATTTGCAGTGACAAGTAACATGAGCAAATTGAGATTGGTCCCAGTAACATAGCATTTTGAATCAGTTCTTGCAATAATAGATCAATGGAATGGATTTCTTTGAATAGTGTACTTTGCAAATCTTTAAAAGAAATGATAAACCAAGGCTTCTCAGAAGGGAAACAGCTTCCAATCCCTACCAGCTAGTCTTTTATACACTTGCAAGAGCTGGGGCTTTGCTGGATTTAGTTATGAGTAATAAAATAGATCAGGCATGAATTAAATGTTGGTGAGCATTTCAGCAGTAAAGTCTATAATAATGGGAAGGGTTGAGATACAAATGGAAAGGGAATAAGCTCTAAAAATAAGGGTGTCAGGTTGAAAAAAGGGCAGAGTATAGGCAGATGAGCAGTGAGCTAGCCGAATTGAAACAGAAAGAGTAATTGATACACAGGAGTATAGGACAACAGTGATTTTTTTAATAAGATGGTATGAGTTGTACAATAAATATATTGTATTTAGAAGAGAAAACCACTTCAAGATTCTGTTAGGATTCTGTGAATAAATAACAGTTAAAGTAAGTTAAAAATTGAGTAAGAGAACACATGGATCCAATAGGTATGATAAAAATTAAAAATAATACAATAAAATAATTAAATAAGTTAAAGCAAACCAGGAAATATTAAAAATAACAGAATTATACAATACACAATTAAAAAGATAATTGATAAATATGAGGCGGGACACCTCCAAGAAGAATGAATAGTGCGTTGGATACAAATGAAAATTTACAGAAACATTCAACAAGTATATTGCATCAGTGTTTACAATGCCTGAGAGGTGTTAAATTCTGAATTGGTTAAAAGCAAAATGAGACAGAATAAACAAGAAGAGGTAGATCAGCTGAATTAGAACACAGTGCTGGTCAATGTAATAGACATTTTCTAAAAGGCAGACAGCAATTACCAACCAATTAGTTTAACAATGGTGGTCGGAGAATTTGTAGAATCTTTGATTAAAACATGAAATTACTCTAAAGCTAGATAAATAAAAACTAATTAGAAACGGCCAACATAGATTTCAGAAAGGAAGATTGTGCTTGACAAACCAGATTGAGTTCTTAGAAGAAGTGGCAGATATGGTGGATGAGGTAAACAGACTGAGTGTGTTATCTGAGAGACTCTCACACAGGGAGAGACTATCAGAAAAGATTATGTGGGATGGAAAAAGAGGACAGCAAATTGGTTTCATAGAGGAACCTGTGACTAAAACCCAAGAACATCTCATGTGGACCAAAGTAGGTAGTGGTGTCCAACAGGATGGCCCAGATTTTCACTCTGGTGAAACGGAAGAATTCCCAGCTCTGCAAATTTGACCTTTAATAATGGATCAGATTTCCATTCTGGTGGCACAGGCTGGATTATGGTTGTACCCATTGCCTCCTCCCAGAATGAGTGCAAAGGCTGTCAGGTGCAGAGGCAGGCTGAGTGAAAAAATGAATGGCGTTGAATGAAAAAAATTAAAAAACAGTAAAACAAAAACAATAAAACAATTACTATCCACTTACAGCTTCTTTTGGACCTCAGAATTAATGATACATTATGCGTCCTATTTCAGCAATGTCTGTCAATGTGAACATCACTCATTTCATCCTGAAATCCAAACTATGTGCCCAGTGAATATAGGGCCAGATTTTCACCTCAACAGAGAGCGTCCAGCCCTTACCCCGATCCTCCCATACACATTCACCACACTTCATCCATGTCAACCTATGCCAGTTCGTGCCCATACCCACTACCCATGGCCCCATATATCCCGATGTTAACCCGTGCCCTTTTACCTATCCCCATTGCCCCTCTTACCCCATTATGCCCCACATCCCAAGGCCCTTTTATAGCCCCTATACAAACTTATTGCCAACTTATGCCAATTGATCACTTCACACCCACCCTTTGGCTTACCCCATACATGCCAACTCACCAATGACATCTTTTGCCAGTTTCTTGACAGCTTTAATAGCTGTTTGTCAGTTCCATGACAGCATCCATGGGCTTATGCACTTATTACAAATAATCATGTTTATTTTTAACAATCCCAAAGGGTGCCATATCTCCCCTAAAGGGTACCCTTACTCTCCAAAATGGTGCTGTGCCTCCCTCAAGGGTGTCCTTGGACCAGATCCAAAGGGGTCCACTGGCTATCCAAATGAATCCACCAAGTTCAGACTTTCTCTTAGTTGCTCTAATCTGTACACTTTGCGTTTCACACTCCTGACCTACCAAAATCCCACTTCGGTGGGGGAAGCTGATGATTTAAATGGCTGGATACTTTCACGAACCGCGCATGCGCAAACCCCGGTCCAACTCCAGTCCCGCCCTGTGCAAATGAAACATGTCATGTTTGGGTGAGAGACTTAGGATTACCAGCTTTTTATGGGATTTTCACCTCGACGAAGAGCCTCTTGGTCATGCCAAATATCTAGGCCTACATTCATTCAGCACGTGGTTTGGATTTCAGGATGAAATGAGTGATGTTCACATTGACAAGACGTTGCTGAAAAAGGAGGCATAGTGAATCATTAATTCTCAGGACTTAAGGAAGCTGAAAGTGGACAGTAGTTGAATAGTGCAAAGGGAAAAAAACTGGCAGGTTGAATTTAATATTAGTAAGTGTTCGGATGGAACATTTTGGTAAAATAAAGTGGGAACAATGTTGTGTTTGTTATATTACTGAACTAGTAATCCAGAGGCCAGGTGTAATGACCTGGAGTGAAAATCTCACCAAGGCAGTTGGGATATTTAAACAAAGTTAATTGAAACAATAAAACCAGTATCAGTCATGATGACCATGAAACTAGTGAATGATCATAAAAAACAATCCTCAATGTGGATATGTGTGACTCAAGACCCAGGGCAATGTGGCTGACTCTTAACTATTAACTCAAATGGCACAGCAAGCCCTCAGTTATATCAAACTGCTATGAAAACATCCAATGTAGATTAAAACCAGATAGACCACCCAGCATTGACCTAGGGATTCAACACGACAACGGCATACCGCACTCAGTCAACAACCCTGCAAAATCCTCCACACTAACATCTGGAGACTTCTGCTAAAATTAGCAGAGCAATAGTATGACATAGCCATACTCACAGGATCATGAGCCAACATTCCAGACTCCATCATAATCGATGGGTTCTGTTTCACTGCTGGGACAGACCCACCAGAGATGGCAGCACAGTCAGGTGGGAGTCTTTAACATTGATTCTGGATCTCATGAAGGCTCATAGCATCAGGTTAAATATGGGCAAGGAAACCTCCAGCTGATTTCTACCCCAGTACCCTCTGTCAGCTGATTACCCAGTGCTCCTCTATGTTCAACATCACGTGGAAGAAGCATGGAGGGTAGCAAGGGCACAGAAACAGTTTGAGCTGGCTGAGGCCGAGTGGATATAGCTACCGGACAGGGTGCACAGCCAGTGATGGGAGAACTAATTCAAATGAAACACAACTTGATCTTGTTGCCAACAATCCATCTACTGAAGATGCAACTGTCTATTACATTATGGACTGACCACTCTGAAGTCCTTGAGGAAGTGAAACATTCAATGCTGAGGACACCCTCTATTGTGTTTGCAACACCATCGTTGTGGTACATAAAATAGATTCAGAACAGATCTAGCAGCTCTAAACAGGGCAATTGTGAAGCACTGTTGGCCATCAGTAGCAGCAGGATTGTATTTCACCACAATCTGTAACATCATGGCCTGGCGTATCCCATTCTACCATTGTCCCAACTGATGAGCAGCGTAGGAGATCATGCCAGGGCAACACCAGAGGTAGCTAAAAATAAGATGCCAACTTGTGTAGCTGCAACACAGATCTAATTGTATGCATAAAGTGTACTCTAGACAGAGCTAAGATGTGCCACTGCTAACAGATCAGATCAAAGCTCTGCAGTCTGGCACATACCATCATGAATAGTGATGGATACTTATTAAAAAATGGAAAGAGGAGGCTTTGCAAACATCCCCATCTTCAATGATCGTAAAGGCCAACTTGCAAAAATAAGGCTGAAAGGTTTGCAACCATCTTCACCCAGAAGTGTCGAGTGGATAATCCATCTCGGTCTCCTCCTGAAGTGCCCACCATCATTGATGCCAGTTTTCAACCAATTAATTTACTCCACACGATATCAGGAAACATCATGCGTACGGCATACAGCAAAGACTATGAGACCAGACAACATTCCAGCTGTAATGCTGAAGAGCTGTGATCCGAAACTAGCTGTGCCCCTAGCTTAGCTCTTCGAACACAGCTACAACATCCGAATCTGCCTGACAAAGTGGAAAATTGCCACAATATGCCCTGTCCACAAAAAGCAGGACAAATTCAACACAACTAATTACCTCCTCGTCAATAAAGTCTCAGTCATCAGCAGAATGATGGAAGATGTCACTGGTACTGCTAGCAAGTTATATTTACTCACCAATAATGAGCTAACTAATGCTGAGTTTGCGGTCCACCAGGACCATTGAGCTCCAGCTTTCATTACACCATTGGTCCAAACATGGACAAAAGAGCTGAGTTCCGGAGGCGAGATAAGAGTGACTGCCCTTGACATCAAAGCAGCATGTGATTGAGTGTGAAATCAAGAAAACCTCATAAAATTGAAGTCAATAGGAATCGGAGTAAAAGCTTCCCAGTGATTGGGGTCAGACCTAGTGCAAAGTCAGATGGTTGGTTAAGGTCAATCATCTCAGCCCCAAGACATTGTAGCCAGAGTTCCTCAGGATAGAGTCTAAGGGCCAACCATCTTCAGCTGCTTTATTATTGACTTCCCTCCTACACAAGGTCAGGTGCAGATATTTGCTGATAATTGCACACTATCCAATTTCATTTGCAACTCTTCAGATAATGAAGCAGTCCATGTCTGCATGCAGTAAAATCTGGATAATATCCAGGCTTGGGAGATAAACGGCAAGTAACATTTGTGCCATAAATGTGCCAGACAATAACCATCTTCAACAAGGGAGCGTCTAACCACCTCACCTTGACATTCAAAGGCATTGCCATCATTGAACCACTGATCATAAAATACCTAGGAGTCACTATTGACCATAAGCTTAACTAGATCAAGCAGATAAATACTGTGGCTTCAAAAGCAGGTCAGTAGTTAGGCATTCTGAAGTGTGTAACTTGCCTTCTGTCTCCCAAAGTCTATCCACCATCCACAAAGCATAAGTCAGGAGTATGTAGGAATACTCTCCACTTACTTGAATGAATGCAGCTCCAACAATGTATAAGAAACCTGAACAGGACAAAGCAGCCTGCTTTATCAGCACCCCAACTACCAATTTAAAGATACACCCCAGCACTGGTACACCATGGTTGCTGTATGTACCATCTGCAAGATGCACTGCAATAACTTGCTAAGCTTTCTCCGACAGCATCTCCCAAACCCATGGCCTTTACCTCTCAGAGAAACAAGTTGTAAGGTAGCACCACCAAGTTTTCCTCCAAGCCATAGATCATCCTGACTTAGAAATACACTGCTGTTCCTTCATCATCATTGGGTCGAAATTCTACCGAATAGCACTGTGGCCTTACCTACACCACACGGATTGCAGCGGTTCAAAAGGCAACTGTCACAACCTTCTCAAAAACAATTAGGAATGGGAAATAAATGCTGACCTGACCAACGACATCCACACCTTTGAATGAGGAAGGGCAGATGGATTTGTGGGTTCTGGTTCAGAAAGCATTGACAGCATCTCAACTAGATAAAGCCATAAAAAAAGCTAAATAGTGGCTTTTTTATTTTACCCTGAAGTAAAAAACCTGTTTTAGAAGAACCATAGAATCCCTATAGTGCGGAAGGAGGCCATTCTAGTCTTCACCGACCGTCTGAAAGAGGGCCCCACCTAGGCCCGCTCCCCTGCCCTAGTCCCATATCCGCACCGAGCCTGCACATCCTTGGAAACCAAGGGGCAATGTTAGCATGGCAAATCCACCTAGCCTGCTTATCTTTGGACTGTGGGAGGAAACCGGAGAACCCGGAGGTAGCCCATGCACACGGGGAAAAAGTGCAAATCCCACACACAGTCACTAGGCCCAAATTAACTCAGGTCCTTGGCGCAAAATATAATTTGCCACGGTCCTACTCCCTTTCACAATTGCCATCCAATGAATTTTGCAGGGCAGTAGATGTGAAAAGAATAGCATGGAGTTTGTTTGTGATGCCCTCCATGTGCAAATACCTTCTGCAACATAAAGAATGACACCTATAAAAGTGGAACAGTACACTATCAGCAAAGGAATTGGCTTCAGGAGAGAAGAAAAAGCACATCGGAAGAAAGGAATTAATTCAAAGCAGAGTTTCCAGCAATCCATAAAGGGATCAATAAAATGAGCCATGCCTGTGCCTGCTGCATGAAAAGGAAACCATATGGTTTGCAAATATATTTTGTCCATGATGCTTCCTTGCAACAGACGAACAATAATTAAAATTGCACTGCTGTAGCAAGTGCCCCTTACTTTGTTTCTGCGAGGATACCAGAAACTGAACATAGGATGATTCTTTTTCTGTTTATCTAATTGCTGAATTACATATTACAAATTAATCTCTCAATAACCTTTTGCTCTGTATATAGAGCTTTTTACTCTGAGAATAAATCTTGTCAGCTGATGGGAAGATTGGAGGATCAGCAGGTTAAATTGCTGTTGATTTCTCTATCTGTATGCTTCCCTAGATATTGTAAGGATGTCTTGTGGCACGGTGGTAGTGACTCTGGGCAGAAACTTCTCAAATAAGGGCAGTGTAATTTCCGAGAAAATCGGTGTGAATCCCTCTGGCCCTGGCGGCACAGTCCGCATCACAATCTTTCGGCCTTTTGAAATTTTGTTTCCCCCACTTGAAAAACTGAATTGCCCGACCCAGGGGTAATCTGAGCACTGCAATCACTTGCACTTTATTGGTCCCACAGCAACTGTTCACAATAAAGCCAGGAGGATGGCAGCCAAGAAGCCAGCTCTACGATTTACTGAAGGGCAACTATCTAACCTCAGATTGGCAGGAGACGATCCAGCATGGTCACGAATCCCGCGTAGGAGAGGGTGGCAGCACTCATTAGTGCCAGCAGCCAGACCAAGAGGAAGGGAGTGGAGTGTTGGAAGGTGACGAATGACCCACTGTGACCAGCAAGGGTAATTGCACCCTGTCTCCTCTTGGCACTCTGCCCTTTCGTCACCCCCAGATTGTCATCTGGAACCCACAAGCTGACACCTCATAAATTCCCAGCACCCGACCTCTTAGTATCATCCTCAAACTTCCCTGGTTTCCTCATCAAAACCCCATCCTGCTTAGTGCACTGCCACACATGCTAGTTGTCATCTACCTTTGACCCGCCAGGTGTCCAGCTCCCATTATCCCCTTTTGTGTCACTGTAGGAGAATATAGCCTACAACTGCCGAGAAAGAGTGAAAATGAGCGGAGAATCCCCAAGCTGAGGATCCATGGAGCTCGCAGAGGAGGAGCAGGAATGGGCCTGCACTGAGAGCGAAGCTGGCCTGCAGCAGAATAGTGAAGAGCCACGGCACCTTTATCCAGATGATCCATCTCAAGTTTGCTTTGTTGTCCAAAACCTTCACTGGCCATGTAGTAAAACCATGGCTTGCAGGAACATCAACCAAAGAGCTTGGCCTGTCAACAAGCAGTGCCCCACTACCGAACCTCAAAAATTCCTCGGAGATCTCAGAGGAGGACATGGATGAAGAGTCACAGCTATTCACTGGCACCATCCGCCATCGCAGACACACACACATACCTCGGTGAGTGAACTTAGCAGACAGGCTTTGTGAGCACCACACTGCTTCTGATGCACATCAGGAGGTGGCAGGAACATCCCAGGGATCGGACAGTCGGAGGTCTGCTGGATCCCAAGGACACAGCTGTGCCCAAGCCAGGTGCCGTGACACTGTAAATGTTCGCACCTTGGGATGCAAAGGCAGAGCCAGGAATACCAGGAGGAATTGTCAGCGACATTCCTGCGACTGCAGGATTGAATGGAGGAGTCCCAAAGTCTCCTGTTGAAGGAAATATTGCCAGCAGTGCGTGGCACCAGACCAATAATGCAACGGTGACAGCCACAGTGGAAAACCTGGGGCAAGATGTCAGATCCATGACTACTGAACTCCGAGGCATGGCTCAGCTCCTAAAGACCATGGTTAAGGGGTTCAACACTATGGTCCAGATAATTACAGGCCTCCAGGACTAGCAGCTCACTCCAGCTGCCCCTCCATCCTATGGAATAATCTAGGGATCCATGAATACCTGGAGGGAGGAGGAAGTGTTGGAGCACCTCCCGAAGGCCTTCCACCCAGGGAGCCTTGGAGTAACCAGCCTTTCTGAATCCCCCCTTCCTGAACAGGGTGAGGCAGCAACACCAGTGCCACCCGAGAGTGGGCTGGGGCCCTCCAAGTCCCGGCCCTCCAGAGGACGCCCGCCAAGGGCATTTCAGACAACAGAGCGTGAAAGACCTCCACCTCTGATGTTCATAAGGCCATAAGACATAGGAGCAGAATTAGGCCACTCGGCCCATCGAGACTGCTCCGCCATTCAATCATGGCTGATATTTTTTCATCCCCATTCTCCTGCCTTCTCCCCATAACCCCTGAACCCCTTATTAATCAAGAACCTATCTATCTGTCTTTTTAAAAAAATAAATTTTATTGAAGTTTTCACAAAATATCAACAACAAAATGAAAAAGGAACCCAATAGAATTAAATACAAAACAAAAAAAACAAACCCCCGTGCCCCCATCCCCCCTATACATAAATAATAAATTAACACCCTGAATTAACACATAGCAAACATAGCAAATATATACACCCCCTCAGATCCCCCCCCCCCGGTTGCTGCTGCTGCTGACCATTGTCTACCGTTCTGCCAGGAAGTCCAAGAACGGTTGCCACTGCCTGAAAAACCCTTGCACCGATGTTGATCCAGGATTCCACGCTTGGGGGCCTCGCATCCTTCCACTGAAGAAGAATCCTTTGTCGGGCTACCAGGGACGCAAAGGCCAGAATACCAACCTCTTTTGCCTCCTGCACTCCCTGCTCCCCTGCGACCCCAAATATTGCGAGCCCCCAGCCCGGTTTGACCCTGGATCCTACCACCCTCGACACCGTCCTTGCTACACCCTTCCAAAACTCCTCCAGCGCTGGGCACGCCCAGAACAAGGGTGTGGTTTGCCGGGCTCCCTGAGCACCTAACACACCTGTCCTCACCCCCAAAAAACCGTCTCATCCTTGTCCCGGTCATGTGTGCCCTGTGCAGCACCTTAAACGATATGAGACTGAGCCTCGCGCACGAAGAGGAAGAGTCCACACTCCCAAGGGCATCTGCCCATGTCTCCTCCTCGATCTCTTCCCCCAACTCCTCCTCCGACTTACCTTTCAACTCCACCACCAAGGCCTCCTCCTCCTCCTGCATCACCTGGTAAGTTGCCGAGATCTTCCCCTCTCCAACCCCCTCCCTCCTCCCCCCCCGCACCGAGAGCACCCTGTCCTGTACCGTGCGTGGCAGCAGCAGCAGGAATTCCACCACTTGCCGCTTGGCAAACGCCCTTACCTGTAGATACCTAAAGGTGTTCCCTGGGGGAGCCCGTACTTCTCCTCCAGCTCACCCAGGCTCGCGAACATCCCATCCACAAACTGGTCCCCCAACCTTCTTATCCCTGCCCTGTGCCACCCCGAAAACCCTCCATCTATCCTCCCTGGGACAAACCGGTGGTTCCCCCGTATTGGGGTCCACACCGAGGCCCCAACTTTTCCCCTGTGCCGCCTCCACTGCGACCAGATTTTGAGGGTAGCCGCCCCCACCGGGCTCGTGGTATACCTCATTGGAGAGAGCAGCAGCGGCGCCGTTGCCAGAGCCTCCAGACTCGTACCCTCACAAGACGCCGTCTCCAACCTCTTCCATGCAGCCCCCTCCCCCTCCATCACCCACTTGCGCACCATCGCCACATTGGCGGCCCAGTAGTACCCACAGAGGTTGGGAAGTGCCAGCGCCCCCCGCCCCCCCCATCCCTACTCCGCTCCAGGAACACCCTTCTCACCCTCGGAGTCCCTTGCACCCACACAAACCCCGTTATGCTCCTGTTGACCTGCCTAAAGAAGGCCTTCGGGATAAGAATGGGGAGGCACAGGAACAGGAACAAAAACCTTGGGAGCACCGTCATCTTAACTGACTGCACCCTATCCGCCAAGGACAGCAGCAACGCGTCCCACCTCTTAAACTCCTCCTCCATTTGATCCACTAGCCTCGTGAAATTAAGTCTACGCAGGGCCCCCAGCTCCTGGCCACGTGGACCCCCAAATACCTGAAGCTCCTCTCCACCCTTTTTAGTGGGAGCTCGCCAATCCCTCTCTCCTGGTCCCCTGGGTGAACCACGAACAAATCGCTCTTCCCCATGTTGAGCTTGTACCCTGAAAAATCCCCGAACCCCCTGAGGATCCTCATTACCTCCGGCATTCCCCCCCACCGGGTCAGCCACATATAGCAGCAAGTCGTCCGCATAGAGCGACACCCTATGCTCCTCCCCACCCCGCACCAACCCCCTCCAGTTCCTCGACTCCCTCAGTGCCATCGCCAGGGGTTCAATCGCTAATGCGAAGAGCAGGGGGGACAGGGGACACCCCTGCCTCGTCTCTCGATGTAACCGAAAGTACTCAGACCTCCTCTTGTTCGTGGCCACACTCGCCATCGGGACCTCGTACAGCAGCCTAACCCACCTGACGAACCCCTCCCCCAAACCCGAGCCTCTTCAGCACCTCCAACAAGTACCCCCACTCTGCCTTATCGAAGGCCTTCTCAGCATCCATCGCCACCACTATCTCCGCCTCCCCCTCCCTCGCTGGAATCATAATAACGTTCAGGAGCCTCTGCACATTCGCGTTCAACTGCCTCCCCTTCACGAACCCTGTCTGGTCTTCGTGGATGACCTGCGGCACACAATCCTTAATTCTCGTGGCTAAGACCTTCGCAAGCACCTTGGCATCTACGTTTAACAAGGAAATCGGCCTGTAAGACCCACACTGCAGGGGATCCTTGTCCCGCTTCAGGATCAAGGAAATCAGTGCCCGGGACATCATCGGGGGCAAAGCCCTCCCCCTCCCTTGCCTCATTGAAGGTCCTAACCAGCAACGGGCCCAACAGGTCCACATATTTTTAACATAGAACATAGAACATAGAAAATACAGCACAGAACAGGCCCTTCGGCCCACGATGTTGTGCCGAACCTTTGTCCTAGATTAATCATAGATTATCATTGAATTTACAGTGCAGAAGGAGGCCATTCGGCCCTTTGAGTCTGCACCAGCTCTTGGAAAGAGCACCCTACCCAAACTCAACACCTCCACCCAACACCAAGGGCAATTTGGACATTAAGGGCAATTTATCATTGGCCAATTCACCTAACCCGCACATCTTTGGACTGTGGGAGGAAACCGGAGCACCCGGAGGAAACCCACGCAGACACGGGGAGGACGTGCAGACTCCGCACAGACAATGACCCAAGCCGGAATCGAACCTGGGACCATGGATCTGTGAAGCAATTGTGCTATCCACAATGCTACCGTGCTGCCCTTAAGAACAAATAAATCTACACTATATCATTTTCCCGTAATCCATGTACCTATCCAACAGCTGCTTGAAGGTCCCTAATGTTTCCGACTCAACAACTTCCACAGGCAGTGCATTCCATGCCCCCACTACTCTCTGGGTAAAGAACCTACCTCTGATATCCCTCCTATATCTTCCACCTTTCACCTTAAATTTATGTCCCCTTGTAATGGTGTGTTCCACCTGGGGAAAAAGTCTCTGACTGTCTACTCTATCTATTCCCCTGATCATCTTATAAACCTCTATCAAGTCGCCCCTCATCCTTCTCCGCTCTAATGAGAAAAGGCCTAGCACCCTCAACCTTTCCTCGTAAGACCTACTCTCCATTCCAGGCAACATCCTGGTAAATCTTCTTTGCACCTTTTCCAGAGCTTCCACATCCTTCCTAAAATGAGGCGACCAGAACTGTACACAGTACTCCAAATGTGGCCTTACCAAAGTTTTGTACAGCTGCATCATCACCTCACGGCTCTTAAATTCAATCCCTCTGTTAATGAACGTGAGCACACCATAGGCCTTCTTCACAGCTCTATCCACTTGAGTGGCAACTTTCAAAGATGTATGAACATAGACCCCAAGGTCTCTCTGCTCCTCCACAATGCCAAGAACTCTACCGTTAACCCTGTATTCCGCATTCATATTTGTCCTTCCAAAATGGACAACCTCACACTTTTCGGGGTTAAACTCCATCTGCCACTTCTCAGCCCAGCTCTGCATCCTATCTATGTCTCTTTGCAGCCGACAACAGCCCTCCTTACTATCCACAACTCCACCAATCTTCGTATCGTCTGCAAATTTACTGACCCACCCTTCAACTCCCTCATCCAAGTCATGAATGAAAATCACAAACAGCAGAGGACCCAGAACTGATCCCTGCGGTACACCACTGGTAACGGGGATCCAGGCTGAATATTTGCCATCCACCACCACTCTCTGACTTCTATCGGTTAGCCAGTTCGTTATCCAACTGGCCAAATTTCCCACTATCCCATGCCTCCTTACTTTGTGCAGAAGCCTACCATGGGGAACTTTATCAAATGCCTTACTAAAATCCATGTACACTACATCCACTGCTTTACCTTCATCCACATGCTTGGTCACCTCCTCAAAGAATTCAATAAGATTTGTAAGGCAAGACCTACCCCTCACAAATCCGTGCCGACTATCCCGAATCAAGCAGTGTCTTTCCAGATGCTCAGAAATCCTATCCTTCAGTACCCTTTCCATTACTTTGCCTACCACCGAAGTAAGACTAACTGGCCTGTAATTCCCAGGGTTATCCCTAGTTCCTTTTTTGAACAGGGGCACGACATTCGCCACTCTCCAATCCCCTGGTACCACCCCTGTTGACAGTGAGGACGAAAAGATCATTGCCAACGGCTCTGCAATTTCATCTCTTGCTTCCCATAGAATCCTTGGATATATCCCGTCAGGCCCGGGGGACTTGTCTATCCTCAAGTTTTTCAAAATGCCCAACACATCTTCCTTCCTAACAAGTATTTCCTCGAGCTTACCAATCTGTTTCACACTGTCCTCTCCAACAATATCGCCCCTCTCATTTGTAAATACAGAAGAAAAGTACTCATTCAAGACCTCTCCTATCTCTTCAGACTCAATACACAATCTCCCGCTACTATCCTTGATCGGACCTACCCTCGCTCTAGTCATTCTCATATTTCTCACATATGTGTAAAAGGCCTTGGGGTTTTCCTTGATCCTACCCGCCAAAGATTTTTCATGCCCTCTCTTAGCTCTCCTAATCCCTTTCTTCAGTTCCCTCCTGGCTATCTTGTATCCCTCCAATGCCCTGTCTGAACCTTGTTTCTTCAGCCTTACATAAGTCACCTTTTTTCTCTTAACAAGACATTCAACCTCTCTTGTCAACCATGGTTCCCTCACTCGACCATCTCTTCCCTGCCTGACAGGGACATACATATCAAGGACACGTAGCACCTGTTCCTTGAACAAGTTCCACATTTCACTTGTGTCCTTCCCTGCCAGCCTATGTTCCCAACTTATGCACTTCAATTCTTGTCTGACAACATCGTGTTTACCCTTCCCCCAATTGTAAACCTTGCCCTGTTGCATGTACCTATCCCTCTCCATTACTAAAGTGAAAGTCACAGAATTGTGGTCACTATCTCCAAAATGCTCCCCCACTAACAAATCTATCACTTGCCTTGGCTCATTACCCAGTACTAAATCCAATATTGCCCCTCCTCTGGTCGGACAATCTACATACTGTGTTAGAAAAGCTTCCTGGACACACTGCACAAACACCACCCCATCCAAACTATTTGATCTAAAGAGTTTCCACTCAATATTTGGGAAGTTAAAGTCGCCCATGACTACTACCCTGTGACTTCTGCACCTTTCCAAAATCTGTTTCCCAATCTGTTCCTCCACATCTCTGCTACTATTGGGGGGCCTATAGAAAACTCCTAACAAGGTGACTGCTCCTTTCCTATTTCTGACTTCAACCCATACTACCTCAATAGGGTGATACTCCTCGAACTGCCTTTCTGCAGCTGTTATACTATCTCTAATTAATAATGCCACCCCCCCACCTCTTTTACCACCCTCCCTAATCTTATTGAAACATCTATAACCAGGGACCTCCAACAACCATTTCTGCCCCTCTTCTATCCAAGTTTCCGTGATGGCCACCACATCGTAGGCCCAAGTACCGATCCATGCCTTAAGTTCACCCACCTTATTCCTGATGCTTCTTGCGTTGAAGTATACACACTTCAACCAATCTCCGTGCCTGCAAATACTCTCCTTTGTCAGTGTTCCCTTCCCCACTGCCTCATTACATGCTTTGGCGTCCTGAATATCGGCTACCTTAGTTGCTGGACTACAAATCCGGTTCCCATTCCCCTGCCAAATTAGTTTAAACCCTCCCGAAGAGTACTAGCAAACCTCCCTCCCAGGATATTGGTGCCCCTCTGGTTCAGATGCAACCCGTCCTGCTTGTACAGGTCCCACCTTCCCCAGAATGCGCTCCAATTATCTAAATACCTGAAGCCCTCCCTCCTACACCATTCCTGCAGCCACGTGTTCAACTGCACTCTCTCCCTATTCCTAGCCTCGCTATCACGTGGCACCGGCAACAAACCAGAGATGACAACTCTGTCTGTCCTGGCTTTCAACTTCCAGCCTAACTCCCTAAACTTGTTTATTACCTCCACACCCCTTTTCCTACCTATGTCGTTGGTACCAATGTGCACCACGACTTCTGGCTGCTCACCCTCCCCCTTAAGGATCCTGAAGACACGATCCGAGACATCCCTGGCCCTGGCACCCGGGAGGCAACATACCTTCCAGGAGTCTCGCTCGCGACCACAGAATCTCCTATCTATTCCCCTAACCATTGAATCTCCTACAACTATTGCTTTTCTATTCTCCCCCCTTCCCTTCTGAGCCCCAGAGCCAGACTCAGTGCCAGAGACCTGGCCGCTAGGGCCTTCCCCCGGTAGGTCATCCCCCCCAACAGCATCCAAAACGGTATACTTGTTTTGAAGGGGAACGGCCACGAGGGATCCCTGCACTGTCTGCCTGTTTGTTTTTTTCCCCCTGACTGTAACCCAGCTATTCTTGTCCTGTACCTTGGGTGTGGTTACCTCCCTGTAACTCTTCTCAATCACCCCCTCTGCCTCCCGGATGATCCGAAGTTCATCCAGCTTCAGCTCCAGTTCCCTAACACGGTCTTTGAGGAGCTGAAGTTGGGTGCACTTCCCGCAGGTATAGTCAGTGGGGACACCGG
Source organism: Scyliorhinus torazame (assembly GCF_047496885.1). Lineage (NCBI taxonomy): Eukaryota > Metazoa > Chordata > Chondrichthyes > Carcharhiniformes > Scyliorhinidae > Scyliorhinus > Scyliorhinus torazame. The sequence goes on along the minus strand of NC_092725.1, from coordinate 79,689,344 downwards.
TGGTATCCCTCACCACCCACATCCTACAGGAGGAGCATGTAACTGGCCTAGCCTCCATCCCCTCTTACCTGACAGAATATAGCTGCTGTGTGGACTAACTAGATCTCCGCCCTCCGACTCTGCTCCCAGTCAGCTACACTTCCTGTAAACTCCTGGCTCTCTTCTCACTCTTTGCGGAAATGTCGGAAACAAAATGAAAGGAGCACCTTACTCCCTCCTCACCTAACTCCCTCGGTCACCAAACTCTCACTATCGCACTCAAATGCACCAAATTCAGCACGCAATGCAAAAAAAAATTTTGTAGAATTCGACCGGGAAACCGCCCGGCCCCAGTGCCTTCCCCGCCTGCATGCTCCCCATCCTTTTGGCCAGCTCCTCCAGCCCAATCGGGGCCCCTAATCCCGTCACCAGTCCCTCCCCCACCTTCGGGAACCCCAAATGGTCCAGAAAGCGGCCCATCCCTCCCTCCTCCAGTGGGGGCTCGGACCGATACAGTTCCTCATAAAAGTCCCTGAAGACCCCAGTGATGCCAACCCCACTCCGCACCACACTCCCTCCCCTATCCTTAACTCCCCCGATCTCCCTAACTGTGTCCCACTTCCGAAGCTGATGCGGCAGCATCCGACTTGCCTTTTCCCCATATTCATAAATCGCCCCCTGGGCCTTCCTCCACCGCGCCTCCTCTTCCTGGTGGTCAACAGGTCGAATTCGGTCTGGAGGCCATGCCTCTCCCTCAACAGTCCCTCCTCCGGCACGTCCGCATACCTCCTATCTACCCTCACCATCTCCCCCACCAGCCTCTCCCTCTGCTCTCTCCTCTCCTTGTGGGCCCTAATGGAGAACGGCTCTCCCCTAACCACCGCCTTCAACGCCTCCCAGACCATCCCCACTCGGACCTCCCTGTTATCGTTGGCATCCAGGTATCTCTCTATGCTTCCTCGGACCTGCTCACTCACCTCCTCGTCCGCCAACAGCCCCACCTCCAAGTGCCACAACGGCCGCTGGTCCCTCTCCTCCCCCAGCTCTAGGTCTACCCAATGCAGGGCGTGATCCGAAATGGCTATCGCCGAGTACTCGGTATCCTCTACTCTCGCTATCAGAGCCCTGCTCATAATAAAAAAGTCGATCCGGGAATAGACCTTATGAACATGCAAGAATAATTAAAATCCCCCCCCCCCCCCATTATCAAGCCCCCCACTTCCAAGTCCGGGATCCGACCCAACATGCGCCACATAAAACCCGCATCGTCCCAGTTCGGGGCGTACACGTTGACCAGCACCACCCTCTCCCCTTGCAGCTTACCACTTACCATTACATACCTGCCACCATTGTCTGTCACAATGCTCGACGCCTCGAATGACACCCTCTTTCCCACCAAGATCGCCACCCCCCGATTTTTGGCATCCAGCCCCGAATGAAACACCTGACCTACCCACCCTTTCCTCACCAGCACTCTATGGGCCCCTTCCAGCTCCAAGGGCCCCTGGAAGGACCCCACTTCCATCAGCGAGTTTAACGTGGTGACCACATAGGGCCCAACGTCCGACCCCTCCAGCCCCTCCTGGAGGCCCAAGATCCGCAGATTCTTCCACCTCGACCGATTCTCCATCTCCTCGAACCGTTCCTGCCATTTCTTGTGGAGCGCCTCGTGCGCCTCCACCTTTACCGCTAGGTCCAAGATCTCGTCCTCATTATCGGAGATCTTTTGTCGGACCTCACGGATCGCCACCCCCTGGGCCGTCTGGGTCTCCAGCAGCTTATCGATAGAAGCGTTCATCGGCTCCAGCAGGTCTGCTTTTGGCTCCCTGAAGCAGCGCTGGATAACGTCCTGCTGCTTCTGCGCCCACTGCATCCACGCTGCCTGGTACCTGCCCATTGCCATCTTGCTCTTCTTCCCTCGCAATTTCTTTGGGTTCACCACCACTTTTTTAGTCGCCCCGCTCCTGGTCCAAGTCATACACTGTCGGGGGAATGTTACAGGCTTCTTCCCACACCGCGAAATGTCGAAAAAATGCCGTTGGGGGCCCTGAAAAGAGCCCAAAAGTCCGTTCCAAGCGTGAGCTGCCGAACGTGCGACTTAGCTCTGCATAGCCGCAACCGGAAGTCCATCTATCTCTGTCTTAAAGACACTCAGTGATTTGGCCTCCATAGCCTTCTGCGGCAAAGAGTTCCACAGATTTACCATCCTCTGGCTGAAGAAATTCCTCCTCATCTCTGTTTTAAAGGAACGTCCCTTTAATCTGAGATGGTGTCTTCCAGTTCTAGTTCTTCCTACAAGTCGAAACATCCTCTCCACGTCCACTCTAGCCAGGCCTCACAGTATCTTGCAAGTTTCAATAAGATCCCCTGATCCTCCTAAACTCCAACGAGTACAGACCCAGAGTCCTCAACCATTCCTCATATGACAAGTTCTTCATTCTTGCGAACCTCCTTTGGACCCTTTCCAAGGCCAGCACATCCTTCCTTAGATACGGGGCCCAAAGCTGCTCACAATACTCCAAATGGGGTCTGACCAGAGCCATATACAGCCTCAGAAGTACATCCCTGGTCTTGTATTCTAGCCCTCTTGTGTCCCGGAATAGACATAATGGGAGGGTTCACAATTGTGAGCGCACAGAGTGGGCACGGGTGAAGTTAAGCACAGGATCTTCATTAAATATCACAAATGCACATGTTACCAGATTAAAAACTTGTGTTCTTCACAACCCAAGGTCTCACTGTCATTCCCCCTCCTCCCCAGTAGCATAGGGCTTCACCCCATCGGGACACAGCTCTTCTCAAAGGCCCTCAAAGTCAGGCAAATGGTTAGGACCACTCAAAATAACATAATTCCTAAAAGGATTCTGGCATTAATCAGTGAGCCCCAGACCCTTGCCCATAATCCCCCTCTAGTGCTATGTGATAAAGGGATCGAGGACCGAACCTCACTTGCACATGAGTCGGGGAGTCAGTGTGCTAGCAGCAGACACACAGGAGTCAGGCATCAGCAGACGTTGTGGGGCATCACCCCCCAGCATTGAATGATCACTAGGCATGAGGAGTTGCCAAGCCCAGCACCCTGATGTCTAAGGTATACTGCAACCCCCTACCATGGTCGCAGAGGTGTAGTACGGTCTTGTGTGTCTGTGAAGGGGGTGGGGGAAGGAACTTATTGAGCTGTCGAACAACACAATGTTTCTATAGTGAGGAAGAGACCTGCATCATACATGGATCCATTTTCCTCACATTTACAGCTTGAAGTGGCTGTTATTTTATAATCAAATATTTATGTAGACATCAGATCCTTGGGGATTAGGGCGATATTCTTTAGAACAATAGAGTTTTTTTCCAAGTTCGATGTGGGCTGTGTTCAGAGCACATTGTGCATTTTACAATTCCCCCTCAATGTCCTTGTTTCTAATCATATTTGTTTTCATTATTTCACATTTGTGGAATTTGCATGTACTTCACATACAGTTGAACCTAGACAGGCTCACATCCAACTCGCAGATATAAATCATACTGCCAAATTAGAAATTTTAGACTTATTTTAATTTTCCTGTTGGCAGTCTTTATGTTTGGAAAGCAACATGCAGCTTACACATTTTTCTTTTCGTATTAGTCATTTTTCAGAATACAGTTAGGAGTCCAGCAGCTGGATTCACACACCTTTGTTTGAAGATTATACGGATCGTTGAGACAAAATGGTTTGTTTCATTTGGAGTAAGTAGTTAATTGTTAAACAAAACAGAAACTCGTCATCAATCACCAACAATGTAACTGCTGAAAATGTAAATTCTTCGACAATTCAAATCAACAAGAGTAGGCTACTTCAATTTTTAAAAACTACCATATGCTGGAATATATGTTCAGAGTAATAAAGCATATGTTTACAGGAGTCATGTTCAGGATTTACTCTGGACTGGTCAGGCTACTGGCCTGGGATATTTGCTTCTGGGTTTGCCAGTCCCGATTAAAATGAATTGAGGGAAATTATGGTCTGTTAAATACAGAAATGGAAAACATGGGGACATAGAAAATAGGAGCAGCAGTTGGCCATTCAGCTGTTCAAGCCCACTGCCATTCAATGATCGTCTACTTCAGCTCCATTTTCCTGCAATATCCCCAGATTTTTTGATGTTTTTAATATGTAGAAATCTATCATACTCAATGACGGATCCTTGCTTAGACCAGATAATTCCAAAGATTCACCACCCTGTGAGTGAAGACATTTCTCCTCATCTCAGTCCTAAATGGTCTGCCCCTTATTATGAGACTGTGTCCCCTGGTTCTAGACCCCCTCACCCCACCCCGGCCAAGGGAAACATCCTTCCAGCATCTATCCTGTAAGAATTTCGAATGTTTGAATGAGATCACCTCTTCTGCTTCTAAACCGGAGGCTGCTGTTGCTGTTTCCTTCCTTTTCTATAGCCAGAAAGAAGGACAATATTTTCTAAGATACCTTGGTCCTGGAACACTGAGCTCAGGGGGACGTACGAGTCCAGAAGCTAGAAGATGCTGCGGGACCTGGTATGTGACATTAATTCAAACATTCCACCTGATGACGTTGAAGAAATGTTTTTGCAGATTGCTGCTTTTGTTGCTGGTGTGGTGAGTGCTGCATGTAGCTGGTACGTCACCACGGGTTAAACATGCTGGACCTTGAGAGTCAGTGGAATATGTGGATGCCAGATTTGGTTCCGGTAAGATTGGGCTGTGTGGGAGGGCCTGCACAGCTGCGGCTCCAGGACGGAGAATGGCACTGATGGATCAAGTAACACATTGATGGACAGATCATTTCTACGGCAAAGATCTGGACATGATAACACATTCTCAGGCTAATGCTTCGTTTCTTTTGAGGAACCTGCGAGGGGATATACTGTGTGGGTTTTTTTGTGAAAATTAGCTGCTATGGCTTTGTATTGGTATCAATAAGGAACGGTGATATTTTCTTGTTGTTTAATGGTTAGTATGTTATGTGGAATGTTACGTAGTTGATTTTCAAATCTTTGTTACTGTTGATTGTTTAATAAACAAAATATTCTCAGGTGCATTCTCGTGGGTGCAAGTGCCATGTCTCAGATGAGTGTTATTGCCTCACATTCCAATCAAACTGTGAGGCCTGGACACTTTGCCTGAATCCTGGGGGCATCATCTGCAGCCAACAATCAAATACCCAAGAGCTGAGCTTCAGCACTTGGGATATCCGTGCAACTAGAGGGGCGAGTGCGTGGATCCGGTCCCTGTAATGTTCCTGGCAGGGGTCTGGGGCCGGCAGTAAGTTAGCAGAGTTCTCCAGCACAACTGGCTCAGTGCTCGGTGGATGGCGCTCTGGGAGAAGGCGGGACACGCAAGGGTGGGGGGAGACTCGGGGGATATGAGGGTCTGGCGTGAAACCCCTAACTGATTGTTGGTCTCTCTCCTTCTCTAATTCCTTACAGCAATCAAGATAGATGGTGTTGTTGGCCCCGCAGCGGTAGCCCTCGCAGTGCTGGTGACAGCCAGGTGCCAGTGAAGGCGGAAGCAGCATTGACACAGGCTAGAGGCGACACCACATGTGCAGGGGGCCGTCACACACCCTGCAGACCCAGTTGCCCATCAGGCCAAGGAGAAACCCAGGGAGGGACACCAGTGATGGCCCAAGGTGTACAAGCTTTGTTGGTCTTTTGATAGGATGATGGATAGCATATGCCTAAGGAGACTGCTTCTCAACAAGGAGATGGTGCGCCACCTGTGCCATGCCCGAGCGACTTGGCACCCATTGGAGGAGGAGGACGCCCACTCCCGGTGGCTGTGAAAGTCACCACATACCTGAAACTTTGTGCAAAGGGTTCATTCCAGGGCTCGAGTGGGGACTTGTGCAGCATTGCCAAAGCTACACCCCACAAGTGCATCTGTGAAGTCACGGATGCGCTGTATGCAATGGCAACCCGCCATGCCACCCTGTTTTGCCCAGTGACCTTGAGACACGCCATTGTCAGAAGAGGATTCGGGTGAGATGGAGACCTCTGTCATCTCCCGGGTGGCAGGCACCGGGTTGGCCAGCGATCCCTCCTGCCGGACAGTGTCCATAGAGCCCTGGGGGTCTCCATGGGACAGAGGGGGCATCTCTCCATTGTCTGTACTGTGGTTTTGACGCCCTCGGCGATGCTCATCGGTGACTGGGACATGCTCTGTAGCACCTCAGAAATATGCACCTGCGCCTGGGGCATGTCCCTCAGTGACTGGGACATGATGTCGAGGCCCTCAGCCATGGTCGATGCTGATGGAGCCACACCTTGGACGCCACCACTCATGTCACTGACTTTGTGTTGCAGGCTTTCCACTGCGGTCGCCACCCTCGCAGTGTTGGCCACGCATTGCCGGCGCCATCTCCTGCACCTGTACCCTTTGCGATTCCTCCAATTGGCTATGCACTCTCCGGAGCTTTGCTGACATCCCCTCATGAATCTCATGGCTATGCCCTCGCGTCTGCACCAGCTCCGGGATAACCTTGTCCAGAGGCTTGGTATCAGACTGGGTCTCAGCTGAGTCCTGGGATCCAGCAGATCTCCGAATGCTGACTCCCTTGTCTCCACCTGATGTTCACCAGCAATTGTGTGGTGCTCACCAGATTGTGCCCCAGAAACCTGTCCACTAATGTCATCCATCGAAGTGTGTGTCTCTGCGCTGGTATAGGGTAGGGGTGGCGTCTTGATGGTGGTCTCCTTTGAGCTCCCCTCAGAGGTGTTCTCTTGGGTGGCGAGGGGGTATGGGCATGACACCGGATGGCCCGGCCCCATCAGCTGGAGATCCTGTGAGAGAATGGACATGTGGTCCAGGGAAGGATCATTCTGTTTGACATGAACAACTCACTTGCAAGAGGTCATCTGGGTGAAGGGGCAATGGATCCTCACCTCTGCGAGGCAGGCCAACCTTGCTGTTGGTGATTGCTCTCTCCTTAGTCGGCCCAGTGATCTCCAGGGCCCAGTCCTCATAGGGGCAGAGGACTGAGATGTCTGTAAATTTGCTGCCTTTCTGGGCACTTACCAATGTGACATTTAGAACTTTCCCTGTTAAATTGCGCCCAATGTTAACATTTTGCGTCTTTGTGATTTTATACTGTTGCAGAGAGGTGTGGAGCTACATCAAAGGTCAGGGATAGATGTAACCAATTACAACATCAGTTTAATAGTAGTCTTAGAAATAGTAATCTCTTTAATAGTAGTCTCCTGGACTGCACCATGTAAGCTTTAACAAAGTGCAACTGAGGGGACAAAAAAGGTTGCACATTATCTCCGCACACTTGGTGAGTTGTAGCTGCATTTTGATCGGTTTATGGGATGCACGGTATTTGAAGAAATTACAGAGCAGAGACAGACATTCCAGACATAGATGTCTCGTATTGGCAGAGTTAAAATGTAGATCCCCTGTAATCCAATTGTCATAAGCTTCACAAATATTTCTTTGAAGCATTGCATTTCTAAACTCCAGTGAGACTAAATCTGAAGCCTGATTCAAAAAGCATATGAATACGGGGTTGAACCGTTCCTGGTGCGAATGGACAGAGATGGATTTACATACCCTTGTTTCCTCTCTCAAGAGTTTTTTCTTCTCAAGCAATTTATTTGTGCAACAAATTTCCGACATATTTAATGTTAACTTTTTCTTCCCCAGATAAACAAAGGATTTGTGAGTCAAACTTGCCTGACCAAAATTTGAATTTCCTGTCTTAAAGATAAATAATAAGCTAGTACACTGTTCCATCTTCTGAAAATGATACTTAATTGCTGAAAAGCAAATATCCTTCTGATTTATTTTTGCAAAATAAGTGTTATAATGTACACAATGAGGGTTTGAATCCCAGTTGCCAGAGTGATAGGCATGTTTAAAATGTGTTGACCTGTAGTGTGATGTTTTTCACCCCAGCTACGTTTGTACGGAGGTTCAGAGCAGGTATCAGACAGTTCTTGGCAGGGAAATGAAAATGAAGGGATAACTGACTAGAAGGTAAATGTAAAGTTTGCCTCCTTCCCAGTAATAAATGGCACATCATGTTGGGGATGCCTAAAGGATAACTATTTTGATGACATTTAAGCCAAGAGCAACTTGGTAAGGAACATATATAGTTTCTTCAAAAGTCTGTGGAATCATTAATTGTTTTAAAAAATGTTTGAAAGGTACTTTTAAAAAATAAATTTAGAGTACCCAATTTTTTCCCGATTAAGGTACAATTTAGTGTGGCCAATCCACCTACCCTGCACATCTTTGGGTTGTGGGGGTGAGACCCACGCAGACACGGGGAGAATGTGCAAACTCCACACAGTGACCCGGGGCCAGGATCGAAACCGGCACCTCGGCGTCGTGAAGCAGCAATGCTAACCACTGTACCACTGTGCTTGCCCTTGAAAAGGACTTTTAAGAGTTTGCATTAATTGTAAAGGGATAATTTGTAATTTGCTTGGACAATAAGAAATACTGGTCCAGGTGACCTGGAACCCACAATCAATAGGAAAGAAGTTAGTGAAGCAGTCGTGTGACTGGTAGACGCAGCGAACAGCTATGAGCAGAGGAGCTAGAGGAGGAAGGCAATCAGCACACAGATGCAGACACAAAGAGAAAGCAGATAGAGATGAAAAGAGAAACACGGAGAATTTTTGTGAGGTGAATAAGCAAATCACACTCAGGAAGAGGTCAGTTTTACTGTTTGGCAGAAAATGAGACAGAAGCTCTTGTGTGAACTGCCGAAAAGGTCTAAAACATGGAAAGCTGTGTGAATAATTTGGAGACACTAAAGAGCTGAATGTTTTCCCAGAAAAGGCCAAACCATGTTTTCCCAGAAGTGGCCAAACCATGAGCCAAGGTGGTTGGTTGAAAAGGAGAATTTGGAAAACTACACCAATAGGACTCTGGTGACCTGAGGGAGAGTGGATTCAGATAATGATACCCGTGAAACTCGAAGGTGAATGTTTTTATCGGATATGATGCCTGTATGAATAAAGAACAGCGTATTGTGAAACTGTGTGTGGCGCAACTAATTACTCACGAGTCGAGAAGTGATGAAGTCAATCGAGGCTTTGTTAAGCAAGACTTGTTCACCAGCAGCTCAGTTACAGAATGCGGCTGCTGGGAGAACCCGGGCTCTTATACTCCGCCTTACTGGGTGGAGCCAGCAGGCGGCAGATCCAACCAGGACCCAGTGTCTGTCTACCAATAGCCTCTCGGCATCACAGGTACCGTACTACCCCTAATACATACCACCACATTCACCCCTTGTTAAAAAGGAACCCGGCGGGGTGGTGGATCGCATGGTGGTAGGGGTTTACAAATCTGGTCCTGGAATTATTTTCATACAGTGGCAATGCATTGATCTAAACAGTTAACTATTTACAGGTTTTGTCAGAATTATTTACAGATTTTTGTTTTGTCACACGGATTCCACGAGTCGAGCGGGTGCCCTGGTCGTCCTCGTCGATCGTCTCAGCCCCGGTGGTGGTGCAGGTGCTGGCTCGGGCACTGTCGTCTCTGGGAGCGTTGCGCTGTTTGTCCCTGTTTCCTTACTCCTGGGCGGGCACGGGAGGAAGACCGATCCACCCGGGAAGGGAGCGGCCGTGGGGTGCGCCGGTGGGAGGGAGGGGGTGATTGGTGTTGGGGGGGGGAGGGTGTGTGTGGTTCCAGCGGGCGCCAGGTTCCGCAGGGAGACCATGTCCTGTCGGCCGTCGGGGTACGCTACGTCGGCGTACTGAGGATTTGCGTGGAGAAGGTGAACCCTCTCGACCAACGGGTCCGATTTGTGCGCCCGCACATGCTTTCGGAGCAAGACGAGTCCTGGGGCTGCCAGCCAGGTCGGCAGCAACGTTCCGGAGGACTTCCTAGGGAAGACAAGGACGCGCTCGTGAGGCGTTTGATTAGTGGTGGTACACAGCAGCGACCGGATGGAGTGGAGGGCATCTGGGAGGACTTCCTGCCAACGGGAAACTGGGAGATTTCTGGACCGTAGGGCCAATAGGACGGTCTTCCAGACCGTACTGTTCTCCCTCTCTACCTGCCCGTTCCCCCGGGGGTTGTAACTGGTCGTCCTGCACGAGGCAATGCCCTTGCTGAGCAGGAACGGACGCAGTTCGTTGCTCATGAAGGAGGACCCCCTGTCGCTATGGATGTACGCGGGGAAACCGAACAATGTAAAGATGGTGCCGAGGGCTTTAATGACTGTGGCCGCGGTCATGTCGGGGCAGCGGATGGCGAAGGGGAAACGGGAGTATTCGTCTACCACGTTTAGGAAGTACGCGTTGCGGTCGGTGGAGGGGAGGGGGCCTTTGAAATCCAAACTGAGGCGTTCAAAGGGACGGGAAGCCTTTATCAGGTGCGCTCTATCTGGCCTGAAAAAGTGCGGTTTGCACTCTGCGCCGATTTGGCAGTTCCTGGTGGCTGTTCGGACCTCCTCAACAGAGTAGGGGAGGTTGCGGGACTTCACAAAATGGTGGAATCGAGTGACCACCGGGTGGCAGAGGTCCTCGTGGAGGGCTTGGAGGCGGTCTACTTGTGCGTTGGCACATGTGCCGCGGGATAGGCTCGTTCAGCTTTCCGGGACGATACAAGATCTCATAGTTATAGGTGGAGAGCTCAATCCTCCACCTCAAGATCTTGTCGTTCTTGATTTTGCTCCGCTGTGCATTAGCGAACATAAAGGCTACCGACCGTTGTTCAGTGAGGAGAGTGAATCTCCTGCCGGCCAGGTAATGCCTCCAATGTCGCACAGCTTCCACTATGGCTTGGGCTTCCTTTTCCACTGAGGAGTGGCGGATATCTGAGGCGAGGAGGGCACGTGAGAAGAAGGCCACGGGTCTGCCTACCTGGCTGAGAGTGGCCGCCAGAGCTACACCGGATGCGTCGCTCTCGACTTGGAAGGGGAGGGACTTGTCGATTGCGTGCATCGTGGCCTTTGCAATGTCTGCTTTGATGCGGCTGGCGGCCTGGCGGGCCTCGGTCGACAGGGGGAAGGTAGTGGACTGGATTAACGGGCGGGCCTTGTCTGCATATTGCAGAACCCACTGGGCGTAGTACGAGAAGAAGCCCAGGCAGCGTTTCAGGGCTTTGGAGCAGTGGGGGAGGGGAAATTCTATAAGGGGGCGCATGCGTTCAGGGTCGGGGCCTATCACTCCATTACGCACTACGTATCCCAGGATGGCCAGACGGTTGGTGCTGAACACGCATTTTTCCTCGTTGTAGGTGAGGTTCAGGGCGTTAGCGGTCTGGAGGAATTTGTGGAGGTTGGCGTCGTGGTCCCCTGGTCATGGCCGCAGATGGTTACATTGTCGAGGTATGGGAACGCGGCTCGCAAACCGTGCTGGTCAACCATTCGGTCCATCTCCCGTTGGAAGACCGAGACTCCGTTCGTGACGCCAAATGAGACCCTTAAAAAGTGGTAGAGCCGCCCGTCTGCCTCGAAGGCTGTGTACTTGCGGTCACTCGGGCGGATGGGAAGCTGGTGGTATGCGGACTTGAGGTCCACGGTGGAAAAGACCTTGTACTGTGCAATCCGATTGACCATGTTGGATATGCGGGGGAGAGGGTACGCATCTAGCTGCGTGTACCTATTGATGGTCTGACTATAGTCTACGACCATCCTCTGCTTCTCCCCGGTCTTCACAACTACCACCTGGGCTCTCCAGGGACTATTGCTGGCCTGGATTATGCCTTCCTTCAGCAGCCGCTGGACTTCAGACCGGATAAACGTTCTATCCTGGGCGCTGTATCGTCTGCTCCTAGTGGCGACGGGTTTGCAATCCGGGGTGAGGTTCGCAAATAAGGAAGGCGATTCAACCTTGAGGGTCGCGAGGCTGCAGATAGTGAGTGGGGGTATAGGGCCGCCGAATTGGAACGTTAGGCTCTGGAGGTTACATTGGAAATCTAACCCGAAGAGAGTGGGAGCGCAGAGGTGGGGAAGGACATAAAGCCGATAATTCTTAAACTCCCTCCCTTGCACCGTTAGGTTTGCGATGCAGAACCCTTTGATCTCTACAGAATGGGATCCCGCCGCCAGGAAAATCTTTTGGGTGCTCGGGCGAATGGAAAGAAAACAACGTCTTACCGTATTCGGGTGGATAAAACTTTCCGTGCTCCCAGAGTCGATCAGGCATGGTGTCTCGTACCCGTTGACCAGCACCGTTGTTGTTGCCGTTTGGAGCGTCCGGGGCCGCGACTGGTCCAGGGTCACCGAAGCCAGTCGTGGTTGTTGCATCGGGGCGTTTTCTTCAGACCCCGTGGAGCCGTCTATGCTGGGGTCCTTGGCTATCAGCCAAGATGGCGGCGTCCATGGATCGCACGCGGTCATGGGCGGACAAAATGGCCACGCCCATGGATCGCACGTGGCCGGGGGGTCACAAGATGGCGGCGCCCATCCTCCCCGCGTGGCGTCTGGGACCCAAAATGGCGGCGCCCGCTGGCCGCACATGGATCGTTGTGGGGGTTGAGTCTGCTGTCCCCGTTCTCCCCCGGAGATTGCGGCGACCCCCCGGGACTGGCACACCGCTGAGTAGTGCCCCTTTTTGCCGCAGCTTTTACAGATGGCCGAGCGGGCCGGGTTGCGCTGCCGGGGGTGTTTCGCCTGCCCGCAAGAATAGCAGCGGGGCCCATCCGGATGGCCTGGTGCTCTGGCCGCGCAGGCATGAGGAGGGGTGGGGGGTGCCGGGGAGTCGGTCGCAACAGGGGTCCACGGAGCTCAAGGGGTACCGCGCGGTCGGGGCCATAGGCGCGGGCATTTTGCAAGGCCACATCGAGGGAGGCCGCAAGGGCCCGTGCCTCTGTGAGTCCTAACGAGTCTCTCCCTAGCAGTCTCTGCCGAATTTGAAAAGAAGTCAATACTGCCACAAAAGCATCCCCGATTAGGAGCTCCGTATGTTCGTTTGCGCTCACCGACGGGCAGTTGCAGTTCCTTCCCAATATCAGCAGCGCGCTGTAGAACTCGTCCAGCGATTCTCCGGGGATTTGCCGTCTCATCGCGAGTTGGTGGCGTGCGTAGACTTGGTTAAAGGGCCGAATGTAGACCCCTTTCAGCATGGTGAGCGCCGTCGGGAAATCCTCCGCGTCTTTGATGAGCGTGTAGATCTCCGGGCTCACCCTGGAATGCAGGACCTGCATTTTCTGGTCTTCCGTGGTCCGGCCAGGTGCCGTTTGGAGGTATCCTTCGAAGCATGCTAGCCAGTGTTTAAATACGGCCGCTGAGTTTGCTGCATGGGGGCTGATTCGCAGACACTCCGGGGCGATCCGGAGCTCCATAGTCTTTTTAAGTCTGCTTAATAAATTGTGGCGCAACCAATTACTCACGAGTCGAGAAGTGATGAAGTCAATTGAGGCTTTATTAAGCAAGACTTGTTCCCCAGCAGCTCAGTTACAGAATGCGGCTGCTGGAAGAACCCGGGCTCTTATACTCCGCCTTACTGGGTGGAGCTAGCAGGTGGCAGATCCAACCAGGACCCAGTGTCTGTCGACCAATAGCCTCTCGGCATCACAGGTACCGTACTACCCCTAATACATACCACCACACTGTGCAGCTACGTAGTGCTACACCTGTGTGGACAGTGATGCAAATGCTTGTGGTTGCATAGCAGCTATCTTTGCTGGATTGACCATTTAAATTGAAGTATAGTTTTTTACTTGAAATATCAAATAGATTCATGTGTAATTTGTATTAGTTCTGATTTGTGCTAAAAATGGAATCCTGTTGTCAATTTTTGCATTTGGAGATCATTTAGCAAGTTTGGTTATTTTGGGTGACACTTTGCTCAGATTTTTCGGATAGTACTGTTTGCTCTCCTCCAGTAATCTCATTATTTTAATTGTTGATTGATTAACTTGTTCGTTGTTGATGTTGCAATGCTGTCACTATCAAGTGTACGCTCTAGTTGTAACTGAGAGCAGCTGTTACTAACTAGAGAAAGGTTAGGGAATTATTCTTAAGTATATTTCAGAACAGGCTTCCAGCTTGAGGGGGGGGGGGGAGATAAAGGAAAGCCTGGCTCCAAATTCCTCTTTTACTCAATGAATTATAACATTAATTAATGACTATGCTGTCTTGTGCAAATTAATAATCTTGGGTATAAGAAAGTTTTCATTAATGTAAGCTTAAAACATTATATGCAATAGGCAGTGAGATACCTTTGGAACTATTTCTCATCAGCTACGCACAAGTAAGTGTAAGGAAAAGTGGGGGAACCTGGTTATTTACTCAAAAGAATTGCTAAATACTGCATCCAGCAATCTACAAAAGCAAACTTTCAAGTATTTGAATTCGTTTCAGCATCAACTCATTTGATGGTGTTGACATTTGGCCTCCTAAGCAATAATACTACAGTGGGCGTCATGGTGGCACAGTGGCTAGCACAGCTGCCTCACAGTGCCACAGAGCCAGGGACCCGAGTTTGATTCCCGCCTTGGGTGACTGTCTGTGTGGATGGCTGGTTAGGGGTGGATTGGCCATGGGCTGGTTTAGCACAGTGGGCTAAATAGCTGGTTTGTAATGCAGAACAAGGCCAGCAGCGCAGGTTCAATTCCAGTAACGGCTTCCCCGAATAAGCACCGGAATGTGGCGACTAGGGGCTTTTCACAGTAACTTCATTGAAGCCTACTTGTGACAATAAGCAATTATTATTATTATTAAATTGTCCCTGAGTGTCCAAAGATGTACAGATTTGGTGGGGTTACAGAGATAGGGTGGGGGAGTGGTCCTGGGTGGGGTTCTCTTTCGTAGGGTCAGTGCAGACTCGATGGGCTGGACGGCCTCCTCCTGCACTGTAGGGATTCTATGGATACTTGATTTAAGCCTAGTGCAAAAAATTAAGCGTTTAAGATGTGAGCTATATATCTTATAATTTGCTATTTCAACATTATGAAAATTGTATAACATTCTAATAAAGTGGACCATTTACTTGAGGTTCACTTCAATAAACATGTTCGAACCGTGCCTCCCAAATTTATTCATCAGACTTTGTTTTCCATTATTCATCTGTTTTCTAGTTCTTTTCAAATTTTAAAGACTGATCACAGGAATAATTTCTCATTTATTTTATTTTATGATGTCAGTGACAGGAACTTATTTATTTAACAAAAGCAACATGACTGCTTGAAGTGCTATACTTTAGGGTAGTTATTTTGTTTTCAATCATTCTATAAGTAGTATGTAGGAGAAAAAAAGTGAAAGGATGTTTGAGATTGTTCAGCAAAAATGGTAGATCAAATTGGCCTTCTTCTCTGCTGTAAACATCTAAGGCCTAAGAAGGCTCTGACATCTGTCCTGGTCGAGGCGGGAAGGAATGTGTATATATATATATATATATATTTCCATCAGCTAAACAACTTTATAATTTTTTCTCTGTTTTTCAAAATGGACATTGCTGGGCTTTCAAGATGGCTCCAGCTGGTCACATGCTAGCTTCGGGAAGTTTCTGAGCAGTTTAAAAGCAAACAAAGGCTCACACCTCAAACATCCTCAAACGTTAACACTCCTTGTCACGTAAAAACATTCCAGCCAAGCCAATATAATGGCTTACCTGACGAGCTGTCTGTGCCTGCCAGCTCAGAACAATGGTTTGAAACTCCTAATCTCCAATCTGGTACTAATGTCCTAAGTGTTACCTGTTCCAACACACAATGGCTTTCAACCAGGGGTCTTGTTCAGCCAACCTGTCTCTAAGAACAAAAGGAATCCTGACTCTGATTAGAAACCTCAAGATTCCAGCCATGGCAAAATACATCCTTTGTCCACCATCTAGAAAGGGTGGGAAGCATGTCACATAGCCTCCTCCAAGCAGCTAGAACTTGTAATTTTGCCCTTTGGACCTGAATTCAGGCAGTTATGGTTTGACATCTGAAAGGAAAGAGTAGGCAACCAACCTGCACTGTCTCCCATCTTACCATTAAGCAGGTGGCAGCAGAAAACATTTTAGGCTCTCATCAACACTGTGAACTACTGGAACATTGGAACCTGTGCCTTCAAGACAAACTCAACTCTACGTACCTTCTCCTCTGGTATAGGTCTTGTTTCTGGAAAGACGAATCACCCTGCTACAGTCAATCTCCCCTCTGAAGAAACATTCCACCAGACTTTTGATTCTGGACTCTGACCACATGTAAAACCCTAACTTGCATTTTATTGTGCTTAGGCCCTGAACCTCCTTCCTTTATCCCTCATTGTATTATGAGTACAAAAAGTGGTAGACATTGCAAAACCGTGTGTGTGTGTGTGTGTGTGTGTGTGTATATATATGTATGTGTGTGTGTGTGTATATATGTGTGTGTGTGTGTGTGTATATATGTGTGTGAGTGTGTATGTGTGTGTGTGTGTGTGTGTGTGTGTAAGTAAAAATAAAATATCCCCTTTATTTTATCTTAACTCATGTTTGCTGTTATTCATAGAGTGTTGAAACACTCCAAATTTAGGATTGGGGAAAATACACCACCACTTTTCAAGGGGAAAAATCAAGCATCAAAACCGATAGGTGTTGAGAGGAGAAATCAGGGCTGCTTGAATTAACCCCTCTCCTGTAATACACCACCAGAGGTCTTGGCACTGAATGCCCTTGAGGATAAATGTGCAGTGGCATGAGAATGGTCTTCCTATCTGATAAATTAACTTTCTTGAAACCATGCAATCATCATTGTTGCCCCAGCAAGCTGGATCACTTGAATATACTCAAGGCTCAGTTAGACAGAAGTTTGATTGATCATGGATTCGAGGGTTATGGGGGACAGACAGCGAAGTGGCCACATCTGGTCAGTCATGAGCTTATTGATTTGAAGAGCAGGCACCGGGGGCCAAATGGCCTACTGCTGCTCCTATTTCTTACATTTTTATGTTCTGTTGTACTATAATTCAGCATTCTATTTGTGAGTGAACCCGGTCACCTAATTGGGACAATGGTGATCTTATTAAGATTGCTGGCTGTAAATTGCGTTTAACTCAGGCAAATTTAAGTCATCCATGATACTCACCTGAATCATGCATGAAGTTCCTTAATTAGTTAAACTGGAATCCAACACAAATTGGAGTAGGCGGATTTCAAAATCTGGGTGCAAAAGACTGAGATTACACCACATATCTTCTGTCTAGTCATACCTAACAAATAGTGTTCAACGAGATCACCAGACGTTTCTCAATGAGAGACCCAAGACATTTTCAATATTACTTTTGTCTCCAGGAGGAGCAAGAGTCCACCTGCTGGGTACCCAAACAAATATTAAAGGCACCACCCCCACCTTTCAAGGAACACTCAGTTGATCTGACCTATGAGCAAGCTCCTGATGACAGCCAGAAAGTTTCCCACCCCCCTGACTAGTTCTCCTGCGACACTCAACAGAGGCTCAAAGTCAAATCTGACTCATGTCAGACTAGCACCAACCAGCACACTGAGTGTCAACAAGGTTATGCACTTATGGGATTGAAGGCCAATAAATCCCCAGGGCCTGATAATCTGCAAGCCAGAGTGCTTAAGGAGGCGGCTCTGGAAATAGTGGATGCATTGGTGGTCATCTTCTGGGATTCTATAGACTCTGGAACAGTCCCTGCAGATTGGAGGGCAGCTAACGTCACTCCAATATTAAAAAAGGGAAGTAGAGAGAAAACAGGGAATTATAGACCAGTAAGCTTAACATCGGTAGTGGGGAAAATTCTTGAATTCATTACCAAGGACTTTACAGCGGAACATTTAGAAAGCAGTGGCAGGATCAGTCAGTGTCAGCATGGATTTATGAAGGAGAAATCATGCTTGACAAATCTGTTGGAATTCTTTGAAGATTCTTAGGGCAGCACGGTAACGCAAGTGGCTAGCACTGTGACTTCACAGCACCAAGGTCCCAGGTTTGATTCCTCGCTGGGTCACTGTCTGTGCGGAGTCTGCACGTTCCCCCGTGTCTGCGTGGGTTTCCTCCAGGTGCTCCGGTTTCCTCCTACAGCCCAAAGACGTGCAGGTTAGGTGGACTGACTATGCTAAATTGCCCTTAGTGTCCAAAAAAGGTTAGGAGTTATTGGGTTACGGGGATAGGGTGGAAGTGAGGGCTTAAGTGGGTCGGTGCAGACTCGATGGGCCGAATGGCCTCTTTCTGCACTATATGTTCTATATTCTATGTAACCAGTACAGTTGACAAGAGGGAGCCAGTCGATGTGGTATACTTGGACTTTCAGAAGCCGTTTGACAAAGTCTCGCATGAGAGATTATTGTGCAAAATTATGGACAGCATGATGGCGCAGTGGTAGCACTGCTGCCTCACGGCACCGAGGTCACAGGTTCGATCTCGGCTCTGGGTCATTGTCCTCTGGAGTTTGCACATTCCCCCCATGTTTGTGTGGGTTTCACCCTCACAACCCAAAGATGTGCAGGCTAGGTGGATTGGCCACACTAAAGTGCCCCTTAATTGGAAAAAATGAATTGGACACTCTAAATTTTTTATTTTTTTTAAAGAGACTATTGTGCAAAATTAAAGTGCATATTTTGTGTACTTGAATGCCTTCAATTAAAGCTTTTACTTAAAGCCGATCTCAAAAGTTGTTCCACCTGAACTCTGTATATTCCACGTACAACAACCCAAAGTCCTACAAGAAATTTCTGCACCCCAATGTTTTGCAGACTAAAAGGGTAACTCAGCCCATGGAAGATTGGAATGTGTATTTTCAGGAAATAATTTGATGGTTCGCTTGAAATTTATATTTGTTAGACTGTATCTCTGAGCAATTACTGCCTTGACGGCAGACTTTGAAGGAGTTTAAAGCAGGAAGCAGCTTATGAAGAGGTGAGTTTAGAGGAGGAAGTTGACAACACCGAACTGAAATGAATATAAAAGACTGCATGATACTATTTAAAGAAAAGTAAGGATGCTCTCCTAATCTTCTGATCAACAACTGACCCTCAAGTAATATTATTAAAACAGGTTAACCAGCCACTAATTTCATTGAAGTTTGTAGGAATTTGCTGTGCACAAACTGGCTTCTGTGTATGCCTACAAAACAGTGGTTGCACTTCAAAAGTAATTCAGCTCATCTCACCAGACCTTCCTCACTCAGGCTGGATGAGATTCAGGCAACGCAGCACGTCCCCAGTTCCAGCACGGAGTCCAAAGAAAGTGGAGTGAAGGAAGACACACCCTCATTTTTAATGCACTAGCTACCCTAAAGCAGGTGATATTAAATGCCCCATTAAAAATAACAGGCCAAGGAGAAGATAAGGGGTTTGGCGGGGTGCAACGGGGGTGGCAGGCTCAGGTCAGGTCAATGGGTGTCAGGTTGTTGGGGAAAATCATGTGGAGGGCTGCTTAATGGAGGGAGTTTGGGGAATCGGGAAGTGGGGGGTGTCCCATGTGGAGACATCTTGATCTTTAAAATAGTAAGAAGTGGTTTTATTTCTTCTAACTATTAGTGTCACATTGGCAGAACCATCCGAAGTTAGCGTTTTAGATCGTTTTGCAGAATTGTTCCCAGTGCATTGCAATTGTCCAGGGTAGTTAACACTTCTGGACAATTGCCACGTAAAGTCTTATCTGGGAACGCCTGAGAGGGATATCGTAGCGCATCTTTGAAGTATCCCCAAATCCGACATGGGGAAGCCAATGTGTGTGTGGACTGCTTTGGAAAACTCAATGAGATAACTGAAAAAATATGATAATGAAAATCCAGATTTTTAAAAACATACTAAAGCTCCTATGGCTAATGCTAAATTATGCAGTTGCCGTAGAATTCTATGAACTTGTTATGGCAGCCATTTTATGAGGGCAAGTGCATAGAGCACAAACTAGGCACTTCCCCTCAGAACAAGCAAGGGAATTAGAGGAGTCACCTGAAGCAGTTACAGGCACACCTCTGTCTAATCACAGCAGATTTAATGTCAGTTATAAATCTCACTTGTAATGTAAGTAATGTAAGCCAAAAAAATAGACACTGAGACAGTCACCATACATACAAAGATAAGCTTAGATGAAAAAAAGTGGGAGGAGGCTTGCAAGGGCCACAAACAGCAGCGTAGGCTGCTTGGGCCGAATGGCCAGTTCATCCTATGTTTAAAAAAAAATCTTGGGATGGGAGCGTCAGTGGCAGAGAGCAATTACCATCCATCCCTGAATGCCATTGAGAAGGTGGAAGTGCAATAAGGATTGTTCACTGATGCATTTTTAAACAGAAGTAAAATTAGAATATCCTTTACAGCCTAATAAAACACACAGGCTTGGCCTCATACCATAGCTCTTCTTCCTTCACTGTTAGTTAAACATTTCCACTCCAAAGAATGGTATCTATAACACCAGTTGGTGTTAAAGCTTGTACCAATATATGAATGTGACCCATTTTGCTGCTCACATGCATGCTAGACACAAAACTTTATCTACAATTTCAAGGGAAACCAGATTGAATTGTACACACCTATCACTTCCTGTTTTGCATGAACCTCTTGAGTTTAACTTTACAGATCTCAAATTTTCTTATTTGTCCACCTTTCGTAACAATTCACTGCATTTGTCAAACAGTATAATTACCATATAACCCTGTTGTATGTGTTGCATATTTGATCTTTGGCACTCAATGTGCACTTAAATAAAAATGTCATGTATTTAAATCCTATTTATAATAGTGTTCAAAGATTTTAAACCTTAATCATTTTAATTTTAACGGCTGAGTCTGCAGTGTTCTCTTCTCTGAGTGGAAAGAAATTGCAAGCAAGTAAAAGTGACCCACTCCCAAATATACACACACAAACGATTAATAAAGAGGTTCAAATGAAATGGGGAGCACGCACACATAGATTAGGATTAGCAATTTGCAATCAACGTGTGCAAACTATTGTGAGAAACAGGAGTCAAAACAGATTCTCACCATTCTGAACAAAATAGCTGCTTAAGTTCATCTGAATGGCTATGCCCATATGCCCTCCTCATCATCCTATTTGGTTGCAGATGACAAGGACAGCCAATGATAGCGTGGGGACAAAATAAGAGCAAGTTAGTATATTCAGGTAACAACCAGGTTGTACATTAGAATAAAGATAAGCAGAGATGACTATCCAGCAACCTGCCCCCTGTTTTGTGACAAAGTAATGGATTTGAGCATGGGCAAACACATTTAGTGTGAATCATATAACCAGAGTACTATATACCTGACTGCACCAAAATATGCTCACTGAACTGCGATAGCCTGGGGTGGGGGTGTGGGGGGGGGAGGGGGGGGGGCAGTCTGTATAATTTTTCCTTTCAGTTTTTTTTCCAGTTTTGGGTAGAACAGCCTGTAGGATATACCAGTAGTGCAAGTCCACTACTACAACAGTCTACTTGACAGCATTGTCAGAGCTGGATCGAAGGGTACTAAGGACCTTACAATTTGATTATATCCAAGGCAAAGTCCAAATTAATTGTCTCAAGTCAAAATTGATAGGACTTATCAGAGTTTAAGTGTAACTTTTCTCACACCACAAAACAGCACGGGGCAGCACGGTAGCATTGTGGATAGCACAAATGTTTCACAGCTCCAGGGTCCCAGGTTCGATTCCGGCTTGGGTCACTGTCAGTGCGGAGTCTGCACATCCTCCCCGTGTGTGCGTGGGTTTCCTCCGGGTGCTCCGGTTTCCTCCCACAGTCCAAAGATGTGCGGGTTAGGTGGATTGGCCATGCTAAATTGCCCATAGTGTCCAAAATTGCCCTTAGTGTAGGGTGGGGTTACTGGGTTATGGGGATAGGGTGGAGGTGTGGACCTTGGGCAGGATGCTCTTTCCAAGACCCGGTGAAGACTCGATGGGCCGAATGGCCTCCTTCTGCACTGTAAATTCTATGATAATCTATGAAAACTGTCAACATTAGAAAGAGATTTCAGATGTCTCCAAATTTCGAACAGATTGAACAGGGTTGCTCCATACAAGAGAGTTCGGCCATACTTTTTTTTCATGCCATACATCAGTAAGTTTAAAGTCCCTTCTCCCTGTTTAGGATGAATTTTGGATGAACATCGTCATCATCGGCTGTCCTTTGAGGATGAGATGTATTCAGGGTCATGAGATTCTGCTATGGTTGTCTTTTGCCCTAACAGTCCGATTCTTGATCTGTAGAACTTTGGACACATGGGCAGTACACCCCATGAGGTAGTGGGATCTGGTGTGCAGGATTTGCTTCCTTTTCTTCCCATTTCTGCTGCTGCTCTGCCTCATCATTAAGATGTTGTGATTCGAAATGTGATGCAGCATAATGGACAAGTTGTCAGCATTCTGAACTATTGGGAGCAAGTTCCTCCTTGTCATTATGGTCAATGCTGCCACACTTCAAGGAAAGCTTCAGATTGTTTGTCCTCCCAGCAATGTTGATCATTTGAGAGTTGAGAAAACAGAACAAGGCAGGGGAGACACTTTTCAGCCATCTGGGCACTGTGCTCAGTCCATCATAGTTGATTTTTCAGAAGTTCTGCCTGAATAAATGTGGAGCTGGTTTCAAGAAGAACATTAGCGTTTATTAAATGGTCCTCCCTTGAATCTGGATGATGGGGCAGAAGCATTGCTGGTAGAATTTTACTCGTGCTCCTGTCTCTGATGCACAATCAAAGTCTCACTGTGGTATAACACTGTAATGATGACATCAGCTCTGTACACCCGGACTTTTGTTGACTTTTTGTCAAACACTTGCTACCATTCTATGAAGAAGAATGAGTTAGCATAGCTGATCCGATGTTGGCTCTCCTCGTCAATGGTGATCTTTTTAAAGAGATGGCTGCATAGATTTGGGAAATGCTCAACATATTCCAGAGTCTCTCGTTCAACATATGTGGGAGGTGGGATATTGGCTGGCCAGATGGAGATTGATATGCATTTTGTTTTGGCAACATTCAAGGACAGACCAAGTTTCTTGCATGCAGAATTGAAGATATCAAGAGTGGCTTGAAAATTTGGTGCAGAACAGGCAACAACACTGCAGTCACCCACAAACTGTAGATCATGAATGTCTATCGTGGTCAGTTTAGGTTTGGCACAGAGGCAACTGAGGTTAAAGTGTTTTTCATCTGGACGGTATTTAATTCTGACACCAGAAAGCAGTCGATCTTTGATGGGGTGAAAAGCCACTGTCAGGTAAATAGTAAATAGCATGGGGACATATGGTCTGTATATGGAATTTTAAGCATAAGACAAATTAAGAGGTGCTTGAAATTGCAAGATTAACTCTTGAAAAGTGACATCTAGAAACAAAAATGTCAGTATTTTAGCCATTTGATCAGAGCTGAAAAGCCACATAGAACTCCAACTAAAGGGCAAAGTCGAGGGCAGCAGAAAGAGGGGTCAACGTAAGTGTAGTTGGATATGTCCACCATGCAGCGGTTTCAGACAAGCATATGTGGATAAGTAAGGATGACCCAAGACAGATGAGCATGACATACCATGACTGCAGATCTTCTGGTAAGAGCAGCTACAAGCAGCTCAGGAGGATCAAACAGCATTGTTTGATCTAGGTCTGGATTTTGAAGGCATGTTCTTCAGACCTCCCACTCAAGACAATTGCAGTCATAACATCATGACGTAATTACAGGATTGTGATGAAGTTTCTTGTACATACACACTTTAGGAGCACCATCCAGAGCCTCGCAATTTACTGAGTCAAATGCTTTGGTCAGGCCTAGAATGCAATCAAGAATTCCCGGTGTTGTTCTCAATATTTTTCTTAGATTTGTCTGGCAACAAAGATCATGCCAGAGGTTCCTTGGGAAGATCGAAAGCCACACTGCCGCTCTGGGAGAATTTCCTCAGGCATAGGAATGGGTGATTCAGAAGAATTAGTGACAGGATTTTCCCTGTTATGGGCAAAAGGAATACAACTTACAATAATAATAATCATTTTATTATTGTAAAATCAGAAATGTACAAACCTCGCAATACACACAATTGGATATAGAATGCTCTCTTGATCTCCAAAGAACCACAGATTCAACCACTGCCAATGGTTGAAGGCTAGGAAACCTCCCTTCAAGTACATAGAGGCATTCTAGAGGAGCTTTACCAGTGAAATATCTAGTTTATCCAGAATGTTTTGCTACTGCTTTCCAAAAAAGAGCATCCTATCCATTATATTGTTGCCTTGGAGCTGAGTGAGAGAATCCCCAACATTCAGTGACAGGTAGATTCCTTTGTGTTCCACGAATGAACAAGACTGGTCAATTAGTCACTGTGCCCTGGTATGATATGGACTAGTCACAGAAACTGATTTGGTTCCGATCTTCCATTGCCAAATGTATTATCCTGAAGTCATTATGGAGGAGGCCCAGCCTAGCATACTCTTCTTCCAAGGAAAATGTTCATGAGCTCATCCCAAATGAGGTCGAGTAATAGTTAATATAATCTTTGTCCTTTGTACTTAATCTTTAAATACATATTGGACAGCATTAATGTTACTATATTGGCTAAATCGAAAGGCAGCAGAAACTACAGATTATTGTTCCTCCATCTGGGCAGCAGCAGTGCGATTGTCATATTTAACAAATATCTCGTCTACCTGCACTTACCTTCGCGCAGCAGATCTGCAGGACATATTAGGAAAGATCTAAGTTGGCAACATTATCTTGACCTTCCATCACAATACTGTAAATTAGGAAACTTCCACTTTCAAAGTCATGTTATTGCATTCATAGATTGATGTAAATTTAAATTCACTGTATTTAACACATCTTAGCAAAATTACCATTGTATATAAAAGTGCTAGAAGCTTCAGGCTGTGTGAAATACTCTACGGTAGTATTCGTTAACTGAGAGGTGATAAAACAAAAAAAGGGAGATAGCATTACTATTGGAGCAAAAGAATGACGGTGTGTATCTGTGATTCCCTACACCTTGAAACTGTGACCTCAGCATCACTGTGATGCTAAACCTGAGTACGGGGATATCACAGGTGATCAAGCTGCAACTGAGGAGGATGGAAAGAAGTGGCCCTTACTCACTTGTAATTAAGAACAGATAACAATTTGTCCTTTTCTAAAACAGCCATCACTGTGTACTGACACAAACAGACTTCCAGCATGCACTACTTCATTCAGACAAACCTGTTCATGTTTTGATAAGACTGGGACAAATTTAACCGGATTTCATTTGGAGCTGCATGCTTTTGGATGCACAACACTGTCACCTTTTGCCTGGTACCTGGGAACAACATCAATGTAGCCTAGTAAGGATGCTGTAGCAGTAATTCAGAGAAAACATGTACACATTGATTAGTGCACTGTGTGGCATTAAATAATTACAACTGAGTACATTTAGAAAAAAATAAAGAATGTTTCAGATGTATTATTGAATTCTGAAGCAAATAGTCAAGCATCTTCAGCTTTTTTGAAATTAGATGAGATTACTTCAGGAATGCAGTGAAGTATCGCCACACCTTTGTTTCCCATGATGTATCACAGGGCTAAGTATACAAATATATGTTCCTAGTGGGTAGCATGCATTTGTAAAAATGGCTCTCAAATCATTCCAGGAGAGCTGTCATCAGGTGTTTCTGGCTTTTCCACAGACAAGTGAACAATGTCCAAGGGTGACAGCAATAAATGTGAATTGTAGCCAAAAGAAAATGACCATATAAAATGCATGAATGTTGTTTTATCAAAAGGAGGTGGGCTCCTGAATTATAACCATTAAAATTATAGTTGTGAAGGCACCATTTTGCTAATTCTTTAACTGCAATTAACTTCTCTGATGCCATTTCCATGCCCTCTCTTATTATCCTTTTATATTCTTCTTTTTTGATCACTTCTTTTTCAAAACTGGTGAGAACCATTCCATGCTATATGAAGTCATATATTGAAAAGGTTACAACCTTCAGTTTGTGCTGCCTTGTTATCATTTCAACCAATAAAACAATCTTTCACTACTTACCTTCTCAAAATCTTGCAGACTTTGAAAATCTCTATTAATTTGACCATCTTTTATATTAATATGCTGGACAATTCCTGTTGTGGAAGTTAGAATTCCGAATGAAAATGACCCATTCAAGATGCATACAGACTCTAACACAATTCTCAATGTTGCATTTATTACAACAAAACACAATCTGGAACGTGGAATGGACGTAAGTTATTTAACCTAGCCTAACCGAGCTAAATGCCAGATAGTTTGGATTAGATTCAAAGAGATGGCTCTTGACTTCACTTCAATGGTCACTGCAATGGTAAACACCTGGAATTTTACTTACTTGATTTGGCAGGAGCTTTGGCCATGGGTGGTCGGGACTGGTGTGTGCTGGTCAGTAAAGCACAGAGAACTCAGTGGATGTGGTACCCCACACGTGAATGCATGGCTTCACCAATCAGTTCCCTGCACAGAAGCCAGCCTGATTGAAAGGCTACGCTTCCAGCCAGAGAAGAGACTGGGTGGTGAAGGTTACACAACATGATAGGCTGTGTCTTAGGAAGAGGGCAATCTGAAAGTTGGCCATAGGGTTGGGGAGTTAGGTTCGATCCCTTATTAGCAGCAGTGGAGAGTGATCAGAATTGATTTCAGCAGCAAGGAGGATTTATTCCTGGGCGGGGGGTTTGTCCAGGGAAAGAGAAAGGAAGGCTAGTTACCCAGGGAGGGAGTTCTGGCTGGTGGTCCAAGGCAGTCAATCCCAGGGGGTGGTTGGAGGCCTTGTTCGGAGGAGTCATGGAGGAAAGGGTGAGGTCAATGGCCTTTTGTGGGCAGGGATTGTAACAGTCCTGGAAAGAGACCTGACGGAAAGCAGGGGAAGGGATGGCATGGGGTTGGAGGCCTGGGAAAGGAATGAGATATTGAGTAAACATTGGGAAACCAGAAGATGTGCTTGGTATGCCCTGTACCATTCCGACATAAAATCCCAGCAATCAGTCCAATTGTTGCTCCTTCATCTGTCACGTGACATGGAAAGTCAGGATTAAGAAAGAAACAATCAGCAGCTCGTAAATGGAAACACATGGCACTCACGTAAACTGGGAAGAAAATGGTCATCTGAGAAACCATTTACTAGCTGGGAACAGCATAGGGGCAGCACGGTAGCATAGTGGTAGCACAATTGCTTCACAGCTCCAGGGTCCCAGTTTCGATTCCGGCTTGGGTCACTGTCTGTGCGGAGTCTGCACATTCTCCCCGTGTGTGCGTAGGTTTCCTCTGGGTGCTCCGGTTTCCTCCCACAATCCAAAGATGTGCAGGTTAGGTGGATTGGCCATGCTAAATTGCCCTTAGTGTCCAAAATTGCCCTTAGTGTTGGGTGGGGTTGCTGGGTTGTGGGGATAGAGTGGAGGTGTTAACCTTGGGTAGGGTGCTCTTTCCAAGAGCCGGTGCAGACTCGATGGGCCGAATGGCCTCCTTCTGCACTGTACATTCTATGATAATCTATGATATGAACATCCAACCATGATTCAAACAGGAGCCACTACTTCAAGCTAGGGGGAGAAAGCCCAGGCCATATGTGTGTGTGACCACTACATCATTTCAAAAGTCAAAGCACTTGCATATTTTCAAAGCAGACTTTCTTTGGGTGTGCTGTGAAGAGGATTGCGAAGACTTCATGGCAGAATCTATGTGCCCAAAAGCATTGAGGTACTGCAGACATATTTAGGACAAAACACAGGCCCGAATGTGAGTCTAAATGGATTTTAATAATGTACCTCAAAAGTTGTTGACACTGACGATTGAGGTGGGTTTTTACAGAAGGCGTAGTCATCCTACTTATGAACTTTTTTCACGATTTGAACTTTAATTATAACAGATAATCACAATGATTAAAAACACTTGCTAAATAGCCTGTAGTCATGATAAATATAAAATCATCCTTTCAAGAACAAGTTGGTTATTGTTACAGTAAAATCAGTGAGTTTCTGGTGTGTATAATTATACATATATATCTACAGGCATTCTTACACATAGACGCACATCTCTCCCCCGGGTTCAGTTGCTAAATCATAGCTAATCTCAGGTCCAAAAAATATCTGAAAATAATTGTGAACTTGATATTATGAAATAAGCTGATCTGCTCCAGCATGTGTTATTTATGTCTAGGATATGGATTTGGTGGGGTTCTTAGAGGAATTCATTTATGCTTAATCCTTCCATGTGCGCTCAGCCTTGTGCCAACAAATGAACTGACTGCAATCTGGGTTTGCTGTGGGCAAAACAAATGGGTTGAGTTCACACAGGTGCTGTGCCAACTAGATCAAAGGGCATCAATCCAGGTTTTGCTGGCCTCATAAATCTAAACTATCATTGTTGCTCAAGTGTAGGACAAAGGAATCAAATGGCAATATCCAAATGTACATTATGTGATATATAAACATAACCAGCCTGGTGATTTTGCAAGTTTATGCGATATTCCCCTTTCATTGTGCAGTTTTGTAATCCTTCACATCGCTCCTGGTCTTAAATCACTCAACTCCAAACTTGATCCATGTCTGTTGCAGAGGGTATTCCCAACATTGGCACGAGAAAGGCCAAGAGAAGTGCTAATAATACTATATAAACCCTAATCATTAACTGTGCAACTCCCATTGAGACAACAAAATAATTCTCACCTGTTCTGGGGAGAGTTTATGATTCGTCTGGTCAGATTGTGCTGAGGGTTTCAGGTGGTCCTCCTCATAATTATCTGCCATCAGCTTCATTCTGTTCTGGGTCTGTGAAAAGGAAACAAAAAATATTCATACCCATTTGTCTAGCCACCTTCACTGATACATGCTTCTGCTCCTGCAAAGTGAATGATTGACAATGGACGGGATTTACTGTTTTTCAGTGGCGAAGGCAGTCTGCCAGCGGGATTTACCAAACCCGTCATTAACACTGGGATTTTCCAGCGACTGCGCCACTCATTCTGGGAAACCCGTGCGCCAGCGTGGGACAGGAATGTCCCTCCGGCGTGAACAGCTGATAGATTGCGCCCTGGATTGTCCTCCCAACCGTTGCAGTTAGATGTATTCTTTGGGGTACTCTCCCATACGTCATGTGTCATGAAGGAAACTTAAAAATAATATATACATAAACTAATATCGCTCCACACAAGTTAAGCACACTGTAAGTTGGAATTTGCAGACATTGATGACACTCCATTCATGCTGAAACCAGTTAATGGAATCCTGCCCCTTTTCTTGACCCCTGTATTTTTCCTAGGGCAGGTGGATGCGGCCAGAGAATCCCGTCAGAGGTCAATGGAGTTCTCCATTTTGGGCGGCTTTCCCGTGGCGTTCTTGCGGTGAGCAGAGTGGGAGAATCCAGCCCGTAGTCTCTGATTCATGCAAGTCTTCAGGGTCCTTGCATCAGAGGTGATTTTAATATTGGTTGCACATCAGGCGGGTGGTGGGTAGGGTGGTTACAATAGCCAGATGATATAACTAGCGAGGTGCCTGAAACATTTCAGTGGTCAAGCTTCAATTTCATGGAAGCAGCAAGCTGCTAGCACAAATCAAGCGCTGATAAGTAGCTTGCAGTTCTGGAAGCAGTGGGAGATCAGACAGCTCAGACAGCTCATTGATTTAATTCTCCACCTCCGCTCTCTCTCTGACCTCGACCTCCTGTGCTGGTCCAATGAAGCTCAACTTCAATTTGAGAAACAGCACCTCATCTTTTGATTCAACACTTTACAGTTTTTTTACGCAATATTGAGTTTAACGATTTCAAATTACTACGCTTTCAAACTTCTACAGATGTGCCATAGAGAGCATCCTATCCGGCTGCGTTACAGCTTGGTATGGCAACTGCTCGGCCCAAGATCGCAAGAAACTGCAGAGTGTGGTGAACTCAGCATCACACAAGCTTGCCATCCTCCCATTGATTCTGTATACACCTTAGAACATAGAACATTACAGCGCAGTACAGGCCCTTCGGCCCTCGATGTTGCGCCGACCTGTGAAACCACTCTAAAGCCCATCTACACTATTCCCTTATCGTCCATATGTCTATCCAATAACCATTTGAATGCCCTTAGTGTTGGCGAGTCCACTACTGTTGCAGGCAGGGCATTCCACGCCCTTACTACTCTCTGAGTAAAGAACCTACCTCTGATATCTGTCCTATATCTATCTCCCCTCAAATTAAAGCTGTGTCCCCTCGTGCTAGACATCACCATCCGAGGAAAAAGGCTCTCACTGTCCACCCTATCCAATCCTCTGATCATCTTGTATGCCTCAATTAAGTCACCTCTTAAACTTCTTCTCTCTAACGAAAACAGCCTCAAGTCCCTCAGCCTTCCATCATAAGATCTTCCCTCCATGCCAGGCAACATTCTGGTAAATCTCCTCTGCACCTTTCCAATGCTTCCACATCCTTCCTATAATGCGGCGACCAGAATTGAACTCAATACTCCAAATGCGGCTGCACCAGAGTTTTGTACAGCTGCAACATGACCTCTTGGCTCCGAAGCTCAATCCCTCTACCGATAAAAGCTAACACACCGTACACCTTCTTAACAACCCTCTCAACCTGGGTGGCAACTTTCAGGGATCTATGTACATGGACACCGAGATCTCTCTGCTCACCCACACTACCAAGAATCTTACCATTAGCCCAGTACTCTGTCTTCCTGTTATTCCTTCCAAAATGAATCACCTCACACTTTTCTGCATTAAACTCCATTTGCCACCTCTCAGCCCAACG
Organism: Scyliorhinus torazame; assembly: GCF_047496885.1. Taxonomy (NCBI): domain Eukaryota; kingdom Metazoa; phylum Chordata; class Chondrichthyes; order Carcharhiniformes; family Scyliorhinidae; genus Scyliorhinus; species Scyliorhinus torazame. The sequence goes on along the minus strand of NC_092725.1, from coordinate 79,658,802 downwards.
CTGCAGCTTATCTATGTCCCTCTGTAACTTGTAACATCCTTCCGCACTGTCCACAACTCCACCGACTTTAGTGTCATCTGCAAATTTACTCAGAAAGGCAGACAGCATTGTCAGAGATTCCTCTCACCCAGGCTTTGCCCTCTTCCAGACCCTTCCATCAGGCAGAAGATACAGAAGTCTGAAGACCCGCACATCCAGACATAGGAACAGCCTCTTCCCCACAGTTACTAGATTCCTCAACGGCTCTCCCTTGGACTGATCTGTTCCCTGTAAGAACATTATTCGCGTTGCCCTATGCTGCTCTTGTTTGGCCTTGGTCCAATCACTATTTGTTGATGCACCACTGTCAATGTACTCTGTCGATTATTCTTTTGTCTACTATGTACATACTGAGTACGTTCCCTTGGCCGCAGAAAAATACTTTTCCTTGTACTTCGGCACATGTGACAATAAATGTGACAATAACAATAAACAATATGACAATAAAATTATAACCCAAGCCCTCATTTTTTCAGGTGGCTGATTTGGTAATGATTTTGCTATTCCCGTTTGCAACTCCTCCAGATCCATTTGTTTGGTCCCTGACTTGTTCTAACACCATCCCCTTTTGCATTGCATATCATCTCTTTCATCAATTAATCTCTCCTGCTTCTGCGCTTGCTCAAAACCGGTTACAGATAACGTTTTTCAGTTCTGATGAAAGATCATTGACTTGAATTGTCAGTCTGGATTTTCTTTTTTAAAAATATTTTTATTCAAATTTTTCAATTCATATAATACCAAATAACCACAAAAAATGAACACAATACATCCACAAAAAACCCATAAAACAAACCCTGACCCCTTTCCTTCTCCCGCTTAACAACTAACGGTGACCAATTCCTTGAAATAAACAATAAACGATTGCCATCTCCAACAGAACCCTTCAATTACTCCCCTCATGGTGTTCTTTACTTTCTCGAGGTACAGGAACTCCATCAGATCTCCTAACCACACCCCAGCGGTACTCGCCTCCAGGCAAACAGCGGGGCGAAGGCCAGGACATCGGCCCCCGCATCCTTCTGCAGGTCTGGTGAGTCTGACACCCCAAATATGGTCACTGAAGGACAGGGCTCCAGCTCAATCTTCAGAATCGCTGACATGGTGCTAAAGAAGGAGTCCCAGAAATCCACGAGCTTGGAATAGGACCAGAACATGTGCGCATGGTTAGCTGTACCTCTCGAGCAGCGCTTGCACCTGTCCTCCACCCCTGCAAAGAAAAGACTCATTTTGGACTTGGTCAGGTGCGCCCTAAAAACTACTTTAAGTTGTGCACGAGGACATGTAGTTCACCCTGCAAAGGGCCTCACTCCACACCATGTCATCTAGTATGGGCCCCAACCCCTCCTCCCACTTAGCCTTAGCCCTCTTCAATGTCATCAAATCCTCCAACATAAACCAACTATAAATACTGGAAGTGCTCCCTTACTCCGACCCTGCGAGAGAAAGAACCTTCTCCATTAGAGAGGTTGGTGGCGCTATGAGGAATGCCGGGAAAATCTGTTTCACAAAGTTGTGAACTTGGAGATATCTGAATAAAACTGAACCTGAGAGCTCAAACTCTTACGTCAATTCCTCCAGACTGGCAAACCGTCCCCTCCAGGAACAAATCGGCCATTCTCTCCAGCCCCTTCCCTTCCCAACCCTCCGAACATAGCATGCAATCTTGCAGACTCTAGCAGATGATTGGCACAAATGGGAGCCAGCTTCTACACTGACCCCAGTTTAAAATGTTGACAAAATGGTCTCCATATCTTCAAAGTAGAAACAACCACTGGATTTGGCAAATAATTTGTCGGTGAGAAAGGGAGTGAAGCTGTTGCTAATGCCCCCAGACCAGACCCCCGACATAACCTTGATTCCATCTGCACCCACATGACTCCCGAATCCCTCCACTAACCCAATACCTTCTCTGCATTAGCTGCCCAGTAATAAAATATCAGGTTTGGCAAAGCCAAGCCCCCCGACAGTCTATCCCTCTGAAGGACTGCCTTACGAATTCTCGCAGTCCTGCCTGCTCATATAAAGGATGTAATCAACTTCTCGACCCTCCCAAGAAAGGATTTAGGAAGGAAAACCGGAAGACACTGGAACAGAAACAAAATTTGTGGCAAAATATTAATCTTGAATGACTGGACCCTGCCTGCCAAGGACAGTCTTGATTCTACCTACAAAACTAGTATAATTCAACTTACGAAGCCGGGCCCAATCCTGAACACCCAGATATCTAAAGCTGGAACCAGCCATGCAAAATGGTAGCACCACTAGATTGGCTCCCCTCCCCTGGGGGTTCACCGGAAAACACTCATTCTTTTCCAACTTTAGCTTACATGCTAAAAAGGAGCTGAAGCGCCTCAGTATCTCCATTATCACCCATGGTGGGAACCGGGTCCGTCATGTAAAGTTACAGATCAACTGCATACTGGGATACCCTATGCTCCACCCCTCTCCTCATTATCCCTCTCCACATACCAATGCTCTATCGCCAATGCAAACAAGAGGGGGGTCATAGGGCACCCCTGCTTTGTTACCTATTTAATTGAAAGTACTCCGAGCTTGTGGTATTGGTCCGGATACTAGCTGAGAGGTCTGAGATGACTATCGCCAAGTACTCAGCTTTCCTCATCCAGGAGGAAGACACCTTTCCATCAGGAAAAATTCTATCCTCGAGTATACTTTATGTACTGGTGAGAAAAACAAAAATTCCTTGCCCCCAGAGTGCATAAACTGCCATGGATCTGGCCCTACCCCTCATCTCCTCCATAAAGGCTATAACAATGCCTTTGCCACCCCCCAAAGGGGCCAACAACATCAACTTAGGCAGGTCAAGTTTCGGGTTGAAAACACAATTCAAATCTTCGCCGAGTATCAATATATGCGCGTCCAAGTCCGTCCAGTATTGCAGCCAAAAATGTCCTCATGAATGTTACATCGTCCCAATTTGGGGCGAACACATTGACCAGCACCGCTAACTTACCTTCCAACGTCCCAGTGACTATCACATACCTACCTCCCTGATCTGCCACAAACCAACTTTCTAGAAAACGGACCCTTTTGTTGATTAAAATTGCCACCTCTAGACCTGCTATCAAAGCCCGAGTGAAACATTTGGCTCACCCAGCCTTTTCAGAACCTAATCTGATCCCTCATCCGCTGGCGAGTCTCCTGCAGAAGCACCACATCAGCCCTTAAATTCTCAGATGAGAGAAATTCTTCATCATTTCACCAGGCCCCCCAGACCTCTAAAATTCCAAGTGATTAGTTTGATCGGGGGTCTCTCATTACCCCTCCCTCTCAAGCTAGCCATTTCCACCGCGATGAATTATCTCATCCTTATTCCAAGTTCTTGGAGCCAAGGTCCACCCAAGAAAAACCAAAAACCTTGGTCACCATCAGTAATCTACCCCCTCCCCCCCTAACTCAAGAACCTGCAACTACATCGCATGGAACAATGCTCCCACCACCAAACAAATACGCTAGGCACATCAAAGTCTGTGTAAACAGGTCCAACAGGCCACCCTCCCGACTCACTCCCATTCATTAGCATAACTCCAAATGCTAGTGAGGTAGTCCCCCGCCAGGGGTCACACCCGAAGAACAGAGAAAAGAACCAGAAAATCCCCTGCCCATCCCCACTGTGACAGAATGACCAAACCCAAAGCCTTTACAACTCTCATGATGTGGAGATGCCGGCGTTGGACTGGGGTGGGCACAGGAAGAAGTCTTACAAAACCAGGTTCAAGTCCAACAGGTTACATCTCTCAACCACCCACCTCAGGCCATATATTGTTTACATTGCTGCCTTAACTGCCAGAGCACTTTGCCCCCCCCCCCCACCCCCATCACTCCCCCAACAACATACACACTCCAATGCTGAACAATAAACCCCAGTTAACCAAACATATATACAAAAAACTGAAACATCCCCAATCAATCCCATCCCATCAACACCTGTTAAAGCCCCATTCAAAACCTTTCAATTAAGTCCAAGTCCTTGTTCTTTGATAAATTCGGATGCTGCTTCCTTCCCACCTCACAACCCAGGTCTCTTTGGCCCATTTCAGGACCTGCTCCTTCTTCTGGTAGCTGTGGAAATGAACGATCAACGGCCATGGTGGCTCATTCGCCCGAGGCCTCTGCCAGAGTGATCGGTGGGCCCTATCCAGCTCCAGGGGGGAGGGGGGGGAGACATCAAATCATCTCCCACACAATTTTGCAAACATCTGAGCAAGGTACTCAGTTGGCCTCGGGCCCTTCACCCCCTTATTCCTCTCCTCCACCACCAGCATCACGGCTTCCAGGGAAACAATCTAGTTGCTATGCCGTGACAAAATTCCTTCCATCCCCTTCAGCAACACTCCATGCTCTTTCATGGCCTCGGAGGTCCTTCTCTCTCATCAGGCCCAGCATGTCCTCAATTGACCTTTTGGGGGTCTCCATCATCCCACTTTGTTGCCTTTCAAAGTGTTTCCTAAATTGTTTCTCAAATTCGATTGCCATTATCCCAGTCAGCATTTCTACTGTGATAGGAGCAGCCCCACCCATTGAGGTCGCCTCCACCATCTTTCCGCCTGATGAGCCTCGCACTCTCTCGGCCTCTGTCAAAGGCTATCACTCGTACTCTTCTTTCCAACAGTCTTTTTTGCAGCTTTCAACGTCCTTTCGTCAAATACAATTAGATGGGTCGGGTGTTGTCACCCAATTTCCCCCCCGGGAACCAAGCAAAAAGGACCAAAAAACAACGAACCTTGGCAGGAGCTACTGTTTGTATGCCCTTCTCCCACATGCCGCCACCGGAAGTCCCAAGTTTGGATTTTCAAGGTGGGTCATAATCCTGACTTTAACCTCGATTCAGAGTTGGGAATGCAGAAGTGGCTTTGACTGGACATCTGTCGCGATCTTCTCAGAGGCAGCCAATTAAGTAGCTGCCTTCAGGACCCATACCGGGCAAGTGGGAGACCCAATCAGAGGGCCTATAGTGATGTTAGGCCTACCGAAGAGGTGGGCATTGCTGAGGCACGCAGGTGAGCAAAAAGGCATCACGATATGGAGTCACCCTAGGTTTCCTGCAGTGAAGTCAATAAAGAGAGAGGGCACTGGTGTTAGGCATGCCTCTCTGGTAGTGCTGCCGGACAAGGTTGTAGTCTTCAATCCTTATGGGTCACTGGAGCTTGAGGCCTTTGGCATTGATGGCCTCCCAGCCTCCTATCTGATTGCCTTCTCCAATAAGCTGCCAGACTGAACACATGGGATAGGGGCACTCTGTCAGGACGAAACTACTGGCACTGATGCAAAGCCTCTGTGGAGCAGGCAACCAACTCTAGTCCCAGTTTGTGCCTGGGAAAGCCCCCTGTAGGTAGGAATGGTTAGAGAGACATCCTGATGCGCATCCTCTGATTTTTTCCAGCTTCCCCATCACCCCAGCCTCCAAGGCCCTCTCCACAAGGTCAGAAAATTCAGCTGATTCACCAATGCTGCCTGACGTACATCTTTCATCTTCCAAACAGGAACATTCACCTTTATGGCCTCTATGCTTAATATGGATCCAGGACTGCCTTTAATTTCACTTGCTACAGCTTGTTGACTAATCTCTTCATGTGTACCTTGAAGCCATTACAAAAGATCAACTGTACACACCCAAAATGCCCAAAAAATGATAATCCCGTAATAACTGTCATTACTTAAAAAGGGAGTTTGTATGTACAGGTAAACCCACTACACTGCAGCCTAGATACTAGTGAAGAAGCTCATTTCTGGAATACCTTTATTCCTAAATTTACCATAATATCCCAAATGGAATTGTGGTACATTTGGGTACCCTGGAGCAGAGAGAGAATAAGGGTGTGTTTACCTACAAACTGGAGTTTACATTGAGGGCTTAAATCAATACCGCTTTCCACAGTTTTGCATGTTGAAGCAAGAATGCATTATACAAACTCATATTTTAAAAAAAATTTGCAATATCTAACAACTGACAAAAATTGATTTTGTACAGATGGGCGCAAACTTCTCAGTTTGGGAGTGCCACACAAAAGAACACTATTGTTGACCAAAACCATTGATCTTTACTCATTACCCAGCACGTGGAAATATTACATAGTCACAAGCCAGTTACACATTCAGTGACAGTCTTGTGGTGAAATGCATCACTGTATATACACAAGGGGTTAATGTAAATACACTACAACTAAGTAACCACTAGAGGGAGCACCAGAGATGTCATGACATGCAGACATACAGCCAATGGGTCATTACAACAGGCACAACCAATGGGTAATCAGGACACCCAGAGGTGGCATTACCACAAGGGGGCACTTCACAACCCATATAAATAGACAGGGCACACATGCTCTGCCTCTTTCCACAGACAGACATCTAGAGAGTACATCAGGGTTGATCAACAGCATCACACCCAGCACGTGGCTTAGAGCAGGCTGGTAAAGATAGACTGAGTTACTACAGCTAGATTAGCAGAGAGTCAAACTCATTTAAGAATTGTGTTAATAGTTCAATGAACACGTTGAACTCATTTCATAGTCTGGAGCTTCCTTTGTCAAAGCATACATCAAGGAAGCAGCTTATGCTACATGAAGCAGCATAACACAGATGATACCAGGAGTGCCTGTTCAATCTATTTAGTTCAACTCAGCAAGATCCATGACAACCAGCAACCGAACCCAGGCACGATGATCGAGATTCCGGTTCCTAATCCACTCAAGTACCACGGCAATCTCAGTGCCAACTGGCGTGCATTCAAGCAACAATTTCAGCTTTACATGGAAGCATCCTACCTAAATGGCGTGGCCGACGCTGAAAAGATTGCTCTTCTACTCACCATTGCGGGTGAACATGCAACAGAGATCTTCCGCTCCTTTAAATACTCCAAAGGGCAGGACAGAACACAATTCCAGACAGCCCTGGACAAATTTGAAAGCTACTGCGAGGTAAACACAAAAGAAGTCGGTAAAACTGGCGACAATACTCACCACGAGGCAGAGGTAGGGTTGTAACAGAAGCAAATGATAATTTTGATTGGCAGCCATCTTGCGCATATACAGCCAGCCCAGTCCGCACATGCGCAGTTCCCGGGAAGACGCGAATCGGCAAAACAGTGTTGTGAAAAGAGCGCACAGTAAAGGAAAAGCGATTTGAGCATGCGCAATCCATTCCTACGCTTTGCGTCACGAGCATTGTAGCTATCTGGGATGGCCACTTTCAGTATATAAAATGGACACTCGCAGAGCCTATTGGGAAGTATGGGCAATGCAAAGCAACAAGCAGGCACAGAGCCTGAATGTATATTTAGGAGGCAGTCAGCAGACGGAATCGAAACTCTGGGTCGATTTACATATTGATGGCCCATCTCCGAGGAACAAAGGACTAATGCTCAAGTAGCCGATACTGTCTCAGACATTCAGGCACCACTACCCCAACCAAAAGACACAAACAAAGCAAGGCCAATGGCCACCTCGGACACGCCCAGCCATCAAGGCACCCGTCCCTTTATTGGTTTAGATCGATGACAATGATCAAGAAGCTGCCCAATTAATTGGGACCAATTTTAAGGCCCGCCTAAAAGCGCATGAAGCCCCTCCAAGTATAAGAAGGAACCACCACCAAAGGTTCACTCTCTTGGATTCGGCTCTCAAGCGGAGAGACCCTTCCACCAGCATCACCAGAAGCAAGTAAGTTCAAGTTCAACGCTCGCTACCAGATGGACGACCTTAGCTGTACTTCTGTTACCTCATTGAACGCAACAGCCTCAGATCCGAACAACGGCCATTGTTCCTCTGACCTAAGTGGGCACCCGAAGTTAAGTATAGGTGTTAGTGATAGAAATAGTTTAGCTTGTAGTATTATTGTGCATGAGTAAATCATACTGTGTAAATAAATACCATTGACTTCGAACTAACTAACTGGTGTATTGGCTCTTTGATCGGTATTCGGGTTGAACCTTGTGGTGGTATCGAGAGATACCTGGCGACTCTGAAGGTCTACTCATAATCAGGATTAAGAAAGGCGACCTTATTAACCGTTATATTTATAGCAAGTAAACAGAGCAACATTACTGGCGACATCTGACGGGATTCGACCTAGAAGTGGCTTTGTCACTCCAAGAGAACCCAAATTTGAATTAGAAACCCAATTGGAAAAAGAAAAACCACAAGCGTAAGACCAATATCGATCAAACCTCCAATATTCGGAAGTGTGTTATTTGCATGCGTACTAACAAGGGATATAAGGTACCCTTGATAGATTTGTTGCGTAAAACTGTTGGGAGTTTTGTAGAGCGGAAAATAGCGTAAGCCATATCTGTGTTTACATCACCACTTTATTTCCCCCTTTTCCAAATTCGGTAGAAACCCATAGATAGCAGTAGAGAAGGCAGTGAAGGCAATGGACCGCCTTATGAACCCCCAGGAATTCGAGGTCGCAGCGACCAAAAGAGCAGTGCAGTGTCCCATATGGGAAGAGGAAATTCGGAAATATCTCAAAGAGAAAGGATGGCCCCTTTGGAGCGAATTTTGTGTAAACGACGAAACACAAAAGGTCCCGGGAGTATAGGACATACTTGATAGGAGAACCTGACCGAGATTCATAATAAAAGCTTAGGGAAAGCTCGTAAGCCGATGGCAATCGTGTCCTGCCTTGCACAATTGTGAGGCACAGAGGAGGTCGTAAAGACGCTCCGCAGAGAGATTGAAGACAGAGAGAAGAATAGTGAGGGAGACGTTACCGAGTACAAAAAAGTTAACAGGCAACTTAGAGAGCAGTTAACGGCGAAGGACAAGGAGATGGCTGATGTCAAACGGGCACACCAATCTTGTCTCGCTCACCTAAGCATAGAACATAGAACATACAGTGCAGAAGGAGGCCATTCGGCCCATCGAGTCTGCACCGACCCACTTAAGCCCTCACTTCCACCCTATCCCTGTAACCCCGTAACCCAATAACCCCTCCTAACCTTTTATTTTTTTGGACACTGAGGGCAGTTTAGAATGGCCAATCCACCTAACCTGCACGTTTTTGGACTGTGGGAGGAAACAGGCAGAGCACAACCCCATGAGCCCTGTCACCACATAGCGCAGGGCCACAACAGACGGAGACCCCGATTTTCTGTACACCACCCCGTTAACCGTCACTCAATTAAGGGATGCGTGCGATAAGATAACACCATTCCAACCCACATCGGACCCGCACCATTATTTTGCAAAGGTTAAACAACAGGCGACCATTTACGGCCTGGGTGAAAAAGAGCAAGTGAAGTTCACAGTTTTGAGCCTCAACTCCTCAGTCGTGGCAGCCCTTCCCGACCCACAAAATGTAGGAGGAGGCACCCTCCAAGAAATGCATGCAGCGATCCTAGATGCGATCGGCTACAATAAGGGAGACCCTGTAGAAGGCCTCAATAAATGTAGGCAGAAAAAGACCGAGCACCCAACAACGTTTGCTGGATGCCTTTGGACTCATTTCACAGCAGTATTTGGAGAGTTAGCCCGTGCCCATTTGATACCAGACAATATGGTCAAATGGACTCGAATCCTAGTCTCTCACGTGACCGAAGCAGGACAGAGAGCTTGCGCCAATTATGACCCCTCAGACGGGACCCACAATGAGAAATGGGTACTAAAGAGATTATCCCGAGCTTGGGAACAGTCCCTTCATGGAAAATCAGATTACGGCAAAGCAGAGGAAAAGCAGGCAGATGCTAACATGCATCCAGCCAGGACGCTTCAGAACCCCGCATGGGTAAACAAGGGAAGAAAAAGACCAGAGCAGCCTATATCCCAAAGTGTCCCAATTGCGGACAATTAGGACATTACACACGAGAGTGCAATGCCACCCAGAAACGGCAGCGAAACCAGCAGACAAATATCCTAAATAAGAATAGAGCCAAGCCAATTCATAGTGTTAGCGCCCGTTCCGAGAACGCAGACATGAACGGCACCGATTGACGGTGTTCGGACTCCCCAACTTGGGTCTGCGACACCCTTTGGGCCAAGTCCGGGAGACCGGTAGTAGCAGGCACAGTCCGGGGACACCCCGTAGAATTTCTTTGGAACACAGGAGGTTCCCATACCACGCTCAATTCCTCCACAATGTTCCAACGGGATATATGGCCCACCACAGACACCATTACCCTCAGCGGTTTCACAGGACACTTGCAACAGAGACACATCGCAGCCCCTGTAGCGATTCAGATAGGAAACATTAAAACCAAACACCCCGCCGTTCTCGTAGATCTATCCCAGACAGCCAAACACATTTTGGGGGTAGACTTTATGAGCTCCCACAACTTTTGTTCGACCCCGTAAACAAATGTGTGTGGAGAATGGCAAAGGCAGCATGAGCCCCCGCCACGCTCACAGTTGGAGACTACGCACACAGGATTAGCGCAGTAGGAGACTTCTGGTTCGATCCACAAGCCATTAGTCTGGACAAAGACGTTAGAGATGTTTTGCAGCGACACAAAGCTTCTTTTGCCCAGCACAAGCACGACTGCGGCAAGACAGCAGGTTTCGTCAACATTACAGGATCCGACCCCAAACCCTAAAAGCAGTGCGGTTTTCCCCAACAAGCAGAAGGCAAAATCGTAAAGGTTATCCAGAGTTTGCTTGACAAGGCGTACTCCGTTCAGTAGCCTCAATGAAGAATGCCCCAATTTGGCCCATCAGGATACCCGATGGCTCATGGCGACTGACCATCGATTATAGGGAACTAAACAAAGTAACCCCAGTAGCAGCCCCCACCGTAGCCACGAGTCCCGAGACAATGCTAAAACAGGGACTCCAGTCAAAATATTTTTCGGTTTTGGACATCAGCAACGGCTTTTGGTCCATTCCATTGGATAAAGCGTGCCAATATAAATTTGCTTTCACCTTCCAGGGACAGCAATACACGTGGACATGCCTTCCACAAGGCTTCCACAACTCCCCCTCCATTTTCCACCGACAGCTGGCGAATGGATTAGCAAAATTTTCCCGACCCGATTGCCTTGTCCAGTATGTAGGCGACTTGCTTCTACAGACGGACACTAAGGGAGAGCACATTTCGCTTCTCACCGAATTATTAGGACTCCTTCATGAAATTGGATGTAAGGTAAACCCCAAAAAGGCCCAGATTCTTCAAGAAAGAGTAAATTATTTAGGCACAGTCATCACCCATGGCAGACGCGAGATCGAGCAGAAACGCATCGACTCCATTGTCAAACGACCCTTGCCCCATAATGTCACAGTCCTCCGGTCATTTCTAGGACTGGTTGGCTACTGCAGGAATCACATAGACGGTTTTGCCACAAAGGCAGCCCCTCTCTCCGAACTCCTAAAAAAGCAAGCCCCATGGGAATGGCTTCCACACCCGCTCGCTCTCCACTCTCTGCTTCCCTTTCTCTCAGACTTCCCAGCCTCCCACGATAAGTACAGAAACACTTAAACGACACGTGACGGCATAATTTTAAAAGATGGTATTTATGTGGTCCCCACCTAAGACAGAAACTAAATTATTTGCCAATTCCATGACAAGCATGAACACCAAGGGATAGAAGCAACCCTTGCCCACCTCAGCCCTCTCTGCTGGTGGCCCGATTTAAAATCCTACGTAACGCATTACATTGAAAATTGTTTAATCTGCGCCCAGAACAATCCAGACAGATATGCAAGGAAAGGTCAGCTCAGTCACACCCTGTTGATGGCCCCTGGACGAATTTTCAGATTGATTATATAGGACCCCTACCCCCCTGCAAGAATGGTTTTAAGTATGTGTTGTTCGTCATCGACACCTTCACGAAATGGGTGGAAGCTTTTCCATCTAGAACTAACACGGCTAAAACAACAGCCAAGATCCTAACGCAGCACATCTTCACAAGATGAGGACTTCCCCGTAGTATAAAGTCAGACCAAGGCTTACATTTTACAGGACGCATCATGAAACATGTCCTCACAATTTTCGGCATCCAACAAAAATTTCACATTGCCCATCACCCCCAATCAAGCGGAATCGTAGAGAGAATGAATAGAACCCTCAAGGCAACCCTCAGGAAAATGGTGCACCAGCACAATACCACATGGGACACAGTTCTCCCCTTTGCACTAATGTTCATAAGGAACACGGTATCCACTTCGACAGGATAAACCCCCCACACCCTCATGACCGGACGACCCATGAAGGGGACAGAATACTTGTTAGGGCTTGATTTGGCCAGCCCCACAGTAACCACCCTCACCCATGAGAAAGCAGTACAGCAGATTCTCGATAATGTTAAAGCAGCCGCAGCTGTTAGGCTTGGTACACAAAAGAAGCAAAGTAAACTATGTTTTGACAAAACAGTACACGCCACGGAATTTTCAGTAGGGCAGCAGGTCATGCTCTCCCTGTACACCCCAGTTCATTTCTTTCCCCCAAATTCGCAGGACCCTACTCCATTTCAGATAACGTCAGCCCCTCCATTTATAAGATCACTTATCCCAATGGCAAGTCAGGATGGTTTCACATTAACCAGCTTAAGGCTTATGGCTCACAGAGCAACCACTCACACCACATCTCACTTGCAGCAGACGAACAGGCCCCGCCCACGGACGACCTATCCCTACCCTCCCCCAACCAGTCCAGCCCATCCTCGGACACCACTTCCACTCCACCCCCAGAGGCACAACTCCGCCTCTCCCTTCATTCGACCGACAGTGACAGCGATAGCACTGAAACATTAGACCCCATGTACCCGCCACACGATTTCAATTCTGCACCAGGCCCCACTCCCAGCGACTCCGAACAAGATTCCTTCGACCCCTTTGAGACCGTGTATATCAAAGCCCCTGATCCGGATCCACCACCCGACGACTATGGATTGCCCCCTACCACCTCCAACCTCGACACCAAACATTGACACCGCAACAATTCTTACAGACTCATCCGCAACGATGCGATGGACCCCACTACGCTCCAAGCAGCCTTGGCACAGCTACTCCAGTCACGAGTTTGGCAACCGGGAGAAGATGATGACTCAGAGTCTGACTCCCACCACACGAACCCCTTTGTGACTCTTTTCGCTATAGAGCAATGAGGTGTCCAGATGATGGTAAGAAGGAACCGCTGGAGATTTACGGTGTCCTTTCTCATGGAGCCTTCACGATTTTGTTATTTTAGTTTTTAATTGTAAATGTTGATTGTTTGTTCGTGTACTTAAAGTTTATTCATGGCCCCACGCCACATCTTGAAATAGTCATAGCCACTCTTTTAACGCCAAGTGGCAGTTAAAGGAACAAGTTTGCCGGCATATACCCATTCATAGCTACTCTTCTGATTTGAAGGTAATCATAAGAGGCAGTATCCACGATGAACACAAAATTCTTTCCGTTCTTGTCCAGTCGCTCAGGCAGTGGAGTAATGGCATTGATCCCTACCCTGCCTTAGGACCCCCATCTGGTCAGCTACGCTCGGGTAGTGCACCTACGGCACTGTTCACCTTCTTACCCGGGGATTCCACCCATTCTTGCCCCGCCGCGGTCCATACGCACCCCATTCGGAGCTTTTGGTTCAAAATTCTTTTACTGCTCTTTTAGTCTGTGGTTTAAAGAATGTTCTTTGCCACAAGTTTTGTTTGTTTTCCGCCGACCCTTAGGCCGCTCTCCCATGGGCTATTTACATCCTCAAACACTTGGATGGAATACTTTACTGCTGGTTGGAGAGATTGTCTGCCCATTCACCGCATTGATCACACAGGCTGCGAGACTGCTCGCGCTGTGACAGTATTTCCTTTTGCATGTCTTGTCCCCAAAATGTTTGGTTTAAAAAAAAAATGAGGGAGTCACATATGGGCAATTGATAATAAAAGGACAGATAGACAGACATACGAGATCTTAAACAACGAATAACAGATATGCTTGTGTCCACAGGAAATCCAGAACACCAGAAGACAAAGGAAGACCAAGAAGGAAAAAGACAACATGAAGACAGACATCATGATCTACATTTGGATCTTCGTGGGATCACTACAGATGCTTGCGGACGCGACCCCTCTGACCCCTACCCCACAGGCCATGAATGTTTCCCATCCCTGCCATACACCACACCCAGAGACAGCCACTGACACACCAACCTGGTGTGACAAGTTTATCAAACGGTATTCCCTGTCATACATCGTGGAAGCACTGTTAGTCATAGCGATACTCTGTAGTGTCATCCAAACACTGAGACTTCGGAAATGGCGAAGGAAAGCCTCCCGCACTCCAGTATATACACTCAGACCCCCTATTTTCGGACTTCAGCAAACCCCCCACTCCCTCTAAGTAAATAAAGTGCATCAACTAATTTTTTCCTTTGTTCTAATAAAAGATTTGAAATTCTGTACTTGACCGCCAAGACACAGAGACATGTAATGCTGCTATTGTATAATTTATACTGTTTGTAAATTATTTTAATTGACTAAGGATAGTTTAGAGAAGAATAGTTAGAGGTTCCCGTGTTTTAAATGAAAAATAAATGTAATGCATGCCTGAATGTCATAGCGCCCCTTAGTATTTTACAATAATGTGAGTACATAAAGCAATTTAGGTAAATGTTCCAATCTATAGGACAGAGTAGAATAGAACCTGTTCTTGATTGCGGGTGCTCGACTTAGGCAGAGAACAAAGAAGATTCAGCAATATGATCCTTCACGCTTCGCGTTGAGGATCACAAGGAGGGAGTGCAGCCATCTGGGATGGCCACTTTCAGGATATAAAATGGACATTCGCAGAGCCTATAGGGAAATATGGACAATGCAATGCCCTGGATCTGCCACCCGACTGCATTCCATTTACCCCTCTGACTGTGACTGTTCCCTCCTATCACCAGTACCCTGAGATCTCCCCGCAGGACCCCATCCTCTTAAGACTCTCCCCCACCCCCCCAATCTCCCCAGACACACACCTTCCATCCTCAGACACTCTGCACCCCCCCCACCCCCCTCTTTCCCCTGTAATCCTGCTTCCACTGTCCACGTAGTTTGAGATACAAGCACGGTTCCTATAGGTAGGTGAACGCAACATTTAAGTACCACGAGATGAAGTAAAGCTTGCCAGGTGTATTCCATCGGTCAAGAAACAGATTGTTGTAATAATACACTGAAGGGATGCCGAATTTGAAGAGGGAACATAATTCCGATGAGTTGGTCTTTTTAATAGGTATTCATGAGATGCAAATGAATACAAATAGTTCCCGACAAAGATCAAAGGGAAACGCGAGGCGCCTTTAACCAGCTATCAAAGTCGGGAGAACAAAATTCAAAACTAATTTTCTACTGGTAGGAAACAGGGTTTTTCCATTACAGCAAATTTAGTGACCCTGCCAGTCAATTCCTGCCATTGGCGGGAGCTGAAAATGCCACCCTGAGTTTCTGTGGATCACTGAACTTGTGCTATACAACTAGGAGATAAAAATGTGAATTTGTGTGGTACATATGGACAATCTGCACATGATATTTAGCTGCAATACAAGTGGGACAGGAGCGAGTTACACAGTGAATTTATAAGCTCTGTATTTTTGCAGAACAGAAATCTGTTTTCAATCAACTAGTAATGAAGTACCAGGACACATGGAATATAGAACCAGAGATAGAAAGGAGATTGAGTAACAACTCAGTAATTCCTGTGAGTGCTCCAGACATCATTCTAAACTGGGAACTAATCTTTACATGGAGTTCCTATCCCTACAGATGGTTCTCCAGGATTTATTTTGTATGGTATGTGGATTAAATGGGTGAAATTTATTGCACTGAATGTCTCTTTCGTTGACTGAACTGCCAGTGAAAGCCCCAGCTCCTTTTAGGAAGGTCCACCAAATTAAATGGAAATCAGGCAGTTAACTGAGCATTGGCAGTCCTTCCCCAGGATCAAGGACCCTGAGGGTAGAAATCATGCCCCCCGAGAGTTGTCATCCAATCAGAGATTGGCAGCGCCATTCAGAGGAAGTGATGCTGCCGTTAATGCACAAATCCAAGGCCAGGATTGCCAAGGGACCAAGGTCATAGGTATGGATTAGCAGGAGGGGGATCGTAGGGAGGTGGAAGGGGTGTCTGAAGCAAGGAAAGGGAATTGGCTCTCAGATGCACTCCAACTCCCTGATGAGAGGTCCCTTGAACAGGCATTGAGTGCCTAACAATGAGGGACCCCTGGAAGATGCAAATGTTGGGATTCCCATATGGCAATTCCATCCCTTCGCCCACAAGCAGTGCAGAATGAGGTCCTTAAATGGGCATTAGTTGTCAAGGAAGAACATCACTTATCAGCGGAGCGGGAAGGCGATGCACAAGCCTCCTGCCCCAGACTTAATCAGGGATGACGTGGGGTTCTCAGGGGAGGCCAGTAAATTCCAACCCATGTGCTTTTTGATCATTTGTTAAGTTGCTTTGTTACTGGGGAGTTTGTGGTACTGAAAGGCAGCCGATGCTATCTGTTTGGGGGAAGATCAGTTTGATGGCAGCATGTTTTAGTGGCAAGGTTTTGAACATTTACAGAATCAAGTGACCTCAAGTAACCTTGAAGAGTTTGGTATTTCAAATGACAGGCTCAATTAACTTGCTGTTTATATTCAATTCCTTTGGTGCAGTAAATAGGTTGCAAGTATCAGGAAAAGGAACACTACAGAAATTATGTAGATATCAGGATATAACATCAGTGGAAGCTGTTTGATTTCAGGAACAACAGCCTCACTTGGCATGTACTGAAGTATAACTACATGTTTCTCAGCAGATTACTGGAAAATAAACCACACAGGAGGCAGGCACTTAGCTACAAAACATTCATTCAGACCAGTTCTGATAACGTCACAAATGGTGAAATTGAGGTCCAGGGGTTTATAAAAGTAGCAGAACTCAGGTATTCAATTACTCGGTAAACTTACCACCAATCATTCGTTATTCTGTACAATATGTTATGGAGTTTGCACATTTAATAACCTTACTCTTATGCTTGTTGAGCATAGTACAAGTAGCACAACTTGAATGAAACTGAATGTGACATCAATTCCAAGAATGAATTACAGAGAAATAAATAGCGAGATAAATTAATACTGCTATCTATGTTATAGCTTCTACCTCAACTGCAGTTTTCACTTGTATTATGTAGGAACACACTCCATATCAGCAAATTGATGCTGATTTAAGAGACAGTGACCTGAGACACAATGTGAAGGTACATTTGAAGAAGTGCACATCTCAATCTTAAGCTTTTTGAGGAGGGATAAAAAATATCTGGATGTTGTTTAACACAATAGCAACCTATGTGTGTGAACATTATGGCTGTCACCGTGATAAAACGTTAATTGGTCCACTTAACGAGTCCCACGGGCTACTCGCTGCAAATGATTGTCTCGCCGGCTGATTCACCGGGACCACGCTCGCCAGTGTTGTGTTATGTACTCTGGGATAACACAGGCTGCAACTGGATGCAGCTTTAACCAAAAGATAGTCCAGTCCTTGAAGTTAGTTTAATCTGATTTATTGAACCAGTAGCACAGTGAGCACAGTTCTCTATGATTTCGACTCTGCTAACCCAAGTGTGGTTACTCTGTCTGACTGAACCAGACTAGCTCTTATCCACGTGCTGGAGGTGTGATACTGTACATACACCCTGACTCACTCTGCAGATGTTCATCAGTGGAAAGAGGCGGACTGTGAGTGCCTCGTGCCTTTTATAGTGAGATACCACCCGAGTGTCTTGCCTGCTCATTGGTCATGTCCTGTTCTCTGTGTTCATTAGCTGCCTGTCTGTATATCATTATCTGCATGTCTGCATATCATGACATCTCCCCTTTTTAAAAATGTTTTGTTGGCACATGGGAACGTACTTACATGTGGTGGCATATATTAACATATTTACAAGCGGTGGCATATTTACATGTGAAGACAGCTGTCAAATGTGCGAAAACAGAACATAGCGAACAAAACAAACGTTCATAAGTCCAGTCTCTGGGGCTTGCGTCTGATCCTTGTCGACTGCCAGAGAGGTGGCGGTGGGGACGACGGCGCCTTGACAGGCAGGATGGAAGCCTGACTGGTGGCCTCGCAGTTCGAGGTATCAGGAGGTGGCAAAACAACGGACGGAAACGGAGAAGAAAGCAGTTGCGGGCAGGCAACTTTGCGCAGTGCCCGTCTGTTTCATCGCACAACAGAACCATCAGCCATACGTACAACATACGAGTGGGGCGCAGCCTGTGAACAACGGCAGCTGGAGCAGACCAGCCACCATCCGGTATCTTGATCCTGATAGTGTCTGCCGGGGATAACACGGGCAAATCAGTGGCATGAGCATCATAGCCCTGCTTTTGCTAGTTTCGGAGCTGCTGCACCTTCTGCAGCATTGGGAGGTGATCCAGGTTGGGCAAGTGCATGGCTGGAAGTTTCGTCCGCAGGTCCCTGTTCATCAGGAGTTGAGCCGGCGAAATGCCAGTGGACAGTGGGGTCGCCCTGTACGCAAGCAGCGCGAGGTAGTTGTCAGAAGCAGAATCCGCGCCCTTGCAGATGAGCTGTTTCACAATGTGCACCCCCTTTTCAACCTTCCCATTGGACTGCGGATAGTGTGGGCTGGAAGTGACGTTTGAAATGGTGTGACTTGGCAAACTAGACCACTCGTGGCTGTTGAAGCAGGGGCCATTGTCACTCATGACAGTGAGTGGTATACCATGCCTGGAGATCGTCTCCTTACAGGCCTTGATGACGGTCCGAGATGGGAGGTCTGAGAGCTTCACGACGTCAGGGTAATTGGAGAAATAGTCAAGAATCAACACGTAGTCACGACCATTCGCACTAAAGAGGTCGATGCCAACCTTGGACGTGGACCACTGGCTTAGCATCTGGTCGTAGCAGAATCTTGTATCGATATGGCAACGGCATCCCGTCGAACACATCCGGCTACTGAGCGAGGATGTCGTCAATGCCGGCCTGAAGATCCACATTGGAGGATGTCGATGTGTAAAACCGCTGCACGAGGTTCAGCTACTTGCAGGCATGCGCGCCAAGTAGGGATGCCCTGTCTGGCGTGACAATTTCAAAACGTAACCGTGCATGGGTTCTCCGGTTGGAGACGAGGAGATGGCAGGATCCCAGTGCCGTGATGGCATTTCCGTTGTAGTCCAGGAGCCTGCAGGAAGGATCTTGGGGGGATTCTTGATGCGTTTGAAATCTGCCTGTGAGAGGAGGTTGGCGAAGCAACTGTGTCTAGCTTAAACTGGATGGAGCAGTGGTTGACCTGCATCACCGCACGCCATCCGTCCGCAGAATCCACAGCGAGGATGGACTAAATTTGTGATGAGTTGGATGCGGCATATTCACATTTGGTAATGATGCCCACATAGTAGGCGGAGTCCAGGCATTCTTCCTCCGGATCTGTTGTGTTGCCAGGATCAGAATCTTGTAATCGTTGTTGCACACTTTGAACGTGCCGTCATCGGAATTGGGAGCGCTGGCCCCTGACTGGTGGTGCAGACCTGTACAAGGCTGCATCGTGTCCAGGCTTCCCGCAGTTTAAACATCGCCTGCATCTTGCAGGGCAGTGTTTCTTTAAGTGGGTGTTGCCGCAGTTCGAGCATGTCATGACGTCGGCGTTCTGACGCTCCGCGCGTCGTCGCACGTGCGCAGTGCGGGTGTCGGCTGCTTCGTTATCCCGTTCGCATCGCGCATGCGTGGGGCCCCCGGAAAAGCGCGAAAAATCAATGCTGAGGCGGTGCATCCGGGAGATGGCCTGCACACTCTCTGCCTTGTGGGAGCCAAGTTTCTCATTTTCAGCCGATTTGTACTGGGCATAGCGATTTTTGGCGTGCTCATGAATTGTGCATGTTTCAATCGCGACTGGCAGAGTCATATGCTTGATTTTCAGTAGCGACTCTCTCAGAGGATCAGAGCGAACTCCAAAAACGATTTGGTCTCTGACCATGGAGTCAGCAATATCACGAAAGTTGCAGGACAGCGCCAGCAGGCGGAGGTTAGTTAAGAACATAAGAACGAGGAACAGGAGTAGGCCATCTGGCCCCTCGAGCCTGCTCCACCATTCAATGAGATCATGGCTGATCTTTTGTGGACTCAGCTCCACTTTCCGGCCCGAACACCATAACCCTTAATCCCTTTATTCTTCAAAAAACTATCTATCTTTATCTTAAAAACATTTACTGAAGGAGCCTCTACTGCTTCACTGGGCAAGGAATTCCATAGATTCACAACCCTTTGGGTGAAGAAGTTCCTCCTAAACTCAGTCCTATAAATACACCCTGACTCACTCTGCAGATGTTCATCAGTGGAACGAGGCGGAGTGCAAGTGCCTCGTGCCTTTTATAGTGAGATACCACCCGAGTGTCCTGCCTGCTCATTGGTCATGTCCTGTTCTCTGTGTTCATTAGCTGCCTGTCTGTATATCATTATCTGCATGTCTGCATATCATGACAGCCAGCCCCCGAAGAAGGGAGTGCAGCTCTTAAGCCAATCCTGCACAGTCAACCCCACTCAGCTTGCAGCCATGCCAAGATGACCAGCTCCACAATTCGGGGATGCAGACCTGGCCAGACGGGATGCCCTGCTCCCCTGAGAGTCTCGGAGGGTCAGCCACAGGGCACTCAGTGCAGCCTTGGAGGAAGTGGCAGCAGCAGTCAGCTTGGGGAGCGTGACCAGGATTAATCTACCCCAATCCAGATGACCTGTCAAATGTGAGTTGTTAATGCCATGCAGACTGACACATCCCTGCCACTGACCACCTGTCCATTCTCCAGCGCCTGCAGCCGATGGCTCTGGCCCATCTGGGTGCCCCTCACCCAACACCCCTTGCTTGCTTCACATTGGACATGGCCTCATCTGTCATTCCCCCTCTCCCCATTTATATCTATCCCCTATCTTGCCCCCTCCCCTGATCCCTCTACCTTCCCCCTCCCCCGCACCATCTACTCCCCTCCCTCCGCCTTCCACGAGAACACCTCGGAGGGGAACTCCAAGGATGCCACCATTATCGCGGCACAGCTGTCATCTCCACCCTCCATCAGCACAGAAACACACAGCTCGGTCGGCACATTCGGGTGAGCACCACACAGCTGCTGATGTGCATCAGGTGGAAGCAGGAATGCCCAGACCACACAGCATCAGCGGTCTGCTGGATCCCAGGACCCAGCTGGGTCCCAGTCAGATGCTGAGCCTCCGGAACATGTTTACCCGGAGCTGATGCAGATGACAGGGTGTGGACGAGAGATTCAGCGGGGGATGTCAGCCACACTTCAGCAGGTCCACAGCCGATTGGAGGAATCCCAGAGGCTACGACACAGGAGATGGTGCCGGCAATGCATGGCACCGAGGCTAACATCAGTGGCGATCGCAGTGGAGCGTCTGGTGCATGATGTCAGCAGCATGAGTGGAGGTGTCCAAGGTGTGATTCAGTCAGTGAGGGCCATGACTGAGCACCTCGACAGCATGTCCCAGTCACCAAGTGCAATTAATGAGGCGCTGTGGAGCATGTCTCAGTCCCAGGTTGGCATAGCCGAGGCACTGCAGAGCATGTCCCGGTCGCTGGGGGGGGGTGTCCCAGTCTCAGGTGGGCATTATCGGGGCGCTCCAGGGCATGTCCCAGGCATTGAGTAGCAGCACTGAGGGCATCAGCACCACACTGCAGACATTGGGGAGCCGTCAGGGCTGGCAGAGCCAGATGACACGGGGCAGCTGGGGCTCGAACTAGCTGCCCCTCCATCCCGAGGTGAACTCAAGGGCCCTATGGGCATCGACCGGGAGAAGGGGGCGCTGGGTCTCTACGTGGCGACTGCGGCCACCAGCTCCCCTGGGTTCCACCCCTCTGACAATGGCATGTCTTGCAGTCATCAAATGTGCCAGAGCCCTCACCAATCTAATTCTTACAGATGCATTTGTCCATGAAAGTATTGGTAGGAGTGTCTTTGTGGAGACAAAGAGCTGGATTCACATTTTGGATACCCTTTATCATGTTGTATGGCACTATCACCATTGCTAAATGGGATAGATTCAGAACAGATCCAGTAATGCAAAACAAGGCATCCATGATGTGTTGTGGACCATCTACAGCAGCAGAATTATATTCAGCCACAATATGTAAACTCATGGCCCAGGATATCTCCCACTCTGCCATTACCAGCAAGCCAGGGATCAATCCTGGTTCAAAGAAGAGTCAGCACAGCATGCCAGGAACAGCACAAGGCATACCTAAAAATGAGGTGTCAACCTGGAGCAGCTACAACACAGGACTAGCTTCATATGGCAGAGGTAAGCAATCCCTTAACTGTTGAATCAAATCAAAGCTCTGCAGCACGGTAGCATAGTGGTTAGCACAATTGCTTCACAGCTCCAGGGTCCCAGGTTCGATTCCGGCTTGGGTCACTGTCTGTGCGGAGTCTGCACATCCGCCCCGTGTGTGCGTGGGTTTCCTCCGGGTGCTCCGGTTTCCTCCCACAGTCCAAAGATGTGCAGGTTAGGTGGATTGGCCATGATAAATTGCCCTTAGTGTCCAAAATTGCCCTTAGTGTTGGGTGGGGTTACTGGGTTATGGGGATAGGGTGGAGATGTTGACCTTGGGTAGGGTGCTCTTTCCAAGAGCCGGTGCAGACTCGATGGGCCAAATGGCCTCCTTCTGCACTGTAAATTCTATGATTCTATGAGTCCTGCCACATCCAGTCATGACTGGTGGTGGACAATTAAACAACTAACAGGGGACGAGGCTCCACAAATAACCTCATCCGCAATGATGGGGAGGCCCAGCACATTGGTGCAAAAGACAAGGCTGAAACATTTGCACCCACCTTCAGCCAGAAGTGCTGAGTTGATGATCCATCCTTCTGAGGTCCCTAGCATCATGGATGCCAGTCTTCAGCCAGTGATTTTGTTATGATCACGAGGGAGATCAGTAACTTTTAAAAATAATTTTAAACTCAGTAATGAACTGAAAAGAATTACGCCACAAGATTTACATTTGAAACAAAAAAAATTACTGTACACAAAAGTTAAACAAATCAATTACTACTAATTTAAAACTATTTCATAAACAATTATACTTTCAGCCCAGAAACCTATTTTTATTGCCACCCAAGAGTTCCCCTATATGTTATGGATCTTGAAATCTCCTTCACTTCTCCTGGGGCCCAACCATGACATGCCACATGTTTCAGGAATACATTTGGATTCTCCTCAGTGTTCACGCTAATCTCCAAGGTATATAGTTTCTTGAGGTCCTTCAGCTACGTGACCCTACAATTGTCAAGGCATCACACGGTTCTAGACACCCCAGCTCAAGAATGGGGCTCTCTGCACACTTGCTCAGTGAGTCCAATTCTCAAATACCCCGATTTCTGCTGGCCCTTTGCTTCTCAAGGGTAATAAAGGTGGACAACAAATACTGGCCAAGTCAGCCAAACCCACAGCCTGTGAAAGCACAAATTTTAAAAATTATCATAATTGAATCCCCTACTATAAAAATCCTGGGTGTTACCGGTCATGATATGCAAACATGCAGCTAATGAACACACAGAATAGGACACGACCAATGAGACAGGGTGTATCCTCAGCATCACACCCCAGCACGTGGCTTAGAGCAAGGCTGGTTCAGTTAGACTGAGTTACTACATTTAGATTAGTAGAGAGTCGAACTCATTGAAAACTGTGCTAATAGTTCAATAAAACACATTGAACTCATTTCAAAGTCTGGAGCATCTTTTACTCAAAACTGCATCAAGTGGCAGCTTGTGTTATTCCAAATTACATAACACAACATGATACGAGGAGTCTGTTCAATCTAGTTAGTTCAACTCAGCAAGATCCGTGACGACCAGCGAATGTATACCGGCATAATGGAAAAGATTCAGGCTCCTCAGCAGCTCAGGACCTCTGGCAATCTCAGTGCCAACTGGCGGACGTTCAAGCAGAAATTTCAGCTTTACGTCGAAGCATCAGACCTCAATGGTGCGTCTGATGCACGGAAGATAGCTCCTTTCCTCACCACAGCGGGTGATCACTCCTTGGAAATATTCAACTCCTTTCACTTCGCCGAAGACCAGGACAAGACAAAGTTTCAGACCATCCGTGACAAGTTTGACAGCCACTGTGAGGTGGACACGAACACAATCTTCAAGCGCTACATATTCAAGCAGCGATTGCAAGGTAAAGACAAATCCTTCAACTCATATTTAACTAACCTTAGACTGCTAGCGCAATCTTGCAACTTTGGTGATATCATTGACTCCATGATCAGAGACCAAATCGTTTTTGGAGTCCACTCTGACCCTCTGAGAGAGCAGTTACTGAAGATCAAGCATATGACCCTTGCGATTGAAACATGCACAGTGCATGAGCACGCTGAAAATCGCTATTCCCAGTAAAATGGCAGAAAATGATAAACTAGCCTCCCACGAAGCAGAGAGTGTGCAGGCCATCTCCCGGATGCAGAGCCTCAACATTGACGAAAGCAGCCGTTTTGCGCGCTCTTCCCGGAGCCCGACGGATGCGCGATGCGAACGAGATAACGAAGCGGCTGGAACCCGCACTGCGCAGGTGCAGACGTCTGAGAACCGCACTGCGCATGTGCAACGACGCACGGTGCGTCAGGGCGCCAACATCATGACGTGTTCGAACTGTGGCACCGCCCATTTAAAGAAACACTGCCCTGCAAGAGGCAGACGCTGTTTAAACTGCGGGAAGCCAGGCCACTATGCAGCCCTGTGCAGATCTGCACCACCAGTCAGGAGCCAGCGCTCCCAATTCCGACGACGGCTCATCCGGAGTGTGCAACAACGCTTACAGGATTCTGATCCCGGCAGTGCAACGGATCCAGATATGAATGCCTGGACAATGCCTACCATGTGGGCATTATTACAACGTGTGAATATGCCACACCAGACTCATCGCAAGTCCAGTCAATTTTAGCTGTGGATTCCGAGGACGAATGGCGAGCAGTGATGAAGGTCAACCACTGCCCCATCCAGTTCAAGCTGGACACAGGTGCCTCGGCAACCTCCTCTCACAGGCAGACTTCAGACGCATTAAGAAGCCCCCCACGGTCCTTCCAGCTGCCTGCAAGCTCCTTGATTACAACAGGAATGCCATCACGGCACTGGGATCCTGCCATCTGCACGTATCCAACCGACACACACAAGCGCGGTTATGCTTTGAAATTGTTAAGCCGGACTGGGCATCCCTACTAGGTGCGCACACCTGCAGGCAGCTGAACCTCATTCAAAGGGTTTACACCGCAACATCCTCCCATGTGGATCTTCAGGCCGAAATCGACGGCATCCTTGCCCAGTATCCAGATGTGTTCAACGGGATGGGCACGCTGCCGTATCGATACAAGATTCTGGTACAACCTGATGCCAAGCCAGTGGTCCATGCACCATGACGTGTCCCTGCTCCACTGAGAGAGCGCCTGAAGGCACAGCTCAAGGATCTTCAGCAAAAAGGCATCATATCCAAGGTCACCGAACCGACTGACCGGGTCAGCTCGATGGTGTGCGTAAAGAAGCCTTCGGGGGACCTACGCATCTGCATTGATCCCAAGGATCTCAATAAGAATATCATGCGGGAACACTACCCCATCCTGAAGCGAGAGGAACTCACGAGTGAGATGGCACACGCGCGCTTCTTCACCAAATTGGATGCATCACAGGGATTTTGGCAAATCCAGCTGGAAGAGTCCAGCAGAAGGCTCTGCGCCTTCAACACGCCTTTTGGCAGATTGATGGTCTCCTCCTCAAACTGGACAGGATTGTCATTCCGCTCAGTCTCCAGAGCTTGGTGCTGCGCCAGATTCATGAGGGACACCTGGGCGACGGAAAGTGCAGACGCAGAGCCCGGCAAGCTGTCTACTGGCCCGGCATCAGCCAGGACATCACGAACATGGTCCTGAACTGTGCTACCTGTCAGCGGTTCCAGCCAGCGCAGAGCAAGGAGACGCTCCAACAGCATGACATAGTGACCTCTCCGTGGTCCAAGGTTGGCATCGACCTCTTTCATGCGAATGGTCGCGACTACGTATTGATCATCGACTATTTCTTGAATTACCGTGAGGTGCTGAAGCTCCCGGATTCACCTCTCGGACCGTCATCAAAGCCTGTACGGAGACGTTCTCAAGGCATGGCATCCCAATCACCGTCATGAGCGACAATGGCCCGTGCTTTACCAGTCGAGAATGGTCCACGTTTGCCAGGTCATACAATTTCCAGCATGTCACTTCCAGTCCGCACTATCTGCAGTCCAATGGAAAAATCGAGAAATTGTGAATTGTGAAACAGCTCATCTGCAAGGCCGCGGACTCTGCTTCCGCCATACACCTTACACTGCTCGCGTACAGGGTGACTCCATTGTCCACTGGCATGTCGCCGGCTCAACTCCTGATGAACAGGGACCTGCGGACGACGCTTCCAGCCATACACCTGCCAAACCTGGATCACCTCCCGGTGCTGTAGAAGATGCAGTAGCTCAGAGACCGTCAAAAGCAGGGCTATGATGCTCATGCCACCCATCTGGCCATGTTATCCCCGGCAGACAGTGTCAGGATCATGATACCTGATGGTGGGTGGTCTGCCCCGGCTATTGTTGTTTGACAGGCCGCGCCCCGCTCTTATGTTGTACGTATGGCTCATGGCTCCATCGTGCAAAGAAATCGACGGGCACTGCGCAAAGTTGCCTGCCCGCAACCACTTTCTCCTCCATTTCCATATGTTGAATTGCCACCTCCTGATACCTCGCACCATGAGGCCACCAGTCAGGCCTTCCATCCCACCTGTCAAGGCGCCGTCGTCCCCTCTGCCACCTCTCAGGCGGTCGACCAGGATCAGATGTAAGCCTCAGATACTGGACTTGTGAACTTTAGTTTTGTTTGCTCTGTTCTGTTGTCCTCCGTCAGTCACGTTAGACAAACTCATTCACATGCAAATACATTCACATACGCCAACAAAACATTAACAAAAAGGGGAGATGTCATGATATGCAAACACGCAGAACACATAGAATAGGACACGATCAATGAGCAGTCAGGACACTCAGGGCTGGTATCTCACTATAAAAGGGATGAGGCACTCACATTCCGCCTCTTTCCACAGACCAACATCTACAGAGTGAGACAGGGTGTATCCTCAGCATCACACCCCAGCACATGGCTTAGAGCAAGGTTGGTTTAGTTAGACTGAGTTACTACATTTAGATTAGCAGAGAGTCGAACTCATTGAGAACTGTGCTAATAGTTCAATAAAACACATTGAACTCACTTCAAAGTCTGGAGCATCTTTTACTCAAAACTGCATCAACTGGCAGCTGGTGTTATTCCAAATTACATAACACAACATTACCAGTGATCAGAAACTGAACAGGACCAGCCATATACATACTGTGACTACAAGAGCAGAGGCTGGGAATTCTGCAGCAAGTAACTCATCACTTGGCTCCCCAAAACCTGCCCACTATCTACAAGGCACAGCCCATGATGGAATACTCTCCACTTGCCTGAATGAGTACAGCTCCAACAACATTCAGAAGCCCGACCATCCAGGTCAAAGCAGCCCGCTTGATTGGTTCCCCATCCACAACCTTATACACTCACTGCTTCTACCACTGATGCACATAGATTAGTGAGGAAGAAGTCAAGCATAACATCTACACGATTTACTGCAGCGACTTGTCAAGCCTTCTTTGACAGCACCTTTCAAGCTCGCAATCTTTATTTCTTAACGAACAAGAGCAGCAGCAGATGTATGGGAACACACCACCTACAAGTTCCCCTCCAAACCACACACCGTCCTGACTTGAAACTATATTGCCTTTCCTTCACTGTTAGTGAATCAAAATCCTGCAACTCCTTTTCTGACAGCTCTGTGGGTTTACCGATACCACATGGACGACAGTGGTTCTAGAAGATAGCTTTCCACCTTCTCAAGGACAATTAGGAAGGGAAACAAATGCTGGCCTAGCCAGTGATGTCCACATTCCACAAAATTCCATTAATAAAACTACTTGATCACACGGGCAGCACAGTAGCACAGTGGTTAGCACTGTTACTTCACAGCGCCAGGGACCCGGTTCAATTCGCGGGTTGGGTCTCTGTCTGTGTGGTGTCTGCATGTTCTCCCCGTGTCTGTGTGGGTTTCCTCCGGGTGCTCAGGTTTCCTCCCACAGTTCCGAAAGACGTGCTTGTTAGGTAAATTGGACATTCTGAATTCTCTTTCAGTGTACCCGAACAGGCGCCGGAGTGTGGCGATTAGGGGATTTTCACAGTAACTTCAGTGCAGTAAAAATGTAAGCCTACTTTTAACACTAATAACAATGTAAATCCAAAGTTTCCCAAATTTACAACATTCTGACTTACCGGGACACTAGCTGCAAATAAGTGAAAGGTCACACTCCAATTCAATTTCAAATGTATTTTTCATCAAAGCATTTGAAGTATTTTAGCCTTCACATTTCGTAGTTTACGTAATTAGAGCTAGCTCAACCAAAATTGGTTATGATAGCTACCCTGTGCATAAACAACCAAATTAATTTGTAGAAAATGCATTAGAACAGCTTCAATGAGAAAAGTGATGACTTCTCCTGCATGATTTTTCACAAACTGGGAAAGAACATGCTCTAATCCTACAAATGTGTAATTGGACTATTTAATGGGCAAGTAACTGGTCACCTTGGATACCACTAAATAAAAGTTTATTGCTGCCAAAAATCAGTCTGCAAGGTTACAGCTGCACAGCACACGACAATAACTCATTAAAACCATACATTAACCTTTCTGGCACTCAAAGTGCTCTGCAACTAAGCAGAACATTTTCAACAACGTAGTATCTTTGTATTTGAGAGAATAAAAAATGAACAAATTCTGATGAGGTGCATCTTACACCAAAGTCCTGAACACAAAGGATTGTGAAACATTGAAACCCTCTTCTTGCTCCCCCAAGGTGTGGAAGAATAGATTCTGACACTCCTAATATGACAAACTTGAGGGCATAATCTTCATAAGAAATTTATGTTTGACTTAAACTCTGCAGTGAAATTGATATTTCTTTTAAAAAAATAAATTTAGAGTACCCAATTCATTTTTTCCAATTATGGAGCAATTTAGCATGGCCAATCCACCGACCCTGCACTTTTTTTGGGTTGTGGGGGCAAAACCCACGCAAACACGGGGAGAATGTGCAAACTCCACACGGGCAGTGGCCCAGAGCCAGGATCGAACCTGGGACCTCGGAGCCATGAGACTGCAGTGCTAACCCACTGCGCCACTGTGTTGCCCTGAAATTGATATTTCTAATGATTCAGGTGAAGCACTCCACTCCCAAATCATCTTTTTAAATTTTCCATTTTACCATGCTCTGAAATATTTTGCCAAACTGGGTTGTAGGGACGCAAGAGTTCTCTCTCAGGATTTTCATTGGTTTAGTGTGTGGTGATATGCATCACTGTAAATACACAAGGGGTTAATGTAAATACACTACGACTAAGTAAACACTGGAGGGAGCACCAGAGACGTCATGACATGCAGACATACAGCTAGTGAACACATAGAATAGGACACAACTAATGAACAGTCAAGAACACCCAGAGGTGATACTACCACAAGGGGGCATTACACAACCCATTTCTAAGGACAGGGTGCACATGCTCTGTCTCTTTCCACAGGCGACACTTAGAGAGTAGGACAGGGGCAGATCAGAAGCATCACACCCACCACGTGACTTAGAGCAGACTGGTTAGTTAGACTGAGTTACTATAGCAAGATTAGCAGGAGAGTTGAACTCATAGAGAACTGGTCAAAGCTGCATCGAGTTGCAGCCTGCATTATCCCAGAATACAGAACACAACATGGTACCAGTATTGCCTGTTGAATCTATATAGTTCAACTCAGCAAGATCCGTGACTACCAACAACAGCACCCAGGCAAGATGATCGAGATTCCGGTTCCTCAGCAGCTCAGGTACCACGGCAATCTCAGTGCCAACTGTCGTGCATTCAAGCAGAGATTTGAGATTTACATGGTAGCATCCGACCTAGATGGCATGGCCGATGCTGAGAAGATACATCTTCTACTCACCATTGCGGGTGAAAGTGCAACAGAAATCTTCAACTCCTTCAAGTACTCCAACGGGCAGGACAAGAGAGACTTCCAGACAGTCCTGGACAAGTTTGAAAACTACTGCGAGGTGAACACAACAGAAATTGGTAAAATTGGCGCCTATACTCACCACAAGGCAAAGGTAGGCTTGCAGCAGAGGCAAACGGCAATTTTGATTGGCAGCCATCTTGCACAAGGAGCCGGGCATGCGCAGTTGCGAAAAGAGCGCACAGTGAAGGAAAAGCGATCTGCGCATGCGCAACCCATTCCTATGCTCTACTTCACAAGCGTCATGACGTCAGAGGCCCCGGACCACGCCCACTTAAAGGGGAAATGTCCAAAAAATAGTGGAAAAAAATATTAAAGCCAGAAAACACAATTCTTTCACCTTGAACAACAGCACGATGCCTGAACTTCGACCAGTAGCTGAAAGTAACCTCTGCAGGAGCCTGCAACAAGCAGTTAGCACCGCCCTAAGAAATGATTTAGTCCTTGAAGACTACGACTCAGATGATGATTTCATCATTGGATGTGGCGACCTCAGTACCAAATCCGAACCGCAACGAGATGTGTTGTGCATTGAAGCATCCGACACAGTCATGGACGAGTTCTTCGGATTTGAGGATCCTCAGCCCAGCATAGACGACATCCCGACCCATGAGTACAGGATTCTGCTGCGAGCTGCGCCAAGAGACAGAGAGTGGTCCATGCACGAGACCACTGCACAACTCTGTTGAGAGCGCACGGATCAACTCCACAGCGAGACCATAATGCACAGGGAACGATGCCAGACTCCACAGCGAGAGCGATACAAGCCTCCACACCGAGCTTGTTGACAGACTCCACGGTGGAAGCAGCGCAAGATGCCAGAGCGCAGTCCTTGCATGAACAAGACCATGAAGATCTAGCAACCTTATCTGAGCAACCAGCAGCAGACAATGCAAGTCTGCCATGCTCAAGTGCACAGCAAGACGACTATGACAGTCTACCACACTCACGCGAACAACAAAAAGACTATGAAAGTCTACCCAGATTATTTGAGCCACCAGAAGAAGACTCTGACAGTCTACCCAGATCATCTTACCGACAAGAAGACACTGAAGGTCTACCCACTGTATGTGCGACAAGTGACAAAGACTTCACAATTCCCATACAAGATGTGCGACATCTCAGCGAGACTGATAGATCTCAGCTAGTATGTACAGAGGTACTCGACAATCAAAGTGAGGCTACTAGTGACTCCAGTGACACCAATTTAATTCAAACCTCATCTACTCGAGCCTCTCCACAAGAACCTGAAATGACTCCAGATAGGGAGCGTTAAGAATCCAAAGGTGATTCAGGTGAACCAGAAAGGGCTCCAGACGGGGAGCATCGACAAGCCAAAGATGATTCAAGTGAACCGAACATGACTCCAGACGAGGGGCACCGAGGAAACAGTGACGGCAAGCTCAATGAAACAGCAGATGCCACAAAGGACACTGACACAAGTAATTTTGTGAAGGACTCGAATTCTCCACTCGGTGTGGTCATTGAGCGCAACAAACACGATAACAGAACCTACAAAAACAACAAAGACAACAATAAGAAGCGTACCAGAGGCAACAAACACAACAACAAGCACGTCAATAACAACAAAGACAAAAATAGAACAACAACTGGTACGTCATGGTACAACTCTGCCCATGAAGGACAATGTTACTGCTCAGCTCAGAACAATGGCGAGAGTGCAAACATACTATGGCATGTCAACGCATCTTACCAATTCACGTTTGCTACATTACGGACAAGCAAACCAGCTTTCAGGAAAGATGTCATCAAGAATTGCTACCACAAGCATAAAAAAAAGAGTCCACCTCAGACAATGAAGTGATTTGACCATTTGAACACCTCCTGATGACTTCTTGGTTACGTAAACACCAGGACACTGACGGCGTTCACCAGGGGATGACAACATCAACATCGACATTTCCACAACAGCACAAGAAAGCCACTCGACCGTGTAAATTCATCAACTTTGGACTCATAACTATTATTTGGTATTGTATAATCCTCAATGTCATCATAACTATTCTTTGATCTTGTATAGTCATCACAATCATCTTAATTTGTACATGTCATCACTTATTTAACTGGTTTTTTCAATTTTTCTTTAACATTGTACAGAAAATATGTGACATGAAAAAAGGGGTTGTGGCATCACTGTAAATACACAAGGGGTTAATGTAAATACACTACGACTAAGTAAACACTGGAGGGAACACCAGAGACGACATGACATGCAGACATACAGCTAATGAACACATAGAATAGGACACAACTAATGAGCAGTCAAGACACCCAGAAGTGATACTACCACAAGGGGGCATTACACAACCCATATATAGACATGCTTTGTCTCTTTCCACAAGCAACACTTAGAGAGTAGGACAGGGGCAGATCAGAAGCATCACACCCACCACATGGCTTAGAGCAGACTGGTTAGTTAGACTGAGTTACTAGAGCAAGATTAGCAGGAGAGTCGAACTCATAGAGAACTGTGCTAATGGTTCAATAAATCACATTGAACTTACTTCAACATCTGGAGTATCTTTTGGTCAAAGCTGCATCGAGTTGCAGCCTGTGTTATCCCAGAGTACATAACACAAAGTGTGTTTGGGGTGGCACGATGACAGTGGTTAGTACCTCACTGCACCAGGAATCTGTGTTAAATTCTGGCCATGGGTGACTGTGTGGAGATTGCATGTTCTCCCGGTGTCTGTGTCAGTTTCCTCCTACAGTCTAAAGATGCGCAGGTTAGGTGGGGGTTATGGGGATAGGGTGGTGGAATGGGCCTAGTTTGGGCACTCTTTCAGAAGGCCGGTGCTGACTCGATGGGCCAAACAGACTCCTTCTGCAGAATAGGGATTCTATGCAAAAAGGTACCATTTAGTCAATACACAGGTACACTAGAATCTGGCTCTAAATCTACCTTTGGGAGCTGTATAAAAAAAACAAGGTGAGTTTTGCTAGAGAGAATATCTTATTAAGCTTTATCATCGAAAGGGTATAATTAGCACTGTCTGACATGGCAAAGGTCACATGAAAGGGCAATACAATCTGAACATATGGGAGAATTACTTTATCAGTCGTGATGGACACCAATTCAGAGCCCTTTATTGATTGAGTAATTTCAAACTGCACATGAACCCAGCTCAAGTTTCATCCAACCATTCCCCAATAATCTTGCCATAATGAACAAAATCTAACCTTTCAAATTAATCACAGCATTAAAAATATGGGTGCCAAAGTTCATCATAATTTTTCAACTTCTTAAAGGGATGATGTGGAGAGGGATGGTGGGGGTATTGTTGTAGAGGTCAGTGGGGCTGGTGGGTGGGAATAAGAAGGAGCATCTGCAGGGGGCTTAGCTTGGGCAGGGGGCTGGGGGGTAGTGGGGTAGGGAGGGTGCTGCTCAATGTGGAAATTGACAGTAAAATGAGTCTCATTACCTTTTTACAGTGGGAATTAAAGATTATTGAATCTGATTAAAAGCATTCTGTAATTCCTGGAATAAGCTCCATGATTAGGTGTGACAAGTTTCAGCTAGGCTCACCCGAGGAATAGGTTTCAATCCAGGATTAATTTTGAGGTGTTGTGGTATAATTTACTGGCGGATATCCAGTTAAATCACCTCATTGCCAGTGTAGTCTACATTTGAAAGGCCACCTTTCCTTATTTCACCTACTGTGCCCCTGACCTCATAATAATTATATCCCTCACTAATGTTTTGTTTGTACACGTGCAGAATCTTTGGCACACATGGAGCATCAGAATGCAATCACACAGAAAGAATTGCAGCAGTTATGCTCAAGGAACTACCTGGCTGTGAGTCTGGAGCATAAACAGGCCAGTGCTGTTCAATTAGCTATAGAGAAATTGTATATTTAATTCCGATTACAGCACCTGGTCTCAATGCACATAGCGACAAGCATTTAATGGAACTCTATTTATTCTAGAATGATTATGGATGAAAGGGATAAGTTGATTTCTTTTCAATAATATGCTCATGATTTTCATGTTTTTAAATGGTTGGGGGCTCAGTTCACCGAATCTGTGAAAGAACAGGATTCCAGTTGGTTTTTATGATGGTAGCTGTTTGGTTCTGAACAAACAAACCTTGTGAAAAAATCTACATTGCTTTTCTCCTTGTGCTTTTTCTGCCGATTTTCTCCCTCTGACCCTCCTCTCCTGAAGCAATTGACTCCTTGCCAAGGTACAGTTCCATGAGCTAACATAGTCTTTGAACATTGGCAGGCTATTTGACTATGAGGTACCACTGAAATAATGCATTTCAAATAGCAGTAGCGGAGTAGAAATGAGGAACACCAAGCCAGGTTGATTATTCCCTCTTTAAGATTAAGGCCTATTTTAGCAGTGGTGGCCAGGACTGGGACTACAAGCAGTGCCCAGAATCCTTAGTCCTAGATTCCAGGTGAGTAGGGGGTTTCTTAGATTCCAGGTGCATGGAGGGGAGGGGAAGGGGGGGGGGGAGATATCAGTGCAAGGAGGGGTGACATGAGGCGGGGGGGGGGGGGGGGGGGGGGGGATGGGTTGACGCTGGTGGGGAGAGGAACGATGGGGGTCTTGTTAGGGAGGCCAGAGGGGTGGCACGGGCGAGTATTTACAGAAGATATAACTTTGTGGATGGGGTGCAACTCAATGTGTAAAGGAGGGCCCTTGCTACCCAATGCCCGAGCTAAGCGATCTTCTGGGCTTCTCCCCCCATCTCTAAACCTCTCATAATTGAGGCCGGGTGGGAAGTGGCCCATAAGTGGATAATATTGGCCACCTATGGGCCTCAATTAGGTGAAGGATAGGAAGCCAGGCTACCTTTGACCTCACTCACTTCCCATAAAATTGCAGACAAGTCAATGGCTGACAAGGATGTGGTGGGAAGGCCACCTGGAAAATTTTGCACGTCTCCCACCCCCATCTGCAACGGATGTAAAATTCTGCCCTTAAAGCTAAATGAAAATTGGGAGTCACCCAACGAGGGTGTGGTTTGCTCTTAATCAGTCACTGTCATCTCTTCCAATAACCCAAGAATCAAATCCAACATGCTCCACAGTATCAGACCAACATATTAAATTGGAACTTTGGCCCATCAAGCCTGCTTTACCATTCAATAAGATCACACTTGATCTGTACTATCTTTGGTTCACTCACATTCCTTATCTAGAAGTTGCTCCCTGGCGATATAATCTATAAATTTGCTCTCAGATACAAATCACAGTCCAACTTTACTTCTGTATCAGCAGTCATAATTCCAGGATTGTTGTTCTGCTGTTCAACTGGCTGTCTTACATCACATCCCCAATGAGAAAAAGCTTTCTTCAACTCATCATCGGCATGACTGAAATCATAAATGCAAAATACTGTGGATGCTTGAAACCTGAAATATTAACAGGCAGTTCTGAAGGAGACTCATACTCGACTGGAAACATTAACTCTGTTTCTCTCTTCACAGATGCTACCAGACCTGTTGCGTATTTCCAGAACTTTCTGTTTTTATTTATGTACATCTCACTTTAGATGCTGACAGAAACTTTGTATGTCAGGAGCCAATTTCCTTTACCTTTTTGCTCAATCTTGATGCTTTTCTTGACCCTCAAGTGAACTTACATCTGGTTCACTGCCAAAACCTACTCCAGAATATCATCTACCTATGCCTCCAGTACACCAAGGCTGCCACTGAAACTGTTCATATCCTGATTTTCCCCAGTTTCCCAAGCTCTACATGACACAAACCCATAATCCATTCAGAATTCTGTTGGCCTGTATCCTATGCTGCACAAGGTCCTGCATCCCGTCACCCCTGTTCACTTTCACTGTTCACTCGCACTCTGATTTGAAATCCTTCTCCTAATCTTCAAATCTTTTCTCCCAATTTCAGTAATCTTCTGAAGTCCTGCATCTCAGAAATGGTCTGAAGCCCTCTTTCTCAGCTCTCTCAGACGGCTCTAATGTACTCTCTTCTCTCCATCCTATATTCCACTTCAATATTGGTTCCAGGACCTTCAGTTGTCTTCAATTCAGTGCTCAAGATTCCTTTCTCAACATCTTAGAGTTGAGGTCTCTGGGAAGGGAAGAAAGGGTAAAGCTACAGGTAGTATAATGGTTAATGGGAAACAAAGCAGCAGGTTAACACGTGGGGAGGTGGGATCAACTACACTGAAAATTATGAAAAAAATTAAAGGGAAGAACTCAGGTGATGTTATTAATGGAGATGTTAGGATTCAAAAAGGTATAAAAACTAGCATAAGGGCACTTTAGCTGAATCCTGCAGCATTCAAAACAAGATAAATGAGTTGACGGCACAAATCATCGCAAATTATGGGTAGTATACAGGAGGTGGAGGGGAGTGGGGTTGGTCAAGGTGAGGGATTTATATTTGGAGGAAGGGTCCGCTAGTCTGGAGGAGCTAAGGGAGAGGGTAGAGCTGCCGAGGGGTAGTGAGTTCAGGTCTCTGCAGATTAGGGACTTTGCGCGAATGGTCAGGAGGGGGTTCCCTAGGTTGCTGGGATACACCCTGCTGGAGCGACTGCTGCTTCCAAATGTGGAAGGGGAGGGAAGAATTGGTGATATATATAAGTGGCTGGGGGAGCAGGGAGGTGAGTGGGTGGTAAGATCAAGGAGAAATGGGAAGTGGAGTTGGGTGGGGAGATCAATTGGGTAGTATGGAGTGAGGCACTGTGTAGGGTAAACGGGACCTCCTCATGTGCAAGGATGAGCCTGATTCAGTTTAAGGTGGTGCACAGGGTGCATATGACTCGGGCGATAATGAGTGGGTTCTTTTGGGGAGGGGGGGTGGGGGGGGGGAAAGAGCAGATGAGTATGAGAGGTATTGGCAGGGGCCAGCGAATCACGCGCACATGTTTTGGGGTTGCAAAAAATTGGGATGATTCTGGGTGTGAGTGTTCGCGGTCTTAGCCAGCATAGTGGAGGAGGAGGTGAACCCGGACCTTTTGGTGGCGATATTTGGGGATTCAGAGAAGCCGGAGCTCATGGAGACGAGGAACGCCGATGTCGTGGCCTTTGCGCCTCTTTAATTCCATGACGCCAAATTTTGCTGGAGTGGCGGTCCACTTCGCCAGCGGGGATAACGGCATGGTTGGATGACCTGTACGACTTCCTGTAGTTAGAGAGGATAAAGTATGAGTTAAGGGGCTCAGCAGGGGAATTTGAGAAAAGGTGGGGGATGTTTGTGACCATGTTTGAGGAGCTGTTCGTCATGGGGGATGGGTGAAAAAGGGGGAAAATCTGTACTGACTGTATAGTTGATTGTTGGGGAGTATGCCTCCCGGGGTGTTTATTTGCTGTAACCTGCTTTGATACATGTTTGTAATAAAATACATTTAAAAAAAAAACAAATCATCGCGAATTAGTATAATTTAGCGGCCATTACAGAGACATGGGCCGGGATTCTCTGACCCCCTGCTGGGTTGGAGAATCCCCGGGGGGGGAGACGCGAATCCCTCCCCGCTGCTTCCCTATTCTCGGGCGCCATTTTTTGGGGGACCACAGGATTCCCACTGCGCCATCGGGGGCCATTGATAGCGGATTCCCGGCGATTCTCCGGGTCCCGACGGACCGAGTGGCCGACGAGTTTGGCCGAGTCCCGCTGGCATGGATTACTCACCTCCCACCAACGGCGGCACCTGGCAGGTGAGTGTGCGGGGGGGACGTCCTGGAGGGAGTGGCGGGGGGATCAGACCCGGGGGGGTCCCCCACGGTGGCCTGGCCCGCGACCGCGGCCTACCGATTGGTGGGCGGGCTGGTTCCGTGGGGGTCTACTTTACTCCGCGCTGGGACTGTGTAGAGCTCCGCCTTATTGCCCGGGGCTGTCGCGGAGAAGGAACCCCCGCGCATGCGTGGAAATACACCGGCAGTTCCGCACATGCGCGGAAATACGCCGGCCGTTTCACGCATGAGCGAACTCGTGTGAGCCGTTCGCCGCCGGCTGAAGCTGCGGGAACCACTCCGGCGGCAACCTTGTCCCCTAGAAAGGGGAGAATTCCTCACTTTCGGGGGCCGTTGACGCTGGAGTGGTTGCCGCCGGTTTTCACGCCGGCGTGGGGACATAGCCCCAGTATTGGAGAATCCTGCCCAGGGTTGCAGGTGGTCATGACTGGGAGTTAAATATCCAGGGGTATCAGATAATTCGGAAGGACAGACAGGAAGATAAGGGAGGTGGTGTAGCTCTGATATGACATCAGGGTGGTAGAGAGAGAAGATATAGGTTCTACGGAGAAAAAGAGTGGCTGAGGTAAACATTGGTCCTTTAGACAATGAGAAGGGGGAATTAATAATGGGAAATGAGGAAATGGCCGAGGCATTGAACAGGTATTTTGTGTCGGTCTTCACAAGAAGACACAAATAACTTGCCAATAATTGTTGGCAAGGAGGCTATGGCAGGTGAAGACCTAGAAACGATCATTATCACTAAGGAGGTAGTGTTGGGCAAGCTAATGGGGCTAAAGGTGGACAAGCCTCCTGGCTTTAATGGAATGCTTCCCAGGGTACTAAAAGAGATGGCGGGGGAAATAGCAAATGCGGTTGTGGTAATTTCCCAAAATTCGCTGGACTCTGGGATGGTTCCGGCAGACTTGAAAACAGCAAATGTGACGAAGTTTGGTAGACAAAAGGTGGGTAACTTTAGGCCGGTTAGCTTAACTTCTGTAGTGAAGAAAATGCTTGAATCTATCATCAAGGAAGAAATGTGAGACATCTGGATAGAAATTGTTCCATTGGGCTGACACAGCATTTGTTTATGAAAGGCAGGTCATGTTGAACTAATTTACTGGTATTCCTTGAGGACATTACAAGCGCGGTGGACAATGGAGAACAGGTAGGTGTGGTACATCTGGATTTGACAAGGTGCCGCACAAAAAGCTGTTGCATAAGATAAAGGTGCATGGCGTTACAGGTAATGTATTAGCATAGATAGGCTACAATTTACATAGATGACCAAG
Organism: Scyliorhinus torazame; assembly: GCF_047496885.1. Classification (NCBI taxonomy): domain Eukaryota; kingdom Metazoa; phylum Chordata; class Chondrichthyes; order Carcharhiniformes; family Scyliorhinidae; genus Scyliorhinus; species Scyliorhinus torazame. The sequence continues at coordinate 79,619,690 of NC_092725.1, read as the reverse complement.
TGTAATGTGTCAAAGTTCGCAGATGACACTAAGATGAGTGGTAGAGCAAATTGTGCAGAGGACACTGAAAGTATGCAGAGGGATATAGAGAGTTTAAGTGAGTGGGCAAGGTCTGGCAGGTGGAGTGCAATGTTGGTAAATGCGCGGTCATCCATTTTAGTAGGGATAACAGCAAAATGGACTATTATTTAATTGGTATAAAATTACAGCATGCTGATGTGCAGAGGGATCTGGGTGTCCTTGTGCATGAATCACAAAAAGTTGGTTTTCGGCTGCAGAAGGTAATTAAGAAGATAAATGGAATTTTGTCCTTCATTGCTAGAGGGATGGAGTTTAAAAACAGGAAGGTTATGTTACGGCTGTATAGGGGGCTGGTGAATTCATACCTGGGGTTCTGTGTACAGTTTTAGTCTCATTACTTGGGAAAGGATGTACTGGCACTGGAGTGGGTACAGAGGAGATTCACTAGGTTGATTCCAGAGTTGACAGGATTAGTTTAGGAGGAGAGACTGAGTAGATTAGGACTACACTCATTGGAATTTAGAAGAATGAGGGGGGATCTTATAGAAACATAAAATTATGAAGGAAATATTTAAGATAGAAGCAGAGAGGTTGTTTCCACTGGCATGTGAAACTAAAACTAGGGGGCTAAAACTAAAACTAAAACATAGCACAAGGCGGAGCAGATTTAGGACTAAGTTGAGGAGGAACTTCTTCAGCCAAAGGGTTGTGAATCTGTGAAATTCTCTGCCCGGTAAAGCAGTTCAGGCTACCTCGCTGAATGTTTTTAAGGCAAAGATAGATAGATTTTGGAACAGTAAAGGAATTAAGGGTTATGGTGAGCGGGTGGGTAAGTGGAGCTGAGTACACAAAAAGATCAGCCATGATCTTATTGAATGGCGGAGCAGGCTCGAGGGGCCAGATGGCCTACTCCTGCTGCTAGTTCTTACTTCTTCAACTATGCATTTGGTTATTCCCCCTAATTTATATTTACTCCCTATTCCATGTCACAACTTTTCCTGTGAAGCACAACGGGATTGTCTGTCAATGGATGGCAGTTTATCAAAGCTGTTTGTTATTGTACACTAGTTCTGAGCAGACAGTCACACAACAGCAGAAAAACTGAAGACCAGGAAGCTGCATGTCCTATTTAACCTTTAGTGGGGGAAAAAAAACTCCCTGGATCGACTTGAATCAACATTGTTAATGATTCATCACAAGTATTCAACTCAACTAATCTTCCCTGAGGTTCAGATTATCAGGGGCTGTTTAGCACAGGGCTAAATCGCTGGCTTTGAAAGCAGACCAAGGCAGGCCAGCAGCACGTTTCAATTCCCGTACCAGCCTCCCTGAACAGGTGCCGGAATGTGGCGACTAGGGGCTTTTCACAGTAACTTCATTTGAAGTCTACTTGTGACAATAAGCAATTTTCAATGTTTTCAATTTCAATTGTGAGCCATGAAAATGTTCAGCATCTGAAAGTTAAACATATTGAATTGAACCATTGCTGTGAAATTGAGACTAATTTTTTTAACTCGCACAAAGGCACATGAGAACATAGGAAACTCACGATTACTCAGCCTTCTAATATTCCTCATATATCAACCTTTTTGCACCCATAAAAACCATTAGCAGCAGTCTGTTAGACATGAAACTAGAAACCATCCCAGATTGCATTGAAAATTCTTAGCTCAAAGAGATTGGAGAGGTCTGTTTTTTTAAAAGTAGGATGGAAAGAAGGTATCATTAATACAACTCATTAAGCAACCTTTCCATTCCATGGAAAACAGAATGTACATAGTTCACAGGAGATGTAAACTGCGGGAAGATCACAGCAATGAGTTGAAAATTACATTTTTGCAAAATAAAAATCCTTCAAAAAGGCTCTGTGTTCTAAATGTGAGTCTCACTGATTGCAGTAAAATGAAGGCATTTGCCTTCAGTGGGAATGTGATGTGTTGGCCTCCTCACTTTTCCACAGAGTCATTTCCTTAATTCGGTGGCAAGGCCCTTGTACTGGTAACATGCTGGCTTGCTTTCAGTGGCTGTTCACATAACCAGATGCCTCTGGTGCATATACATTACAGAGCTCAACAAAGCCAGCTAAATTCAAATTTATAGCCTGCCTCTTAATAAAAAAACCTCTTCCCTTTTAAAATTATTGTTAAATAGTGAATGCTGCTATTTTGGTGATAAACTGATCTCTGACGAGCTGTGTGTTGCATTCACAATGATGACACTTCCCTGACATTAATGTTTTGACACACACCATTAGGTCTCCATGATACAGGAAGTATTTTTCTATGCTACTTTTCAAGAGCAACGGTATCTCTTTCATAACATATATTAGCAGCACTCCACAGCTCTGCTTAGTAGGCCAGAGGATATGGAATTTTATAACAGTAGGAACATTAACAACAGGTAATAGACAACATTTTCTTCTGCTCTTAAAACGCAGCTGTACAGAACCGTGATATCCTTTAACTGTGCTCTGTTTTATTCTGGTCAATTAGAGGCATGACAGTCGTCACTACTTGCTCCTATTTCTTATGCTCTTGTAGCTAATCAAACCAATTAGAGGTCAGATGGCTTTGTTAGCAATCACTTTTTAAAATGTGAAGAAGAAGTTTGCAAATCTGATATGTGTGAAGAATGTCATGAGTTCTCCTCTCAGTGAGAACATGCAGAACACAAATTCTGATTCCTTTTAAATATTTTCAGTTTCATGTGCCTTATATGGGACTTGGTAGTGGTGACACCCCAATAGTGGTGACGCCCCTAATTTGAACTGGTGTTAACTATGAAAATGTGCTCAAATCCTAACGCACACAAATGGACATTTGGTATTCATCTTAGGGCCCCTTCTTAATGTTCTGATTAAAAAGCCAAAAGGAAGAAATATAGTCATCACGTTCGTGGCAGACATTCAGAAGGCCCCAAACTGCATTCCTGGTCAATCACATTTTCTCAACTTCCAATTCTTAAAAAATAAAATCCATCCTATATACGTGGTAGGATTTCTATAAAATAATTGGGAGTTTTTATCAGTATGAAACATAACATTTCAAACAAGTGGTGGATTTGTTACACACCTGAGAAACATTAGCACATAAAACACATTGCAAATTTTAAAAAAATCTCTGGTCTGTCACACTGCATTTGAAAATAGACTTGAGGAATAACTAACTATTCTCTAACATTGATAAAAATCAAAATATCTTTATCTGAAGTATATCAGACCTAAAACACACAATATTAAATATCAAATTTAATATTGTTTACATTCACCTTACCCAATAAACGACATTATTGCTTGTGATTTATTTAATGGTCCTTCCTGTAGTTTATTAAAAAATTCTGCTCTTTCTCTTATGACAGGTCATTACTTTGAATAAACCAGATGGCATGCAGGAAATAAAATAAAAATAAATATTCCAGGTGCCCATCAATAAATAATGTCACATTCATTTTTCATTGACATGGCCGCTATTTATTAGGCTGGTCTAAAAAGGGAGAAAATGTTTGGGGGAGGGTTGAAATTTGTTTCTCTTCACCACATCTGGATTTTTTGAGAGTGCAGATTTCTTGTTCACACGTGCTTGCAGTGGTCTATGTAAATCACAGAGTCCTGAGCTGTTTTTGGGGCGGTGATTTACAGTCACATTTCCTCAGCTGGTGAACATTCCAAGTCATGGATTCCTCCTGAAGGAAGTGACTTGCAAGACCCACTGGAGCTCTGCTTCACTAATTAGCTCGTTGTCTGAGCAGGGGACCCCAAGGTCAGAAAAGAAACAAAATAAGAGCGGCTGGGATGGAGTGAGAAGTCAAGAAATGTGACTCGATTTCATTACCATGAGGGTTCACTGATAAGCAGGCAACTAAAATGATTTACTCACTCCACACTCTTTCAAAATGGAGCTAGCAAGGTTGTAGAATAGCAGGGGGCATGAGGGAGGTAATGAGGAATTCAGGCAACATGTGTTATTTATAATGATAAAAAAGGAATGGCCAGAGAGCAGGTTTGGACTGGTGGCTGCTTTTCTTTCAGGCAACATCAATACTTAGTTACTTAAGTTAGATAAATAATCTACAGGGAAAAAAAGAAAAAAAGTAAGTGGGCATCCTTCATAATCCATGTCTGAGCAAGATAATGCAATATAATGAGTTAAGATTGTAAATGGTTGAATTATTTTCAGGCTTGCAGAAGTCCTGAACTGTAAGTGCAACCAAGGCTCTGGAGTTCCTTCCCTAAAACTCTCCGACTTTCCACCTCGTTTTCCTACTTAAAGGAATTTCTTCATACCTCCAACTCTGACCAAACCATTGATCTCCTATTCCAATACCTCCATATGTGGCTCAGTGCCAACTTTTGTTTGATATCACTCCTGTGAAACACCCAAATACGTTTTCTAACATTAAAGGCATTTTGATGTTGTTAACCATTGGTGATCTGATGCAATCTCTTTACAGACTGTAAACATAATAAATATGTCACCTTAGGTCTTTCTGTGGTAAGGAACTAATCCTGAAACATGAGAATAGAGTTAGACAAAACATTCTCAAATGTCAGGAATTTCACCCACATAAACTCATCAAATTGCACAAAGTTTGTGCAACAATTAAAGTAATCTTCAGTTAGCACATAAGATGAAATAGTATGGAAAAGAGACGAGGCCCATTAGAGAGATGAAACAGACGTTATGGTCTGCAAGCTAAATTTTTCATGCACAACCTTTCGCTATTGCACAACCTTTATTTATACATACAATGACTGCACAGCCAGTCTCTTTTAAAAAGTGGAATGTAAATGTACCCTATTTTCCATCAATGACCAACTGCATCACAATCAGTAACCTTGATATTTGGCAAGCCCACAAAATTATAATTTAGCCAAACATAAAATGAATCAGAGTTACAAATAAATTAACAAAGTTGTTGAGAAATATGGGAGGAGAATTCAATTGCTTCCATTTTTGGATGTGGGGTCGCAATTACCCTGTGCACTCTCCTATTGAGGCAGGCAGGAGATAAACCTCATGTTGCCTCCTCACTGCAATGATTTCAGTGTGGCCCAGTGTCAAATGTGCTTCTGACTGATGGAGGGCTCAACAGGGAGCCCGGTGGCATGTGTTGTTAGCACATGCTTCAGCTAGCCTGTGTCATAATATACACCAGTATATCATGGTGCAGACACAAACTGATGGACACACAGTGGGACCAATCAACATACACAACACCGCAGCCAATCACCAGTGAGAGCACACGCACTATAAAGACAAGGGGGCATCAGAGTTCCCGCTCATTCGAGTAGCAGCTAGCTAGGGCCACAGAGCTCACAGCCTGCAACAGACATTCACCATGTGCTGAGTGCATCAACTGGTTAAGACAAGGCAAAGGTCTTTAGTTAAAGCTGGTATCGTATATACCCACAGTCCAAGTATGTTCAAATAGTTAACCTTTTAATAAAATAGTGTTGCACTACTTCAAGTGTTGGTGACCTGTATGTGATCCAGAACACCCAACACATCAGCCTGCAGCTTTTAAATGCAATCTACCCCTTTTAAATGGAGGCTGCACTAATAAGAAGCTGCAGATGCCTGCATATGGAGGAATTGGCTGCTATATTGTTCATTAGTTGCCTCTGTCAGCAACGAACCCAGATCACTAAAACTTGCGAACACAGTTGAAAGCTAGTCTGCATCTTGTAAAGGGAAGGTTGTGACTGCTGGAGGTGCGGAAATAATTTGAATATTGTAGTTAACAATCAACAGTGGGTGATCATGGCAGAGAGCACACACCTAAGTTTTCCAATGCTGTACTGTCTTGGTGGAGAGATGGAAAGGTGGAAAGATGTTCTGTACCCGTGGAGGCTGGGATATGGGTTTGGGCAAGGAAGTCCTCTGGACAATGAGAAGGCAGTGGAAACAAATAGCTGTGGTTGCCATGTTTAACCCTGAGGACCTGGGTGCAGTGTCACAAAAGAGTTCAATAGTCTTGAGTGCTTTTACTGGGCAGTTAATTCTAGCCCCAATTGATCCAGTCACAACACAGGTGAAATTAGATTTTATATTAATACCTATGGCTTCTATCATTAACAGTACTTAGAATTATATCGGCAAAAAAATACAACTGACTATCCACTATCTGATTACCAACCTCTTTTCTAACTTGCCCCCCCCCTCTCCACACATACACACACAAACAACACAGAAAGAAAAGGATGGTGGGAAGGGAAGAGAAATGAATAAAAGGATAAGATTTTTGATTTAGGTAAATGTTTTCCAGTTAGTTTCTTACTCAAGGTTAGGCCTTCAGTTGTGTACTTTCTTCTCCTTCAGCTTGTAATGAACTTCACTCCAGACTCACAGAGAAAGTAGGCAATTGGCAGCAGAGAGAGGGAGAAACACAACCCCTCTTCTTTCCAGGGTCTTGAGGCTTCTGACCAGTTCTCTCCGAAAAAAACACCTGGCAGGAAACAATCGCTGACTGTTGTCAGGCAGAACATTATCCCTGGCAAACTCACCAATTGCCAGTTAGCCAATCGAACCAACTTCCTCCAAACCCAGCTCCTAAGATTCACTTGGAACCAATAGGTCTGATGGTTTTATCTGGCAAGGTTGTGTACTTTCTCTGTAGATTCAGGATCATTTCATGTTTGCAGCAAAGATGTGCCAAGCACTCACTGAATTTAGAACAATAAAGCAGTTCTTTACTTCAGCAATGAGATAGAGAGAGAGAGAGAGAGATACTGTCCCTTTTATTTTCTCTATCAAGCTCTCTCAGAAAGCATCACGCAGGAACCTACCATTGAATATTGTCAGGCAGAACAGTGTCCCTGGCCAACCCGCCACTTGCTAGTTAGCCAATTGAACCGGCTTTCTCCAAAACCAGTTTCTAAGATTCACTCGGCGTCGACAAGTCTGGTTTCTCCTCTCCAAAATACAAAACGTGGGAACACATTGTCCTGGCAAGCACTCTTCTGCTTAAAGGCATAGTCTGACTGTGGGTCCATGGACCAAAAATAGTAAGGTAAAATAAAAGAAATGAGAACAAAGGAAATAAACAGGAAGGACTCGAACAGTGGTCAAGGGCAGTGAATGTATCTTCAGCAATAATTAATCAGTGGAGGAGAGATGGGTCTGCATGTGTACTGGCCATTATGGAAAGCAGCATTACCTGGCGACTGGTGGGACTGAATCCATTGAACATGACAGTATCTTCATAACAAGCCCTCCTTCTCACATCCCACTTTCCCCTCATCTCAAAATTAAAGGCTGCAGATAGAGTATGCATACACCTCTTGCTTTCCCCTGTCCCTTCATCTCACCCTTATCCATGTCCCTTTTCCTTTCAGGAAGATGTAATAGTTCACCTAAGTCGAGGGACAACAGATCAGAGCAGAAGAAGCCTTTAAAGTGAGCAACCTCAGCAGTACCTCAGCACCTATGATTCCAATCTTAGAGACTTATTTGAAGCAACCATGTAAAACACAATAATTATATAGATTTATGGCAACAGCCAGAAGAAATAAACCAGCAACTAAACTGTAAGTAGTTGATGATCCCTTTAAATAGCACTGTTCAATATCATGCTCATCTGTGCAGCATTAAGGGAGAGTATCGGCTGAAGCATGGAGCACCAAAATGGCACCACTGGGTCAAATCAGTGTTACACACTAATTGACATCATGATTGGTCTGCAATGAATTTTTGTAGCAGCTGTTAAGTCCATATTCTAACCTCTCTATCAAGATGGCATGCGGTATGCTTTGTGTCAGAAGTTTTTGTGTGCCACGGACACAATTCTGGGACAATGGACAAGACCAATTCCTATTTGCTACCAATAACTTTAGGCTCATCTGTGAGGTCAAAGCAGTGAATATTGCGTGATCCTGCACAGCGTCCATTTTGGAAGGGGAAAGGAATCGGAGAGATTTTCGTAACCTGGTGACTGGCTTCAACTCTATGCTAAAGAGAAGTTTGGTTTTCAGATCATATGTTAGTGGCACCCAGCCAATTCAGAATATATTCTGTTTTGTTCTTACAGTCAGTACAAATTTCAGTCAAAGCTAAAATTGGCTCCAAATTGTCATCCTTAGTAAAGCAGAGAGGGAGACAGAAATAGTTTCAGTCCCAAATCGCTGAAAGGTCAGTGATTTAATATTCTTTGCTACCCAATTTCTAGCCAATGGTTTCATTTTTATTTCTTCCTCATGTTTAGTGATTATTTCTAAACCAAATAGTCGAACTTAAGATTCAGATATAGCCAAGATTGCAGCAGTAGTGAAAATAAATAAGCTATGATAGGTCAACCACACCACAGTTATAGCCAAGCCTCTCTTTACTGTGGACAAACCATCAAAAGGCTTGAAAGCAGGAACTGCTTTCGACAAATAGTCAAACTAAGATTCAGATATAGCCAAGATTGCAGCAGTAGTGAAAATAAATAAGCTATGATAGGTCAACCACACCACAGTTGAAGCCAAACCTCTCTTTACTGTGGACAAACTATCAAAAGGCTTGAAAGCAGGAACTGCCTTCAATGGTTTCCAACACGGTGTCATACATTATGTATTCCATCATAACTTACAAACTAAAAATGCTGTGAAAGAATTTCAAAAATTCAACCCAGATTGAACTTGTTCAAAAACTGCACAAAAAAATCTGTGCTGTAAACAAGAGTAAACTAGATGACCCCAGGGTGAAGTTGATCATTTCCATCCTGCATAATTCTTTACACTTACCTATTAAAGAAAAAAAGGAAAGATTTGCAAATATACAGCACCTTTCATAGTTTTGAAGTATAGTCACAGAACGGAATTCAATGGAAAACTCCAAAGTCAATTTGTAGCTGGTTTTTCAGGGAATTTCCCGCCAGCTCTGCCGGCGGTTTTCCCACCGCTATCCAACGACACTTAGGGCTGGATTCTTCCGCCTGCCTGCCGCAAAAATGCCACGGGCGAAACGCAGACAATGGAGAAGTCCATTGACCTCGAGGGGCGGGATTCACCGGTCGTTGGGAGGACACTGCCGGAGAATCCCGCCCTTCATCACCTTTTTGGGCCCTAGGGAGTTCCGTACCAGTTTAGCCCACACAAGGACACCCAAATCCCTCTGTGCTGCAATTTTCTGTCTTCTTTCTCCATTTAAAAAATATTCAGCTCCTTTATTTTTCAACCAAAGTGCATTTTCCATCCCCCAAGCTTTTGCCCACTCATCTAACCTGTCTATATCCCTCTGTAGATTCTCTGTGTCACCCTCACCACTTGCCTTCCCACCTATTTTGTGTCATCTGCAAACTTGGCAATAGTGCAGTAACTTCCTTCATCCAAGTCATTAATAATGTTGTAAATAACTATGGCCTCAGCACTCCACTAATTACAGGTACCATCCTGAAAATGCTCCCCTTATTCCAACTTTCAGTCTTCTATCAGTTAGTCAATCTTCTATCCATTTTAATATACTATTCTCAACACCATGGGCTCTTAACTTATTTAGTAGCCTTTTGTGCAGTACCTTATTGAACGCTCTTTGGAAAGTAAAATATATTACATCTACTGGCCCCCTTTTATCTATCCTGCTCGTTACCACCTCAAACAATTCTAATATATTTGTCAGGCATGATTCAACTTCATGAAGCCATGCTGACTGCTTGATTGTATTATATCTCTGCTTGATTATATAATGTATTTCTAAATGCTCTCCTGTTACATCTTTTATAATGGACTCTAACATTTCCCCAATGACATGTGCTAAGCTAACTGGCCTGTAGTTACCTGTTCTGTGTCTCCTTTTTCAAAAATGTTTATTTATTGGAATTTTCATCTTTTTGCAAAGACTCGCTCTAACATAAGCAGAAAGATAGCCATAGGTATCAATGTACAACAGCTACAGCACTAAACAGTAGTCATTACATAATTGGGAACAAACAGACCAGATGAATCAGTGACAAAATCCCCAACAAGTTCCTTCCACGGATATATGACCTTTCTGTAGCCGAACAGCATACAGACACCATCAGGGACCTACATCAAACCCATAGCTGCAAAACAGAATAACAGAAGAAGAAAACAACAACCTGAGAACCCCAGAGCTAAGGGGAAAATCAACTAACTAAGCATAATTTAAACTCTTCCCCAGACCCAGGCCAAGACAAGTAGCCAACCTTTCATTAACTCCAAAAGAGAGGACCGGGTACCACCAATCCTTAATTCTCAGGGTCTCCCATGGAATCAAGGTCTCCCATGGAAAAAGTAAAAAGAAAGCACGAACAAGAGCTGAGAGTAAGAATCTGAACCTCCATAACCCCATCTCCCGACCCCAGTTTAGAGGACAAAAATGATCACCGGATCACCCGCACCTGTACTGCCCTGAAGAAGACAACAGGATATTGCGGAGCCAAGATCCAAAAGGAATATAGTCTGGTCCCAATCGTGAAACAGGGGAAAGCCCACTCCAGGGAGAAAGGGCTGTCAGAACGGCCCCCAAAGTGGGCAGCGTCCTAGGGGGGATATTCGATCCGCGCACCCCCCCGCCCCCACCACCAACAACCAGGACCACTCAAAAGGAGAAAGGATTAAGGCCACCCAAAAGCCAATGTAGGTCTGTATCTAAATGTCCATGACACAAGACTTACCATACACCACTACAGCTAAGTCACTAATACGAAGAGAAGTAGAAGCAACGTCCCCAAAACCTCTCCATTACAGAAGAAGAGTAAAGAAGAGCGAGAACTATCAGAACTAACGCCTTGGATCCATAAACCACCTTACAACTAGGCAAGAACCTGCCAACCAGCCGCCAGTCAGGCCCCTTCCAAATCCCAGGTCAAAAAAGATAGGACAGTTACCAGACACAATCTTTGGACCAATCCCAAATAGTCACCTCTCCACATGCAGGCTCAACCACACCAGATTCTCCCCGTGGCACCTCCAAGGGAGGTACCCCCATCCAAGGAATGACAGAATATTGACTCTGAGCCTGGCCTAGTCCAGCACCACCGCAAAGTAGAAGAAAAGACTGGAGAACTGACTCCAAGCTACCTTGCTCTTATATCCCTCTGAAGCTGTGCCAGTTTGGTCTCATACAGGATATAACACAACACCTACACACCCCCTCCCCACCCCAACGCCCACCCAAAACATTCCATACAAATATCAACACGCTACACTCCAACTGGAGAGATGAGAAGAAAGAGACCCTCCTCGTGGGACCACCCTGCTAGACACACCATTTATTACCAAATAAAGGATATTCAGACCAGTCTCACTCTCTGGCAGCAATTAGAAAAGTCAAAGAGGGAGACATGTATCAGGAGAAATGACTGACTCCCCCCTCCCTCCCTCCGCCCCCGCTGAGGAGGAGGCAAACAAATCCCAGTCCTCAACAGGATAATCCACAGTCCACGTGGGCCTAAAGAAGAAAAAAGCGCAGCCAAAATAAATGAGATTAGCTCTGACTAACCTAACCACCACATCCTCCACCCCTCCCCGTTCCGGCTCTGTTCATGCTCATATGTTAGGATAAAGAAACTGTGGACAAATCCTGAATCCAATAGTGAGCTTAATATGATATAACCTTATTAAATCATGATAATCAACAGTGCAGAACATCACACCTGAAATGTTTATTTCCTTGCAAGCAGATAAATTGACAACATTAACAGACAACAACTTGATTATTAGGAAGTAAAGTCCAAGAAAACAACTGAGGAGAAAGGTTGATATCAGGACACAGGTAAAGGGAGTAGACATCCAGGATGAAGCAGGATCTGAAATGGAGAGCCTTCTTCAGGATCTTCCAAGAATCCCAACTATCAGAACGCAAACGCTTCCACCATGCAGTCCTGACCAAGCCCCGGTGGTCAACAACCTAGGTTCCAGCAACGGGAAACAGCCTGGCCTGCTTAGGCGACCCCAACCCCTCTCAACCAACATCAGGAACAGGACCACACAGAACCAGAGGTCGGAAGGCCAATCCATCCCCAGGTCTTGGAGACTGGATTAAATAGGCTCCACCGAATTTAAGCTGCTGGTCTCTAGGTTGAGATTTCCAGAACATGGCAGCCAGTTCTCAAACTCAGCTTGGATCCTCTTCATTATCTCACCAGAGACAGCGGACTCGTCTGGGCTCACTAACCGTTATCCCTCGTCCTCACTGGAATCCCTCAGGATGGACAATAGGCCATACAACAGGAATTCAACCATACGGAGGTGGGCTTCCACCAAAGAGAGTGCTCTCTCTGCTACAACAACTTCATTGTGTGCCGCCATCGCTTCCATAAAGATGTCCCCAATTCGTGAAATTGGGCGTTGACGTCCTACACTGCAGAGCCAAGATTATGAGACAGATCGATTTCATCGCTGGCAGCCATCATTCGCTGGTGTATACTGTAGACAGAGCGAGAATCCTCTCAAAAGCAGCTGCACCACCAAAGGAATGGCCCCACTCCAACTCCCTCCCGCTGCCACAAATCACCGAGGAGTAAAGCATTTCATTTTGACTCAATAGAGCTGAAACATCGACCAACAACTATCAGAACATTGCGAAAACTATGCAGACTAAGAAAAGATATAAAAGAGATTAAGACGGGTAGAGCCAGAGCCTGCAAAAATGCAGCTACTCCCGCGTTCACATCACGTGACCCCCCCCCCCCCCCCCCCCCTTTCTGAATAAGGGTGTTAGATTGGCAGTTTCCCAATCCTTTGGTACTTTTCCAGAATTTAAGGATTCTTGGGGAAGATTACTCCAGTGCACAGTGCACCTCCTACCTCTGTGGCTACTTCTTTAATATATTAGGATGCAACCGATCATGTCCAGGGGACTTATCGACCTTTAGCCCATCAGTTTCCCTTGTACTTTTTTTGTACTGGTAGTTAATCTATTTATTTCCCCTCCCACTTTTGGCCCTTGATTATTTAGTATTTTTTGAATGCTATTAGTGTCTTCTGCGGTAAAGACTGACACAAAGTATTTATTTAACTCTTGGCCATTTCCTGGTTCCCAATTATTAATTCCCCAATGTTCCCTATGTTCACTTTGGCTTCTCTCTTCCTTTTTATATATTTGAAGAAGCTCTTACTGACCATTTCTGTATTACGTGGTTTACCCCCATCTTCTCCATCTTTTTTTTTTGGTGGTTTTAAAAACTGTCCCAACCCCCTGGCTTACCACTAATCTTTGCCGCATTGTATGTTTTCCTTTCAGTTGAATACTATCCTTAACTTCCTTGGTTAACCATGGTTGATTTATCCCTTTCCTTGATTCCTTCTTCCACACAGGGACATACCTTTGTTGTGAGCCATGAACTATTTTCATAAATGTCTGCCATTGCTGATCAATTGTATTCTCTGCTAACTCCCTTTCCCAGTCTATTCCAGCCGATTATTAGCACTTCAATACTCCTTCCCCATGGTCCAATAAATGTTTCCCATCAAGTATTTACCCGTTCCCTCTTTTGAACGTTATTTTTGAAATTGCTTCAACGAGCCTTGCAGATAGTGCATTTCAAATCACAACAGCCCGAGATGTCTGCGAGGTGATCACCCACTGATTTTTCAGTTGCCTGTCATTTTAATTCTCTGCCTCACTGCCACAATAGCCTCCGACTCTGTTCCCAAGCTTGGGAAAACTTACTCCTATGATCAGGCACTTTACAGCCTTCTGAACTCTACACTGAGATCAACTAATTCAGACTGTAACCACTGCTCCCATTTAAGAACAAAGCGGCAGATAATGACTCAGCTGTTGCCATTTACACCTCCTCTCTGCCAGTGGCTCTCAGATAAAGGACCCATTCTCAATTGGATTAGTCAGCAAGGACCCCCCATCTAAATTATAATACGCACAGTACAAAAACGCTGCGTGTGAAGATTGCTTCAATAATGCTTTTAAGAAGAGGTAATGAGCAGCATTTGAGACAATTTCAGTGCCATCGCTCTTGATGGGCAAACAAACTAGTGAAGGGATAAGTGTGACTCTGAATTTTACAGCTCACCCATGCTTGCCAAAGAACAAATGTTACCATCAACTACGGTGGGATTGGAGCCTGGAACCCCAAACCACTGCTATGGGTTTATAGTTTACTGACAGTCAACTGAACTGCTTTTAATGTGATTCAACATTGCTTGCCTTACCCAATCAGACCACATCCAATAAAAACAGCTGTCAGTCAGATCAGTTTTAATAGCAATCACACCATATTTAGATGTTTAACAGGGTCAAAGCAGGTTACAATTTTAATTGTTTAAAAAAATAACTTTGGAGTAGCCTTCCCTCCAATTCTACTACAGAGTACCGATTTGAACAAGACATTCTTCAGAATACTTACGTGATCTGTGCAAACTCAACCGTGTTTCTGAGTGTTTTTTAAAAATTATTTTACGGGACATGGGCCTCACTGGCTAAGCCAGCAATTATTGGCCATCCCTAATTGCCCTCAAGAAGGTGGGGATAAGCTGTTTTTTTGAATTGTTGCAGTTGCTGTGGTGTAGGTACGCCCACAGTGCTGTTAAGGAGGGAGTTCCGGGATTTTGACTCAGCAACAATGAAGGCAGAAGTTACATCATTGCAACATGCTGGAAGACTGACGTCAGTTCAACTGACAGCATTTCCAATAATTCAGGAATGGAACCAACAAGAAATTAACAGAAAAAGAGAGGCTGGAAATACTCAGAAGGCCAGGCAGCACGATAATGGCACTTGCTGACGACAGGGCGCCCAACTGAATGTATTGAGTACCACAGCTGTAGCTGGACTCCCACAATCCCCCCTCTCCTGCCAAAAGAAACTGCGAGACTCTAGCTACAAGTGTTAATGTTGTTATAGGCCAGGGTTTAGAGAACCCCAAAGTGTACCATGGAGTTCACCTGACCCACAACTTTTAATAGATTGTGGTTATGGGGGGCACACGGGCCTACTTTACAGGTGTAGTGCATCAGAGAGTTAAAGTACTTTTAAATTAAAACAATGTTTATTTATGAAACCAGTTAACACTTTATAAACCCACAGTAAATATCTTAACAACTATCAACACCAATCATCCCCACAGATACAATATTCTATAAGTAACCCTTAATGTTTCCTTGCAACATCCATAAGACAAAAGACCCTTTTTAACACAGAGATCCGGTTTAAATTCTCTACTGAGAGCAGTTATCACTTTGAAATCGTCCAAATGATTTGGAGACAGTCTTTAGATTGCAGAGATCCTTATACAGCTGCATGCTTTTCCTGCAGCTATCCAGCTCTCAAAACAAAACTAAAACACACCCTGTCGCTGCCTGCTCAAAAACAAAAGTAAAAGAAGAAAGACAGCCCAGCTCCACCCACACTCTGACATCACTGATAAACACCCATTTCTTAAAGGTACATCCACTACAGCTATTTTATAAGCACCCATTTCTTAAAGGTACTCTCACATGACAAGGTATACAAAGCATGAAGCTGGCCCTCATTTACTTCTTTCTTATCCTTGTGTTTTTCACTTTCTCTCCCTGGGAGAGAGATTATTTTGTGGACCCTTTAGAAACTTTCAACAGACTCTCAGGTGTCTGCAGATGTTGGGCGGGATTCTCCGAGCCTCCGCGCCGAAATCGCGCTCAGCGCGGGGGTGGAGAATGGGCGTCAAACCCGAAATCGGGTCCGACGCCACTCGACTCTCCAGTCCCCGGAGAATCGGCACCAATTGGGCGCGCGCGGTCGATGTCGCGTCGGTTGGGGCCATTGAAAGAGGCCCCGCGGCGATTCACCAAGTGCAGCTGGCCGAGTTCCCGCCGGTGTGGTTCTCTCATGGTTCCACCCGGCGGGAACTTGGCGTGGCAGCTGTGGACTCAGTCCATGGCCGTCCTGATGGGGGGGGGCGGGGGATCATACGATGGGTCGAATGGCCTCCTTCTGCACTGTAAATTCTATGTAATCTATGCAATCCACTGACCACACATAGCTCCCACTGACCATGGAGGCCTCTGGCCACGCGGCTGAAGGCTATTGCTAATTGGGAATTGGCAATCGTAGTTAAGTGAGCACCACACAATTCCCAAGTGAGTCTCCATGGGTAGGTGGGTGCCTTGCATCCAGCTCAAACCGGGGTGCATGGGCATTGTGCCTGAATACTGCAGGAAGCAACTCCATAGACGAAGCGTCCAAAATCCGAACATCAAGGAAAGGCCCCTGCACCGGGGACATTAGCGTGGCCAGCGGGTGGGTGAGTGCACCGGGGAGGGGACCAGACCAGGTTTGGTCCAGGTAACGTTACGTGCGGGTTTCTGGGGTGCAGGATGTTGGGTCCAGTAAGCAGGGGCAGCTGCTGTGGCCGGGGATGCGTGGGCAGGGCATGCCAGGTGGTGGAGCAATGGAGGGTCCCAGGGTGGAATACACTGCTGGTTGTCAGTCTCACATCCTCTCCCAATTCCATACAGATATTGGACAGTATGGACCATATTTTGGACCCAGCGGAACTTGCCCTAGTGGTGCTGCTGGCCAGCCGGGTGGTAGCGTCGATAGAGGCTCGAGTCGGTGGCTCATGTGCTGGACCCCGCCCATTTGATGCGGACCCAGCCACCCATCACGCCAGGGAGAGAACAGAGGAGGAGACTTGCGATGACCCAAGCCTCATAGGGGGGGGGGAGAGGTTCGGCACCCACCGCTCATTGGCCCTCTCCCATCGGTTGTTGGCAAACATCTCCTATGGGGACACAGAGGGAGACATCATTAGCCACATGTGGTTATTCGCGGGAGGGGGGGATGGGGGCTGTAGGAGGGTCATATGTGGGGGTGGGGAGAGAATGTGGTGGGGTGATGGTGGTGGCGGTGGGATCCGGTGCAAACTCACCCGAGCAGCCCAGTGGAGGTCGTTGACCTTCTTACGGTACTGGGTACTGGTCCTCCTGGCCACGCTCCACAAGCTGACGGCCGCTGCTACATCCTCCCAGGTAGGGGTGGCTGCCCTGTGGCTGACCCTCCTGGACTCTCGGCAGAACAGGACATCCCGTCTGGCTTCCATTGCGTCCAACAGTCGTCCCAGATAGGCGTCACCAAAACATGAGACTGGTCTCCATCGCAGCATGGCTGGGAGTGGAGTGGGGTTGGCTGTGCATGAGAGGTCTAAATGCTGCTGTCACTTGTTAGTGGGGGACTGGCGAGCGTGGTCCCGGTTGAATCAGCCGGCGAGCCATGATTTGCGGCATGAATGCCTTGGGCCTCGTTAAGTGGGCCGATTAACAATTTATAGCAGTCGCCTTGGTGGGCCGAGTGTCAGGCAGCTCATGGCATTCCCTGCTCGCACCCATACTTAGAAACCTTTACATTAAATAACGCCCTATTTCTCTCTCCACAGATGCTACCCAATCTTCTGTTTTGATTCCAGAGTCCCAGAAAAGGCAGTATTTTAATTTGTATTAATGTAACATTTACAACTCTTCAATTCTCGAACACTACTCCATATCCAAATGCATTGGAAGGTTGTGATTAGAACCTTCCAAGTGTTCGCGCCGTCGTGAACGCCGTTGCGTTTCACGACGGCGCGAACAGGGCCTGGGCACGTCCTATTCTGGCGCCAGCACGGCGCTGGAGCGCTTCACGTCGTACGTGGCGCCCAATGCCAACCCGCAGTTGGGGATGCTCAATCCTGCGCATGTGCGGTTGGGCCGCGCCATCCTGCGCATGCTCGTGGAACTTCTTATGCGCGCCTCCCCCACGCAATATGGCGTGGGTGTTCAGGGCCAGCCGTGGCGGAATGTAGGCCAGGGGGGGTGAGGGGGAGAGGCCTGGCCGCCGATTGGTGGTCCAGACCCCTTCCGAAGGCCCCCCCCCCCCCCGATAGGCTGCTCCCGAGAGTTCCCGCAGAGTTCCTGCCGGCAGCGACCAGGGGTGGACGGCGCCGGCAGGACCCTGTTGTGTCGGAGCGGCCGCTCAGCCCATCCGGGTCAGAGAATCGCCACGATTCTCCGAGCAGCCCAGCGCGATTCGCGCGGTGCTGGTTTCGGGGGGGGGGGGGGGGGGGGGGCGGGGGCGTGGCACCACGCCCTGCCGATTCTACCACCCGGCGGGGGGGAGAATACTGCCCGACAACTCCCAATTTTAAAAGTGTCCCCTAGTTCTGGACCCGCCCACAAGAGGAAACATCCTTTCCATCTCCACCTTATCAAGACTATTCGCGATCTAATGTACTTCAATCAAGTTGCTCATTTCAGATAAGAATCCAGTAACTGTTCTCTGAAGCACTTCCAACGTATTTACATCCTTCCTTAAATAAAGAGACCAATACTTCACAATGTATTACAGTATTCGAGATGTGGTCTCATCAATGCCCTGTATAGCTGAAGCGTAACATCCTTACTTTTATGTTCACTTCCTCTTGTAATGAAGTTCACTTCCTCTTGTAATGAAGGATAGAATTCCATTAGCCTTCTTAATTACTTGATGTTCCTGCAAACTAACTTTTTGTGACACATGCATTAGAACACCTAGATCCTCTGCACCTTGGAATTCTACAGTCATTCTCTATTTGATGCTCTGCTTTTTTATTCTTCCTCCCTTTATAGTCTTGTTGTTTGCCGCAAAGAGAGAAGAAATAGAGGTACCGCCCTCTAAGTTTGTAAAAAGTATAGTGCAGGGTTTATTAAGAGATGTTAACTCCTCAAAACCCACACAAATGCTCCACTGGCTTCACAACCGATCATGTGGCATAGAACATAGGAAATACAGCACAGAACAAGCTCTTCGGCCAAGATGTTGTGCCGAAACTTTGTCCTGGATTAACAACAAATTAATCTACACCCCATCATTCTACCGCAATCCATGTACCTATCTAATAGCCGCTTGAAGGTCCCTAATGTTTCCGACTCAACTACTTCCACAGGCAGTGCATTCCATGCCCCCAGTACTCTCTGGGTAAAGAACCTATCTCTGACATCCCCCCCTATATCTTCCACCATTCACCTTAAATTTATGTCCCCTTGTAATGGTTTGTTCTACCCGGGGAAAAAGTCTCTGACTGTCGACTCTATCTATTCCCCTGATCATCTTATGAACCAATCCCTCTGCTAATGAACACTAGCACACCATAGGCCTTCTTCACAGCTCTTTCCACTTGAGTGGTAACTTTCAAAGATCTATAAACATAGACCCCAAGATCTCTCTGCTCCTCCACATTGCCAAGAACCCTACCATTAACCCTGTATTCCGCATTCATATTTGTCCTTCCAAAATCGACAACTTCACACTTTTCAGGGTTAAACTCCATCTGCCACTTCTCAGCCCAGCTCCGTATCCTATCTATGTCTCTTTGCTCCGACAACAGCCCTCCTCATTATCCACAACTCCACCAATCTTCGTATCGTCTGCAAATTTACTGACCCACACTTCAACTCCCTCATCCAAGTCATTAATGAAAATCACAAACAGCAGAGGACCCAGAACTGATCCCTGTGGTACGCCACTGGTAACTGGGCTCCAGGTGGAATATTTACCATCCACCACCACTCTCTGTCTTCTATCGGTTAGCCAGTTCGTTATCTAACTGGCCAAATTTCCCACTATCCCATGCCTCCTTACTTTCTACATAAGCCTACCATGGGGAACCTTATCAAATGCCTTACTAAAATCCATGTACACTACATCCACTGCTTTACCTTCATCCACGTGCTTGGTCACCTCCTCAAAGAATTCAATAAGACTTGTGAGGCAAGACCTACCCCTCACAAATCCGTCCGTGCAGACTATCCCGAATCAAGCAGTGTCGTTCCAGATGCTCAGAAATCCCATCCCTCAATACCCTTTCCATTACTTTGCCTACCACCGAAGTAAGACTAACTGGCCTGTAATTCCCATGGTTATCCCTATTCCCTTTTTTGAACAGGGGCACGACAGTCGCCACTCTCCAATCCCCTGGTACCACGCCTGTTGACAGTGAGGACGAAAAGATCATTGCCAAAGTCTCTGCAATTTCATCTCTTGCTTCCCATAGAATCCTTGGATATATCCTGTCAGGCCCGGGGGACTCGTCTATCCTCAAGTTTTTCAAAATGCCCAACACATCTTTCTTCCTAACAAATATCTCCTCGAGCTTACCAGTCTGTTTCACACTGTCCTCTCCAACAATATGGCTCCTCTCATTCGTAAATACTGAAGAAAAGTACTCGTTCAAGACCTCTCCTATCTCTTCAGACTCAATACACAATCTCCCGCTACTGTCCTTGATCAGACCTACCCTCTAGTCATTCTCATATTTCTCACATACGTGTAAAAGGCTTTGGGGTTTTCCTTGATCCTACCTGCCAAAGATTTTTCATGCCCTCTCTTAACTCTCCTAATACCTTTCTTCAGTTCCCTCCTGGCTATCTTGTATCCAGCGCCCTATCTGAACCTTGTTACATATGTCTCCTTCTTCCTCTTAACAAGACATTCAACCTCTCTTGTCAACCATGGTTCCCTCATTCGACCATCTCTTCCCTGCCTGAGAGGGACATACATATCAAGGACACGTAGTATTTGTTCCTTGAACAAGTTCCACATTGCAATTGTGCCTTCCCTGACAGCCTATGTTCCCAACTTATGCACTTCAATTCTTGTCTGACAACATCGTATTTACCCTTCCCCCAATTGTAAACCTTGCCCTGTTGCACGCACCTATCCCTCTCCATTACTAAAGTGAAAGTCACAGAATTGTGGTCACATCTCTAAAATGCTCCCCCACTAACAAATCTATCACTTGTCCTCGTTCATTACCAAGTACCAATCCAATATGGCCTCCCCTCTGGCCGGACAATCTACATACTGTATTAGAAAAGCTTCCTGGATACACTGCACAAACACCACCCCATCCCTGTGACTTCTGCACCTTTCCAAAATCTGTTTCCCAATCTGTTCCTCCACATCTCTGCTGCTATTGGGGGGCCGATAGAAACTCCCAACAAGGTGACTGCTCCTTTCCTATTTCTGATTTCAACCCATACTACCTCAGTAGGCAGATACTCCTCGAACTGCCTTTCTGCAGCTGTTTACCATCTCTAATTAACAATGCCACCCCCCATCTCTTTTACCACCCTCCCTAATCTTATTGAAACATCTATAACCAGGAACCTCCAACAACCATTTCTGCCCCTCTTCTATCCAAGTTTCCATGATGGCCATCACATCGTAGTCCCAAGTACCGATCCATGCCTTAAGTTCACCCACCTTATTCCTGATGCTTCTTGCGTTGACGTATACACACTTCAACCCATCTCCGTGCCTGCAAGTACTCTCCTTTGTCAGTGTTCCCTTCCCCACTGCCTCATTACACGCTTTGGCATCCTGAATATCAGCTACCTTAGTTGCTGGACTACAAATCCGGTTCCCATTCCTCAGCCAAATTAGTTTAAGCCCTCCCGAAGAGTACTAGAAAACCTCCCTCCCAGGATATTGGTGCCCCTCTGGTTCAGATGCAACCCATCCTGCTTGTACAGGTCCCACAGTCCCCAGAATGCGCACAAATTATCCAAATACCTGAAGCCCTCCCTCCTACACCATTCCTGCAGCCTCGTGTTCAAATGCACTCTCTCCCTATTCCTAGCCTTGCTATCACGTGGCACCGGCAACAAACCAGAGATGACAACTTTGTCTGTCCTGGCTTTTAACTTCCAGCCGAACTCCCTAAACTCGTTTATTACATCCACACCCCTTTTCCTACCTACGCCGTTGGTACCAATGTGCACCACGACTTCTGGCTGCTCCCCCTCCTCCTTAAGGATCCTGAAGACATGATCCAAGAAGTCATGGACCCTGGCACCCGGGAGGCAACAAACCATCCGAGAGTCTCGCCCGTGACCACAGAACCGCCTGTCTGTACCTCTAACTATTGAGTCCCCTATAACTAGTGCTCTCCTAATCTCCCCCCTTCCCCTCTGAGCCCCAGAGCCGGACCTCATGCCAGAGACCTGGTCACTGCAGCCTACCCCTGCTAGGTAATCCCCCCCAACAGTATCCAAAGCGGTATACTTATTGTTGAGAAGAACGTCCACAGTGGATCCCTGCACTGACAGCTTCCTCCTCTTCCCACCTCTAACTGTTACCCAGCTACCTTTGTTCTCAGGTGTAACTATGTCCCTGTAGCTTCTATCTATCACCCCCTCAGCTTCCTGAATGATCCTCAGTTCTTCTAGCTCCAACTCCAGTTCCCTAACATGATCTGTGAGGAGCTGGAGATGGCTGCACTTCCCGCAAGTGAAGTCAGCAAGGTCACCGGTGGTCTCCCTTACCTCAAACATTCTGCAGGAGGAACATTCCACTGCCCTAGCTGCCATCACCTCTACTTAGTCTCCCAGTAAAAAAGAAAGAAAAAAAAAGTAAATAGCTTACCTGACGTTTCACCAGCAAGCAGTGTTACTTGAATAAATAACACCCCTCCCCCTTTACTCCTTTAATGCAAACAACTTTTTCTTTTCAACACTTTAATAACAGACCCAATTATGCTTACAGTACACCATTATGTTATTTATACATATATACATTAGTAGGACAGTCTCTTTGGAGAGCGTCTGTCTCTTTTAGGTAATGTTCGGCATTCAGGATTTTGGCTCTTCGAGATCATGCAAATGTCTTCCTGTTCCCTTGTTGTTGGTACTTCTTGAGAAACTAACTGGTATCTGTCTGTGGTAGGCTATATTAGGGGTATCGCGGTACCTAGGTGGGATGTACCCTATACTGTAGTATGAGTGGTAGAACCTGCCTGCTGGTTCCGCCCAGCAGGCGGAGCATAAGAGTCTGTGTTTCATCCACAGCAGTCATTCTGTACCGGAGCTGCTGGGGTAACTACTTGTTCATTAAAGCCTTCAATTGGACTACAATCTCGCTTCAGTAGTGATTGATCATGCATCACTGTCTCCGTTAATACTGACAGATTTGGGAATTTCCTCTGCAGTAGATCTCAGTTCTGACGTATCACTATCCATACATTCTGACATGAATACTTCTGGTGAAGGCTCAGTACATTCACTTTGTGAAGCTAGTAAATGGTCAGCATGACGTTGCCAAATTCTTTCATCCTTCTGGACTGTCTAAGATAACAGACCTGACTTTGCTAGGATGATGGCTGGTGTCCATTTTTCACCCACACAGCTCCTAGCTAACACTCGTTCTTTGCGTTTTGCTCTCTCCTAACAGTTTGTGCTTCTTGTTGTCATCTGACAATTTCTGAAGTATCTGATGGTATCAAGAGGTCGAATTGCGTTCTCAATTTCCTTTTGAAGAGTAGCATTGCTGTGAGCTCTGCACTGTTGCATGTGCAGAATTTCAATACGAGATTAGAAAGTTGTTAACACATTTTGGTAATGAGACTTGATTTCTCAATGCTTGAGTGATTGCACAAATTGTTCGGTCAACCCGTTGATTGCAGGGTGATACAGAGTAGTTTTGATTTGTTGAATACCAATCCCTTTAAGTAATGTTCAAACTCTTTTGATGTAAATTGAGTTCAATTATCATTTAGAAGTTGCTCCAGCATTCGAAACTTTGCAAATACCTGATCTAGTCTCTTAATGGTTTTTTAGGTTGTCATGGAGTTCATGATTTTAAGTGTGCATCGACCATCACTAGGAACATCTGCCCTTGAATTTAAAAAAAATAAATTTAGAGTACCTAATTCATTTTTCCAATTAAGGGGCAATTTAGTATGGCAAATCCACCTACCCTGCACATCTTTGGGTTGTGGGGCAAAACCCACGCAAACACAGGGAGAATGTGCAATTCCACACAGACAGTGACCAGAGCCGGGATCGAACTTGGGACCTCAGCGCTGTGAGGCTGCAGAACTAGCCACTGCGCCACCGTGCTGCCTTATCTGCCCTTCAATTGGACCAACATCATTTATATGTATTCTTTGCCATGGCTGTGTCGACCATTCCCATGAATGTAAAAGTTACAGAGGTGGTGTACTCCTTAGTATAGCACAGGATTGGCATTGCCTCAATTTCCCCTCAATTTGGGTATCTAATCCCTGTGCGCAAATTCCTTCATCCTCACCACACCAGGATGTCCTTCCTACAGCTGATCAAGGGATCTTTTATTTGCAGGCAGGGAGGAATAATCACTTGAATCCCCATAGCAAAACCTCACTCTGGACTGTCAACACAAGTCTTCTCGTGACTTAGGGCTTGAGGTCTGAATTCTTCCGATACGCATTTGATGACGTACCTTTGGTATCATATCCTTAACTTTCCCAATCATTGGATCGTTTCTTGTACCCCTCTGTACTTGAGATGAAGTCACAGGTTTATTATCCAAATGAGGTCATGTATAAGATATTTATGAAATTTCCTTCGGATTCTTGTTTGACTTGATGATCTTATTTGACTTATAGCGGAAGTCTGGAAAAAGCATCTGCATTTGCGTGCTGCTCTGATTTATGATACTAGATATCATAATCATGTGCCGAGATTATCTTTGTTATCGGCTAGCTGCTTTAGAAGGAATACATTTATACGACCCAAAGGTTGTAGTTAAGAGTTGATGGTCAGTCAAAAGTGTAAAATGTCACCCATAAAGGTCATGGTGAAACCTTCTTACATCGAAAATGATGCTCAAAGCTTTTTTTTCCAGCTGAGCATAATTCGATTCTGTGCTAATTAGCGTTCGTAAGGCAAATGCTATTGGTCATTCCGCTCCTGAGGGTATTAAGTGCAAGACAACTGCGCCAATCCTATTGGGTGATGTGTCGCAAGCAAGCTGCAACTCCGACTTTTTTAAAACTTCTTTGATATTTTGATAAGCATTTTCACATTCTTCAGTCTAGTGCCATACTTGTTTGACAGAAAGCAAAGTGAGAAATGGCTTCAGCCTCGTTGCTCGGTTAGGAACAAATGTATCATAATAATTGAGCAATCCTAAAAATGACCTCAACTTTGTGGCTTCTATAAGTTCTGACATCTTCTTTGGTTCTTTATGTAAACCATCTTTGTCAATAACATGACACAGATAGTTGATAGAAGACTTAAAAAATGCACACTTTTCTTTCTTGACTCTAAGATCGTGACTTTGTAATCGTGTCAGAGTAGCATCCAAATTCCTTACATGGTCTTCATTATTTGAACCTGTAATAAAAATGTCATCTAGGTGACATTGCACACCAGATAGCCCAGTCATAATTTGATCAATGGATCTTTGAAAAAGGGCAGTTGTAGAGGTTATACCAAATTGAAGTTTCCGATAACGGAAAAGACCATTATGTGTCTCTATGGTAAGTAATGGTTGTGACCCTGCAGTCACATTCATCTGAAAATATGTCCGAGGAGGATCTAGTTTGTTAATATTTTAGCATCCTGAGAGCCCAGTGAATAAATCTCAATTAGTGGGAGGGGATAGTGGTTTGCAGACAACACTGGGTTAATTGTGGTATTAAAATCACTACAAATTCTTGCTGGACCACTTGACAATATTTCATTAAGTTTTGACATTAAGTTTTGGTTAAGCACGAAAGCGTTTTTGATCATTTTATACTGACTAGACACCAAGCTTTAATTCTTGAAGCTGACTTGACACATTGTCCCTCGGTGAGTCATTAGTTCCGTCACTAAATAGGTAAACTCGACTAACAGACTTGCCTGTATTTTTCTTAGGACATTCTTTTATATTGATGAAGGTTGGCGTGACCAACATGCTTTGGCAATGTAGTCCACCTTACCACAATTTTGCATTTATTCTCCTTACTCCAGCGTTCTCTTGCTGAATGTCTCACCTTTTAAAAAAAATTGAGAGTACCCAATTATTTTTTCCAATTAAGGGGCAATTTAGCGTGGTCAATCCGCCTATCCTGCACATCTTTCGGTTGTGGGGGTGAAACCCATGCAGACACGGGGAGAACGTGCAAACTCCACACAGACAGTGACCTAGAGCCGGGATTCAAACCCAGGTCCTCGGTGTCATAGGCAGCAATGCTAACCACTGTGCCACCGTGCTGCCCACTGAATGTCTCACTTGAGTGCCACGATACCAAGGTTGATTTTTCACAGACTTGCTTTTAGCAGCCTCCATTTTATGAACTTTTGCTCGGACTCCAATTAACGAAGCTGCACGTTCTATGGAAGTAGCTATTTCCACAGCAGATGTCAGGGTTAATGCACCTACAGTAAACAATTTCCTTTGGTGTGGCTTAATTTCTGAGTCCACAGACCAATCTGTCTCAAAGTGCATCATCAAGTGTTTGACCAAATTCACAGTACTTTGCTGACTGATGTAGTGTTGCTACAAGTTGCAAAAATGCTTTCCCCTTCCTCTTGAGCACAACGATGGAACCAGAATCTTTCAAAAATGAACAGCAGACGGGGAGCAAAGTGTCCTTCCAAGATTGTCATTATCTCTTTGTAGGTTTTTCTCCTGGTTTAGCTGGGTGGATTAGATTTTGTCACAACATGAATGTTTTTTGCCCAACCGAGCTGGGGAAAATCGCAACCCGACAGTTTTCCAGTGTCTGATTTCTACAAGATACAATTGGAACCTTACTTCATAAGAATTCCATGTCTCATAATTCTCATCAAACCTATCCATGGTGCCACTTTTTCCCACCTTCTTTTTGGATCCCGCTTTCCTGGTCTGCGCTTATTCAGCCTTTCTCACTTCAGTTTTGTTTCCCGAAGCAAGCAATCTCCTAGCCTGCAAGCAAGCTAGTTCTTCCCTTGTCTGGACTATTGGTTCCTGAGTAGTAGGTTGCAGAGTCGGCAGTCTTCTAGGATCCTGCAGCCCGTTTACAGTACCACCTGCGGTCTCCAGAGCTTCTCCCCAAAAACAGTAAGTGTGCCTGAAACTTTGTTTTCTTGCTGAAGATATGCTCTCGTTATGCAGTTGTGGCCCAGTTTATTTTCGAAATCCTATTTGCAAGAGCAGCGGTCGCGATCGATTGGTTTACCATCGAGGACTTCCCAAGCTCTGAATAGTTTTTAAAATTTACATTGCCTTTATTTACTTGCCACAAAGCCAGCAATGATTGTTTCCAGCCCAAATTCTTGTTGAAGATTTCTCGGGGCCAAATTTTCATCGATAGTTGATTCTGGCCCAAATTCTCGTTAGTGGATTTCTCTGGCTCAAAACCCTGTTGATGGTTGTTTGTGGCCCGAATCATCATCGCCAGTTTTCTCTTCTATTATATTCTTGTTTTTTTGCCACAGAGAAAAGAGTAGAGGAGAAATGCTCTAAGTCCGTAAAAACATAGTACAGGATTTATTAGGAGATGTTGCTTCTACAGGGTAAGATGATGACCGCCCCAAATTTCCATGCAAACACTCCGCTGATGTCACGACAGATCATGTGACGTTTCACCAGCAAGCAGTGTTATCTGAATACATAACACTGAAAAGTGAACAACTTCACATTTTTCCACATTATCCTCCACCTGCCAGACTTTTGTCCACTCACTCAACCTATCTATATCCGTCTGCAACCTTTGGAGACAGCCAATCTTTATGTTCATCTGCCGCAAAATTTGGATCAACAGCAACTTCTGTTTGGGTGCTAAGAGTGTCAGTCTGTTTGCAAAATGCGTGCTTTTGGGATGTGTCAAAGCAGATGAAATATTGATGAGGCGCAGTAAGCAGGGCAAGCAGATCATAATGTCAATCAGCTGCAACATTAATTTGATGTCAATAATGCCATTTTGGAGCTAAACATTCCAGTTGCACCTTCTCTTAACCGTACACAGCTGAATATGTGTTCAGCACTCGGAGGACTACCCACAAGGATTATTTAAAGAGGTCATCAACTAACAACAGGTTAGTTGCTACTTGTTGCTTTGATTATATTGTGTCTGATGCTTTCTATAATTATTTAAAGTGAGGGGTCTTGACCTTTAAAAGCGGTGCCCCAATCTCTGTGAAACTGGGCTTGCCAGTGTGTTTAAACCTACCCCTCTCAGTGCTGTTGCCAAATTCGCCCTCCAAAAAACATTTCTAAGTGTGGATGGATTGTGATCTGGATTACGCCCAACCACCCAGTGGGACTAAGACCTCATTTCCTGCTGGAGACGACACTCAGAAATTATTTGGAAAATTCCGCCCTATATTTTTACTTCAGTGAGATCTGCCTCTCCCAGTCCTCTGTTCACCTTGTTGCTCCTCTCTAATATTTCATCCTGATGCCCATGCCTCTGTCAAATTAGTTTAAATGCTCTCCTACCGTACAAATTAACCTTCTTGTGAGTTATGTTGATCCTTGTTCTGCTGAAATATAGGCAGATGCTCCCAGCTAAGCTTTAGAGGAATACATATTATGATTTAGGAAATCCTCCACAGGAGTTCATTTGATTATGCTTCAATACTGTCCCATAAAGCACAAAAATAGTATGGGAAATCACCTTCTGTAGATTTTAGAACATATATTCAAATGTCCAGGAACGCATTCTGAGCCCTTTGTTATCGTACCCATGCATTATTGTGCACTGGATACGCGAGTAATAAATACTTCAATTTGCGACAAAAGCATCTTTCTCTTTGATATAAGGCACTGAAACAAAGTGTGGGGTAATTAGAGGGGAAAACATAACAAAATCCACGGTGGCTCCCCAGTGTGAACAGGCAAACACTATTTGTGGTAGCACTGTAACATTGAAATATTTTCTTTTTGTAAGTAAAATAAGAAGTTCTGAATAACACTGTGAAACCTGTGCTTAAACATTTCAGTGATACAATTACCCTGCTGGGGACCTTGTAAAGTATGGTATGTCAAGATCTACCAATCTGGATGATTTAGCTGAAGATTTATCTTCCTACATCTAACATGTTGCAGGCCACCAGCATGCAAGGAAATAAAATAATAATTGTGTTAAATTGTAATGATTTCAATACATAATTCAAGGATTAAACTGCACCAATTTTGTTTTGATATCCCACATGCAGGAAGAACACCAGTGATGTGCTTCCTACCGTACATTTTTCCACCTGGCACTACAAGGTCGCTCCTTAATGATTGGAAAAGCCTCCCCAGTTCTAGCCACAGGAACACAGTAAAAAAAACAGCTCACTGCAGTTTTAATGTGAAAAGCATTTTACACAGTAGAGAATTTAAGAGTTTTATTGTGAGTTTGAAACAAAAATATAGTTATTTATAAATACTTCCTGGGATTATTTGTGAAATGTTAGCTTCTCGAGTGTTATATAAATCAAAAGCCATGAAATCAAGGTGAATCATGAAAAATAATAAAAGTTGGTGCTGTTGCCGCAACTTACCAAGCTGCTTTTTCACCAGACTGGAATCTTTGTTCATTTCATTTAAATTCCATTCATTTCAATTGAAGGACCTGGACTATTCAATACAACATTTTGCACAAGTAATGGAAATAGTGCCATTGCTCACTCAGAGGTATAAACCACTTGTGATTCAGAAGTGGCTTTGTTGGTCCAGAATAACAAAAGAACAGCTGTTTGTGGGAATGAGAATTCTCATCACTGGAAGTTTAGACATTCTGAATCAGAAGTCCAGACCAATGATGAATGCAGATAAGCTCCAGAGCCTCTTCAGACTGGGCAGAACCTCATGTATTTAACTTGTTGGTTTATAATCCAACAATACAGCATCGTTGCTGGGGGCAACTGAAACAAGGATAGAATTCTCATGAAACGGATTCCAGCGATTGGCAGACACAAAGCATTCTGCAGAATCTATGCTAAGGTTTTAGAGCAATGCCTTGGTCCAACACGAGCCCTGGCAAATGTCATTCAGAAAGTGGTAGTTCATTTCAGCGTTATGCTTAGAAGGGGTCAGACAGCAAGAGCAGAAAGACAATTCATAGGTCAAGTAAGAACAATTCCTAGCCTCCTCCCTCCCCTTTAAACAGTTAGCTAGTACAGCAGTTACACACTCTTCCCCAATAGAGTTTGATGAAGGTCAACATTAGGAACAAATATAAAACTAGAACAGTTAAAAAAAACTCTGTATGCATTGAATGAGTGAGGAGAAAATAGTTTCCAAAATTCCCTCCCACTCCGTTCTCCACTATTATTTCTCCCTTTCTTGAAGAAACCAAATTAAAGAGAATTTGCCTCAAATTATGGCAATCAGGATCCTGTGGGGAGCAGTTCCACTAGGGGTAGAATCCTGTAGGAGTGGGAAGGCTTTGTAGGGGTGGGATGTTCCCACGTGAGTGTAATTAGGGGTGGGGGTGACCCTAGGGGTTCAGGGATAGGAGGTTTGGGGGGGGGGAGCGGAGTCCTGTTAGGTGGTCAGTGTGGGTCTTTACAATAGTTACCCAGAAGATAGAAGTGGATTTAATACTTCCAACATTTTCTGGGTAACTATTGATGTAGGACAGTCGCAACCATCCAAAGTAAGCAATTTAAATCGCATTCCTGGATTGGTTCCCACTTCAGGGCAATTTGCTCAAGCGAAGTTTGCACTTCCCAGGCAATTGTCATGCAAACTTCACCTGGAAACTTACAGTGGCGTTCCCTCTTGGGGTACCCGCCAGTTATACCGCCTTTGAATTTTGCTGTTGTGTTAAGACCATTTAATGGGTTTTTACTTAAACTACAGTTTGTCAGTGAATTTCACAAATGTATAAATAGGTTTGGAGTTAATCTACAGAACAGATAGGAAACTGTTCCACCTCCGCCACCTTGAATCCAAAATCAAAACCACCTCGAGAACTTCAATATGTAGATGACGCTTGTGTATTTGTTCACTCTGAAACTGAGTTCCAGGTCACTGTTGACTAATTCTCTAAAGTGTAAGAGGAAATGAACTTTTCGCTAAACACCTAAAGGTCCACATCCAACCGACTCAACGGTGACATCCTGGGAAATGTGGACC
Source organism: Scyliorhinus torazame (assembly GCF_047496885.1). Classification (NCBI taxonomy): domain Eukaryota; kingdom Metazoa; phylum Chordata; class Chondrichthyes; order Carcharhiniformes; family Scyliorhinidae; genus Scyliorhinus; species Scyliorhinus torazame. The sequence continues at coordinate 79,588,923 of NC_092725.1, read as the reverse complement.
GTTTTCCATATCTTTAGGAGCCTCTTCCTGATGAAGGCAGGCATAGATGATGAAATTCATCTGCACCTTCAATACGCCAGCTCAGCCTTCAGCTGTTTGAGAGAGTGTTATCTATCTGAGAACCAGGATTTCAAAACCGAGACAAAGGTTTGGTTTACTGGGCAGCAGTGATCCCCATATGCTTTGGAAACTTGGACAACATACAGCAGGCACAGAAAGCACTGGAAAATTACCAGCAGTGTAGTGCTCCAATAGCAGCATCCTCTCTCCAGCCATCAAGGTGCTAATGGCTAGGCAGCACATGGCATTCTGGTGCTTGGCAACAAACTCCAGAAACAACTGCTCCACTCAGAACTCTATCATGGTAACAGATTTCCAGGACATGTGGCCAAAGCATCCCTGAAGTCAAACATCCTTGCTGAACCATGAGACTCCCTGGCTTGTTACTGGCCAAAATGGAAAATTCTCATCTAGGAAGACACGGAACACGTCATAAGACTTTGTTGGGAATGTGCAGAGGCAAAGTCGAGACTTTAATGGGAGCACACAAACCTGCAAACGACCCATCTAACTACCCCTTCAAGCACAACTTTCCCCCCTTGTGGCTGAATCTGCAGATTACATATTGGACTTATCAGCCATTTTAGAACCCATTGAACCAGTGTGGAAGCAAGTCATCCTCAATCCCAAGAGATTGCCTGCCTAAAATAAACAAAAGTACAGGTCACCTCAAACTTCAAGTATTATTTTTATCTGGATATTTGGATAATTCATTACACATGAATTATCCACATAAAGGGTCCTAAAAAGGACCCTTTTTGAATTAATTTGTCTATTAGTAAGAATCATCCTCAACTAGAATAGCATTTTTACTTCTACATTTGTTAATTTTTAAAAAATGGTCATATTTGGCTCATATATATATATACTTATTGTGGGATAGACTAATCTCGGGATTACTCCCTGTGCCACGTGCCAGTGAGGCAAGAAATAGGAAGACAGTGCAGCTAAACACGTGGCGAAACAGCTGGTGTAGGAGGGAGGGTTTCAGATATCTGGATCATTGGGATCTCTTCTGGGGCAGGTGGGACCTGTACAAGAAGGACGGGCTGCATCTAAACTGAAGGGGCACAAATATCCTGGCCAAGAGGTTTGCCAGCGTCACTCGGTAGAGTTTAAAGTGGTGTGGCGGGGGTGGGAGACAATGCAGTCGGTCAGCAGATGAAATAACTGAGTGGGAACTAGTGAACAAGGACAGGAAGACTGAGAGAAGAGCAGACAGCGGGATTGGTGGTCTGAGGTGCATTTGTTTCAATGCGAGAAGTATAATAAATAAGACAGATGAACTTAGAGCTTGGATTAGTACTTGGAACTATGGTATTGTTGCTATTTCAGTGACTTGGTTGAGGGAAGGATAGGATTGGCAGTTAAACATTCCAGGGTTTAGTTGTTTCAGGCGGAATAGAGGGGATGTAAAAGGGAGTTGCATTCCTGGTTAAGGAGAATATCGCAACTGTACTATGGGAGGATGCCTCGGAGGGCTCATGGAGCAAGGCAATATGGGTAAAGCTCAGGAATACGAAGGGTGCAGTCACAATGTTGGGGGTTTACTACAGGCCTCCCAACAGACAGTGGGAAATAGAGGAGCAGATATGTAGACAGAATTTGGAAAGATGTAAAAGCAACATTGTTGCTATGGTGGGTGATTTTAACTTCCCCTATATTGACTGGGACTTACTTAGTGCTAGGGACTTGAATGGGACAACATTTGTAAGGAGCATCCAGGACGGCTTCTTGAAACAATATGTAGATAGTCCAACTAGGGAAGGGGCCGTACTGGACCTGCTATTAGGGAATGAGCCTGGCCAGGAGGTTGAAGTTTCAGTAGGGGAACATTTTGGGAACAGTGACCATAATTCAGTAAGTCTTAAGGTAGTTGTGGATAAGGATAGAAGTAGTCATAGATACATACATAGATACATAGAAGATAGGAGCAGAGGAGGACTTTTGGCCCTTCGAGCCTGCTCCGCCATTCATCACGATCATGGCTGATCATCCAACTGAATAGCCTAATCATGCTTTCACCCCATAGCCTTTGATCCCATTCTCCCTAAGTGCTATATCCAGCCACCTCTTGAATATATTCAACGTTTTTGCATCAACTACGTCCTGTGGTAATGAATTCCACAGGCTCACCACTCTTTGTGTGAAGAAGTATCTCCTTATCGCTGTCCAAAATTGTTTACCCTGAATCCTCAGACTGTGATGACTAGTCCTCGGGTGAAGATGCTAAATTGGGGGAAGGCTAATTACAACAATATTAGGCAGGAACTGAAGAATTTAGATTGGGGGCGGCTGTTTGAGGGTAAAGTGTGGGAGTCTCTCAAACATCAGTTGATAAGAATTCAGACCAAAACGTTCCTGTGAGGATGAAGGACAAGTTTGGCAAGTTTTGGGATCCTTGGAGATAACGGGGATATTGTGGGCCTAGGGAAACAGAAAAAGGAAGCATTCGTAAGGGCTAGAAGGCTGGGAACAGATGAAGCCCTTGAGGAATATAAAGAAAGTAGGAAGGAACTTAAGCAAGGAGTCAGGGGGGGAAAGGGCGGCACGGTGGCGCAATAGTTAATACTGCTGCCTCACGCCCCCGTGGATCCGGGTTTGATCCCGAACCCGCGTCAATGCCCATGTGGAGTTTGCATATTCTCCCTGTGTCTGCGAGGATATCATCCCCACAACCCAAAGATGTGCAGAGTAAGTGGATTGGCCACGCTAAATTTCCCCTTAATTGGAAAAAAAAAATCTACATTTATTTTTAAAAAAGGAGTCAGGAGGGCTAAAAGGGGTCAAGAAAAGTCATTGGCAAACAGGATTTAGGAGAACCCCAAGACTTTTTAAACAAATATAAAAGCAAGAGCGTAGCCAGGGAAAGGATCGGCCCACTCAAGGATAGGGAAGGGAATCTATGTGTGGAGCCAGAGGAAATGGGCAAGGTACTAAATGAGTACTTTTAATAATAATAATAATAACAATCTTTATTAGTGTCACAAATAGGCTTACATTAACACTGCAATGAAGTTACTGTGAAAATTCCCTAGTCGCCACACTCCGACGCATGTTCGGGTACACTGAGGGAGAATTCAGAATGTCCAATTCACTTAACAAGTACGTCTTTCGGGACTTGTGGGAGGAAACCGGAGCGCCTAGAGGAAACCCATGCAGACACGGGGAGAACGTGCAGATTCCACACAGACAGTGACCCAAGCCAGGAATCCAAACTGGGTCCCTGGTGCTGTGAATCAACAGTGCTACCACTGTGTTATCGTGCCGCATCAGTATTCACCAAAGAGAAGGACTTGATGAATGATGAGTCTAGGGAAAGCGTGTAGACAGTCCGGGTCACGTTGATATCAAAAAGGTGTTGAGCGTCTTGAAAAACATTAAGGTGGTTAAGTCCCCAGGTCCTGATGGGATCTATCCCTGAATACTGAGGGAGGAGAGGGAGGAAATTGCTGGGGCCTTGACAGAAATCTTTGTGTCCTCATTGGCTACAGGTGAGGTTCCAGAGGACTGGAGAATAGCCAGTGTTATTCCTTTGTTTAAGAAGGGTAGCAAGGATAAACCAGGTAATTACAGGTCGGTGAGCCTTACGTCAGTGGTAGGGAAATTATTGGAGAGGATTTTTCAGGACAGGAATTACTCCTATTTGGAAACAAATGGACCTATTAGCGATAAGCAGCATGATTTTGTGAAGGGGAAGCCGTGTCTCACTAACTTGATCAAATTATTTGAGGAAAGTGACAAAGAGGACTGATGAAGGAAGGGCAGTGGATGTTGTCTACATGGACTTTAATAAAGCCTTTGACAAGGTCCCTCATGGCAGACTACTACAAAATGTATATGGGATCAGAGATGGCAAGATGGATACAGAACTGACTCGGTCACAGAAGATACAGGGTAGCAGTGAAAGGGTACTTTTCTGAATGGAAAGCTGTGACTGGTGGTGTTCCACAGGGATCAGTGCTGGGACCTTTGCTGTTTGTAGTACATATAAATGATTTGGAGGAAAATGTAACTGGTGTGATTAGCAGGTTTGCAGATGACACAAAGGTTGGTGGAGCTGCAGATAGTGATGAGGACTGTCAGAGGATACAGTAGGATATAGATCAACTGGAGATTTGGGGAGGAGAGATGGCAGATGGAGTTTAACCGGACAAATGTGAGGTAATGCATTTTTGAAGGTCTAATACAGGTGGGAAATATACAGCAAAAGGAATATACAGCTTAGGAATACTGACAGGAAGAGCGATCTAAGCATACAGGTCCACAGATCACTGAAAGTGGCAGCGAAGGTGGACAAGGTAGTCAAGGAGTCATACGGAATGCAGTCGAGGCATTGAATATAAAAATTGGCAAGTCATGCTGCAGCTGTGCAGAACCTTAGTTAGGCCACATTTGGAATACTGCATACAATTCTGGTTGCCATGCTACCAGAAGGATGTGGAGGCTTTGGAGAGGGTACAGAAGAGGTTCACCAGGATATTGCCTGGTCTTGAGGATATTAGCTATGAGGAGAGGTTGGATAAACGTGGATTGTTTTCACTGCAACGATGGAGGTTGTGGGGTGACCTGATAGAAATTTACAAAATTATGAGTGGAATGGACAGATTGGATAGTCAGAAGCATTTTCCCAGGGTGGAAAACTCAATTACTAGGGGGTATAGGTTTAAGGTGCGAAGGGCAAAGTTTAGAGGAGATGTGCGAAGCAAGTTGTTTTTTTTTTTTTTACAGAGGGTGGTGAGTGCTGTCGGGGGAGGTGGTGGAAGCAGGAAACAGCAACGTTTAAGAGGCACCTTGACAAATACAAACACACAAATAGGATGGGAATAGAGGGATATAGACCCCAGAATGCGGAAGATTTTAGTTTAGACAGGCATCATGATCGGCGCAGGCTTGGAGGGCGAAGGACCTGTTCCTGTGCTGTATATTCACCTGAGGAAGGAGCTGTGCTCCGAAAGCTAGTGATTCGAAACAAACCTGTTGGACTTTAACCTGGTTGTAAGACTTCTTACTGTAGTGTTCTTTGTCAGTAGGATGAACAACAAGTGACAGAGGATTGGTTGTCTACAATGCAATCCAATGAGCAGAGTTTACAACAGGACGCCAACCTGCTATCACCTGTTTGGTGTACTTTTACTGCTCACATCTTAATGTTTACCTTTCCAGTGGGTAATTTATGAAAAAGGCTGCTACAAACTGGCTGATAAGTGTTCTTAAGAACAAATGAAAGCTCTTCTTAATAACAATCTAGCAACATAATTCTTATCTTTTGATGACGTATTTCTCCTCATCAGTGGCTGTTCTCAGTAGAGAAGGAGGTAGAGAAGAATTTAGAGAGGTTGAACATTCCTCAAGTTCTGCAACAGCATTTCACTGTGATATCGGCATTGATAATTTTGAATATTATTAAACTTTTGCTGTTTCAATTCTAGAAATAACTAAACTGGAAATTATGGATTATTTCAATTCAAAATAATGCATTACATACGTCCATCTGAATTTGGGGCTCAAGTCTTAACCTTGGGTGATAACATCTTCAAATGTATGCAGAACAATTCATCCCCATTCATTGTCAAACTTAGTGGCTGTAAACACCTCAAACAAAAGTACTTCAGTGGCCAGGATGAATAGGAATGTATTTTTAAAGTTAATGGTAATTCACTCTCATACATTTTAACTTTTGGGTGACTGAACTGCGGGGCAAAGGGAATTGAGTTGACACACAAAAGGCTGCAGAATTACATGACTGACGAGCAAACAAATTGGCCGTGGACATATTGGTATGTAAGAACATAAGTATGTAAGATATACAAGCAGGAGTACCCTATTTGACTCATTGAGCCCACTCTGCCTTTGAATAAGATAACAGCAGATCTGACTGTGGCCTTAACTCCATTTTCCTGCCTGCTCTCCATAACGTTTGATACCCTTGTAGAGCAAAAATCTGTCTAACTCAGCCTTGAATATGTTCCGTGATGCAACTTCCACTATTGCCTGGGGTGGAGGATTCCAAAGGTTAATGATCCCCTGAGAGAAGAAATTATTTTTCATCCCCATCATAAATGTGAGACCCCTTATTCTAAAATTGTGACCCCTAGACCCATAATGGGAAACATCCTCTCAGCATCTACCTTTCTCAAGCCCCCTCAGAATCCTATATGTTTCAATATGATCATCTCTTATTCTTCGAAACTCCAACGAGTGTAAATCTAATCAATTCAACCTTTCCTCAGAAGTCAAACTCCCATCCAGGAATCAGCCTTGTGAACCTTCCCTGAACTGCCTCCAGTGCAAGTAGACCCCTCCTAAAAATAAGGAGACAAAAACTATTTGCAGTATCCTAGGTGCAGTCTCACTCATGCCTTGTATAGCTATAACAACAATTTCCCATATTACACTCCATTCCCCTTGCAACTCATTTACAAGGATTCCAAGATCCTTCTCCAGCACAGAATTCTGCAGTCTCTGCATTTAAATAATATTCAGCTTTTGTGTTCTTCACAACATAGTAGACAAGTTCACATGTTCCCACTTTATATTCATCTGTCACTGATGCTGCGAGGTTGTTTCCCCTTGTGGGAGAGTCCAGAGCCAGAGGGCATAATCTCAGAATAAGGGGTAAACCATTTAAGAGGGATTTGAGGAGGATTTACTTCTTTCAAAGGGTAGTGAATCTGTAGGATTCTTTAACACAGAGGGCTGTAGAGGTTGGGTTGTTAAGTATGTTCAAGGTTGTGATAGACAGATTTTAATCAGTAAGGGAATCAAGGATTATGGGGATAAGGCAGGAAAGTGGAGGTGAGGACGATCATATCAGATCAGTCATGATCTCAGTGAATGATGAGCAGACATGATGGGCTGAATGGCCTACTTCTGCTCCTATGTCTTATGGTCTCATCGTGTGGTACACATTAGCTTTGTCGATTGGCAGGGAGACTGATTCTGGGAGATAGAAAACTCAAGGGTTCCCGCATGTGTCTTTAAATTAATGAACCATAGTAATTATTGATAAGTAATTAATAATCAGTGCCTGAAAAACTAAGATTGACTTTTACACAGCCTAAATTAAAAAGTACTTTTTTTAGATCAAATATCATTTGTTGACTTTTACACAAGACTGACATTTACACAAATATATATGATATTCAACTGATGATAATGCGGCTTACTACCACATTCCTTTTTACTCACCCAACTTAAAAATGGCCTACTATCCCATGGTTTTGTGGCTAGTTTGCTTATTCCTGCAAATTCCTGCTCTTTTCTATATGAGCTGCAAGAACAGTCAACCGGTTGCACAAGTGCAAGGGCTGAGGCTCCTCCAGTGTTAACTTCTGCATCCCCTGACCTACCTCAATGATAGTCATATCATCTTATTCCTGACCATGCAACAAATCTAACCCAAGGACTGCCTCCTGGAACAAAGGGTGGGATTCTCCCTCTGGGACTAATTCCCGCGGTGGGGATGGGAAGTGTTTCCTGCTGCGGAGGCCAATGGGAAACCATGCCATATCTTCCAGCTCTGGCCTGGTTAATTGTTTAGTGCTATATTTTGTGGTGGGGCTGCCTTGATTGCACATATCATGCTGTCATATCTGAGTGCCATATTCAAAAGATGCCCAACATCACTGGCCCACTGTTGAAAGCACAACGTGAAAGACCTCCTGAAGGAAGAAGGTGGACCTCCTGAAGAAGAAGATGGATCTCCAAGAACACTCAGGCAGAGGGATGGACTCTTCGATGACATTGAAGCTGGAAGATCCACCTGATAGATGTTTCCCTGCCCACTGCTGTAGTGTTCGAGGATGCAGCGTCACTGACGGCCTCCATCCCAAACTCTGGAGCCTGCCCCAGGCATTCTTTAGCTAAGCTCTGACTTCTGCACACCACGTTGTTCCAGTCGTGTTTGGACCAGTATGTTTTCCTGCTGCCATCGCGGAAATCGGGCATTGGACAAGATTCTCGTAGGGACTTCATCTTCATCCCATTAGCTGGATGTAAATCAGTTTTACGCCAGCCTCCAATGGATTTCCCGATCAGCCATAGCGGGCACCAGCAAAAGAAAGCATGGGCAATTCACACCGCCGTGAAACTGGTTTTTGGACCTCCCGCAGAATTCTCCCTCCCTACCCACTTTCGGGGTTGGGAGAATTCCACCCAAAGGGTCCACTGTCTCTTTGATGCATCACAATGTCTGACGCCTGAACTCCAACTCATCGACTCTGAGCCAAAATTCATCAAGCTGCAGATTTGGTTGTTGTGGATCACATTGGTGTCCGCCAGCTCTCAAAATGCTACAGCTGCAACTCATCACAAAAGTATATCTACAACGTTTTACCTCAGGTTGTCAAATCCTTCCATTGCCCAGCGCTCAATTACTGCTCAGTTTGCTGTTCCATCCATTCCACTGTCAATTGCTGCTATTTCCTGCCTCTTATAATGAATGTTGAAACATTGTTCATTGCAAGACATGTTATAGAATTGCAAGTTGTTATTGTTGACTTCCAGTTGATGTTCTGGTACAATAGGTTTAAACACTGCTAGCCAAAGCAGCACAAATTACTGACTAAGCTGTTAATTGTGGGTTTACTTCTCATTATTGCTTGGCATGTTTATGCTTTGACAAATTATTGTTTCCATTATTTATCCATTTTATCCATAAAACAGTTTGTTTAACTTGGGCGAATGAGTCAATGAGAAAAATGGTTACTGGGGAGAATGCAGCCTGTCTTCAAAGTACAGTCCATTTTGATGCACAGACTAACAGCTGCCATATTCCCTTGGGCAGGAAACCAAATGCATTTCTAAACATCTCCACAAAATAACAGTTGTCTGAGAGCCATGAATCAGTAAATGTAAGAAAAGAAATAAACAGAAAGACCAAATGGTCCATGGTTTGTAGGATCATTAGGCAGCTGAGGTTGTTGTTTCTTAATCCATGGCATGAACACAAGATTAGCATGACAGGTGTTTTAGCTGAAGCTGCCAATGAAACAGGATGTGGAGGAGATGCAAGCAGGTCCTGCAATGATGTGAAGTTATTCAACGATACAGCCAACTTTATCAAAATAGAAAAGAGATGAGTACATCGCAAGAAAACTAGCAAGAAGTGTAAAACAAAATAGATAACATGAGAGAGTGGAGAACAAGAGATGAAAAGACAGAAGGCAAACAGAACTGGAAAGTGCCACTCATCAGTTTCATGGTAACTTATTTGCATTCAAATTTTCAAAGAATTTTGATAGAAACATAGATAATAGGAGTAGGCTGTTTGGCCCTTCGAGCCTGTTCCGCCATTCATTATGTTCATTGCTGATCATCCATCTCAATAGCCTGATGCCATCATCTCCCATATCATAGAATTTCATAGAATTTACAGTGCAGAAGGAGGGCATTCGGCCCATCGAGTCGGCACCGGCTCTTGGAAAGAACACCCAAGGTCAACACCTCCACCCTATCCCCATAACCCAGTAACCCCACCCAACCCTAAGGGCAATTTTGGACACTAAGGGCAATTTATCATGGCCAGTCCACCTAACCTGCACATCTTTGGACTCCTTTGGACATCCTTTGATCTCCTTCACCCCAAGAGCTACATCCTTCTATAAAACATACAATGTTTTGGCCTTAACTGCTTTATGTGGTAACGAATTCCACAATTCACCTCTCTGGGTGAAAACATTTCTCCTCATCTCAGTCTTAAATGGTTCACCCCATATCCTCAGACAGTGATCCCTGGTTCTAGACTCCCACATTATCAGGAATATCGTTCCTGCATCCATCCTGTCATGCCCTGTTAGAAATTTATAAGTTTCTATGAGATCTCCCTCATTCTTTTAAACTCCAGCGAATATAATCCTTATCAACGCAATACCTCCTTACACATCAGTTCCACCATCCCAGGAATCAGTCTGGTAAACTTTCACTGCATCCCTCTATAGCAAGAACATTCTTCCTCAGATAAGGAGACCAAAACTGCACACAATATTCCAGGTATGGCCTCACCAAGGCCCTGTATAATTGAAGCAAGATAACTCTGCACTTGTACTCGAATCCTCTCTCTATGAAGGGCAACATACCATTTGTCTTCTTTACCACCTGCATGCTTACTTTCAGCAAATGGTGTACAAGGACACCCAGATCTCTTTGTTGCACATTCCCCTCTCAATCTATTGCCATTTCGATAATAATCGGCCTTTCTGCTTTTGCTACCAAAGTGGATAACCTCACATTTATCCACGTTATACTGCATCTGGCATGCATTTGGCCACTCACTCAACTTGTCCAAATCACACTAAAGCATCTCTGCATCCTCCTCACAGCTCACCCTCCCACCCAGCTTTGTGTCATCTGCAAACTTGGAGATAATACGTTTAGCTCCCTTATCTAAATAATCAATGTATATTGTGAATAGCTGGGGTCCTATCACCGATCCCTGCAGTATCCCACTAGTTACTACCTGCCATTCGAAAAAAGACCAGTTCATTCCAACTCTTTGTTTCCTATCTGCCATCCGTTTTTTTTATCCATCTCAATACACAAGTGCTTGATATAAGTGCTTCAGAAATGTAAACACATAGGGGGTGGATTCTCCAACCCCCCCCCCCCCCCCGCCGGGTCGGAGAATCGCCAGGGGGTGGCGTGAATCCCGCCCCGCCGCTCCGATGCCGGCTGCCGAATTCTCCGGCGCCAGTTTTCGGGTGGGGATCACGCCGCGCGGGTCGGGGGCCGTTGGCAGTGCCCCCCCCCGGCAATTCTCCGAGCCCCGATGGGCTGAGCGGCCGCCCGTTTTTGGCCAGTCCCGCCGGCGTCAAATGGAAATGGTCCATCACAGCGGGACCTGGCTTGTCGGCCGTCTAGCGGGGTCCTTGGGAGGGGGGACGCGGGGGATCCGGCCCCCGGGGGGGGGGGGGGGGGCATGGTGGCCTGGCCCGCGATCAGGGCCCACCGATCTGCGGACGGGCCTATGCCATGGGTGCACTCTTTCCCTCCGCGTTGGCCTCTGTAGGGCTCTGCCATGGCTGGTGTGGAGAGGAACCCTCCTGCGCATGCACCAGAACACGCCGGCAGTTCTGCGCATGCGCACATTACTTCGGCCCTTTGGCACCAGTTGGTGCGGCGCCAACTCCTCCGGTGCCAGCCTAGCCCCCGGAAGTCCGGAGGATTCCGCAACTTCCGGGTGGCCCGACGCCGGAGTGGTTTGCGCCGTTCTTGGCGCCGGCGTCGGGCCATTGCACCAAGAGTGGGAGAATCCCGCCCATAGGGTGGGATTCTTTGGCCGCACCCGCCCGCCGACTGGAAATTCCCGCCTGAGGTCAATGGATCTTTACATGGTCTCAGTCCAGTCTGTGGCGATCTTGCAGCAGGCATGGCTGACAAATCCAGCCAATAGTTACATGGGTTTGGAATTGACATCATGACTATTGATCATAAACAAAACAATTCCATTTGCTCTGGATCAAGCCAATAAACGTGCTCTCCGTGTATGATGATCCAACTTATTTGCACTTATGTGAAAATTGCCTCTTCTCGAATTCGCATAAAGGCCTTTACACACGATATGGAAATTCCTGCATTCACACAGATAACGTGTTGGTGATTAATATATGACAAGGTGTATAAGGAGTCCTGCAAAGATCCTGCCCCGGGGGGGGGGGGGTTACCTCAAATGTGGCATGGCCCGCAATCGGTTCCCACCGATCGCCTGGCCGTCCTCTCTGAAGGAGGACCTCCTTCCTTCCGCGGCCCCGCAAGATCCGTACGCCATCTTCTTGCGGACTCAGAGAGGACGGCAACCACGCATGCGCGGGTGACACCTGTTATGCGGCGCTGGCCGCGTCATCTATGCGGCGCCACCTTTACGCGGCGACAAGGCCTGGCGCGTGTAGATGACGCGGCCCCGATCCTAGCCCATTGTCGGGGCCTGAATCGGTCGGCATCGGGGCCGTTTCGCGCCGTCGCGAACCTCGACGCCGTTCACGATGGCGTGGGCACTTCGGCGCGGGAGTGGAGAATCCCGCCCCATATGTGTGGATCTGTGGAATAAAAAAGGACCTAAAACTGTAATAATTGTTGCTTCCTAACCCCCTGGTGGCAGTTTTGAAGTGTTAGATTGTATGAACACAGAAATTCGGCAAATGTGCAACAAAGGCAGAGTAGTATTAATGAGGGATTTTAACTTACACATAGGTTGGTAGAGGTAGACAAGCGCCTCTCAGAAAGGTAGTGAATTTCTGGAATGTGTCCGGGATAGTTTCCTGCAGCAATATGTTTTCGATGTAACAAGGGGACCGCAAGATTAGATCGTTATGAGTAATGAGCCAAATTTAATTAGTAGCCTAACTGCGCGTGAACATTTATCAAATAGTGATCACAACATGATTGATTTCAGTGTCGCGTTTGAAAGTGAAAAACATGATTCAGATACGAGAATTTTAGACTTGGGTGAGGCTGACTTTAACGGGATGATGTGGAGATGCCGGCGTTGGACTGGGTGAGCACAGTAAGAAGTCTTACAACACCAGGTTAAAGTCCAACAGGTTTGTTTCGATGTCACTAGCTTTCGGAGCGCTGCTCCTTCCTCAGGTGAAGGATGAGACAGAGATTGTCCACGGTAAACTGGGAAGATGTTAATGGGTCAAACAACTGAAGATCAATGGTGAATATTTAAAGAAACATTTAACGAGACACAGAGCAAGTATATACCCGCGAGGAAAAGGCTCCACTTCACACCAAAAAAAACAGCCATGGAGAACTAAAAAGGTTAGGGATAGCATAAAACTAAAAGAAAGGGCTCACAAAAATGCAAAACCTAACACAAATCCGGATGAATGGGATAGATACAAAGACCAGCAAAGGGTCACAAAGCAGCTTACAAGAGCTACTAAAAGGGGTCATGAAAGGAAACATGCAAGGAACATCAAAATCAACATGTTATAATTATATAAAGGGAGGCAGGTTGTCAAGAGCAATATAGGCCCACTAAAAAGATGAAAATAGAGATATTGGGCATGATCTAACCGAACAAAATCAGAGCCATTCTGAGCGGGTTTAGCGGGATCATTCCTGGCGCTATCCCACTATCTAACAGCACTGTTGCTATTTTGAGCCCCGGCGGGGAATGCCCCCCTCCCCCAAGGATGCACTTGCCATTTTCCTGCACTAAGGAGCTCTGAGGCGAGGAGAGGGGAGGAGCTCCTCCGTGCAGGAAGAGATCGGGACACCATTTTTAAATGGCGCCTCGATCACTTGACCACAAGTGACCTAGATCGCAACATCTCACGAGATCTGGTTAGATCTCACGAGGTGTAACAGTCATCAGGAATCCCGAGGGAGGCCTCTCCTGGGATCCACTGGCCACACCCATTGTTATTGACAATGGGGAAATGGCAGACATGTTGAACAATTACTTTGCCTCAGTATGTACAGTTGCAATGGAAGATAACTTGCCAGATGTCCCCCCAAAAATTAATACTCGACAGAGGCAGATGTTAAGTAATGGGTTAAGAGACATTGCAATTAGTTGTCTCATTTATGTTAAGTATCCATTAATTGACACTGATATGTAAAGGGACTTCAGGTGGCCTCTGTCAGGTGGTGTGTTGTTAAGAGTTTTGTGCAGAGGCTGTGGAAGTGAAATAAATGGTGTTTGGTGAAAAGGAACAAGAACTTTAGGCTCTTCATTTCACAGCAACTAAAACGTCAAACAATGGTAGCAGAGGATGGTTGCTGTGCAAATGTGAAGGTTTGAAAGACACAACTTTTCCTGATCAAACCAAGGAGTGAGTGAGAAGGAAAAAAAAAAAAAAGATACATGGCTGAACCCAGGATAACGATGGCTGGATATGACTATCCTCCCTTATTTTCTGAAAGGAAATGGTACGACCAATGGAGAAGTGCAGTAGTTATGTGGACTAAAGTCGCTGCTTTGGGAAAGAGAAAACAAGGTATGGCATTGGCTCTTTCTCTACCATATGGCAGTAAAATCCGAAACAAAGTGCTTTCTGAGCTGGAATTGGAAGAGTTAGATTCAGAAGAAGGTCTGGAGACTTTATTACATTATATGGATAAGATTTATATGAAAGATGACTTGTTAAGTGCGTATGAAGCATGGTCGGATTTTGATAAGCTCCGGAAAATGGAGGATATCTCCATGGAAGACTATATAATGGAATTTGGCAGACTATATAAAAGGCTGCAGAAACACAATCTGGAATTTCCACAGTCTGTGTTGGCCTTTAAATTACTTGACTGTGCTAGAGTGAGCAAAATGGATAGGCTCCTGGTTTTGACAGGAGTTCAGTTTACTGATAAGGATACCTTATTCGAACAGATGAAAAAAGCTTTACAAATGTTTCTGGGGAAACATTCGATTCTGATGGCTCTGATGACCCAAATAGGTCAGCCTGCAATAAGGCAGAATATGGAAGATACACTAGTAACAGGATGGCGAAATCGTATGGCTACGAACAGGGCTCAAGACTATAGACAGAGACCGAGACAAGGAAATTATGAAGACAGAAACCCAGTTAGAACCTACAATAGGAAGATGAACCCCAGAAATGCACGGGGCATGATAAATCGATGTTTTCGATGTGACTCTCAATACCATTATGCTTTCAACTGTCCATCTCGTTATGATAGAGTGTCTGAAGCGACACATGACACAGAAGATTCTGAAGAGGAAAAAGACAGTGACCAGAAATAAGGCATTGTCCTACTGACAAGCAGTTTTACACCGGTAATGAGGGTGTTGGTTGCAGAATCCTTCAACTGTGCTGTGTTGGACAGTGGCTGCACATCTACTGTGTGTGGAATTGACTGGTTAAAATGTTACCTGGACTCTTTGAATGCTGAAAATTGTAACAAGGTTAAGGAATTTGAAAGTTCCACAAGTTTCAGGTTTGGGGATGATAATACTCTGAAGTCGCTGAAAAGAGTGGCGATCCTTTGCAATATTGCCGGAGTGAATCATTTCATTAGCACGGGTGTTGTATCAAGTGAGATACCTTTGCTTCTGAGCAGACCGTCGATGAAGAAAGCACACATGAAACTGGATATGGAACAGGATAAGGCAATAGTTTTTGGAAAAACGATGGACTTACAATTTACACAGTCGGGACACTATTGTATTCTATTACTGACAAATAATATTTCAAGTAGAGTGGTTAAGGATGTGTTAATGGCAGTTGAAAATGGGACTTTAGCTGATAAAAAGCTTGTGGTATTAAAACTGCATAGGCAATTTGCACATCCGTCTCCTCGGAGGCTGAAAAATTTATTAAAGGATGCAGGGGTAAGGGATGACGACTATACTAAACTGATAGAACAGGTTAGTGGCCGCTGTGAAGTTTGTAGGAAGTACAGAAGGACACCAGCACAACCTTGGCCAGGGATTTTAACAACATTATGGCCATGGATCTTAAGATCTGGGATAAAGCAAATAATATGAAGCGGCATTTTGTAGATTTAGCAACCAGATTTGGTCAATCAATGATTGTACGAAGTAAAGAAAAGAGAGTAATTCTGGATCAAATCGTGGAAAAATGGATAGGGACAGGAATGGGACCACCGGCAAAATTCCTTACGGACTATGGGGGAGAATTTGCTGATGATGAGTTTAGGGATATGTGTGAAAACATGAATATTTTGTTATGAATATGGCTGCAGAAAGCCCATTTAGTAATGGTGTCTGTGAAAGAAATCATGCTGTCATCGATGACATGCTTCGGAAAATTTTGGCAGATCGACCAAATTGCAGGCTAAATTCAGCTTTAGCATGGGCAGTACATGCAAAGAATTCATTGCAGATGGTTGGGGGCTATAGTCCTTATCAATTAGTGTTTGGTAGAAATCCAAAATTCCGTCCATTTTGGATGACCAGCCGCCAGCTTGGGAAGGGGCTACAATTAGCTCTGGTTTTGCTGAACATTTAAGTGCATTACATAGCAGCAGAAAAGCTTTTTTGGAAGCAGAAGTCTCTGAAAGAATTCGCAGAGCTTTAAGACATAACGTACGGCCATCAGATGCCGTTTTTCAGCAAGGAGGCATGGTATACTGTAAGAGAAACAATTCTAATGAATGGAAAGGCCCAGGGAAGTTCACAGGCATAGATGGCAAAACAATTATATTGCAACATGGTAATCAAACTGTTAGGGTCCATTCATCAAGGATAATGGGTACAGATTACAAATTTTCAAATTTAGACAGAGCAGACAGATATGACGAGGAACCAGAGTCATCTGGTACGCATGTGTTACAGAACTATGAGGACCAATTAACTGATATAGACAGGGTTTCTGTGGAGGAACACAACACTTCTGATGAATTAAAACAGGCCATTTTTCCGAAAGGGCAACTGCCAAAAGTTGGTACAAAAGTGACATACTTGCCTGAAGGGTCTAGTCAATGGAAGGATGCAACTGTTATTAGTAGAGCAGGGAAGGCCACTGGAAAGTATAAACATTGGTTGAATGTACAGCATTCAGGGGAAGGAGTCAAGACAATGGATTGGGAAAACGAAGTTCAAAAATGGAGGGCAAAGAAACGCAGTGCCAGTTCAGATAGCACATCGGATAGTGAACAGGTCCGCAGGAAAAGGTCGAGAACTATTGAAAGGACATCCCACAGCAGAAGGGAAAGATCAAGCAGTAGCAGTACAGAATGAGATACCAGGCGGGAGAGAGGACATCGTTTATCAAGATCTCGGAACATGAGTAAGACTACGAATACTAATAGGAGTAGAAGCCCACATGCATGTGAGATTTTGGTGGCTTCAAATAAATTAGATGAAAAAGTTATTAAAGAAGCTAAACAGCAAGAATTGCATAGTTGGAGTGAATTTGGGGTATACACGGAAGTACCGGATAGGGGACAAAGAGCTCTATCCCACAGATGGATTTGCACGGAAAAGGTTCTTCCGGGTGGAACTTATAAGGCAAAGGCCAGGCTCGTGGCAAGGGGATTTGAAGAAAACTTAGAAGATCAGGATTTAAGGGTAGATTCACCTACAGCAGGAAAGGTTATTTTAAAGATCTTCTTAGCTCTATTAGCCACAAAGGCATGGGAATGCAAATCTATAGATATAAAAGCTGCCTTTTTGCAGGGGTATCAGCTCCAGAGAGACATTTCTCTCCGTCCTCCTAAAGAAGCAGCTAACACAGAAGGGGTACTCTGGAAGTTGAACAAATGTGTATATGGATTAAATGATGCATCTAGAGTCTGGTATTTTTCGGTAAGGTCAGTTTTGTTAAAGTTAGGCTGTTGCCAGTTGAAAGCAGATCCTGCAATGTTTTACTGGCACTATAAAGGAAATCTTTCTGGCATTTTTATGATACATGTCGATGATTTTTTGTGGGGTGGGACTAGTGATTTTGAAGCTATTGTAATCTCTGGTTTGAGGAAAGAATTCAGGGTTGGAAGTCAGGCTTCCGGTGCATTTAAATATATTGGACTGGAAATTGGACAGACTAAATTAGGGGCAACTTCACGTCAGCAATCTTATTTGGAAAGCATCACCCCAATAGCAAATAGTCGTGGCCGAGTTTCACAAAAAGACGCAATGGTTTCAAAGATAGAAAAAGAGCAACTGCGAAGTTTAATTGGGCAACTGAACTGGTTAGGTAGACAGACTAGACCGGACGTGAGTTTTGATGTCTTAGAGTTGAGTACAAAAATTAATGATCCTAAAGTGGAAGACATAATAAGAGCAAATAAAGGGATGGCCAAACTAAAAATGCAGGAGTGTGTTTTGAAGTTCCTGGTTTTAGGTGACCTTAAGCACTTGAAACTCAGTTTATAGTGATGTGTCCTACTCAAATTTATGTGATGGGGTTTACAGCGCAGGAGGTTTTATAATTTTCCTTTTGGGGAACAATGGTAAATGTTGCCCGCTTGTGTGGGAAACAAAGAAAATAAGGAGAGTGCTAAAAAGCACTTTGGCTGCTGAGACGTTAAGCCTTGTAGAGGCGGTGGATATGGCTTTTTATATAAGTATGATATTGACAGAAATGTTGGGATTAGGGGATTTGGGTAATATTCCTATTGACTGTCACATTGACAATAAATCCCTGTGGGAAAATGTGCACTCTAAAAAGAGTGTCAATGAAAAGAGGTAACGGATAGACATCGCAAGTTTGAAGCAGATGTTGGACAGAGGGGAAATAACAAAAATTAAATGGGTCGACAGGAGCTATCAACTGTCAGACTGTTTTACGAAAAGAGGGGCAAGTTCACAGAAACTTTGGATATTGTTAATGAAGGGCGCTTGTTTCTGTGACTGGTTTTTTTTCTTTCTCGTCCAAACAAAAAAAAAGAAAAGGGGGGGACATCATGTGTGTTTTTGAGTTTCTTGAAATTTTGTTTTCACCTAATTATTATTTTTTCCTCCAAGGAATGGGAGACTGTTAAGTTATGGGTTAAGAGACATTGCAATTAGTTGTCTCATTTATGTTAAGTATCCATTAATTGACACTGATATGTAAAGGGACTTCAGGTGGCCTCTGTCAGGTGGCGTGTTGTTAAGAGTTTTGTGCAGAGGCTGTGGAAGTGAAATAAATGGTGTTTGATGAAAAGGAACAAGAACTTTAGACTCTTCATTTCACAGCAACTAAAACGTCTAACAACAGAGACTTGATACAATTAATGTAAGTACAACATCAGTAACTGGGAAATTGATGGAACTAAAGAGTGACAAAGCCCCAGGACCTGAGTGTTGATCAGGGAGAGCCAGCATGAATTCGTAAAGGGAAGGTCAAGCCTGACTAATCTTACTGAATTTTATGAAGAGGTGACTAAGGTAGTGGACAGTGGAATGTTCATGGATGTCATTTATATGGACTTCCAGAGGCATTTGATTAAGTCCCACATAGGAGACTGTTAATTAAGGTGGAAGCCCACGGAGTTGAGGGCAAATTATTGACATGGTTATGAAATTGGTTGAGTGACTGGTGACAGAGAGTGGGGATGATGGGTAATTACTCTAATTGGCAGGATGTGACTAATGGTGTATCACAGGGATCTATGTTGGGGTCTCAATTATTTACATTATTCATTGATGATCTGGATGGCACAGAAAGTCATATATTCAAATTTGCTGATGAGACAAAGTTAGGTGGCATTGTAGACAGCCTAGATGATATAAAATTAGAAGGAGATATTGGCAGACGAGGTAAATGGGCAAAATTGTGGCAGATGGAATTCAATGTTAGCAAGTATGAGATTATCCATTTTGGACCAAAAAGGATAGAGCAGAGTGCTTTCTAAATGGAACGAGGTTTAGTACAGTGGATGTCCAAAGAGATTTGGAGGTTCAGGTGCATAGATCCTTAATATGACACAAACAAAATAATCAGATATGCTAACAGAATGCTAGTTTTTATATCTGGAGGATTAGCGTATAAAGGCACAGAAGTTATGCTGTAGCTATACAAAACCCTGGTTAGACTCCATTTAGAGTACTGTGAGCAGTTCTGGGCCCCACACCTTAAGGAGGATATTTTGCCCTTGGAGGAAGTGCAACATAAGTTTACAAAAATTATACCTGGACATCAGGGGTTAAGGTTCGAGGCAAGATTACACAGATTAGGCCTGTTTTCGCCAGAATTTGGAAGGTTAAGGGATGATCTGATCGAAGTATTCAAGATATTAACAGGGAAAGACAGGGTAGATAAAGATAAAATGGGGATTGTGGGTGACTCAGGCATCAGTACATTGCAAAAACAGAGGTTTCTGTCAGTGCCACAGGCAGAGATTTCCTGCACCCAGGGAAGATTTAGGTCCTGTCTGATTTATGCTCAGGTGGAGGGAGTGTGGAAATTGCAACTGCTCCACCTCTACTCCCCCAGAGTTCGTAATCTTCATTTGAAATTTCCTTTCCATTGAAATTACTTAAGATAAAAGATTCTGTCAAAACTATTTAAAATCTATATTAAAAAAAATATAGAAATTTCTAGTTTGTATCAGCATTTGGTCCTTAAGATTTTTAAACTTGTTCTCAAGTCAAATTAATTTTTTAATCAAAACATTTAAGCTAATTTGTCTTTTCCATTTCATAGGGGGGGGGGTTCTGCATGCATGTCATGATCCGTGTCTTATATACTAAATCTTCCACCCAGAAATTTGCTACTGTTTAGTCGGTTGGAAAATATGGCTGCAGAGTTTCCTGGCACACTCAGGAGTTAATACTCCTTGGGCAGCACAGTGGCACAGCCAGGGACCTGGGTTTGATTCCAACCTTGGCTGATTGTCTGTGTGCAGTTTGCACATTCTCCTTGTGTCTGCATGGGTTTCCTCCAGGTACTCCGATTTCCTCCCACAGTCCAAAGTTGTGCAGGTTAGATGGATTAGCCATGATCAATTACCCCTTAATGTTCAAAGGTTAGGTGAGGTGGGGTTACGGAGAAAGGGCGGGGGATTGGGCCTAGGTGAGGTGCTCTTTTGGACAGTTGGTGCAGATTCAATGGGCCAAATGGCCTCCTTCTGCACTGTAGAGATTCTATGGAGTTCACTTATCTCACTATTTCTTCTGATTTAGCTGTAAGTGTGTACCTCTTACTTTCCCCTTATCCCCTCACCGCAACCACCTCTGGGCCGTTCTCCTTTCAGATTCCCAAGAACGGCAACTTGATCAGACAGTCATGTAAGTGCAATAGGTGGGAGAGCAAGAAGACAGTGATGAAGAAAAATACTTTACTTGATCTCACACTGGCACCTCTCAGCTCAGATATCGACAATGTGCATACTTGACAGGAAAGCTTTGAGATAGATGCTGTTTGTGGGCACAGGTGGTCTGCAGCCAGGACAGAGGGAAAGGGGAGCACAAGTTCCAGGATCTCAGGGGTCAATGCCACATGAGTTCTGATGTAGAGGATTCAATGAGCACTTTGATGAGGCAGATTACGTAAAAGCTAATGCAATGAAATACTTAGTGCATTGGCAGGCCTGCCAGATAGCTTGCAATCAATGTCAAGGAGCACAGAGGAGGCCTGCACTAATTGGTGCAAGGTTTTACATGGAGTTGGAGCCTATCCTTTCCAGCAAGCATGTATTGGCCAATTCCATCAGCACACTTGTAGACATAACCATGATGCAGCGTCTGATGGCCGTCTGTGGCTCAGCTTTAACTTCACTACAAGTACACTACCTCCAAAGTCTGGATGCTGTAATGTCAGCTTACAATAAAGTCATGCAAGCTCAGCTTGTTGCCACACAAGCTCAGATGGATTTCATGCAATCGTAGCTTGCTGTCATATACGTTCAGACTGCTGCCAACATGGCTGCAGATACCAGTATTCAAAAAGTTGCACTCTTGTTGCTGAGTAGTAGAATGGATAAAAGTAAAGTTGTACACACTTGTCTGCCGGTGATGGAATAGTTGCAGTTAAAAGGTGTTATCGAGGTTTTTAAAAAACTTTTACATAATAACAAACAATCAACTAAAACTCAAGAATGCTAAAGATTACAAACAACAAAAAAAGAAAAAAAATTACTTAAACACTATACCTAAACCCCCTAACAGCTGACGGTGTCTGGATCCTTAAAAAAGGAAATAAATGGTTGCCATCTCAGCTGGAACCTCGCCACTGAACCCCTGAAGGTGAATTTAATTTTTTCTAAATGTAAGAAGGACAGCCAGAGGTGCTGACTGGAATGAGAGACCTCCAACTGAGCAGTATCCACCTCCAGGCTATCAGTGAGGCAAAGGCAATAACATCCGCCTCTACTCCAGTGTGAACTACCAGTGAATCCAAAACCCCAAATATGGCCACCAGCAGACATAGGAGCAATCCCAAACTGAGGATCTCTAAAACAGTGCTAAAAAAGGAAGCCGAGACGCTGGTGAGTTTGGGGAAGGACCGATAGTTAGCCTGAGCAAACAGCGATTACATCTGTCCTCAATGTTTGGAAAAAAGCCACTCATCCTCGACTTGGTCAAGTGCGTCCTGTGAAGCACCTTGAATTGAATTAGGCTCAACTGGGCACATGAGGACGTGGAGTTGATCCTGTAAAGGGCCTCCCTCCAAGCCTTACTAGTAAATATAGGACACAGCTCACTTTCCCATCTCGCACTCGCCCCGTTTAATAGGGAGGGATCAGATGAGAGAATATGGCCATATCGATCTAAAATAGATTCTTTGCCAGGCTGAGCTGAGGATAAAATCCTCTTCAACAAGGAGGAAGGTGGAGCCAGAGGAAATGAAGGGAAAACCATACAAGAGAAGTCGCTACTTGAAAATAACGAAAAAGGCTAGAGTTGGGTAGCTGAACTTTGTCCACCAGCTGAACTTTGTCCACCACCTCCCCTCCATGAACATGTCACCAAAATGCTCAATTCCCTTCACTTTAAATGTTGGGTCTAATCCAGAGGGTGAGAAAAGGTGATTAATATAGATAGGGGCCAGTGAAGACAGGGAAAGGAGTTTAACATGCTGCTGAAACTGTTTCCAGATCCAAAGAGACCACCACGGGATTCGAGGAAAATCTAGCTGAAAAAAAGGCAATGGTGCAGTAATTATGGCAAGGAGAGCAGAAGTAGTTAAAGAGCGAGCCTCCATTTGGTTCCAAATAGAATTGGGGTCACTGATTCAGAACAGCAGCCCAATAATAAAACAACCGGTTTAGGAGGGCCAAGCCCCCTCTTCGTCTGTCCTTTTGGAGCAGAACACTGCAGGTTCTGGGATTCTTACCCGCCCAAATAAAGACAGATATCAATTTATTAACCTTAATGAAAATGGATTTGGGCAGAAAAATGGGAGACATTGAAAGAAAAGAAAAACCTCGGGAAAATGTTCATTTTTATTCCTTAAATCCTACTCACCAACGATAGAGGAAGGTTGTTCCACCTCTGCAGATCCGTTTTAACATTATTGATCAGGTTAGAGTAATTCAATTTATGAAGTGAGGCCCAATGGTGGGTCATCCGGACCCCCAGGTAAAAACTTGTCTTAGAGAGACAGAAAGGTAATGTGCCTGAATGGGCTAACCTTCCTGGGGGGTTAACGAGAAAACATTCACTCTTGCCTAGATTTAATTTAGAGCCAGAGAAGGAACTGAAGGTATCTTGTGTCTTCATTATGTCGTCGATGGAGGGAGTTGGGTCTGTAATGTAGGTCTGTAATATGAGTTTGTCATAAAAGTAGGTCATCTGCATAAAGATACACCCAATGTAGCACCCCGTCACGACTACTACCTCTCCACTGACTAGAGACCCTCAAGGCTATAGAGAACAGCTCTATTTGGCGGCTCAGTGGTTAGCATAGCTGCATCACCGCGCCAGAGACCTGGATTCGATTCCAACCTTGGGTGGCTGTCTGTGTGGAGTTTGCACATTATTCCCGAGGCTGCATGGGTTTCCTCCAGATGCTCCGGTTTCAGAGGTACAGACTCGATGGGCTGAATGTCCTCCTTCTGCACTGTAGGGATTCTATGATATTGCCAGGGTGAATAAGAGTGGAGAAAGTTGGCAAACTGCCTTCAAGGGGAAGTAGTCTGAGAATAAAGTGTTTGTGTCTATGCTGGCCGTAGCGGCATTGTATAATGCCCAAGAGGCAAATTTATGGCCAAATCCAAATCTCCCAAGAATCTCAAATAAATATTCCCACTCCACCCTGTCAAATGCTTTCTCAGCGTCAAGAGAAACTATTACCACTGGCTCGGATTCAGGGGAGGGGGAAATAATAACTTTTAAAAGGCGACGTATTTTGACTGATAATTGCCAGCCGTCTACAAAGTCTGTTTGATCCTCAGGAATTATACTGGGAAGACAAGGCCCCAACTGGAGCACGAGAATCATAGCGAAAGGCTTAACATCCACGTTTAAAAGTGAAATGGATCGGTATGAACCGCACTCGTACGGGTCCTTGACCCACTTAAGGAGCGAGGAAATAGAGGCTTCAGTGAGAGTAGGAGGCAATTAACCCTGATAGGGACTCAGTAAACATATCAAATAACAAATAGCAGTGCCGAGAACTTCTTACAAAATTCTATCGGAAAGCCATCCAGGCCAGGGGCCTTGCCAGCCTGCATCAGTCCAATACATTTTAAAATTACGTCAGGGCGTAGCATGGAGTCCTACTCAGAGCTCTTATCCGCTTTGGCAGCTGTCATGTCCAGAGAATCTGACATGACAGATTTGTCTGAAGGAGGCTCCGACTTACACAAGTTGCAGAAATAGGATTTAAAAGCCGCATTAATCTGGGGATGGGTGGAAACAAGGTTGTCTCCCGGAATAAGTATCTGGGGAATCTCACGGGAGGCCGCTTGACGTTCGAGTTGGTGAGCAAGAAGACAATTGACCTTCTCCCCGTACTCTGAAAAAAATGCCTGGAGCGCTGCATCTGATGTACAGCCTTGTTAGTGAACAGTATCGCAAACTGGGTCTGCAACCTTTTTCTGCTTGTAAATGGCTCGAGTAGGAACAAGCGAGAACTGGTGATCCACATCTGGAAAGAATCCACCAGCCTCTCTTCTCCAACTTGTTCGTCCTCAGCAAGTAAACTCTGTAAGAAATAATTCCCCCCCCCTAAGAATGGCATTAAGAGCCTCCCACAACGTGGAGTTGGATCTATTTAATTTGAGTCATCAATAGAGGTGGACAGGTGCTTGTAAAACTTTTCTGTTGGTCAGTAAAGTATACCTAATCTCTGGAGTGAGCGTTGGGTGGGGCCAGACTCCAGCAATAGATCAAAGTATGGGACGTGGTCAGAAATGACAATTGCCGAGTACTCAGCCGCCACTGCCGAAGGGAGGACAACCCGATCTAAAATGAAAAAAATCAACGCAGGAATACGCATGGTGATCATGTGAAAAAAAGGAAAAATCCCTGCCATTCGGGTGCAAAAAGTGCTAGGGATCTACTCCCCCCATCTGAGTCATGAATGAAGACAAAGCCTTGGCCATCCATGATGCGATAAAAAATTTAGGTTTAGAACCATCAAATTTAGGGTCGAAAACATAGTTTAGCTCACCTCCTAAAATAAGATGATGTGAGTGAGTCAAGGTTGGGGACGGAAGCTTCTTTTTTAAACTATTTTTATTGAAAATGTTTAATTCATAACAAACTTGGCATTAACATCAAACAGTCCTGAAAATTAGTATCAAATAGTACAATATCATACAAAAGGAAAGAAAAAAGAGAAAAGCATCTATCACAAACTTATAAATATTGGGGATGGAAGCTAACAGAGAGTTAATAAAATTTGTATCATCCCAGTTAGGGGCATAAATGTTGACCAGGACTACTGGAGTGTTCGACAGGGAGCCACAAACAATAACGTATCAACCATTGGGGTCAGCCATAATCTGAGATGAGGAGGATTGGACTCTTTTATTCATTAAAATCGGTATACTCCTGGCTCTGCTATTGAAACTGGAATGACAATGGGTGACCGAAGCCTCACCTGGACCTGCAACAGCCAGATGTTAAAACAAAAGTGGTAAAGAGACAAGAAAAGCAGCGGGAGAGACATGACTATCATGCTAAGGAGATATATTTAATATTGGCAGTAACCAGCATTGGCTACCTGGAGTTATTCTTATCCAAAGTGGCACAGTATCTATCGGTAGTGAAATAGAACAATGGAAGAGATGCTCGCAGACACCAAGATCATATTCGTCCATGCTATGACTCAGAGACAGCAGACGTTCCAGATAACGACAATAAAAGGAAATGTGGCTGTAGAAATTTAACAAGAAGTGGTTTCTGCTGTGCCAGGATTGCGAGTGGACTCTACTTAAGGAGAGGGACACTCGTGCACAGATACTCAACCTACTCCTGTGCCCTCAAGTTCAGTTGAACTAAATCAAGCAGTGTCACCAGTAGTACAGCAAAGATCACAGTGCAGTCACAAAGTATAATTAAGGCATTAGATTCATTGTATTTCTGTCTATAAAGGGGATTAAAATTTAGGGGGGGGGAGAAGTGTTATAGAATGCATCTTATTATTTAAATCCATGATGATGTCATCAGTAAATGCTGTGATGTCATGAGTTGTTGCCCATGTATATTTATATTTAACTGCTGCTTGTTCTAATTATTTTCGGCTACTGTTATTTTAATGATTAACTGGCTGCTCCCATTTTTGAGTACTTGCTGTATTTTAAACTTTGTTATTTTGAGATATTAAAGAAGATAAAACTTCAACTTTAAGGTTAACGTGTTTCAACTACCTTTTTGTGGTCTAGTTGCCACAAAAGGTATCGCTCTCAAATGTAATATTGCAATGTGTATATCTTGTTTGGGTTTGTTTGCATTTGGGAGTTAGGGATTTTATCGTGCAAACTATTTGTTCAGGTAGGCTATTAGATCTTGGGTATTGAGTAGAAGTAGTGTGATCAAGATTCCACATATCCTTAAATGGCTTACCGATAAATTGCAGACCATTGACTGCAATGATCTCTCTTGGCACATAAAATAAACTTAAAATAGCACTTAAGAGTGTGCACAACAGTTGTGATTGACATATTGTGCAATTGCCAGATAATGGGGTACATCGTGAAGGAATCGACAATAATGATGAAGTCAGTGTCATGGATGTGAAAGAGGTTTTCACATGAAGGATCACTAGGAACTTCATACAGAATCAATGGTGCTCTGTGCTAGCTTGGCATGTGGTCTTGACAGGTCTTGCACTTCTTGACGACAACTTCAATGTCATTGTTCATACCCTGCCAATAGACTGTCTCTCGGGAGGCTTATTGTTTGATCTATGCCCATGAGTGAGTGATGAAGTTGTTAAAGAATATCAGGATGTAAAGATTCCAGTATGATGACATGTCTGCCTTTAAAAATGACCTCCCAGAAGATGCCTAGCTCATCATAGTAAAGCCAAAATTGTCTCCAGTGTTAATGGACATGCTGAATTGAATCAGGCCATCCTACGATGATGGTTTTCCACAGTTTCTATAGTGTAGAATCTTTTACCATTTCTTCTTGTAGCTGCTAGAATTTGTGTTGCACAGAAGGTACCAGATTAATTTGGAGACCATATTCAAGTTCAATAAAGTCAACTTGTAGTTCCAAGAACATATCTTCTTCCTACTCTGGGTTAGGTAATTTTCTAAATATATCCAATGTGGTCATCAAGTTACCTGGCTTGTACCAAATTTCACAATGGTAACTATGAATCTTGATCAAGAGACATTGCAATCTTGGCAGTGCACCTGTCTCACTGGTCAATGGTTTTTGCCAAATCATCTCCAGTGGCTGTGGTCTCCACCATAAATCTTCTGCCAAATAGATATGCATGATTCCAGACACTGAAGCTAATGTTTCCCACCTGATGTTGGAGCAGTTCGATTGCAATACGGACAGATATTTTGAAGCAAATGTAATCGGTTTGGCTTTCGTATAGTTTGCACGCTCCCAGACTATTCTGTGAGGCATCTTTCTTCAGGGTAGTTGTCTCCCTTGGATCATAAAATTACATGTCAATGTTTCTGATAATGATTGTTTCGGTGTTTCGAAGAGGTATTGATGATGTTCATGCCACTGGAAAAGCACATCCTTTCTCAACAATTCTCTCAGCGATGAAGGTTCTTGAGCGAAATTGGGAATATATGGAAACAAGGAATTAAGATACTGAGACATTTCAAATATTTTCGTATCTTTATCTTGAATAGTTGGGCTGGCCTTAATATTCTCCATTTTACTTGGATTGGGACATATGCCAGCACTGGAATAAATAACACCGAAGAAATTGATCTGCTGCATATTGATGTCGCATTTCAGACCGTTGAACACTGAGCCTTCATTACATGCCGCTTGCATCAATAAGTGCAGATTGTGGTCATGTATTTGCTTTGTTCTTCCCACAACAGCTATATCATCTGTGATACAGATGCATCCTGGTACAGTGCACATAATATGGTCCATGTGAGTTTGAAAGAAATTCTGGTTAACTGATAGCCCGAAAGGAAGTGGTTGATAAAGGTGTGCCCCAAAATGTAGCAAGCTCTTGGGACAAGCTGTACTGGCCAATAACCATGCTTGGCTTCGAGAAGAATATTGCACCTGTAAATCTCAGATTTAACTCTTCTCATATGTGTATTTTGAAAGCTGTTTTAAACAATGTGGGTCAATGCATAATGTCAATGATCCACCTTTTTTTAATGACACGTGTAATTGAGCTGCACCCAATTTGTGTGCTCTTGATCTCTTCTAATGGCTCTGTCCCACTCATGCAACTGACAAATTATGCGCTACAATCTCAAGGTTGGGGAATGCGTCTGCTCATATATCATTTTTAGGATGGAACGGTGGCACAGTGGTTAGCACTGCTGCCTCACAGCTCCAAGGTTCCCAGTTCAATTCCGGCCTCGGGTGACTGTGTGGAGTTTGCACTTTCTCCCCATGTGTGCATGCGTTTCCTCCCACAGTCCAAGGATATGCAGGTTAGGTGGATTCACCATGCTAAATTGCCCCTTAGTGTCCAAAAAGTTAGGTTGAGTTATAGGGATACGGTGAAGGTGTGGTACTCTTTGGAAAAAAAAGGGCTGGTGCAGCCTCGATGGGCTGAATGGCCTCCTTCTGCACTGTAAATTCTATGATTCTATCTACCCGAGTATGAGCTCAGCATTGTGCTGGCAACGTTTTTCGTGGCAGTCACCACACTACATTTTTAACACTCTCCAATGCTGTGATTTGTTTGTGATCTGACCGAAATGTCAAAGGTCTTCTCATGCCATGCAGCACAATCTAAGGTTGCGCTAGAGGAAAATCCAGATCGTGATGCACCACAAGACACCAAGTCGGGCGCGAAAAGGTCACTGAATCACGCCGTGGTCTCACCAAAGCCTTATACCGTTGCAGTAATACATCCTTGCTCCTATACTCAAGTCCTCTTTCAATGAAGGCCAACATATCATGTTACTTCCTAGCTGCTTGCTGTACCTGCATGCTTGCTTTCTGTGACTGGTGTACTAGGACACCCAGATCCCTTTGTCAACATTTCCCAATCTATCACCATTTAAATAATACTCTGCCATTCTGTTTCTCTGTCTGAAGTGGATAACTTCACCTCTTTCCACATTATATTGCATCTGCCATGTATTTGCCCACTCACTCAGTTTGTCTAAATCACCTTGAAATCTCTTAACATCCCCTCACCACTCACATACCCACCAAGTTTTGTGTCGTCAGCAAACTGGGAAATATTACTTTTGGTTCCCTCATCCAAATCATTGATACATTGTGAATAACTGTGGCCCAAGCACTGATCGTTGTGGGACCCCACTATTCACCACCTACTACTTTGTAAAAAGACCCCTTTATTCCTACTCTGTTTACTGACTCCTCACCAATTTTCAATCCATACCAATATGTTATCTCCAATCCTTTGTGCTTTAATTTTGCACACTAACCTCTATGTGGGGCTTTATTAAAAACTTTCTAGAAATCCAAATACACCACACCGACTGGTCACCCTTATCTATTCTACTAGTTACATCCTCAAAAAACTCCAGTAGGTTTGTCAAACATGATTTCCCTTTCATAAATCCATGTTAACATTGTCTAATCGAGTTGATATTTTTAAATTGTCATGCTATTATCTCTTTAATAATAGACTAGCATTTTCCCTACCACTGATGTAGGATATTCCTTAACACTTTCCACTTGCACAGGTACTAACCCCAACACCTGTTATTTTATTACATTCGAAGATGGGACAGGTTGCCACAGTGAACATGGTGAAAATCAGTTAGTTGCTTCAGCTTGTTATTGCATACATCCCGATGGTCATCTCTTCTACAACAAAACTGCTTCTCTTAGTGCAGGGTCAAGAGTGCACAGGGAACTAAAAATGGGAAAAATGAAGAATAAACCATTCAAGGATGGAAGGTTCAATGCTGTTCTTCCTTCAGCTTGGGGAATGCTGATTTCCCTGATGCCAAAGCAAGAAAAAAGGGAAGTTTGTTTACATGGCCATTAGATCTCCAAAGCTTTAATCATGTTATGGACCTGGATTTTCAACAGAGGTAGGCTCAGCATTGGCATGGTAAAGAGGTGAGCCAGATTGTTTTGGGCTCAATTTCCCATGTTTGTGTCTCTGTTGCCTATTCCCAGAGGTGTGCCATGAAGCTGATGTTGGGCATGGCACCTCGCACCTTCCCAGATCAAAGAGTCTGAGAGGCCGCCATCAAGGTGAAGAAGGCCAAAGAGGTAAGTCGCCATCTTTAACTTTCAACTGAATGTTTAGGCCTGGAAACCTTTGTTCTCTAAAAGCCCTGAGGCCAGAGACCAGTGCCCCAGCTGAAAGCCTTTCAGACAGTTCTGCTGCTTAGAATTTCCTTGAGTAAACTGTGGTTGATTCAACATGAAACCTACCAACCAGAAATTATTTTGGCCCAAATGATTTAATTATCTGGATATAATAGTACGACACTAATCACCATCGGTGGGAATACTGAACCAGTCAAAACACTTCAGCTTGAAAGGTCGGACAGACGCAAACCATTCCAAATGGACAGATTTTCAATAGACAGACAGAAACTGGATGAGTAATCCTTAAAACAATGTGTTAACCTGAACTAAGTGCGCAAAAAGGTTTTGTTACGCAAATGCCTCCTTTAAAAATCACAATTACCATCCTGTTTTTTAAGGGAGATTTTTAAAATGCCAACAGGCTTTTCTGACACCCATCAATAGAGTTCACCAGACTGGTCCACTTTGGTGCTTGATGTATCTAGCTGAAGCTAATAGTAGAGATAATCTGTCTCTCCTTAAAGTGAAAGCAATTTTAGGAACAGTCTAAGACAGTCTGCCCACAGATGATAAACAGTCAACACCCAGCCCTTTAGACATCAAACACAACACTGGAATTCACTGGGGAGCAGCAGCAGTGAACTATGTGGCTAAATGTCAAACATATCCCATCGATTTGAGGTTTGGTACATTTTAATACCAGCACAATAATGTCTGGAAACCATTCTTAGCCAGAGATTTTGGGAGATGAAGTGGAACTCATGGAGCCCATTGGGGGTTGGAGACTTTAACATGCTCAGGGCAGATCTCCAGAGATGGATCGAAGGCAATTAATAAACACCTGCTTCAGTTATTGTTTTTACAGTTAGGACTGATTATTCAGATCTGTATTGATTCAGCAGCTATTATAACCTGACATGTCATGCCGTTGCCATTTCCAGACCAAAATTGACTTGCTAAACTTGAGGGATTTAATTCTTTTTGTGCCTCCATTCCACACAAAATCAACTAATGATAATACTGCCAAAATAAATATGTATGTACGAAACATTACTCTGAAAACCCTAAAAAAACTGACCATTTTTAAAATCAATCAAATTTGAAAGCAAAACCTTGCACTTCTGGTTAGTTAATGTAGTTTTAAATCTTGCAAAAACAAAAAAATTGTAGCAACAAAGAGACACTGTTATAGAAGGTAATCTTCTACTGAATAAGTTAGGAGCAGCTGGGAAAACTGGGAGGTTGATGGATATTTCCCGGAGATGAGAAAATCGTACTTATTTTTTTTATGACTTAGTGTGGTTGTTGCTTAACAGCTAAAACACAGAGACAGCTCTGCTTCAAATTAATCTGGAGCTAGATTCCAGTCTAATAAACACAGCAAGCATTTCACATGAGTTATAACCTGATTATACTAACTGGCACTCGGGCACACATCTGGTCTTTGTTACACGCATTTTTTCCCCTTCTTTCTGGGTCCGTCAGGGGCCTTGTTTGAAGCACACGCCTTGTGCTCCCTGCCATACCTCGGTCGAGGAGACAAACTACGTGTAGGAAGTAAATTAGGACCATATTGATCCGTGACCCTCATCCAAGCAGTGACTGAGCAAATCCCACATTTAGAATGACAGCAAATATTAAATAGGGCTTAGTTTCTGTTCATTTTTACTGAGAAGGTTGGCAGATGAAAAAAAATTAAACTGGAACCTGAACCCACTGCTGCAGCTCAAGGCAGTCTATTCAAAGGCACTGGTACACTTACATTCTGGATTAGATGAACACTGCGATATTTGTTTTAAATTGAAACTAAAGAGAGACAGATTGTCTTGCAGAACATAGCTAACTGTATAGAGTATGCAGGAACAGTATTATTTCCATCCTCACGTGTTTCATCCTGCTGACCTGATTTACCATTAAACAGTAGGGTCACAGACTGTTACAGATACTATAGGTTCAGCATGGATTACAGGCCAGAAAACATGTTTTGAATCCTACAGACACAGCAGAATTGCACTTTTTTCCTTTTAACAAAGGTGGGCCATCCTATGTTAGCTCAATCAAGATCATCAAAATTCCTCACAGAGCTTGAGGCCCACCTCTACCCTCCAACAATCCCATTACGGTATCATTTCACACTTATTACACTGAAAATGCACTGGGAGGTCAATGATCAAAAGGCCCGATTCCATGTTTAATGCTGGTCAGCATCCATGACTGTACCATCATCAAAAGACTGGCAGTTAAAATAAATACTTTAAACATTTGATCTTTCCTGACTTTTCTTGTGCGTAGGAGTCACCATGTTGTGACGTTGCATACAAAATTTGCAAAAAATCTAGTTTTGGGGGTTTTAGTAACTTCTGTGCTTTTACTGAAAAATTATCAAGGGTACATTCAGAGTTTGCATGAAAGCATCCTTACAGTTAACATAATACTGAAAATAATCGTGTTGCCAGAAGCAAGAAAGATTGCAATGCAAGACAAGCAAAGGGTCACAATTTTAAGCCACATTGCTGGTTGCACTTCTAATTCATTTACATAATAGCCTCTACTTAGCAAGAATGACAAATTTGGGATTATGTTCACTAATGACCTGCGTCCAACTGCTTCTCTACTTCTTCTTGGGCAGTCCCTCAGCTTGCACATGTATTGGGTCTCTGGTGGTTTCCTTTGTGAGGACCGTGGCTTGCATCATGGAGCAGGCGGAGAATGGTGAAGAATTTCTGTAGGCAGCCGAATTTGAGGAGAATGTGAATCATAGAATTTACAGTGCCGAAGGAGGCCATCGAGCCATCGAGTCTACACCGGCTCTTGGAAAGAGCACCCTACCTAAGCCGACACCTCCACCCTATCCCCGTAACCCAGTAACGCCACCTAACCTTTCTGGACGCTAAGGGCAATTTATCATGGCCGATCCACAAACCTGCACATTTTTGGACTGTGGGAGGAAACCGGAGCACCCACAGGAAACCCAAACAGACACGGGGAGAACGTGCAGACTCCGCACAGGCAGTGACCCAAGCTAGGAATCGAACCTGGGACCCTGGAGCTGTGAAGCAACTGGGCTAACCACTGTGCTACTGTGCTGCCCGTGAAAGGCAGCTCTAAATCCTTCCATTCTTTTCCATAGGGAAAGTGTGCAAGGAAATGGGCTTGCAGGTCAGTTTACTGGGTGTGTAAAATTGGGCAAACCAACAACTTTTAAACAGCTCTTGCTTGTCATTAAACAGAAGTGGAATTGTTTTTCATTTTGGATTCTACAAGTTTTGAATGTTACAAATGCAGTTTTGAAGTGGAGATAGACACTGCTGTGATCCAAGAAACATGGCAACCAATTTGAGTTTAAGAAAGTTCTGCAAATGATCAGATAATCTGTTTCTGTCATGTTAATTGAGGATTAAGACATTGATGCATTGGAATGAAGCAGAAATTAGCACAATGTGCAAGAATCCAGATGCTTATCTCGAGAATTTAGTATTTATTCCTTGCTAAGTGATGTGAGGCAAAGAAATGGTGGCCGGCGCGGGGGCGGAGAATCCATTTCCCGCAAGAAATCAGGACCGATTCTGCGGGCCCCACAAAGCGCCGTATTCGGGGAGTACGCTGAGCCGCCTGGGACCTACCTGGGGCCATTGTCAGAGGCCCGCTCCGCCATTCTCCGCACCCAACCAGCCGAAGTCTAATGTGCTCGAGCCGGTCGGGATACACGCGTGGTGGCTGCGGACTCAATCTGCGGCCGCACTGGCCGGGCCTATCGGAGGGCGGGGGGGGGGTGCATTATAGGCGGCCGGTAAATGCTTGTGAGGCCATTGAGGGTCGGGCCTGCGGCCGATTGAGGAAGTTTCTTATTTGGGTCCAGCTCCGCGGTCTGAGTCTGCCATGGAGCACAGCGCTGGAGGCCGCCACCTTGCGCATGCGCAGCATTCGACCCGGAAGTGTGGGGCCCATATCTGCAGCAAAAGGTGCAAGATCTACTCCGGGTCCCTGCTAGCCCACTGCAGGGCTAGGAATTCGTGTCCCTTTGATGCCAGTTTTTCTGGTGTAAAACTCTACCGTTTTGACGCTGGGGTGGGGACATGTCCCAATAATGGAGAATATCAACCTGCTAAAGAGTGCATGTTGCTGGGGGTAGTAGATCAAATGAATAAAGCCTGTCAGCTCAGTCATACCTTGAAGAAAATGCACAAAAACTCGGTGGTTAGAAGTATCTATGTTAGTGTTTGTCTTTGCATACATGTTTACCCTTCATCCATAGAAGGTACATATCCAATGGAAATGTCTGTCATGCACCCTCAGGGAGACAGCAGAACGTATCTGCAAGTGTGCCAGAGATTGGTAGCCTACTTGACCGGTCTTCAGAAATGTTACTGCAAGAGCAGGAGGAACTTTGCATTTTATTGGAGTTCAGCTTGAGCAGACTGCAGAAGCTAGACAACAACATGCACCATCGATGTCAAAAGAGATCCGTTTAAGGGATTTACAAATGTGCATGGTATCATGCAGTGAGCAGCACCTTCACTAAGCTGATAAAAGGCAATTCAATAAGATTCAAATCAACAAAGCATGGAAGTCAAATGAGATACACCTAAAGATTCTTAAAGAACTCATGGTTGCGATAGATACCCGGGGGACAACAGACCAATTAATCTGACATCAACATCAAGGATCTGTTTACAAGGGTAATAGAGTGATAGAATATAAGATCATAACATAATTCTTTTCTAATAAATACTAACATACCATTTGACTTTCTAATTGCTTGCTTACTTGTACATTAATGTTCGCTGATTTCTGTACGAGCACCAATGAACCCACTGTAAAGACCAACATTTCCCAGTCTCTCACCATTAAAAAAATCTGCTTTTCTATTTTTCAAACCAAAGTGGATAATTTCATATTTTTACCCATTAATTCATCCTTCTCCAAATCCTTTTGTAGGCTCATAGAATCCTCTTCAAGGCTTATGTTCCTACTTTGCTTTATGTTTTAGGCAAACTTGGATGTATTACACTCAGTCCTCGATATTGATTGTAAATAGCAGTGACATAAGCATTGATTCTTGTGGTACTATACTAAATACAGACCCTTCCTTCCCCTCTCCACCCCACCCAAAA
Source organism: Scyliorhinus torazame (assembly GCF_047496885.1). Classification (NCBI taxonomy): domain Eukaryota; kingdom Metazoa; phylum Chordata; class Chondrichthyes; order Carcharhiniformes; family Scyliorhinidae; genus Scyliorhinus; species Scyliorhinus torazame. Next base: position 79,553,550 of record NC_092725.1, on the reverse strand, counting down.
AATCAACTAACAGGGAATCAAAACGCCCCTCTCCAAGTGTTCTCTATCCCCAAACATAAACCAACCAGAAACAAAAAGCATAAGCTTGTAACCTTAAAAAGCACCAATGCCCACCTCCATGGTAACCAGCTACAGGCATCTCCTCCTCTCTGCTCCCGTTAACTAGCAATACTGCTAGCAGGGTGGCCCCCGCACAGGGTAGAAATCAAAGTCAACTAACCAGTATATCAACAATCAGCCCTCACGCCCAAACCAAACTTTAATACAAAACTATCAGTACAGTATACAAGCCTCAAATTCAGCCAAAAAAGATCCACCCCTCAATAAGCCCAGGCACAAACCCAAGCCCTCCCCCACATTACACAGATCCCACGAATAGTACAAAAACCTTAACAAAGAACAAACTCCATAGTCCTCAAGCACTTTCATTCACCCTCAGCCCATGCTTCTTAACAAGCTCATTCGCATCCTCTGGCCTATTGAAGCAACAGTCTCTGTCCTTGATAGTCGACCGGAGACAAGCCAGGTACACCACTCCAAACCACACATTTGCTCTGTACAATGGCCTTGTTAAACGCCACATGCCTTCTCACCAGCTCTGCACCAACATCTTGGTATATTCTGATGACATTGCCTTCCCATCTACAGTCTTGATGGTCCTTCGCCCACCTCAGGACCCATTCCTTATCCAGATATCAGTGAAACCTGACTATGATCGTCTGTGGTGCCTCCCCAAATCTGCCTTAGCTATCTATGGGTCTGGTCCAACTGAGAGTCAAAAAGATCTCCTCCCTCACCTACTTTATTTTTTAAAAAATAATTTTTATTAAAGGTTTTCATAAAATATCAATAACAAAATAAGAAAAAAGAACCCAACAGGGTTAAGTACAAAACACAATCTAAAAAAGCAACCCCCCAAACCCCTCCCCCCTGTACATAAATAATAAATTAACATTCACACCCCGACTTAACACAACCAGTATATACACCCCCTCAGACCCTCCAGTGTAAATAACGTAAACAAAAATAAAGTAAACCCCCCCCCACCCCCTGAGCTGCTGCTGCCATTGACCAATGTCTATCGTTCTGCCAGAAAGTCTAAGAACGTTTGCCACCGCCTAAAGAACCCTTGTACCGACTCTCTCAAGGCGAATTTCACCCTCTCCAATTTAATGAACCCTGCCATATCGCTGATCCAGGATTCCACACTTGGGGGCCTCGCATCTTTCCACTGAAGGAAAATCCTTCGCCGGGCTACCAAGGACGCAAAGGCCAGAATTCCAGCCTCTTTCCCCTCCTGCACTCCCGGCTCCTCTGCCACCCCAAATATTGCGAGCCCCCAGCCCGGTTTGACCCTGGATCCTACCACCCTCAACACCGTCCTCGCTACCCCCTTCCAAAATTCCCCCAGCACTGGGCATGCCCAGAACATATGGGTGTGATTTGCTGGGCTCCCTGAGCACCTAACACACCTGTCCTCACCCCCAAAGAACCGGCTCATCCTTGTCCCGGTCATGTGTGCCCTGTGCAGCACCTTAAACTGTATGAGGCTAAGCCTCGCGCACAAAGAGGAAGAGTTCATCCTCCTCCTCCTGCATCACCTGGTAAGTTTCCGAGATCTTCCCCACTCCCACCCACCCACCCGAGAGCACCCTGTCCTGTACTGTGTGTGGCAGTAGCCGCGGGAATTCCACCACCTGCCGTCTGGCAAACGCCCTTACCTGTAAGTACCTGAAGGTGTTCCCCGGGGGGGAGCCCGTACTTCTCCTCCAGCTCACCCAAGCTCGCAAACTTCCCGTCCCCAAACAGGTCCCCCAACTTTCGTATCCCTGCCCTGTGCCACCCCGAAAACCCTCCACCTGTCCTTCCTGGGGCGAACCGGTGGTTCCCCCGTAATGGGGTCCACGCCGAGGCCTCCTCCCTCACCTACCTTCTGAACAGCTTCGACATATAGTCCGTGGAGTTGAAGCACTCCAGGATTGGATTGGATTGGATTGGATTTGTTTATTGTCACGTGTACCGAAGTACAGTGAAAAGTATTATTCTGCGAGCAGCTCAACAGATCATTAAATCCATGAAAAGGAAATAAAAGAAAATACATAATAGGGCAACACAACATATACAATGTAACTACGTAAGCACTGGCATCGGATGAAGCATACAGGGTGTAATGCTAATGAGGTCAGTCCATAAGAGGGTCATTTAGGAGTCTGGTGACAATGGGGAAGAAGCTGTTTTTGAGTCTGCTCGTGCGTGTTCTCAGACTTCTGTATCTCCTGCCCGATGGAAGAAGTTGGAAGAGTGAGTAAGCCGGGTGGGAGGGATCTTTGATTATGCTGCCCGCTTTCCCCAGGCAGCGGGAGGTGTAGATGAAGTCAATGGATGGGAGGCAGGTTTGTGTGATGGACTGGGCGGTGTTCACGACTCTCTGAAGTTTCTTGCGGTCCTGGGCCGAGCAGTTGCCATACCAGGCTGTGATGCAGCCCGATAGGATGCTCTCTATGGTGCATCTGTAAAAGTTGGTGAGGGTCAATGTGGACATGCCGAATTTCCTTAGTTTCCTGAGGAAGTATAGGCGCTGTTGTGCTTTCTTGGTGGTAGCGTCGACGTGGGTGGACCAGGACAGATTTTTGGAGATGTGCACACCTAGGAATTTGAAACTGCTAACCATCTCCACCTCGGCCCCGTTGATGCTGACAAGGGTGTGTACAGTACTTTGCTTCCTGAAGTCAATTACCAGCTCTTTAGTTTTGCAGGCATTGAGGGAGAGATTGTTGTCGCTACACCACTCCACTAGGTTCTCTATCTCCCGCCTGTATTCGGACTCGTCGTTATTCGAGATCCGGCCCACTATGGTCGTATCGTCAGCAAACTTGTAGATGGAGTTGGAACCAAGTTTTGCCACGCAGTCGTGTGTGTACAGGGAATAGAGTAGGGGACTAAGCATGCAGCCTTGCAGGGGGCCGGTGTTGAGGACTATTGTGGAGGAGGTGTTGTTGTTCATTCTTATTGATTGTGGTCTGTTGGTCAGAAAATCGAGGATCCAGTTGCAGAGTGGGGAGCCAAGTCCTAGGTTTTGGACCTTTGATATGAGCTTGGCTGGGATTATGGTGTTGAAGGCGGAGATAGATAAAATCCATTCATTTTATCTATTAATTGATCGATTTTGTTGTTAATGCTTCACACATGGAAAATAGAGAGGGTAGAATTTTCCGGCTGCTCCCATGGTGTATTTTCCGGTGGTGGAATGGCCTGCCACTGGCCGGCGGTGGGACTTTCCAGTCCTGCTGATGTCTACGGGCTTGGGATGCCTCGCATCCTCTGCCGTTGGGAAACGCACCACAGGGGTCATCATCAGCAGGGCTTTAAGATCCCGTGGCGGAAGAGTGGGAAAACTTTGGCCAGTGTCCCGCTTTTCCCTGATGTCACCTCAGTCATCAATGCCCTATTAACTTTCTTACTCTATTTCTTTCATTTTGTTTATTTTTACCCAAATCACAATCTGCTGTACAGTCTTGACATTTCTCTTACTCCTTGTAACTCGACATTTCTTGAATCTTCCCATGCATAATTCTTCATGAGTATAAAACAGCTATAGTTATTTGATTCACCAGGACACTGATCCCAGCTCAGTTTAAGCAGAACTCATCCCAATGGAAGAGTTCCCCCTTTCCCCAGTATTGGTGCCAATGCCTTATGATTCGAAACCCCTGCCTCCAACCTGACGTTTTCACCTATGCATTTAACCGTATAACTTTGTTGTTGCTATGCAAATTAGTACATGGCTCTAGAGATCCAGTGACTACTGTTTTGTGGTTTAACTTGTGGCCTAATCTATACTTTCCCCTTCTACTCATGAGTGACGTTGGCATTTTCATTTTAATGGTTATGACTGCTCTTTCAGCCTCTCCATTGGTTTGTACTTGTAGAGGAGAACGAGTAACATGAGTGATTCCACAATCTCCTGTAAATTTCTTAAGCATTCCTTCATGAACTGTGGTCCATTGTCCAAAACAATTTCATCCGGAAACCCATGGGTGGAGACGATATTCTGTCATGCCATCATCACAGAGTCAGATGTTTTCTTTCTCCTTTTTTTATTCGTTCATGGGATGTGGGTGCCGCTGGCTGGGCCAGCATTTATTGCCCATCCCGGAGGGCATTTAAAATTGAATCACATTGGATCTGAAGTCACATGAAGGGCAGACCAGGTAAGGACGACAGATTTCCTTCCCTAAAGGACATTAGTGAACCAGAAGGGTTTACACGACAATCGACAATGGTTTCGTAGTCACCTTTTAGATCTTATTACAGATTTTTATTGAATTCAAATTTCACCATCTGCCGTGGTGGGTTTCGAACCCAGGTCCCGAGAGCATGACTCTGGGTCTCTGGATCACTAGTCCAGCGATAATATCTACGCCACTTCCTTCCCATGTCACTTGGGAATAGTAGTGTGGAGTCTGGTAGCTTCCAACCACTTTGAAATATAATCAATTGTCACTGCTGCCGCCTCACGGCGTTGAGGACCCGGGTTCGATCCTGGGCCCGGGTCACTGTCTGTGTGGAGTTTGCACATTCTCCCCGTGTTTGCGTGGGTCTCACCCCCACAATCTAAAAGATGTGCAGGTGTGTGTGGATCAAGGGAGGGCATCTGAGCAAGGTCTCCCTGATGTTCTGGGCAGGGGTTTGGGGTCTGGGTCCATGGGCTCCTTGTATGGCCAGGGGTGAGCATGCATAGGATGAAGGTCACCGCATTTCTGAACTTTTATGCAACAGTTCATTCCAGGACTCGAGCGGGGACTTGTGCGGCATTTCCCATACAGTCCACAAGTGCATCTGTGTAGTCACAGATGCCCTACCCGCTGAGGTCCTGGCTGATGATAGGCCTGATAGGCGGAGGCCTGACACTGAGACGGAGACCCGATATAACGAGTCCCATGTTGCCACCCTTGCTGTTATTGAGCGGTGCATCAGACTGCTAAAGATGCAGTTCCAATGCATTCTACTTCAGTACACCCCCCAGAGGGTCTCCCACTTTGTGGTGGTCTGCTGTGCCCTCCACAACCTGGCACAGCAGCGGGGGTTACAGGCTGGAGGAAGGAGGAGGGAAATGCGGACTCAGATGAGGAGGAAAAGGAGGGGATGGAGGAGGAGGGACGTGTGGCCTCGTCTGAGGAGGAGGCAGGACAAGGACAAGCCCGGGGATGAGGCGGAGGATGGAGGCATGACCAGAGGACCAGGGAAGGCCACAACTTCACTCGATTCTCAGAGGATGAGGCTTTGTCTGTCAGCTCATTACTCACTCAGTCCCTTCCTTCCCTCTTATTCCCACCCACCATCCCCCCATTCTTCAACATCCTCCCCCCCCACCCCCCCCCCCCCCCCACCCCCACCGCCCCCCCTCACACACACACACACACACTACCCTGTTCCACCCTCCCAGGATCTGTGTAACATCACCCTGGAGTGATGGGCCTGTGTGGGCACTGTCAGCTGGTCAACATACAAGGCAGGAAAGTGATGATCACCCGCTGTGGTGTTAGCTCTGGTGCTCCTCAGTTTATGCCACAGTCTGACTCCTGTCTATCTGCTGACTGCACGCTCATACCCATCCTCTGAATGGGGTCTGCATCGATCTTGGACACTGTGCTTGGGGGAGGGTTGGGGGGGGGGGTGCGGAAGGGGAGAGAGAGAGAATGGAGGGCAACAGGCAGTGGGTGTGCAGACAGGCCTGCTGTGAAGTTTAACATAAAAGAGGCTTCACATGTACCAGGTTTAATAGTGAACATTTTCCATTTCCATTTCCTCGAGCGACAGATAATGACACCACCCCACCCCCAGTGCCGACTGAGTGCTCTTCAATCTTCTTGATCTTACCTGGTCTAGTGCTACGGCTAGGTATGTCCCATGATGCACATCAGAGGTGGAGGCAGCCTGCTGAGTTTTGCACCCTGTGGCTTTTGATGCCGTTGGCGGATGTTCTCTGGAGGACCTGGAGCCAGAGGGCCACAGCTGACCTATCGGTGTCACTGATTGTTCTGTCTGCCTCCCTTGCATGAGATGCGCCACTGTTAGGAGGGGGGGTTCGGAAGAATTGTTTGCATGGTGGCAGGACCCAGGTTGGCCTCCAGCTCTTGCTCCATGATGGTGCCTGTAGGGCAGTGAGGGGGTCTCCATGGGACAGAGGGGCAGCTGGAGTGAGCCCCAGAGGCCTCTGCATCATCTGGTTCTGCCAGTCCTGCTGCCTCCCCGTTGTCTGCACATATGTCGATGCCCTCAGCAATGCTTTTCAGTGACGGGGCCAAGCTCTGCAGTGCCCTGGTAATGTCCACCTGCGTCTGGGACATGTCGCGCAGTGACTGGGACATGCTCTGCAAAGCCACATCTACATGCATATGGAACATGTCCCTTAGCAACTGGGACATGATGGCGAGGTCCCCAGCCATAGTGGTCACAGACTGAGCCACGCCTTGGACATCACACCCAAGACGCTGAAGTCGTGCTCCAGGCTTTCCACTTCCGTCGCCACCCTAGCACTGTTGGCCTCGACGCCACACATTATCGGCATTATCTCCTGCACCCATACCCCTTGGGACTCCTCCATCTGGGTATGCACTTTCTGGAGTGACGCTGACATCCCCCCCGAATCTCACGGCTATGTCCTATGTTATGGGCCAGGGTTTAGAGAGCCCCAAAGTGTATCATGGAGTTCACCTGACCCACAACTTTGAATAGATTGTGGTTATGGGGAGCACACGGCCCTATTCTGCAGGTGTGATGAAACAGAAATCTACAGTACTTTTAAATTAAAACACTGTTTATTTATAAAACCAGTTAACACTTTATAAACCCCCCAGTAAACATCTTAACAACTATCAACACCAATAAATCCCCCAAAGAATACAGTACTCGCTAAGTAACTCTTCATCTTTCCTTGCAACATCCAGAAGACAAAAAAAACTCTTTACAGAAAGACATCAGGTTTAACTTCACTACTGAGAACCAGTTAGGTCTCCCACTTTGAAACCACCAAATGAACATTCATAAGCTTGCAGAGATTCACACATCTTGCTGTGATTGTAGCTTTTCCAAATCTAAAACAAAACTAAACACATCCTGTAGCAAACAGCCTAAAGTGAAAGTAAAAGCAGACAGACAGCCCAGCTCCACCCACACTCTGCCATCACTGATAAACACCCATTTCTTAAAGGTACATCCACTACAGATATTTTTCTAAACACCCACTTATTAAAGGTATTCTCACATGACACCTAGCATCTGCATCAGCTCTGAGATAACCTTGTCCAGAGGCTTGGCATCTGACTGGGACTCAGCTGAGTCCTGGGATCCAGCAGATCTCCGATGGTTGACTCCCTTGGATTTTCCTGACTCCACCTGATGTGCAGTAGCAACTGTGTGGTATTCACCAGATTATGCTCCAGAGGCCTGTCCACTTATGTCGGCCATCAAAGTGTGTGTCTCTGTGCTGGTGGAAGGTGGGGGTGATAGCTGTGACACCTTGATGGTGGTCTTCTCGGAGCTCTCCTCCGAGATGGTCCCTTGCGTAGTGGTGGTGGTGGTGGGGGGGGACACTCCGGATGGCACAGCCCCATCAGATGGGGATGCTGTGAGAGAATGGACATGTGGTCAGTGAAAGGGAAAGATAATTTTGTCTGACATGAACAACTCATTTGAAACAGGTCATCTGGGTGAAGGGGCAGTGTATTCCCACCTCTGTGGAGCAGGCCAACTTTGCCGTCGGTGACTGCTCTCTCCTCAAACAACCCCGCGATTTCTAGGGACCGATCCTCATAGTGGGTGAGGACTAGGATCTCTGGTACTCTGCCTCACCCCCACCCCCCCATCTTGGCCCTTTCTTGCTTATTATGGGCTATCTTTTCCTGTCGAGGCAAAGAGAGGGCTTTGTGAGTTGCGCGCTTGATGGATAGCGGGGATCTATAGATCGGATGTGGGGAGGGTGCGAAGCGTCAGCCACTGATTTGTGGAGGTGGGTTTGGGAATTTGAGTGGTGGCAGGCAGAACTGATGTCAGGAACCCTTGCAGCAGGTGGAGGCTGATGGTCTTCTTCCGACATTGGACATCGGTCTTCCTGGTCATGCTGTCCGCACTGACAGCTGCTGCCGCTGCTTCCCAGGCAGTATTGGTGGCCCTGTTGCTGGTCCGCTGACCCCCTCGGGGAACAGGATATTCTGTCTCGCGTTGATGGCATTTAGATGCCTGGCCAGGTCAGCACCCCCAAACCGAAGGCAGATCTGCGTGCTGCCATGTTAGTGTGTTTACTGGGAGTGATGGTAAGGGAGCGTTTGAAAGCAGCTCCCCCTTGTTACTGGCGAGTCACTGAGGTGCAAGTCTGGGGAATCAAACGCTGAGAAAGCCAGTAATGGCAAGAACCTCGTGGGGGCTCATTTTCGGCACTAAGCTCCATTAAATATGGGCCGCGATCTTGCCAATGCGACCATCAAGAAACATTCCGGCAATCGCTCCCAAAATGACACTTAGAAAGGTTTCTGTTAAATCGCGACCGTTAACTTTCAAAGTGGCTAATCAAAAGCCTTTTTTGTGATCCTTTACTTCTCCTAGGAAATGCATAATATCATTTATTTCCATATTCCAAAATTCTTGATTTGACTGCTTTTCGTAGACATTTTCTTGCTTTCTCCTTTAATGAAATGTTTTGATTTACAGAATGGCCAGTGGTGCCTTGATGGAAACATTCTTTGCCCCCTGCTGGCTAATCTGTGCTGCTTTTTAGCACCTCAACATGGAAGCCTCAAGATGGCTGCTGTGGGATTTCCCACCCTTTTGCCTGTTTTGGCAGGCTTTTCAGTGGGCGCGGCTACCACCTTTGAGTCTATCTGACTAACAGACTCCTCCAAAGTCTTGTGGTTTGACTGATTTAAGCCAAATTTTGCTCCCTAAGTTTGGCTTACCCAGTGTATGGAATTGCTTGATCGAATATCAGTCATCTTTTGTCTGTAGAAGATCTCGGACGACAATGTGGACATAAATAAATTCATTTTTCAATGCATCAAACCTAAAACAATTCGCTAGCCTCTACTGGTCTGAAAGAAACAATTTGACGGATTCCCCTGACCTTAGGGATCTCTGATTGAATTGATTTAACTCGATTATGAGGTTCCATTTTGGGCTGGAATATGCATCAAATATTTTAGTACAGTTTTGACTGTCTGCAGAAGTCTCCTACTCTGTCTCAGGAAGACATTATCACAACAGTCCCCGCTGCGTACAGGAATGAACTAACCTGGTGGTTCTGCTCTTTGGCATGCAAATCTGATGCTGCTCGATACCTCGGTAAGTGTTTTTCCCACAACTTCCAACACTGTGGTCTCTCTGTGGATCTTTGAGATTTTGAATGGTTACAGAAGAGGCAATGATTGTTCGACTGGTGCTGATATCGCTTCCAATTGTCAGTGTGCCTCTTACCAAGGTAAGTCTTCTGCTTCTTCCTTTAAAGAATTATTTTTCTGATTTCTCTTGTGGGTGCTCTGTCAATGGCACAAAACCATTGCTAGACTGGTGTTCCCACTGCTGCTACCGTGTTTTGTGGTTTATCATGTAGTATAACCTAGGCTGGGACGGTTTCCTTCAACTCATGAGTGGCTTAGGTCTGCTTTGGTAGGTTTCTTCAAGACGACTTTATTTATACTCCATACATGATACAAGATCAAAACATCTCAATTGGACACAGGCAATTCCCTCTTTCTAACTGAGGGCTGTGCCAGAAAAACAGCTCGCCACGGCACAGCATGGCCGAAAGAAGCCGGGAGACCCTGCTTCTGGCATCTACCCAGCTCACAATGCATCGCGAGATGTTACGATGTAAATCCCTCTCACTATGGACGGGATCACTTTTTAGCAAATCTGCATATTAAAGCAAGACAGCTAGTCTCACTTGGGGGGAGGGGGTAGATCGGGGGGGTTGCATTGGGGGCCTTGGAGATCATGACACCATTTAAAAATGGCGGCCTGCACAGAGAAGTTCCAGCAAGCGGAGCTCCTCAGTGTACAAAACGGGGTTATGTGCAGCCTCAGCCGCACGTTCCCGCTTAGGCCCTTATCTAACGCGGGTGGCGGTTTAGAGCCATGTGTTTCTCTGTGCTGTGAATGCCGGGAAACACGCGGCTAAACAGGCTCATGATGGGACTTTTTTCCCTTTTACTTGAATCGCGCCTAGAGTATCTAACACATAACTACTGATGTCACTGTTACATTATAATACACATTGCTATTTCATTACCATAAATATTAACTCATCATGCTGTACCGATTACCAGTGAGGTGCTGCATTTTAACTTTGATTTTAGTTCCTTGGACCCGCTCAGAAAAACATCTATCCTAGTTCTACCTTTGTCATTGGTTCTCACGTGGATCACATCAACTGACTCCTCCACCTCTCACTCCAAGTTATTTTCCAACAAGGAGATGTCCTGAATGCTGGAAACCTTTGGATGTTCCAGACGCAGCTACAGAGAACAGTATCTATTCACCGGATTATACTGTCTCTTACTATCACTATGTTCCTTTTCCCTTCCCCTACTTGAATCAGCTCATTTAGCATGGCGCTGCATCCACTCTGCAGATATTGCTCCCACACAGGTACCTGCAACCGCCTGCTTGTTAAATAAGGGTAAAGACCAGGGCTCCTCCAGTACTGAACAAGCAGTCCCAATATCTGCCCAACTCGCAGTCAGACCATCCTGTCTATGACCAATAGCCAGACCTATACCAGCTGCTAAACTAATGCATTTTGGACCAAAATATTTAGGTAACTCTCCTCTTCCCTGCTGCCCTGCAATCTCGGTAGTTCAGACTCCAGCTTAGCAACTCTGCAGCAAAATTCCTTGACATGTAGAAACTTACTGCAGATGTGGTAGTTTGGGATCGCGATGTTCTCCACAAACTCCCAAATACTGCTGCTGCAATATACCGTCTGCACTGCCAGCCCTATATAACCCTGTTTTATTTATTTAATTAATTTGCAGATCAATGCAAGTGAATAGACATCAACCCAATGTTTGACAGCTATTAAAAGACAAATAGAAAGCTGGTTTACCTAAAAATAGGATGTAAGATGGAAGATAGGATGGAACTGATTTTATTGTTATGTATAGAATTCGTCGGGCTCCAGCCAATGAACACATTATTGGAGCTGATGTAGCTGACCCAAAAAAGTACAAGTGCCACCAAGGTGATAAGAAAGATGGAAAATAAGACATACAGGGATAGATTCATAGGAGAGAATTTAATATGTATAGTGCCACTTCTAGTGGTTTTTGATTATATTAATAAAGGACGGTATAGAAGCATGCAGACAGTAGCCTGTGTAGTGTTACTCTCAGGGTATTCATGTATATCTGCTCAGCACTAACAAGTAGTTTCAGTTCAACAAATTTCTCCCCCAAGTATCTGAGACTGTTGGTTAAAATTCCAAAGATTGAAGGAGGAATATTGAAAAGAGTATGGCCCTGAGGTGGGTATGATCATCCAGGCCTACTTTCATGAACACAAAACAGCAGGAGAGGAACAAAAGTAAGTTGAGTAGATGTGATCCAAATGGAATGCAAGGGACATTACTTTAGTCAAAAGGTAGTTGGTTGTTTGAATAGCTTAGCAGACAGGTTATACAGAATTGCAATTTCATATTTCGAAGGCAAAACCCGGCGATGGATATAACCTTAAGAGTAGCTGTAAAGTGGACTTAATAGATGAGCTGAGAGGTTCTTGGGACAGGCTTCTGGGCGAGAGCGACCAATCGTCAAAGTTGGGATGAACACACAGAGTCCCATTCATTGTCAAAATCGACCCCTCCTAGTTTAAGTACAACTAAATTCAAATAACGCTCCCTATTTACCACCCCAGCAATGTGTCTTAACCTCAACCTCAGAAGAGCACCCACCCACTGCGATAGTAGACAACAGCATCAGAAAGAACTGTTCCTTCAATCAATCACTTTGTAGAATTCTAACTGATTAGATTGGAGTAAGTCCTCACTAAGTGAGCATTCCTGAATAGTACAACTTTAAGGGACACAACTTCGGTTGAATCAGATTTCCCATTAAAACCCATGTAAAAGTTACAGGTTCCGCAGGACTTTTCTCACCAGGAAAAATAACATTAAAACTTTATACCCTGCAAGTTGAAATACTTTACATTGCTACATTCCTATATTAGTAACTGAAATAACGTCTCAAATAAAGTAATTAAAAAAATAAAAAGGAAATATGCCAACAGGTAACTTACCTCCTGCTCACTGAACCCTCTAGTCAAGACATATCCCACTCCCTGAACCTCCTAGGCATTGTGGACCCTTCCTCTCACTGACCCACTGGCTTGTGGCCTCTGGAGCTCTCTGACCCTGCCTCTTTCTGTACCCTCGTTGTGAGCAAGGACTCTGTAAATGAGCTGAGAGGCGCAGAAAGAGCAGCTTCAATTTGAAGAGGTTGTGACTATTTCTGAGCTCCAGGATAACCTTCCGTGATACTTCGTCACTGTATCTGGTCCACCTATTTCGGGCCTAACATGGTCAACAAAAGCAAGAATATGTCTCACTTATTCCTCTTGAGGCTTTCTCTCTTTTCCTTAGGAAAAATAATACGACAACAGTGTTCAAATCCTATGTTCGCTCAAATATTCCCAAGGTTTGGCACAACCCCATTGCTACCTCATCTGCCTTCTCAATTTTATTGATCTCTTCAATACTTTAGAGCTCAGCATTTTCTTCTGTGGGATGGAGCTCTGACAGGGTGGGTATTTGATTTGTATCACCGGATTTCTGACAACACTGAACCATTTACCTGGGTTGGGGCTCATTTATTATGTATGGTGGGCCTCCGATGCAATTCCCACCAGCAAAAGAGAGCCCACTGCTGCACAGACAATTAATTTTGATGGTGCTACAGGAGGTGTTACTAAAATATCAGAATAAGACAAACGGACATTAAAAGGTCAAAATGTGTGCTAAAGATCACGTCAATATTTTAAAAGTCTTTCATGGGATGTGAGATGTCTAGGCCAGCATTTATTGCCCATTCCGAATTGGGCTTGAAAAGTGGCGGTGCAGGTGCATCCACAGTGCTGTTAGGAATGGAGTTCTAGGATTTTGATCCATGGAAAGTGAAGGACCAACGATATATTTCCAAGTCAGGATGGTGTGTGGCTTGGAGGGGAGCTTGGTGGTATTCCTATGCATATGCTGCCTTGTCTTTCTAGGAGGTAGAGTTTGTGGGTTTGGGAGGTATGTTGAAGGAACTTCGGTGGGTTACTGCAGTGCATCTTGGAGATGGTGCACACTGCTGCCACTGTGCATCGGTGGTGGAGGGAGTCAATTTTGAAGGTGGTAGATGGGGTACTAATCATAGAATTCATAGAATTTACAATGCAGAAGGAGGTCATCGAGTCTGCACCAGCCCACAGAAAGAGCACCCCAATCAAGCCCACAGTTCCAACCTATCCCCGTAACCCAACCTAACCTTTTTGGACACGAAGGGCAATTTAGCGTGGCCAATCCACCTAACCTGCACATCTTTGGACTGTGGGAGGAAAACGGGGCACCCGGAGGAAACCCATGCAGACACCAGGGAGAACATGTGGACTCCGCACAGACAGTGTCCCAAGCCGGGTATCGAACCTGGGACCCTGGAGCTGTGAAGCAACTGTGCTGCTAACCGATCGCGAGCCTGGGCGCCCTGGAGGCCCCCCCCTGGTGATGGATCCCCCTGCCCCCCCCCCCCCCCCCTGCCCCCCCCCCCCAACCAGGTCGAATCATGAGTGAACCACACCGGCGGAAACTCGGCCAGTTGTCGGCGGAGAATCGCCGCAGGGGCCTCTTTCAATGGCCACTGACCGACGCCGCGTCGACCACGCGCCGCGCGACTGGCGGTGATTTTCCGGTTCGCCGGTCTGGCACCCCATTCTCTCCCCCGCGCAGAGGGCGATTTCGGCATGGAGGCTTGGAGAATCCCGCCCCATATCCACACCGGCTCCCAAAAGAGTTACCCAGCTAGTCCTATTCTCCAGTCCTATCTGTGTAGCCTTCTAAATTAATCATTTTCAAATATATATCCAGCTCTCTTTTGGAACCTCCTATGGAATCCGCCTCCACCACTCTCCCAGGCAGCGCATTCCAAACCCCAACAATTCTCCGAATCACACTTACTGACCATTTTGAATTTATGACCCTTAGTCACTGACATACCAACTAGGGGAAACAGAATATCCTTCTTTACCCTGTCAGAATTGTTCAGAATCTTGAACACCTCAATAAGGTCACTTCCTAATCGTCTCTGCTCCAAAGAGAACAAGCCCAATTTCTCCAATCTTTCCTTGTATCTAAAATTCCTCATTCCTGGTATCGTTCTAATAAATCTCCTGTGCACTCTCTCTAGAACTTTAACATCCTTCCTTGAATAAGGTGCCCATAACTGAACACAGTACTCCAAACGTGATCTGACCAATGGATTGTAGAGGTATAGCATCACCGTGCCACACAAAACGGAAGGTACCTTCAATATTAAGATAGGATTTTATCTTCACAAGGACTGTGTGGTATTCACGCCTGCCAATACTGTCCTGATTTTTTTTCTTGTTTGTTCCTTCCCCGCATGTCACAGATCAGTCTAGCAGCTATGTCCGATAGAATCTAGCCAACACAGTGGTGCTACCAAGCCAATCTTGGTGATGGACGTTGTAGTCCCCCATCCAGAGTACATTCTGTTTCCTTGCCACCCTCGTAGCTTCTTCCAACTGATGTTTGAGGTGAAGGAGTAGTGATTCATCAGCTGAGGGGACGAGGGAGGGGGGGGGGGGGGGGGGGGTGTGTAACCAGCGGAAGGTTTCTTTGCCCACGTTAGATCTGATGACATGAGACTTCTATCATGGAACTATCTCTCTCTGCCAAGATCAGCACTTTCAGCATTGTTTGTAATCTACCAGAAGGGGTGGAAGCAGTGACTCTGCCTCCAAAGGATGACATCAAGGCTTTGCTGTTTCTTTACACCCACCTTCCAAATGATCATAAAAACAGCAGTCTGGCAAAGATCCACTCGGTATCATTTGCACGTAGCAGGAGGAAAGAAGCAGCCAACAAGTGTCCCGTTGGGGGAGTTGGATGCAAATGCCAGATGAGGTGGTGGTAGTATTCATTGTTCATATTTTCCTTTATTATCCTCCGTAATCATGGAGGTGAATTTTTTCCATATTATTCTCAGCCAAATAACTGCACTATAACTGCACAAATTACTGTGAGACACACGGGGCCAGATTCATAGTTTCTCAGGCTAAGTGCGGAGGATCTGTGGAGTTCTACATGGAGAAAATCGGGGGTGCCCCCTCACCGGTCGCAGAATCGGCGAGCAGCCACGCCACGTAAAACTCTCGGTCTGCACGAAATAAATGTCTAGAGAATGGCCGGGTCCGTGGCCACGCATGCGCACAGCGACGATCTGCAGTGGTCGCGCTGTAAAACATGGCGCCAGCCATGCGCAGACCTGACCTGCCAGATAGTGCCCCCTGGCCACCGTCTCGCCACCCATCCCCTGGCCATCCCCCCCAGCCCTCACAGAAGCCCCCCTGGCCAGCAGCACGGCTCCCACCCGACTGTGGCGGTGCTGGACACAGTCCGCAGCCACCATGCCGGATTCCCGCACGGCTGAAACTACACGTCAACCGCGTGGTTGGGAAGTCGGCCCATTGGGGGCAGAGCATCAGGGGAGGGTCTTCAGGTGATGCTCCGAAGCCGCCCCAACAGCGTGCGCCGCCTACCGCCGTTTCGGAGGAGCGGAGCATACGAAACCTGAGTCAAACCGGCGCTGCCTCGATTTCGGCGCAGAAAGTGATTCTCCGCCCAATCGGCGATTACGAAATTGCCGTCGGGGATTGGAGAATTCCGGCCACTATGTCCTGAGAAAGAATACAGTTGTATTGTGAAATCGATGAAAAATAGCCAAGTATCTGGACTACATACTTCAACAATCACATACCACTATGGCCACAGTTGCTCATTTTCCTTCTGCCCACACCCACATTCTGCAGCACATTGAAGCCTAATCTCTTATTTTTACAGATCATGCGACAACGACCTTTGCTCTACATTAGCCCTACACGCCTCGAGCCTGGACCTGGCCCTCTATTCCAGGCCAATTCTGCATCTCACTGTTATATCTTAATATCCATTCAGACAACAGTTCAGACTTAGATTTCACCAGTTGTTCCTCTGCCTCATAGATCACAGATTTAATTTGTTTTCTTCTCTTCCTCTGTTAAATATATCCAGTAGGTATAGGTTGGAATCTTCCGTCTGTTTGCTGGCGGCAGCATTCTCTGGTCCCACTGGAAGCACACGCCCACCTGTGGGATTCCCGGCGGCGTGGGGTGGCTTCAATGAGAAATCCCATTGTAAGTAGCGGGAACAGAGAATCCCGTCGCCAGCGAACAATGCACTGCCAAGAAACACTCGGCTCAGAGACTGGAGAATCCCGCTCACATTGATTTAATGAACAAACACAAATATGTAATTCTAACTTACATTGTTATAATTGATGTACATATCTCAAAAGCTTATGCACAGCTTGTTCAAAACAAAGGTGGCTGTAATTTTACACAAGTAAGTTGTAGAAGCTGAAAGTAAACAGGGCTGTAAGCTAGATAGTGGAGGACAATTTCTTTGAAAAATTATATATGGAGCAAATAAAATACAAACAATTGTATTTAATATTCAATTAAACATTTTGGATCTGAGCAATTCCAGAGTTATCAAGTTTATAGAATTTATTGTATTTATTAGTCAATTTAGAAGCAATAGAATAATTTGAAGTATTTAAATCAGTCCTCTTTTCTGCATTTATCTATATTATATCATCACAAAAAGATTCTGTCCACTGTTGTCCATCATATAGCACAGATGTAATTGATCTGTGCTAACATGTGCATTGATGTATCATTGTTATGCTCACAGCCTGAGTATCACCTGTACAGTGACACACAATAAATAAAACCTGTTATTACAACATTTCAAACTGATTTTTATGTTTTCAGTGGGTTAACATGGATAAATTAAATGACGCAGGCTTTATCTTTAACACCAATAAATGTAGGAAGATTAGTATGCAATTCCTTAGTAAAACTGCAAATAAAAGTGCATAGACCAGATGGACACTGACCTGCTGTTTGAGTTGTTGCACCAATCTATCTTTTTCCCTCTTTAGTAATGCTACCTCTTCCTGTGCCTTCTTCTTCTTAGATGAGGAAAGTTCCAGTAGAGCAATGTTTGCATCCTTCTCACTGATGGCTGCTAGCAGTGCTTCTTGCCTGAAGGATAATCAGAAAGAATATAAATAATCAAGTATACACAGAACAACACTCGCTCTTATAATAAATTGTAGAGGCCATTAATTAAAAGCATTTTATTTCTCCACCAAGAGCATAATTCTTGATGTTTAAACAAATAAAATTTCTGTGACATGTGTCAAGTGTAACAAAGTTCATTTTTAATGTTGATCATGCTATTCAATAGATATTCTCTTTATTTATAAATCCTTGACAAACATTGATACAATTGTGCGAATTTTATGAAAACTCTTCCTGGTATCACCAAATTATTGCATTTTTTCGCATTATACTGTTACAATAAAACATTTCCATAATAGTTTTGCTGGTCTGCCTCCCCAAGCATCAAGGAAATTAAACCTTGATAAATACTGCAACATAATATAAACAAAAAGACAAAGTCAACTCATATTCACCTGTCCCCCTAACATCACCATCTTAGTTAGGGTCAGATGGATTGTTTATTTTACATTTTGTGATTTCTAATTCGCACAGCAAGTTACTACTAGTGAAATTTTGAAGAATCAATAACTTAGTACAATAAAGCTTAATGTGCCGTGGTACTGGGTGACACAGAAAAGGTCTGCAGTGGTTCAAAAATAGGTTTCATAACCACCTTCTCAGGCAACTAGAAATGGACAATAAATGCTGACCTTATCAGTAGTGGTCACATCCCATGAATTAAGAAAAAAAAATAAGGCTATTTAGATGAGTTTAAATGCCACATGTTGCTAAATCAGGAAGCACATCTGAGCAGCATGGACATTCTCACAATGAAATACTTTGTGATCTTAGGGCTAGCAGATCTAAGTAATAGGCATTTCCGGGAGTCCAACTTGTAAACTTTATATTCAAAAATAATTTTAAACATACATTTTGACAGGTGGCGATTTTAACAATCAGCAAGTAACAAGCAGGAGTGACAGCCACTATGAAGTTCAAAGCAACAATGAACAATAAAATAAGGAAGCTGAATAAGATAAAGCCACTTCAATATTTTGAAAATCCTTTTGGCTACCACCTTGAATTCAATCAGAAAATCAGGTTTTTTGGAAATGAGGTTTGCCACATATCAATGCCGTACTATTACAAAATAGGCAAGAAGTGATTAAACATTGATACACCATAATATGTTCTGTGTTTAAAAATTTCTATGACAATAATTTGCATCAGAGGCCAGAGGCTCTGAAAAACCAAGCATTTGAGTGGCTTGTCAGAACCATTGCTAGCAGCTAAAGCACACAGAAACTCCAATTTCCAACATTTGTGACTAAAATTCCCAAGATGTCACAGTGTGTATGTGCACTGTGGAAAATATATCCAGCCTGCAACAGTATAATTTTTTGCATGTAGTCTGTGCACAACCAAAAGCTGCTTATTTCTCAGGCTACAACAGTAATTCTGAGATTTAAAAAAAAAATGATTGTGGAACCACTTTTGGTGGATGTTTTGACAGGCATATGATGGCTTGTTTTTAAAGGCAAAGGGAATTGCGAATATAGAGAAAGAAACAGATAACATGAGAAATAGATTGAGAGTCAAAGAAATCAAGGGATACAGAGAGAGGGAGAATGAGGAAGAGAAAAGGGAAGAGTGTGAGAGAGATGTGGTTCAGAAAGACCAATAGAAAAGACCAAGGTAAGTATATAAGAGTGAGAGAAATCTTGATGAAATGAGAGAGACTGAGACACAAAGACTAAAACAAAGAACAAAAAGGCAAAAGAAAAAAGAAGATACTGGAAAACCTCACTAGGTCAGCAAATATCTGGGGCGAGAGAGAAGCAGAGCCAACATTTCAGATTGATGACCCTTCATCAGAACCAAAAGAGAAACGTGGCATTGCCAGGAGGATGCAATTCCTGTGCAAACACACTTACAAGGGCACTTTCCATTGTGCATAATGTCAACAAACAGTAATTGTAACTGTTAGAACAGATTGTCAACTCTCACTAAGTTTGATAACTCATATAGCTTTTTAAAAAAATGTTTTATTGGTTTTCATATTTTTCTGGTACAAAGTCCAGCAATTACTGAAAGGTAAATGCTTTCATATTTACAGAGCTATCTCGGAGACACACAAAAAGCAGAGAGAAAATATATATATTCAAACAACGAACCTCATGACTACTTACATGTCTCCCCATTTTCAACGTGTAGAGATTTAAATAACTTCACAGCTTGACAATTATACAGATCTCATCTGCCACTCATGGACCTTTATGTCTCCTCCATAAATTTGTAACTCCCACAATGCATCTTAAGGCCCTTGTTACAGTGAAAATGTGGTCTGTTTGAACTCAGCACTGAGTTCAAGTGGTCCTGCTGAGTTTGGCTTTCCTCAAGTGTGGGTCATTCCCTGCCCCCTTTCTCCTACCTGGTAAAATGTTATATGTCCGAAATGGGGCTAGGACCTCTGAATCTATGATCTGTCCGCCATTTCTAAAGGCCTGTGGAGTCTTCCTGCAAAGATCTGGCCCATATTTAGTGGCCCGCTGCTCTGTCTGCCTCTGAGGAATGAAGGTTGGTCTGAATTATGCAGTTTTATATGTGCCCCCGCATATATCTGTACCCCCTAGGAATTTTACTTTTGAGAAATCAGATGCAGGAGTATAATCTTTCCAAACATTTTGAGTGATTCAGTTGGTTTGTTAACAAATCACGGTGGTTAATTGTTTACATAAAGTATTTTCCACAGAAAAACTAAGATAGGATTTTCCCATTACCAATATTTATAACGCCAATTTCCATTGCAGATGTTTGATAAAGAAATAACTTACACTTGTGTTAGATCTTTCAAGTTCGAAGAATATTGCAAATTGCCTCACACTCAATGAAGAAACATAAGTGTTCCTGGAAGTAATGTTTATGGATAAGTAGTGCATTACATGTGAAACATTTAAAACATTTATGGATATTCGTAAGCCAATGAGTTGCATCTTCCCGAGTATCCTCATTTATATGTTTTCCCCAGTGATCTTTGCCTCTTGTTTGAAGTTTCAAATTCGAATAGGACCATGCTGGAATAATGAACCAGGGGTTTTATATATTTGTCTCCAATTAGATTTCCTTTGAGAAGATCTTTAAAAAATGAAGCAGGACTTTAGTTGTGGGGTTGGGTTTCCAATATTGGGCACATTTCCAGGACTGAACCCGCATTGCGTCGCCACCTAATGCCCAATGCTGGAAAACTAGTGGCGAGGGAGAGTTCGCTTGGTGGGTTCCAGAGGCCCGAGGGCCAATGGAGTAGTCCTCTAAAGACTTTTTGAGAAGGATGGAGTTAAAACTGGCTACAGATGCCAGACCATTTTTCCCTCCACAGGCAATCTTCAGCCTCAGCTGTGGCTATCTTGTGATCAGAGGGAGAGTCAAACATGGTTGATGCAATGTTGGGCCCCTGTTTTGCTGCTGGGCCATGTTGCCAACTGGACAATTCCAGTCAATATTGGCAGACAGGCCTTCATAGGTCTTGAACGACGCTGAATTGGTTATCGACAGACTGTGGGAAGGTAGTCATTTTCCCCTCCCCACTACTGACATGTTCCAAAATGGCCCATATGCAGGAACCGGTTCACCTGCTAACAGTGGGAAATTGGAGGTCCATTGGCCTCTAGTTGTGCCTTCGCAGTCTTTTAAAAATTCAGCCTCACATCTCTATCCCAAAGATTCAAGACTGGAAATTCTTGCTAAATGTGGGATGGATAGAGTTCCACCTGCTCTATTAAAGGCCTTATGTCAATAGGGAGGTAGTTCATGACCATCCCTGCTGGAAGTCCCACTGCACCAACTGCTTTAAAATAAGCAATCTGGATACCAGCATCTAGGCCAGTTGAGAAGAGGAAATGTCGACTAAAAGGGTGTCCAAGCCTGGGTCATGCCCAGGAATATCCCCAAAAAGTATAGACTGGCTTTTTTTATAAAGGAGAAAGGTATAGTGAGGAAATTCCAGATCTTCAGACTTAAGAACCTGAGGATATAGCCTGACCAGGGGGTGTGATGAGAATCGGGAATGTGTAAGAAGCCAGAATTGAAGGAGTGTAAAGATCTCGGAGGATTGTAAGTGTAGCCAGTTAAAATGGCTAACTCCCGATTTAAAATAGCGAATGGCAAAGGCTGATGGGAAAGTCAGGCAACAGGACACAAACAATCAGCTGCGGGTTGAGTGTGCATTTACCTCTGGAAAGGCCAGACAAGATCGATACCGGCAACCATCAGCATAACAAAACACAGCCATCTGCATATTAATGAGAAATCCCCGGGAACAATGAGCAACATTTAGATACATAAAGCCAACCCAGACTCGTCGGCGCCAGCAGAAGCCTACACAAAGGGAGGTGAACGACCACCTCAAGACCACCCATCGATCAAGGAATTGCTCCAGCATTGGAGAAAATCGAACCAAGTGATTGGGCCAAAGTCCAATCACTTGGAACCAGGTACAGGGTCCGCCCAGAAAGGCAGGAAGCCCCTGGGGACGAAAAGAATCAAGCCCAAGTTCAAATCGGTCCTCAGCTTCTCTTCTTGACCTGGTCACTCAGCAACACGAACCAACCCTTGACAGTGACCGGTCCAGCCATCGCTGAAATAGAGTAAGTCTTACTGCAATGCTCGCTACGAGATAGGCGCTCCTAGCTACCAATCTGTACCAACTTCGAATCCCGCAGGCTCAGAACCCGAACGAAAGGCCATTCGTTTCCCTGACCTGGTGGGCCAGTTCCGAGTTAAGTATTGGCCTGTTAGTCGTAGAAGTAGCTTAGATGTAGAATTTATGCATGAGTAGTGATTACTGTGTATAATAAATGTGCTTTGATTTAAATCTTACTAAGCGGTGTATTGGATTATTGATCATTACTCGGACTTGAACCATGTGGCGGTATCAGAAAGATACCTGGCGAATCAAGAGCAAAGGTGATAAAACAGAGCAATTAAACAAAGGCAAAAGTTAGCAACATAAGGATGCAGGAAGTTGAGATACAATGGGGTGGAACCCTGAAGGGATATGAAAACAAGGGTAAGAATTTAAAATTGAGGCATTGTAGAATTAGAAGCAAATGTAGGTCAGCAACATGGTGAAGGGTGAACCAAACTCAGTACTAATTAGAATTCAAGCAGCAGAGTTTTGGATAAGATCAAGCTTATGGCGGCTGCAAGGTGGGAAGGAAATCAGGATAGCACTGGAATAGTTCAGTCAAGAGATAACAAAAGCGTGAATGATGGTTTCATCAGCAGGTGAGATAGGGTAGGAGACGAGAAAGATGATGGTTCCATGGTGTAAGTAGGAAGTCTCTGTGATGGAAAAATTATGGGTCGGGGTAAAACCCCACTGTCGGAATAATTTAGTCCAGCCTCAGACTGTAGCCAGGGAGGGGGATGTTTGTGAATTTGTGGTCTAGACTGAAGACAATGGCTTCAGTCTTCCCAATATTGGAGGAAATCTATGTTCAACCAGCACAGGATGGCAGACAAATATTGAGACAAATCTGTGACCGTGGTGAGCTTGAAAGAGTGGTAATGAGGTAGTACTGTGTGTTGTCACCTGAACATTATATTTTCAGATGAAATGGTCAAAGAAAGTCAAAGGTAGATCCTTGGGAGACTCTAGAGGTAATGGTTCCAGCATCAGAAGAGAAGACATTGCAGGCAGAAATGGAACAAGCCGAGTGCAATCCCACCCAGCTGGACAATGGGGGAGAAGTGTTAGAGGAGGATGGTTTGTTCAACCATGTCAAAGGTTGAAGACGAGGTGAAAAAAATAAAGAGGGATAGTTTACCATGGTCACAGTCACACAAGGATATCATTTGTGACTTTGATAAAAGTTGTTTGAGTGGTGGCGGAGGAGCAGAAATGTGATTGGAGAAATTCAGTAGCAGGACAGGTGGGTACAAATGACGAGGCTGAAATGTTCGCAACAATTTTCAGCCAGAAGTGTCAAGTGGATGATCCATCTTGTCATCCTCCTGAGCTCTCCACCATCACTGTAATGACAGTCTTCAGTCAATTTGATTCACTTCACATAATAGCAAGAATCAGCTGAGTGCACTTGATATAGCAAAAGCTATGGACCTGACAACATTGCAGCTGCAGTACTGAAGACTTGTGCCCCAGAACCAGCTGTGCCTCTTACCAAGCTGTTCCAGTGCAACTGTAAAACTGGCATCTACCCAACAAAGTGGAAAATTTTATTTACAGTCCTCAGATAATGAAGCCAACAAGCAGCAAGACTTGGGACAACATTTAGATTTGGGCTGATAAGTAGCAAGTAGCACCTAGGTTTCAAACAATGACTGTCTTTGACAAAGGAGAGTCTAATATCTCTCTTGGCATTCACCCAGCATTAACATTGTTCAATCCCTCACCATCAACATCCTGGAGTCACCATTGGTCAAAATCCAAATTGGAACAGCCACATACATACTGTGGTTACAAGAGCAAGTTAGAGGCTGTGAATTCTGTGGGAAATAAATCACCTCCTGACTCTCCAAAGACTGCCCACTATCTACAAAAGGCAAATCAAATTTGTGATGGAATACTCCCCACATGTCTAATGAGAGTTTGTCTAATAACACAAAAATCTCAATAAAGCAGCCACTTGATTGACACCCCATCACTCTCCATCAACTACCTAAACAATCACTTCTTCCACCAAAAGCAAAATTTACAAGTAGCCTTTCAGTAACTTATCAGGGAAAGAGACTTATCAGGGAAAGCACTGACCAGTGAGTGGAATAAGATATCATGCATGCGCTGGTAGATGCAATGTGAGCTGAGTGCCCATAAATAACTCTCCCTGGTGTCTGGCTGATCAGCACCTGGGGCTGTGAATATAACATGCAGATCTGAGCTACGGAAAACTTCAAGGGAAGTACTTCAAACTCCACATAACTTGGGAGTTGACCAATGATCAGAGGCCCGGAAGGCTCTTCTTTGGGAGTGCATACGGCTGTCATATTAAAAGAGGAAAGTGCGCCTGGAGAAACAGGGACAGCAGCCCAAGGTAAGTGTGTGTTCAACATTACTTCTCATATGACTGCAGCTTTGATTTGCTTTAATTTCAAAGCTTCAATTTCTTTTTCACTTAGGTTCTAATAATATTTATGAAAAGTTGGGACAATTCTTAAATCGTTTTGTTTCCCAATTTTCCTCATTCCCTTACTTGAATGTACTAATTCTT
Source organism: Scyliorhinus torazame (assembly GCF_047496885.1). Lineage (NCBI taxonomy): Eukaryota > Metazoa > Chordata > Chondrichthyes > Carcharhiniformes > Scyliorhinidae > Scyliorhinus > Scyliorhinus torazame. Next base: position 79,529,014 of record NC_092725.1, on the reverse strand, counting down.
GCTGATAGCCAGTGCCATTGGTGATGTGAGGGCAGGATTTGCATCTGGGAGCTTCAGGTCTACACTGTCATAATAGTACACTGAAGGGTGCCTTCACTCACGAGAATGTTTTATGTATCAATAATCTATCAAAATATATTGTACTTGCGTGTACATTTTCTCAATCATTTACATTAAAAACTCCATAGCTACATTCATAAATTGAACAGGGTTCTGCAAATTAAGTGGGAAATGAGAAAAGCTGGAGTTGTTCTTGACAAAGCTGTGACAAAGAGTCATCCAGACTCAAAACGTTAGCTCCCTTCTCTCTCGACAGGTGCTGTCAGACCTGCTGCGATTGTCCAGTATTTTCTGTTTTTGTTGCACATTCCAGCATCCGCAGTAATTTGCTTTTATCTGGAGTTGTTATTGTTAGAATAGCGAAAGTTAAGGGTTGATATAGCAGAGACATTCAAAATCATGAAGGGTATTGATTCAGTAAATAAGGAGGAACTGATTCTGGTGGCAGAGGGTTGGTAACCAGGGGGCACAGATTTAACGTAATTGGCACAAGCAGAGGGTTGCAGATTTGTAGACACAGCAAAAACTCGATAACTCTGCTGGTGGACAAGGCATTGAAATATTAAAGTATAAATGCTGCTACTTGCCTGTTATAACCTGCCTGCTTACCACTGGCTGAGGACTAATGGCAATCCCACAATCCTTTGGGAGTATCAGCTTCCCCAATGAGGGGGGCGGAGAAACCATTAGCAGATTCCCTGCATAAATAAAGCTGGACAATTTGGAACCAGCTAGAGAGGAGTGAGCAGCAAGGGAGTTGCTGCTGTATATATATATATATATATATATATATATATATATGTTATTGTAAATAAATGTTATTTCTTTCTATCCTTCAACTCGTGCTGGATTCTTCGTGGCCCTCACAAAACTGGCGACGAGGGTTCAAGTGGATAGCTGTCTACTCTGCTGAAGCCACCGCCCTGGATTTTTATTGGATACATGTTGGAAGTTGTTTTTCTGTTACACCATGCCTCTATACGGACGTTTGGATGTTTTTGATGCTGCGCTGGAAAGTTGGAACCAGTACGCACAACGGATGCATTACTATTTCTGGGCAAATAACATCACCGAAAATGAGTGCCAGGTGGTCATTTTGCTCACTGCCCGCGGACCGCATCCGTGGTCGCCCAGAGGACATTTGACCGCATCAAGCAGGGTATACAGACCCTTACATTTACCGAAACACAGGCCAGGCCACCTACACGGGGGAACTATTGGACACTGCAGGAATTACAATGACCCCTGTTGTTTATGCATGCCAGGAGGGGCATTTCCTACTTACCGTGGTGCGCGGCCACGGGCCCAGCTTGTTGGGTCGGGACTGGTTGCGCTATTTGCGGCTGCAGTGGCAGCACATCCTCCAAACAGGTTCTGGAGGGTTGACTGATGTGCTAGGACGGTACCCAGATGTATTCCAGCCCAGTTTGGGGAAAATAAAAGGGGCCGTAACCCATATCCAAGTCGAACCAGGGGCCACGCGGCGCTATTTCCGGGCGCGCCCGGTGCCTTACACCTTGCTCGAGAAGGTAGAAGGGGAGCTCACTCATTTGGAGACCTTGGGTATTATCAGGCCCTTCCATTTCGCTGACTGGGCAGCACCAATTGTACCTGTAACGAAGCCAAATGCCACAGTTCGCTTGTGCGCCGACTATAAACTTAGTGAATATGGCTTCCCGGCTCGACCGATATGCAATGCCTCGCATAGAGGATCTCTACGCGAAGCTTGCAGGCAGACTCTCGTTCACGAAATTAGATATGAGTCACGCCTACCTACAATTGGAGCTCCCGGCCTTATGTAACTATTAATACGCACCGGGGCCTGTATGAAAACACACGGTTGCCCTTTGGGGTGTCCTCTGCCTGCGCTATTTTTCAACGTGTCATGGAGGGCGCTTTGAGAGGTTTACCGCATGTCGCTGTCTACTTCGACAATGTTTTGATTACAGGGACGTCGGAGCAGGAACATTTGGAAAATTTAGAGGCTGTCCTTAGATGCTTTTCAGAGGCTGGAGTCCGTTTACGTCGCACAAAGTGCGTCTTTCAGGCGAAGGAAGTAGTCTACCTGGGTTATCGGGTGGACCGCGAAGGTTTGCATCCCGTCGCAGAAAAGGTGCGCGCAATTCAACAGGCCCCCGACCTGACTGATACTTCGCATCTTCGTTCTTTTCTCGGCCTCGTAAACTATTACGGAAGTTCCTCCCTAATCTGGCAACTACGCTGGCCCCATTGCACCTTCTTCTAAAGAAGAATCACACCAGGAAGATGGCCCCAATTGTCAGGAACTTAACGAAACTGCCCATTGGTATGTAAATGGAACAGAGATTCAGAATAGAGCCCTCCAGGCCCCGAAAAGGAAAGCACCCGCACCACCGACTGCACAGGCAGCAACCCAACCACGCAGCGCAGAGTACCGACAGAAGACCAACCCAATTTTGTGTACACCCACCCCACTAACCATCACCCAGTTAAGGGATGCTCATGATAAAATAGCAACCTTTCACCCCACATCGGACCCACACCATTTCTTTGAGCGAGTTAGACAACAGACAGTCATGTACGGTCTGGCCAAGCAGGAAGAAGTGATACTCATAATAATGAGCCTTGACCCATCCGTTAGTTCAGCCCTTCCCGACCCACAAAATGTAGGAGGAGATAGCCTCCAGGATATGAAAACAGCCATCCTAGATGCTTTTGGCTATAATAGAGGAGATCCCGTAGAAGGACTCAACCGATGTAGGCAGAAGGAAGGAGAGAATCCAACAGCATTTGCTGGACGCCTCTGGATACACTTCACAGTAGTATTTGGAGATTTAGCCCGCGCCCATTTAACTGCAGACAATACGGCCAAGTGGACCAGTATTTTAGTCTCCAATGCCACAGATGCAGGACAAAAAGCATGTGCAAATTATGACCCCTCAGACCCGGCACACAATGAAGTGTGGTTCTGAAGAGACTCTCTAGAGCTTGGGACAATCCATACATAAAAAGGCAGAGCAGGAGAAGGTAGAAGCAAACATGAATCCAGTAAGGACACATCAACACTCCGCATGGGTAAATGAAGGTAGAAATAACGCGCAGCACCCTGAAACGCAGGGATGCTACAATTGTGGACAGAATGGACATTACGCCCAAGAATGTAATGCCCCCCCCAAACCTGCAACGGAATCAGAATGCAAATGCCCCACATAGGAACAATGCCAGGCCTATCCACAGCGTTAGCGCATGTTCAGATCATTTGGCCAAAAATGGCACCGATTGACGGTGTTCGGACTCCCCAACTTGGGTCTGCGACACACTTTGGGTCAAGTCCGGAAGACCAGTAGTCACAGGCACAGTCCAGGGGCACCCCGTAGAGTTCCTTTGGGACACAGGAGGGTCCCGAGCCACGTTAAACGCCTCAACGATGCACCAGCGAGATATATGGCCCACTACAGACACTATCACTCTTAGTGGATTTACAGGACACCTCCAGATGGGACACATTACGGCCCCTGTGGATATCCAGATCGGTAACATTAGAACCAAGCACTCAGTCGTTTTGGTAAATTTACCCCAGACAGCAGAACACATCTTGGGGGTAGATTTCATGAGCTCACACAACCTTTCTTTTGACCCCATGAATGTGTGTCTGTGTGGAAAATGGCTAGAGCAGCACGAACCCCCGCCACACTTACAGTAGGAGACTACGAACACTGGATTAGCTCAGTGGGAGATTACTGGTTTTATCCACAAACCATTACCATGAAGAAAACATTTAGGGAAGTCTTGAAGAAACACAAAGCAGGGGCGATTCTCCAATATTGGGCCCAAGAGTTTGCGCCGTCGTGATCGCTGTCGCGTTTCACGATGGCGCGAACCGGGCCCGGTTACGTCTGATTCTGGCCCCCACAGGGGGGCCAGACCCCATTGGAGGCCCCCCCTGGTGAAGGAGCCCTCCTCCCTCCCCCACAGGCCGCCCCCTGACCGTTCCCGCAGAGTTCCCGCCGGCAGCGACCAGGGGTGAACGGCGCCAGCGGGACTCTGTCGTATCGGCACGGCCGCTCGGCCCATCCGGACCAGAGAATCGACGGCCCCGCCGATTCCAGCGGCCGGGGCCGCGTCAAACGCGTCAGCGCAAACGGCGCAGATTCTCCGCACTTTGGAGAATCGCGCGCCGGCTTTGGGGCGTCGTGGCGCGGTTGCGGCAATTCTCCGGCCCAGCGCAGGGCTCGGAGAATTGCCCCCAGCATCTTTAGCCCAGCACAAGCACGATTGCGGTAAAATTCCAGGAATGGTCACCATTTTAGGTCCCGATCCTAAGCCCCAGAAACAATACGGTTTTCCACAGCAAGCCGAGGGAGAAATAGCTAAGGTAATTCAAAGTTTATTGGATCAAGGTGTGAGTCGGCCCGTAGCCTTGACAAACAATGCCCCGATTTGGCCCGTAAGAAAACCAGATGGTTCATGGAAACAGACCATCGATTATAGAGAATTAGACAAAGTAACTTAGTTAACAGCCCCCACCGTTGCCACGAGTCCCGAGACCATGCTAAAGCAGGGTATACAGTCAAAAGATTTCATGGTTCTGGACATTGGCAATGGCTTTTGGTCCATTCCATTGGATAAAAATTGCCAGTACAAATTTGCGTTCACCTTCCAGGGATAGCAATACAGGTGGACTTGGTTTCCACAACCCCCTCTCCATTTTTCACAGACAATTGGCGAATGGATTATCAAAATTTTCCCAACCCGAATGCCTCATTCATTATGTGGATGACTTGCTCCTACAGACTGACACCAAGGAAGAGCACATTTTGCTTCTTTCCGAACATTTAGATCTCCTAAAAGAAATTGGATGTAAAATCGACCCCCAAAAAGCCCAAATTCTCCATGAAAATAACAGTTATAACGCATGGTAAAAGTGAGATAGAGCAAAAATGTATTGATTCAATTGTTAAAGTGCCTTTGCCCCATAATGTTACAGCACTCCACTCTGGTTACTGCAGGAACCACATAGACGGTTTTGCCACAAAGGGAGCCCCACTTTCAGACCCCATGGAAATGGCTTCCACAGCACACGGATGCCGTAGATGCATTGAAACGCGCCCTAAGTACAGCTCCCGCTTTGCAGGCACCAGACCCACACTCTCCATAAGCATTAGAGGTAGCGACCATTGATCAAACCCTTTCGGCCGTACTTCTCCAGGAAAGGCACGATCGTTTAGGACCCATAGCCTATGCCTCACGAGTTTTAGATCCGGTAGAGCAATGATTTTCAGCTTGCGAAAGGCACTTGCTCGCAGTTTTTTGGGCTGTTCAGTACTTTGCGTACATAACAGGACTCAATCCCGTAACCATTTTGACCAAGCACACCCCAACACAGCTACTGTTAGACGCTAGGCTAAAAGACGGTACAGTAAGCCAAATTAGAGCAGCGCGCTGGACCCTACTCCTACAAGGACGCGACATCACAGTGAAGAGGACAAAGACGCACACGTTTCTGGACAATAATTTACAATATGCAGGAACCCCACGAGTGTGAAATCAATGCAGCCAAGCACAACACAGGACCCTTTATTCCCAAATCGCTACCGACAAAAACAGTAATCAGACCACAGAGAACCCAGCCCACAGATAATTCGTTAAAAATTTATGTAGATGGCTCCTCCACCATTGTTAATGGAAAAATGATTACAGGATGTGGCATATATGTAGAAGACGTGCAGGGACGTGCATTAGAGGAGATATCATTAAAGTTACCAGGACATTTAGGTTCGCAGGCAGCCGGGTTAGCAGCCATTGCATACATTGTGCAGCACCCAGATTCGTTCCCGACCGCAGCAGACATATATTCGGACAGTTTATATGTTTGCAACAGCTTGACGGAATTCCTGCCCCTGTGGGAATCTAGAGGATTTATATCCGCCGACGGTAAACCCTATCCTCAGCGCCATTACTAAAGCACATTCTCACAGACCAATATTCAAGATTTGGCACAGGCACAAAAGGAAGACGACACGCTTAAGGAAATTTTAAAAGGAGACTTCCCAGCTCCCGATGATAGGTTCAAAGACACTTTAATGGTACACGACGGAATCATATTAAAGAATGGTATTTATGTGGTCCACACCCAGGACAGGAACCAGATTATTTGTCAATTCCATGACGGACACGGACACCAAGGGATAGAATCCACCCTTGCCCACCTCAGACCTCTCTGTTGGTGGCCCGATTTAAAAACTGATGTAACCCACTACATTGAAAATTGTTTAGTTTGCACCCAGAACAACCCAGACAGCTAAGCAAAGAAAGGTCAGCTAAGGCACACCCATGTGCCTTAATGGCCCATGGACGAACTTACAATTAGATTACACTGGTCCCCCCCCCCCCCTGCAAAAATGGATTCAAATATGTGTTGGTTGACTTCCGGGTGCGGCGATGACCAGCTAGGTCGCACGTTTCGGCAGCTCCCGGTGGAACGGACTTTTGGGCTCTTGATAGGAGCCCCAACGGCAAATCTAACGGCAAAAAACACTGTGCTGGAATCCAGAAGGGAATGCCCCCTGGACACGGATGGAAAAAAGAGAGGAAAGTGGCCGGATTGCGGTGGATCCTCTAGAGCAGCGGCCAGGAAGGCAGGCACAAAGCAAGATGGCTTCGGAAGGATGCAGTTTAATATGGGGCCCTGACCAACAAGAGTTCCTGCGGCGTTGCGTGGAAGAACTCAAAAAGGAGGTGAAGAAGGAGCTGTTGGCTCCGATATTACAAGCGATTGAGCGGCTAAAGGAGGAGCAAAAGACCCAGGAACAGGAGCTTCAGGTCGTGAAGGCAAAGGCTGCTGAGAATGAGGACAACATACAGGGCCTGGTGGTGAAAACGGAGATCCACGAGGCACAACACAAAAGATGTGTGGAAAGGCTGGAGGTGCTGGAGAATAATGCGAGGAGGAAGAATTTAAGGATTCTTGGTCTTCCCGAAGGTGTAGAAGGGGCGGACGTCGGGGCATATGTGAGCACGTTGCTGCACTCGTTAATGGGATCGGAGGCCCCGACGGGTCCGCTGGAGGTGGAGGGAGCCTATCGAGTTATGGCGCGAAGACCGAGGGCTGGAGAAATTCCTCGAGCCATAATGGTGAGATTGCTCCGATATAAGGACAGAGAGATGGTCCTCAGATGGGCAAAGAAAACTCGGAGCAGTAGGTGGGAGAACGTGGTGATCCGCGTATATCAAGATTGGAGTGCGGAGGTGGCGAGAAGGAGGGCAAGCTTTAATCGGGCCAAGGCGGTGCTGCACAAACAGAAGATTAAATTTGGAATGCTGCAACCGGCAAGACTGTGGGTCACGCATCAAGGGAAACACCACTACTTCGAAACGGCAGATGAGGCGTGGACATTTATTGTCGAGGAGAAACTGGAGTGAGCGGGCCATAAAAAGAACGTTTGGGACAAAGTGGGGGGGGGGTGAATATGTGGGATGAAGGGGGGGAAAAGAGGGAAGAGGTGACTTCCCAAGTTGTTAATCCTGCGACCCTGTAACTTTTCTCTCTTCCCCATGTTGTGGGGGAGGGGGGGGGGAGGGAGGATGAGGATCTGAGGGCGCCGGCCATTGGGGGTGGGCGCTATGGTAATCACGGCGGGAATAGGGAAGCAGGAAGGAGGGGGCCTCGCATTGTGTGAGCCGAGGTCACGGGGGGAAGCCGAGGTCGGCCAGAGTTTGCTGACTTCTGGGAGCAACATGGGGGGTGCAAGTACGCTAGTTTGGGATCTAGAAGGGGGGGGGGTTAACTGGGTTGCTGCTGCTGGGGAGAAGGGGGAGCTGGTATGGGGGGGTGGTCGGGGCGGGGGGGCGCCGCTTGGGGGAGATACGGCTACGTGGGAACCGGGTGAGGAGCAGGATTGAAAAAGGAGATGGCTAGTCGTCAAGGGGGGGGGGGGGGTAAAGAGCCCCCCAACCTGGTTGATCACGTGGAATGTGAGAGGGCTGAACGGGTCGATTAAGAGGGCACGGGTACTCGCACACCTAAAGAAACTTAAGGCAGCTGTGGTTATGCTTCAGGAGACGCATCTGAAGCTGATAGACCAGGTCAGACTACGCAAAGGATGGGTGGGGCAGGTGTTTCATTCGGGGCTAGACGCAAAAAACAGGGGGGTGGCCATACTAGTGGGGAAGCGGGTAATGTTTGAGGCAAAGGCTATAGTGGCGGATAGTGGGGGCAGATACGTGATGGTGAGTGGCAAATTGCAAGGGGAGGCAGTGGTATTAGTGAACGTGTATGCCCCGAACTGGGATGATGCCAACTTTATGAGGCGTATGCTAGGACGAATCCCGGACCTAGAAGTGGGGAAGTTGGTAATGGGTGGAGATTTTAATACGGTGCTAGACCCAGGGCTGGACAGATCGAGGTCCAGGACCGGAAGGAGGCCGGCTGCAGCTAGGGTGCTTAAGGACATTATGGAGCAGATGGGAGGAGTAGACCCCTGGAGATTTAGTCGACCTAGGAGTAAGGAGTTTTCGTTTTTCTCCTATGTCCACAAAGTTTATTCACGAATAGATTTTTTTGTTTTGGGAAGGGCACTGATCCCAAAGGTGACGGGGACGGAGTACACGGCTATAGCCATTTCTGATCATGCTCCACATTGGGTGGACCTGGAGATAGGGGAAGAAAAACAACAGCGTCCACCCTGGAGAATGGACATGGGATTATTGGCGGATGAGGGGGTGTGTTTAAGGGTGAGGGGGTGTATTGAAAGGTACTTGGAACTCAATGATAATGGGGAGGTACAGGTGGGAGTGGTCTGGGAGGCGCTGAAGGCAGTGGTTAGAGGGGAGCTGATATCTATTAGGGCACATAAAGGAAAGCAGGAGGGTAGGGAAAGGGAGCGGTTGTTGAAAGAACTTCTGAGGGTGGACAGACAATATGCGGAGGCACCGGAGGAGGGGCTGTACAGGGAAAGGCAAAGGCTACATGTAGAATTTGACTTGTTGACTACGGGTAATGCAGAGGCACAATGGAGGAAGGCACAGGGTGTACAGTACGAATACGGGGAGAAGGCGAGCAGGCTGCTGGCCCACCAACTGAGGAAAAGGGGAGCAGCGAGGGAGAAAGGGGGGGTGAGAGATGAGGAGGGGGAGATGGAGCGGAGAGAGTGAATGGAGTGTTCAAGGCATTTTACGAAAGATTATATGAAGCTCAGCCCCCGGATGGGAAGGAGAGAATGATGTGCTTTCTGGATCAGCTGGAATTTCCTAAGGTGGAGGAGCAGGAGAGGGTGGGACTGGGAGCACAGATTGAGACGGAGGAAGTGGTGAAAGGGATTGGGAGCATGCAGGCGGAGAAGGCCCCGGGACCAGACGGATTCCCAGTTGAATTCTATCGGAAATATGTGGACTTGCTGGCCCCGCTACGGATGAGAACCTTTAATGAGGCGAGGGAAAGGGGGCAGCTGCCCCCGACTATGTCAGAGGCAACGATATCACTCCTCCTAAAGAAGGTAAAAGACCCGCTGCAATGCGGGTCCTACAGGTCCATTTCCCTCCTGAATGTGGACGCTAAGATTCTGGCCAAGGTAATGGCAATGAGGATAGAGGATTGTGTCCCGAGGGTGGTTCATGAGGACCAAACTGGGTTTGTGAAGGGGAGACAGCTGAATACAAATATATGGAGGCTGCTAGGGGTAATGATGATGCCCGCACCAGAGGGGGAAGCGGAGATAGTGGTGGCGATGGATGCCGAGAAAGCATTTGATAGAGTGGAGTGGGATTATTTGTGGGAGGTGCTGAGGAGATTTGGTTTTGGGGATGGGTATATCAGGTGGGTACAGTTGCTGTATAGGGCCCCGATGGCGAGCGTGGTCACGAATGGACGAGGGTCTGACTATTTTCGGCTCCATAGAGGGACGAGGCAGGGATGGCCTCTGTCCCCGTTATTGTTTGCACTGGCGATTGAACCCCTGGCCATAGCATTGAGGGGTTCCAGGAAGTGGAGGGGAGTACTCAGGGGGGGAGAAGAACACCGGGTATCTCTGTATGCGGATGATTTGTTGCTATATATGGCGGACCCGGCGGAGGGGATGCCAGAGATAATGCGGATACTTGGGGAGTTTGGGGATTTTTCAGGGTATAAACTGAACATGGGGAAAAGTGAGTTGTTTGTGGTGCATCCAGGGGAGCAGAGCAGAGAGATAGAGGATTTACCATTGAGGAAGGGAACAAGGGACTTCCGGTACTTGGGGATCCAGATAGCCAAGAATTGGGGTACATTACACAGGCTTAATTTAACGCGGTTGGTGGAACAGGTGGAGGAGGACTTTAAGAAATGGGACATGGTGTCCCTGTCATTGGCAGGTAGGGTGCAGGCGGTTAAAATGGTGGTCCTCCCGAGATTCCTTTTTGTGTTTCAGTGCCTCCCGGTGGTGATCACGAAGGCTTTTTTCAAAAGAATCGAGAAGAGTATTATGAGTTTTGTGTGGGCTGGGAGGACCCCGAGAGTGAGGAGGGGATTCTTGCAGCGTAGTAGGGACAGGGGGGGGCTGGCACTACCGAGCCTAAGTGAGTACTACTAGGCCGCCAATGTTTCAATGGTGTGTAAGTGGATGGGAGAAGGGGAGGGAGCGGCGTGGAAGAGATTGGAGAGGGCGTCCTGCAGGGGAACTAGCCTACAAGCAATGGTGACGGCACCGTTGCCGTTCTCACCAAAGAAATACACCACAAGCCCGGTGGTGGTGGCTACATTGAAAATTTGGGGGCAGTGGAGACGGCATAGGGGAAGGACGGGAGCTTCGGTGTGGTCCCCGATAAGAAACAATCATAGGTTCGTTCCGGGGAGAATGGATGGGGGATTTGGAGCATGGCAAAGAGCTGGGGTAGTACAACTGAGAGATCTGTTTGTAGATGGGACGTTTGCGAGTCTGGGAGCGCTGACGGAAAAATATGGGTTGCCCCAAGGGAATGCATTTCGGTACATGCAATTGAGGGCTTTTGTGAGGCAACAGGTGAGGGAATTCCCGCAGCTCCCGACGCAGGAGGTGCAGGATAGAGTGATCTCAGAGACATGGGTGGGGGATGGTAAGGTGTCGGACATATACAGGAAAATGAGGGAGCAGGGGGAGATCATGGCAGATGAGCTGAAAGGGAAATGGGAAGAAGAACTGGGGGAGGAGATTGAGGAGGGGCTGTGGGCTGATGCCCTACGTAGGGTAAACTCATCGTCCTCGTGTGCCAGGCTAACCCTGATACAATTCAAGGTGTTACACAGGGCGCATATGACTGGAGCACGGCTTAGTAAATTTTTTGGGGTAGAGGATAGGTGTGCGAGATGCTCGAGAGGCCCAGCGAATCACACCCACATGTTCTGGTCATGCCCGGCACTACAGGGGTTCTGGGTGGGGGTGGCAAAGGTGCTTTCGAAGGTGGTGGGGGTCCGGGTCGAACCAAGCTGGGGGTTGGCTATATTTGGGGTTGCAGAAGAGCCGGGAGTGCAGGAGGCGAGAGAGGCTGATGTTTTGGCCTTTGCGTCCCTAGTAGCCCGGCGCAGGATATTGTTAATGTGGAAGGAAGCCAAACCCCCGGGTGTGGAGACCTGGATAAACGACATGGCAGGGTTTATAAAGTTAGAACGGATTAATTTCGTGTTAAGGGGTTCGGCTCAGGGGTTCACCAGGCGGTGGCAACCGTTCGTCGATTACCTCACAGAAAGATAGAGGGAATGGAAAAGAAGTAGACAACAGCAGCAACCCAGGGGGGGGGGGGGGGGGGGGGGGAAGGAGGAATCGAACGGACTCTCAGAGATGTTATTGTATATGTATAATATGTATAGGTAGTTGTTATAGGGAATTGTATATTGGATTGTTGGATTGTATTTTTGGAGAGTATTTATTTTGGACAAGGCAGTTGCCATTCAGTTTTGTTTTTGTTTTTGTTTATATATTATTTATTTACTTGCTTAAAACTGGCCACTGTTATTTATATTGCTTTATTGTTGCGTAAAAGAAACACTACGTACTGTTATGTTTGGCCAAAAATCTTGAATAAAATATATTTTAAAAAAAAATATGTGTTGGTCGTGATCGACACCGTCACAAAATGGGTGGAAGCATTTCCTTCCAGGACAAACATGGCTAAAGAGACAGCAAAAATTCTAACCCAGCAAATATTTACTAGATGGGGACTCCCCCGTAGTAATGAGTCGGACCAAGGTTCGCACTTCACAGGAAGAGTAATGGAAAAGGTCCTAACAATTTTCGGAAATAAACAGAAGTTTCACATTGCCTATCACCCACAATCCAGCGACATTGTGGAACGCATGAACCGAACCCTAAAGGCAACACTTAGGAAGATGGTGCAACAACATAATACAACATGGGACACAGTTCTCCCATTTGCACTGATGTTTATTAGAAACACGGTGGCGAATTCAACAGGCTACACCCCCCACACCCTCATGAGCGGGTGACCCATGAAGGGTACCGAGTATTTATTTGGACTTGATTTGGCCAGCCCCACTGTCACCGCCCTTACCACCGAAAAAACAGTCCAACAAATAATGGAAAATATTAAAGCAGCACAGCTCGCTGCAGCTGTTCGACTAGGCGCTAGGAAAAAGCAGAGTAAGGCCTGCTTTGATAAAACAGTACACCCGGTTGAGTATACAGTCGGACAGCAAGTCATGGTCTCCCTGTACAATCCGAGTTCATTCCTCTCCCCTAAATTTGCAGGACCCTACTCGATTTCTGATAAAGTAAGCTCCTCAGTTTATAAGATTACGTATCCAAATGGAAAGGCAGGATGGTTCCATATAAACCAACTTAAGCTTTATGGAACTCAGTGCAGCCACTCACACCACATTTCACTGGCAATAGCAGACAACGACGACCCGCCCACTGGCAACCTAATCCAAACCTCCCCCAGCCAGGACAGCACGTCCACAGGCACGACTTTGACTCCGCCCCCAGAGACGGGTTTCCACCTCACACTTGATTCGGCAGATAGCGACAGCGAAAGCACAACGGACGTACTTGAAATCCCCGACCAATGACAAAACAGTCCCGGCCTCAGTCACTACAGCCCCTGTGACACCAACCACGATATGTTCGGCCCCTCAGCGACCATTTATTTGCCACTACCAGAACCTGACCCACCGCCCGACGATAGCGATCACCCCTTGCCGCTACTGCCCTACAGGATAAGAAACAATGGCACCGCGATAACTCTTATCGACTGATAAGAAACAACGAAATGGATCCCACATCGGCCAACGCCGCCATGGCACAGAAACTCCAGTCACGAGTTTGGCAACCGAGAGATGGTGATGCCTCAGAGTCTGACTCCCACCATGCTAACCCCTTTATAACCCTTTTCGGAATGGAACCCTGAGGTGTCCAGATGATGAGAGAAAGGAGCCGATTGAGATTTACGGTGTCCTATTCTCTGATGGAGCCTGCCCGCTTTCTTTCTTTAGTTTGTTTTTTAAGTTGCATGTTTGTCTTTTGTACGACTTTGTGTGTCGATCTCATGACAAATTTCTTGATGCAGTGAGAACTACTCTTTTGACGCCACATGGTAGTTAAAGGAACAGGTTTGTCAGAAGTCCATAGATATTCAAAGTCTTTTCGTTTTAGTAAGGTCACCCAGGCAGTGGAGTAACAGCACTGATCCCCGCCCTGCCTGAGGACCCCCTATGTATTTGGTTGGCCAAGCTCGGGTAGTGGAGCAACGGCACTGATCACCGCCCTACCCGGGGATTCCACCCATTCTTGCCCTGCCGCGGTTCATACGCACCCCATTCGGAAAGTTATTTTCCAAACTCTTTTACTGTTCTTTTAAAGTGTGGTTTAAAGAGTGCACTTTGCCACAGTTTTTATCTGCTTTCCAGCGACCCTTCGGTCGCTAACCCCCAACTGCTTTTTACATTTTCAAACACTTGGTTGAAACAAATTTGCTGCTAGGAAAAACTACCTCAACACTGGACGGAGAAATTGTCCACCCACTCAGTGCATCGAACACAGGCTGCGAGAGTGCTCGCACTGTGACACAGTTTCTTTCTCGGATGTCTTGTCTCCCAAATGGTTGGTTTAAAAAAAGAAAAATGAGGGAGTCACATATGGTGACAATTCTAAACGGGAAATTGATGTTCAGGAGAAACAGACAGACAAACAAGATATTAAACAACAAGATAATAACAGATATTATGCTTGTGCCCCCAGGAATATACAAATATACCAGGAGACAGAGGAAGACAAAGACAAAATGAAGACGGACCTGATGACCTGCATCATGATCGTCGTTGGATCACTACAGTTGCGCACGTTATCAGCCCCTATATCCTTCACCACACAGGCCCTAAACATGACCACCCAACACGGTACCCCTAGCCCGGACACTACACCACACATAGAAGCAGCCACTGATTCCCCCACATGGTGCGATAATATCATGAAGTGGTATTCCCTTTCTTACACGGTAGAAGCCCTAATAATTATAGCAATACTTTGCAGTGTTGTTCAGACACTTAGACTTCGGAAATGGTGAAGGAGAGCCTTCCGCCGCCCCCGCAGTGTACACACTCAGAGCCCCTTTTCTCAGACTTCAACAGACCCCACACTCTTTCTGAACCCTTTTCTGCCTAATAAATTCCGCGGTTTTCAAGACAAATGACTTTCTCTGTAAATGGCATAAGTGTTAAGTAGAAATATGATGCTGATATTGTTCATTTTGTATTGTAATATAAGTTATGTTGGTTATTGGCTAGCAGCATAAGTGTAGTTTAGGTAAGGACAGTTAGAGATTCCCCTTTGTGTAAAGAAGTTGAAATGTATGATTGAATTTTTTATAGATGTGTGAGGTATTAAAAACTTAGGTAAATGTTCAAATCCATAGGACTGAGTAGTATAAGGGCACCCGGCACACCAGAGAACAGAAGAAGATTCAGTAGTGCGATCCATCACGCTTCGCGTTTAGGATCAAGTGGACGGACTGTAGCCATCTGGGAGAGCCGCTTACAACAAGAAACATGGACCTTCGCAAAGCCTAAAGGGAAATATGGACAATGTAAGATTCAGGCAGGCACAGAGCCTGCATGTATATTCATGAGCAGAGGATCCAGACAGCATCGAAACCCCCCAACTGATTAGCATTTTAATGACCCATCTCCGTAAGACAAAGGACTGATACTCAGGTAACCGATACAATTCCAGACACATTGGCGCCACTCCCTTCACTCAGGAAGCATAAACAGCAAGGTCAATGACCGCTTAGGACACGCCCAGCCATCAAGGCACCCGCCCCTTTATTGGCTCAGATCGAAGGCAGTGATCGAGAATTGCCCAATTAACTGGGTTCAAACCTAAGGATCGCCCAAAAGAGCGCAAAACCCCAAAGGATAAAGAGAGACACTGCCATATGTTCGATCTCTTTTGGGCCTGGCGCTCCGGTAACGTCCATCTCCAACTGCAGCACCACGACCAGAAGCAAGTCCAAGTTCAACGCTCGCTACCAGACGGATGAGCCTAGCTGAACCGCAGTTACTTCTCCAGACCCAGCAGATCCAGATTCAAACAAAGGCCACTGTTCCTCTGACCTAAGCCGGGTGCCTGAAGTTAAGGACAGGTTGTCATAGTTGTTAGGTGTTGTTTTGCTCGTAGTGTTTATGCTGCATGTGTAAGTTAATCTTGTGTAAATAAAGTATCATTGATCTTGAACTAACTGGTTGTTTGGCTCTTTGATCGATACCCGGTTGAACCTTGTGGCGGTATCATTTGATACCTGACGACTCTGAAAGCATATCATATTCATATCCATATTAGGGTTAGGGTTAGGGTTATTGACTGCCATATTTATAGCAAGTAAATATAGCAACAATGGACACGAGACTGGCTCGTTTTTGTTTTCGTATAGAACCACTCTTCATGCGGTGACTGGGGTAGCTCCCGCAGAACTCCTAATGGGCCGGAGACTTCGTACCTGCCTTAGCATGGTTTTCCCAGACATTGGCGCAAAAGTACGCCGCACTCAAGAACGGCAGGGACATGTTTTTTCTTGGCATTGGCCGATTCGGCAGTTTGCGCCCGGTGACCCAGTGTTCGTTCGAAATTTTGCTGGTGGTGCCCAGTGGGTCCCTGGCATTATCTTTCGCCGAACGGGCCCTATCTCTTACCAGGTGCAAGCCCAGGGCCGTCTCCAGCGCAAGCACGTAGACCACGTTTGGTCCAGAACACCGTTTTTTCCAAAGATTCCCTGTCCCCGGAGCTCACGTCTACTGCCACAGAGACCAGACACAATGGAGAGTACTCCTCACAATCTTCCTCTGGTGCCGCACTCAAAGCCTGCGCAGGTCGTTGCAGAACCGCGTGGAGATAGAGATGCCGAGATGACGGAGGAAGCGGACTCCGAATCCGAGATGGAGACACAGGAGCCTCAGAGGGAGAATCCACAGGCCCACGGGCCATGGATGTACAACCGTTACGCCGTTCATCGCGGAAGCGCCGTTCTCCGTCTCGTTACACGCCGCCCGATCCAGTGCCTCATGCAAATGGTGTCCGGCCTGTGGCAAAACGAGTCCGACGCCCTCCTTCACCAGGGTCTTCGGTGGATTCCTTGGACTTTGGGGGGGGGGGGGGGGTGGATGTTATAACCTGCCTGCTTACCACTGGCTGGGAACTAATGGCAATCCCACAATCCTTTGGGAGTATGAGCTTCCCCATTGAGGGGGACGGAGAAATCATTAGCAGATTCCCTGCATACATAAAGCTGGTCAGTTTGGAACCAGTGAGAGAGGAATGAGCCGCAAGGGAATTGCTGCTGTTGTGTATATATATGTTATTGTAAATAAATGTTATTTCTTTCTATCCTTCAACTCGTGCTGGATTCTTCGTGGCGCTCACAAAATTGCCAGAGATGCAGCTGAATCTAGGGGCTAGATTCTCCATTCGGGAGACTATTTATTCCCACTTCTGGTTCGTGCTATCGCTGAGAGTGGCACCCAGAGAATTCACTGTCCCTAGCCATGCAAATTTTTGCATGGTGGGGATCGTAAGGGTTTACATCGTGGACCTTGCTATCTGGCCGCCATTTTGAGCTGGCGGCCCGACAGCGAGGTACAGCAGATGGTCTAACTCCCCGCCGTAATGCAAATGCGCCACCCCAACAAGTAGGGGCACCTGCCCAGTTTCATGGGAATAGCTGGATCACACCCCTCCCCACAGATTGCATGCATGAGGGTGACCTGACCCGCCAACAGACCCCTCCAGCAGAAACCCCCACCAGAGACCCCCCACACACATATCAGAGAACCTCCCCATAACGCAGAACTCACCCATATCAGAGAACCTCCCCATAACAGAGTCCCCATACATAATGGCCGCACACGCATATAAGGGACCCCCAAGAGTCACTCCTGCCTGGAAGCCAAAGAGAAGTCCAGGCAGAAACAGTTAAAAACAGCCTTTTCACTCACCTGTCCCTTACACCTGCTGCCTCAGACAGATGTCTAGAAAGCAGCAGCTGTAACTTCCTGGAAAGTGAAAACCACATCACAAGGCTTTAAGCCCCATCAGATCCTTTGATCGGCAAGGTTTCTATTCACTTCAAAGATAAATATATTTTAGTAGGCTGTAATTGACAGCTTCCAGACAGCCAGATGTCTGGGTTGTTTATTTTCATTTCCCTTAACGCTTGAATGGATCTCAAGTAGCCTGCTCTGAAACTAACTGCACTGTTATAAACATCCAGCCATAATTGACAGCTCATGACCATATCAAATGGCAATTGCAGCTAAGTGCTTTCTGCTGAGAAAAATAGGTAGTGAAAGCACTTAACCCATTTGAATTTCCCCGCTGGAGTGGGGCATACCCCGATGCTACCGGCAGCAGGGGATCGGAACATCGGAATTGGATCAGCGGCTGGTTTTTCCCCGACGCTCAATTCTCTGCCACAACAAGAACTCCGCTTCTGGCAGCAGGCGGTGCAGAATCCAGCCTTAGATTTTTTAGGAGAAGGACAATGAATGCGAAAAATTGGTAGTTTTTACCTTCTGGTTTTGTGTTTTGAAAAAATTTAGTTAGGAACATAATCCCTAACAAGTCACAGATTATAGATGCACTTGGTTGCATCTATTTAAAAATGTGCCATGAGGTTGTTAAATCCCAGTTTAGGAATGAGATGTAGCGAGAGGAAAGTGATCGCTATGCTTTCCAAATTTTAATTCTCTTTTCAGTATTGATTTTCCCGCTGTGGTTCTTTCAACACTATATTGTAGATCATGGTAAAGCAAAATTTACAAAAGCAAAATATTGCAGATACTGGAAATCATAAAATAAATAGAAAATTCTTGAAGTCCTCAGCAGGTCAAGCAGCTTCTGTGGAGAGAGAAAAAGAGTGACACTAGACTTTGATGCCATTGTAAAGAGGGGTGACCAACTGTACTGTTCACATTAAGTCAAAAGGGCATGGCAAGGAGGGTATGTTATTGTATCTATTATATTGCCAGGATGACAGTTATGATAATAAAAATGTTACATTCATTTGTGCTAAGATTTATTCTTCATTATAATTGTTTGTTTCTTGAGTGATTTGAGTTTCTTGAGTGCTACCAGCACGGTAGCACAATGGTTAGCATTGTGGCTTCACAGCGCCAGGGTCCCAGGTTCGATTACCCGCTGGATCACGGTCTGTGCGGAGTCTGCACGTTCTCCCCGTGTCTGCGTGGGTTTCCTCCGGGTGCTCTGGTTTCCTCCCAGTCGAAAGGCGTGCAGGTTAGGTGGATTGGCCATGATAAATTGCCCTTAGTGACCAAAAAGGTGAGATGGGGTTATTGGGTTATGGGGATAGGGTGGAAGTGAGGGCTTAAGTGGGTTGATGCAGACCCGATGGACCGAATGGCCTCCTTTTGCACTGTACGTTCTATGTAAATCTATGTAAATTTGATTTTAGAGTACCCAATTCTTCTTTTCCAATTAAGGGACAATTTAGCATTGCCGATCCACCTCACTGCACATTGTGGGCTGAGACCCACGCAGACACGGGGAGAATGTGCAAACTCAACACATTGACCTGGGGCCGGGATCGAACCCGGGTCCTTAGTGACGTGAGGCAGCAGTGCTAACCACTGCACCACCGCATCATCCTTTTCTTGCGTGATTATGACGTGGCGCCCCCAAACAATTTCCTAAATGTGGTCCTCTGACCGAAAGGTTTGCCCAGCTCTCCCAAATCCATGACTTTTACCACCGAGCAGGAAAAGGGCACCAGGTGTATTAGAACACCATTACCTGCAAGTTCCACTGCAGGTCATACATCACCCTGACTTGGAAATAGATTGCATTTCTTCTGAGTGAAAATTCTGGAGCTTTGTACCTCACAGAACTATCTTGACAACGTGGATGCAACAGTTCACAGCAATTGCTCACTATATATTTCTCAAGACGAATTATCAATGTGCAATAAATGGTTTTACCATAGATGCCCACAAGCTGTGAATGAAAAAAACACATATTCAAGGAGTTTGGGGAGAAAAGGCATTGAAGATTCTTCATCAAAGTCAGGCTCTAAGTCTATCAGTGAAGCACAAGTACCACTTCATCGTAGTTATATTGGCAGAAGAGGATCAAGGAATTTAAGTCCTCAGCAACCTTTCAAGTTGGGAATTGCATGTGCAATCTCGTGCATAAGCACATCAGTGCACTCAGTACTTGAAATAGCAATAACTTCAGTACAATGAAATAAGTGCATTGTGCGGCATCAAATATGCTTCAACAAAATACATAAGAAGCATTGAACCAAATAAAAGGCAACAGAGCAATTATTTTTCTAAGTGAATTGGTGAATGTTGTATCTTGGACTCTTGAGGCAGATCAAAAAATTATTTTGTTGCACTTGATGTAGAAACCTTGATTTATTAGTTTAAAATTTCCATACCAAGGCAGAAAGCTATTTAGATTGGTTTCTAGTCTCCACGATGCACATTGACCTTATTTTCTGAAGTGATAACAATAGAGGCAATTACTGCAGATCCTGCAATTGCTTTTTGCATTTGAGTCTGCTAGGAATACTGTAGACAAATGATAAATTTCAGACCCATTCCAAAAGCAAAAAGTCAGTCGTGATAGAAATGGCTGTTAGGTTAGAAAGTGCAACTTGCTGTCATGTAGTACTATTTTTAGAGAAGTCCAAAAGTTGAGAGTGACTTTGTAAAGTTTTTATTTTCTTGGATGAAGTGAGTTAACACTTTCTCTGCCATGTGCTGACACCCACAGTGCATGAACTAGCTTATTGCTGCCAGTTTTGTTCAGGTTACTTTCATTTGTTAGGCAAGATCTCCTCGACAACTCCTCGACAATATCTGTTATCTGTACAGAGTGAGGAATGAACATGCCACCAACTGCAAATTAATCCATGCTCTCAGATCATTTCTGTATTTATTTATCACGCAACCAATTAGCTAGATCACAGAATCATAAAATTGTTACAGTGAAGAAAGCGGCCATCCAGCCCATTGTGTCCGCACCGGCTCTCTGAATGAACAATTCACTGAGTGCCATTCTCTCAACTTCTCCCCATAACCGTGCATATTCTTCCTTTTCAGATAACAGTTTAATCCCTTTTGAATGCTTCAATTGAACCTTTCTCCACCATACTATCAGGCAGTACATTCCAGACATGAACCATTCGCTTGAGAAAAGGTTTTCCTTCATATCATTTTTGATTCTTTTGCGAATTATTTTCAATGTATGCCCTCTCATACTCAAACCTTTCACGAGTGGGAGTAGTTTTTCCCTATCTACTTTATCTAGACACCTCATGATTTTGAATACCTCTATCAAATTTTCTCTCAACCTTAATTTCTTCAAGTGTCATGTGAGAGTACCTTTAAGAACTGGATGTTTAAGCAATGTACCTTTAAGAAAACAGTGATGTCACAGAGTGGGCGGAGCTCAGCTCAGTTAAGCCATTTTGAAGTTTCAGTTAAAAAAGTGCCTGGCTGGTTTTGCTGAGAACAGCTAAAAAGTGCCTGGCTGGTTTTGCTGAGAGCAGTTTAAAAGTAGAAAGTCAGTTAGAGACAGCAGCTTGAGAAGTTCTGGTTTGCTGTGATCTGCTGGAAGGGGGAAAGCCAGTTTGAGAAAGTAGCTTGGGTGTGTCTGTGTGTTTCCAGAGAGCTGCAGGAAGAAAGCAAGGTGCTGGAGCTGAAGTCAACCAAGCTAATATATCTCTGCCATTCTACAGAAAATATATATATCCTTTAACCTGATGTGATTTTGTTTAAAGGTGTTAAGTCTCTTGGAAGTTTGAAGGAACATTTTAAGGAGCTATTTACTGTTGCAATATTTTTTGAGTTATCTTTGAAGTAAGGGGTGTTAAGAGATCCAATGTTTATTTAAGATGTTAAGTTGAGTTCATGGAATAAACAGTGTTTTGTGTTTGAAAACCCACGTGTCTATAATTGTAATACCATACCTAGGGAACAAGCCGTGTGCTAGGAAAAGCAACAAATACATTAAAGGGAGAGGTTGGTTGAACTCCATGATACATTTTAGGGTTCAGAAAACGCCACGCCCATAACACAAGGAAAACTGTTAGGAAAACAAAGGTATTTTTAAGGAAATTATATTTGTATAGGTAAACATAAGAAATATAGTGTGCTTTTTAAAAATATAGTTATTCAAGTTTTTAATATTTTAACGTTTTAAATACACAACATGATGAAGCAAAAACAAGACAAATTCTAGCCCCCCCCACAACTTAAAACAAAAAAAACATTTTGCCCACCGCCTCCCCTTAACAGCTGACGGTAACCAGTTCTTCAAAACCACATCTCTTGTGGAACTCCTTACTTGGCCCCCTCAAAAAATATTCGACCTTCTCCATATACAGGAACTTCAACAGATTCCCCCAGCCAGGCCGACGCTCAGGGTGGATAAGCTGACCTCCCCCCCCCCCCCCCCGCCCCCCCGCAACAGGACCCACCTGCGAGCCTTCAACGAGGCGAAGGCTAAAACAGCTGCCCCCGCTCCCATCTGCAGCTTTGGCAAGTCCGACACCCCAAATATGGCCCCCTTGGGCCCCCCAAAACCACATACAAGATTGCCAACATGATGCTGAAGAATGACCTCCAAAATTGCCCCAACTCCAGACAGGGCCAGAACATATGTACGTGATTGGCCAGCCCCTTCCCACACCATTAACAAATGTCCTCCACCCCCTCAAGCACCCGGATCATCCCCACCTTCATCAGGTGCGCCCTATGTACCATCATTAGCTATATCAATCCCGACCTCACATACGAGGTTGAGGCATTCACCCTCTGCAGCATCTCACACCACAACTCTTCCTTCAGCGCCATCCCCAGCTCCTTCTCCCACTTGGCCTTAACCCCCTCCAGAGACACCATAACCTCCTCCAAAACCCTCCCGTAGATCACCGAGATGACACCCCTCTCCAGCCACATCACTGCCAACACCCCTCCGACAGTGAGAAGGGCAGTGCCATAGGAAAAGCTTTCTTCGCGAAATTCTGCACTGCACATACCTAAAATCACCTTCCGTGGTAAAGTTTTAAGTGGGTTTAATTTAATGCTTTTGTGCTTGGAAGGGTAAAACCGAGAGTTAGATTGTTTTTTTTTAGAAATATTTTTATTCAAATTTTTGCATATTTTCAACAAACCCACCCTCCCCGTCCCCTTGAACAAAGAGCACATAAATAAACATCTTTCAACTACATCACGAATTCCCCCAATATGCAAACCCCCCATTAAGCAATAATAAACACAGTAGAAAACACAAAGTACACCCCCCTCCTCCAGGTTGCTGCTGCTGCTGACCACCTCCTAACGCGCCGCTAGAAAGTCTAGGAACGGTTGCCACCGCCTCAAGAACCCTTGCACAGACCCTCTCAAGGCAAATTTTACCCTCTCCAATTTAATGAACTCTGCCATGTCGCTGATCCAGGGTTCCACGTTTGGGGGGCTTTGCATCTTTCCACTGTAGCAGAAGCCTCCGCCGGGCTACCAGGGACGCAAAGGCCAGAATACCGGCCTCTTTTGCCTCCTGCACTCCCGGCTCGTCCGATATCCCAAATAGTGCTAATCCCCAGCTCGGCTTAACCCGGGTGTTCACCACCTTAGACACCGTCCTCGCAATACCCCTACAGAACTCATCCAGCGCCGGGCACGCCCAGAACATGTGGGTGCGATTTGCTGGGCTCCCCGAGCACCTCCCACACATGTCTTCCACCCCAAAGAACCTGCTCAGCCTTGCCCCTGTCATATGCGCTCTGTGAAGAACCTTAAATCGTATCAGGCTAGGTCTGGCGCATGAGGAGGAAGAATTAACCCTATCTAGGGCATCCGCCCACGCACCCTCATCTATCTCCTCCCCAAGCTCCTCCTCCCATTTACCCTTTAGCTCCTCCGCCGAGGCCTTCTCCTCCTCCTGCATCTCCTGGTAGATCGCCGAGACCCTGCCCTCTCCAACCCACACCCCCGAGAGCACCCTATCCTGGATCCTGAGTGCTGGAAGCAGCGGGAACTCCCTCACCTGCCGTCTTACAAACGCCCTTACCTGCATGTACCTGAAGGCATTTCCGGGGAGGAAACCCAAATTTTTCCTCCAGCCCCCCCAAGGCTCGCAAGCGTCCCATCTATAAACAGGTCCCCCATCCTTTTAATTCCCGCCCTGTGCCAGCTCAGGAACCCTCCATCCATTCTCCCCGGGACGAACCGATGTTTCTCCCGGATCGGGGACCAAACTGAAGCCTCTACCTCCGCCCTGTGGCGTCTCCACTGCCCCCAAATTTTCAAAGTCGCCGCCACCACCGGACTCGTGGTGTACCTAGTCGGCGGGAGAGGCAGCGGTGCTGGCACCAGCGCTCTCAGACTCGTGCCCACACAGGATGCCATCTCCAGCCTCTTCCACGCCGCCCCCTCCATTACCCACTTGCGTATCATCGCCACATTGGCAGCCCAGTAATACCCACACAGATTAGGTAACGCTAACCCTCCTCTGTCCCTACTCCGCTCCAGAAACACCCTTCTCACCCTCGGAGTCTTTTTCGCCCACACGAATCCCATAATGCTCCTATTGACCCGCTTAAAAAAGGCCTTAGGGTTCAGGATGGGGAGGCACTGGAAGATAAACAGGAACCTCGGGAGCACCGTCATCTTCACCAACTGTACCCTACCCGCCAGGGAGAGTGGCAGCAAATCGCACCTTTTAAACTCCTCCTCCATCTGCTCCACCAGCCTCGTCAAGTTTTCTTTTCCACCTCTTTCCTGTCCACCCCCTACCCCACCCCACTCAATGCTGCTGGGGCAGGCTGCATTCACCAAGCTTACAAAAGATTGTTACATTTAAATCTTCTTTAAGAGTCTATTTTTCTAGAATTTCTTAACTAAATTGCAGCATTTTGAAACTTGTTTCTACTTTTTGTGAAGCGCCCTTTCTAGCACGAGCAGAAGGCTTTATATCTCAAGCAGCCAATTGATAAAAAAGCAGAAAATGATTTGTGTGTGATTTTGTTTCCGTTTTTTTTAGTGTGCAGTGTGTTTAGAACAGTGTAGAGTGTTTGTCACATTTTGCTCCAAGGAAATTAAGCTGAGATGCATCTTCTCCAGATTTTTCTCCAGTTCAACATTATCCTCTCCCCCTTTTCACATTCCAAACCTTCCTCAAGCTGTCTTCTCGTCTCCGCTCCCTCCATCCCTCTCTGGATCCTTCCCTCATGCCCGCGCTGGCGTGCACTCTCTCTGCCCACTCGCTTCCCCCTCTCCCTCGCACGTTCTGCCCCCATGCTCACGTGCGCACTCCCCCTTCTCGCACGTGTACTCCCTCCCTCCACCCGCTCACGTACATTCTCCCTCCTCCCCGCTCCCATGTGTTCCCCCCCCCCCCCGGTTGCCATGCATGCTATCCCTCCCCCGCTCAAGTGAGTTCTCTCTCCCTCCTGCTCACTTGTGCTCTCACTCCCCTCGCTAGCGCGTCCAGCCTCGTCAAGTTGAGCTTGTGTAGGGCCCCCCAGCTCCTGGCCACCTGGATCCCTGGGTACCAAAAACTCCTTTCCGCCCTCTTCAGTGGAAGCTCGTCTATCCCCCTTCCCTGGTCCCCTGGGTGTACCACAAAGAGCTCACTCTTCCCCACGTTGAGCTTATGCCCGGAAAAGTCCCCAAACTCCCTGAGGATCCGCATCACCTCCGGCATCCCCCCACTGGGTCCGCCACATACAGTAACAGGTCATTAGCATACAACGGTACCCGGTGTTCCCCCCCCCCTCCCCATCCTCCGGACCAGCCCCCTCCAGTTCCTGGACTCCTTTAGAGCCATAGCCAAAGGCTCAATTGCCAATGCAAATAGCAAGGGGGATGGGGAGCACCCCTGCCTCGTCCCCCGGTACAGCCAAAAGTATTCCGACCTCCTCCGATTCGTGGCCACACTCGCCACTGGGGCTTCTTAAAGTAGCCTAACCCAACTAATGAACCCCTCCCCAAACCCAAACCTCCTCAACACTTCCCAAAGGTACCCCCACTCCACCCTATCGAAGGCCTTCTCCGCTTCCCCCTCCACTGCAGGCATCATGATTACGTTAAGGAGCCTCCGCACATTGGTATTCAGCTGCCTTCCCTTAACAAAATCCATCTGGTCCTCGTGAATCACCCCCGGGACACAGACCTCAATTCTGGTCGCCATCACCTTCGCTAACAGCTTCGCGTCCATGTTGAGGAGAGAGATTGGCCTATACGACCCACACTGTAATGGGTCCTTGTCCCGCTTCAAGATCAGCGCCCTAGACATCGTCGGGGGTAGGGCCCCCTCCCCCCCCCCCCCCCCTCCCCCCTCCCTCCCTTGCCTCATTGAAAATTCTCACTAATAGAGGGCCAGCAGGTCCATGTACTTCCGGTAAAATTCCACCGGGAACCCATCTGGCCCCGGTGCCTTCCCCGCCTGCATACTCCTCCAGCCCTACGCTCAGCCACCTGCTCCCTCCTCCACCCTCGGGAACCTCGGCTGATTCAAAAATCGACGCACTCCCCCCATCTCCGTCGGGGGCTCAGACCTATACAGCCCCTCATAAAAGTCTCGAAATACCCCATTTATTCCCACCGCACTCCGCACCGTGTTCCCCCTTTATCCCTAACTCCCCCAATCTCCCTCGCTGCCTCCCACTTCCGGAGCTGGTGTGCCAACATCCGGCTAGCCTTCTCCCCGTACTCATACACCGCCTCTTGCGCTTTCCTCCACTGCACCTCTGCCTTCTTGGTGGTCAACAGGTCGAACTCGGCCTGGAGGCTTCGTCGCTCCTTGAGTCGTCCCACCTCGGGGACCTCTGCATACCTCCTATCCACCCTTAAAATCTCCCCCACCAATCTTTCCCTCTCTCTCCTCTCCTTCTTCTCCTTGTGGGCCCTAGTGGAGTTTAGCTCTCCCCTAATCACCGCCTTCAGCGTCTCCCAGACCACCCCCACCTGCACCTCCCCATTATCGTTAGCCTCTAGATAGCTGTCAATGCACCCCCGGATCCGCCCGCTCACCTCCTCATCTGCCAGCAAGCCCACATCCAGGCGCCACAGCGGGCGCTGGTCCCTCTCCTCCCCTAGCTCCAGCTCCACCCAATGCGGGGCATGCTCTGAGATGGCTATGGGCGAATACTCCGTGTCCTCCACCCTCGGGATTAGTGCCCTGCTCATAACAAAGAAGTCTATCTGGGAGTAGGCCTTATGGACGTGGGAAAAAAAAGAAAATTCCCTGGCCCCAGGCCTGACAAACCTCCATGGGTCCACTCCTCCCATCTGGTCCATAAACCCCCTCAGCACCTTGGCTGCCGCCAGCCTCTTACCCGTCCTGGACCTGGAGCGGTCCAATGCTGGATCCAAATCCGTGTTGAAGTCCCCCCCCATTATCAAGCTCCCTGCCTCCAGGTCCGGAATCTGGCCCAACATGCGCCGCATAAATCCGGCATCGTCCCAATTCGGGGCATAGACATTCACTAATACCACCCGCACCCCCTGCAGCTTACCACTCACCATCACATACCTACCTCCATTATCTGCCACGATGTTCAGCGCCTCGAACGACACCCGCTTCCCCACCAAAATTGCCACCCCTCGATTCTTTGCATCCAACCCCGAGTGGAAAACCTGCCCTACCCACCCCTTTCTCAGCCCAACCTGATCTGACACCCTCAAATGCGTCTCCTGGAGCATAACCACATCTGCCTTCAGTCCCTTCAGGTGCGCGAACACACGGGCCCTCTTGACCGGCCCGTTCAGGCCTCTCACATTCCAAGTTATCAGCCGGATCAGGGGGCTTCCCCCCCCCCCACCGATTAGCCATCCCCTTTTTCTAGGCCAGCCACGTGCCAGCGCCTCCCGCACTCTCCTTTCCCCCCAGCGGCAGACCCCCGCCCCGACTCTCTCTCCGAGCTCCAGCTCCTCTTTGGCCAATGCAGCAGCAACCCAGTTCCCCCCTCTCCCCCGAGTTAAAGAAACAATCACAGTAATTAGATTTAAAGTGAGACATCAGAGTTCAGGTGTAGCAAAAACATTTGGTCTCATTTTAATATAGTCTGGAAGTCAAGAGTTAAAGCAATTGTGAGCAGTTAGCACAGCAATAAAGACCACAAAATCCTAAAAGGGGTTGGTGTAAAATCCTGGAGGAGTTTTTAAAACTGCAGCAGAAACTTGGGCCAAAAACGTTTGTTGGGACTTCCGGTGGCGGCTACGAAGGAGTAAGTCGCACATTTGGTGGCTCCCGCTCTGGTCGCACTTTTGGATCTTTTCCCCTGATCTTTTAACGGACTTGAATTGTAGAAAAGATGCCAGTGGCAATTCTCTACTGAACCCACACTTTGCTGCATGGATAAAAGGACTAGAAGTGTTCGTAAGCATAGAAATAAGAAGACAGAGAAGACTTGGGTTGTAGTTGCAGCAGGCGACAGCATGGCGGAGGAGCAAACTTCTGGCTTGTCGACCCAGCAGTCTATGGAGCAGTTGATGCATGTCATCCAGGAGGGCTTTGCTACGCAGAAACGGGACTGCTTGGACCCAATAAAAGCATTGGTTGAGCGGCTGGAGCTCAGGTTGGATGCCCAGGATTTGGCGATCCAGAAGGTGGAGAAGGCGCTGGCTGAGCAGGAGGAGCATCAGACCGCGGTGGAGCTGGAGGTGGGGATGCTGAGAGACCAAAAAGAAGTTTCTGGAGAAGATGGAGGACCTAGAGAATAGGTCCCGCCGGCAGACCCTAAGAATTGTCAGGCTCCCGGAGGGGTCCGTAGGAACGGACGCTGGGGCATATGTCGCAGGCATGTTTGAGAAGCTGCTGGGAGATGGGTCTTTCTCCCGGTGGATACGGCTCACAGAGCACCTGTGAAGAAGCCGCGAATGGTAGATCCCCCGAGGGCAACGGTGGTGAGATTCCACAGGTTCTCGGATAAGGAGCGTATTCTGCAATGGGCCAAGCAGACACGGAGCTTTAAGTGGGTTCTCATTTTGCTTGGAACCAGCAGTAGAACTGGGTGAGTTTAGGTTTTCATTTGCACTGTTGGGGGATGGTGGTGGGCTAGTTTTACTCTCGGTGTTTTTCTGTTGGACAATTGTGTGGGGATTGTTTGATGTTGGAGTTTGTTTGCATGAGCGGGGTGGGTGGGTGGGGAGGGAACAATAGGTGGGAGACTATCTGGCGCCAGGGATGGGGGCCACCAAGCTAGCTGGGTGAGCAAGCTCTCAGAAGCGCAGTGGGGGGGGGGTGCATATGTTTGGTTTAGGAAAGGGATTGGGTTATAGGGTGTTGTTGCTGGGGGAGGGGGGGGGATGTTCTGCTGGTGAGGGAGGGACTTGGGCTGAGGGACAGAGAGGAGGTCGGGGGCTGCCTGGGGATGGACCGGTGGAGGCACGGACCACGGGCTGGTGGCGGGCCTAAAAAAGGGGATGACTGATCGGCAGGTGGGGGAGGGGGGCAATGAGCCCCCCAACTAGGCTGATCACCTGGAATGTTCGAGGGTTAAATGGGCCGACCAAAAGGGCACGTGTGTTCGCGCATTGGAGGGGATTGAAGGCGGACGTGGTGATGTTGCAGGCAACGCACCTTAAGATAACGGACCAGGTTAGACTGAGGAAAGGCTGGGTCAGCCAGGTGTTTCACTCGGGACTAGATTCAAAGACTAGAGGGGTCGTGATCCTGATCAATAAGCGGGTGGTGTTTGAGGCGGGTAGAACAGTCTCAGAGGTGGGAGGTCAGTATATTATGGTCAGTGGGAAACTGGAGGGAGAGCAGGTGGTATTAGTGAATGGTAATGCGCCAAATTGGGATGATGTGGAGTTTATAAAGAGGATGCTGGGAAGATACCGGATCTGGACTCGCACAGGTTGGTCATGGGAGGGGACTTCAATACAGTTATGGACCCGGGCTTAGACCGGTCAAGCTCGAAAACGGGCAGGGTGCCAGAAATAGCAAAGGAACTAAGAGGGTTCATGGAGCTGATGGGGGGGGGTGGATCCATGGAGGTTTGGGCAGCCAAGGACGAAGGAGTTCTCCTTCTACTCACACATGCATAAAGTGTACTCCCGGATTGATTTCTATATTTTGAGCCGGGTCTTTCTGGCTGGGGTAGTGGACACGGGGTACTCGGCGATCACAATCTCAGACCATGCTCCGCACTGGGTTGACCTGCAGATTTGTAAAGACAGTAATCAGCGCCCGCACTGGAGGTTAGATGTGGGACTTTTGGCGGATGAAGGGGTGTGCAAGCGGCTGAGGAAATGCATTCAGAACTACCTGCATGTCAATGACACGGGGGAAACTTCGGCAGCGGTGGTTTAGGAAGCATTGAAGGCGGTGGTAAGGGGGAAGCTGATCTCGATCCGGGCTCATAAGGTTGGCAGGGCAGAGACGGACAGACTGGTAAAAGAGATATTACAGATCGATAGGACGTAAGCGGAGACCCCAGAGGCAGGGCTCCTGAGGAAACGGCGGAGGCTGCAGACGGAGTTTAGCTTGCTGACCACAGGGAGGGCGGTGGAGCAGCTGAGAAAGGCAAGGGGGGGGCGATTTATGAACATGGGGAGAAGGCCAGCAGAATGCTTGCACAGCAGCTTAGGAAGAGGGAGACAGGTAGGGAGATAGGGAAAGTAAAGGACGGAGATGGGAACCGGGTTGGTGATTCAGTCGGGGTGAATAAGGCATTTAGAGATTTTTACAGCAGGCTGTACAGGTCGGAACCCCCTACGGGGCCGGAGGGGATGAGGCGCTTCTTGGAGGGGCTGAATTTCCCAACGGTGGACGGAGAGTGGGTAGAAGGGCTGGGGCCCCAATTGGGCTGGAAGAGATAGTGGAGGGCTTGAAGGCCATGCAGGCGGGTAAGGCCCCGGGTCCGGACGGGTGCCCAGTGGAGTTCTACAAAACGTTCTCGGGGATACTGGGGCCAGTGTTGTTGAGGATGTTCAATGAGGCAAGGGAAAGAGCGATGCTGCCCCCGGCAATGTCATAGGCAATGATTTCGCTGATTCTTAAGCGGGACAAGAACCCGGAGCTGTGTGGGTCCTACAGGCCGATCTCCCTGTTGAATGTGGATGCCAAGTTGCTGGGCAAAATCTTGTCCTCTAGGATTGAGGACTGTGTTCCGGGCATTATTGGGGAGGACCAGACGGGGTTGTTAAGGGTAGGCAGTTGGTGGCCAATGTAAGAAGGCTGTTAAATGTGATCATGAAGTTAGGGAGGTTGAGGTAGTGATCGCAATGGATGCAGAAAAGGCTTTTGATCGGGTAGAATGGGACTATCTGTGGGAGGTACTGGGACGGTTCGGATTTGGGTGGGGTTTTATTGACTTGGTCAGGTTACTGTATCAGGCTCCGGTGGCAAGTATGCGGACGAACAGGACAACTTCGGACTACTTTAGACTGCACCGGGGGATGAGTCAGGGATGCCCTCTCTCCCCACTGTTGTTTGCGCTAGCTATAGAACCGTTGGCAATTGCTCGGAGAGCCTCGAGGGGCTGGAGAGGACTGGTCCGGGGGGGTGGGGGGGGGGGAGATGGAGCACAGGGTTTCGCTCTATGCGGATGATCTGCTTCTGTACGTTTCGGACCCAGCAGAGGGGACGCTCTTCCGTTGTCGCTGGCAGGGAGGGTGCAAACGGTGAAAATGACGGGCCTCCCGAAGTTCCTATTTGTATTTCAATGTCTCCCCATTTTTATTCCGTGGTCCTTTTTTAAGCGGGTCAACAGGGTGATCATGGGCTTCGTCTGGGCGGGCAAGACCCCGCGGGTAAGGAAGGTAATGCTCAAACGGTGCCGGGGAGAGGGCGGGCTGGCGCTGCCAAATTTTAGTAATTATTACTGGGCGGCTAACATAACCATGATCTGGAAGTGGGTGGTGGGGGAGGAGTCGGCGTGGGTGCATATGCAGGCGGCTTCTTGTAAGGGCACCAGTCTGGGGGCGTTGGTAACTGCGCCTCTGCCGTTCCCGCCGGCACGGTACTCCACCAGTCCAGTGGTGGTGGCGGCCCTGAGAGTTTGGGGCCAGTGGAGGCGGCATGTGGGAGCAGTGGGAGCATCGGTCTGGGCCCCAATTTGTGATAACCACGCCCCTGGTTTGCCCCGGGGAGTATGGACGGGGGGTTCCGGGTATGGCGGAGAGCGGGGATTGAGAGGATGGGATTAGGTTCATGGAGGGGAGCTTTCCGAGTATGAGGGTGTTGGAGGAAAAGTTTGGGCTGGCGAGGGGAAACAAATTCAGATACTTGCAGGTGCAGGACTTCCTTCGTAAACAGGTGGCAACCTTCCCTCTCTTACCGCCGAGGAGGGTAGTTTGAGCAGGACAGGGTAGTTTCCAGAGGGTGGGTAGGGGAGGGGAGCGTTTCGGACATCTATAAGGAGCTTTTGGGGTCGGAGGAGACACAGACCGAGGAGCTGAAGTGTAAGTGGGAGGAGGAGCTGGGAGGTGAGATAGAGGATGTTTTATGGGCAGACGCGTTGAGTAGAGTCAGCGCATCTGCAACATGTGCCAGGCTCAGCCTGATACAATTTAAGGTTGTGCACCGGGCTCACATGACAGTGGCCCGGATGAGCAGATTCTTTGGGGTGGACGACAGGTGCACAAAATGCGCGGGAGGACCAGCGAACCACGTCCACATGTTTTGGACATGTCCAAAGCTTCGGGGATTTTGGCTGGGGTTTGCGGATGTCATGTCCAAGGTTTTAAAAACAAGGGTGGCGCTGAGTCCGGAGGTGGCGATTTTCGGGGTGTCGGAAGTTCTGGGAATCCAGGAGGAGAAAGAGGCAGACGTTCTGGCCTTTGTTTCCCTGGTAGCCCGGAGACGGATACTATTAGCCTGGAGGGACCCAAAGCCCCCGAAGTCGGAGACCTGGCTATCAGACATGGCTAGCTTTCTCTGTATGGGAAAAATTAAGTTCGCCTTGAGAGGGTCACTGTTAGGGTTAACCCGGAGGTGGCAACCGTTCATCGATTTCCTTGCGGAAAATTAATCGTCAGCGAGGGGGGGGGGGGGGGGAAGTAGTTTAGGTTAGTGTAGGGAAGTAATAAGGGTGGAACCTGTACGAAAGGTAAAACGTTTTTTGCACTATGTTTATAGTTTCATGCATCTTGTCTATTTTATTGTTGTTTCTATACCAAAATTACCTCAATAAAATGTTTATTAAAAAAAAAGTTTACAAAACGTGGACACTGGATTTTGGAATGCAAACCACAAAGAGAAAGCATTATTATGAGAGAAGATTTTATGGGTTTTGGGAGCGGAGTATGGAAACTCTGATGTGATCATCCTCTGTGGGGATTCTGAGGAAAAATCCACAAACATATGGGAGTGGGTGCACTTGACCACAGTCATCTTATGTGCTTAAAAGGGACTTTGTGGGCGGGATTCACCAACCCCCCCCGCAGGGTCGGAGAATCCTTGGGGGGGGGGGGGGGGGGCGGCGTGGATCCCGCCCCGCCACCCCAACACCGGCTGCCGTATTCTTCGGTGCTGTTTTTCGGGCGGGGGCGGGATTCCCACCACGCCAGTCGGGGGCCATTGGCAGCGGCCTCCGCGGCAATTCTCCAGGCCCCGATGGACCGAGAGGCCGTCCATTTTTGGCCAGTCCCACCGGCGTGAATCACTCAACTCACGCACCGGCGGGACCTGGCAGGTGAGTATGCATGGACGGGGAGGCGCGGGGGAGATCCGACCCCGGCGGGGGGAGGGGAGGCAAGGTGGCCTGGACCGCGATAGGGGCAGCCTTGTTCCATGGGGGCACTTCTTTCTTCCGCGCCGGCCCCTGTAGGGCTCCCCATGGCCGGCGTGGAGAACAGAACCCCCCGCGTGTGCGGCAAAATACGCCAGCTGGTCTGCGCATGCGCGGAATCACGCCGGCTGTTCCGCACATATGCGAGATCACACTGACCCTTCGCCGCATGTGCAAACTCGCGCTGTCCCTTCGCCACCGGCTGGAGCGACGCCAACCCCTCCGCTGTCCACCTAGCCCCTGAAAATGCGGGGAAATCTGCACTTTCGGGAGCTGTTGATGCCGGAGTGGTTGGCGCCGGTTTTCCCGCCGGCGTGGGGACTTTGTCCCGAGAAGGGAGAATCCCGGCCTGTGTGTTAAAGAGACCATTGCAGATTAAGATGTACTTTGTAATTTGTGTTAATCATAAAACCTGTGTGTAGTTGTTAAGTTATTTTTAAGTATTTCTTTATTCTCCTCCTTTTTCACATTTTCTCCCAAATTACACCCACCAACAATAAACAATAATCAGTAACAAATATGTCAATCCCCATATCAATAACAACGATCCCATCCTCCCACCAAACCTCAAACATTAGCCCGCATGTTCACACAAACAAATGACAAAAAGGAATCAGGAATCACCCATAGTCACCATCAACACACACCGTCCCCTCCCCCCAACCCCCACAACTAATGTTTGATGTTATCCAGTTCTTGAAAGTGCATGATGAATAATGCCCATGAATTGTAGAATCTCTCCATCCTTCCCCTCAGTTCAAACTTAACCTTCTCAATAGTCAAGAATTCCAACAAGTCCCCCCCCGCCACGCCAGGGCACAGGGTGGAGAGGCTGATCTCCATCCCATCAGGATCCGCCTTCGGGCGATCAACGGGGCAAAGGCTACAACATCTGCCTCCGCACCTGTTTCCAATCCTGGTTGGTCCGACACCACGAATATGGCCACCCGGGGGCCCCGGACCAGTTTCACGTGCACCACTTTAGAAATTACCCTCAAAACCTCCTTCCAGTAATCCTCTAGCTTTGGACAGGACCAAAACATATGAACGTGATTAGTGGGCTCCCCCCCCGCAATGTTCACACACATCTTCTACTCCTTCAAAGAATCGGCTCATCCTCGCCCTCGTGAGGTGTGCTCTGTATACCACCTTCAGCTGGTATCAGCCCCAACCTCGCGCACGAGGTGGAGGCATTCATTCTCCGGAGCACCTCACACCAGAACCCATCCTCCATATCAGGAGTATTGCATTATCATCCAACTTTTCATGCTCAGTAAAGTTTCATCTTGTTGTTAAAATTAATCAATGGTCCTGTGACTCCGTCCCTCCACATTTTGTTAAAAAAAGTGAACGTTATAGTATTTTGAGCCAGGGTTCCATTCTGGGATCTTCCCGTGCAGTTATATCAACTGCAATCATAACAACAATCCTAACCTCTCCAATCTATCTTCATAACTGAACTTTCTCATCCCAAAACTATCCTCATGCATCTTGCAAAGCATCCTTCTAAAGTGTAGTGCTCAGAACTGGACGCAATATCCCAGCTAAGGCCAAACTAGTGTCTGAGACAGATTCAATATAATCTCTAAAATGAAAGCAAAATACTTCGGATGCTGGAAAACTGAAAGAAAAAGAGAAAATGCTTGATAAACTCAGCAACTCTGACAGCTTCTGTGGAGAGATACACAGACTTAATGTTTTGAGTCCATGTGACTCTGCATCGGAGTTCTGCAGAGTCTTATTGACTCCACAGATGCTGCCAACCTGCAGAGTTCATCAAGCATTTGCTGTTTTTATTTCAATATAATCTCTTTGTTTTTGTTCTCTGTGCCTCTCTTGATAAAGGCTAGGATACAGTAAGTTTTATTCACCATTCTCTCAACCTATCCTGAACCTTCCATGATTTATGCACATATATGCCCAGGTCCCTCGACTCCTATATGTTTTTTAAGAGTATACTTTATTTTTATGTTGTCGCTCCATGTTCTTCCTACCAAAATGAATCACTTCACATTTTGATGATGTGAACTTCTCGGTTCCTGTCACTCAGCCAATTAAGATTCCATGTTGCTAATGCCCCTTTTATTCCATGACTTTGTTTACAGGTCCTCTGTGGGGCACTATACCAAGTGTCTTTCTCAATTCCATGTACACAACATCTAGCATTGCCATCGTCAACCCCTTCTGCTATGTCTCCAAAAATCTCCAGCAAGTTAGTTTACAAAATGTTCCCTGAATAAATTGTCACGAGCTAGTTAGAAGAGGTAAACTGGCTCCCTAGGTGGCATGGTGGTGCAGTAGTTTAAAAAATATATATATTAAAGTTTTTTAACACAATTTTTCTCCCTTACAAACAATAACCCCCCCCGCCCCCTAACAAAAAAAACCAAACGAGAAATCGCGCAGAGCAAGATATATACATGGCAAAATGATATATTTACACAGCTTTGTACACTGGCCCTCACCCGTACGTGCCAGTTTCCCCAACCCTTCATGTTATCTCTTGGTCATCCACCCTCCCAGGCAGTCCCCCCTCTCCCCCCCCTCCCAGGACGTGTGTGTCTCCCCCCGCCCCCCCCCAAGGTTGCTGCTGCTGACCGACCTTCCTCTAACGCTCCGCGAGATAGTCTAGGAACGGTTGCCACCGCCTGTAGAACCCCTGCGCAAACCCTCTCAAGGCGAACTTAATCCTCTCCAACTTTATGAACCCAGCCATATCATTTATCCAGGCCTCCAGGCTGGGGGCCTTCGCCTCCTTCCACATTAGCAAGATCCTTCGACAGGCCACTAGGCAAAGGCCAGAATGCCGGCCTCTTTCGCCTCCTGCACTCCCGGTTCGTCCACTACTCCAAATATTGCTAGCCCCCAGCTTGGCTTGACCCGGACTTTCACCATCTGAGATATTGCTCCCGCCACTCCTCTCCAGAACCCCTCCAGTGCTGGGCATGACCAAAACATATGGACATGGTTCGCCGGGCTCCCTGAGCACCTTCCACATCTGTCCTCTACCCCAAAGAACCTACTCAACCTCACCCCAGTCAAGTGCGCTCTGTGGACCACCTTAAATTGTATCAGGCTGAGCCTGGCACACGAGGAGGAGGAATTAACCTTACCTAGGGCAACAGCCCACAGACTTTCCTCGATCTCCTCCCCCAGCTCCTCCTCCCATTTACCCTTCAACTCTTCTGCCAGCGCTTCCCCCTCTTCTTTCAACTCCTGGTGTATTTCCGACACCTTGCCCTCCCCGAACCATACACCCGAGATCACCCTATCTTGAACTTCTTGTGCCGGGAGCAACGGGAATTCCCTCACCTGTCGCCTCACAAAAGCCCTCACCTGCATATATCTAAAGGCATTTCCCGGGGGTTCGGTGGTGCAGTAGTTAGCATTGCTGCCTCACGGCGCCGAGGATCTGGGTTCGATCCTGGCCCCGGGTCACTGTCCGTGTGGAGTTTGCACATTCTCCCTGTGTCTGCGTGGGTTTCACCCCCACAACCCAAACATGTGCAGGGTAGGTGCATTGGCACGTTAAATTGCCGCATAATTGGAATTTTAAAAAAATTAATAAAAAACTGTCTCCCCTCTATTCAACCTCCTCAGTTGATCACAACCAAGGTATAGGTTTCTTTTTCACGAGGGTATGACTTTTCAAAATCAGAATGTATTTAACTATTTAAGCTGCGGGCAAATAGGAGCCAGTCAAACAAGGATTTCCTGAGGAAAAGAAAGAGAAATGTATTTACTATTAAACCCAAGAAAAATAATAAAATTGCGACATAAAAATAATAAAAATTTGGCCCTCATACAATAATTCAGGGCCACAAACACACACATCTCAGAAGTAATGGGATTTATACTGTCCGATTTTTAAAAAAGGTAAAAGAACACATGGTTGAATGTCTTTTGATTGTCCTCCAAGCATCGATTTTAAACACTGCAGCTGATTTGAGTTAGCTGGTTTCTTCGATGTGGTCAAATTAAAAAACGTTGCAATTATTATGAGATCTCTGGTCACTGGTAGGTTTCAGGTA
The DNA here is from genome assembly GCF_047496885.1 of Scyliorhinus torazame. Taxonomy (NCBI): domain Eukaryota; kingdom Metazoa; phylum Chordata; class Chondrichthyes; order Carcharhiniformes; family Scyliorhinidae; genus Scyliorhinus; species Scyliorhinus torazame. Next base: position 79,491,725 of record NC_092725.1, on the reverse strand, counting down.
GAATTGGTTTCTCAAACTGGATGACATGCTTATTCCAAAAGAGAAAGAAGGAGAGACAGCAACCATCTGCCTGTTTCCTCTGCTGATGACTTTCTTAACACTAACATTACTACTACCCCAGTCTATATTCAGGTTGTTAAAGTCCCCTATTACAACTACTCTATAACATTTGCAACTCTTTATAATTTCCTTGCAAATTTGTTCCTCTACTTTCTTCCCACTAGTTGGTGGCTGATAAGACTACACCAACCAATGCAGCTTTTTTGTTCCAAACATTGAACTAGATAGATTCAGTCCTTTACCTCTCTGGGACATCCTCTTTCTCCAGCACTGCAAGGTTTTCCTTAATCAATACTACCACCATACCCATTTTCTTCCTTTCACATTTTGCCTGAATATCTGGTATCCAGGAATATGTAACATCTAGTTTTGTCCTTCTTTGAGTCAGATCTCTGTTATAATTACATAAGCATATTTCCACCTGGCAATCTGCATCTTTAATTCACCAATCCTATTTGCCACACTGCATTCACATACATACAAAATAACCCTGATTTAGACTTCATTACTTTCTCCCTTACTTTGACCCCACCCATTAACTTTCTATTCCGTATTCTAGTGCTATATATTTCTCAGAGTATATTGTGCACCTTGGAATTCCTCTCTGATATTATCCCCTGGTTTCAGGGCTGAATACTGGCTAGAGAGTGGGATGCACTCAGGGGACTCCTGTACTACAAGCCTGTTGCTTTTTTACTGTCTGGTGGTCACATGCTCCCTCTCTCCCTGCATATTTTTTGAGTTGAGGGGTGACCACATCAAAAAATGTGCTGGATCAAGTGTCAATCGGAGAAAATTTAAATAACAGTGATCACCTTTTCCAAGTTAGTTTAAATTATCCCCAATAACACAGTCCCAGCTCGATTTAGGAGCAACCTATTTGGCCTGTAGAGACCGTATTTTCCTCAGAGCCAGTCCCAATGTCTGAAGAATCTGAAGTCCTCCCTCCTGCATCATCTTTCCAGCATGCATTCATCTGCTTTATCCTCCTATTACTATATTAACTTGCTTGTGGTACAGGGAATATTCCAGAGATTACTACTTTTGACATCTTGCCTGCTAATTTCCTAATTTAGGCCCCTAAATTCTGACTGCAGGACCATATCCCTCTTTCTGCCTATGTTGTTTATATTGATAGGGCTGCTGGCTGTACATCTTCCCCTTTCAGGGTGTTCTGCAGTGGCATCTTAATCCTGGTACCAGGGAAGAAACATAGCAGCCTGAATTCACGGCTGTGGCCTCAGAAATGCTGGCCTATTCTCCTCACCATCAAATCATCTATCCTGATTGCCTGCCAGTCTTCCTTTTATTCCCCTGTATAGCTGAGCCACCCCTGGTGCCAAGGACTCAGCACTGGCTGCACTCGAGGAATGAACTGTAATTCTTACCAGCATTCATAGAACATAGAACATTACAGCGCAGTACAGGCCCTTCGGCCCTCGATGTTGCGCCGACCTGTGAAACCACTCTAAAACCCATCTACACTATTCCCTTATCATCCATGGGGCTGAACACTGGTTAAGAGTGGGATGCACTCAGGGGACTCTTGTACTACAAGCTTGTTGCTATTTGACTGTCTGCTGGTCACATCTTCACTCTCTCCCTGCATATTTTTTAAGTTGTGGGGTGACCACATCAATACGTGTGCGGTCCACAAAGGTCCCAACCTCACAGGTGCACTGCAGTGGCACCAATCACCACTAGAGTCCTGAAACTTGAGATGTGCACTCTAAAGTTGGAACAACCCTCCAATTTCTCTATTTACTAATAACCGTGTTACTGCTAATAACCCTTACTACTGATAATAAACGTTACTCTCATTAATGAACCATATTAATACTGATAAACTCTACCAATACTTAATGCATCTTTGTAATGGTAATACATTTTTAAAATCGAAGTTAAGACTCACCAGCTCCTCACTTGTTACTTGTCAATAATAGTTAACCTTTTACTGCTTGTTAAACACTCAGTTGTTTATGTTCAGTCCCTAAGCAGCAATACTCACCAGCCAAACAACTTACAACATTCCTGTCACGTCACCGTTCACCTTTCTTTCAAACAGGTCCACTCTGGGACTTCTCTCCCTCTCTCCCTGATGGCAAATGTTGTAGGCTCTGAGTCCTTGGGCTTTATTTGTCCACTCCCAGTTTGTGGTTCTTCTGCAGGTTTGCTCCTTTCTCCAGCAAGGTAAGTGCTCACATGTGGCTAGCAGAATAATGCTGACAGTGCGGGCTGAATTCCCATTCAAGCTGAGGTGGACTTGGGATTTGCCTACTTGCCCTACCTCTACGAGTGGAAAGCAACGGCAAACTACCACTAACAAAATGCAAGGAAAGTGGCTTGGGATGAAGCATCAGCAGGTAATAAACCAAGGATGTTGCCTTCGGGCAAAGCACTCGTGGCGTGAGAGTTTTTAAATGGTTCTTTAGATCGCTCTTTACAGTTTACCTCCTTCAGTATTCTTGAACTTAATGTTTTTAAGTGAATATGGGTTGATCCTAAGAATCACTGTTTGAAAATGAGCGCAGCAATCAAACTTACACAGACAATCAAATAGTATTACTCCTGCTTACACAGTTAAGCAGCTATACAGCTGTAGGTGTTTTTTAAGGCAGGGTAGCACGGGCAGCACGGTAGCAAATGGTAAGCACTGTTGCTTCACAGCTCCAGGGTCCCAGGTTCGATTCCAGGCTTGGGTCACTGTCTGTGCAGAGTCTGCACGTTCTCCCGGTGTCTGTGTGGGTTTCCTCCGGGTGCTCCGGTTTCCTCCCACAATTCCCGAAAGATGTGCTGTTAGGTAATTTGGACATTCTGAATTCTCCCTCTGTTCACCCAAACAGACGCCAGAATGTGGCGACTAGGGACTTTTCACGGTAACTTATTTGTGACAATAAAGATTATTATAAAAGGGCTTTTTAAAGAAATTATAGTGAGAACAAAGGCTGTGTACTGCCTGTCCGGTTCTGTCAATGAAACAGTATAACCTATGCAGGCAAGAAAGTAAAATCAGGCAAGGAATCTATCTGGTAAAGTCAAAAGAGCAATCAAGAGATAGCTACAAATGCAGCAAGGGCCCACTCAATACCATTATAGTAGCACAAGAATCTTTATGCTCACAAGTCCACATATTGATATTCCTCACTCTCCACTGTCTGAAGATATATGATACTGAACAAACATTCTCTCCAGAATATGATTAGTGATCTGCTGAATCGTCATTGATACAACGATTTTAAAGACAGTGAGACAATTTTTCATAAATAAGAAGGATGTTCTGTAAGCTTTGTTTGGTAGTGTTACCAATTGTAGTAGCAAAATGGCAGATGACTCAGATACTTTATTTTACTAGTTAGATTCAATGCTACTGGTTATTTTGAGATGTTATTGAGTTAACATGAATTACCCCAGTAAAGTGCTTGGTACCTGGAGGGATCCAATTAAGCAGCTGTGTGAGATGCAGAGTTAAATGGTAACTTTCATTGCGCTGCAATACTATAATTTAGATATATGTATTTCGCTAGCATTAGAAAGAAGTCACTTGCACTTTGTACTTGACTCTGAGGAAAAACAACCACCGTGAGCATGTTGATGGAGATGAAGAAGCAAACAGAGACAACCTTTTCAATGCAGGTGACAAGGCCAATGGCTGGCATAGGAATGGGATATGGGTTTGATGCAGAATTTAAACAGGAAGGCCTTCAGTTGGATAAGAGGTGTTAAGGGAGATTTTAAAATGAAGAATGAAAGCACCAGGGAGGTAGATCACTCAGTGTAAAGGATCAGCAGAACAAAAATTGGGAGATATCTGGTAACTAGGGGGGGGCGATTCTCTGAGCCCTAACCGGGCCGGAGAATCGACGCAACCGCGCCACGATGCCCCGACGCACGATTCTCCGAGGTGCGGAGAATCGGCGGCATTTGCTCCGGCGTGCTTTGCCTGGTGCCGCCCGCTGGAATTGGCGGGGTCGTCGATTCTCCGGCCCGGATGAGCCGAGCGGCCGCGCCGATACGACAGAATCCCGCCGGCGGCGTTCATCCCTGGTCGCTGCCAGCGGGAACTCTGCGGGAACGGAAGGGGGGGCTCCTTCACCGGGGGGGCCTCCGATGGGGTCTGGCCCGCAATCGGGGCCCACCGATTGGCGGGCCGACCTCTCCCCCCCCCCGGGCCTACTTTCTGGAGCGCCGGCCTCTGAACACCGACTCCATGTTGCGTCGGGGCTGACACGCTAAAGAAGTACCCCGCGCATGCGCAGGTTGGCGCGGCCTAACTGCGCATGCGTGGGTTGGCACGGCGCCCATTTGGCACCGCGAAAGGATGCTGGAGCGGCGTGATGCCTATGGGGGCCAGAATCGGTCGTACCAGGGCCCGGTTCGCGCCATCGTGTTACACTTGGGCTCCATATCAGAGAATCGGCCCAGAGAACTTTAAAGACGAGGTGGAGTAGAAAAGTGAATTTGGTGCTGGACTAGTCAGGGACCAAGATGTAGACTGTCAGCAATAGCAGCTAAGATAGGGGATATGAAGGAACATTTAGTCTATTAGATCTATTTTGATGAAGGGAAAGGATTTTGGTCAGGCCCAGGATGTTGATCGACTTATCTAAGATTGTGATTGTTGATTGAGAGAGCCCTGTTTTCAAGGAAACTGGCTTCTCTTTGCACAGAGAGTACTGGTAATTGTTGATCGCCCGAGGGGTTCAAAAAAGAGAAGTGGAGAGGAGATTTCAGAGAAATTCCTGTTTAAACGGTATCATTAAATCCTGACCTAGCTCCCCAAACGTCATCTCCAGGGGAAGTCAATGAAAGCGAGCAGTTATCACATTCTCGGTTAAATAAACACAGTCAATTTAGGTCTTCCTCTACATTATGTACTCCAAGTTCATGTATTAAATCATGCTTTGAAAACAAAAAATACAACTTTTAAAATATGTTTTATTTCAGGTTTATAAACAGAATCACAATGTTTATTTTACTGTGGTTGGTAAAGATTGGTGGTGATTCATTCAAAATCTCAGAAGAAGTGGTGATCTAATCTTGGCAGATCAAAGCTGGGATTAAACAATAACAACTTAGAGAGCACCTCTAACATAATAAAATATCCCAAGTTGCTTCATGGGAACGTTTTGAAAAAAAGTAGGACACCAAGCCACGTAAGGAGATGTTAGGTCAGATAGTCAAATGCTTAGTCATGACTAAAATGGCAGCTCAATGTTCCGGGATACAGATGGACCAGGAGATAGGAGAGGAGGGGAAGTTGCGTTTTTGATTAGGGACAACATCACAGCAGTACAGAGAGAGGATATATCCAAGGGTTTGCCCACTATTGTGGATAGCACAATTGCTTCACAGCTTCAGGGTCCCAGGTTCGATTCCGGCTTGGGTCACCGTCTGTGCGGAGTCTGCACATCCTCCCGGTGTGTGCGTGGGTTTCCTCCGGGTGCTCCGGTTTCCTCCCACAGTCCAAAGATGTGCAGGTTAGGTGGATTGGCCATGATAAATTGCCCTTAGTGTCCAAAATTGCCCTTAGTGTTGGGTGGGGTTACTGGGTTATGGGGATCGGGTGGAGGTGTTGACCTTGGGTAGGGTGCTCTTACCAAGAGCTGGTGCAGTCTCGATGGGCCGAATGGCCTCCTTCTGCACTGTAAATTCTATGTTATGTTAAGAAGGGTGAGATCACTTTGATAGGACTGTACTATAGGCCCCCAAATAGTCAGAGGGAAATTGAGAAGCGAATATGTAAGGAGATTACAGATAGCTGCTGGAAATATAGGGTGGTAATAGTAGGGGACGTTAACTTTCCCAACATTAACTAGGACAGCCATAGCACTTGGATGGTTTGGATGGAGAAAAATTTGTTGAGTGTATTCAGGAGGAATTCCTCATTCAATATGTGGATGGCCCGACTAGAGAGGCAGCAATCCTTGACCTCCTCTTGGGGAGTAAGGAAGGGCAGGTGACAGAAGTGTTAGTGAGGGCTCACTTTGGGACCAGTGACCAGAATTCCATTACTTTTAAGATAGCTATGGAGAATGATAGTTCCGGCCCAAAAGTTAAAATTCTAATTTGGGGAAAGGCCAATTATGATGATATTAGGCGGGAACTTTCAAAAGTTGATTGAGGGGCCCTGTTTACAGACAAGGGGACAGCTGGTAAGTGGGAGTCTTTCAAAAGTGTGTTAACTAGGGTAAAGGGTAAGCGCATTCCTCTTAAGAGTGAAGGGTAAGGCTGGTAGAAGTAGGGAACCCTGGATGGCTCAGGATATTAAGGCCATGGTCAAAAGGAAGAACATAGAACATAGAACAATACAGCGCAGTACAGGCCCTTCGGCCCACGATGTTGCACCAAAACAAAAGCCATCTGACCTACACTATGCCATTATCATCCATATGTTTATCCAATAAACTTTTAAATGCCCTCAATGTTGGCGAGTTCACTACTATAGAACATAGAACAAAACATAGAAGAAGGAGGCACATGACATGCATAGGCAGCTGGGATCAAGTGGATCCCATGAAGAGTATAGGGCATGTCAGAGTAGAGTTAAGAGAGAAATCAGGAGGGCAAAAGGGGACATGAGATTGTCTTGGCAGATAAGGCAAAGGAAAATCCAAAGGGCTTTTACAGATACAAAAAGGGCAAAAGGGTGACTAGGGAGAGGGTAGGGCTTCATAAGGATAAACAGGGTCATCTATGTGCAGATCCACAAGGGATTGGAGAGGTCCTAAATGAATATTTATTGTCAGTATTTACTGTTGAGAAAGTCACGAATGTTAGGGAAATTGGGAAATAAAAAGTGATGACTTGAGGAGTGTATATATTACAGAGAAAGAGGTGCTGCAGGTATTAAAGCATATGAAGATAGACAAATCCCCGGGACCTGATGAAATGTATCCCAGGACGTTGTGGGAGGCTAGGGAGGAAATTGCCGGCCCCCTAGCTGAGATATTTAAATCATCGACAGCCACAGGAGAGTGGCTGAAGATTGGAGTGTAGCAAATGTTGTGCCCTTGTTTAAGAAGTGCTGTAGGGATAAGCCCGGGAACTACCGACCGGTGAGTCTTACCTCTGTGGTGGGTAAGCTGTTGGAAGGTATTCTGAGGGACAGGATCTACAGGCATTTAGACAGGCAAGGGCTAATTAGGGAAAGTCAGCATGGCTTTGTAAGAGGAAAGTCATGTCTCACAAACTTGATTGAGTTTTTTGAAGGGGTAACCAAGAAGGTAGATGAGGGCAGTGCGGTCGTCGTTGCCTACATGGACTTCAGCAAGGCCTTTGACAAGGTACCGCATGGTAGGTTGTTGCAAAAGGGTAAATCTCACGGAATCCAGGGCGAGGTAGCCAATTGGATACAAAATTGGCTTGGCGACCGAAGCCAAAGGGTGGTTGTGGAGGGTTGTTTTTCAAACTGGAGGCCTGTGACCAGCAGTGTGCCTCAGGGATCGATGCTGGGTCCACTGTTATTTGTGATAAATATTAATGATTTGGATGAGAATGTAGGTGGCATGGTTAGTAAGTTTGCAGATGACACCAAGATTGGAGGCATAGTGAATAGAGAAGAAGGTTATATACGATTGCAACAGGATCTTGACCAATTGGGCCAGTGGGCCGATGAATGGCAGATGGAGTTTAATTTGGATAAATGTGAGGTGATGCATTTTGGTAGATCAAATCAGGGCAGGATCTATTCAGTAAATGGTAGGGAGTTGGGAATAGTTACAGAACAATGAGTTCGAGAAATACAGGCTCATAGCTCCTTGAAGGTGGACAGGGTGGTGAAGAAGGCATTCAACATTCTAGGTCAGAACATTGAACACAGGAGTTGGAAGTCTTGTTGAAGTTGTACAAGACTTTGGTGAGACCACACATGGAATACTGTGTTCAGTTCTGGTCACCCTATTATAGGAAAAATATTGTTAAACTAGGAAGAGTGCAGAAGAGATTTCCAAGGATGCTATCAGGACTTGATGGTCTGAGCTATAAAGAGAGGCTGGATAGGCTGGGACTTTTTCCCTGGAGCATAGGAGGCTCAGGGGTGATCTTATAGAAGTCTATAAAATAATGAGGAGCATCAATAAGGTAGATAGTTGACATCTTTTCCCAAAGGTAGAGGAGTCTAGAACTAGAGGGCATAGGTTTAAGGTGAGAGGAGAGGGATACAACAGAGAACAGAGGGGACATTTCTTCACACAGAGGGTGGTGAGCATCTGGAATGGGCTGCAGAGGCAGTGGTAGAGGCGGGTATAATTCTGTCCTTTAAAAACCAGTTAGACAGTTACATGGGCAGGGCGGGTTTAGAGGGATATGGGCCAAATGCAGGCAAGTGAGACGAGCTTAGTGATAGAAACTGGGCGGCATGGACCAGCTGGCTGAAGGGCCTGTTTCCATGCTGTAAACATCTATGGCTCTATGAAGTGGATTTTAACTTTTTTTAATATTGAGCTTTACAAATAGAGGCATAGAGTATAAAATCAAGGAGGTTATAATGAATCTGTATAAAAGATTGGTTGGTCTCAATTAGCATATTGTGTTCAGTTTTGAGCACCAGGCTTTTGGAAGGATGTGAAGAAATTAAACAGGTTGCAGAAATATTCACAAGAATGCTTCCAAGGATGTGGAACTTCTGTTATGTGCATAGGCTGGGATTGTTCTCCAAGCAGAAGAGCAGATCTTATTTCAGAGGTTTTTGAAATGATGAGGAGTTTGGACAGAGTGATAGGAGAAACTATTCCTGTTGGCAGAAGGATTGAGAATAGAGAGCACTGATTTAAAGTGTGTAGCAAAAGAAGCAACAGCAGCATGAGGAATATCCTTTTTACATAGCGAATGGTTAGGATCTGAAACTGCCAGGGTGTGATGGAGGCAGATTCAATCTTGCCTTTCAAAGGGGAATTGAATAATTATCTGAAGAGGAGAATTCATTCGAGCTATGGGGGGGGGGGGGAATGATGGGGTGTGGGACTAGGTATGCTGCTCTTGCAGAGAGCTGGCACAGTCACAAGGGACTAAATGGTCTCTTTCAGTGCTGAAACAATTCTATGATTCCAAAAGGAATGCCATAAAGTAGACAAGTGAAGTAGCGAAGCTGGGAGTTTCAGAGGGGATATTCTAGAGTTTATCTGAGGTACCGAAAACATCTATTGCAGAATGATCAAAACTGGGGATGCTCAAGAGGCCAGAATCAAATGATCACAGATATCTTGGAGGGCCTCGGAACAGGAGGTGATTACAGAGACAGTGACAGGCGAGGCTATGGAGGAACTTGAAAGCAAAAATGAGAATTTTAAAACCAAAATGTTGCTGGACTAGGAGTCAATGTAGGTCAGCAAGCAGGAGGGTGCAGAATTTTGAGTGACTTCAAGTTTATAAAGTGTAGAATGTGGAAGACCAGCCAGGACGAGAATAGTCAAGTCTAGAAGATTTAAGACTTAACAAAGGTATGAGTGAGGGTTTCAGCAGCTGATGACTGAGGCAGCGGTGTAGTAAGAACATTCTGAGTTGGAAATAGGCAGTCTTAGTGATGGTGTGAGTATGAGGTCAGAAGCTTACCTTGGGATCAAATGTGACACAGATTGTAAACAAACAGGCTTCATCTCAGAATATTATTAGGGAGGGGGATTTAGTCACTAGCCAGAGAACAGAGTTGGGACAGGGACAGAAAGAAAATGGCTTCAGTCGTCCCTATATTTGATTGGAGCAAATTCCTGTTCATACAGTACTGGATGTTGAATAAGCAGTCAGATAATTTAATAACAGTGGAGGAGTCCAGAGAGGTGGTGGTGAGGCAGAGCTTGTCACAAACATACATGTGAAAAGTAACATTGCGCTTATGGCTGATTTTGCAAAAGAGCAGCATATACATGAGAAACAGGGAGGCGCAAGGATTGATCCTTGGGGGACACAAATGAGGGACAGTATAAATGTATTCCCACAACAAGGAGAGCTTGCTTGTGGATATTCCACTGCCTAAATCTGTGAATTTCAGTATATCTGTTGGGATCATGCTCTGGTGGGTCTTCAGGGCCAATGTTTTAGGAAAATGTAAATTAACCTGAAATGATGGCAGGTTTTCTAGTACATTTTACGATCCACCTGGATGCTATACATGGCTGTTCCCACCAGGATGCACCCTGTTAATTATTCTGTGCAAAGTGATGGAGTGGCATACCAGAAGAACAACTTGTTCTTTACTGATGCTGTAATGGAAGTGCTAAGCTCAGCACTGATTTGTGATAGCTGGGTTGCGATGGAGAGCAAGACCAACAGCACGTGCTCAATTCCCACACCGGCTGAGGTTATTCATGAAGGCCCACCTTCTCAACCTTGCCCGAGGTGTGGTGATCCTCAGGTTTGCACTGAGTGCTGAATTTGGTGCTTTTTGAGTGCTATAGTAAGAGTTTGGTGACCGAGGGAGTATAAGGCTTCATTTTTATCTAAAGTTTAGTCTTTCTTTTATTTAGTTAATTAACTTAAAAGTTGCTGTTTGGTTTAGAAGAAGGTGAATTTTCAATAAGCTTTAAACAGGCTTCTACTTGTAGGCACTTGCAGCTGGAGCTTGTTAATTAGTTAATTGGATTAGGCCAGTTTTCAGAGGCTAGATTCACAGTATAAAAGTGATCCCCTACAGTGCAGACTTTGTTTGCACTGAGTGCTGAATTTGGTGCTTTTTGAGTGCTATAGTAAGAGTTTGGTGACCGAGGGAGTGCTGAATTTGGTGCTTTTTGAGTGCTATAGTAAGAGTTTGGTGACTGAGGGAGTGCTGAATTTGGTGCTTTTTGAGTGCTCTTGTAAGAGTTTGGTGACCGAGGGAGTTAGGTGAGGAGGGAGTAAGGGGCTCCTTGCATTTTGTTTCCGACATTTCCGCAAAGAGTGCGAAGAGAGCCAGGAGTTTACAGAAAGTGTAGCTGACTGGGAGCAGAGTCGGAGGGCGGAGATCTAGTTAGTCCACAGGGCAGCTATATTCTGTCAGGTAAGAAGGGATGGAGGCTAGGCCAGTTGCATGCTCCTCCTGTAGGATGTGGGTGGTGAGGGATACCACCGGTGTCCCCGCTGACTATACCTGCGGGAAGTGCACCCAACTTCAGCTCCTCAAAGACCGTGTTAGGGAACTGGAGCTGAAGCTGGATGAACTTCGGATCATCCGGGAGGCAGAGGGGGTGATTGAGAAGAGTTACAAGGAGGTAACCACACCCAAGGTACAGGACAAGAAAAGCTGGGTTACAGTCAGGGGGAAAAAAACAAACAGGCAGACAGTGCAGGGATCCCTCGTGGCCGTTCCCCTTCAAAACAAGTATACCGTTTTGGATGCTGTTGGGGGGGATGACCTACCGGGGGAAGGCCCTAGCGGCCAGGTCTCTGGCACTCAGAAGGGAAGGGGGGAGAATAGAAAAGCAATAGTTGTAGGAGATTCAATGGTTAGGGGAATAGATAGGAGATTCTGTGGTCGCGAGTGAGACTCCCGGAAGGTATGTTGCCTCCCGGGTGCCAGGGCCAGGGATGTCTCGGATCGTGTCTTCAGGATCCTTAAGGGGGAGGGTGAGCAGCCAGAAGTCGTGGTGCACATTGGTACCAACGACATAGGTAGGAAAAGGGGTGTGGAGGTAATAAACAAGTTTAGGAAGTTAGGCTGGAAGTTAAAAGCCAGGACAGACAGAGTTGTCATCTCTGGTTTGTTGCCAGTGCCACGTGATAGCGAGGCTAGGAATAGGGAGAGAGTGCAGTTGAACACGTGGCTGCAGGAATGGTGTAGGAGGGAGGGCTTCAGGTATTTGGATAATTGGAGCGCATTCTGGGGAAGGTGGGACCTGTACAAGCAGGACGGGTTGCATCTGAACCAGAGGGGCACCAATATCCTGGGAGGGAGGTTTTCTAGTACTCTTTGGGAGGGTTTAAACTAATTTGGCAGGGGAATGGGAACCAGATTTGTAGTCCAGCAACTAAGGTAGCCGATATTCAGGACGCCAAAGCATGTAGTGAGGCAGTGGGGAAGGGAACACTGACAAAGGAGAGTACTTGCAGGCACGGAGATGGGTTGAAGTGTGTATACTTCAACGCAAGAAGCATCAGGAATAAGGTGGGTGAACTTAAGGCATGGATCGGTATTTGGGACCACGATGTGGTGGCCATCACGGAAACTTGGATAGAAGAGGGGCAGAAATGGTTGTTGGAGGTCCCTGGTTATAGATGTTTCAATAAGATTAGGGAGGGTGGTAAAAGAGGTGGGGGGTGGCATTATTAATTAGAGATAGTATAACAGCTGCAGAAAGGCAGTTTGAGGAGTATCACCCTATTGAGGTAGTATGGGTTGAAGTCAGAAATAGGAAAGGAGCAGTCACCTTGTTAGGAGTTTTCTATAGGCCCCCCAATAGTAGCAGAGATGTGGAGGAACAGATTGGGAAACAGATTTTGGAAAGGTGCAGAAGTCATAGGGTAGTAGTCATGGGCGACTTTAACTTCCCAAATATTGAGTGGAAACTCTTTAGATCAAATAGTTTGGATGGGGTGGTGTTTGTGCAGTGTGTCCAGGAAGCTTTTCTAACACAGTATGTCGATTGCCCGACCAGAGGAGGGGCAATATTGGATTTAGTACTGGGTAACGAACCAGGGCAAGTGATAGATTTGTTAGTGGGGGAGCATTTTGGAGATAGTGACCACAATTCTGTGACTTTCACTTTAGTAATGGAGAGGGATAGGTACGTGCAACAGGGCAAGGTTTACAATTGGGGGAAGGGTAAATACGATGTTGTCGGACAAGAATTGAAGTGCATAATTTGGGAACATAGGCTGTCAGGGAAGGACACAAGTGAAATGTGGAACTTGTTCAAGGAACAGGTGCTACGTGTCCTTGATATGTATGTCCCTGTCAGGCAGGGAAGAGATGGTCGAGTGAGGGAACCATGGTTGACAAGAGAGGTTGAATGTCTTGTTAAGAGGAAAAAGGAGACTTATGTAAGGCTGAGGAAACAAGGTTCAGACAGGGCATTGGAGGGATACAAGATAGCCAGGAGGGAACTGAAGAAAGGGATTAGGAGAGCTAAGAGAGGGCATGAACAATCTTTGGCGGGTAGGATCAAGGAAAACCCCAAGGCCTTTTACACATATGTGAGAAATATGAGAATGACTACAGCGAGGGTAGGTCCGATCAAGGACAGTAGCGGGAGATTGTTTATTGAGTCTGAAGAGATAGGAGAGGTCTTGAACGAGTACTTTTCTTCTGTATTTACAAATGAGAGCGGCGATATTGTTGGAGAGGACAGTGTGAAACAGATTGGTAAGCTCGAGGAAATACTTGTTAGGAAGGAAGATGTGTTGGGCATTTTGAAAAACTTGAGGATAGACAAGTCCCCCGGGCCTGACGGGATATATCCAAGGATTCTATGGGAAGCAAGAGATGAAATTGCAGAGCCGTTGGCAATGATCTTTTCGTCCTCACTGTCAACAGGGGTGGTACCAGGGGATTGGAGAGTGGCGAATGTCGTGCCCCTGTTCAAAAAAGGGACTGGGGATAACCCTGGGAATTACAGGCCAGTTAGTCTTACTTCGGTGGTAGGCAAAGTAATGGAAAGGGTACTTAAGGATAGGATTTCTGAGCATCTGGAAAGACACTGCTTGATTAGGGATAGTCAGCACGGATTTGTGAGGGGTAGGTCTTGCCTTACAAGTCTTATTGAATTCTTTGAAGAGGTGACCAAGCATGTGGATGAAGGTAAAGCAGTGGATGTAGTGTACATGGATTTTAGTAAGGCATTTGATAAGGTTCCCCATGGTAGGCTTATGCAGAAAGTAAGGAGGCATGGGATAGTGGGACATTTGGCCAGTTGGATAACGAACTGGCTAACCGATAGAAGTCAGAGAGTGGTGGTGGATGGTAAATATTCAGCCTGAATCCCAGTTACCAGTGGCGTACCGCAGGGATCAGTTCTGGGTCCTCTGCTGTTTGTGATTTTCATTAATGACTTGGATGAGGGAGTTGAAGGGTGGGTCAGTAAATTTGCAGACAATACGAAGATTGGTGGAGTTGTGGATAGTGAGGAGGGCTGTTGTCGGCTGCAAAGAGACATAGATAGGATGCAGAGCTGGGCTGAGAAGTGGCAGATGGAGTTTAACCCTGAAAAGTGTGAGGTTGTCCATTTTGGAAGGACAAATATGAATGTGGAATACAGGGTTAACGGTAGAGTACTTGGCAATGTGGAGGAGCAGAGAGATCTTGGGGTCTATGTTCATACATCTTTGAAAGTTGCCACTCAAGTGGATAGAGCTGTGAAGAAGGCCTATGGTGTGCTCGCGTTCATTAACAGAGGGATTGAATTTAAGAGCCGTGAGGTGATGATGCAGCTGTACAAAACTTTGGTAAGGCCACATTTGGAGTACTGTGTACAGTTCTGGTCACCTCATTTTAGGAAGGATGTGGAAGCTTTGGAAAAGGTGCAAAGAAGATTTACCAGGATGTTGCCTGGAATGGAGAGGAGGTCTTACGAGGAAAGGTTGAGGGTGCTTGGCCTTTTCTCATTAGAACGGAGAAGGATGAGGGGCGACTTGATAGAGGTTTATAAGATGATCAGGGGAATAGATAGAGTAGACAGTCAGAGACTTTTTCCCCGGGTGGAACAAACCATTACAAGGGGACATAAATTTAAGGTGAAAGGTGGAAGATATAGGAGGGATATCAGAGGTAGGTTCTTTACCCAGAGAGTAGTGGGGGCATGGAATGCACTGCCTGTGGAAGTAGTTGAGTCGGAAACATTAGGGACCTTCAAGCAGCTATTGGATAGGTACATGGATTACGGTAAAATTATATAGTGTAGATTTATTTGTTCTTAAAGGCAGCATGGTAGCATTGTGGATAGCACAATGCTTCACAGCTCCAGGGTCCCAGGTTCGATTCCGGCTTGGGTCACTGTCTGTGCGGAGTCTGCACGTCCTCCCCGTGTCTGCGTGGGTTTCCTCCAGGTGCTCCGGTTTCCTCCCACAGTCCAAAGATGTGTGCAGGTTAGGTGAATTGGCCAATGATAAATTGCCCTTAATGTCCAAAATTGCCCTTGGTGTTGGGTGGAGGTGTTGAGTTTGGGTAGGGTGCTCTTTCCAGGAGCCGGTGCAGACTCGGGGGGGCCGAATGGCCTCCTTCTGCACTGTGGATTCAATGATAATCTATGATTAATCTAGGACAAAGGTTCGGCACAACATCGTGGGCCGAAGGGCCTGTTCTGTGCTGTATTTTCTATGTTCTATTTTTAAAAAAATATGTTATGGGCGAGGCGTTTTCAGAACCCCAAAATGTATCATGGAGTTCAACCAACTGATGTGTTGGGTACTCTGCTACACAGACGAACCAACACGGTTGTGAATGGTACAACTCAGTTTTATTACTAACATTTATTTACAGTGGTAAACTGGTTACGGAGGTTCGATCATAACCCTAGAATCTGTGGACCTATTCCTAATACTATCTTGTAGTGGCACTCAGCACATGGTGGATGTCTGAGGGGCTTGCTATGAGCTCTATGCCCTGAGCTGTCTCCTGCTGGAATGCTCAGGAAGTGTCGTGTTCCCTGTTTTGTACTGTGTATGCTCTTGCCTGTGATTGGCTGTGGTGTTGTGTGTGTGTTGATTGGTCCGTTGATCTGTCCATCAGTATGTATGTATGTTTGTGCTATGATGTTTACCTGAATATCATGACACCAACCTCTCCCTTTAATGGATTTGTTGCTTTTCCTAGCACACAGCTTTTTCCCCAGGTGTGGTATTACAATTATGGACACGTGGGTTTTCAAACACAAAACACTGTTTATTCCATGAACTCAACTTAACATCTTAAATAAACATTGGATCTCTTAACACCCCTTACTTCAAAGATAACTCAGAAAATATTGCAATATTAAATAGCTCCTTAAAATGTTCCTTCAAACTTCCAAGAGACTTAACACCTTGAAACAAAATCACATCAGGTTAAAGGCTTTACTTTAAATCACCCAAATGATCCAGAGATAGTCTTTCAAGGCAGATATCCAGTTCACTGCAAAACACAGACACACACCCAGCTCTTTTCAAAACTGAAACTAAAAACCTGCAAAACTAAATTGCAAAAACTTGCAGCTCTCTGGAAACACAGACACACACACTGCTTTTTAAACTGAAACTAAAAACCTGCAAAATGGCTGACCTAAAGCCCAGCTCCACCCACTCTCTGACATCACTGTTTTCTTAAAGGTACATTGCTTAAACATCCATGTCTTAAAGGTAACCTCACATGACAAATATTTTTATTAAGATTTTTCAATATAACACCGTAAAAGCCATATTACACAACAAATACAACTACAATTCTAAACTCAACCACACCCCTCCTCAAACCCACAAAGCAAAACAACCAAGACAAAATCCAAAGCAAATCCTGAACCCTGCCTTCCCCAAACATCTGACAGTGACCAGCTCCCTGAAATAGGAAATGAAAGGCTGCCACCTTGAATAGAACCCTTCTGCCGAAGCTCTCATGATATACTTGACCATTTTTAAATGCAAGAACTTCATAAGGTTACTAAAGCACAACGAAGCACTGGACGGAACCGGAGTCATCCACTGAAGCAGAGCTCGCCTTCAGGCTATCAGCGAGGCGAAGGCCAGAGCATCTGTCTTTGCCCTCATCTGCAGCTCCGGTGAGTCAGAGACCCCAAAGACAGCCACCAAAGGAAAAGGCTCTGAATCAATCCCAAGAATTCCTGTCATGGTGTGAAGAAGGACAGTCATAGGTCACCAGTTTAGGGCAAGACCAGAACATATGTGTGTGATTCGCTGGACCCCGTGAACAACACTTGCACCTGTTCTCTACCTCCGGAAACAAAACACTCATTCGTGATCTGGTCAGATGTGCCCTATGCACCACTTTGAACTGAATCGAGCTGAGCCTAGCGCATGACGATGTGGAGTTTACTCTGTGTAGAGTTTCATTCCACAGCAACCCCCCCCCCCCCTCAAAAGCCTGACCCAGCTCTCTCTCCCACCTCCTTTTAACCTCATCCAATGGAGCTTTCTTCATCGACACAAGACGACTATAAATGTCCAATATCTGCCCTTCCCCCCAGCTCAACCGTCGAAAGAACCCCATTCATCAACGCGGTCGAGGGTGCCAAAGGGAAGGAAGGAATCTCCTTCAGCAAAAAGTTACGCATCTGATAATACCTAAACAGATTAGATCTTGGAAGCTGGAACTTGCCCAACCACTCCTCAAAATCCACAAACCTCCCTTCTATAAACATGCCCCCGAACCGCTCCAACCCCTCCTCCCCCTATGCCCCAAACGACGAGTCCAAAACCTGGAACAAAACAATGGTTACCGCAGATTGGGACTAACAATAACATGGCACCCAGCTTGAAATGTTGCCTAAACTAGCTCCATATTCTCAGTGGTCACAACCACCTGAGTTGAAGTCTATTTTCCCTGCAGAATGGAAGAGGAGGTATAACCAAGACCTTCAAATTAGTGTCTCGACAGGCACTCCTCTCCATCTACCCCCATATGGACTCAGTACCCATAAACCACCCCCACACCTTCTCAATATTTGCTGCCCAGGGATAAAATAACAGATTGGGCATCGCTAGGGCCCCCCCGATTGCCTTCCCCTCTGCAAAAACATCCTGCAAATCTATGGGGTCACCCATCCAAATCAAAGAACATGAAATTTTATTGACTTTCACAAAGAAAGATTTGGGATGAAAAACTGGAATCCACAAAATAAAAATAGAAACCTTGGGAAGAGTATTTCACCTTTACCGACTGGATCCTGCCTGCCAGGGAAGAAATGGTGATCCCACTTCTTCAAGAACTATAACGACAACTAGTTAACTATCATCTAATTCCAAATCCCCCAGTTTAACTTGTCCCCCATCCTCCACACACACACACACACACACACACACACACACACACAGGGCTTGTATAAATTTAAAAACATTGTCACTGTGTTCCGTTATAGGATTAGGCTTTCCTCTAGTTCCTGGCAGCTCCCTTCTAATTTCCAGTGCCTTAAACTGGAACTCTCTCTTCTTCCTCTGTCTCTAATTCCAAATTCCACATTTTAATCTCTATTTCTTTTTGCTGCGTCTCCATTTCTTTTTCTATTCTTTTTAATTCCCTCTCATGCTCTAACTGCAACTAAATTCTCTCCAGCTCAATTTCCCCACCCAGAAAATGTCTTTGATGCCACATTACTTCATGTGCTCCTCCTGTGTTTCTAGTATCTCTTTCAAATTTAAATGCTGAGCAATCGCTTCTAACTTGCTTTTTTAAAAAAGTATTTTTATTTAACATTTTTACAATACAAACCACCCCCCAACCCCCCCCCCCCAGCCCACCCAATAATCACCCCTCCTCAATAATCAATGGTAACCAAAGCAGGAAAATGTATAATGAACAAGCCCCCAACAATTGTAGAACCCCTCCTTCGCCGCCCTCAGAGCAAACCACCTTTTGCAGGGTCAGAAACTCCAGCAGGTCCCCCCACCACACCGAGGCACAAGGTGGAGAAGCTGACCTCCACCCCAACAAGACCGACCTGAGAGCAATCAGCAAGGCAAAGGCTAGAACATCTGCCCCCGCACCCACCTGCAGCTCTGGCTAGTCCGACACCCCGAATAAGGTTTCTAGGGGACCAGACTCCACGTCCACGTGTAGAACCCCCAAGATGGCGCTGAACACCGTCCTCCAAAATGTTTCCAGCATCGGGCAGGACCAAAACATATCCACATGATTCACCGGGACCCTCCCACGTTGTTCACAGACATCACATTCTCCACCCCTTCAAACAGCCGGCTCCTAGCCTTTGCGAGGTGCGTCCGACCATCAGCTGTATCATCACCAGCCTCGGTCATGAAGTCGAGGCACTCACCCTCCGCAGCATCTCACACCATAGATCCTTCTCCAGCACCACCCCCAACATTCCTCCCACTTCACCTTAACCCCCTCCATGGACACCCCATACACCACAGGCCCTCCTCCAGCTCCAACCCAAACTCTTCCACCCACTTCGCCTTAACCTCCTCCATGGACATCCCAACCTCCTCCAAGACAGTCCTGAAAATTGCCGACACAACCCCCCTCTCCAAACCTCCCGCCGACAGCACCGCTTCCAGCAACGGGGAGGCAGGTGCTATCAGGAAGGTCGGAAAACCTTCCTTGCAAAGTCCCGCACCTGCATATACTGAAAGCTTTCGCCCCACGCCAGCCCAAACTTCGCACCTAACTCCTCCAAACTCGCAAATCGCCATCCTAGAAACAAATCCTTAATTTCCTTCATCCCTTTCTGTTCTCAACTCTGAAACTTTGCATCCATCCTCCCCGGCTCAAACATATGATTCCTCCTAATCGGCAACCCCCCCAACCCAGCTTCCAATCTAAAGTGCTGTCTAAACTGCCTCCAGATCTTCAACAAGGCCACTACGACCGGACTCACCGTATACTTCCCTGGGGCCATCGGGAGCAGTGACATTGCCAGCGCCAGCAACCCCAATCCCTTGCAAGAGCCCACCTCCGTCCTCATCCACATAGCCCCCCACTCTCCCTGCTCCAACGCCGAATCTTCTCTGCATTTGCCGCCCAATAAAAATACAACAAATTTTGGAGGCCTAACGCCCCCCCCCCCCCTCCTCCCCACAACCCCCACCTGCCTGCCATCCCCTCTGCAGTATCACCTTCCTAATCCTGGCCATCCAAACAAACAAGGAGACCAGCCTGTACAGCCTCCCCCACCCACCTGAAAAACACCTTCGGCAAAAAGACCGGATGGCATTGAAACAAGAACAGGAATCGCGGCAAAACATTCATCTTTCCTGCCTGCACACAGCCCGATAACAACCAAAGGAGATTGTCCCGCCTCAGAAAATCAGCCTTCACCCTCCCCATCAAGGTAGTGCAGTTAAACTTCTGAAGCCCTGCCCAATCCCAGGCCATCTGCAACCCCAAATACCTAAAATGAGTTGCTGCCAGGCGAAATGGCAGCCCCCCCTCCACCCCCACTTCCGATGGGGGGAGTACAAAATACTCACTTTTATCTAAATTCAATTTGTACCCCGAAAATGTCCCAAATCTCTAGAGCAACCGCATTATACTCCACACTGAATAGCTTAGCTCTGAAATATACAGCAGAAAATCATCTGAATATGAGATCACCCTATGTTCCACCCCCCCCCCCCCCCCCGCCACCCCACAATTTCCTTCCACAACCCCGAGCTCCTCAGCGCAATAGCCAAGGATTCTATAGCCAATGCAAACAGAAGGGGGGAAATGGGGCTTCCCTGCCTCGCACCCCAATGCAATGTAAAATACCCTGAGTTCATACTATTTGTGCACATGCTCAGCATCGGCTCCTTATATAACAGCTGCACCTCCGCCACAAACTTCGGCCCAATCACAAATTTCTCCAATACCGTCATCAAATAACTCCACTTCACCTGATCGAATGCCTTCTCCACATCCAGCGCCACCACCACCTCTGTCTCCCTCCCCTCTGCCGGAGAAAGCACCACGTTCAACAATCTCCTCACATACAAAGACAACTGTCTTCTCTTTATCGAACATAGAAAAATACAGCACAGAACAGGCCCTTCGGCCCACGATGTTGTGCCGAACCTTTGTCCTAGATTAATCATAGATTATCATAGAATTTACAGTGCAGAAGGAGGCCATTCGGCCCATTGAGTCTACACCGGCTCTTGGAAAGAGCACCCTACCCAAGGTCAACACCTCCACCCAACACTAAGGGCAATTTTGGACACTAAGGGCAATTATCATGGCCAATCCACCTAACCTGCACATCTTTGCCAGTATCCTAGCATCCACATTCAGCAGAGATATGGGCCTATATGACCCATACTCTATCGGATACTTGTCCGTCTTTAGCAACAGCGAGATGGCAGCCTACCCCATTGTTTGCGGCAAGCCACCCTAACCATCGGGTCCTCAAACATTCCCACCATCAATGACACCAGCTTATCCTTAAATCTTTTATAAAATGCGACCAGAAACCCATCGGGCTCTACGCTTTCCCTGCCTGCATCCTCCCAATCGCCACCTTCACATCCTGCTCACCCACCAGCTACCCCAACCTCAAACACTCCACCCCACCCAGAAACTACCTCATCTCCCACTCCTCCTCCAGTGGCTGCGACCTATAGAGGTCCCTACAGAACTCCTCAAAAACCTTAGAAATCTGTTCCGGAGTCACTACCAACTCCCCCATCTTATCCCGCTCCCTCGCCGCAGCCTCCCTCCGGAGCTGACGTGCCAACATATGCCCTGCTTTCTCCCCGTACTCAGAGTCAATTTCACTCAACCTTCTGAACTGACGCACTGCTTTCTCAGTGGACAACAGGCCAAACCTCGCCTGCAACTCCTTCTTCTTTGCCAGGAGACCCAGGTCCGGGCCCTCCCATCTACCCCCAAAATCACTTCTATCAGTCTTTGTCATTCCTCCCTCTGATTCGATCTTCCTAGCTTTAGATGGTACCTCTATTTTTAATTCACCTGCCAATTCGACTAGCTTGTCTTTTCGGAGTCCTTTTAAATAAACCAAAGACAAGACATCCACCTAAAGAAAACGTTTAGCAGCTTCAAGAGCTACAGGTTATGCTACTACAAACCTGGGGCGTCATTCTCCGACCCCCCCGCCGGGTCGGAGAATGGCCGTTGGCCACCGTGAATCCCGCCTCCGCCGAAGTCTCCGGTACTGGGGATTGGGCGGGGGCGGGAATCGGGCCGCGCCGGTTGGCGGGACCCCCCGATCAATTCTCCGGCCCAGATGGGCCGAAGTCCCGCCCAGAAATTGCTTGTCCCGCTGGCGTAAATCAAAGCTGGTATTTACCGGCGGGACCAGGCGGCGTGGGTGGGCTCCGGGGTCCTGGGGGGTGGTCTGACCCCGGGGGGTGCCCCCACGGTGGCCTGGCCCGCGATCGGGGCCCACCGACCCGCAGGCGGGCCTGTGCCGTGGGGGCACTCTTTCCCTTCCGCCTCCGCCACGGCCTCCACCATGGCGGAGGCGGAAGAGACTCTCCCCACTGCGCATGCGCGGGAAACTGTCGGCGGCCGCTGACGCTCCCGCGCATGCGCCGCATTTCCGCGCCAGCTGGCGGGGCACCAAACGCCATTTCCGCCAGCTGGCGGGGCAACAAACGCCATTTCTGCGAGCTGGCGGGGCGGAAATCCCTCCGGCGCCGGCCTAGCCCCTCAATGTTGGGGCTTGGCCCCCAAAGATGCGGAGCATTCCGCACCTTTGGGCCGGCGCGATGCCCGTCTGATTGGCGCCGTTTTTGGTGCCAGTCGGCGGACATCGCGCTGTTGGGGGAGAATTTCGCCCCTGGTGTCTGTTTTTAATTTAGCCTGTAATTCAAACGTCGCGCCTACCATTCCAAAGATCCCAGACCCGAGCCCCAAAATTATGTTACTCTGCGATAGGACGCGGTCAATTCCAGTCCCCCTTTACCCAGAGTTACACAAAATTGAATTAATCAATAATTCTAAGAAAAATACCCGAAGTCTTTGGCCCTTGACTGCCCAATAATTGCAGTCACCAGGTTTGTAAATTTAAATACAATTACTTTTTATTAATGACAAGAACTATAATGAAATATTCAGCACATCCAACTTGTTAACTATCTAATTCCTAATCCTCACTTAACTTTCCCCCACCCTCTACACACACACATAACAAAATAGTCTTTGTCTCAGATGGTTATCTCTAAGTACACCTTTCTTCAAAGTAACCTTTCAGTTCAAGATCTCTGTTTGCGACCTGTAATAGTTTCACTGTAGATTCATTCATCCAGGTTCTCTCTACTTTCAGAAAAACATCAACTCACAAGAGCGAGAGGAGAGCAGGTCCTTGTGTCTCAGCGACCAGGAGTCAAACTGAGTGCCCTGGTGTCTCTGATACTCATCTCATTAGGGGAGGATCCAATCACCACCTGTTACCCGGCAGAATATGGCTTTTGGCCAATTGATTGGCCACCAGCTAACCAATCAAAATGATTCCCACCCCATTGCGCGGGTGGCATAAAGTCTGTGCCTGCTGTTTGAAGAACCAGCACCAAACGTCTTGAATTCCTCATTCTCTCTGCTGTTTGCCTTAAAGATACATGTCCTTTAAGCATCCATAGATCAAAAATGATAACTGCAAAAATAAAGAAATTAGGGAATCAGCAGGAAGGACCCTTACAGTTTCATGCTTTATAAGTACCCATTTACAAAGTGTTGGACCTGTCTTGAATCTACCTGACCTCAACTGAAAGAGTGTTTTCTGGGCACTCAAATAATTACCGATGGAAAAGAGATCAACGTGATTCAGGAGAGAGCTTTGTGTACATGAATACACACACAGAACTTTCTCTGAGCAGGGCAATTAAGAATTCCAGCCCACCAGCAGGCAGCATTGGCAGAAACCAACAAAATATTTTCAGTCTGAGCTCACTAACTCCAGTCTAAGTGATACCTTAAAATACTGTTTGCTTCGTAGCTGGAGCCTAAAATTCAAATGTTCTCTCTAATTTAGCATCAATTAAGTGCTGAACGACCTGAGGCTTTGTTTACCTAATAACAAGATTTTGGAGCCTTAAACATAATAACTCAATTCTACAAGAAATTATATATTGTGCATTAAATGTTAAAACATTCTGGATTTTTTAAATAGCTTATCATCTGACTTACTTGAGTAATGCTATAAGAACATAAGAACTAGGAGCAGGAGTAGGCCACCTGGCCCCTCAAGCCTGCTCCACCATTCAATAAGATCATGGCTGATCTTTTTGTGGGCTCAGCTCCACATGCCCGTGCGCTCACCGTAACCTTTTATTCCTTTACTGTTCAAAAATCCATTTATCATTGCCTTAAAAACATTTAACGAGGTAGCCTCAACTGCTTCACTGGGCAGGGAATTCCACAGATTCACGACCCTTTGGGTGAAGAAGTTCCTCCTGAAGTCAGTCCTAAATCTGCTCCCCCTTATATTGAGGCTATGCCCTCTAGTTTTAGTATCACCCATCAGTGGAACAACCTCCCTGCTTCTATCATGTATATTCCCTTCAAAATTTTATGTGTTTCTATAAAATCCTCCCTCATTCTGCTAAATCCAATGAGTATAGTCCCAATCGGAGCGGGAGATTTAAAAGCGTGGGCGAGGAGCGGGAGATTTAAAAGCGGGAGAGTTAAGAGCAGGAGAGAAGCCGGAGGTTTAAAAGCGGGAGAGGAGCCGGAGATTAAAAAGCGCGGGAGAGGAGCCACCTCCTCTAACCTAAGGGGTTGAGTGAATGTCAGGTAAGCTCTTTCTTTCTTTTGTTTTATCCGCAAGTTATCTAGAGGGGATGGCAGGGAAGGCAGTGGAATGTTCCTCCTGCAGAATGTTTGAGGTGAGGGACACTATCAGTGTCCCTGCTGATTTCACCTGTGGGAAGTGCACCCATCTCCAGCTCCTCAAAAAACACTTTCGGGAACTGGAGCTGGATGAACTTCGGATCATTCAGGAGGCAGAGATAGAAGCTTCAGGGATGTAGTTACTCCGAAGAATGAAGATAGATGGGTGATGGTGAGAGTGGCTGGGAGGAAGCAGTCAGTACAGGGATCCCCTGTGGTCGTTTCCCCTTAGTAACAAGTATACCCCTTTGGATACTGGTGGGGGGGACGACGACTTACCAGAGGTAAGTCATGGGGTACAGGTGTCTGGCACAGAGTCTGTCCCTGTTGCTCAGAAAGGGGGGAAGAGGAGTAGAGCATTAGTCATTGGGGACTCCATTGTTAGGGGGACAGATAGGAGATTCGGGGGGAACGAGAGAGACTCGCGGTTGGTGTGTTGCCTCCCAGGTGCCAGGGTCCGTGATGTCTCGGATCGTGTTTTCGGATCCTTAAGGGGGAGGGGGAACAGCCCCAAGTCGTGGTCCACATAGGCACCAACGACATAGGTAGGAAAAGGGATGGGGATGTAAGGCAGGTATTCAGGGAGCTAGGGTGGAATCTTAGAGCTAGAACAAACAGAGTTATTATCTCTGGGTTGTTACCCGTACCACGTGCTAGCGAGACAAGGAATAGCGAGAGAGGACAGTTGAACACGTGGCTACAGGGATGGTGCAGGAGGGAGGGATTCAGATACCTGGATAATTGGGGCTCATTCTGCGGTAGGTGGGACCTCTACAAACGGGATTGTCTACACCTGAACCAGAGGGGTACCAATATCCTGGGGGGGGGGGGGGGGATTTGATAATGCTCTTCGGGAGGGTTTAAACTAATTCAGCAGGGGCATGGGAACCTGAATTGTAGCTCCAGTGTACAGGAGGTTGAGAGTAGTGAGGTCATGAGTAAGGTTTCAAGGTCGCAGGAGTGTACCGGCAGGCAGGAAGGTGGTTTGAAGTGTGTCTACTTCAACGCCAGGAGCATCTGGAATAAGGTGGGTGAACTTGCAGCATGGGTTGGTACCTGGGACTTCGATGTTGTGGCCATTTCGGAGACATGGATAGAGCAGGGACAGGAATGGTTGTTGCAGGCTCTGGGGTTTAGATGTTTCAATAAGCTCAGGGGAGGTGGTAAAAGAGGGGGAGGTGTGGCATTGTTAGTCAAGAACAGTATCACGGTGGCAGAAAGGACTTTGATCAGGACTCGTCTACTAAGGTAGTATGGGCAGATGTTAGAAACAGGAAAAGAGGTCACCCTGTTGGGAGTTTTCTATAGGACTCCGAAAAGTTCCAGAGATGTAGAGGAAAGGATTGCAAAGATGATTCTGGATAGGAGCGAAAGTAACAGGGTAGTTGTTATGGGGGACTTTAACTTTCCAAATATTGACTGGAAACGCTATAGTTTGAGTAGTTTAGATGGGTTAGATTTTGTCCAATGTGTGCAGGAAGGTTTCCTGACACAGTATGTAGATAGGCCAACAAGAGGCGAGGCCACATTGGATTTTGTACTGTATAATGAACCAGGCCAGCTGTTAGATTTGGAGGTAGGTGAGCACTTTGGTGAAAGTGACCACAATTCGGTTACGTTTACTTTAGCGATGGAAAGGGTTAGGTATATACCGCAGGGCAAGAGTTATAGCTGGGGGAAAGGCAATTATGATGCGATTAGGCAAGACGTAGGATGCATAGGATGGGGAAGGAAACTGCAGGGGCTGGGCACAATTGAAATGTGGAGCTTGTTCAAGGAACAGCTGCTGCGTGTCCTTGATAAGTAGGTACCTGTCAGGCAGGGAGGAAGTGGTCAAGCGAGGGAACCGTGGTTTACTAAAGTAGTCGAAACACTTGTCAAGAGGAAGAAGGAGGCTTATGTAAAGATGAGACGTGAAGGTTCAGTTAGGGTGCTTGAGAGTTACAAGTTAGCCAGGAAGGACCTAAAGAGAGAGCTAAGAAGAGCCAGGAGGGGACATGAGAAGTCCTTGGCAGGTAGGATCAAGGAAAATCCAAAAACTTTCTATAGGTATGTCAGGAATAAAAGAATGACTAGGGTAAGAGTAGGGCCAGTCAAGGAGAGTAGTGGGAAGTTGTGCGTGGAGTCCGAGGAGATAGGAGATGTGCTAAATGAATATTTTTCGTCAGTATTCACACAGGAAAAAGACAATGTCGTCGAGCAGAATACTGAGATACAGGCTACTATATTAGACGGGATTGAGATTCACAAGGAGGAGCTGTTAGCAATTCTGGAAAGTGTGAAAATAGATAAGTCCCCTTGACCGGATGGAATTTATCCTAGGATTCTCTGGGAAGCTAGGGAGGAGATTGCAGAGCCTTTGGCTTTGATCTTCATGTCATCATTGTCTACAGGAATAGTGCCAGAAGACTGGAGGATAGCAAATGTTGTCCCCTTGTTCAAGAAGGGGAGTAGAGACAACCCTGATAACTATAGGCCAGTGAGCTTTACTTCTGTTGTGGGCAAAGTCTTGGAAAGGATTATAAGAGAGATGAGTTATAATCATCTAGAGAGGAATAATTTGATTAGGGATAGTCAACACGGTTTTGTGAAGGGTAGGTCATGCCTCACAAACCTTATTGAGTTCTTTGAGAAGGTTATCAAACAGGTGGACGAGGGTAAAACAGTTGATGTGGTGTATATGGATTTCAGTAAAGCGTTTGATAAGGTTCTCCACGGTAGGCTATTGCAAAAAATACGGAGGCATGGGATTGAGGGTGATTTAGCGGTTTGGATCAGAAATTGGCTAGCTGTAAGAAGACAGGGTGGCGGTTGATGGGAAATGTTCAGTCTGGAGTCCAGTTACTAGTGGTGTACCACAAGGTACTGTTTTGGGGCCACTGCTGTTTGTCATTTTTATAAATAACCTGGAGGGGGGCATAGAAGGATGGGTGAGTAGATTTGTGGATGACCCTAAAGTCGGTGGAGCTGTGGACAGTGCGGAAGGATGTTGCAGGTTACAGAGGGACATAGATAAGCTGCAGAGCTGGGCTGAGAAGTGGCAAATGGAGTTTAATGTGAGGTGATTCATTTTGGAAGGAGTAACAGGAATAGAGAGTACTGGGCTAATGGTAAGATTCTTGGTAGTGTGGATGAGCAGAGAGACCTCGGTGTCCATGTACACAGATCCCTGAAAGTTGCCACCCAGGTTGATAGGGTTGTTAAGAAGGCATACAGTGTGTTAGCTTTTATTGGTAGAGGGACTGAGTTTCGGAGCCATGAGGTCATGTTGCAGCTGTTCAAAACTCTGGTGCAGCCGCATTTGGAGTATTGCGATCAGTTCTGGTCGCCGCATTATGGGATGTGGAAGCATTGGGAAGGGTGCAGAGGAGATTTACCAGGATGTTGCCTGGTATGGAGGGAAGATCTTATGAGGAAAGGCTGAGGGACTTGAGGCTGTTTTCATTAGAGAGAAGAAGGTTAAGAGGTGACTTAATAGAGGCATACAAGATGATCAGAGGATTAGATAGGGTAGACAGTGAGAGCCTTTTTCTTCGGAGGTGATGGCTAGCACGAGGGAATATAGCTTTAAATTGAGGGAAGATAGATATAGGACAGATGTCAGAGGTAGGTTATTTACTCCAGAGTAGTAGTAGGGGCGTGGAATGCCCTGCCTGCAACAGTAGTGGACTCGTCAACATTAAGGGCATTCAAATGGTCATTAGATAGACATATGGACGATAAGGGAATAGTGTAGATGGGCTTTAGAGTGGTTTCACAGGTCGGCGCTACATAGAGGGCTAAAGGGCCTGTACTGCGCTGCAATGTTCTATGTTCCTGTTTTTAAACTCCATCCCTCTAGCAATGAAGGACAAAATTCGATTTGCCTTCTTAATTACTTGCTGCACCTGCAAACCAACCTTTTGCGTTTCATGCACAAGTACAACCAGGTCACTTTGCACATCAGCATGCTGCAATTTTTTTACCATTTAAATAATAGTCCATTTGCTGTTATCCGACCAAAATGGATGACCTCACATTTATCAACGGTGAACTCCATCTGCCAGACCCTTGCCCACTCACTTAAACATAGGTCAGTGGATATGAAAAAATGATATATCACACTTCAGACTCAAAAATGTTAATCAGACATGAGGTAGTTGTGATTTATGATCAGCACATCCATTCTGGTGGAGCTGAGCAGCACACACATTCTCTGCAGCAACTCCTCTCTTTCTGTCCAACAACTTTCAGGCACCACATGTGACATCCCATGTCACATCACTTCTCCGTGGTTAATTTATTCTATGCAAATTTCTTAAAATGTCTGGCTTATATGGAGCTACATTCACCTCACAAAACAAGAATAATTCAACAACAGCATTCAAGAATGAAAGCCTAATTAACAGGTAAAAGTGACTGTCCTAATTTTGCACCTCATATTCGAAGATAACAAACACCCAAACAAGTTGGAAATAAAATCAATATTCTTATTCCAATATGTTGGTCTAAATTTCTCCCAAGCCATTTTCCAAAGTCTGACTCCACAAAATCTTCAATTTCAATTTCGATTTCCCAAGTTTCAGTTTCCTGCTTCACCATCTGAAGTTTGGATCATTCACTTGGCCTCTCCAAATCTCTGTCAGCCTTCTATGGGGGAATGTTTTTAACCCAAACCTGATACTGTTCCCAAATCCCATTTGAAAGATTTAGAGTGAGTATTAGGATATAACCCATTCCCTCCAAATCTATATTTGCTCAATTCTATACCCATTCCCTTGAACGTGTATATTACTTTAAAGGTAAATTGTTACAAGAATGGTATTTAAGAGGTTAGTGTGTTTTGGAACTGTGTATTTAACTTAAGATAAAATGAAGGGACTAATTTAACCTGCCATGAAGTCTGCTTGGGTGTTTTGATTGTTAGAGATCAAAGAAAGGTTTTAACTGTTTTATTGAGAATACAGTGCAAGCTATACAGGCTTGGAGACAATTGCCACAACCCAGTGTGTTAACAGTGGAGAAAGGGAATCCCCAAGGTCCCATAAAAGGGAATCTCAGCAGGCTTTAAAACACAGTCGTGCTTTAAATTGTCCACTTAGTTCCAAGATGAAAGCGAGTTAAGCTTTCAAGGATATCCAATTAGCATTTCTACCTAGATACATAGCCCATGCGATTCACACTGCCATGGGGAAGGATACAGAGGAAGCCATTGTAAAGATCAGGTTACAGGCTTTCCTAGATTATCACCAAATATCACAGACAAGGTATTGAGTCTGCCGGAATCAGCGAGAGAGGGAGCATGTAGAGGCCAAACAAGTCTCCATGGTTTGCTACATAGGAATGCAGATGGAAGCTCTTGCTCTGATTGAAAATTCAAGGGGTGTTAAATTGAAGGTAGAAGAGTTACCTAGCTTGTCTTTGAGTGCCTTGCAACAGTTAACAAAAGTTAATTCAAAAACAATAGCAAAAAACTTAGAAATAGAGTTACAAAATGGCTGCTACAAAAACAGAGGGAGCTGAGGTATTTGTTCAAAGTTTGAATTTGAGGGAAAAAATGCTAACCTGGATTCAACACAGTTGAATGAAATAGCATTTAGTTACACATGAAGCAAACTGAAACAGAAAAAGAAATGAAGATATATTAATTGGAAAGGGAAGAAAAAGAATGCTCAAAAGAAAGAGAAATGCGATAACTTGAACTTGAATTTCAAAGTGTAAGAAAGAGGGAAGCCCTGGATTGCAAATGGAGAGGGGAGTCAGTAAACTCGAATTGGATAGGGAACGTGAATAGGAGGAAGAAGCAGGTTTGATGAGGGGTCAAATTTAACTCCTAGGTTTGATTTGTCAGGGAATATTTGATTAGTGCCGAATCAAATTTTATGCCATTTGTTGGCCATATACAAAATGACCAAACCCCTAGAATAAGCCTTGCAGGTTTCCCACAGAATTGAGAGGCTTACATCAGAGAGAGAATTGACTAAGTAGAAGAGATCAAATGCAGGCTTAAAATACGAGATAAATTTAAGATTCCTGAGCAAAAATGCATCAAATCTCCAAGATCTAGACCAGGGGTGGGTCTGCTTGAATACAAATTCCAGAAAGACAGGCTCATGATCAGAAATCATACTACTACCTATAGAGCAGGAAGCCAGTGAGTGTAAGGCTGTTTTTGGCATGACAAAATAGTCAATTCTAAGATGACATTGGTGGGGAGCAGAGAAGAAAGTTAACTTTTTATCTTTTGGATGCAGTGTTTTCCAGAAATCTAAATACCCCAACTCCGCACAAACTGATGCTGAAGCCTTTGCCTGTTGGATGGGGGTTTCCTAGTTACGGAGAGTTTGTCCATCAAAATGTTAAGATGACAGTTGAAGCCCCCACCTATGTGAATTTTATAAGGATTTTGAAGACATGCTGATAGATCCTTTGATTAGCATGTATAACCACTCATTTGAAACAGTCTGCTGCCTCAGCCATTTCGTGCAGTGAATATTTAATTAATTTTGAAGGCAGGCAAGAATCCTGTGCGCATTATATAGCCCAATCTCTCTCCTGATTGTAGATTTGAAATTGTTGTCTAAGGTGCTGGGGCAGCATCTAGAAAGAATTCTCCCTCTGATCACCCAGGGTGATCAGACTGTGTTCATAAAATGGAGAGGGGAGTCAGTAAACTCGAATTGGATAGGGAACGGCTTCGATCACGTGAGGAGGAAGCAGGTTTGATGAGGGGTCAAATTTAACTCCTGGGTTTGATTTGTCAGGGAATATTTGATTGGCATCAATCCCCTGCCCATGTGTGGGGCAGCACGGTGGCACAAATGGATAGCACTGTGGCTTCACAGCGCCAGGGTCCCAGGTTTGATTCCCCGCTAGGTCACTGTCTGTGCAGAGTCTGCACGTTCTCCCCGTGTCTGCGTGGGTTTCCTCCGGTTGCTCCGGTTTCCTCCCACAGTCCAAAGACCTGCAGGTTAGGTGGATTGGCCATGATAAATTGCCCTTCGTGACCAAAAAGGTTAGGATGGGTTATTGGGTTACGGGGATAGGGTGGATGTGAGGGCTTAAGTGGGTTGTGCAGACTCGATGGGCCAAATAGCCTCCTTCTGCATTGTATGTTCCATGTTCTAAAAGGCTGGAAAAAAATGTCAGAATATTAAATGTCATTCAGGTCCTTCAAAGCGGGCTATAGATGTGTTTAGATGTAGAGAAAGCTTTTGACTGGGTGGAATGTAATTGTTTAATACGCTGCAGAAGTTTGGGTTAGATGGGGAGTTTAAGAGGATACAAGTGCTTTGTAAAAGTTCACTGGTAACAGTTCTTACTCGCTGATCTGATAATTTTACTCTCCAGCGAGGGACTAGATAGGGCTAACTATTATCCTCGTTGGTGCTCGCAATATCAATGGAGCCCTTAGCAGAAGCAATTAGACATGATCTTTCTGTATTGAGCTATTCAGTGGAGGAAAGCAACATAGGGTTACGCTATACACGGATAATGCGTTGTTATTTGTATCTAAGCTGGGCGTTTCTGTTGCTGCTATTATTGATGTGGTGGGTAGACTCAAAGCCTTTTCTCCGGTTATAAAATCAATTTCATGGGGCGGGATTCTCCGAGCCTCCGCGCTTGGCGCGTGGGCGGAGAATGGGGCGTTAGACCCGCAATCGGGTCCGACACCTTCCTGCGATTCTCCGTGGACCGGAGAATCGGCGCCGGTTGCACGTGCGCCGTCGGCGCAGCGCCATTCGGGGGCCATTGAAGGAGGCCCCCGCGGCGATTCTCAGCCGGCAGCTGCCGAGTTCCCTCCGGTATGATTCACTCATGGTTCCACCCAGTGGGAGCTCGCAGTGATTCGCGCCCGTTTTCTCACGGGCATGGGGACATAGCCCCATTGTCAGAGAATTACGCCCTCGAAGTCTGAGGCTATACATCTGGGATGGTTCACAGGGAGACGGCTCTCCCCTCTTTACTAATTTCCCATTTAGATGGTCCCCCTCAGAGTTTATTTATTTGGGTACTTTGTTATCCCCTTTCAGACATTCGTGTGAGGCAAACCTCCCCCCCCCCCTCCTTATTTGCGTCTGTCAAATGGAACCTACATTGTTGGTCCTCCTTATTGATATCATGGCTGGGTAGAGGAGCACTGATTGGGACAAATATGCTACTTTGGTTATTATATCCTTTACAGATACTGGCAATCTCGCTTTCTGCTAAGGTCCTAAAGGAA
Organism: Scyliorhinus torazame; assembly: GCF_047496885.1. Taxonomy (NCBI): domain Eukaryota; kingdom Metazoa; phylum Chordata; class Chondrichthyes; order Carcharhiniformes; family Scyliorhinidae; genus Scyliorhinus; species Scyliorhinus torazame. Next base: position 79,459,071 of record NC_092725.1, on the reverse strand, counting down.
ATTAATGGGGTGCTAGGTACTTTTCTGTGGAACAAAATAAATCTCACTTGAAACTAGCCAAACTGCAGCTTCCCAGTTCAAAGGAGGGTTTAGGGGTGCCGAATATTAAAGTGTACCAATTAGCTTCTTATCTTAGATTTATACGAGAATAGATCAGAGTGGACCTTTCTTCCAAATGGCTCGATATGGAAGCTGGCCAGTCTATGTAGTCTTTACAGGCCCTGTTATTTCTCAGGGATTTCAAGGCCGTGCCTGTCAAGTGTGAAAATCTGACAATCATTAACTTTCAGAGCATGGAGGATAGTCTTTGAGCTGGGAGATGTAATTTAACTGGAGCTCTCTTACCCCCATTCAGGAAAATCCACATATCCCACTAGATCTTATGGACCATGAATTTGATATCTGGAGGGTTAGATGTCTTTGTAGGCAGGGTGATATGTTTAGTGGTACTTCCTTGATATCCTTTGGGCCACTATGTCAACAATTTGATATTTCAAGATGCTCCTCTTTCAGATAACTACAACTCTTTAAACTGGTAACTACTTATCCTGAATAAGACACCTCTGCATCTCAACATTAATGTCTCCCCAGTGGAAAAAGTCCTGATATCCACGGAATCTAAGAATTAATCAGCAGGTTTTCTGACACTTAATGTTCCAGATTGTGTGTGAATGAATACACTAGAGACTCTGCGGTCTTGGGAAAAAGACTTTGCAGTCAATATTGATGACGAGACTTGGGGCAATAGATGGGAAACTGTCAACAGAATCTCAATCTGTAATAGAACAAAAGATATTCAGTTTAAAATATTACACCGTCTGCATATCACGCCAAGCCTAAGACAGAGGTTTGACCCTACCATATCCTCGCTGTGCCAAAATTGCAAAGTAGTCAAGGAAGACGACACACATTGGGCGTAATCTACCCAAATGGGGACAGAATCCCGTAGCGTGAGATTAGCCAGGTGTTTCCTGGAGCTCGGAGGGCCAAGAACCACCCCACTGTCTAACACCCATCTAGGTAGGTCTGAGGCCTAAGTGGGGAACTCCCCGACGAAGCCACACTTAGCCTGTTTTTAAATGGAGTCCCGATCTCTCGAGCCCCTGACATGACCACAAAACCCCTCCCAAGCCTCCTCACGATAAGGGCCCCCCCGGGGCCCCCACATCCCCAATCTGATCACCACCGCGCAAACAATGCCAACTTGGCATCTTGACAGTGCCAGCCTGGCACCCTGGCAGGGCCCTTGCCAGGTAGAAGTGCCATCTGGGTAGCATAGCACTGCCAGGCAGGCACTGCCATTGTGTCAGGCTGGCACCAGCAGTGTCAGGATGCCACCTTGCCGAGAGGGCATACACCTGGGGGCTTCCAATCCCTTGGGAGACCGGGAGACCCCCATGAGTGCCATTCCGCCTGGTCCCCCTTTCTGGAAACCAGTACTGAACAGCATTCACCCGAGGTCTCCAAGGCAATGAAGTTACCGTGAAAAGCCCCTAGTCACCACACTACGGCGCCTGTTCGGGTACACAGAGGGAAAATTCAGAATGTCCAATTCACCTAACAAGCACATCTTTCGGGACTTGTGGAAGGAAACTGGAGCACGCAGAAGAAACCCACGCACACACGGGGGGGGGAAATGTGTAGACTCCGCATAGACCGTGACCCAAGCCGGGAATCAAACCTGGGACCCTGGCGCTGTGAAGCAAAAGTGCTAACCACTATGCTACCGTGCTGAATGCATATTTGCCAGAAAGTGATCCCACCCACAGTGGCCAGGATTCACATCGCAATGTCTTGTAAGATCGCATTACTTTTCACGAGGAGTGGCAAGTCGGGTAGATCCTGCAAGTGGAATCTCCCGGTATCTACCGATCGCATTGCGCCACGTTGCTTTTTGGGCGCAACGCAGTAGATCCCGCCCATTGTTTTTGATCCTGTGTCAAAATTAAATCCTACAGGTCTGGTAAAGAGCTTGAGAAGATATTCGATACAGCCTAAGAATTTTATCCTTCTTAATTCTGGGGCACCCAGATAGAAAGATAATTGATGCTAATGAAAAAAGTCTGTATAATATCCAACATTTGCAGCACGGAAGAATATACTCTGTTCTTGGATTCGCGATAAATCTCCTTCAGTTTAGAACTGACAGAAAATTATCATGGAATGTCTCCCAATGGAATTCCTAACCTGTATACTCCGATCCAAACCGGATGCATTCCAAAATGTATGGGGCCCCTCTCTCAAATATATAGGTTCCATAATGTCTGACTTGCTCCTACAAGGTTTTCCATAAGTTATGTAACACTGCCTTTAACATGCTGTATGCAAGGGTGTGCAACATTTAGCCATGTTTTCATGGCGTTATCCTCTTTTCCCCCATCCTCTCACTTGTTCTTTCAATGTTTTCATTTGTATTAATGGAGGCGCTGGGCATAATGATTAAGCTGAATCAATTACGTTGGTATCCTCCAGTCTATTTCTGTATTCATATGTGGAGAAATACTCATACTGTATTGTATCAGTTTTGAGTTTGTTGCGTTATTTGTAAAAATGGAAAAACGCTGATAGAAATATATTTTTAAAAACCCAGTCACTATATTTACATTCATTCAACTCCACTATCCCTTATAAGAGCAAATAATTTTAGTTATTTGGTAATACAGAACATCAGTGTTCCTGAAAAAAGGCATTTTGTCAAAGCTTTTTGTCGTGTTAATCACCCTGGGGTAACACGGACTGCAACTGGATGCAGTTGTACTTGAAAGTAGACTCCAAACTTTGGTGTTGGTTCAATACGCTTTATTGAACCTGTTAAGCAGTGCACACAGTTCATGATGGGTTTGACACTCTACTTATCTAAGCGTGCTTACTATAACTAATTAGACCGGACTAGCTCTGAGCCACGTGTAGAAGGTGCTGACTGATATATACGCCCTGACTGTCACTACAGTTGTCACCAGTGGGAAGATGCAGAGTGTTGATGCCTCGTGTGTTTTATAGTGGGAGACCACCTTCTAGTGTTCTGCCTGGTGATTGGTTGTGTTCTGTCCTGTGTGTTGATTGGCTGTACTGGGTGTCTGTCACTGCCTGTCTGTATATCATTATGTGCATGAGTGCATATCATGACACTTTTCATCTTGCACTCATCAGGACAGTTGCAAGAATACCATTGTCAGGGGAAACAACAGCTTCATACTGTGTGAGACTAGAGAGTATTGATTGGCTGGAAAAAGTGGAGTTTGATTGTTAGAGGCATTATCATGGGGAATGCACCAATTAATGGTGATTGACTATTAACTCCCTTTCCTTTCCTTTCCTCTACTTCTGAAGCAGTCAACACAAGTCCGTGTGTGTATAGATGGATATGTATCACCCTTCGTCAATTAGCAACTCCCAGTTGTTTGCCCAAGTGTGCACTAGTCATGTGGTAGTCTGGGCATTAAGCACCACTTGGGAAGAACAGAAAGAGTAAAATTTTGTGGGGGAGATGCTGTGCTTTTTATAAAATCAGCTGTACTTTCCTTTCCTGTTGAGTTTCAAATGAAGATGGCGCCGGAGCGAGGCGACTCTGCGAACTCTCCCCATCCGATCCACTTTTTACTTAACTTATACTCGTTCTAATCTTTTAAAATTTAATTCTAAGACTAACATTATTACTAACCTCTCTCTTTTATCTTTTCATGCAGGAGGAAGCGAGGGAAACGTGGTGGTTTGCAGGTTGGACTGAAGCAACGCGGTTTCAAGACCCCCTCTCCCCAGCATACTCCTGGCAAACGTCCAAGTGATCGAAAACAAGCTGGATGAACTTAACGCCAGACTTACCTCTCAGAGGGAAGTAAGAGACTGCTGTGTGCTCTGTTTCACAGAGACATGGCTCACCCCCGCCTCACCGGACTGTGCCATACAACCTGAAGGCTTCTCAATTCACTGATCCACTGCAATTGGCATACCGTCGCAACCGGTCCACAGCAGACGCCATTTCCCTGGCCCTACACTCATCCCTAGAGCATCTCGACAACAAGGATGCCTACATCAGACTCCTATTTATTGACTACAGCTCCGCCTTCAACACCATAATCCCAGCCAACCTCATATCAAAGCTCCAAAACCTAGGACTTGGCTCCCCACTCTGCAACTGGATCCTCGATTTTCTGACCAACCGACCACAATCAGTAAGAATGAGCAACAACTCCTGCTCCACAATAGTCCTAAATACCAGGGCCCTGCAAGGCTGCGTACTTAGCCCCTGCTCTACTCCCTGTACATACACGACTTTGTGGCAAAATTTGGTTCCAACTCCATCTGCAAGTTTGCTGACGATACAACCATAGTGGGCCGGATCTTGAATAACGATGAGTCAGAATACAGGAGGGAGATAGAGAACCTAGTGGAGTGGTGCAGCGATAACAATCTCTCCCTCAATGCCAGCAAAGCTAAAGAGCTGGTCATGAACGTCAGGAAGCAAAGTACTGTACACACCCCTGTCAGCATCAACGGGGCCGAGGTGGAGATGGTTAGCAGTTTTAAATTCATAGCGGTGCACGTCTCCAAAAATCTGTCCTGGTCCACCCACGCCGACGCTACCACCAAGAAAGCACAACAGCGCCTATACTTCCTCAGGAAACTAAGGAAATTTGGCATGTCCACATTAACCCTTACCAACTTTTACAGTTGCGCCATAGAAAGCATCCTATCAGGCTGCATCACAGCCTGGTATGGCAACTGCTTTGCCCAGGACCGCAAGAAACTTCAGAGAGTCGTGAACACCGCCCAGTCCATCACACGAACCTGCCTCCCATCCATTGACTCCATTTACTCCTCCCACTGCCTGGTGAAAGTGGGCAGCATAATCAAAGACCCCTCCCACCCGGCTTACTCACTCTTCCAACTTCTTCCATTGGGCAGGAGGTACAGAAGTCTGAGAATACGCACGAACAGACTCAAAAACAGCTTCCTCCCCACTGTCACCAGGCTCCTAAATGACCCTCTTATGGACTGACCTCATTAACACTACACCCTGTATGCTTCATCCGATGCCGATGCTTATGTAGTTACATTGTATACCTTGTGTTGCCCTATTATGTATTTTCTTATATTCCCTTTTCTTCCCATGTACTTAATGATCTGTTGAGCTGCTTGCAGAAAAATACTTTTCACTGTACCTCCGTACACGTGACAATAAACAAATCCAATCCAATCCAAAGCCCAGTGGAATAATGTGAAGTTAAGCTATGTGGCTCCTTGGGAGGAAAAACAATCGGGAGCGAAATCCATAGTTGCACCACACTCTGGTATAGAGAAAATCTTGCAGAATTTAGTGCCTTACATGACATCCAAAGTCCCAAAGAGCTTTACAGTCATTGAGTACTTTTTATGTGTAGTAACTGTTCTAATGTAGGAAAGGCAGCAGCCAGTTTGCTCCCGAGAGTGCACCCATCTGAACCACAGCTGACATAGTGGTATTTGTGCTACCGGGTACAATGCAAGATGTTGAATAAGCCAATGGACACAAAAGGTCACTGGAAATGTATGGGTTGGGAACAAAGAAAATCAGTAAGAATAAAATTATAGAATAATAAACCCACATAAACAATCCACAGATACAGATTAGATTAAAACACTTGCTGCAGATGGAAGAGTATTTCTAAGTATTTCCTCAACATGGCAAAAAAAACCCCAAAAGGCCAATTTTAACTCCAAACTGGAAGTTGATGGCAATCAAGAACAGGAGCCTCCATTGAAGGCCTGGTGAATTTTAACTTTGCATTTTTAATTACGTGTGTTTTGTTACCTGTGTGTGGTAGGTAACATGTGCTACTCAATCCTTGGTTAGTGATGAGGTATTCTGAATCCCAATGAAGAAGATTCAAACTCTTCCAGTAGTAACAAAAGGTTTATTGAGTAACTACAACAATATTTACATGAGTTCTTTACTTTAACTTTGATACTAGTGATAAGGTTAACAAGATCTAACTATGGTAACTATACGTAACTCCACTGGCCATCTAAACTAGTCTGCTGTTGCTTTGATCACAGTGCACCCAAGAGAGAGAGACCCAATGTGGCTGCCTTTTACACCCCTGTTGGTCCGGCACTCTAGTGATCATGTGGTGCTACTGATTATACATTAAACCCTTGTGTACATGCACATATAGAGATCACCACATCCCCCTTTTTTTCGTGTTACATATTTTCTGTATGTTGCAAAGAAAATTGAACAAACATAATGGATGCAGTTTGCAAAGGCATCAGATAAAATCAATGAGTTAGTTTGTCAAATGTTAATACATCTAATCACTTAAGATTGTTTTTTTGCTTGCGTGAAATAGGTAGACAAATGATGTTATGTACAAGTTGTGATGATTTTGACGAGCAGACAAAGCCAATGTATATTTATGAGTCCAATCTTAATGAAATTTTTTTTTTTGTGAATCCACACTTTATGGGTTTGTTCAGACTAGTTGTTTTCTTCGTCTGTTGTTGAAGTGGTGATGTTGATGTTGTTGTTTCTTTGTGAACGTCATCAGTGTTCCAGTGTTTAAGTAACCAAGAAGTCATCAATGAGGTATGTGAATGGTCGAATCACTTTGTTGTCTGATTTATGCTTTTTTTTTCTTTGTTTGCGGTAGCGATTCTGTGTTACATCTTTGTTGTCTGACCTGGACTTTTTCCTGTGTTTGTGGGATTGATTCTGCATGTCATCTTTCTTGAAAGCTGGTTTGCTAGTTTGTTGTGGAGCAAATGTGAATTTGTGAGATTTGTTGCCATGCCATGGCGTGTTTGTACACTTGCCATTGTTCTGCAGTGTGCTGTGGCATTGTCCTTCATGTGCAGAGTTGTACCATGTTGTCCTTTTATAAGGTCGTGTTTCATTGCTGTCGTTTCTGTCTTTTTTGTTTTCGTTGTCATTCTTCTTGTTGTTTGTGTCGTGCATGTTGTTTCTGTTTTTGTTGTTTTTGCTGTTATGCTTGTTGTTTCTGTTTTTGTTCTGCTTCTTGTTGTTTTTGTTGTTGTGCTTGTAGTTTTTGATGTTGCTGTTGTTGTTCTTGTTTCTACAGCGCTTGTTGTTGTTGTTGCTCTTGCTGCGCTGCATGTTGTTTTCGTTGTTGCTGTTGTTCTTGTTTCTGTGCTTCTTGCGGTTTTTGTTGTTCCTGTTGCGCTCAATGAGTGTTCTGTTTGGATGATGTGAGTCATTGTCACAGTTATTGGTGTCAGTGTCCTTTGTGGTATCTGTTACATTGAGCGTTTCTTCTTGAGAATTGTGAGAAAGATCTGATGTTGCATTGATGTTGGTAACATCAGTCATTTGTGGTGGATTTGATTCCTCTGCTTTGCTTCCTTGCTACTCCTCTTTTAGAGTCATTTCTGGTTCACTTGAATCATGTGATCTCTTTGTGCTCTTCTTCTGGAGTTATTTCTGGTTCATTTGAATCATCTTTCGTTTCTTGGTGCTCCTTTTCTGGAGTCAAAATCTTCAGGATTTCTATTGACGTGGTCTCTCTGGAATCTTGGTGCTCCTCTTTTGGAATCAAGATCTTCACGATTTCATTTGACGTGGTCTCTCTTTTTTTTTCTTTGTTTGCGGTAGCGATTCTGTGTTACATCTTTGTTGTCTGACCTGGACTTTTTCCTGTGTTTGTGGAATTGATTCTGCATGTCATCATTCTTGAAAGCTGGTTTGCTTGTTTGTTGTGTAGCAAATGTGAATTTGTGAGATTTGTTGCCATGCCATGGTGTGTTTGTACATTTGCCTCATGAGTAGCCCTTCTCTGAATGTTGAGTGCTTCTGTGCAGACGAGCTGAGATCTGTCAGTCTCACTGTGGTCCTGCACATCCTGCATGGGAATTGTGATTTCTTTGTCACTTGTCTCACATACAGTAGGTGGACATTCAGTGTCTTCTTGTTGGTTAAATGAGCTGGGTAGACTTTCATAGTCTTCTTCTGGTGGCTCAAATAAGCTGGGTCGACTGTCATAGACTTTTTCTTGTTCACATGAGCTTGGTAGACTTTCATAGTCCTGTTCATGCATGGCGTTCGCGATGGAGTGTTTGCTTGCTTCCGTTTTTGAGTCTGTCACCGAGCTGTCTGTGGAGGCTTGTGTCGCTCTCTTTGTGGAGGTTTCTGTCACTCTCTTTGTGGAGTCTTTCATCGCTCTCTTTGTGGAGTCTTTCATCGCTCTCTTTGTGGAGTCTTTCATCGCTCTCTCTGTGGAGTCTGTCATCGCTCTGTCTGTCGTACAGTGTTCTCGCTGTAGAGTCGATCTGTGCTCTCTCAATGGAGTCGTTCCGTACCCTCGGTGTGGCATCGTCTTGTTCTTGGGTATTGCTATCATCCAATGTATCGACGATCTGCCATGGCAGCACGGTATTGGATTCATCTACCATGAGAAGAGTAGTGTTGAGCTTTGCAATCTTGTTGCTGATGCTGTGATCAGCTTATCCGAATAACTCAGCCATGTCTGAGCAGTATTGTGTGTATTGGTCGATAGACAAATCATCCCTTTTTGTTTCAGAGTTGTTATTGTTCTCTTTTTTAAAAAAATTTAATTTAATTTTTTTTTAAAAATAAAAAAATTTAGAGTATCCAATTATTTTTTTCCAATTAAGGGGTAATTTAGCATGGTCAATCCACCTAGCCTGCACATCTTTTGGGTTGTGGGGGCGAAACCCACGCAAACACGGGGAGAATGTGCAAACTCCACACAGACAGTGACCCAGAGCCGGGATCGAACCTGGGACCTCGGCGCCGTGAGGTAGCAGGGCTAACTCACTGTGCCACCGTGCTGCCCTGTTATTGTTCTATTCATGTTCAATGAACAAATCATAAGACCATAAGATATAGGAGTGGAAGTAAGGCCATTCGGCCCATCGAGTCCACCCCACCATTCAATCATGGCTGATTTCAACTCCATTTACCCGCTCTCTCTCCATAGCCCTTAATTCCTCGAGAAATCAAGAATTTATCAACTTCTGTCTTAAAGACACTCAACGTCCCGGCCTCCACTGCCCTCTGTGGCAATGAATTCCACAAACCCACCACTCTCTGGCTGAAGAAATTTCTCCTCATCTCTGTTCTAAAGTGACTCCCTTTTATTCTAAGGCTGTGCCCCTGGGTCCTAGTCTCCCCTGTTAATGGAAACAACTTCCCTACATCCACCCTATCTAAGCCATTCATTATCTTGTAAGTTTCTATTAGATCTCCCCTCAACCTCCTAAACTCCAATGAATATAATCCCAGGATCCTCAGACGTTCATCGTATGTTAGGCCTACCATTCCTGGGATCATCCGTGTGAATCTCTGCTGGACCCGCTCCAGTGCCAGTATGTCCTTCCTGAGGTGTGGGGCCCAAAATTGCTCACAGTATTCTAAATGGGGCCTAACTAATGCTTTAGAAAGCTTCAGAAGTACATCCCTGCTTTTATATTCCAAGCCTCTTGAGATGAATGACAACATTGCAATTGCTTTCTTAATTACGGACTCAACCTGCAAGTTTACCTTTAGAGAATCCTGGACTAGGACTCCCAAGTCCCTTTGCACTTCAGCATTATGAATTTTGTCACTTTAGAAAATAGTCCATGCCTCTATTCTTTTTTCCAAAGTGCAAGACCTCGCACTTGCCCACGTTGAATTTCATCAGCCATTTCTTGGACCACTCTCCTAAACTGTCTAAATCTTTCTGCAGCCTCCCCACCTCCTCCATACTACCTGCCCCTCCACCTATCTTTGTATCATCGGCAAACTTAGCCAGAATGCCCCCAGTCCCGTCATCTAGGTCGTTAATATATAAAGAGAACAGCTGTGGCCCCAACACTGAACCCTGCGGGACACCACTCGTCACCGGTTGCCATTCCGAAAAAGAACCTTTTATCCCAACTCTCTGCCTTCTGCCTGACAGCCAGTCGTCAATCCATGTTAGTACCTTGCCTCGAATTCCATGGGCCCTTATTTTATCATCTTCTTTGGTTTCGGATTTTTCATTGTGCTCTTCACTTTGGGTGGTGCAGACTGCTTGTTCCAGGGTGTTGTGAAAGTTATTTTCAACTGCTGGTGGAAGTTCAGGCATTGTTGTCTTTTGAGGTAAGAAAATTGGGTTTTGCAGCTGAAATTGTTTTGTTCATTTTTGTGCATTTCCCTTTTAAGTGGGCGTGGTCCTGGTCTTCTGACATCATGACGCTCATGACGTCATGCGTAGGACTCGATTGCGCATGCGCAATTCGAGTTTCCTTTCCTGTGCACTCTTGGCGCAACTGCGCATGCGAGGCATCTCGTGCCTGCGCGCAAGTGTAGTTTGCTGTTTTTCTTCTTTTTGAGAAGTGCGCATGTGTGTACTGGCCGGAACGCTCTCGCTCAAGATGACTGCCAATCAAAAAGTGCTGTTGCATAAAGTGAGATCCTGCCGCTGCCTCGTGGTAAGTTTTGGCGCCGTTTTTACCGATTTTGTTTTCTAGACACTGATTCTGTGTTTGTAAAAACTCACAGTATTGGTTTTGTTTTTGTTCATAAGCAAGGCATTTTTGTATAGCAGTTTCTAGAGTTAGATGCTTATTTTGTGATAGTTCTTCCCTCAAATTTTTATCAGATAGTCCAGAAATTAATTGATTCATTATCAGTGTCTCTGAAATCAGCATAATCACAGCCTTGTGGTATGAACTTGAGATTTGTAATAAAATCAGTGATGGGCCCTCCGTTTCTCTGGCATTTATGACAATTGTTAAATCTTTCCAGCATCTCACCAGACTGACTCTTACAGTGTTCATCACATTTTTGAGTATTACTTCTATTTTGGTGTCGTCTTCACCTAACTAATTAAAGCAATTATAGATTTCGCTAGCTTCATTCCCTCCTATTGAGAGTAGAATTGCTATTTTTGTTGCGTTATAGACCGTGTTTAAACCATTAGCTGCGATAAATATTTGGAATATCTGTTCAAATTTTTTCCAGTCACAACTTAAATTACCGGTTGTTTCCAGCTGCCCTAGAGGTCCAATGAGTCCCATAGTTAGTCGTCGAGGATCCATTTGCAGCAAAGTCTTCCACAGTCGAATGTGCTGTCTTCTCTTTTTGTCTAACCTTATCTAACTAGTTCTGTTAAAGTCACTCGACTGGTTTTGTTACCTTTGTGGTAGGTAACATGTCCTACTCAATCCTTGGTTAGTGATGAGGTATTCTGATGAAGAAGATTCAAACTCTTCCCGTAGTAACAAAAGGTTTGAGTAACTACAACAATATTTACATGAGTTCTTTACTTTAACTTTGATATTAGTGATAAGATTAACAAGATCTACCTATGGTAACTATACGTAACTCCACTGGCCATCTAAACTAGTCTGCTGGTGCTTTGATCACAGTGCAACCACCCAATGTGGTTGCCTTTTATACCCCTGTTGGTCCGGCCCTCTAGTGATCATGTGGCGCTACTGATTATACATTAACCCCTTGTGTACATGCACACATAGAGATCACCACAACGTGCGTGCTTCGGGTGGAAAGTGGCAGCTGGTGGGCTGGGTTGTGGTAACTTGATAGCATTTCCGGTGACCTTTTGTGTCCATTGGCTGATCTGGTAGCACAAATGCCACAATGATAACGTGTTAGAAATCAATCTTCTTTAATTTATAAAATAACAACGTTTAAAATACAGTATGGACTCAAAAACAGGGGTAGTTAGTTAAGCATAAAATTAACAGTTACGGAAAAGAATTAGAACTGAGGGCAGTTAAATAAGAATATACACAGGTAATAATAATAATCTTTATTAGTGTCACAAGTAGGCTTACATTAACACTGCAATGAGGTTACTGTGAAAATCCCCCAGTCGCCACACTACGGCGCTGAGGGAGAATTCAGAATGTGGGAATTCGGGACTTGCAGGAAGAAACCGGAGCGCCCGGAGGAAACCGACGCAGACATGGGGAGAAAGTGCAGACTCAGCGCAGACAATTGAACCCAGGTCTCCGGCGCTGTGATGCAACAGTACTGACCACTGTGCTACCATGCTGCCAACAACAACAAAGCGCGTGGTTTAATGGTTACATTGCACTTTACTGAGAGTGCAATGTTGCCTTTAGATCCAGGAGAATTGAGAATCCACTGGGCGGCGTCTGTTTGCGATCTAACCAGTCTGCTCCCGTTGACAAAATCAGGATAACGCTATAGCGTGGCGAGAAACCAATAATCACTACTTAAGCCCAATCTCCATACAATTAATGAGAGCAACCCCCTATCTAACGGCCTCCCGTGATCTAATGGACTCCCCAGCATGTGTTCATGCGGGCGCCGATTTGAACTCCTTTTTAAAAATGTGAAGCTGGTGGAAGGGATGCTGTGGGGACCTGAGCAGGTGAGTCGTCATCTTCCCTCTTGGACAATGAGTCTGGAGACACTGGGGTTGCTGCCCCTGTGCTCGGAGTGGGCTGGGGGTACACTACAGGAGGACAGATGCGGCCAGGATGGGCCGCCATCGTTGGGGGGTGGGGGGCCTTGCGGAGCAGGTGGGGTGCGGCTGCGGATCGGCCATGCTACCCCTGGATCATGTAATCCCGTTCTGGGGGCGACCCCAGCCTGCCTGTCTCATTGACCACCTATAACCCCCACTGTCCGCGGAGCCCCCTGGCCGCCCGGCTAATATGCAATTGGCAATCATCGTTAACTGAGCACTTCACACCTCCCAAGTGGATCCCCATGGGAAGCATGTAGGTGTTATTGCTTAGCATCCCACTCAGACCGTGATGCCTGGACACTGTGCCTGAGCACTGCAAGAAGAAACACCACGGACGCCGCAGACAACATCCGAACACCCAAGGGCCAGGCCCCAGCACCAGCGACATTTCCACAACCAGAGAGTGGGCATGTGCACCGGGGAGGGGACCAGCACCCGGTCCAGATAACATCACGTGCGGGTGTCTGTGGTACAGGGTGTGGGGTCAGGTGAGCAGGGGCCCCCACGGGATGCGTCGGCAGTGTGTGCCGAGTCGGGGAGGAGATTGGAGCAATGGGAAAATGGGGGGGGGGGGGGGGGAAAGAGAGAAATGGCGGAATGGAGGCTCCCGGGTTGGGGGACACAGCTGGTCGTCAGACCACACACACCCTCTCCCAATTCCTCACACATATTACAGGGTATGGACGAAATCTTGGAACCCGCGGTAGCTGCCCTAGTGGTGCTGCTCGCAGGGCAGATGCCGGAGAAGGCGGTGGCAGCAGCATCAACAGAGGCTCGAGGCGGCGGCCCATGTGCAGGGCCCCGTCCCACACCCCGAGAACTCGGCCGACCATCAGGTCAGGGAGGGACTCAGAGGGGGAGGCCTGTGACGGTCCAAAGTATACAGGCGCCGGTGGTCGAATGAACAGATGACGGATAGCGTGTGCCGCAGGAGGCTCCGCCTCAACAAGCGGATGGTCCGATACCTCTGCGATGTCCTTGCGGACTTGGCACCATGAGGTGGAGGAGGTTGCCCGCTCTCGGTGGCCATCAAGGTCACCGCAGCCCTAAACCTCTACGCCTTAGGATCATTCCAGGGCTCGAGTGGACTTGTGTGGCTTCTCCAAGAGCTGGTGCAGACGAGATGGGCTGAATGGCCTCCTTCTGCACTGTAAATTCTATGAAATCCTATGAAGTGCATCCGTGAGGTCACGGATGTCCTGTTTGCTCCGGCAGCTAACTATATAAACTTTGGCATGGACTAGGTCCAACAGGAAGCCCGGGCAGCAGGATTATCTGCCATTGACGGGATGCCCCAGGTCCAGGGGGTAATAGGTGGCAAGCACGTCGCCTCACGCTCACCAGGCCGTCAGGGAGTGACCTACATCTACAGGAAGGGATTCCACTCCTTGAACACCCAGCTTGTGTGCAACCACCGCATGAAGATCATGCACGTCTGTGCACACTTCCCAGGGAGTGTGCACCACAGCTATATCCTGGGGCAGTCCAACATCCCCGGCCTCTTCGAGGACCAAAGGCTGGAGACCGATGAAGGGACCAAATCTTGGTTGTCATTGAAAGGTGCATCAGACTCCTCAAAATGCAGTTCCAATGCCTCCACCTCTCTGGTGGTGCACTGCAGTACATCCCCCCCCCCCCCCCCACAGGGTTTTTGCAGTGGTCTGCTGTGTCCTCCACAACGTGGCCCAGCAGCGGGGCAACGTGGTGGAACATGTCTCCACTGAGGGGAAGTCCGAAGGTGCGCCGGACCAGGGGGGTTGGCGGATGAGGCAGGGAATGGAGGACAGACGGTAGCAGCTAGAGTCCAGCAAGCCAGGAGGGCCAGGGAGGCTCTCACCTCACCCGCTTCACATAGGACGTGGCCTCATCCGTTGTTCCCCCTCTTCCTAACCCACCCTCCCATCCTGCCCCCTCCCCCATCCTTCCGCATCCCCCCTCCATTCCACAGCCCCCCCCCCCTTCACCCTTTCCACCACTCCCATTTCCCACACTTCCATGGTCTGCATAACATCATTCCAGGGTGATGGACTATGTTGACTTGTCAGCGAGTCACTATTGATGGCAGGGCGGGTGATGATAACCTGCTGAGAGCTGATGCAACTTAATTTATGCCATAGTCTGACCCTGCCTGTCTGATGAATGCTCACTCGCACCCATCACCTGCACGTGGCATGCCAGAGTGGTGGGGGGGGGTTTGAAAAGATGGGCCATTTGATTGGTCCGCATTGCGGAAGAAAGTGCTAGAGGCGTCATATTGTCAAAGTCAACGATTCTTATTATTCAACAAATGCGTTCTCAACTGCCCCAATCCCCTGATGGTGCCGCTACCCCTTCCCCACCCCCCAAAGCACCCAATGCCCTTCACGCTCCCTACCCCCCCCCCTCTGTTAAGTAATGGGTTAAGAGTTAAGTAATGCATTAAGAGACATTGCAATTAGTTGTCTCATTTATGTTAAGTATCCAATGATTGACACTGATATGTAAAGGGGCTTCAGGTGGGCCTCGTGTCAGGTGGTGTGTTGTTGGAGTTTTGTGTAGAGGCTGTGGAAGTGAAATAAATGGTGTTTGGTGAAAAGGAACAGGGCTTCGGATTCATACAACGGTAACCAAAACTTATAACACCTCCACCAACCAGCCAAGGGCCCTCTCAGTGATCCTCGACCTGCTTCACCTTCTGTGCTCTACCGCAATGTCTCGATGTGTCCCCAGACGTAGAAGCAGCCTGCTGCCTACCGCATCCCTTGGCCTACGATTACCCTAGCAGGCGTCGTCTGGGGGTCTGGGACCATCATATGTGGCGTGAAGCCGTAATGCCTCGTTAAGTGGACCAATTAACGCTTTATAGCGGTAACGGCCTCGCCAGGCCGAGCGTCGTGAGGCTTACGGCAGTTCCCGCTCGCTACCACATTTAGTAACGTTTCTATTACAACGCGTCCGTGAGCAACTAATGACATCACAGCACTGTCTTCAACTCTCGGCTCCCACAGATTGCAATCTACCTGAGCTCGGCCACATTCTGGGCTCTGGAGCTTCTTTAAATTGCTCGAATTTTTCCTTACACAGGAGATAAGCCTTGTGCAGTAAGTCTGTGGCCTAGATTCTCCGCACTCAAGTGTTTGAAAAATGCACTTGCTCCACTTCAGATATAGTCCAACCTCTGGAAACCTTTTAAAAACTTGATCAAGGTTGCCGAAGAGGGTGGCACTGTGGCACAGCAGTTGACACTGCTATCTCATGTTGTTGAGGACCCAGGTTCGATCTTGGCCCCGCATGTCTGCGTGGGTCTCACCCCCACAACCCAAAAAGATGTGCAGGATAGGTGGATTGGCCACGCTAAATTGCCTCTTAATTGGAAATAAAGTTTGCTGTGGTGTTCCTCATCAGTTTTACCTGAAATTCAAATGTCATGTAAGTAGACTGCAACATGAGAAATGCCTTGTAACAGGCTGTCCATTGTCCTTTGGAAGAGCGCCAAACTTGAGGATACACCAAAAACCAAATGATTATACTTGCACAACCCTTTATGCATGCTGATAGTCAAATCTTCTTCTTGTGAGATTTGTTCATATGCCTGGCTCATGTCCAATTTTGGAAAAACCTTGCCTCCTGCAAGGCTTGAAAACAGATCTTCAACCCTCAACATTTATGCATCCAGCTTGGAAACTTGATTAATGGTAAGTTTGTAATCACCACATATGCATACAGCACTTTTAAGAACAGAAACAATTGGAGCAGCCCAATGTGAGAACTAAATGGGCTCAGTGATTCCTATCATTGCAGCCGTTCCAACTCCTCCTCCACTTTGGCTTACATGACGGAGGGCATTCACCTCGGTTTGAAAAAGCGAGGAGTAGCCTGAAGATCAACAAATAATTGGTGGCACTGTCGCACAGTTGTTAGCACAGTTGCTTCACAGCTCCAGGGTCCGAGGTTCAATTCCCGGCTTGGGTCACTGTCTGTCTGCACGTTCTCCCCGTGTCTGCGTGGTGCTCCGGTTTCCTCCCACAGTCCAAAGATGTGCAGGTTAGGTGGATTTGCCATGCTAAATTGCCCTTCGTGTCCAAAAAGGTTAGATGGGGTTACTGCTTTACGGGGATCGGGTGGAGGTATGGGCTTAGATAGGGTGATCATTCCATGGGCCTGTGCAGACTCGATGGGCTGAATGGCCTCCTTCTCCACTGTAAATTCTATAATCTATGAATTTATCTGTAGTGCTATGCAATGTACCCAGTTCACCTCTGAATACCTCAGGGTATTTCTGAATGAACATCTTGTGTGCTTCATCTCACCCAGTTCAACTGAATTTCCCTGAGCTAGTCACGTCCTCGCAGACCAGGCCCATGCCCTTTAACTATCAGGAGCCGTGTTCTTGCTTTTTGGTTGTTATATGCAATGTCTAACCAGAATTCTTTGAGAAATAGTACAGTCTTGCCAGTTGATTCCTGCCTGATTAAGGGCTGATGCCTACTTAGAGCCCCAAATCTTCCTGAAGGTCTCCTCACTGATTCCTGATGCTGAGGTTCCTGTGTGCACCTTCATCTTGATTTTCTGTCCATCAACCTCCACTATAGTATAAATAGGCTCTGTAAAGATGTCGCAATCGTGCTCCTCTGCCTGGTCTGAGCTTTCCAAGCGATGCACCATCGACTTGCATTTGAAGTTCCTTGCTCAGCCTTCATCTTTCTCTTAGCAGCCCAACACTTCTTCGGTAAATGTCCTTTCTTGTTGCACTGGTGACAAATAGCGCCCATCAGCACAATGATTTGCATAGTGTCACCCTCCATACCTAAAACACTCCACTGTCTTTTAACTAGCAGCTTCTTTTTCTACTTGGTGCAGTACACCTGCCTGCGTGCAGTCACTGGTCTTCTGAATATCCTTTGCATTATTGGCAGCCATTTTCATGTCCTGAGAAATTTCTAGAGATTTCTTAAAAGTAAGTGTGGCTTCTACCAGCAAACACCACTGAATGCTGTCCGCGTTAATGCCGCAAACTAGCCTGTCCCGAAGCATGTCTCCCAAAACTGCTCCAAACTCACAATGTTCAGAGAGCTGGCCCAATTGAACAACAAAGTTAGCTGCAGACTGCCCCATTTTCCAAAACTCACTGTGGAATTTGAGACGTTGTACTATTACTGAGGGCTTAGAATTGTGGTGAATCTGAACGAGTAACTAAATCTGAAAATGAAATGTCCCCTTGTTTCTGTGTAGCTAAATTTCTCACTAGGTTGTAAGTTTTCGTCCAACACACACAGGAGTATTGAGTGCTTTCTAGCCTCGTCTGCGATCCTATTTGCCAAAAAAAGGGTTCCAACCTTTTCACAGTCATTCCAGTTCTCATTCTCTTCCACAATCTCACTGTTAAACCCAAACATAGCCATGGTGCTGCTAATTAGTCATCTGTCAGTAAACTTAGCTAAGCTTTGTGTTAAACATGCTGAAACTCAATTTTTTTTAAAAGCCTCGTCGCCAAAAGGATGTGGTAACTTGACCAGAACAAGGTAGCCAAAAGCACATAATATGTTAATCTTCTTTGATACATAAAAATAACGAACTTTAATAAACAGTGTGGACTCAAATAGGAGAGCGGCTAGTGAAACATCGAAATAACAGTAACGGAATAGAATATACCAGGTAACAACAACACAGCACTTACTGATGACATGAGCAATGGATTTAAATAAGATGATGCATAATAATAACACTTTATAACAGAGGTGATGATTGGGCAATCCAGAGGACATCCTCCACATCAAGACCAGAACAACAAAGTAAATCTGGGAGAATTTTCTGAATAAATAACAAGGATCTTTATGGGAAATGGAGTGAGGGTGGATGGAGGAGATGCCATGGAGCAGGGACCAAACTTTTCTGCTGGAGCCTGGAAGAACACCTGCTCCTGGATCCACATAGGAATGGCTTGAAATACCATTGAGACCCCATATCTAACAATGGACCCTAATTTGCAGTAATTAGCAAGGCTTGCTGGAATGAGGTGCAGGCCTCACCTGCCACCAAAGTCCAGCAATCTGTGGTACCAGAGGTGGAAGTGCTTCCCTGCTCCTTTCCCACCAATTAGGGAAGAATTAAGATTCCCCCTACATTTGTCAGTGCTTGTCTGGAAAGTTGCCAATGAGAATTAAAGTTTACATATTGGAAGAACACAGTCTGAAGTTGGAAATTGGAGTCCATCCTGTTCGTCAATGCTGGACAATGAAGTGTTCCCCAAGAATCTCAGTGTTGAAGGAGTTAAACTCAAGGGGTTATTAATAATTTCTAAAACAAAAGACTTCTCTAGTTTGAACTACTGGACTGTCATTGTTAACATCTGTAACCACAACGAAGACCTTCCATTAACAATCAAGCTCTTTATGCTATCCTCCACCCTCAAAATGATCTGCTCTTGGCATCTGTTAAACGTTCCTCTGTAATAACATTTGATCATTCGAGGACTATTACAGAAAATTGCAAAGGAAGTGGGAACTTCTCCTGCTGGAAACTTAAGAGATGATGTTAATCCAAGCAGTTTCTGATTTTCAACGAACTTTGTCCTCACTTTGTAAACAACAATCAGATTCTAAAGGACTCTGTCATACATGAAAGAGCAGGGTATTGCATTAGTCATCGTTAACCAGTGGGTCATCTGACAGTAATATTTTCCTCAGAAGATAACCCCTAACTGCAATGCTTGTTAGAGTTTATGAAAGTAATGTCACTGCTGATCTGTGAATAGAGGTGCCTGTATATCTAATGTCATCCTATGAATGCTTTTACCCCAATCCACACACATTAGCTTTCTGCACCCTGGCAGTTTGACAGGCCATCATCTCTAAGCTGGAGTTCGCTTTGCCACAGCTGTTTCATGCGAAGTGCACTGAGGACTCTTGGTAAAGTGCAATTGTCGATTGAGCATGCAGCACTACAAAAATCAAAACTGACCACAAGCTTATGCAAATAATATTGGTCATACCAAACCAACCCTATGGAACACACTATGCCCTGACAGGTTTTTTGGTAATTCACGGCAAGTTATTTTGGTCACGCATGTATTTTCTCCAATTTTATTTTGATTTTTGATTACATGCAACCAACAAAACCATCCATTCCAATCAGAATCTGATTTTATTCAGTTGTGGTCCAAAATAAATGCGTAAACATTGGAGGCATCGTCATTTGAAAAAAAACACACTCAATCAACCTGCGGAGTGCCAGCAGCTTTAAACTTAGATCCTTTTATCCTCAACAGTGCCATTGGACAGAAAAAAAGGCATGTCACCAATAAGAGGTTGCATGAGGGCGGCTAACCTCTGCTTGAGCATGCAAGATTGTTTGAAAAGGGTACTCCTACTTTTCTCTCCTGTATTATTTATCTTATCCACCATGCAAGGATGGAGGACTGAGAAACTGCTGTTGGGATTTGAACCCAGGATCCTCCTGTTCAAATAATCAATAAACTTGATATCTGGCAGCCACTCTTATCAAATAGCCAGAATAAATTAACAAATTAGATGTAATCAATTTCCGGAAGCTACATTTTATAAATGAGCACAGTTTAAGTAATTCAGAGAACACAGAATACAATGTTATTCACCACATCTTGGAAAACTATCTTCAATTCCTTGATGTCTCAATGGGTACGTCAGCTAACATGGCTGGTGATAAGGTTCAGAACGTTACAGGTTTGACTTTCTGAACAGTACGAGTCAGTACCACACTGACAGTACATGATCCTATATGAGACAGTCATTAAGATTCTTTTGTTAGCCTCAGCCTAGGTCGCGGATGGGAGAAAAATTAGTCCAGCTTCCCAGATATGTTATTTTTCAAACATATAACTTCCTGGTCTTTCATTCTTATGCCAAAATCTTCATTCGCGTGTTACAAAGATGTTTAAGCAGCATCAGAGTCAAGTACTCAGCATGACAAGAAAATCAGTCATTGCCACATTTTATGTCATATGTAAGTGCAATCATTAACTTTGAAATATTCCTACATCTTACTTTCTCTTTAAGTAATTCCATACCACAGTATTTTCTAGCAGACAGTCAACCAATTCCTTGGATTTCTGTTGCTCCTGAAGTAGCCTTTAGGAGATTCACAGCTGCTTGACCTGCCTATATGGTAACAATTGTTCTGTAGCTCAATACCAGGTATTTATCTCTCAGCACAGCTGAGATAAGGAACCATCTACATAAGGATATTTTAGATGTGAATTTCCCTGTGCCGTGTATCAATGTAGTATGTAGTTGTGACTAGTAACTGCTATAACCTGAAGAGAGTGCCGAGGTATCAGCTCATACTAGAAGGGTCAGACATTGTGAAATAAAATGCCACATATAACATGTGTTTATATAGCACATTTAAAGTAATAAAACATCCTAAGGCCCAGAATATTATAAAGCAAAATTTGATATTGGGTCACATATTAGTGCAGATAGACAGATATTTGGTCAAAGAGGCAAGGTTTACGAAGCAGAGAGGTGAAGTGGTTTAGGGAGGGAATTACAGAACTTCAGGCTAAGGCAGCTGAATACACAGTCACTAATATGGCACAATTAAAATCAGGGACATTCAAGAGGCAAAATCAGATACTTCTGAGTGTTGTGTGGCTGGATGAGATTACAGGGATAGGGAGGAGTGAGGCGTAGGATGTGAATCTAGGTCAGTGTGCACAGGGATGTTGGATGAACGAGTCTTGCCAAGCCTAAGGACATGGGCAGAAGAGGTTTGGATCACCTCACGTTTAGGAAGGAAGAATGGGGAGGCTGGTCAGGAGTGCATTCGAACAGTCAAATCTAGAAGTAACATGGAGGAGAATTTCAGCAAACGAGCTGAAGCAGGGGCTGAGTCAGACAATGTTACGGAGGAGAAAGTAGATGATCTTAATGATGGAGCAGATATGTGCTGTACATGAATCATAAAAATAGTTAACATGCAAGTACAACAAAAAACCAGGAAGGCGAATGGTATGTTAACTTTTGTTACAAAGGAATTGGAGTATAAGAGTAAAAACATTGTACTCCAGTTATACAGGGTATTAGTGAGGTCACAAATGGAGCACCATGTGCAGTTTTAATCTCCTTCCTCAAGGGAGGACATATCTGCCCTGGAGAGAATGCAAATAAGGTTCACTGGATTAGTTCCAGGGTGACAGGATTGCCCTATAAGGGAAGACAGAATAGACCAGGTCTATATTCCCTGGAACTTCAAAGAATTAGATGTGATCTAATCAAAACATATAAAAGTCTCAAAAGTGCTTGATAGGGTAAATGCTGAAAAAATGTTACCCAGGACACAGGATCATAGTCTCAGAATAATGGGCCAACCAATTAGGACTGAGATAAAGGGTTGTGAATATTGGGAATTCCCTATCACAGAAAGCTACAGAAGCTCAGTTGTCAAATGATTTTGAGTACTAATGGAATTAATGGATATAGGGATAATGCTGTACGGTGGAATTGAAGTGGAAGGTCAGTCATGGTCTTGTTGAAAGACAGAGTAGGCTTGAAGGGCAAAATGGCCTACTCCTGCTCCTTTTTCTTAAGTGGTCAGAAACTCATCTTGGTTCAAATATAACACCAAGTTTGCGAACCAGTCTGGTTCAGCATCAAAAAGTTGTCAGGGAGGCAAATAGAGTCAGTAGTGTTATGATCACAGTTGATGCTATTGCTGAACAAGCCAGACTGTCACGTCCGTCTCACTGATCATAAACCTTTTTTTTTTAATTGTGAAAATGAGGAGGAAGAGCTATTGACCTCAAAAGCATAGAACCCCAGTAACACCATAATTATTTTAAAAAGATTTATTAAAAAGGAAAAAAAAAACTTCAGCCCAAAAGTTAAACGTAACACAGTTAAAATAGTTTTACAGAACAATGCCCAAAAAATGCTTGGTCAAAAGTACACAATTAAACCATCTTTTGGGCAACAATCCCTTATAATTTTTAACCATAAAAATACAGTAAGCATTACCCAAGTCAAGGAATTGTCATCATTTTAATAAAGGTACAACTCACAACTTCTCAGACACTTCCACTCTGATATGAAATTCCAAAAGGAGGTTCTTAAACAAACTATTTCCTAAAACAAATACTCTCCTGGCTTAACACTGAATGGCTACCTCCAACTCAAAACTTTCACAGCTTCAGTATCCCACACAAAGCGGCTGATCTCAAGAGCTTTTCACCACAGCACCTCACAACTTAGTTAAATATCCCTTTTCTTAAATGGCTCTTTCCCCTTTCATCACAAGCACAATTGTCGTTAAACACACCTTTTTGAACTCAGCTTCTCCAAATATAAAAATATTTCAAGGTTTCTACTTTGCCTCTACTTCAAGTCGATAAAATTTAATATAACTTCCCATGTTTACTCATAGAACCCCTGTAAGATGCAAATGTTCCGCGTCACCTCTGAACTCCAGTCAACAGCTGAAAACCAATTCGTCCACTTATCACACAATGGGAATTTCAAACCCACCATAATCTTTCATTACAAATCTACAAACCTAACACCTTTAACCTTTCATCTCCTGGTCCCCACAGACAACCTGTCTCTCGTAACCTTCCCCCTTTTCTGTTCCCTTGGGGCACGATGTACTGGCCATATTGCACCGGAATGGCAGAGAGGCCGGTAAATCCCTTTTGAATATTGCATGATTTGATGATTGAATAGAGGTCCGAGAGTAGGACAATTTACTGGAAGAGGAAGTGGGAGAAGGGATTGCAGCTGGAAGCCACATCCATCAAAGGTGTTCAGGCAGCAATGTACTCAGTGAGGAACAATGTGTGCCACGTCTGCACTTCAGTCTGGCCATCACCAGTGAAATCTACCACTTGTTGCTGCCACAACTGCAACCTCAGAGTAGGGCAAGGGGCACAATGCCAGGGCATCCCTGATTGAAGCTAGCGATACTCATAACATCTCACAGTTTGCCATCCAGTGTTGCGTAAGGGAGATCCCTCACCCTCTCAATATAATGACAGCCATTTGCTTCTCTCTTGTGAAAGAAAAGCAGAGCAATCACGACTTCACCAGCATTGCAGGTTACCCCATGGTGCAGGTCTTGTTAGAGAGGAAATCCACCATCCTTATCTGGTCTATCTACTCCAGACCCACAAAATTATGGTTGATCTTAACTGCCCCCTGAAATGGCCCAGCAAGCCACTCATTTCAAGATCAATTAGGGATGGACAACAAATGCTGGCCTTGCCAGTGACACCCACATCCCATGAAAGAAGATAGAAAAAAAGAAAATACTGCTTGGGCTGATAATTGGCAAGTGACATTAGCACTGCACAACTGCCAGGCAATGTCTCCAACAAGAGAGAATCTAACCATCTCCCTTAATATTCAATTGGGTGGAACTTCTGCAAGTGGCAATCCGCTTTGTTTGAACTTTTCCTGCCTATAAGCTGCTCCACATTTCCTCTCCAGAAATGTGGACTTCAGCATCCACTGGAGAGCACCACTGCAGCATACGAGTGTCAAGAGGAAGACTGAACAGATTTTTAAAAAAACACTAGCTACCGTATGATAAGTTTAAATCTCCATGTGAACGTTAATGAATGAGCAAATAGATGTTTGTGAATGCGCGAGTAGACAAATGGGTAGGGTGATAGGATGGGTTGGTTAAGTGGGTGGATGGCAGGTGGGTGATGTTGCCAGCTGTTGGCTACATCTCAGTAGGTTTGATGAAGGTTTCATCGTCTTCATCAGGTTAACCACAAGTCTTTTAAAAATTTATTCATGGATGTAGACATTGCTCCAATAACACCCACATCCCAAGAATGAATTTACAAAACTAGTACTATTTACAAAAAAACAGTGAAGGATACAAGCTAGGAGCTGTCTCCATATTTAGATCTGTTCACAGCTCTGTCTGACACCACTCTGATTCCTAGGTGAAGGTCAAGGAGGATACATGTGTTCAATAAAGACAAAGGGATGAGCCTTAGCAGTGTGTTTGGGCTTCATTGTGAAAACTTGGAGAACTGGTTGCTAATGACAAACATCTGTGTTTACATAGCAAATATGATAAAGATAATGGGCGGAATTCTCCATTCCTGAGGTTAAGTGCCAGCGCAAACGGTGATTCACGACAGGAGAATCAGCATGAACCCCTCACCGATTCTGGCATCGGTGAGGGTTAGCACTGGCGCCAGGTGGAACACCCGCAGATCACGTGGAAAACGGCCGGATAATCGCTGGGTCCCAGGCCGCGCATGAGCAGGGCTGACGAGCTGCACCGGTCGCGACGGAAAACATGGCGGCGTTCATGCTGGAATCCTAACCCGCCCACCCTGACCCCACAGTCCACCTCCAGGCAACCCCCCCACCATTCTCCCCAGCCCAGCAGCAGCCCCCCTGGCCAACGGCATGGATCCCGGATGAGTATGGCAACGCTGGGCACTGTCCGTAGCCGGCACGCCAGGTTCCCGACTGCTGGGACCACACGTGCATTGGGAATTCGGCCATCAGGGCAGAGCATCGCGGGTGGGCCAGCTAATGGCGGATCAACGGCTTGTGACTCCGCGCAGGGTGTGTCCTAATGACGCCAATTTGCAGGGGGTGGAGATTGCTCCAAACCACTCCTGCCCCGAATCTGGCTCCATTCTCCACCCGATCGCCGATCCTGATTTCAGCTTCGGGCTACGGAGAATCCCACTCAATGTTTGAGACCATTTCATATAAAATTTCTGCTAATCCGAGTGGAATTTACCCAAGTAAGCATGATGTGCAAAAAGAAAATTGAGTGCAAGGTGCTACACAATATGCAACAACTTGGAGAATTTGCCCTGTTATGGGAATTGGTAATTTAAGAGCATTATCTCTGGAGTTCTATCATTAGCACTGCTCTGTCCTGCCCGAGACTCTCCAACAGATTCAGTTGTGAGATCCTGGCCATTGTTTACTTTTAAGACATCCATTGATTGTTAACAGTTCACATGCCTTGCTTGCCAGCAGCAGCAAAATTGAGACAACTCTGCTCCCTGCTTTGGCGCCAAAAGAACATCCCTGGACGGCGCATCACGTCAATTCTACGTGCAGGGTGTGTGACCTGCTCTCTGCTGCTGTTTCTGGCCGGAAGAATCCACACAACCTATCTCCATTAAAAAGCCAGCAGCAGTTGTTGCCCGCTTTTTTCCCCGATTGGGACCACCACGGCAATGGCGGGGCCAATCGCTCCGTGAACCTCCCAACACCCATGGGTCACGACTCTGAGTTTGAAAAACCCTGGATTAGAATGTGCACAGGCGCTTGCAAACTGTCACAGCAGTCCATCAATCTATCCACAATAACAGATTACTAGGACAGTGTTGCCTGGGGCTGGGGGACGGTGTTACTGGTTTCATGGAACATGAACCTGTTGTCTTCTCAGGATACCTACTTGTGGACCCACTTGCCACACCATTCCGTGCAGGTTCCTGCAAACGATAGGAAGCACTAAAAACTTGCAGAATCAAAGCAACAGGCAGAAGAAATCAACCAACAACTAAGCAGTAAGATGTTCATCATCATTTAAGTAGCACAGGTGAGAGTCCTTCCTGCTGTTGAATGACCGTGAAATGGAGGGGGTATTAGCTGCAGCACTGTGCACAAAAACCTCACAGCCGGCATCAAATCAGCATTACATGCTTACTGATATCATGAATGGCTGAGTCTGCATACTTCCAGCAGCAGTTCACAGCATGAATGCTGATACCTTCACCAATATAGTGTCCAGCACAACTTGCCCACGTGCATGCACATGTCCTGGACAACACTACGGAGCTCTAAGGGCACTCATAGCACCCATAAAATGGGTGCAAACAATCCCAATTTTTTCATATTAGCAACGCAAAGACACCAATGTTAAAGGTTCCTCTTAATATGTTGGGCGTGTATAAGTGTGTAAGGGGTGGTACTATTACATCTGGACACTATAA
The DNA here is from genome assembly GCF_047496885.1 of Scyliorhinus torazame. Lineage (NCBI taxonomy): Eukaryota > Metazoa > Chordata > Chondrichthyes > Carcharhiniformes > Scyliorhinidae > Scyliorhinus > Scyliorhinus torazame. Next base: position 79,432,704 of record NC_092725.1, on the reverse strand, counting down.
AAATGATATGATATTCAATCTGGATCTGAAAGCACAGTAACAATTTCTTCAAAATCAAAACGTTTGCGGTATGGTAAAGACATAAAGCCTGACCGAAGAGCAGATCTAATAATACTATGAGAGATATTTAGGAAACCTGGAGATATTTAGGTACACACTGGCCAGAATGTTTGTAAAATTGGAAGATCTTTGATTTAGTCAAAGAAAGAACCGGAAATCCAAACCTGGCGCCCACCATTTTCGAAAGGGGGCAATGGGGGTAGGTTGAAGTTTACACATCCGTGGTTCACAGAGCCAGCTGCACATGTAAAAGTTCAGATTCCTTCAAACAGATCCAATTTTTGTAACTGGGATGTCCAAAACATGACTTGTAGGCTATAGACCTTTCAGGAGAAGGTATAAAGTTGCTCGAGTGAAAGTACCCTTTTGGATAGGTCCAGGGACACTTTTGGGATAGATAAGGTGCCCTTTAGCAGAGGTAATGTGCACATTGGGAAAGATCAAGTGCTTTTGAGGGAGGTCCGGTGCCATTTGTGATTTCTAAATCTTGACATGAATGTTCATAAAAGTAGATAAACTCACTGGAACTGTCAAGGGAACGGTCTAGCTGTCAAGGTATTTAAATCTCCTGGCCTTTACATGTTCAAAAATTGTTCTGGAGTTTAAAAAGAACAAAATGGGCTTGCTATTTCATTCTGTCTATTGATATAAACTGAATGGTTATCACAGGAGTTGTGCTACATGGCTGATTTCATCATCTACCATCACACTGAGGTGCCTGTCAGTTCACAGCTCCAAATGATTGTAACGTCTTTGATGTGGGTCTATGAGTACAAATCATTCCTTTTATAAGGGATTAATAAGCATTTGAATGAATTCTGATTTTACAAGTGAATAAAGACTTGAATGAAAGGTTTGTTTTATAAAGGACTATGTAGTTGAAGGAATGTAAGTAGGGAATATTTTTTACGAATGGCAAAGTTTATTTATTCACATAAAGTCTGCAACAGACAACTAGAACTTATCACAGCATGGGTCCTGAGGTCTGGGTGGATACTGGGCGAGTTGGAATGGAGGGTGTATGGACATAGAGTGTTGGGTATGTTGCCATGAGTTTGCACTATGTTGGCCGTAAAGGGCCGTAGGGTGGTTAGAGGGGCACTAAGTTGCCACAGGGCTATAATGGGCCATGGAGGGGGTGGGGTGCGGGGTGGCACTTGTCATGAGAATGTCGCTTTAAGAAATGGTGAACTGCTCATGTTACTGCAGTGATGTCAGAGTGTAGGTGGAGCTGAGCCCTGGTTCTGCTTTTTAGTTTCACTTTGAGAAAAGCTTGGGTGTATCTGTCCTTTTGGTTTCGTTTTGCAGTGTGTTGCAGCTGAAGTCAGCCAAAACAGCTGTATTGTTGAGCTCTCTGCCATGAAGGACTATCTATCTCTTGATCATTTGGTGAATTCAGAAGAATTATAAATGTTTTCAGTATTGAATGTAAACCCTGATGTGCTTCTGTTGATAGGCTGTTAAGTCTTTTGGATGTTAAAAAGACAGCTTAAAGGATTACTTAGTGTTGTATTCTTTGGGGGTTATCTTTGAAATAATGGTTGCTAAGATATTCACTGTTTGTTTTAAAAAGGTTAACTTGAGTTCATAGAATAAACATTGTTTTGCTTTTTAAAAATACTTTTCCATTTCTGCTGTACCACACCTGTAGAGTGGGTCATGTGCTTCCCATACCACAATCTATTAAAAGTTGTGGGTCAGTTGAACTCCATGATACACTTTGGGGTTCTGTAAACCCTGACCCATAACACACTGGACATGCGTGGGGATTGAGGGATGAGGGCTATTTTTGTTTTTGTTTTACAGCACAGTTGAACTCCCACATAACCTAGGCAGTCTTTCACACAGCCTGCCCCTGCACCCGACAGCCCCTGCAGCCACCTTTGAACTCTTTCCCGGGGTGGTGGGCCGGACTCTCATTAACAGCAGCCCCCGGAACGAAAATTAGACCATTTGGTTCACTTTCTCCTGGGTTGGGTTTGTGGAACTGGGAATTTTCCTGATTCTGTGTCCCTAACCCTGGAATGAAAATTCAGTTCATTGTCTCAAGAACAGTGTCGGTTTCAAATTCTCAAACCTTGTAATTAGCTCTTGGAATTACACATATGAAACTGAATGAATGAGCAACAAAAAATTGAGATTGCCCCAGCATTGTTACAGCGCCTATCCTGTAAATGAAGGTTGTTGCAAGTGAATGTTTGAAGTGAACAATATTGCACATTACATTGTAAGTGTAAACCCATAGATTCTTAAATAAACAGGACTGGTACACTTGGCACAACAACTGTAATTATCCCATAGCCCACTTGTGCGTCAGCACAGGTAGCTGCCTGGGAAAGGTCACTGGTTCACCTCTTGTTTGCTCATGGTGATGACACAGGGAGACTTAAGAAAGGGAGAAGTACGCTTTAAAAATGAGAACTGTGGCATTCACAAAATATGAACAAGGTTATGGAAGAAAACAATTAATTTTGTTTTGGTATACTAATTCATATGATGGATTTCAATTGCTTTTGAAGGTGCAACAGATTTTATGTTTGAAAAATGTGACAGAAGGTGTACATAAGAACTCATAGACTGCCTTCCTTACCATTTCAGTACAATGAACACACTACAGCATCTACTTTTTTTATCATCCAACCTAGAGTTGGGCTTAAACCCTCTATCATTTCATTACTAAGTCAATCAATGTTTTAAAAATTATATGGTTCTCCAGCAATGAAAATTAAATGCTTCAGTTAGTACGGAAGCACAATATTCTGACTTAATCAACTGTAATTCCTCATAAGGAAAGCATTAGTTGAGTTCATTGTGATGGAAAGTTGCAGATGGCAGCTTGTGCTTAGTTTCATGACAGTACAAAAGCAATGTACTGTTTGCTTCTTGAAAAAGAGCAAGTCTATTGATGTTTTTAAAAACTCACCAACCAATCTGCCTGCCAATTGCTGTGACCCATGGGCTGCTGTGTGCTGGAGAGGTTCAGCTTGTAACAATATAATTTTTCTCCATATGGGCGGCAAGACTTTTGTCTTCCTGCTGGTTTGATTACTTCATTGTGGCAGGGTTTCCCAAGTGAAAATGGTCCCAGATGGGACACATTATTCAAAGTGCTTGATTGCAGAATTCTTTCTAATGAACTATCAGCATACTTTGTGCTTTCCAATTCGGTCAACCCACTAGACAAAGATGTGATAGGGGAAGCAAATATCTGGAAAGCTTTGTGGTCGACGTGGGAGGACACAGGACAGATGATCTAAAGCACATTCAGAATGGCAATGTTCATTACCCAGAAAAAGATACGGTGCTGGATTCTCCCACCCGCCAGCCCTGTTTTCCTCGCAGTGCACCCCTCCCGGCAACGGATTTCTCCGGTCCGTCAGCCAGCCAACGAGGTTCCCATTGTGGCCATCCCGCACCGTCGGGAAACCTACAGGCGTGAGTGTGCTGCCGACGAAGCGGAGGATCCCGCCGACAGAGAATCCCGCTGATGGTGTGGAATGGTTCGAATTGATCTCGGATACTAGTGTTAGGTTAGGATATTGTATACTAGCAGTGTATCAATACAATTTAACATGAAGAATTTTAGGGATGAGAAGCCAAAGTATAATCATAATGCCCCATGACTGACAAGACAGATGTATGAACCTGGCCTTTTAGAGAAATTTAGGACAAGCAATGGCAACAGCATAGAATCATAGAAACCCTACAGTGCAGAAGGAGGCCATTCGGCCCAACAAGTCTGTACCGATCCTCTGAAAGAGCACCTTATCTAGGTACAAACCCCACCATATCCCGTAACCTAGAAATCCCACCTAACATTTTGGACACTAAAGAGCAATTTATCATGGCCAATTCATCTAACCTGCACATCTTTGAACTGTGGGAAGAAACCGGAGCACCCGGAGGAAACCCACGCAGACAAGGGGAGAATGTACAAACTCCACACAGACAGTGACCCAAGGCTGGAATCGAACCCGGGACACTGGTGCTGTGAGGCAGCAGTGCTAACCACTGTGCCACCGTTCGGGCAGATAAAGCACATATTTTTAAATATAAATTTAGAGTACCCAATTATTTTTTTTTCCAATTAAGGGGCAATTTAGTATGGCCATAGAACATAGAACATAGAACAATACAGCGCAGTACAGGCCCTTCGGCCCACGATGTTGCACCGAAACAAAAGCCATCTAACCTACACTACACCATTATCATCCATATGTTTATCCAATAAACTTTTAAATGCCCTCAATGTTGGCGAGTTCACTACTGTAGCAGGTAGGGCATTCCACGGCCTCACTACTCTTTGCGTAAAGAACCTACCTCTGACCTCTGTCCTATATCTATTACCCCTCAGTTTAAAGTTATGTCCCTTCGTGCCAGCCATTTCCATCCGCGGGAGAAGGCTCTCACTGTCCACCCTATCCAAACCCCTAATCATTTTGTATGCCTCTATTAAGTCTCCTCTTAACCTTCTTCTCTCCAACGAAAACAACCTCAAGTCCATCAGCCGTTCCTCATAAGATTTTCCCTCCATACCAGGCAACATCCTGGTAAATCTCCTCTGCACCCGCTCCAAAGCCTCCACGTCCTTCCTATAATGCGGTGACCAGAACTATATGCAATACTCCAAATGCGGCCGTACCAGAGTTCTGTACAGCTGCAACATGACCTCCTGACTCCGGAACTCAATCCCTCTACCAATAAAGGCCAACACTCCATAGGCCTTCTTCACAACCCTATCAACCTGGGTGGCAACTTTCAGGGATCTATGTACATGGACACCTAGATCCCTCTGCTCATCCACACTTTCAAGAACTTTTCCATTAGCCAAATATTCCACATTCCTGTTATTCCTTCCAAAGTGAATCACCTCACACTTCTCTACATTAAACTCCATTTTCCACCTCTCAGCCCAGCTCTGCAGCTTATCTATATCCCTCTGTAACCTGCTACTTCCTTCCACACTATCGACAACACCACCGACTTTAGTATCGTCTGCAAATTTACTCACCCACCCTTCTGCGCCTTCCTCTAGGTCATTGATAAAAATGACAAACAGTAACGGCCCCAGAACAGATCCTTGTGGTAATCCACTTGTGACTGAACTCCATTCTGAACATTTCCCATCAACCACCACCCTCTGTCTTCTTTCAGCTAGCCAATTTCTGATCCACATCTCTAAATCACCCTCAATCCCCAGCCTCCGTATTTTCTGCAATAGCCTACCGTGGGGAACCGTATCAAACGCTTTGCTGAAATCCATATACACCACATCAACTGCTCTACCCTCGTCTACCTGTTCAGTCACCTTCTCAAAGAACTCGATAAGGTTTGTGAGGCATGACCTACCCTTCACAAAGCCATGCTGACTATCCCTGATCATATTATTCCTATCTAGATGATTATAAATCTTGTCTCTTATAATCCCCTCCAAGACTTTACCCACTACAGACGTGAGGCTCACCGGTCTATAGTTGCCGGGGTTGTCTCTGCTCCCCTTTTTGAACAAAGGGACCACATTTGCTATCCACCTAACCTGCACATCTTTGGGTTATTGGGGTGAAACCCATGCAGACACGGGGAGAACGTGCGAACTCCACACGGACAGTGACCCATGGCAGGGATTCGAACCTCAGCGCCGCAGTCCCAGTGCTAACCACTGCACCACCTTGCTGCCCTCCATATTTATTTTATAAGGAGTATTATTCACAATTCTAATATTGGGCTCTTCTTGCAGAAATATATAAGATTCCTTTATGCGTTAGTCACAAGGACATAAACATTTTTAGGAGCAGGAATAGGCCATTTATGTCAACTTAAACTATTTGTCTTCTCAACCTTTTTTTCTATGCAGCTATACATCCATCTCCTTGACTCATTTGGAGATTTTGTTCCAACGGCTTACCAAAAACTTATTACTATTTGAGCGATTAAGTTCTGCCTGACCTTCCTTCCTCCACAAGACTTACTGGAGTAGAATTTCGCAAAAGGTTTTCTTGATTGTCTGCTGTAAGTTTTGTAAAAACAGCTGGCTATGTTGTTTTCCTGGGGTTTCTGCTAATCTTCCACTATACAATGGGAAACTGGAAAAAGCCGCATGGAAATTCTAAGTGACTAATGTTTAACTCTTTTCCCATTGTGTTTAACCCCTTACCATGGCGAATAATCTGCCTGCATCAAATATGTCAATTACATACATTATCTTGAAAATGTCAATTATATCACAATGAAGTCTTCCTTTATTGATGACGATAATCACACATAGGCTGGAAGATGATTTAACATTTTATGCAGCAACTATACAAACTATTTTCATCTGTGTTTTGAAATTTAATACAACTCTATTTATTAAGGACAATGCTCACAATTCGATAGTGGCATTTCCTAATCAGCGTGCAGTTCCAAAGTCAAGTTACAGGTGTAGGCACCATTCAACACTCTAAAACATGTTCCACCAGATCATGGTGATCTGTGCAAATATTTATTTACCTTGGATCCATAGCTCTTGCTGATCTCACTTAACAAAAATCTATCAACGCAGCCTTGAAAATTTCAATTGATTCAGCATCCACACAACCTTTTGAGAGATTTATTTCCAAATTTCCACCTGTCTTATGAAAAAGTGTTTCCTAATTTCACATCTAAATGACTTATCTTTAATTTTATGATTTTGTTCTGGATATCCCCCACCAGAAAATGGTTTGTATTAACTCTATCGAATCCCTTTATCATTTTGAAACCTCAACTCAAACATTCCTCAACCATATAAATTCAAAGGGAATACATGCCAGTTTATGCAAGGTGTCTTCATAAATTAACCCTTAAGCTCTGGTATCATTTAAATAAATCTACACTGTTGTTCCCCCCTGAGACTGTAGATAATCTTTTCTTCAGCACTTACTCTATCTTTTCACTTCTTGACCCAACTCTTTGAAATATCGAAAGCCTTCTGAAGGTGGTTTCGTTCTTCTTTATTATTTGCCTGCCTATTTAAGTTCTTATGTTGGTATTGAAAAATATGGAGGTTATACTTCATATCCTTATACAATGACAGAGCAACCAAAATTCAGAAATATGTATTTTGGTGATGGTTTTAAGGATGAATCCTGGAGTATACAATTTGTAATTTATATCCAGGCCTAATTTGTCATTTATTTCTAGGATCTTAAAAGTGACAAGCAGTGCGAGTTCAGGGTCGCAAAAGCAATGAAAAACAACAAAGATTCAAGGCAATGAAATAGTGAGAAGAAGTGAGAATTTGGGGCCATAAAAGCAGTGAGAAGGGGTGAGAGTTCAAGGCCATAAAACAGTGAAAAGGAGCGAGAACTTGAGACAATGACACCAGTTGGAAGGAGCGAGAGATTTGCACAATGAGACTCGTGAGAAGGAGTGGGAGTTTGAGAAAATGAAACCAGTGAGGAGTGAGAGGTTCAGAAAATGAAAGCAGTGAGATGGAGTGAGAGGTTCAGAAAATGAAACGGGTGAGAAGGAGTGAGTGGTTCAGAAAATGAAACTAATGAGAAGGAGTGAGAGGATCAGAAAATGAAACCAGTGAGAAGGAGTGAGAGGTTCAGAAAATGAAACCAATGAGGAGGAGTGAGAGGTTCAGAAAATGAAACTAGTGAGAAGGAGTGAGAGGTTCAGAAAATGAAAGCAGTGAGAAGGAGTGAGAGGTTCAGAAAATGAAACCAGTGAGAAGGAGTGAGTGGTTCAGAAAATGAAACCAGTGAGAAGGAGTGAGTGGTTCAGAAAATGAAACCAATGAGAAGGAGTGAGAGGTTCAGAAAATGAAACCAGTGAGAAGGAGTGAGTGGTTCAGAAAATGAAACCAGTGAGAAGGAGTGAGTGTTTCAGAAAATGAAACCAGTGAGAAGGAGTGAGAGGTTCAGAAAATGAAACCAGTGAGAAGGAGTGAGAGGTTCAGAAAATGAAACCAGTGAGAAGGAGTGAGTGGTTCAGAAAATGAAAGCAGTGAGAAGGAGTGAGAGGTTCAGAAAATGAAACCAGTGAGAAGGAGTGAGAGGTTCAGAAAATGAAACCAGTTAGAAGGAGTGAGTGGTTCAGAAAATGAAACCAGTGAGAAGGAGTGAGTGGTTCAGAAAATGAAACCAATGAGAAGGAGTGAGAGGTTCAGAAAATGAAACCAGTGAGAAGGAGTGAGTGTTTTAGAAAATGAAAGCAGTGAGAAGGAGTGAGAGGTGCAGAAAATGAAACCAGTGAGAAGGAGTGAGAGGTTCAGAAAATGAAACCAGTGAGGAGTGAGAGGTTCAGAAAATGAAACCAGTGAGAGGTTCAGAAAATGAAACCGGTGAGAAGGAGTGAGAGGTTCAGAAAATGAAACCAGTGAGAAGGAGTGAGTGGTTCAGAAAATGAAACCAGTGAGAAGGAGTGAGAGGTTCAGAAAATGAAACCAGTGAGAAGGAGTGAGAGGTTCAGAAAATGAAACCAGTGAGAAGGAGTGAGAGGTTCAGAAAATGAAACCAGTGAGAAGGAGTGAGAGGTTCAGAAAATGAAACCAGTGAGAAGGAGTGAGAGGTTCAGAAAATGAAACCAGTGAGAAGGAGTGAGAGGTTCAGAAAATGAAACCAGCAGAAAGACAGGAGTCAGACATTGGCATTAACTGAGGAGTACCAGGGCGAACCTCACAGCGGGTTATCATCACTCTCCTGCCTTGTATATTAACTTACTGACAGTGCCGACACAGACCCATCACCCTGGGATGAGGTTGCACAGATCCTTGGAGAGTGAATCACGGTAGTCGGGGAGGTGGGATTGGGGGGGGTTGTTTGGAGGGTTTGGGGGCAAGGGAGGGGAGGGATGGGTGAAGTAGAATTGGTGGGTAAGAAGGAGAATGGGGATGAAGGAGGAGAATGTGGGGAGGGGGATTGGGGGAAAGGAGGGAAATGGGGGCGAAGGAGGAGAATGCAGGAAGGGCGATTGGGGGGGAAGGAGGGATTGGGGGGGGGGGGGTGGGTGAGCTGACAGACAAAAGCCTCGCTCTAAGAGAATCAGGTGAGGATGAGGGCCTCCCTGGTCCCCCAGGCATGCCAGACCCTTGCTGTTTCCTTTCCTCCAACCTCCGGCTCTTCCTGCGGGTTCTCCTGGTCCATCTCCTCCTCATCCTCAGACGAGGCTGCATGTCCCTCTTCCTCCAGCATGTCACGCTGCTGCTGTGCCAGGTTGTGGGGGGGCACAGCAGACTACCACAAAGTGGGAGACTCTCTGAGGGGTATGCTGCAGGGCACCACATAGCTGTCCATGCACCGGAACTGCATTTTGGGTAGATCGGTGTATCACTCAACGACAGCACGGGTGGCAACATGGGCCTAGTTATATCAGGTTTCAGCCTCCATCTCCGGCCTCCACACTGGCATCAGCAGCTAGGGCCTCAGCGGATACGCCTTAAGCCCAAGATCCAACCCGTCATCCTGCAGTAGGCCTCGAAGATACCAGGGATCTTGGAGTGCCCCAGGATGTAGCTGCTATGCATGCTCCCTACATCTGCATGATCCGGAGGTGGAGGTCGCAAGGTGAACATGCAGGGAGTGGAATCCCTTCCTGTTAATGAAGGGCACTCCCTGATGCTCGGTGCACGCAAGGCAACATACGTGCCATCCATTGCCTCCTGGACGTGAGGCATCCCGGCGATGCGAAGAATCATGAAGCCCAGTCATCGAGGTGCGCCTGGTCCAACGCAAAGCTGATATAGTAGGAAGCCTGAGCATACAGGGCATCCGCAACCTCATGGCTGCACTTGTAGGCTGTAGCTTGTGATATGCTGCACAAGTCTTCGCTCGAGCCCTGGAAAGATCAGTTTACATAAAGGTTGCATTCATGGAAACGGGGAGGGAGTGTCCTTCTCTTCCATGGGGTGCCAAGTCCACAAAGACATTGTCTCCTTGTTGAGACGGAGTCTCCTGTGGCACATGCTGTCTGTCATCTCACTGAAAGACCAACGACGCCTGTACATCCTGGGCCGTTGATGGTCTCCCCCTCTGGGTTCCTCCTCGGCCTAATGGGCAGCCGGGTGTTCAATGTGTGTGGCGGCCCTCTGCAGATATGGTGCAGCCTCCAGCCTGCATTGATGTTTCCACCCAGAGATCCTCAAATTCCCCGAGCCTCCCCCACCCTTACGTGTCCCGCCTTCTGTCAGAGTGCCATCCAGCGAGCTAGATATGCTGGAGAATTTCGCTCTGCACACTCACACTCAGCCACATCAGGTGCCCCTAGACCCCAGCTGGGAACATTAGGGAGACCATACTCAGGTGCCCTCCCCTGATCCATGCGTTTACCCTTTGGTTGCGAGGATATCCCCAGTGCTGAAGCGCAGCTCAAGAGTTTAATTGTTGGTTGCTACCTCGATGGTGCAGTTCAGGCAAACTGTTCAGGCTTCAAAGTTTGATTGAAATGCGATGCAATAATCATTGTCTGAGACATAGCACGTGTACCCATGAGAAGCCACTTGAGAATATTTTGCTTATTAAACAGTCAACAGTAACAAAGATTTGAAAGTCAACTTCCACATATCACATTAACCAGTAAACAACAAGGAAACATCACCGTTCCATATTGGTGCCAACACAAAGCTATATCAGCTCATTTTCACCCAAAAAAAAGCAATCTGTGAAACCATTTCTTCAACCAGGTCCTGCAGCGTCTTCTTGCTTCAAACTGGATTGCTTTCTAGACTCATAAGTTCCCCTGAGCCCAGTGTTTCAGGACCTAGGTATCTTAGAAATAAATGGCATTCTTTCTGGCTACAGAAAAGGAAGGTAACAGCAAGAGCAGCCTCCAGGTATCTGCAGCCACCATCAGCAGCAAGCAGCAAACACAACCTGCAGCTGTGAAGTTCTCTCACAACTAACAAGGTTAATTCCTCTTTAGCAATAGCCTTCAACTCTGAGCTCACAGTCAAAGGGAGTTAAAGTGACCTTCAGTATAGCAGGGCTCTATCCTGGAAGTGTTTGGTAGGACAGACCAGAACCAGCTGTAGTTGCTCCTGTTATGGGTCTTCATAATATTTAAAGATGGCTTGAAGGCCTCAAAGATGAAAAGCCCATCACCCCGCCATCCCCCTCTCCGGCCCAGGGGCCTCAGTTCCCCAACCAAGCCAAACTCCCCTGGGTGTTAATGATATGCTCACCATATTTGGGAGAGATCAGAAACTTGCCATCGGAGAGGGTTGGTGAGACAGCAAACTGATTCGCGCCCGGCATGAACCTCGATTTTGGCCTTTGCCGCTATTTAACCGCCGTCCAGATCTGTGCCGGGTGTAGCGGGATGGTTTAATCATTAATAAGAAATGGGGATCATTACATATTCAAGCAAATGAGAAATAGGCAGAGGCTCATCAAGTGGTATTACCAGTGGGTTATAGAAAGGAGGTCTGATGGGTAGCTCAGCAGATTCCAGTAGGGGTCACCTAGAAGTAAGGAAAACTCAAACTAAAATACAAATAAATGTTGTTATTGGCCTGGGCTGCATAAGGATGTAATTGAATTTTGCCATACATGTCACACATGTCAGGTAATGAGGGAAATATCAAGTGGTAATCAAACCAGCATGTTTAATACCCATTCCAGCATTTGAGGAACCTTTTACAAGGTCCTAATTGATTGCATCGAACATGGGACCCTTGCCTAAAATGAAAATTGGGAATCCATATCTGTTGGTGATAATGAATGTATCTACAGAAGCCATTCCATTAAGAAATCTTACAGCTCAGAGGGTTGTAGAGGAGTTAACCAATTTTTTTCTTTTTTTTACCAGATATGGACTACCAAAAGAAATTATATCAAATCAGGGATCCAATTTTATGTCAAAGTTATTCAGGGAAGTTGTGGATAGCTTAGGAATAAAGCAATTTAATTCTGCCTACCATCCAGAATCACAAGAGACTTCAGAAAAACGGCATCAAACTTTAAAGACCATCTTGAGGGCCTAAAGTCAGATTTATCTAGAGAATTGGGATAAAGAAATTCCATTTGGACTATTTGCAATTAGGCATGCACCTAAAGAATCAACTAAATTCAGTCCATTTGGATTGATTTTTGGACACGAGGTAAGAGGAACACTTAAACTAGTCAAAGAGAAATTGGTAAGTCAGTGGTTAGAGACTACTTGGTTGGACTGTGTGTCAAACTTTAGGGAGAGATTAACTAAGGCTGGTGAGTTGGCTAGAAAGTATTTAAAATTGTCACAACATGTGATGAAAAAAAATGAGGCGGGTGACAAACCAAAAATTGGTACTTTTGTTAGTGGAGAAGTATTAGTACTGCTATCAATAGTAGGAGGGGCAGCACGGTGGTGCAGTGGTTAGCACTGCTGCCTCACGGCACCAAGGTCCCAGGTTCGATCATGGCTCTGGGTCACTGTTCGTGTAGGGTTTGCACATTCTCTCCGTGTTTGCATGGGTTTCGCCCCCACAATGCAAAAATATGTGCAGGATAGTTGAATTGGCCATGCTAAATTACCCTTTAATTGGAAAAAATGAATTGGGTACTCTGAATTTTTTTTTTTTTTAAATCAATGGTAGGAGAACCATTAAAAGCAAAATTTAGTGGGCCTTATCAAATTGAAAGGAAAATGAGTGTGGTGAATTATTTGATTAGAACACCAAGTAGAAGGAAAATTCGGTGAGCGTCATGTTAATATACTCAAAAGGTATTTTGATAGAGAAGGCAAGGAGGAGGTGTTAATCGTTATAATTCAGAGACAAGAGATAAATCCAGATAATTCTGAATTTTTGCAATGGAGTGCTGACTTTGGGCTGCATTCGAGTGCTAAAATGGGAGTTTGGTGACTGAGGTAAATTAAGAGTTAATTAAGGGTTCATTTCTATCTAGAGTCTAGTCTGTCTTAATTTAGTAAATTAACTTAAAAGTTGCTGTTTGGGTTGGAAGGTGAGATTTAAACCAGCTCTAATCAGATTTTACTTAGGCTGTGCTTGCAGCTGCAATTCATTAATTAGATAACTGGATTCAGCCAGTTTTCAGAGGCGAGTGTCAGACATTATAAAAGTCAACTATCTTAGAGTACTGACTCCGGACTGTATTAGAGTGCTAAAGTGGGGGTTTGGTCAGGAGGGAGTGAGGTGCTCCTTTCATTTCCTACATTTCGTCAAAGAGTGTGAGGGGAGCTGGGGGTTTACTAGAGTGCAGCTGACTGGGAGCTGAGTCAGAGGGCGGAGTTCCAGCCGGTGAGTAAACAGAGTAACTGACCTCAGGTGAAAAAAAACTGCAAAAAGTGACATCACAGGAAGCCGTGACCTGATTTTATGGTAGGGAATCTGCACTCAATTTGAAAATAAATAATTGTTAAACTAATTAAACCTAATTAATTATTTAATCATAAATAGAGGGGCAACTGAACCAGAGGCAGGAGATTACTGTGTTTCGCATTTTACATTTATAGTAGAAATCTAGGAAGTTAACTGTAAATTATTTTAATTTAATAAGTATTTATTTTTAACTTAATTTATTAATTCGTTATAACCATTTAATTTCAAAATTATACATGTCGCAGAGGAAACGTGATTGCCGATGCTTTATCACGACTTGAAGTGTGAGAAGACTGCAACGTCAAAGGTGGAATAGAATGACTGAAATGGACTATACTCTTGTTTATATTTACATGTAATATGATATGTATCTTATAGAGTATTAGCTGTGGTTAGTACTGAGAAATGTTTAGAGTTAAAAGGCTTTGGAAAAATTCAGGCACCTTTTTATATTGGTTATTTTTTTCAAAAGGGTGATGAATGTAGGAATTTTACATGTATTGTATTATAGATATTTGATACAATAAGGGCTAAAAGCTTGGGTTAGTGTATGTGACTGCTGCAATTATGTTTTAAAATAAATCCTAGTTTGAAAGGCAAGTATTTTCTGGGAGCCAGGGGTGCTATTAAAACATTAAAAAAGGCTTAGGCTAATGCAGTTTTGTTTGGATTAAGGAAATTCACTGTGGAGTTTATTAAATTTCAGCTTGGTAAGATGATGTCATTGCTGGGTGGATCTAAGACATGTTCTTCAAACCTTTTTTCCAGGGACCCATTTATATCAACTGGTCAACCTTCGGGACCCAACCCAGCTGACCTTCGCGACCCACTCTGGCCGACCTGCGCGGCCCACCATTTTCGCTTACCTTGTTTGCTGCTGACAAAAATGGAGGAAATGGTTTTGGGTCACTTTGGCCCTCGTACACGCTCCTCCAATGGAACCTGTTGGATGAAGGTCAAGCCTTCCGGTGTTGGAAAGTATGGAGTCTCCATCTGTCCAATGTTCTGCATGTTTTTTGTAAAGTTTTATCGAATAAAATCCCCCCCGAACTTGTAAAAAAAAAAAAATTTTTTTAATGAATAAAATAAATGAAAAAAATAAAACTGAAATGAATAAAATAAATGAATAAAATGAAAAAAACCCCACCGAACTTGTAAAACAAAAAGCTGCAGCCGTTTATAAAAAAAAAGCGGCCGCACTGCGCATGCGTGCCCGATCATCGGCACGCATAGTTTTGTACATGCACGCCGATGATCTCACATACATGCACCGTGCGGCCGCATTTTCATTACCTGTTTGCGTACATTTTGAATGTTATTAACAGCCAGCTGCTGCAGCTGTTGCACACAGATTTGCGCAATCGGGAGCACAACAACGGATGGCTCCACTACCCTCCCGACAGCCGCCCACGATCCACCCGTGCGTTACGCACCCGAGTTTGACAATGCCTGATCTAAGACATCAGGCATTTTGCAGAAAGCACTTCAGTTGGGAGTTGAATTAAGCTGTGACCAGACGTGAAGCAGTTTGCTCTCACTGCAGTTCATTTAAAAGAGATGAATGGTCTTTACAGCAGTGTTGACTTGTCTGAGAACAACGGAAGGTGAAGCCAGCTGAAACAGCTTCTGAAGAAATACTGTCAGAGTTTCTGCATGACAGTTAGATCTTGACATTAAATCAGTGTCAAAAGCTCTCTCTCAAAGAATATCCCTGTAAAGCAGATATTCCTCCGTTATAATGGAATTTTAAGAGACTTCCGGGTGCGGCGATGACCAGCTGAGTCGCACGTTTCGGCAGCTCCCTGTGAAACGGACTTTTGGGCTCTTGATAGGAGCCCCAACGGCAATTTTGACTGCTAAAAACACTGTGCGGTAAACCAGAAGGGAATCCCCCCTGGATACGGATGGAAAAAGGAGAGGGAAGTGGCCAGATTGCAGTGGATCCTTTAGAACAGCGGCAAGGAAGGCAAGCAAAAACCAAGATGGCGTCGGAAGGTGGCAGTTTAACATGGGGCCCTGAACAACAAGAGTTCTTGAAATGCTGTGTGGAAGAGATCAAAAAGGAAATGAAGAAAGAGCTGTTGGCCCCGATACTACAGGCGATCGAAGGGCTAAAGGAGGAACAAAAGACCCAGGAGCGGGAGCTTCGGGTCGTGAAGGCAAAGGCAGCCGAGAATGAGGACGATATACAGGGCCTGGTGGTGAAGACGGAGACGCAGGAGGCACATCAGAAACGATGTGTGGAAAGGTTGGAGGCACTGGAAAACAACGCAAGGAGGAACAACCTGAGGATTCTTGGTCTTCCTGAAGGTGTGGAGGGAGCGGACGTCGGGGCATATGTGAGCACGATGCTGCACTCGTTAATGGGAGCGGAGGCCCCGGCGGGTCCGTTGGAGGTGGAGGGAGCATACCGAGTGATGGCGCGAGGACCGAGAGCAGGAGAAATTCCCAGAGCCATAGTGGTGAGATTCCTCCGTTTTAAGGATAGAGAAATGGTCCTTAGATGGGCGAAGAAAACTCTGAGCAGTAAATGGGAGAACGCGGTGATCCGCGTTTATCAAGACTGGAGTGCGGAGGTGGCGAGAAGGAGGGCGAGCTTTAATCGGGCCAAGGCGGTGCTTCATAAAAAGAAGGTAAAATTTGGAGTGCTGCAACCGGCAAGACTGTGGGTCACATATCGAGAGAGGCACCACTACTTTGAGACGGCGGATGAAGCGTGGACTTTTATTGTGGAAGAAAAACTGGAATGAGCGGGTTATTAAAAAGAACATAGAACATAGAACATAGAAAATACAGCACAGAACAGGCCCTTCGGCCCACGATGTTGTGCCGAACCTTTGTCCTAGATTAATCATAGATTATCATTGAATTTACAGTGCAGAAGGAGGCCATTCGGCCCTTTGAGTCTGCACCGGCTCTTGGAAAGAGCACCCTACCCAAACTCAACACCTTCACCCAACACCAAGGTCAATTTGGACATTAAGGGCAATTTATCATTGGCCAATTCACCTAACCTGCACATCTTTGGATTGTGGGAGGAAACCGGAGCACCCGGAGGAAACCCACGCAGACACGGGGAGGACGTGCAGACTCCGCACAGTCAGTGACCCAAGCCGGAATCGAACCTGGGACCCTGGAGCTGTGAAGCAATTGTGCTATCCACAATGCTACCGTGCTGCCCTTGAGAATAAATAAATCTACACTATATCATTTAACCGTAATCCATGTACCTATCCAATAGCTGCTTGAAGGTCCCTAATGTTTCCGACTCAACTACTTCCACAGGCAGTGCATTCCATGCCCCCACTACTCTCTGGGTAAAGAACCTACCTCTGATATCCCTCCTATATCTTCCACCTTTCACCTTAAATTTATGTCCCCTTGTAATGGTTTGTTCCACCCGGGGAAAAAGTCTCTGACTGTCTACTCTATCTATTCCCCTGATCATCTTATAAACCTCTATCAAGTCGCCCCTCATCCTTCTCCGTTCTAATGAGAAAAGGCCTAGCACCCTCAACCTTTCCTCGTAAGACCTACTCTCCATTCCAGGCAACATCCTGGTAAATCTTCTTTGCACCTTTTCCAAAGCTTCCACATCCTTCCTAAAATGAGGCGACCAGAACTGTACACAGTACTCCAAATGTGGCCTTACCAAAGTTTTGTACAGCTGCATCATC
The DNA here is from genome assembly GCF_047496885.1 of Scyliorhinus torazame. Classification (NCBI taxonomy): domain Eukaryota; kingdom Metazoa; phylum Chordata; class Chondrichthyes; order Carcharhiniformes; family Scyliorhinidae; genus Scyliorhinus; species Scyliorhinus torazame. Next base: position 79,415,688 of record NC_092725.1, on the reverse strand, counting down.
ACCTCACGGCTCTTAAATTCAATCCCTCTGTTAATGAACGCGAGCACACCATAGGCCTTCTTCACAGCTCTATCCACTTGAGTGGCAACTTTCAAAGATGTATGAACATAGACCCCAAGATCTCTCTGCTCCTCCACATTGCCAAGTACTCTACCGTTAACCCTGTATTCCGCATTCATATTTGTCCTTCCAAAATGGACAACCTCACACTTTTCAGGGTTAAACTCCATCTGCCACTTCTCAGCCCAGCTCTGCATCCTATCTATGTCTCTTTGCAGCCGACAACAGCCCTCCTTACTATCCACAACTCCACCAATCTTCGTATCATCTGCAAATTTACTGACCCACCCTTCAACTCCCTCATCCAAGTCATTAATGAAAATCACAAACAGCAGAGGACCCAGAACTGATCCCTGCGGTACGCCACTGGTAACTGGGATCCAGGCTGAATATTTGCCATCCACCACCACTCTCTGACTTCTATCGGTTAGCCAGTTCATTATCCAACTGGCCAAATTTCCCACTATCCCATGCCTCCTTACTTTCTGCATAAGCCTACCATGGGGAACTTTATCAAATGCCTTACTAAAATCCATGTACACTACATCCACTGCTTTACCTTCATCCACATGCTTGGTCACCTCCTCAAAGAATTCAATAAGATTTGTAAGGCAAGACCTACCCCTCACAAATCCGTGCTGACTATCCCTAATCAAGCAGTGTCTTTCCAGATGCTCAGAAATCCTATCCTTCAGTACCCTTTCCATTACTTTGCCTACCACCGAAGTAAGACTAACTGGCCTGTAATTCCCAGGGTTATCCCTAGTCCCTTTTTTGAACAGGGGCACGACATTCGCCACTCTCCAATCCCCTGGTACCACCCCTGTTGACAGTGAGGACGAAAAGATCATTGCCAACGGCTCTGCAATTTCATCTCTTGCTTCCCATAGAATCCTTGGATATATCCCGTCAGGCCCGGGGGACTTGTCTATCCTCAAGTTTTTCAAAATGCCCAACACATCTTCCTTCCTAACAAGTATTTCCTCGAGCTTACCAATCTGTTTCACACTGTCCTCTCCAACAATATCGCCCCTCTCATTTGTAAATACAGAAGAAAAGTACTCGTTCAAGACCTCTCCTATCTCTTCAGACTCAATACACAATCTCCCGCTACTGTCCTTGATCGGACCTACCCTCGCTCTAGTCATTCTCATATTTCTCACATATGTGTAAAAGGCCTTGGGGTTTTCCTTGATCCTACCCGCCAAAGATTGTTCATGCCCTCTCTTAGCTCTCCTAATCCCTTTCTTCAGTTCCCTCCTGGCTATCTTGTATCCCTCCAATGCCCTGTCTGAACCTTGTTTCCTCAGCCTTACATAAGTCACCTTTTTCCTCTTAACAAGACATTCAACCTCTCTTGTCAACCATGGTTCCCTCACTCGACCATCTCTTCCCTGCCTGACAGGGACATACATATCAAGGACACGTAGCACCTGTTCCTTGAACAAGTTCCACATTTCATTTGTGTCCTACCCTGCCAGCCTATGTTCCCAACTTATGCACTTCAATTCTTGTCTGACAACATCGTATTTACCCTTCCCCCAATTGTAAACCTTGCCCTGTTGCACGTACCTATCCCTCTCCATTACTAAAGTGAAAGTCACAGAATTGTGGTCACTATCTCCAAAATGCTCCCCCACTAACAAATCTATCACTTGCCCTGGCTCATTACCCAGTACTAAATCCAATATTGCCCCTCCTCTGGTCGGACAATCTACATACTGCGTTAGAAAAGCTTCCTGGACACACTGCACAAACACCACCCCATCCAAACTATTTGATCTAAAGAGTTTCCACTCAATATTTGGGAAGTTAAAGTCGCCCATGACTACTACCCTATGACTTCTGCACCTTTCCAAAATCTGTTTCCCAATCTGTTCCTCCACATCTCTGCTACTATTGGGGGGCCTATAGAAAACTCCTAACAAGGTGACTGCTCCTTTCCTATTTCTGACTTCAACCCATACTACCTCAGACAAACGTTCAAACAAAGTGGTGGGGCGAATGTGGGGGGCAAAGAGGGGTTTTATGTACTAATCCTGCGATGTGGTAACTTTTCTCTCTCCCACAGGTGGTGATGGGGGGAGGAGGGGAGGTGGAGGAGATGGGGCGTTGGCCATTGGGGGCGGGGCCAAGGGAGAAGCGCGGGCTTGGTTCCCGCGCTATGATAATCATGGCGGGAATAGAGAAGCAGGAAGGAGGGGGCGTCACGGGGGGAAGCCGAGGTCAGCCAGAGTTTGCTGACTTCTGGGAGCAACATGGGGGGAGTAATTACGCTAGCGGGGGATCTAGCGGGGGGGGTGGGAGGGGGGGGAATTACTGGGTTGCTGCTGCTGGGGAGAGGGGGGAGCTGGTATGGGAGAGGATGGGCGGGGGGGCACCGCCTGGGGGAGATACAGCTGCGTGGGAACCGGGTGAGGAGCTGGAAAAAGGTGATGGCTAATGGACAAGGGGGGGGGGGGGGGGGGGGGGGGTAGGAAGCCCCCCCAACTCGGCTGATCACGTGGAACGTGAGAGGGCTGAACGGGCCGATAAAGAGGGCACGGGTACTCGCACACCTTAAGAAACTTAAGGCAGATGTGGTTATGTTACAGGAAACGCCCCTGAAACTGATAGACCAGGTTAGGCTACGCAAAGGATGGGTGGGGCAGGTGTTCCATTCGGGGCTAGATGCGAAAAACAGGGGGGTGGCTATATTAGTGGGGAAGCGGGTAATGTTCGAGGCAAGGACTATGGTGGCGGATAACGGGGGCAGATACGTGATGGTGAGTGGCAAACTACAGGGGGAGACGGTGGTTTTGGTAAACGTATATGCCCCGAACTGGGATGATGCCAATTTTATGAGGCGGATGCTAGGACGCATTCTGGACCTAGAGATGGGAAAGCTGATAATGGGGGAGATTTTAATACGGTGTTGGAACCAGGGCTGGATAGGTCGAAGTCCAGGACTGGAAGGAGGCCGGCAGCAGCCAAGGTGCTTAAAGATTTTATGGAGCAGATGGGAGGTGTAGACCCGTGGAGATTTAGCAGACCTAGGAGTAAGGAGTTCACGTTTTTCTCCTATGTCCATAAAGTCTACTCGCGAATAGACTTTTTTGTGCTGGGTAGGGCATTGATCCCAAAGGTGAGGGGAACGGAGTATACGGCTATAGCCATTTCGGATCACGCTCCACACTGGGTGGACTTGGAGATAGGGGAGGAAACAGGAGGGCGCCCACCCTGGAGAATGGACATGGGACGAATGGCAGATGAGGGGGTGTGTCTAAGGGTGAGGGGGTGCATTGAAAAGTACTTGGAACTCAATGATAATGGGGAGGTCCAGGTGGGAGTGGTCTGGGAGGCGTTGAAGGCGGTGGTTAGAGGGGAGCTGATATCAATAAGGGCACATAAAGGGAAGCAGGAGAGTAAGGAACGGGAGCGGTTGCTGCAAGAACTTTTGAGGGTGGACAGACAATATGCGGAAGCACCGGAGGAGGGACTGTACAGGGAAAGGCAAAGGCTACATGTAGAATTTGACTTTCTGACTACAAGCACTGCAGAGGCACAATGGAGGAAGGCACAGGGTGTACAGTACGAATATGGGGAGAAGGCGAGCAGGTTGCTGGCACACCAATTGAGGAAAAGGGGAGCAGCGAGGGAAATAAGGGGAGTGAGGGATAAGGAAGGAGAGATGGAGCAGGGAGCGGAGAGAGTGAATGGAGTGTTCAAGACATTTTATAAAAAATTATATGAAGCTCAACCCCCGGATGGGAGGGAGAGAATGATGGGCTTCTTGGATAGGCTGGAATTTCCCAAGGTGGAAGAGCAGGAAAGGGTGGGACTGGGAGCACAGATCGAGGTAGAAGAAGTGGTGAAAGGAATTAGGAGCATGCAGGCGGGAAAGGCCCCGGGACCGGATGGATTCCCAGTCGAATTCTATAGAAAATATGTGGACTTGCTCGCCCCGGTACTGACGAGGACCTTTAATGAGGCAAAGGAAAGGGGACAACTGCCCCCGACTATGTCTGAAGCAACGATATCGCTTCTCTTAAAGAAGGAAAAGGACCCGCTACAATGCGGGTCCTATAGACCTATTTCCCTCCTAAATGTAGATGCCAAGGTCCTGGCCAAGGTAATGGCAATGAGAATAGAGGAATGTGTCCCGGGGGTGGTCCACGAGGACCAAACTGGGGTTGTGAAGGGGAGACAGCTGAACATGAATATACGGAGGTTGTTCGGGGTAATGATGATGGCCCCACCAGAGGGAGAAACGGAGATAGTAGTGGCGATGGATGCCGAGAAAGCATTTGATAGAGTGGAGTGGGATTATTTGTGGGAGGTGTTGAGGAGATTTGGTTTTGGAGAGGGGTATGTTAGATGGGTGCAGCTGTTGTATAGGGCCCCAGTGGCGAGCGTGGTCACGAATGGACGGGGATCTGCATATTTTCGGCTCCATAGAGGGACAAGGCAGGGATGCCCTCTGTCCCCATTATTGTTTGCACTGGCGATTGAGCCCCTGGCGATAGCGTTGAGGGGTTCCAAGAAGTGGAGGGGAGTACTTAGGGGAGGAGAAGAGCACCGGGTATCTTTGTATGCGGACGATTTGCTACTATACGTGGCGGACCCGGCGGAGGGGATGCCAGAAATAATGCGGATACTTGGGGAGTTTGGGGATTTTTCAGGGTATAAATTGAACATGGGGAAAAGTGAGTTGTTTGTGGTGCATCCAGGGGAGCAGAGTAGAGAAATAGAGGACCTACCGTTGAGGAAGGTAACAAGGGACTTTCGTTACCTGGGGATCCAGATAGCTAAGAATTGGGGCACATTGCATAGGTTAAATTTAACGCGGTTGGTGGAACAGATGGAGGAGGATTTCAAGAGATGGGATATGGTATCCCTGTCAATGGCAGGGAGGGTGCAGGCGGTTAAGATGGTGGTCCTCCCGAGATTGCTCTTTGTGTTTCAGTGCCTCCCGGTGGTGATCACGAAGGCTTTTTTTAAAAGGATTGAAAAGAGCATCATGGGTTTTGTGTGGGCCGGGAAGACCCCGAGAGTGAGGAAGGGATTCTAACAGCATAGCAGGGATAGGGGGGGGCTGGCACTACCGAGCCTAAGTGAGTATTATTGGGCCGCTAATATTTCAATGGTGAGTAAGTGGATGGGAGAGGAGGAGGGAGCGGCGTGGAAGAGATTAGAGAGGGCGTCCTGTAGGGGGACTAGCCTACAGGCTATGGTGACAGCCCCATTGCCGTTCTCACCGAGGAACTACACCACAAGCCCGGTGGTGGTGGCTACACTGAAGATTTGGGGACAGTGGAGACGGCATAGGGGAAAGACTGGAGCCTTGGGGGGGTCCCCGATAAGAAACAACCATAGGTTTGCCCCGGGGGAAATGGATGGGGGATATGGAATGTGGCAAAGAGCAGGAATAACGCAACTGAAAGAGCTGTTTGTGGATGGGAAGTTCGCGAGTCTGGGAGCGCTGACCGAGAAATATGGGTTGCCCCAAGGGAATGCATTCAGGTATATGCAACTGAGGGCTTTTGCGAGGCAACAGGTGAGGGAATTCCCGCAGCTCCCGACACAAGGGGTGCTGGACAGAGTGATCTCAAAGACATGGGTGGGGGATGGTAAGGTGTCAGATATATATAGGGAAATGAGGGACGAAGGGGAGACTATGGTAGATGAACTAAAAGGGAAATGGGAAGAAGAGCTGGGGGAGGAGATCGAGGTGGGGCTGTGGGCAGATGCCCTAAGCAGGGTAAACTCGTCGTCCTCGTGTGCCAGGCTAAGCCTGATTCAGTTTAAGGTATTACACAGGGCACATATGACTGGAGCACGGCTCAGTAAATTTTTTGGGGTGGAGGATAGGTGTGCGAGGTGCTCGAGAAGCCCAGCGAATCATACCCATATGTTTTGGTCATGCCCGGCACTACAGGGGTTTTGGATGGGGGTGACAAAGGTGCTTTCAAAAGTAGTAGGAGTCCGGGTCGAACCAAGCTGGGGGTTGGCTATATTTGGGGTTGCACAAGAGCCGGGAGTGCAGGAGGCGAGAGAGGCCGATGTTTTGGCCTTTGCGTCCCTAGTAGCCCGGCGCAGGATATTGCTAATGTGGAAAGAAGCCAAGCCCCCGGGGGTGGAGACCTGGATAAATGACATGGCGGGGTTTATAAAGCTAGAGCAGATTAAGTTCGTCCTAAGGGGGTCGGCTCAAGGGTTCACCAGGCGGTGGCAACCGTTCGTCGAATACCTCGCAGAAAGATAGACGGAATGGGAAAAAGAAGGCAGCAGCAGCAGCCCAGGATCGGGGGGGGGGGGGGGGGGGGGGGGGGGGGGGAGGGGGAGGAACCAGAAGGACTCTCAGGGTTGTTGATATATACTGTATAGTATGTATAGGTCGTTGCTACAGATAATTATATATTGGACTGTTGAATTATATTTTTGGAGAGTGTTACTTGTGACAAGGCAGTTGCCAATTAGGGCTAGTTTTCATTTTTGTTATTTATTATTTATTCATTTTTTGTTTATAAAATAGGTCATTGTTATTTGTGTTGTTATAATATTGTGTAAAGGATGCACAATGTACTGTGTTGGTTGACCAAATATTTTCAATAAAATATTTAATAAAAAACAATAATGGAATTTTAACAGTGGATTGAGAGCGGAGATGTTTTTTCTTGTTGTTTGCGTGGGAATAAAGATAGCAGCTAGGGTTATTGTATTCACTGTATTAAGTAGTATTGTTTAACGGGTAATTGTAAGCTATTTTCTTGTGTGATGTTAAAGATATATGAATACTGTGTTCGTAATAAAATTTTTAATATCCCATATCCCTATTTCTTCTTGTAATCATTCCTGGAGCAAGGTATCCTCTCCTTACAGTCTTATTAAATATTGGGGTTTCTGTCCAGTATCCTAGCCACTGTTGGGGTCTGGTGTGGGATCATAATATCACTATTGGGTAAGCTGCCAGGCAATAACCAGCACAATTCAGTGGAAACTCTAAGTCAGTGTGTCCCCATAACGATGTTTTAATTTCCTCAAAAGTATTTTAAACATAAATATAACAGTCTATTTTAGTGCTTACTGTGACATATATTTTGTTTCTCTTATTATAATCACTGTGGCTGAACGGACTGTTTTATTTAATATAATTTCTGTATTCTAACATACCAACACTTTGAAGTTATGACTGCATCAGCTCCAAAAAGGCCCATAATTGTGAGTACTGTCTGTTCTGGGTCAGGGTTTAGAGAACCCCAAAGTGTGTCATGGAGTTCACCTGACCCACAACTTTTAATAGATTGTGGTATGGGGAGCACATGGCCCAATCTACAAGCGCGGTACTTCAGAAATGGAAAAGTTCTTTTTTAAAGCAAAACAATGTTCATTCTATGAACTCAAGTGAACCTTCTTAAAACAACAATGAACATCTTAGCAACCAGTCAATCAAATACACCCCCCAAAGAATACAACACAAAGTAACCTGTATGCCACCTTTCTAACGCACCCTGCGATTCTGGATGGTACGCAGTTGATTTCAATTGTTTTATTCCTAAACTATCCATAACGTATTTGAATAACCTTGAGGTAAAATTTGATCCTTGATCCGATTGTATTTCTGTGGGTACTCCATATCTAGTAAAGAATTTAAGTAACTCCTCCACAATCTTTTTAGCTGTAATATTACATACTGGAATGGCCTCTGGAAACCGAGTAGACACATCCATTATCGTCAAAAGATATTGATTCCCACTTTTTGTTTTCGGAAGCGGTCCTACACAATCAATTAGGACCCTTGCAAATGGTTCCTCAAATGCTGGAATGGGTATTAAGGGCGCTGGTTTTATCACTGCTTGAGGTTTCCCTATCACTTGACACGATTGACAAAATGTAACTACATCTTTATGTAGTCAAGGCCAATAAAAATGTTTCTGGATTTTAGCTTGAGTTTTCCTTATCCCCAAATGACCTCCCACTGGTACCTCATGTGCAACTCGCAATACCTCCTTTCTATACCCTACCGGCAATACTACTTGATGAACTTCTGCCCACTTTTCATCCGCCTGCATATGTAAAGGTCTTCATTTTCTCATCAAGACATCACTTTTACGGTAATAACACACTGGTATACTCTCAGATTCCTCATCTGTATATGCTTTCTGATACATCCGTTTTATTTCTAGATCTTTCTGTTGTAATTCGACCAATTTTCCTGAACTAAAAATATCCGCCTCATCCTCCACCTGTTCTTGTTCTTTTTCAACTGTCTGATCAAAAAATTGTTTCTGATAATTGCACTTCAAAGTCATCTTCACTCTTTGATTTCTCCTCATGTCTTAACCTGTGACTTTGCGACCTTATTACTGCACAATTCGGAAAAATCCCAGGATATTCGTCCTTCAACACTTCAGTTGTCTGATTTTCCAGTGGCTTATCAACCATAGTAGGCATCACTCCCATCTGTGATCCAGCTATATCATTACCCAAGATAAACTGTATTCCTGGACAAGATAGTTTCTCTATTACTCCTACTAACACTTCACCACTCTTTACTGGACTTTCCAACCTTACCGCATATAATGAAACACTACTCCTCTCACCCTGAATTCCACATATTACCACCTTTTCTGGCAACCTTCTTCCCAAACTACATAACTCTTCATCTCTTACCATTAAAGATTGACTAGCTCCCGTATCTCTTAAAATTGTGACTTCTTTACCTGCTCCTCCTGATACATACGAGTAAACTTTACCCACACAAGTAAATTCTTTAAAGACATCTGGCACCTTCTCATCAATCACCTCTTGATCAGGCTGTACAATCTTTTGTACCTCCTTCGCTTCACTTGGGCTTTCCTTTACCACTTTAACAAACCCCACTGTCTTATCCTGTTTTACCACATCAGCCTTCCCAGTGCTTTTCTTCAACCACCAACACTGTGCCTTTACATGGCCTAGTTTATTACAGTGAAAACATTTGAAACTTTTCATGTCTCTTCCACCCTCCTGGATTTCTTTTTTTAGTGTGATGTACACTCTCCTTATTATCTCCCATCAGATCACCTATACCTCTACCACTTGAGTATTTCTCATGTCCCCAGTTTCTATCCCTCACAGGCTGAAACTGATGTCTGAAAGCAAGCTTTGATTTATGAACTAATTCATAATCATTTGACATTTCTGCTGCTAATCTCGCAGTTTTAACCCTCTGTTCTTCCACAAGAATTCTCACTACATCAGGAATTGAATTTTTAAACTCCTCCAAAAGTATAATTTCTCTGAGAGCTTCATACGTTTGGTCTATTTTCAAAGCCCTTATCCACCTATCAAAATTACTTTCAAACTCCATGTATGTTTGACCAAATTCTTTCCTTAAATTTCTAAACCTTTGTCTGTAGACATCAGGCACTAGTTCATATACACCTCAGATGAATTTTTTCACCTCCTCATACGTCTCAGATACCTCCTCTGATAGTGATGCAAAAACTTCACTCGCCCTACCTACCAGCTTTGTTTGAATCACGAATACCCACATGTCCTGTGGCCATTTCATTTGTTTAGCTATCTTCACAAATAAAATGAAAAAGGCTTCTACCTCCTTCTCATCAAACCTTGGCAATGCTTGGACATATTTAAATAGATCCCCACCACGCCTTCGACTTAGATGCTCTTTCTCACTATCCTCATCACTATCATCCAACTGTACGTTTGCCTTTATGCCTTCCAATTTTAATTGACTGTCATGTTTCATGGCCATTTACTGAAAGGGAAAAGTTATTTTTGAAAGCAAAACAATGTTTATTCTATGAACTCAAGTTAACCTTTTTAAAACAAACAGTGAACATCTTAGCAACCAGTAAATCAAATACACCCCCTAAAGAATACAACCCTAAGTAACCTGTATGCTGTCCTTTTACACCCAAAAGACTTAACAAACCTTTAAACAGAAGCACATCAGAGTTTACAGTCACTACTGAAAACATTTATAATTCTTCTGAATTCACCAAATGATTAAGAAATAGTCCTTCATGGCAGAGAGCTCAACAATACAGCTGCTTTGGCTGACTTCAGCTGCAACACACTCAAAAACGAAACCAAAAAGACAGACATACCCAAGCTTTTCTCAAAGTGAAACTAAAAAGCAGAACAGAGCTCAGCTCCACCCACTCTCTGGCATCACTGCAGTAACATGAGCAGCCAAACATTTCTTAAAGCGACATTCCCATGACATGTCCAACTGCACACTGTCAAAGCTGAAAAAAAAAAAAACCTTAAGTCACATCACCAAATTGGCTCTTTGTTTAAGAGAAAACTAAAATATTGGGTCTTCCAAGGAGAGAAAAAAGTTATCTACATCCAATTAATTTGTTGTCAAAATTGGAGAGAAGAAATAGTTTTACTGGCAAAATCTACCAGCTTTCCTTCCACTTAAAAAATCTTGTAAAATCACACGCAATTTAATCCATCCGCCATCATCCTTTTATTATTAACTTTCCAAAACTTTGAATACAACTGCGTGCCTGAAGCACGTTCTTTCATACAAGACGTTAAGCTTTTTATGTTTCTGGGTTTAGAACTGGGAAAAGGTACTTGGGTTTTTAATTTTGAATCACAACCAGTTTTCCTCTTCCACTAGTTGTTAAGATCTCAGAAGAGACCAGTCATGTGTGTGTTTATTTATTATTTTAGAATCTGAAAACCCAGGTATTTATTAAAAGAGTGAAGCTACAAGGTTCACGGTTTACACCAAAAGAATACTATTACACAAAAATGAAGGAACACGGATACTAATAATGACACTCCATTTTAAATTGTCGGAACGTTAAGGATATTAGATATGCAATTAACATATTTACTTCTTCTTTAAACTAATCTTCTCAACTCAAATTTCCTTCCACCCTCATTTGACTTACACCCCCAAAACTCAAATCAGATACTTATCCAAAATTGGAAGATTAACCATTTGGTCTAAGTACTGCTTTAAAGATTTGTAGAAGGGCTGATATTTCTTGGGCCTTCTGCTTACTTCCAGCATAGTTGTCCTTTTAAAATTCCTCCAACTCTCCCAAGGTTGTAGACTCCCCATTCAACACAGGTGACGCTAGCGTCTTAAGCAAAGCCACTTCAAGTCAGCACCCTTCTGGTTCCAATATTCTTTTACTGTGGAGTCTTGCATCTAAAAACTCTCTCTCCTCAGTTTTGTTATCTCTAGAAGTTCAACCCACTGTTAGGAGTTTGAAACTCTTTCAAATTAAATCTGGAATTTCAAATGAACTCTGCTTGAAAAAGATATTTCTTGCTGTGCAGCCAGATTGCACTAAACTAAATAAAAACCTATTTGAAACAGAACTACACATGTTATTTGCCCCTATAATTAACTTCTGGCTGACCCTTTCTTCTATTGTTTATCTCAAAAGCAACTTGGTCACATGATTATTTACCAGAAATCGTAGAGAAACCAATTCTTAAAGGGACCAATATCACATAATATGAAATATTTTTTCCCCCAAAACGCATGGGTCACGACACAGTGTGTTACCAAAGACACAATTGTATTATTAATGACAATATTTTGGTATTACACAGTTGCTGTCCAACAGGTAGTAACTGTCATGATATGCAAACATGCAACCAATGAACACTCAGAATAGGACACAACCAATGGGTAGTCAGGACACTCAGAGGTGGCATCACCACAAGGGGGCATGACATAAACATAATAAAAGGGATGAGGCACTCACACCCTGCTCTCTTTCCACAGACAGACATCTAGAGAGTTAGACAGGGTTGATCAGCAGCATCACACCCCAGCACTTGGCTTAGAGCAAGCTGGTACAGTTAGACTGAGTTACTACAGTTAGATTAGCAGAGAGTCAAACTCATTTGAGAACTGTGTTAATCGTTCATAAACACGTTGAACTCATTTCAGAGTCTGGAACATCCTTTAGTTAAGACTGCATCAAGTAGCAGCCTGTGTTATCCGAAGCAGCATAGCACAACATGATACCAGGAGTGACTGGTATCAATCTATTTAGTTCAACTCAGCAAGATCCGTGACAACCAGCTACTGAATACAGGCACAATGGACAAGATTCAGGCTCCTCATCAGCTCAGGACCACCGGCAATCTTAGTGCCAACTGGCGATCATTCAAGCAGAAATTTCAACTATACGTGGAAGCATCGGACCTCAATGGCGCGACCGATGCTTGGAAGATAGCTCTTCTACTCATCGAGGGCCGAAAGGCCTGTACTGCGCTGTAATGTTCTATTACTGCGGGTGTCCATGCGATAGAGATCTTCAACTCCTTTCACTTTTACGAAGGGCAGGACAAAACGAAGTACCAAACCATCCTGGACAGATTCGACAGCCACTGCGAGGTGGACACCAACAAAATCTTTGAATGCTACATCTTCAAGCAGAGGATGCAAGGTAAAGACGAATCCTTCAACTTCTATCTAACTAACCTTAGACTGCTAGCGCAATCTTGCAACTTCGGTGATATCACTGACTCCATGATCAGAGACCAAATCGTTTTTGGAGTCCACTCTGATCCTCTGTGAGAGCAATTGTTGAAAATCTGGCACATGACCCTGCCAGTCGCGATTGAAACGTGTACTGTGCATGAGCACTCAAAAATCGCTATTCATAGTACAAAATGGCAGAAAGTGAAAAACAAGCCTCCCACGAGGTGGAGAGTGTTCGGGCCATCTCCCGGATGCAGTGCCTCCACATTGATGAAAGCGGCCATTTCGCACGCTCTTCCCGGGGCCCGACGCATGCGCAATGCGATCGGGAACACAAAGCGGCCGAAAACCGCACTGCGCAGGTAGAGACGTCCGAACACGGAGCGTCATGGCGCCAACATCATGACGTGTGCGAACTGTGGCACTGCCCACTTTTTTTTAAAAACTGCCTGCAAGAGGCAAACGCTGTTTAAACTGAGGGAAACCAAACCACTATGCAGCCCTGTGCAGATCTGCACCACCAGTCAGGAGCCAGCTCCCAATTCCGACAGCGGCGCATCAGAAGTGTGCAACACCGAATGCATGACTCTGATCCAGGCAGTGCGACGGATCCAGATGATGAATACCTGGGCAACCCTTACCGGATAGTGGCCATAATAACGAAGTGCGAATACGCCACACTGGACACATCGCAAGTCCAATCAATCCTGGCCGCGGATTCCGAGGACGAATGGCATGCAGTGATGAAGGTCAACCACTGCCCCATCCAGTTCAAACTGGACACAGGTGCCTCCGCCAACCTGATTTCGCAGGTGGACCTCAAGAGAATCAAGAAGCCCCCCACAATCCTTCCAGCTGCCTGCAAACTCCTGGACTACAATGGAAACACAATCACGGCACTGGGGTCCTGCCATCTGCAGGTGTCCAGCCGACACACACAAGCAAGCTTACGCTTTGAGATTGTTAAACCAGTCAGGGCGTCCCTGCTAGGTGCACACGTCTGCAAGTAACTGAACCTCATTCAAAGGGTCTACACCACGCCATCCTATTATGATTTTCAGGCCGTCATCAACAACATCTTAACCAAGTACCCAGATGTATTTAGCGGGACTGCCCCATCCAGTTCAAACTGGACACAGGTGCCTCCGCCAACCTGATTTCGCAGGTGGACTTCAAGAGAATCAAGAAGCCCCCCATAATCCTTCCAGCTGCCTACAAACTCCTGGACTACAATGGAAACACAATCAAGGCACTGGGGTCCTGTCATCTGCAGGTGTCCAGCCGACACACACAAGCAAGCTTACGCTTTGAGATTGTTAAACCAGTCAGGGCGTCCCTGCTAGGTACGCATGCCTGCAAGCAACTGAACCTCATTCAAAGGGTCTACACCACAACGCCGTCCCATTCGGATTTTCAGGCCAGCATCGACGACATCCTAACCCAGTACCCAGATGTATTTAGCGGGATGGGCACGCTGCCGTACGAGTACAAGATTCTACTGTGGCCTGATGCCAAGCCAGTGGTCCACGCACCACGACGTGTCCCTGCTCCACTGAGAGAGCGCCTGAAGGCAGAGCTCACAAGTCTACAACAAAAAGGCATCATCTCCAAGGTCACTGAACCAACCAACTGGATCAGCTCGATGGTGTGCATACAGAAGCCTTTGGGGGACCTACGCATCTGCATTGACCCCAAGGATCTAAACAAAAACATTATGCGGGAACATTACCGCATCCCGAAGAGGGAAGAATTCACAAGTGAGATGGCACATGCGCGCTTCTTCACAAAATTGGACGCATCCCAAGGATTTTGACAAATCCAACTTGAAGAATCCAGCAGAAGGCTCTGCACCTTTAACACGCCTTTTGGCGGATTCTGCTCTAGCCGAATGCCAGCCATTTGGCATCAGAGACTTTCCATCGCTTCCTGGAACAGGTGATGGAGGGAATAGAAGGGGTTTGTATCTACGTTGACGATATCATAATCTGGTCCACAACCCCAGAGGAACATGTGTCGCGATTCAAGAAAGTATTCCGACGCATACATGAACATGGCCTCAAGCTAAACCGGTCCAAGTGCTGTTTTGGGACATCCACACTGAAGTTCCTGGGCAATCAGATTTCGCAACACGGTGTGCACCCGGACACAGACAAAATTAAAGCCATCGAGGCAATGAAAGTCCCCGAGGATAAGAAGGCAGTACTGCGCTTCCTGGGAATGGTCAATTTCCTTGTCAAGTTCATCCCAAATTTGGCCACACACACCACGGCCCTACGCAACCTGGTGAAAAAAATCAACCGCCTTAGAGTGTAAGGCGGAGCACCGAACAGAGTGGCTGGAGCTGAAAGCCAAGCTCACCACTGCACCCGTCCTTGCATTCTTTGACCCAGAGGGAGAGACCAAGATATCCACAGCTGCGAGTCAGGATGGCATTGGGGCGGTGTTGCTTCAAAGAGACGACACGTCATCCTGGGTACCAGTAGCATACGCGTCACGGGCAATGACACCCACTGAGACCAGATATGCGCAGATTGAGGAGGAGTGTTTAGGTCTTCTCACCGGCATCCTCAAATTTCATGATTATGTCTATGGCTTGCCAACATTTACTGTTGAGATGGATCATAGGCCTCTGGTCCACATCATCCAAAAGGACTTGAATGACATGACGCCTCGTTTGCAGAGAATTCTGCTCAAACTCCGGAGGTATGATTTCAATTTGGTGTACACACCGGGCAAGGAGCTTAGCATCGCCGACGCATTGTCCCACTCCGTCATCTCACCCAGTGAACCACTGAAGATCATCTAGCACATTGAATTGCAGGTACAACTGTGTGCAAGCACTTTCCAGGCAACAGATGAGAAGATCGTTCTCATCCAAGAAGAGACGTCCAAAGACCCCCCTTGTTGCAGCGAGTCATCCACAACCTCAGCAATGGCTGGCAGAAAGGGCAATGCCCTCAATTCTACAACGTCAAGGACGACCTGATGCTGATCGACGGCATCCTGCTCAAGCTGGACAGGGTAGTCATCCCGCCAAGTCTCCAGAGCATGGTGCTGCAGCAGATTCATGAGGAACACCTGGACGTAGAAAAGTGCAGACGCAGGCCCCGGCAAGCTGTCTACTGGCCCTGCATCAACCTGGACACCACGGACATGGTCCTGAACTGCGAAACCTGTCAGAGGTTCCAACCAGGGCAGAGCAAGGACATAGCTCCAACCACATGACCTACAGACCTCTCCGTGGTCCAAGGTTGGCATTGACCTATTCCACGCGAATGGTCACGCCTATATCTTAATCATCAATTACTTTTCGAACTATCCTGAGGTGCTGAAGCTGCCAGACCTCACCTCACGGACCGTCATCAAAGCGTGTAAAGAGACATTCTCACGGCATGGCATCCCGAACACCGTCATGAGCGACAATGGCCCGTGCTTCCACAGTCGAGAATGGTCCACGTTTGCCAAGAGCTACAATTTCAGGCATGTCACCTCCAGTCCACACTATCCGCAGTCCAATGGCAAATTCGAAATAGGGGTGCACATCGTTAAGCAGCTCATCCGCAAAGCCAATGACTCCGCTTCTGACATACACCTTGCACTACTTACATACCGGGTGACTCCCTTATCCACTGGCATGTCGCCAGCTCAACTACTGATGAACAGGGACCTGCGGACGACGCTTCCAGCCATACACCTGCCCAACCTTGATCACCTCCCGGTGCTGCAGAAGATGCAGCAGCTTCGCGACAGCCAGAAGCAGGGCTATGACGCACATGCCACCGATCTGGACGTGCCATCCCCGGCAGACACAGTCAGGATCAAGATACCGGATGGTGGGTGGTCTGCTCCGGCTGTCGTTCGATCATCTGGACGCGCCCAGATCCTATGTCATACGCATGGCTGATGGCTCCATTGTGCGAAGGAATCAGGCACTGCAAAAAGTTGCTTGCCCACAACCACTTTCCCCTCCATTTCCACATGTCGAATTGCCACCTCCAGACACCTCGAACCACGAGGCCACCAGTCGTACCTCCCACTCGCCTGTCAAGACACCGTCATCCCTTCCACCACCTCTCCGGCGGTCGAAGAGGATCAGACGCAATCCTCAGAGACTGGACTTATGAGCATTTGTTTTGTTTTGTTTGTTCTGAATTCCTCAGTCAGTCACATTAGACAGACGCATTCACATGCATATACATCTAAAAAAAAAAGGGAGATGTCATGATATGCAAACATGCAGCCAATGAACACTCAGAATAGGACACAACCAATGGGCAGTCAGGACACTCAGAGGTGGCATCACCACAAGGGGGCATGACATAAACACTATAAAAGGGATGAGGCACTCACACCCTGCTCTCTTTCCACAGACAGACATCAAGAGAGTTAGGCAGGGTTGATCAGCAGCATTACACCCCAGCACATGGCTTAGAGCAAGCTGGTACAGTTAGACTGAGTTACTACAGTTAGATTAGCAGAGAGTCAAACTCATTTGAGAACTGTGTTAATAGTTCAATAAACATGTTGAACTCATTTCAGAGTCTGGAGCATCCTTTAGTTAAGATTGCATCAAGTAGCAGCCTGTGTTATCCGAAGCAGCATAACACAGCGGTAACCATTTGTCAGATGCTTCCTCACTCCCACCATCTCCTCCTATAGGCACAGTCAAAATAGGGCACGACATACTCCATCAGATACATTACTGGGATATTCTCTGAATGCACTTTCATAAATCTGCATCAGATCTTTGAGAAAGATTGAGATTTAGGAGAAATTAGACACATTTACATGTAGGGGCTGGTTTAGCACACTGGGCTAAATCGCTGGCTTTGAAAGCAGACCAAGCACGGTTCAATTCCCGTACCAGCCTCCCCAAACAGGCGCCAGAATGTGGCGACTAGGGGCTTTTCACAGTAACTTCATTGAAGCCTACTCGTGACAATAAGCGATTTTCATTTCATTCATTTCATTTCATGAACAAAATTTATAGGCTACAAAATTGGGGTGTGTCGCACTCATTTTCCTACGCTACAGATGTCATTGTGGTATCAAAATTGCATTCATGTCCTCTGGACATCTTTGTTGTGGACCATGCCAAACACCATCATGATTTGGGCATTATCATTGGCATTAGGAGTGTGTGGTGGGGGTATTCAGTCAGTAGATTGTGACACCAGTCAGTGCGTAATGTTATCTCGACACCAGTGCTACTATTTTCAACCTTGTCACTCCAGCCAGCGCTTTCTCTTAAACACACACAGCTGAAGATGCGTTCACTAATAGGAACAGCAGTATTATTTAAAGGGATCACCGGCTCCAATCGCTGATCTTTCATCATAACTGTAGTTAACTCTAACAGCACTTAGAGGAGTACAAAATAAACAAAAGTGAAAAAAGTCAAACGTACCAAGTATTCAGCAAACAGTAGCACACTGGTGAACAGAGAATCTCCCAGAGCTTATCACCCGAACATTATCTGGCTCCATTAATGCATGCATGTTCCATGAAAACTCTTGGCAAGTAAAATTCTATTAAAAATGAGCACTCTTGGGGGAATGCAAGGAACTCAAGTTCGTTTGACATTTCTCTTTAATCTCAAATTGTTTGACATTCCTCTATAAACAAGGCTATTCATTACCATTGACGAATTACTACTTTATACAAAGTCTACATTCAGACTTTGCTGCTAAACTCTATCATTTACAAGGGATAGGAAAAGGGTGAGTGTTGGAGAATATGCAGTTTTACACATTTATGTTAAAACAATGCTTTGTATTAATGACTTCCAGAATTTTTTCCAACCTTAATGAAAAGCGCCGATGCAAACGCAATAAATTATCACAACATCAGATGAAATCAGCACCATTTGCAAAATTATTTGACCAGGTTATCAGCTGATGGTTTTCTTGCTTTAAAGAACTGCTAAATGTCATTTGTTGCTCCTCTTACGTTTGCATTCTGTGAGTTTTTTGTTCCCATGGTATCTCAAAACAGATTCAATTAATTTTCTAAGACACTAAAGTTGAAGAATGATACAAAAGCTAAGGGTGCGATTCTCCGGAAAGATTTCCAAGTGTGGGAACTGCCGTGAGTTTCCTTGCACTCAGCCCAGCGAGGCTGGCAATGCCATTCAACGTTAATTGATCCACTTAACAGGGCCTCATGGCTTCATGCTGCAAATGAAGGCTCACCAGTCGATTCGCTGAGACCGTGCTCGCCAGCCACCCCATTCCCCTTCACAAGGTCGAGCAACACTTGCACAACCAACCCCTCACCTTGCAGCCATGGCGCCAAGGTGACCAGCCCTAAGGTTTGGAGGCATGGACCTGGGGAGACTCCTAGATGCAGTGGAGGCCAGGATGGACGTCCTGTTCCCCTGAGGGACCCGGAGGTTGAACCGCAGTGCAGCCAGTGGTGCCTGGGACGATGTGGCAGCAGTCATCAGCTCGGTAGCGAGACCAGGAGAACTGGCCTCCAGTGCCACAAGTAGATCAACGACCTACCGGGACTGGGCAACGCAGCTGAGTTGACCCCCACCCCCAACAAAACATACCCGTCCCTAACGCAGCCAGCACTCCACCCGCTCCCCCCAACAAAACTCGCTGATGCACATCAGGTGGTGGCAGGAACACCCAGGCGAGACAGTAGTCGGAGCGCTACTGGATCCCAGGATCCAGCTGGATCCCAGTCAGATGCTGAACCTCTGGAACACATTTACCTGGAACTGATAGAGGCATTAGGGAGCAGCCGGGATATTCAGAAGGAGATGTCAGCAACACTCCAGGCCCATAGCCGATTCGAGCAGTCCTAGAGGGTACGGGTGCAGGAGATGGCGTCGGCAATGCGTGACACCGAGGGCCAACACTGCTAGGGTGGCGACTGCAGTGGAGAGCGTGGTGCACAACGTCGGCAGCAAGAGTGAAGGTGTCCAAGGTAATGCGCAGTCAATGAAGGACACGGCTGAGGGCCTCGGCAGAATGTCCGACTCACTGGGGGACATGTACCAGGGTGACTTGGTACTGATGAGGTGCTGCAGGACATGTCCCACTCTCAGGTGGGCATGGCCGAGGCACTGCAGAGCTTGTCCCAGTGGCAGGTGGGCAGTGCCGAGTCACTGCAGAGCATGGCCCAATCATGGAGGAGCATTGCTGAGGGCGTTGATACCACGGTGGAGACATTGGGGAGCCACTAGGACTGGCAGAGCCAGATGACGCAAGGTCAGCCCGGGCTTGAATCAGCTGCCCTTCCATCCCAAGGTGAAGCCCAGGACCCTATGGGCATCAACCAGGAGTTGGGGGTGCTCGGTGGCAACCCAGACCCATCCTATGGACTGGCGCCAGTGGCCACCAGCTCCCCCAAGTTCCACCTCTCTGATGAGGCCACGTTTTGCAGCCAGCACCCAAAAAGGGGCAGCACGGCTGTGCATGTTACACCGACAAGTGCTGGTTGCCTTCCAGCCCCAGAAGACGCCTGCCAGGGGCATTGGTAAGCATCTGCCTGTCTTCATGGCTGTGGTAGAGCTAGGAAGGCCAGGCACATTGAGGATCGCTGAGGACAAGGTGGGGTGGGGGGGGTGATCGGCGGCGAGGGTAAGTGGTGGATAAGGAGTGGAGTGTGCGTTATGGGGAGAGTGGGCATTGTGAGGTATTGGTGGCAAGGGAGGGAGTGTGGGGATACTGGGGTGGGACCATCGGAACAGTGGCTCTTTGTTCAGCGATGCCGGCCTCCACCAATCCCATTTCCAATCCCCCAGACATCCCCCCCACCTCGCACGCCCTGTCCAAACACACCCGGCTGCGGACATGTGCCCAGTGCTGGGGCCCATCCCCTGGGTGATTGAACGTTGGCCGCTGCGTCTGCGAGGCTGCCTCCCGCAGTGTTCAAACACGGTGTCCATGCTTCAAGGTGTGCTTGGCAATGAGCCCCACATGCTACATGGCCCGGCCACCCATAGGGATGCACTTGGGATGTGCGAAGTACTCACTTAACCACGATAGCCAATTCCCGATTAGCAATAGCCTTCAGCCACATGGCCAGAGGCCTCCGCAGTCAGTGGGAGGAATGGATGGTCGGTGGTACAGACAGGCAGTGACTAGGGTTGCCCACAGTACAGGAACACGGTCCAGTGTTTGGCATGGCAGACCTGCGCACGTCCCACTCTCCCCCCCCCCCCCCCCCACCCCCCCACCCCACAATCGCAGGGCTCCCACCCAGCCCCGAAATCCCCAGCCGCCCATGGCGGCCCAGCCCCAACTGGGGCTGCACCCCCCGGTTGCCTCCCCATCCTCCGAGCATAGGGGCAGCTTGCCCAGTGCCCCAAGGCTCACTGTGAGCGAAGGTGGCTGATCACTTACTTGGCTCCCCACAGCAGCTCATCCGCCAGGTTCAAGTTTTTTAAAAGAGTACCAATCGGTGCCAGCGTGACCACTTGCTGGAGAGGCTGCTGGATCTGGGGAGGCCTTGGAGATGGGGTGCCTCTCGTTAATTGTACGGAAGTAGGGCTTAAGTGGTGATAATTGGTTTCTCGCCACGCTATGGCGGGATCCCGATTTCGTCTATGGGAGCGGGCCGGTTGCATCGCAAACGTTTTGGTGCCCGGCACGGTTCTCGTTTTCTGCCTGTCCTGTATTCACCGGCCTTGTATCACTCAAACGAGAGCGCAACGAGGCCAGAGAATCACGGCCAATGTTAGAGAGAAGTGAAACTGCAGTTCCAAATTACAGAAATTAACCTCATTGCTTTGCCAGCTAAATGCACTGTATTTGGCACTGAGCCAGAAAGAGAAAAGAAATGTTGTTCCTATTGGTAGTGCTCTACAATCAGTTTCAGTATCTCTGGGCTCCACAGGAGCAAAATAGTTCAGGGATCCCACTCTTGTTTGCAGTCCGGTGGTGTTTGCTGAAAATCCTTGTTCTAAATCTAGTGGCAAGTAAGCATGATATGTATTGCCAGTGCCTGAAGGAGCTGACATGGAATCCTGAGCTCGTTCGGTTGGTGTGCGTTCCTCAAATAACTTGCATAAAGGGTTTCAAAGGTAGTTTATTCATGATCTTACCAGTTACATGCAGTACTTGTGCTCTGCATGAGATGCGAGGGATAACCCCTGTGCTCCCATCATGTTATCTCTTATGTAGCCGTGTCATCACGTTCTCATGTGATCACTTGGTCTACAGTGGGCACCCACATTTATATTAATTTAATGGGCTGCTAGCATGTAACATGATCCTGAAACGCAGCTTGTGAATCTGGGATTGAGGAAATCCAATAATGCCGTGGGTTTGCAACACAAGGGGAGGAAGTCTTGTGGCACAGTGGGTTGCGTCCCTGCCACTGAGCCAGAAAATCCAGATTCAAATCCCAACCCAGTGCTTGATCGCCAAGGAAGCAGTTTTCACAATGCGGCCAAACACATGCCAATGGTAAGTGGCATGAGCACAAGAGATTTCTGGTCAGCCATGTGATGGAAAAAAAGTTGCCTCGAACATGAATGTCCAAAGCTCCAGACTACAGGTAAAAAGTGCATGTAACCCAGACTCCCTGAATGATCCCTAATGCACAACATTGTTGTGTTATTCAACCTGGGGTAACACGGACTGCAACAGGATGCAGATGAACTGTAAAGCATACACCAAACGTAGGCCTTGGTTCAATATGATTTATTGAACTTCTGTAACAATGCACACAGCTGGCTGTGGGTTGACACTCTTCTACTCTAAATGTACTAACTCTATCTTACTAAACCAGGCTAGCTCTGATCCAAGTGTAGAAGGTGCTGACTGATATATACACCCTGACTGTCACTACAGTTGTCACCAGTGGAAAGAGGCGGAGTGCTGATGCCTCGCATGTTCCATAGTTGGAAGCCCACCTCTGTGCTCTGTCTGGTGGCTGGTTGTGCTGTCCTGCATGTTGACCGGCCAACCTGGGTGTCTGTCACTGCCCGCTTCCATCCCATGATGTGCATGGCTGCATACCATGACATCCCCCCTATTAAAAAAAAAATTGTCGGTTGCTTAGAGCATATACAACATATTTACAGATATAACCATTTACAGCAAATGGCGAGTGAATGCATATGTACATGTAAGGTGTCTAGTGTGCAGATACAGAACAATATGTACAAAGGAAATATTTAAAAGTACAATCTCTGGGGCTGGAGTCGGATCCTTGTCGACTGCCTGAAAGGTGGAGGTGGGGACAATGGCGCTTTGACAGGCGGGATTGCAACCAGATTGGTGGCCTCGTGGAGCGAGATGTCTGGAAAAGGCATAACAACAGCTGGGAACGTGAGATCCGGTGGTGGGCAGGCAAGTTTGCGTAGTGCCCTTCTGTTGCGCCTGACAATGGATCCATCAGCCATGCGAACCATGAACGACCTGGGAGCAGCCTGTCGAACCACAACAGCTGGAGCTGACCAGCCTACACCAGGCAACTTGATAAGAACAGCATCTTCTGGAGAGAGCACAGGCAAATCAGTAACATGAGCATCGTATGTCAGCTTTTGCCGGTTTCGGAGTTGCTGCACCTTTTGCAGCACTGGGAGGTGATCCAGGTCAGGTAAATGAATGGCCGGAACAGTCGTCCGCAGGTCACGATTCATAAGGAGTTGTGCCGGAGACATACCGGTGGACAGAGGGATTGCCCTGTACCCCAGGAGCGCAAGGTTAAAGTCAGAAGCTGAGTCCGCAGCCTTGTAGAGCAGTTGCTTCACGATATGGACCCCTTTTTCGACATTCCCGTTATAGATTGCGGGTAATGCGGGCTCGAGGTAATGTGCTTGAACTGGTATAGCTTCGCGAAGTTGGACCACTCTTAGCTGTAGAAGCAGGGGGTCAAACAGTCTCACCACTTCGGGATAACTCGATAAGTAGTCAATTATAAGCACGTAGTCACGCCCATCGGCGTGATTCCCACCTTAGACCACGGAGAGGTCACAATCTTGTGTTGCTGGAGTTGTTGTGTCGCACTATTGAGGACCATGTTGGATATGTCCTCGTTGATGCCAGGCCAATAGACAACCTGCTGGGCCCTGCGCCTGCATTTCTCAATACCGAGGTGTCCCTCGTGGATCTGTTTGAGCACTAAGCTCTGGAGGCTGCGAGGAATAACGATACGATCCAGCTTGAGGAGGATCCCCTCGACAACTGTTAGGTCATCCTTGACATTAAAGAACTGGGGGCATTGTCCTTTCTGCCAACCATTTGCAAGGTGATGTATGACCCGTTGCAGAAGAGGGTCCTTGGCAGTCTCTTCTCGAATGTTGACGACTCGTTCGTCTGAGGCCGGGAGGTTGCCGGCACACAGTTGCACCTGTGCCTAAATTTAGCGGATGAAGTCGACCTGTTCACAGTCGACCCGTGGGGGCCGCCATCTTACGACCCCGATACCTCCGACCACGCAGACTACCCGCAGCTCGGTGCAGTCACACTCGACCAGTCGCGGCCAAAACACCTGAAGAACTCGATGATGGCCGTTCAGGTCAATGGCACGAGACCCCCTGTCTTTTCGACTCCGGGAGCACAGAGAGCTTCGTCCACCTTGACACGGTAAGGCGCTGCTCCCTCCACATCTACCCCGCGTCCCAGACAATCTCCCTCGCCTCCGGATCCCATTCGGTACAGATCCGTGGTACTGTGTCGCGAACCTCGCGATACAGGGCACTGAGTACGCCCATTTTAAACTGTATGTCCTCCCTCACCTCTGCGCACCCCTACTGCTTGGACTCGACTTCCGATGCAGTCCCCGAAGCCTGACACTAAAGTTCAGCGGGCCCCTACCCCCCCTCACTGTATGTAGCCTCGCGACCCTTAAGGTCGCCCCCCCTTCGCTCTTTGCGAACCTCACCCCCGGCTGTAAGCCCTTCGCCACCAGGAGCAGGTGGTACAGTTCGCAAGACATGGCTTTCATCAAGTCGGAGGTCTAGCGACTCTTGAGGGAGGGGGTCATCGAGGCCAGCAACAGCCCCTGGAGAGCACAAGTGGTGGTTGTCAGGACCGGGGAAAATAATCGGATGGTTGTGGACTACAGCCAGACCATTAGCCGGTTCACGCAACTTGATGCGTACCCCCTCCCCCGCAGAGCGGAGATGGTCAACCAGATCGCACATTACCGGGTGTTCTCCACGGTTGATCTGAAGTCTGCCTACCACCAGCTCCCAATCCACCCGGAAGAGCGCCACGACACTGCTTTTGAAGCAGCCAGCCGACTCTTCCACTTCCTCATGGTCCCATTCGGCATCATTAATGGGGTCTCGGTTTTTCAGAGAATGATGGACCGAATGGTTGACTAGTATGGGTTGCGGGCTACATACCCGTACTTGGACAATGTTACCATCTGCGGCCTTAATCAGCAGGACCATGACGCCAACCTCCAGAGGTTCCTCCAGGCCGCCCAATCCCTCAACCTCACATATAACAAAGTGAACTGAGTTTTCCGCACAACCCGGCTTGCCATCCTCGGCTATGTCGTGGAAAGCGGAGTCCTCGGGTCCGACCCCGAACGCATGCGCCCAGGACGAGGAGTCATCCTTCTGGAGGAGCACTGCACATGGCTGGCGTCCGTGGAGATTTTTGTCTCCCACTCTGGGTCAAAAAACGCTAGTACCGGAGCAGTGGTGAGCTTCGCCTTTAACTCGAGCCACTCTGCTTGATGTGTGGATAGCCACTGAATGGCAGTGGACTTCTTCAGCAGATGCCTGAGAGCTGTGGTGTGTGATGTGAGGTTGGGAATGAACTTTCCCAAGAAGTTAACCATACCCAGGAAGCAGAGTACTGCCTTTTTGTCTTCCGGGGTCTTCATGGTGCTGATGGCCTTGACTTTGTCCGAGTCCGGTTGCACGCCCTGCTGGGATATTTGATATCACCCAAAAACTTGATTGATGACATGCCAAAGGAGCATTTGGCCTTGTTCAACTTGAGGCCGTTGGCATGTATGCATCTAAAGACTTGTTGGAGACGAGATACGTGTTCCTCTGGGGTCGTGGACCATATAATGACGTCATCAACATAAACCCGCACATCCTCAATGCCCTCCAGCATCTGTTCCATGATCCTGTGAAAGATTTCAGAGGCTGAAACAATACCAAACGACATGCAGTTGTAACAGTGCTTTCCAAAAGGTGTATTAAACGTGCAGAGCTTCCTGCTGGACTCGTCCAGTTGTATCTGCCAGAAGCCACACGATGCATCTAGCTTCATGAAGAATGTGGCATGTGCCATCTCACTGGTTAGCTCCTCCCGCAGGATCGGGTAGTGTTCCCGCATTCTGTTTCGGTTAAGATCCTTGAGATCGATACATATGTGCAATTCTCCAGAGGGCTTCTTCACACAGACCATCGAGCTGACCCAGTCAGTCGGTTCCGTCACTTTAGAGATTATACCCTGGTCTTGAAGCTCCTGCAGCTGCACCTTTAAACGGTCCTTCAGAGGAGCCGGCACCCGGCGTGGTGCTTGGATCACAGGCGTGGCATCAGGCCTGAATAAGATTTTGTAACGGTACGGCAGCGTGCCCATCCCACTGAACACATCCGGGTATTGTGACAGGATTTCGTCAATGTCAGCCTGAAGGTTCATATTGGCAGAGGACATGGCATGTACGCGCTGGACGAGATTGAGTAGCTTTCATGCATGGGCACCAAGCAAGGAAGCCTTGTCAGGCTTGACGATTTCAAATTGCAGTGTGGCTTTGATGACCTTGTTGGAGACATGCAGGTGACAAGACCCTAACGCAGTAATGGCATTGACATTATAATCAAGCAGCTGGCAGGCCGGCAGAAGAATTTTCAGCTGCATTTGGATGCGAGCAAGATCTGCTTGAGATATGAGATTGGCTGAAGCACCTGTGTCCAGCTTGACGGATGCTGCATTGGTTCCAGAATCCACGTTCAGGATGGGTAGGTGTGTTGCTGAATTTGAGGAGGCCTTGTCATACGTGGTAATGATGCCCACACGATATGGGGACTCCAGGCAGTCGTCCTCTGGATCCGCGGTGTTACCATGTTCCGAATCCAGCTGCCCTTGCTGCACACTTCGAACGCGTTTGCGTTCTGGTGCTCTGTCCGGTGACTGGTTGTGCTCTGTCCTGCATGTTGACCGGACAAGCTGGGTGTCTGTCACTGCCCGCTTCCACCCCATGATGTGCATGGGTGCATACCATGAAAAACATGATAGGAGTATATGAGAAGTGTCGAGGAACAGAGTGACCTTGGAATACACGTCCATGAATCACTGATTAAGTTGAGTAAGAAGGCATAATATTAGCCGAGGCACAAATTTATGCCAGAACTGTCTAAAACTTTAGTTTGAACACAGCTAGAATACGGTGTACATTTCTGGTCATTGAATTACAGGAAAGATGTGATCGCACTAGAGAGGCCACAGAGGAGACTGAGGATGTTGTCAGGGATAGACAATTTCATCCATTATTATAAGAGGAAATATTGGATACACTGGGCTGCTTTTCTTTGAAACAGCTGAGGCTGAGGGAAGATATAATTGTAGCAAATAAAATAATGAGGGGCCTGATAAAATGGATAAGCAGGACCTACTCCCTTGGCAGAGGTCACTAACTAAGGGGCTTACATTTAATTGGTCGAAGGATCAAAGGGGAGTGAGGAGATATTTTTCAGATGGTGGTGGGGGTTCTTGTGTTTAACTAAAATATTGGATATGCTCTTGCAGTGCTGTAACCTACAGGGCTATGGATCGGGAGCCGAAAAGTTTGGTTGGGCTGGATTGCTCTTTTTTGGATCAGTACAGACAGAAATTAAAAAATGCGCTCCTTCTGTGCCGTAAATTTTCCAAATATATTTCTACTCTTCAATGTCAATTCTATCACATTGTAAGAGCCATTGATTTTCATCTCCATATAAAGACTAATTTGAAAATTAATTACGCAATGAAAAGTGGATGTCATCAAAATGGCTGACAACAAATTAACAGAAGAACAACATATCAAGAATGCGCTGGCTGTAATAGTGACAAGTATAATGCTGTGATCCAACATCCCAGATGTCAGTGAATCCACTGGACTAAACGTTCCAGAATTCAGTACTCATTGGATAATAGTTGAATAGGAAAGGAAGTCATCATACAGACGTGGCTAGTGCAAACTTTCTCATCCTCTATCACACTATCAAAATCAGACAGCAAGTTTAATTATTATCACGCTATTTAGAAAATCAACAATTTAATCAAGAATATTGAATGTAATTTCCTTTTTGGTTCTTGTAATGGATTTTATTCAGAAACTGAATGCTGATGCGATCAAATAAATATGTTTAGATGGGTTTCTTAGATTCTCGTGGCAAATGTTAAAATAAAGCACACTTAAAATCATAAGATATCTGAACAACTTTGGTTAGTAACAGATACACCTCCAAATTAGCTAATTTCCTACTTCTGAAGGCTGCATCTCATCAAACGTTCATCTTTGTAAAGGTTCCATCCCTTCAACAACTTCTCCTTTGAAAGATTACAGCTAACCATTGTTTTTTCTATTCTAAATATTGCAGCTCTTCGTGACTCCTCCTTGTAAAGCCAATTTTGTATGGCCAGTATTTCTCTGTAAAAGTCGCACCTCCCCATGATTCCCCATACTATCAACTTCTTGAAGAGAGTTTGCCTTACTCTTTTAAAGAATCACTGGAAGTAAATTTTTAAAGCATAAAATAATATTTTACATTTTGTTTTGGCCATTTATTATTATTTTACTTGAATATTCTTATTCTAAATACTGACCACATATTCTGGGGCAACTGTTAAACCATGCAATGGCAGAAAATGAGAAAACATCAGAAGATGCAGGACTATATTTTCCTTATTGGTGCGATAACAGGCCATAGTGTGGTTAGGGCAGCCCATTGTATCCCAACAAAGAGTCCTGGCACTAACCCCACCAAATTTTCTCAAGTCAGTTCAATTTAAGTATATCTGGCTCCAGGCAATATTGCTGCTTGTACTTGGGAGTTCAGGGCTGTGGGATGTGAAGAAGAGTGACTGCTGTAGAATTCCAAAATCTGTAATAGCTTGAAGGATCAGGGAACATACCCAGATGTCAAGGTAAAGCTACTTCAAATGTTCTTCTGAATTGATTGTGGTAGCGATGTAAAAATCATGCATGCCTCTCACTTTTAAAGTGCCTTTTGTGGCAACTTAACTTTAACCTGTGGCAACTCAGGATCCTCTTGTATCTTGGTGTGAGTTACACCTATCGTCAATGCGGTTATAATGATGGATTAACAAAGATTCTTTATACCAGTCTGACTTTACAAAGGATGGTGACTCCCTGTATAAATTATGCTTTAACGACAAGATCTCTACTTAAAAGATATTTTTATCTTTACATCCAAGAATGAAACAACCTAGTTTCCAAACGTATTACCATATCACCAGTCGGTTACTTGTAACTAACCCAAAGTAGCTACAAACGGTATTTGTTGGTACCTGGTTTTAATTACATTGCCTACCTAATCAAGTAACCCCGTTTCTGAAGGTATAATGATAATGAGCTGCCAGGACCAACTGGAAGTTTGCATAAAACAGTTTAAATGAGCTATTAGATTACTATAAACATAAGTTTTCTTTGAAAAAGGATCACTAATATATTTCCCCTAAAGCTAAAGAATAACACTGTGCACTTACTACTTTAAAACGTATGATTAATGCCAGTTTAATTTTTTTTATTCACCAACAAACTTTTTAACAATTACATTACCATGTACCATGCACATAAACAGAATGATCCTCTAGATACTCATTCCAATCTGGCACACACATCTTTTTGCTATTGATGGAGGAAGCTGATTATGGATGCTTTCAAAAATATTAACATATATGTGTGTAATACATCTCCTGTGCAACATCTCTCAACATACAAAACATTCTGTTTCCTCATATGGTGGCCTTGATTAAAAATGTTCCATGTGCTTCAGTGGAGAATTTCCCATTACACTGGTGGTAGAAATGATAAGCTCAAACAGCCTTTTTGAAAACGAGGTCTAACTGAAATGTCTTGAAATAAGATTGCAAATATTTTCTCAAGCAAGACTCTTATGGTAGCCACAAATGGCTAAGCCAGTAGTGGACTAGCACTAATCACACAAATAGGAATATTAATCAATTGCCACAAGTGGTCAGAACAAATTCCATTTAACACACAAGTGGACAATAATGCCTTTATTACCATGGTTCTAGAGATATGGTAAAGAAAAATTCAGTGTTAAAGATTGTGGCCCGATTTTGAGATCAGCAACGGGCAAATGGTATTTGCCATGCATCGCATATAGCTCCCCACTAATTTTCCATAGGCTAGTGGAAAGCAATTTCGTCACTGTGTTTACAGTCATCTAAAACAACGCAGTGCCCTCTACATGGGATCTGGAACCTGCGTGAATAGAGCAAGCAGCAGTATTTATTTTTAATCAATCAGATTAAAGAGGTCTTACTGAGACACACAAGATTCTTTTTGCGATCCCATTGCAGGACAGTAGGAAATTGAGAGTCGGGAATTCATAAAAATGGTTATTGTGCGGCAAAGGCTGAAACCCCAACTCGCCTGATTTCAGCTATTTTCACCCTTGTCGGAAAGGGAGATAGAGCTGGAGCTCCACATGCAGCAATTTAGAAATTACTGGCACCATTCTAAAAGAGAGCATTTCAGAACTTCTGAAAATTTTAGAAATGTATTCTTTGATGGGATATTGGTGTCACTGGCAGGGCCAGAATTTGTTACCCATTCCTAATTTCTCTTGAACTCAGTGGCTTGGCTAGCTATTTCAGAGGGTAGTTACAAGTCAACCACATTAATGTGGATTGTGAATAATATGTAAGCCAGACCAGGTAGGGATGGCAGATTTTGTCCTTTAAAGGTCACTGATGAACCAGACAAGGTTTTGTTACAACTGATGATAGTTTCATGTTCACCATTACTGAGACCAGTTCTTAATTGCAGATTTTTTCAACTGAATTAAAATTTTGTGAGCTGTCATGTGGGAATTGAACCCATGTCCCCAGAGCATTGGCCTGGGCCTCTGGATTACTCATCCAGTGACATTACCACAACAATACAATCGCCCCAGTTTTCAGCAAGGAAGCAGTGTTTGGAAGTCTTCCTAAATGACACCTGCAGAATGGAGGCGTGAAGCCATCAATTCAAAGAGGGAAGAGCATAAAAAGTGAATTAAAAATGGTCCTGTCTCCTTTATAGTTCATCAGAAAATGTTATAGCCTAAATTATACCATAGTTTACTAAAGTGAGTGATGACAGCACTGTGATTAGGAAAGGTAAGTGAGCATTAAATAATGTGTTTGCTGGGTTGTTACTTCTGACAACTGGCAAGCTATCAAGTGGAAAGTGGAATGTCTTTAGATGCATTAGAATAGATTAACCTGGACTTCCGGTTGCGGCTATGCCGAGGTAGGTCGCACGTTGGGCAGCTCCCGCCAGGAACGGGCTTTTGGGCTCTTTAGAGGGGCCCCAACAGCAATTGTTCGACGGCTCAGTGTGGGAAGGTGACAGCAAGGTTCCCCCGGCACTGTATGGATTGGACCAGGAGTGGAGCGGTTAAGAAAGTGATTCTGGTGCAGCGGAAAGTGTGAGGGAGGAAAAGCAAGATGGCGGCAGGTGGAGACCAAGCAGCGTGGGCGCAGTGGTCGCAGGAGCAGCAGGAGTTCCTCAAACGCTGCTTTGCAGAGCTGAAGACAGAAATGCTGGCGCCAATGAAGGCGTCAATCGAGAAGCTTGTGGAGACCCAGAAGGCCCAAGGGGCGGCGATCCGGGAGGTGCGGCAAAAAGTCTCTGAGAACAAGGACGAGATCTTGGGCCTGGCGGTGAAGGTGGAGGGGAGTAGCCCCTGTGTAGCCCCCTGATCCGGCTGATAACTTGGAATGTGAGTGGCCTGAACGGGGCGGTCAAGAGGGCCCGGGTGCACAGGTGTTCGCTCACTTAAAGGGACTGAAGGCAGATGTGGTTATGCTCCAGGAGACGCATCTGAAGGTGGCAGATCAGGTTAGGCTGAGAAAGGGATGGGTAGGGGTGTCCCTTATCCCCCTTGTTGTTTGCACTGGCAATTGAGCCGCTGGCCATGGCACGGAGGGAGTCCAGGAAATGGAGGGGGTTGGTTCGGGGGGGGGGCACCGGGTGTCGTTGTATGCCGATGACCTGTTGTTTTATGTTGCGGATCCAGTGGAGGGGATGGCGGAGGTCATGCGGATCCTTAGGGAGTTTGGGGACTTTTCGGGGTATAAACTCAATGTAGGGAAGAGTGAGCTCTTTGTGGTGCATTCAGGGGACCAGGGAAGGGGGATAGACGAGCTACCGCTGAAGAGGGTGGAAAGGAGCTTTCGGTACCTGGGGATCCAGATAGCTAAGAGTTGGGGGGCCCTGCACAAGCTCAATTTGACGCGGTTGGTGGAGCAGATGGAGGAGGATTTTAAAAGATGGGATATGCTGCCACTAGCGGGTGGGTGCAGTCGATCAAAATGACGGTCCTTCCGAGGTTTCTCTTTGTGTTCCAGTGCCTTCCCATTTTGATTCCCAAGGCCTTTTTCAAACAGGTAAGCAGGAGCATCATGGGATTTGTGTGGGCGAATAAGACCCTGAGGGTGAAGAGGGTGTTTCTGGAGCGTAGCAGGGACAGGGGAGGGGGCTGGCGCTGACGAATCTATGTGGCTATTATTGGGCAGCCAATGTGGCGATGATCCGCAAGTGGGTAATGGAGGGAGAGGGGGCGGCGTGGAAGAGTCTAGAGATGGTATCCTGTGTGGGCACGAGCCGGAGGGCACTGGTGACGGCACCGCTGCCACTCTCGCCAACAAGGTACACCACGAGTCCAGTGGTGGCGGCGACGCTGAAGATCTGGGGGCAATGGAGGCGACAAAGGGGCGAGGTGGGAGCCTCGGTTTGGTCCCCACTTTGGGAGAATCATCGGTTCGTTCCGGGAAGGATGGATGGGGGGTTTCGGAGCTGGCATCGGGCAGGGATTAGAAAAATGGGGGACCTGTTCATCGATGGGACGTTTGCGAGCCTAGGGGCGCTGGAGGAGAAGTTTGGGCTACTCCCGGGAAATGCTTTCAGGTACATGCAAGCGTTTGTGAGGCGGCAGGTGAGGGAATTCCCGCTGCTTCCGGCACGTAGGATTCAGGACAGGGTGATTTCGGGTGTATGGGTTGGAGAAGGCAAGGTTTTGGCGATTTACCAGGAGCTGCAGGAAGAGGAGGCGGCCTCGGTGGAGGAGTTAAAGGGCAAGTGGGCGGAGGAGCTTGGTGAGGAGATAGATGAGGATCTGTGGGCTGATGCCCTGAGTAGGGTTAATTCTTCCTACTCTTGCGCCAGGCTCAGCATAATACAGTTCAAAGTTACTCACAAAGCGCATATGACAGGGGCGAGGCTGAGTAGGTTCTTTGGAGTGGAGGACAGATGTGGTAGGTGCTCGGGGAGCCCAGCAAATCAGGTCCATATGTTCTGGTCGTGCCTGGAGGGGTTTCTGGTGGTTTTGGATGGGTTTTGCGAGGACTATGTCCAAGGTAGTGAACGCCCGGGTCAAGCCGAGCTGGGGATTAGCATTATTTGGGGTATCGGACGAGCAGGGAGTGCAGGAGGCGAAAGAGGCCGGTATTCTGGCCTTTGCGTCCCTGGTAGCCTGGCGGAGGATTTGGTTACTGTGGAAAGATCCGAAGCCCCCTAGTGTGGAACCTTGGATCAATGACATGGCAGGGTTCATCAAGCTGGAGAGGATAAAGTTTGCATTGCGAGGGTCTGTGCAAGGGTTTTCCAGGCGCCTAGACTATCTCGCAGAGCGTTAGGAGGAGGTCAGCAGCAGCAGCAGCAGCCCAGGGGCGGTGGGGGGGGGGGGGGGGGGTTCTTTTGGGGTGGCGTTTGGGTTAAGGTGGGGGGTTTCCCTCTTTGTGTTTTCTACTGTTATATGGGGGGTTATTGTATTTGGGGGAAATCCAATGTATAATTTCTGCTTGTGTTTTTGTTTCTTTTTCCTGTTTTGGGGGGGGGGGGGGGTGGTTTTGTTGAAAATTTGTTGGAAAATCTGAATAAATATATATTTTTAAAAAAAAAGAATAGATTATCCCGGACTCCCAGTGGGTTAGAATGGAGGAAGGTCTGTGCAGGCGATTGGGACTGAGGGCATTGGCAACAGCGCCGCTCCCAATGGGCCAGGTAAATATTCGGGGAGTCCGGTGGTGGTGGCAACTTTGAAGATCTGGAGGCAGTTGAGGCAGCACTTTAAGTTGTGGGCGGGGTCAAAGGAGCTGCCGATTAGGGGGAATCACAGGTTTGAGCCAGGGAGATGGGATGGGAGTTTTCAGACATGGGAGGAGAGGAGAGTTATAGTATTAAAGGATTAGTTTCAGGAGGACCGGATTGTGAGGCTGGAGGAGTTGGGGGAGAAATATGGGCTGGGGTAGGGGGAGCCGTTTAGATATATGCAGGTCTGAGATTTCGCCAGGAAAGAGGTTCAGAGCATACCGATGGCGCCGGCCTCCACATTGTTGGAGGAGGTATTGACGGCAGGAGAATGGAGAGAGGGGTGGAGAGGATTAAAGTGAAGTGGGAGGAAGAGTTGGAGGGGCATGGAGGATGGGTTGTGGTGTGGGGTGCTCCGGAGGGCAAATCCCTCAACCTAATGCGTGAGGTTGGGGCTGATACAGTTGAAGGTGGTGGATAGAGTGCACCTCACGAGGACGAGGATGAGCTGACTCTCACCACATATTTTCAAATTGGATGAGGGGTTAATGCCATAGTCCATCAAAGATCAAACAAAGTGAATGGAGATCGAATGTAGGGCTACAACATTGTCATTCTGAATTAAATGACCCCCAGAGGTAAGTGCCGACGTCGGGTCAGGGAGGTGTCTCTGATCAGACGGGAGGGTGCTCAGTGGAATCTCTGCCTCATTCTGATTAGGTCCGGGCTGGGAAGGCTTAGGCACAAGCCTTCCTGCCTGGATGCCAATTGAGGCCCTCAAGTGGAGTTAAATATTCAACCAGTGGTGGGTGGGCAACTTGCAATGCATGGAGACCTTGTGGTCCGGGGGTGGCGAGCCTGGCCAAAGGGTGTCACTATTTGGCCATTGCAGGCCGCCAAGTGCGCATGCGCGAGATGCTGTATCCACAGCTAGAGCCGGGTACTCTACGCCGGCTAGTCCCCCCACCAGACGGGGAATTTGTGACCGTTTTACGCCATTTTATCAGTCTTAAAACGCCACCGTTCCCATGACGGCGTCAGCACTTAGTCTCAGAATCAGTGAATCCAGCCCTGTACATCACTTTGTTATAGATTTACTCCCTGCAAGAAATGTTGTGGGGGAGATTGAGCAGTGAACTCAAAATCTTTGATGAATATATTCATCTGAGATTTTCTTCAGATGCTTCAATCTCACTAGGAAGCCTCAGCCTACAATCCCTCCCTGTGCCCTTGCTCTAATGACCAAGCAGCCTGCCCGATCAGGCACATTCAATTGGCCACTCTCCTGCCCCCTCGCCTGAATTACAAACAACTCGCTCTCAGCCATGTTCAGTTTGTATCCGGAGAACCGGCCAAATTCCCTCAGGGTTGCCATAATACCGTCCATCCCCACCATTGGGTCCGATACATATAACAGCAGATCATCCGCGTATAACGAGACTCTATGTTCCACTCCCCCCCGGACCAGCCCCTAGAAGCTCTCAGTGCAATTGCCAGCGGCTCTATGGCACAGCGCAAACAGCAGTGGGGAGAGAGGGCAGCTCTGTCTTGTCCTACAGTGCAGTCTAAAGTAGTCCAATGTCATCCTGTTCGTCCTTACACTCGCCTCCGGGGCCTGATACAGTAGCCTAACCCAGTCGATGAACGCCCCCCAAACCCGAACCATCCTAGTACCTCCCACAGATAATCCCACTCGACCCGGTCAAAAGCTTTTTCAGCATCCATGGCTACGACTATCTTTACCTCCCTACTCTCCGGGGGCATCATGATCACATTGAGCAGCCTTCTTACGTTGGCCACCAGCTGCCTCCCCTTTACAAACCCGGTTTGGTCCTCCACAATTACATCCGGTACATAGTCCTCAATTCTGGTCACCAAAACCTTGGCCAGTAACTTGGCGTCGATGTTAATCAAAGAGATCGGCCTGTATGACCCAAAGGCCTCCGGGTCCTTATCCCGTTTCAGAATGAGCGAGATGGTGGCCTGCGACATCGTCGGGGGTAAACTCCCTCTGTCTCTTGCCTCGTTAAAGACCCTGACCAGCACCGGCCCCACTATCCCGGCAAACTTTCTATAAAACTCCACCGGATACAAGTCCGGCCCTGGGACTTTACCCGACTGCATGACCGCAGTCGATCCTGACCAGGGCCCCCAGTCCGTCCACCAACTTCCTCCCCACTCTTGGGAAGGTCACTCTGTCCAAGAATCGCCTCATCCCCCCCCCGGTGGTTCCGAAGTGTACAGCTTCCTATAAAAGTCCCTAAAGACCTGGTTCAGCCCTGCTGGATCACCCACTAGATTACCTTCCCCATCCACTACCCTCCCTATTTCCCTAGCCGCTTCCCTCTTCTTCAGTTGCTGCGCAAGCATTCTACTGGCCTTCTCCCCATGCTCATAAATCGCGCCTTTTACCTTTCTAAGCTGCTCTACAACCTTGCCTGTTGTCAACACCCCAAATTCAGCCTGCAGCTTCTGTCGTTTCCTGAGTAACTCTGGCCTCGGGGATTCCGCGTAACTCCTGTCCGTCCGTAGAATTTCCTTAATCAGTCGGTCTGTCTCTGCCCTATCTGTCCTGTCCCTGTATGCCCAGATTTAAATCAGCTCACCCTCTCACCACTGCCTTCAGTGCCTCCCAGAGCACCGCTGCCAAGACATCTCCAGTATCATTCACCTGCAGGTAATTCTGCATGCATTTCCTCAGCCTCTCGCACACCGCCTCGTCCGCGAGTAGTCCAACTTCCAGCCTCCATGGTGGGCGCTAAAAGCTGTCCTTACAAAACTGCACATCTACCCAGTGCGGAGCATGGTCCGATATGGCAATTGCCGAATATTCTGCTCCCACTATTCCGGCCAGCAGAACCCTACTCACAACAAAGTAGTCAATTCGGGAATACACCTTGTGGACGTGGGAGTAGTACGAGAACTCCCTCGCCGTCAGCCGGCTAAATCACCACGGAACTGCTCCCCCATTTGCTCCATGAACACTCTCAGTTCCTTTGCCATCGCTGGCAACCTGCCCGTTCTTGAGCATGACCGGTCCAGGCTCGGGTCCAGGACCGTATTAAAGTCCCCGCCCATGATCAACTTGTGCGAATCCAAGTCGGGGATCTTCCCTAGCATCCACCTAATAAAATCCACATCGTCCCAATTAGGGGCATACACACTGACCCCTTCGAGCTTACCCCTCACCATAACAAACCTTCCACCCCCATCCATGACTGTGCCCTCCGCCTCAAATTGTACCCTTTCATTAGTCAGGATCGCAACCCCCCCTCGTCTTAGAATCAAGCCCCGAATGAAAGACCCTGACTGATCCAGCCCTTCCTTAACCTAACCTGGTCTGCCACTTTCAGGTGCATCTCCTGCAACAAGACTATGTCCGCCTTCAGTACCCACAGATGTGCAAACACACGCGCCCTCTTCACTGGCCCGTTTAACCCTCTAACGTTCCAGGTGATCAGCCTGGTTGGGGGGCACTTCGCCCCTCCCTTTGCCGATCAGCCATCCCCTTTCCTTGGCCAGCCCCCCAACCATGTGTCGTGCTTCTTCTGGCCCGCCCCCTGGCCGGCTCCACCCATGACCTCCTCACTGTTACCATGCCCAGTTTCCATCCCCGTCAGCAGAACAACTCCTTCCTCCTCCTCCCCCCCCCACCCTAGCAACACCCTCCTATCACCTAACCCTTGACCTAATCTAACTATGTGGACACCCCCCGCCTCGGCTCCCGTTGACAAGCCCCACTCAGCTAGCCTGAGGTTCACAGCCTCGGCTCCAGCCCGTCTCCCACCGATTTCTCCCAGTCACCCATCCCCCCAACCCCTCCACACCACTTTCCCAGATCAGCCCTACTTCAGCAAACACTCTATACAAGTCATAAACAACCCCCACAATAGCACAATTCAAGTTAAACAAGAAAAAAAGAGAAAGGAAATAGCAGGCACTCTTCAGTCCTTCCCGTACAGACACAGAAAAAAATTGCATAAAGTTCCCCTGAAGCAACCATTTTAACCCAACCTTTTTAACTGTTTTCTTTATTAATTCCCCCCCAGCCAAACTCCAACTAAGCAAAGAGCCCAAACAGGAAACATTCAGGTACACCACGCAAAAAGCACACAAAAAAACAAAAAAAAAGATACATATCAAAACGGGAGAGACACCACATATACTTAAAAGCTCTAACACGAGTCCAAACGTCCTCAGCTCAGGGCGAGCCCTTGCTTCTTAACGAAGTCCATCGCCTCTTGGGGTTCCTCAAAATAATGGTGCTGACCCTTATACGTAACCCACAGTCGGAAAAAACAGCCTGAATTTCACCTTGTTTTTATACAGTACCTCCTTCACCTGCCTGTAGCTCCCCCACCCCCCCTCCTCCTGGCCACCTCCGCGCTCAAATCTTGGTACACACGCAAGATGGTTTGTCCCAAATACAGCTTTGCGTGCTCTTTGCCCATTGCAGCACCCGTTCCTTGTCCAGGTACCTGTGAAAGTGTACCACCATCGCTCGTGGGGGACCCCCTCTGCCCCCTCTGGGAGGCCCACGATTCTCACGTTCTGCTGACAAGATCTGTTGTCCAGGTCCTCCAGCCTTTCCAGAAGCACTTTTTGCTGGTCCCTCAGCCTCAGAATTTCCACATCCGCCCACGTTTGAAAGTCAGCCTGCTCCTCCACTGACTTCTCCAACTGCTGGAACTTCTCAGTCTGATCATCCAGCCTTTTTCCCATCCGATCAATCGACTTCTGAAGCGGCTCCAAGTTGTCACGCTTCAAAGCCAAAAAGCCCTCCTGCATAGTCTGCAGCAGCTGCTCCATTGTGGGCTGGGCTGTCGGCTCCTTGCTGTGAACACCAGCCATGCTGGTCTCTCTCACAGCCTCCATTGTGCCCTTACTCGACCACTTCTTCTACTGTTTACGGTCCCTCCGGCTTCTTAGGTCCATACAATTCTGTATGGGTCTAGTGCCTGAGCACTATTGCTTTCCAGTTCCGCACTCAAAAGCGCAAAAAAATCAGGGGAAAAGGTCCAAAAGTCCGACCGAAACAGGAGCCACCAAATGTGTGACCTACTTCCTCATAGCCGCCACCGGAAGCGAATAAATTGATTAATTGATACTGGAAGGCCTACACCTTTTTCACAATATTCAGAGTGAACCATCATTCAGCTAGTTATAAAGTGCGGAACCTTCCCTCCGTGTGGGAAACAGTTGTCGGGCCTGTTTCTGGGTCTCAAATCCAGCTCCAGGGCAACAGTCATTCATTGTGATTTTTATGGAAATGTCCCCTTAATGGGCCTGGAGACAAACACACCATCCAATTAAGAATGGCAGGCAGACTCTTAAAGAAAATGGACAATCCAACTAAAAAGAACAGCAGCTGGCAATAAATAGTGGGTAAGGAGAGGGTGCTACAAAATGGAGCTGCTCTTTCTCCAACTTCTTCAAACTTTAATTTTGAAAATGGATCTTACAGCCAGGATTGGGGATGATTGGGAAAGACCTCCTCTACAAGGCAGCCTGTGGCTTTTCCTGCTGGGCGGGTGTCTAGGCCTTCCAGGAATACTGGTTGCCCTGGGCCCCTCTGCCTGTAGGAACCTTGGATGCCCCAGTTGGCCTCCTTTAGTTTGCTTCAGTCAGCTCCTAATGAGCAATTCTTTTTTTTAAATAAATTTAGAGTACCCAATTATTTTTTTCCAATTGAGGGGCAATTTAGCGTGGCCACTCCACCTAGCCTGCACATCTTTGGGTTGAGGGGGCGAAACCCATGCAAACACGGGGAGAATGTGCAAACTCCATATGGACAGTGACCGAGAGTCCAGATCGAACCTAGAACATCGGCGCCGTGAGGCAGCAGTGCTATCTACTGCGCCACCTTGCTGCCCTCTTAATGAGCAATTCTGGCTACCGACCGCGTGTAGATGGATAGCCCTGTCACCGCCCCCTCCCCCTTCTGCAAAAATGGCTCGGAGGCAGTAAGGAGCCTGGCAACCAGCACACCAGGCTAATTTTTATCTCTGCACTTCACCGATGTTCCCTGCCCTGGGGTCGGGTGGTTAATTTCTTGACCACGAAGTTAGCAACTATCATTGTGGCTACAATCTGAGTAAGACCCATGTGGAGAATTTTTTGCGTGTATTAAAATGTTTCTCTCAGCGCAACAACTTAAAATTTGTCTTTCCTTAGCACACAGCAGCATTTTATGAATTCTAACATATTTTTTAACATGTTTTAAACACAAGCTACAGCATGAATTTGTGAATTTTTGATGGCATATACTTGAATGGAACTAAGTAGAAAACATTTGGTTCACTGTCTTCCGGTCATACTGCTTTTTTGTTCATTACTTTCTTTGCAGAACATTGATTCAACAATTACATTTTACAATTTAAGTGATCAAACAATCATTTTATACAAAATAAAAGTGGATGGAACTCATTCAATTGGATATAGAACAGGGCTTCAACCATTAATTCTTGTAAGCTGGCTAAGGAAACCAGACATACTGATCCCACCGTCTTATAAATCAAGAGGCAAACTCTTAAAAATCAAAAGACTTGGAATAAAAGTCATGGGCCTGATTTTCCTTCTGGAGTCAGAAAATGGACATCAGGACTGTTTCCAGGTCCTGATCCTGCCTGAGGTTGGGGAAGATGGGAAACAGCCACACGCTCCGAGTTTTCGTGGGCGCCATGTTAATTATGACAAAATTGGATTATAATACAATATTTCTTTACTCGCCCTTTAGGTTTATAATTACACACAGGTTTTAAGATTAACATGGATTACAAAGTATATCTTCAGCTACAATGGTCTCATTAACACACTAAATCCCTGTTAAGCATACAAGATTTTTTTACTTTTCCAATTTTATAATTTTAACAATTTTCAACAATACAAGCAACAAACCCCCCCCCCCGAGCACAACCCCCAGCCAACATGGCTTAGACAAACAATGCCACCTTCCCCCACCACCCCTCCGTTGGTTCTCCTGTCCTTACTCGTCTCTCCCATGTCTCCCCTTTCCCCCCCCCCCTCCCCACCCCCCCCCCCCCAGCTGACAGCTTAATGTTTCTCAAAGAAGTCGATGAACGGCTGCCACCTCCGAGAAAAACCCTGAAACAAATTTAATCTTCTCAAGTCTGAGAAACCCCGCAATATCGCTAACCCATATATCCAATTTCGGGGGCTCCGAGTCCCTCCATCCTCGTAGGATCCATCTCCACAGGGAGGCAAAGGCCAGGACGTCGGCCTCTCTCAACCCCGGGCTCCCGGGTCTTCTGACGCACCAAAGATCGCCACCTCTGGACTCGGCACCACCCTTATTTGCAAGACCTCTGACATGACGTCAGCAAACCCCTGCCAGAAACCCCTCAGCCTCGGGCATGCCCAAAGCACATGGACATGGATCGCAGGACCCCCTGCACAGCGCCCACACCTATCCTCCACCTCCTCAAAGAACCTGCTCATCCGGGCCACATTCATATGTGCCCTGTGGACCACCTTAAACTGTATCAGGCTGAGCATGGCACACGACAAGGATGCATTACCTCTCCTCAGGACCTCTCCCATAACCTGGCCTCCAACACCGCCTCCAACACCCCATCCAGCTCTTCTTCCCTTGAGGCAGCAGTGTTAACCACTGTCCCACCGTGCCACCCTTTAAGCACACAAGATGACTGTGGTAAGACACACACCTCTCTGAACCCCAGTGAATGTCTGTGGATTTCTCCTCAAATTCCCCCAGATGATCCTTGTACCGTGAACAACCATGTCACACTGAAATCTGGCTTTCACACGAGTGATTTCAAATTCCCCTTTCAAAAGTCACACTTTCAAATCTTCTTTTAAATTATGCTTTCCCTTAGCGGTTTGCAGTCTGAAATCCAGACCACATTTTCTAAATCACACTTCTAATCAAAGCTCCCGCTCCACTTTAAACTGTGAATCCAGTCCAAAATTTGACACCACCCCCTTTTAGGCTTCCTTTGTCTTAACTGCTTTTACACAAACTCAAAGCCACCAATTTCTGTAGTTATTTCAACTTGTTTTCCACAGGCTGTAATACAATCTCACAAACCTGATATCGTTCTGGTATCTCAATCTTATCAGCTCTGGCTGTCTTCTTACTGAACAGTTCTCTGTTTTAGTACCTTCAACCTCAGACTTCTTGCAAACTTCTCTTCGTTTCTCTAGTTTCCTTAGCTGATCTTCAGATCTCTGCACTTGTTTTCTTAACCATTGCTTCATGGTATGGCTTTTCTTCGTGGCAAAGGTGAGAGAGATGTTCCCTCTTCTAAACCAACTGCTTTTGGCGGAGCTGTGAGAGCTGCCTTCTCTCTCATTACTTATCTCCAACTCCAATCAAATTAGCCAAACTAAAACTAAAAGGCTTCTCTACCTTCCAAGGTCCCAGTTGTTAAACAACCACTGCTGGTTTATTTATTCTTCATGCCATCACCCTCTCTAAGCACAATAGAAACACAGTTGCAATTTAACCAACCTCCACACATACAAACATCTTTGTCCAGCATGAATCTAACTATAGGTGTTACCCTTCCAGGCACAGAAATATTAAATTGAACGCACTTAAAACCATACCATATTTATAATGTTTACCAATACAAATATAAATCCCTTAAAACTGCCTTTGTTTTTGTAACACCAGTTCTGGCCCAGTGCCAGTTAGGTACAACATCAAGTGTAAAAGTGTTATTTACTTTTGAAGCCAGTCATAAGTTCAGCCTTCTAAGAATGCTCCATACAACCCCAGTGTGACAGGTCTATTTTCCTTGGCGGCTCTTGATTGAAACAGCTGAATTATGGACATATTTGTGATGTAAATCCATATCCAACTAAAACCTAGGCTGGAACTGCCAAAAATAATTTCACTCTGAACTCAAAGCACAAAAGAGATCTTAATCCCATCAGTCTCGGGTCAGAGCCCAGGACTTTCACATTCAAACTCATTGTTAGAGCTTAGGCATTTGATGATGGGAGCAGAAATGAGAGTGACTTCCTCTCAGAATGGGAGGCTGGTCACGTGCAATCTAGGAACATAGCAACTGGAGTAGGCTGTTTGGCCCATCAAGCCTGCTCTGCCATTTACACAGATCATGGTTGATCATCTCCCTCGACGTTATTTTCCCCCACTAATCACATGTCTTGAACATGCTCAGTCATTACGCTTCCACAGCCCTATGGGTAGAGAGTTCCAGATTCACCAGTGAGTGAAGAAATTCCTCCTTCCTAATCTCAGTCCTAAATGGCCCGCCCTTGTTCTGAGACTGTGTCCGCTGGTTTTAAACTCGCTAGCCAGGGAAAACATCCTAACCACAATTATCCTGTCACACACAAGTTTCAGCGAGATTACCTCTCATTCTACATAACTGTAGAGAATACAGACCCAAGTTTACTTAATTTCGCCTTGTAAAACAACCCACCATCCCAAGGATTAATCTGGTGAAAAGATGTTGCAGTTATTTTCTGGCAAGTATATCCTTCCTTAGATAAGGAGACTAAAACTGTGGACAATATTCCAGGTGTAGACTGCTAATGCTCTATAAAATTGCAGTAGACATCTTTACTTCTCTACTCAAATCCCCTTTGATGATGGCCAACGTATCATAACTTCCAAGTTGCTTGTTGGACCTGTTAGCTTTTAGTGATTCAAGAACAAGGATACCAAAGTTCCTTTGGACATCAATGCTTCTCAACCTCTCACCATTTAAGAAATATGCTGCCTGACATGTTCTTACCCACTCACTCAACTTGTCCAAATTCCCTTGAAGCTGCATAACAGTCTCCTCATAACTTACATTCTCATCTAATTTGTTGTCATCATCAAATGTGGAAGTAGTACATTTGGTCCCCACATCCAAATCATTGATACAGATTGTGAACAGCTGAGGCCCCAGCATTGATCATTTCAGTAACCCACTAGTAATAGCCTGCCATCCTGCGAATTATGTGTTTATTCCCACTCACTGTTTCCTGGATGAATCAATTCTCAATCCATATCAACATATTGCCCCCTATACCAGGTGCTCTAATTTTGTTCACTAATCTCTTGTCTGGAATCTGATCAAACGCCTTCTAAAATCCAAATGCACCACATCCACTGGTTCTCCGTTATCTATGCTACAGCTAATATCCTCAAAAAACTCCCACCAGGTTCATCAAACATGATTCCCCTTTCATAAATCCATGTTGACTATACACAATCGCATCTTTTTTTCAAGATGCCCAGTTATCACATCCTTTATAATAGATTCCAACAATTCCTCTACTGTCATGAGAATGTCGCTTTAAGAAATGTTTGGCTGCT
The DNA here is from genome assembly GCF_047496885.1 of Scyliorhinus torazame. Taxonomy (NCBI): domain Eukaryota; kingdom Metazoa; phylum Chordata; class Chondrichthyes; order Carcharhiniformes; family Scyliorhinidae; genus Scyliorhinus; species Scyliorhinus torazame. The sequence continues at coordinate 79,371,670 of NC_092725.1, read as the reverse complement.
CATGTTACTGCAGTGATGTCAGAGTGTGGGTGGAGCTGAGCTCTGGTTCGGATTTTTAGTTTCACTTTGAGAAAAGCTTGGGTGTGTCTGTCTTTTTGGTTTCGTTTTTCAGTGCATTGCAACTGAAGTCAGAAAAAAACAGCTGTACTGCTGAGCCCTCTGCCATGATGGACTATTTCTTAATCATTTGGTGAATTCAGAATTATAAATGTTTTCAGTATTGAATGTAAACCCTGACGTGGTTCTGTTTAAAGGTTTGTTGAGTCTTTTGGGTGTAAAAGGACAGCTTACAGGTTACTTAGTGTTGTATTCTTTGGGGGTTATCTTTGAATTAATGGTTGCTAAGATATTCACTGTTTGTTTTAAAAAGGTTAACTTGAGTTCATAAAATAAACATTGTTTTGTTTTTAAAAAGTCTGGTCCATTTCTGCTGCACCATACCAGTAGAGTGAGCTGTGTGCTCCCCATACCACAATCTATTAAAAGTTGTGTGTCAGGTGAACTCCATGATACACTTTGGGATTTTCTAAACCCAGACTCAGAACAATTGGGGGCTCGTCTGGAATGAAAGTCTATCTATTGGATTGGCTTAGTAAACTTAAATACAGTGAGGGGTGAGCGTATTGTGGTTGCTTTCAGGTGGTATTTTAGTTTAAGTACACAGTGTGTTGTGGACAATGGCTCTTTCAGAGGCTCAGAAGTTTTTGGGGGCGGAGACGGTCACACGCAGTACCTTATGGAAAGAGACTAAAAGCAGACTGTTAGATTTGGCAAAAACATTGCCAATGGGAACCGATGCAGGAAGTTGGAAGGTAGTAAAACAGGGACAGAAACAAAAGGCAGTAAGGGGGAAAGTGTAAGGCATAGAAGCCATAGTCAAAAATCAAAAAGGGCGACAGTACAAGGTACAATGACTGAGGGGAGCTCAGTGAATAGGACCAGGAATACTAAAAGGAATAAAACGGGAAGTGAAAACATTAATGGTAAGTGACGCGGCAGGTTGTTACATGAAGATATGGGTTCAACGACAAGGAAAATTAGGAGAAAGGTTAAGAGGAAATATAACTTAGGAGAGGTTACTGATCGAGGTGTTAAGATCCAGAAGAGGCCAAAAAGCCAACATAAGTGTACTTTACCTGAATGCTCGTAGTATTCAGAATAAGGTAAATGAGTTGATGGCGCAAATCATCGTGAATGACTATGATTTAGTGGCCATTACTGAAACACGGTTAAAGGATGGTCACGATTGGGAGTTAAATATCCGAGGGTATCAAACTATTCGGAAGGACAGAGTGGATGGTAAGGGAGGTGGTGTAGCTCTGTTATTTAAGGATGACATCCGGGCAACAGTAAGGGATGACATCAGTGCTATGGAGGATAAGGTTGAATCCATTTGGGTGGAAATCAGGAATAGTAAGGCGAAAAAGTCACTGATAGGAATAGTCTATAGGCCACTAAATAGTAACATTATGGTGGGGCAGGCAATAAACAAAGAAATAACTGATGCATGTAGAAATGGTACAGCAGTTATCATGGGGGATTTTAATCTACATGTCGATTGGTTTAACCAGGTCGGTCAAGGCAGCCTTGAGGAGGGGTTTATAGAATGTATCCACGATAGTTTCCTAGAACAGTATGTAATGGAACCTACGAGGGAACAAGTGGTCCTAGATCTGGTCCTGTGTAATGAGACAGGATTGATTCAGGATCTCATAGTTAGGGATCCTCTCGGAAGGAGCGATCACAATATGGTGGAATTTAAAATACAGATGATGGGTGAGAAGGTAAAATCAAGCAATAGTGTTTTGTGCTTAAACAAAGGAGATTACAATGGGATGAGAGAAGAACTAGCTAAGGTAGACTGGGAGCAAAGGCTTTATGGTGAAACAGTTGAGGAACAGTGGAGAACCTTCCAAGCGATTTTTCACAGTGCCCAGCAAAGGTTTATACCAACAAAAAGGAAGGACGGTAGAAAGAGGGAAAATCGACTGTGGATATCGAAGGAAATAAGGGAGAGTATCAAATTGAAGGAAAAAGCATACAAAGCAGCAAAGATTAGTGGGAGAGTAGAAGACTGGGAAATCTTTAGGGGGCAACAGAAAGCGACTAAAAAAGCTATAAAGAAGAGTAAGATAGATTATGAGAGTAAACTTGCTCAGAATATAAAAACAGATAGTAAAAGTTTCTACAAATATATAAAACAAAAAAGAGTGGCTAAGTAAATATTGGTCCTTTAGAGGATGAGAAGGGAGATTTAATAATGGGAGATGAGGAAATGGCTGAGGAACTGAACAGGTTTTTTGGGTCAGTCTTCACAGTAGAAGAAACAAATAACATGCCAGTGACTGATGGAAATGAGGCTATGACAGGTGAGGACCTTGAGAGGATTATTATCACCAAGGAGGTAGTGATGGGCAAGCTAATGGGGCTAAAGGTAGACAAGTCTCCTGGCCCTGATGGAATGCATCCCAGAGTGCTAAAAGTGATGGCTAGGGAAATTGCAAATGCACTAGTGATAATTTACCAAAATTCACTAGACTCTGGGGTGGCCCCAGCGGATTGGAAATTAGCAAACGTGACACCACTGTTTAAAAGAGGAGGTAGGCAGAAAGCGAGTAATTATAGACCAGTGAGCTTAACTTCGGTAGGAGGGAAGATGCTGGAATCTATCATCAAGGAAGAAATAGCGAGGCATCTGGATGGAAATTGTCCCATTGGGCAGACGCAACATGGGTTCATAAAGGGCAGGTGAGCCCTGTGCTCCCCATACAACAATCTATTAAAAGTTGTGGGTCAGGTGAACTCCATGATACACTTTGGGATTCTCTAAACCCTGACCCATAACACTACTGATCTCAACATGACAAGGCTGTACTTCTCCATTTTCACTCTCCTTTTCCATCTTCAAACCTGGGGTTGCATTTGCTACTTTCCACTCTGTAGGAACCTTTCTAGGTTCGAGAGCATTTTGAAACCTAACCATCATTATCCAAAGCCACGTCCTTCAACACCCTCATGTATCACATCTGGTCCAGAGTGTCATGATATGCAAACATGCAACCAATGAACACTCAGAATAGGACACAACCAATGGGTAGTCAGGACACTCAGAGGTGGCATCACCACAAGGGTGAATGGCATAAACACCATAAAAGGGATGAGGTACTCACACCCTGCCTCTTTCTACAGACAGGCATCTAGAGAGTTAGAAAGGGTTGATCAGCAGCATCACACCCCAGCACGTGGCTTAGAGCAAGCTGGTACAGTTAGACTGAGTTACTACAGTTAGATTAGCAGAGAGTCAAACTCATTTGAGAACTGTGTTAATAGTTCAATAAACACGTTGAACTCATTTCAGAGTCTGGAGCATCCTTTAGTTAAGACTGCATCAAGTAGCAGCCTGTGTTATCCGAAGCAGCATAGCACAACATGATACCAGGAGTGACTGGTATCAATCTATTTAGTTCAACTCAGCAATATCCGTGACAACCAGCTACTGAATACAGGCACAATGGACAAGATTCAGGCTCCTCATCAGCTCAGGACCACCGGCAATCTTAGTGCCAACTGGCGATCATTCAAGCAGAAATTTCAACTATATGTGGAAGCATCCGACCTCAATGGCGCGACCGATGCTCGGAAGATAGCTCTTCTACTCACCACTGCGGGGGACCATGCGATAGAGATCTTCAACTCCTTTCACTTTTCCGAAGGGTAGGACAAAACAAAGTACCAAACCATCCTGAACAAATTCGACTGCCACTGCGAGGTGGATACCAACAAAATCTTCGAGCGCTGCATCTTCAAGCAGATGATGCAAGGTAAAGACGAATCCTTCAACTACTATCTAACTAATCTTAGACTGCTGGCGCAATCCTGCAACTTCGGTGACATCACTGACTCCATGATCAGAGACCAAATCGTTTTTGTAGTCCACACTGATCCTCTGCGAGAGCAATTGTTGAAAATCAAGCACATGACCCTGCCAGTCGCGATTGAAACGTGTACTGTGCATGAGCCCTCTTAAAATCGCTACTCACAGTACAAAACGGCAGAAAGTGAAAAACAAGTCTCCCACGAGGTGGAGTGTTCAGGCCAGCTCCAGGATGCAGCTCCACGGCCAGGATCGTCAGTGCCAACTGACGATCATTCAAGCAGAAATTTCAACTATACGTGGAAGCATCCGACCTCAATGGCGCGACCGTTGGTATCCACCTCGCAGTGACTGTCGAATTTGTCCATGATGGTTTGGTACTTCGTTTTGTCCTGTCCTTCGTAAAAGTGAAAGGAGTTGAAGATCTCTATCGCATGGTCCCCCCGCAGTGGTGAGTAGAAGAGCTATCTTCATGACGAAAGCGACCATTTTGCGCGCTCGTCCTGAGGCCCGACGCATGCGCAATGCGATCGGGAACACGAAGCAGCCGAAAACCACACAGCGCAGGTGCTGACGTCTGAGAACCGCACCGCTCATGCGCAAAGACGCACTCAGCGTCATCGGCATGACGTGTGCGGCACCGCCCATTAAAAAAAACAACTGCCCCGTAAGAGGCAAACACTGTTTAAACTGTGGGAAACCAAACCACTATGCGGCCCTGTGCAGATCTGCACCACCAGTCAGGAGCCAGCGCTCCCAATTCCAACAGCGGTGCATCAGAAGTGTGCAACACCGAATGCATGACTCTGATCCAGGCAGTGCAACGGATCCAGATGATGAATACCTGGACAACATTTACCGAGTCGGCATTATTACGAAGTGCGAATACGCCACACCGGACACATCACGAGTCAAATCAATCCTGGCCGTGGATTCCGAGGATGAATGGCATGGAGTGATGAAGGTCAAACACTGCCCCCCATCCAGTTCAAACTGGACACAGGTGCCTCCGCCAACCTGATTTCGCAGGTGGAAGTCAAGAGAATCAAGAAGCCCCCCATAATCCTTCCAGCTGCCTGCAAACTCCTGGACTACAATGGAAATGCAATCACGGCACTGGGGTCCTGTCATCTGCAGGTGTCCAGCCGACACACACAAGCAAGCTTACGCTTTGAGATTGTTAAACCAGTCAGGGCGTCCCTGCTAGGTGCGCACGCCTGCAAGTAACTGAACCTCATTCAAAGGGTCTACACCACGCCATCCTATTATGATTTTCAGGCCGTCATCAACAACATCTTAACCAAGTACCCAGATGTATTTAGCGGGATGGGCACGCTGCCGTACGAGTACAAGATTCTACTGCGGCCTGCTGCCAAGCCAGTGGTCCACGCACCACGACGTGTCCCTGCTCCACTGAGAGAGCACCTGAAGGCAGAGCTCACAAGTCTACAACAAAAAGGCATCATCTCCAAGGTCACTGAACCAACCGACTGGGTCAGCTTGATGGTGTGCATAAAGAAGCCTTCGGGGGACCTAAGTGCTGTTTTGGGACACCCACGCTTAAGTTCCTGGGCGATCAGATTTCGCAACACGGTGTGCACCCGGCCACAGACAAAATTAAAGCCATCGAGGCAATGAAAGTCCCCGAGGACAAGAAGGCAGAACTGCGCTTCCAGGGTATGGTCAATTTCCTTGTCAAATTCATCCCGAATTTGGCCACACACCACGGCCCTACGCAACCTGGTGAAAATAATCAACCACCTTTGAGTGGAAGGCGGAGCACCAAACAGAGTGGCTGGAGCTGAAAGCCAAGCTCGCCACTGCACCCGTCCTTGCATTCTTTGACCCAGACTGAGAGACCAAGATATCCACAGATGCGAGTCAGGATGGCATTGGGGCGGTGTTGCTTCAAAGAGACGACACGTCATCCTGGGTACCAGTAGCATACGCGTCACGGGCAATGACACCCACTGAGACCAGATATGCGCAGATTGAGGAGGAGTGTTTAGGTCTTCTCACCGTCATCCTCAAATTTCATGATGATGTCTATGGCTTGCCAACATTTACTGTTGAGATGGATCATAGGCCTCTGGTCCACATCATCCAAAAGGACTTGAACGACATGATGCCTCGTTTGCAGAGAATTCTGCTCAAATTCCGGAGGTATGATTTCAATTTGGTGTCCCGCTCCGTCATCTCACCCAGTGAACCATTGGAGATCATCCAGCACATTGACTTGCAGGTACAACTGTGTGCACGCACTCTCCCGGCAACAGATGAGAAGATCGTTCTCATCCGAGAAGAGACAGCCAAAGACCCCCTGCTACAGCGAGTAATCCACAACCTCAGAAATGGCTGGCAGAAAGGGCAATGCCCTCAATTCTGCAACGTCATGGACGACTTGACGCTAATCAACGTCATCCTGCTCAAGCTGGACAGGATAGTCATCCCGCTACATCTCCAGAGCATGGTGCTGCGGCAGATTCATGAGGGGCACCTGGGCGTAGAAAAGTGCAGAGGCAGGGCCCAGCAAGGTGTCTACTGGCCCGGCATCAACCAGGACATCACGGACATGGCCCTGAACTGCGAAACCTGTCAGAGGTTCTAAACAGCGCAGAGCAAGGAGACGCTCCAACCACATCATCTAGAAACCTCTCCGTGGTCCAAGGTTGGCATTGACCTATTCCACACAAATGGTCGCGACTATATCTTAATCATCAATTACTTTTTGAACTATCCTGAGGTGCTGAAGCTGCCAGACCTCACCTCACGGACCGTCATCAAAGTGTGTAAAGAGACATTCTCACGGCATGACATCCCGAACACTGTCATGAGCGACAATGGCCCGTGCTTCCACAGTCGAGAATGGTCCACGTTTGCGAAGAGCTACAATTCAAGGCATGTCGCCTCCAGTCCGCACTATCCGTAGTCCAATGGCAAAGTCGAAAAAGGAGTGCACATCGTTAAGCAGCTCATCCGCAAAGCCTCGGACTCCGCTTCCGAGCTAAGGCTGAGACGCACATGCCACCGATCTGGACGTGCTATCCCGGGCAGACATGGTCAGGATCAAGATACCGGATGGTGGGTGATCTACTCCGGCTGTCGTTGTTCGACAGGTTGCGCCCAGATCCTCTGTCATACGTATGGCTGATGGCTCCATTGTGTAAAGGAATCAAAGGGCACTGCGAAAAGTTGCTAGCCCACAACCACTTTCCCCTCCATTTCCACATGTCGAATTGCCACCTCCAGACACCTCGAACCACGAGGCCACCAGTCGTGCCTCCCACCCGTCTGTCAATACACTGTCATCCCCTACACCACCTCTCCGGTGGTTGACGAGGATCAGACGCAAGCCTCAGAGACTGGACTTATGAGCATTTGTTTTGTTTGTTCTGTATTCCTCAGTCAGTCACATTAGACAGACTCATTCACATGTATATACATCTAAAAAAAAAGAAAAAAGGGGGGGGAGATGTCATGATATGCAAACATGCAACCAATGAACACTCAGAATAGGACACAACCAATGGGCAGTCAGGACACTCAGAGGTGGCATCACCACAAGGGGGCATGACATAAACACTATAAAAGGCACTCACACCCTGCCTCTTTCCACAGACAGACATCTGGAGAGTTAGACTGGGTTGATCAGCAGAATCACACCCCAGCACGTGGTTTAGAGCAAGCTGGTACAGTTAGACTGAGTTACTACAGTTAGATTAGCAGAGAGTCAAACTCATTTGAGAACTGTGTTAAAAGTTCAATAAACACGTTGAACACATTTCAGAGTCTGGAGCATCCTTTAGTTAAGACTGCATCAAGTAGCAGCCTGTGTTATCCGAAGCAGCATAACACAACATAAGAGTATTTATCAACCTTCAATCCTATTAATATTTTGACTTCTACCTCTTTATTAATACTAATTTATTTCAGTTCTTAATTTTCACAAGCCCCTTGGTTCTCTAGTGTTTCTGGGAGATTTTTTGTAACTTCATCTCTGAAAACAGACACAAAGTAATTGTTTAGTTTCTCCATAATTTCCTTATTTTCCATTATATAAATTCTCCTGTCTCTGCCTACAATGGACCCACATTTCTCTTTGCTAATCTTTCACACATCTAAAGAAGCTTTTCCACTTTATCTTTAAGTTTCAGACTCACTTGCATTCATATTCCCTTTTCGCTTTCTTTATTGGTTTTTTTGTCCCCCTTTGCTAGATTCTATGTTGTTCCCGATCCTCAGGCTTAAGTGTTTTTTCTTGGCAATCTTATAAACCATTTCCTTTGTTGTGATGCGGTGTACATTCAGATAGAGTGCCCTTATCTTTGTCTTTTTAACATTTGTCTACATTCTCATCTTTTTTGATGCTTGCCTTCACTTCATTTGCCTTCCAATTTTGCTTGCTGCTTTTCTACTTCCTGTTACCAATTTTGCTTTTCTCCAACCTGAGATTCCTTTCAGGTTCCTATCCCCTGGCCAATCTAGTTCACACCCTCCCAACAGTACTAGCAGATTCCCCTTTAAGAATGTTAGTCTCAGTCCTGCTAAAGTGCAACCTGTCCATCTTGTACAATGTGTTAAATCACTCAATCCTCCTATTCCTATGCTCATGGGCATGTAGCACTGGGCGGAAGCCTGAGATTATTGCCTCTTGCTGCTCAGGCCCTTATTCCTCCTGGCCCTGTGCTAACCTGCACTAGTTCCTCCTCATCTGGATGAGAGCAAGTAGAAAGGTGGGGTTTCTTGGAGTTTGCACCATATTGGCCTTGATGGATCTGTGAACTAATTGCAGTGATCCACACTACATTCACCTCCCTTCCTCCTTCCCTTCATCTCTGCCTCTGAAAGCAGCAGATGTAAACAGGCTTCCTGACACCATTTCTCGGGGAGCTTAACATACCCAAGAACCTAATTGCAGATATTCGTCCTGCCATCAGAAAACTGATTTTTGGTACCCGCCAAGCTTTCTGCTGTAAGCAGGACCGGAAGATTCCAGCCTTGGTCATTTGATGGCATCTTCAAACTCTTTGTTTGAAATTATTTGATGTGGCATCAAATCTTGAAGAAACCTTTTCTCAGCTAAAAACCAATGAGTTCTGTAGGTGTCAACAAAATTGAATAGTCTTTTATAACCCTACCCTTGAGTTAGTGAAGCCACAATAATCAGAAAGCAACGTGGTTCACGATTGCAAACCGAAAAATATACATTTCCAGAGCTGTTTAATCACCATTACATCATATAATAAGACTTGAACAGGAAGTCAGGAAACTTCCAAATCTACCCTAGATTAAAGAGCTAATACATTACATTCCAAATAAAGTAAAGTTAATTGAAATTTATTAAATAACTACTTTTTACTGAAAGACATTAAACGTTAAGAAGCAAAATCCATCTTTTAATAGTAAAATTACTCTTGAACCATTGACCTGTGGCCTCTGATCTCCAAACTTAATCAATTCAAGATGCAGATTGTTTTCTTAGTCTATTTGCTTCAAATCCATCACACTGCTCTCCTGTTATTGCACCAACAAAGTACCAAACTTCAACGAGTCAAAGACGGCTACTGTGACCTTGACATTTAACCTCTGATCCAAGAGCTGATCAACTCAAGATATGATTACACACTACCGCGGCAAGTATGTTCAGTAATAAATCATCAAATAATGTTTGGGTTACCTGGCTAATAATGTGCAAAAAGACAAAATCAGCCTTTTGAGACAAGCTGTTTTTATGTTTTGCTTTCAGTGCTTTTGTTTTTTTAAGGAAGGCATAGTGATCTTGGGATCCTGGGTTTTATTATCAATTTTGTTATTGGATACATAGCATTCTAATCATCTAGAACTCTTCATGGATGCTATGATGGCATCTTTAGCGGAAAAGGTATTGTTTCTACATTATAACATAATATTACAATTTAAATGTAATTCATTGGCTGGGACATGGTTTGGGACTTCCTGAGATTGTGAAAGGCATTGTATAAAATGAAAGTTAATTTTTTTCTTTATAATTTGACTTTATTTTAAAATCTAATTTGATTCTCCGAAGTGGCAAGTATCACTCACAGTCATAAAATCAGACCAGTAAGCTCTTCCAGCCCTCCTTTAACTTTGAAAATGGCCAGTGAAGAACAGTTCACTGAAGTTCAGTGAAGAACAGCTGCCAAGCGATAACTCTTCCTCTCTGCCTGTGTAGAAGAATCAGGTTGCTGCTTGGCCAAAATAATGCCTTGCAAATGAGTGGAGGGAACAGATATGAACCTACAGTGTTTATCAGAGAAAAATGCTGCTTCTGGAAACCTGCTGGTGTCCCAATCATGATCTAAAGCAGGGTTTTTCAAAAATCTTTTCCTGGGACCCACTTTTACCAGCCAGCCTTCAATTTCTTTTTAATGGGTTGTTCACCAGAGGTCCTGTCGTGGACTCTCCTGTGCAGCTCTCTCCAGCAGATTCAGTTGTGAGATCCTGGCCTGTGTGTCTCTCTGGCCCTCTCTTCCATATTGCATAACGATCCATCTTCAGTTCTTCACAGTCCTGTTGCTTGCTTGCTGGCAACTGTAAAATGGAGGAATCTCTCCTTGGCGATTTTGCACCCAAAGGACATACGTACAGGGCGTGTGACATCAGTGTACATGCCGGGTACATGGCCTGCTCTCTGCCACCGCTTCTGGCGGGAAGACTCCATCGTTCGTATTTAAAGGCTGGTTGTGGCTGGCATTCTCAAAGCCAGTTGCAGCCAGCATTCTTAAAAGCCGGTCGCGGCCATTGAATGTTTGTCCTGCAATTGGGAATGCCACTACCAATCACTGCAAGACCCTCCCAACGCCTGCCCAAGACCCACCCGCGGGTTGCAACCCGCGGTTTGAAAAACCCTGATCTAAACTACCCACAAAACAACCCATGACATTTAGTCCCATGAGCTTTGACAAAGAGTCATTGGACTAGAAACGTTAGCTCTTTTCTCTCCCTGCTGATGCTGCCAGACCTGCTGAAATTTTCCAGCATTTTCTCTTTTGTTTCCGATTCCAGCATCCACAGTAATTTGCTTTTATACATGACATTTAGTTTTTGTTTCATAGCAGACCAGAGTGTTATGTATGAGTAATTTAAAATAATTGTCGACTAAAAGTGGGATGTATAAAAAATAATTAATTTCATAATTGAGGATTTGTACAAATTTGAAAACTTATTCTTTTATATTATTACATTGTTTTATTACTTTTAAAGCCACATTAGCAGTGGCCCTGTGAAAATATTCCGTCTTTCATAAAGATTGACACTTTCCCAATAGCCTAAAAACAATTGACCCAGAGTCATTTAGAGGTTATTTTTCTAGTGTTTGTTTTGCTTTCAGTTTTTTTCCTGTTGCTGTTTAGGTTGATTGCAGCCTTTGGGTGAATGGTTCAGGCACTTCCATTTTCTGACAGTAAAGGAATCCTCATTTACTTGTATTTTTTGGAAGAAGAGCAAAAGCGGAGGAGGGATCCTGGGCAGGGTAGACTGCACCAGAGGCATTTGCACTTGCTTACTCCACAAGTGGATTAATGACAGGGGTTTAAACATTGTCATATTTCAGGGGAAATATTGAGGCTTTGATTTACAAATGACAGCCTGGTAGGTGTGTTGCATAATCTAAGACTCTCGGCTGACCTACAGCAAAAGCTCCATCGTAAGGACAACACTGGCAGTTAGCAACATAATTAAATAACAGTACAAAGATATAAAAAGCAAGATACCCAATTCACTCATGGAAGCAATTCCATCTCTTGTCCTTTGAACAAGTGACAGCAACAGCCTGGGAAACCTACTCACCACTCTCTGCCCTTATACGATCCATGACTCTGCAAAATTCTAGGCCTCTATTTTTAAGGAAAATGAAAAGGAGATACAAGTAAAGTTCATGAGAACGGTCTGGGAAATTAAAATGCCATCATTATGTCTTTAGGTTTGTTCTGAAGCTCAGTTCATGGAAGAATAATGGTATTTGGAGGAGTCTTTCAGAAAAAGTTCTCCTCCTACAACAACTGGATTTGAGAATACAACTTCAGAGTCTCTGCATTGGCTACCAAGGTAAGTTCACATGGTATGAAATACATATGGTATGTTTTTTTTTTGGATTATGTTATTTACAAAGCCTGCAAAATGGCATAGAAATTACTTCCCAACAATGCTTTTTTAACAGCATAATGTGAGGTAAAGGAGGCAGTGCTCTGCAACTATTCCCTGTTATATCTGATGTGTGGCTCATTACTTTGATGAAAACAGTGTGTGGAAAAGACAATCCCCAAATATGAATTTGGATACTATTTTTACATTTGATACATGATTGGCTAGAATGTCCAAGGAGTGGCCATCATGGTTGAATGACCACTCTGCTCCTTTTTACTCATCTTAGCCCGGAACTGCACATTTCTCACCTGATCTTCCAACATGGTGAGAAAAATGCAGAGCAGCGTATTCCCAAAGCCTTCAGTGCAGGACATGCAAGAGAAGCCACTAGCAGCCATAAATCAGGTAAGTTTAAAGGTCCCTGTGTTTAAATGCAGTTCGAGAAGCCAGGGAAAAGGTAAGTGCATCAGGTAGGATAGAATGGGCTTGGGGGTATGATGCGTCTGGGGAAGGATTAGTTACGGGAAAAGATGGGTTGGGGGGCTGGTTCGGGTGGTCAGTCGTGGGGGGGTTTCAGGTGGTCAGTCGGGGTGAACTATTCTGGTTGGAGAGTTAGAGCCATCTGAAGTCTCCAACTTAAATCAATGGCTCCAGCGCTGTGGGCTAAATGCCCATCAGAAGTTTGATCTTCCTGAGTAATTGCTATGTAGTATCAGCTTGGAGATTTGAGGGAGTCCCCATGAACCTCCTGGGTTCGATCCTTTTTGTGGGAATTTGTGGGCCACTTTTTCTGTCTAGTAGCGATAGATTAAATGGCATTGCTTCATTTTATTCACCTTTCGGCACCTCTGGATCTGTCTGGATTTTTAAAATAACATCTATTATTTAATGCTGTTCCTTCATCTATTTTTTATAACCACCCTTTTATACAACTTATACAATGTTGCACTTCACTAGGATATTCTGGCATTCTGTAAAGTTTTGACATTCCATTCCATTCGATACAGGTTGACATTTTGTTCCATTCGATACAGGTTGACATTCTGTATAGGTTGCCAAAGATGGTATTGGATTATTCGACTCACCCTCCTTCCATTTTGTGTATTGAGTGGGCCAGCTATGGTTCAGTGGTTAGCATGCTTGCTTTTGAATCATAAGGTTCTAAGTTTGCAAGGTTTGAGCACAAAAATCCAGGCTGATCCTCTAGCACAGTCTTGAGGGATTGCTGCAAAAACGGATGGACTGTCTTTCGAATGAGACGTCGGCACAGGCTTGGAGGGCAGAAGGGCCTGTTCCTGTGCTGTACTTTTCTTTGTTCTAAGCTAAGGCCCCATCTGCCTGAATGTAAAAGATTTCATAACACTATTTGGAAGAAGCACAGAGGGGTGATCCTCAGTGTCTTGGCCAATATTTACCCATCAATCATTATCGCATTGCGGTTTGTGGAGGTTTTCTGTGTGCATATTGATTGCTGCATTCTCCATGTTATGGCAGTGACTATACTTCAATGGCACTTTGAGACATCAGGTGGCTATGAAAGGCATTATATAAATGCAAGTCGTTTTTGTAACTAGCACTATTGTACACTCCTTTTATTTTTGTATATGTATTGCCCTATGTGGTTTTTGTGCTCTCTTTATTGGTGAAGACAGAGGAAAGATTCATCTGCCAAATTCAAAATAAATGCTGCAACTCTATAAAGCAGAGTTCTGCTAGAATTCTAGGCTTCACTTGCAAATCTCTGGGTGTCAGATTACTGGATAACTGAACTTTTCAAATACTGTGTATCGGATCTTTCATAGCAATCCCTCAGAAGGTGAACTGCATCAAATTAGTGGCATTAAAAATATCTTGCAACCATTAGCATATTTATTAACAGGACAGTGTCTAGATTAAGAACTAGACAAACCACAGAAATTATTAATGATTAATACACTGGAATTACAGCAATCACTTTGGTTGTAGTTCTCCAAGTAGATCTTGCATCATTTTCCTTAAAGGAAAAGGATTGCAATTGGCTAACAGAACATTGAACTCATTCCATGACCATTTTCACAGGATTTCTTAAGATGCCAAACCAATACTGACCCTTCAAATCAACACAGGATGCGCTGTCGTAACTTGATTTTATGTATATTTGGGGTGGGGAGGAGTTGTTTTGAAAGGACACCATTGGCCCTATCAGGTCATTCAGCAGAACATTCTGAACTCGGGAGACATTCTGTGCGGCATATAATGGAAGTCGCACGCTGGGTAGATCCTGCTCGAGGTTCTGGTTTTTGGAGTTTCATGCCTAGTTTCAGGGCAGTTTTTGAATAAGCTAGTGCAGGAAGGCATAAGGAAGGTGGGGCATGTATAAGACCCATACAAAAGCTGCTGGGAAAAAGGGGGCGAATGAAAGTTCGCCGTCAAGTGAATGGGTCGGCGAGACTGGGTCGCTGGGTGGGGCCGCACCCCTCACAGTGGAAATTATGACTGAGGTGATGGCCAGAGAATTTGAGAGGCAGTTTGCCAAGTACATGGAGGTGCTGCGAAAGGAGATGATGGCGGCGATGAAGGAGTGGGTGGAGGAGGCGATTGCCCCGGTGAAGGCAGCTGTATCGAAGACATCGGTCAAGGTATGGGAACAAGCAGTGAAGTTGAAGAAGGTGGAGGAAGCTCTGTCGGAGTTCACCTCGATGGGTGAGAAGCTGCGGAGGGTGGTGGAGGCCGACAAAGGAAACAGAGCGAAGGTGGAAGACCTGGAGAACAAGTCGAGTTGGCAGAATTTTTGAATTGTGGACTTTTCTGAGGGTGTGGAGGGCCCCAGACCGACTGAGTACTTCGCGAAGATGCTGGCGGAGTTGTTGCAGGAGGGGGAAAAACACTCCCAAAACGAGCTGGACAGGGCTCATTGGTCGCTCAGGCCCAAGCTGAAGGCAAATGAGTCGCCAAGGGCGGTCATAATTTGCTTTCACATGTTTCATGTCAACGAAAAGGTCCTGAGTTGGGCGAAGCAAAGGCGTGAGATGAAGTGGGAAGGAGTTGGTATGCGAATATACCAGGACTTGACGGTGGAGTTGGCAAGAAGGTGAGCGGCCTTTGGATGGGTGAAGGTGGCACTCTACAGTAATGGTGTGAGGTTTGGCATAGTTTACCCAGCGAAGCTGAAGGTGACCTACAACTCGAGAGACTTCTACTTCGAGATGGTGGAGATGGCGTAGGTGTTTGTGAAGGCCGAAGGACTGGGGTTGAAATGAGAGATGGACTGGGATTTGGTCTGGGACTGAGGGAAGGGGGGTCGTGCTCAGCCTTTATTTCTCGTTCCGGGTTTTTTATTTGCTTTGTATTTGTGGGGGGAACAGTTGGGTTTTCAGGCTGGTAGATGGGAAAGGGTAGTTTAACCTTGTTATGGGCTACAGTTGGGTAAAGAAACATTGGGCTTTAGGGTTATGGCGGTATTCTGGGGTGCTTTTCTTTGCAGTTTTTGTTTTCAGGGACTGGGTCATGAGGAAGGGGATTGGGGCGAGGGGAGGAACTGGGCTGAGGCTTCCCCACTTGCAAGCGAAGGTTGGCTAGTGAATGGATGTGGTGGGGGGAGGGGCTGCGGTCATTGGAACCTAGTCGAACAGGTTTCGATGGGTCTGGGAGGTGTGAAAGGTGAGGGGATTGGATCGGTACTGGGAGAGGTGTTTTCAAAAGGAAGTGGATGGGGTTTTCTTTATTATGCACTTTCGGGAGTTGGTTGACTGTTGAGGGGGAGGGGTGGTGTGGGTTAGGGGGGGGGAGCTGTTTCTTTTTTATATTGTTGGGATTCTTTTGTTTCTGTTTCTCTTCTGTATGGTGAAAATTATGAACATATGGCAATTAAAAATATATTTTTTTAAATGGACTTTCTGAACTCAGTTCAACAACATTTGCAACAGGCTGATAACATCCAGAGCATAGTGGCATAATTCGGCTGTGAATACTACATTGAATTGTCCTTTGATTCCATAATTCCTTAGCCACCAATATATAAACGGGGGATGAGAGCTTTTCACAGCACAGATGCACAGAAAAGGTTTACACTCAATTATTGTTTAGATGGTATCTGACCACAGGAGGATCATTATCAAAACAGCGGCTGTTATTTAGCAAGCTGTCATAAAGACTTCGGTATGTAGAAGGTCACAATGCCATACTATTTGATGAAGAAATGCTAATTGTAGAAGTCCTTGAGACTGTAAACTATCTTAAATTTTAGTATCTGTGACACCTCTTTAGAATGTCAACTTTGATTTACATAATCCAATGCTGATAATTGTGGACAAGCTGAACACTCATCTCGATAGTGGCATCATACAAGTGAATTTATAGAGCTACGAGCACAGTCTCAGCAACCTTGACACAGTGACCTGGATTTTTGCACAGTTGTGCAGAGCTTCCAAATTGGCTGGTAGGTTTCAGATCCCTAAGTCCTGTCACTATTTCCAAAGATCCCATTTTCACCATGGGGTGGGAGGTTTGGGGAGGGGGGGGGGGGGGAGGAGGAAATAGGAGGAGGCAGGTTGTGCGAATCACACAGGTGGGAAACCTGAAATCAGAAAGGCCATTTGAACTCAGTGCGGAGTTTAAACAGAGCTGTAGCAAGGACCTTAAGCTGCAGTGTAGGAATTATGAATTTTTAGAGTAGTCATAGAGGCTCAAGAGGGCCAGGTAAGGTCTGCAGAACTGTCAAGCTGTGAAGCTATGTAAAGCCACAGCTCTTTAAAAATTTTTTTAAAGCTGCCTGTGTCAGTAAGAAATAAAATCAAATCTAGTCTAGCAGTTACAATAGCTATTTGTTGACAATACCTTGAGGGCTATCATTATATATTTATCTTTTTATTGAGGGGCAATTTAGCGTGGCCAATCCACCTAACCTGCACATCTTTGGGTTGTGGGGGTGAAACACACGCAAACACGGGGCGAATGTGCAAACTCCACACGGACAGTGACCCAGAGCTGGGATCGAACCTCGGCGCCGTGAGGCTGCAGGGCTAACCCACTGCTCCACCGTTCTGCCCCCATTATATCATTATTAATAGTTGGTTGCTTTCCACCATCGAGCAGGAGGTCCTAAGGTCAAAGTTTAATTAACAGCACAAAAAGGTTATTCAAGGACTTCCGGTGGCGGCTATGAGGGAGTAAGTCGCGCATTTGGTGATTCTCGCTCCGGTCAGATTTTTAGACCTTTTCCCCCGACTTTTTCGAACTTTTGAGCACTGGAGGGGAAAACAACAGCACTGTAGATCTGGATCCATACAGGGTTGTATGGACTTAAGGAGTAGAAGGGAGCGAAAACAGGCAAAGAGGGGGCTGAACAAAGGTGGTGTGGAAATTCAAGTGGGAGGAAAGATGGCCGATGAACGGACCACGGAACGGACGGTCCAGACAGCACTGGACAACATGCTGAAGGTCATGAAGGAGAGCTTTGCAGCGCTGAAGCGGGATAATTTGGAACCGCTTCAGAAAGCGGTGGAGCGACTGGACCAAAGGCTGGGCGCCCAGGATAAGAACGTCCAGGCATTGGAGAAGACAGTGGAAGAGCAGGCGGATTTCCAAAAGGTAGCGGACGTGGAAATTAGAAAGTTGAAGGAGCAACAATCAAGGCTGATGGACAGGCTGGAGGACCTGGAAAACAGGTCTCGCCGGCAGAATCTGGGAATCATTGGGCTCCCAGAGGGAGCCGAGGGAGTGGATGCCACGGCATACGTGGCAGACATGCTACAGAAGCTGGTGGGGGATGATTTCTTCCCGCGTCCGTTGGAGCTGGACAGGGCACACAGAGTGCAGGCGAGGTAGCCGCGAGCGGGCCCCCCCCCCCCCCCCCCCCCCCCCCCCCCCCCCCCGCCCCCCCCCCCCCCCCCCCCCCCCCCCCCCGGGCGATGGTGGTCAAGTTCCATAGGTTCATGGACAAGGAGTGGGTCCTACAGTGGGCCAAGAACACGAAAAGCTTCTTATGGAACAGTGTCCTGCGCATCTATCAGGATCTGAGCCAGGAGGTGGTCAGAAGGAGGACAAATTAAAGAGATCCTGTATCAAAAGGTCAAGTTCGGGCTACTTTTTCCGGCGTGGCTTTGGGTCACATAACAGGAACAGCAACATTATTTTGACGACCCGGAGGAAGCGATGGACTTTGCTAAGGGGCATGGGCTGGTGCCGAACTGAGGACCCATGGACTCAAGTTAGAGTGTTTCAAGGGATGTTGAAATCCTCCAGCCTGTCCACCTTTGTTCAAGGCATTTGTTTGTGGATTGCCCTTCGTGTTAGCGATGTCGTTCTGCATGTTCTTTTACTTAAAATTTGGGGTGTTCTTGTGTTTGTTTTTGCCTGTTTGAAATTTTTAAAGTTAAAGCCAAAGTCATAGTTAAAGGTTAAGTTATTGGGTGCTGGGGGGCTGTACAGGTTCTTTTTGCTATTTTTCTGGTAATGTTGGGAGGGGGGTGGGTGGTAGCGCCCACCTCATTACACAGTTTGAATTGCACTATTGTGGGGGCGAGCTTTGTTCTTTGTTTGTTTTCTCTCTGTTTTGGTCGCAGAGCGATTGCTCGAACAGGGCTGTTCTGGGGAAGTGGTGTTGATGGGCGGGGGGACAATATGTGGGAGACATGGTGGCACCGGAGTTGTGAGTCACCAGGCTAGCTGCTTTGAGCTAGTCAACGGGAGCGAGGTGGGGTGTGTGTATACAGCCAGTATATGGCAGGGGTTAGGTTACAGGGGTTGTTGCTGGGGGGGGGGGGGGGGAATGATCTGCTGACAAGGAGGGAACTGAACCAGGTAACAGGGAAGAGGTTGGGGTGGGAGCTGCCAAGAGGCGGACCAGGTGAGGCGCAGCACATGGACAGGGGGTGGGCCCAAGAAGGGCGATGGCTGATCAGCGTAAGGGGGGGGGCTGGGTGCCCTCCAACCAGGCTGATCATCTGGAATGTCCGAGGGTTAAACGGGCCGGTCAAGAGGGCACGTGTGTTCGTGCACTTACAGGCTCTGAAGGCGGGTGTAATGTTGCTGCAGGAGGCACATTTGAAAGTGGCGGACAGATTAGATTACGGAAGGGCTGGGTTAGCCAGGTCTTCCATTCGGGGCTTGACGCTAAGACCAGACGCGATCATGATTAACAAACGGGTTCAATTTGAGGCGGACAGCACAGTTGCGGATGGGGGTGGTAGATTTCTCATGGTCCGGGGTAAGCTTGAGGGGGTGAGGGTGGTCTTAGTGAATGTTTACCCTCTAAGCTGGGATGATGTAGATTTCATCAAAAGGCTGTTGGGGAAAATCCCCGACTTGGATTTGCACAAGCTGATTATGGGTGGGGACTTTAATACAGTCCTTGATCCCGAGCTGGATCAGTCGTGCTCCAGAACGGGCAGGGTCCCGGCAATGGCAAGGGAGCTGAGGGGGTTCATGGAACAATTGGGGGGGGTAGACCCCTGGAGAATCAGTTGGCCGACGGGGAAGGAGTTCTCATTCTATTCACATGTTCACAAGGTTTATTCTCGTATTAACTTCTTTATTATGAGTATGGACCTTTTGGAGGGGGTGAGGGATACAGAATACTTGGCGATCACTATTTCGGACCATGTTCCACATTGGGTTGACCTGCAGGTCTGCAAAGAAAGTTACCAGTGCCCACAATGGAGGTTAGAGGTGGGATTGTTGGCAGATGAGGGTGTGTGTTATAGAGTGGGGAAATGCATGCAGAACTATCTGCAGGTCAACGATACAGGGGAAATCTCAGCAGAGGTGCTCTGGGAAGCGCTGAAGGTGGTGGTGAGAGGGGAACTGATCTCAATCCGAGCCCATAGGGACAGAACGGACAGGGCGGAGAGGGACAGACTGGTACAGGAGATGATACGGACCGACAGGGAATATGCGGAGTCCCCGAGGGCAGAGCTACTTAGGGAATGACGGAGACTGCAGGCGGAGCTGGGGGCGCTATCTATTGGGAAGGCCGTAGAGCAGCTCAGAAAGGCAAGGGGTGCGGTGTATGAGTATGGGGAGAAAGCCAGCAGAATGTTTACACAGCAACTTAGGAATAGGGAGGCGGCAAGAGTAGGGACGGAAGAGGACGGGGCAGGAAACCGGGTTGGAGAACCGGCAAGATTGAACAGGGTATTCAGGGACTTTTACAGCAAGCTGTATACCTCATAACCCCCCCATGGGGCCGGAGGGGATGAGGCGTTTCTTAGATGGGCTGACCTTCCCAAAGGTGGGCAGGTGGATGGTAGAGGGACTGGGGGCCCCGATTAGGGCTGAAGAAGTAATGGGGGGCCTGAAGGCCATGCAGTCGGGTAAAGCCCCGGGGCCGGACGGGTATCCAGTGGAATTCTACAAAAAGATCTCGGGGATAGTGGGGCCGGTGCTGGTTAGGGCGTTTAACGAGGCGAGGGACAATGGGACTGGCGTTACCCCCGACCATGTCGCAAGCCACCATCTCGTTGATATTAAAACGGGATAAAGATCCGGAAGCCTGTGGGTCCTATAGGCCGACCTCCTTGATTAATGTTGACGCTAAACTACCGGCCAAGATCCTGGCGTCCAGAATCGAAGACTGTGTACCGGACGTGATTGTGGAGGACCAAACGGGGTTTGTAAAGAGCAGGCAGCTGGTAGCCAACCTAAGAAGGCTACTCAATGTGATTATGATGCCCCCGGAGGGCAGAGACGTGGAGGTAGTGGTGGCAATGGATGCCGAAAAGGCTTTTGACCGGGTGGAGTGGGACTATTTATGGGTGGTGGTGGGACGGTTTGGGTTTGGGGAAGGCTTTGCGGACTGGGTTAGACTGCTATATCAGGCCCCGGAGGATAGTGTAAGAACGAACAGGACGACATCGGAGTATTTTTGACTATACCTGTTAAGTAATGGGTTAAGAGACATTGCAATTAGTTGTCTCATTTGTGTTAAGTATCCATTAATTGACACTGATATGTAAAGGGGCTTCAGGTGGCCTCTGTCAGGTGATGTATAGTGAGAGTTTTGTGCAAAGGCTGTTGGAAGGAAATAAATGTGTGTTTGTGAAAAAGGAACAGAACTTTAGACTCTTCAAATCACAGCAACTAAAGCGTCTAACAATTGGTAGCAGAGGATGGTTGCTGTGTAAATGTGAAGGGTTGAAAGATACAACTTTCCAGATCAAACCAAGGAGTGAGTGAGAAAAAAAAAAAGGGATATATGGCTGAACCGAGGATAAAGATGGCTGGATATGATTATCCTCCCTTATTTTCTGAAAGGGAATCGTACGACCAATGGAGAAGTGCAGTAATTATGTGGACTAAGGTAACTGCTTTGGGAAAGAGAAAACAAGGTATGGCATTGGCTCTTTCTCTACCTTATGACAGTAAAATCTGAAATAAAGTGCTTTCTGAGCTAGAATTGGAAGAGTTAGACTCAGAAGAAGGTCTGGAGACTTTATTACATTATATGGATAAGATTTACAAGAAAGATGACTTGTTAAGTGGGTCTGAAGCATGGTCGGAATTTGATAAGTTCCGGAAAATGGAGGATATCTCCATGGAAGACTATATAATGGAATTTGGCAGACTATATAAAAGGCTGCAGAAACACAACCTGGAATTTCCACAGTCTGTGTTGGCCTTTAAATTACTTGACTGTGCTCGAGTGAGCAACATGGATAGGCTCCCGGTTTTGACAGGAGTTCAGTTTACTGATAAGGATACCTTATTCAAACAGATGATAAAAGCTTTACAAAAGTTTCTGGGGAAACATTCGATTCCGATGGCTCTGATGACCCAAATAGGTCAGCCTGCAATAAGGCAGAATATGGAAGATACACGACGAACAGGATGGCAAAATCGTATGGCTACGAACAGGGCTCAAGACTATAGAAGGAGACCGTGACAAGGAAATTATGAAGACAGAAACCCAGTTAGAACCTACAATACGAAGATGAACCCAGAAATGCACGGGGCATGATAAATCGATGTTTTCGATGTGACTCTCAATACCATTATGCTTTCAACTGTCCAACTCGTTATGATAGAGTGTTTGAAGCGACACATGACACAGAAGAGTCAGAAGAGGAAAAAGATAGTGACCAGAAAGAAGGAAATGTCCTATTGACAAGCAGTTTTACACCGGTAATGAGGTTGTTGGTTGCAGTGTGTGCTGTATTGGACAGTGGCTGCACATCTACTGTGTGTGAAATTGACTGGTTAAAATGTTACCTGGACTCTTTGAATGCTGAAAATCGTAACAAGGTTAAGGAATTTGAAAGTTCCACAAGTTTCAGGTTTGGGGATGATAATACTCTGAAGTCGCTGAAAAGAGTGGTGATCCCTTGCAATATTGCCGGAGTTGAATCATTTAATTAGCACGGATGTTGTATCAAGTGAGATACCTTTGCTTCTGAGCAGACCGTCGATGAAGAAAGCACACATGAAACTGGATATGGAACAGGATAAGGCAACAGTTTTTGGAAAGATGATGGACTTACAATTTACACAGTCGGGACACTATTGTATTCTATTACTGACAAATAATATTTCAAGTAGAGTGGTTAAGGATGTGTTAATGGCAGTTGAAAATGGGACTTTAGCTGATAAAGAGGTTGTGGTATTAAAACTGCATAGGCAATTTGCACATCCGTCTCCTCGGAGGCTGAAAAATGTATTAAAGGATGCAGGGGTAAGGGATGACGACTATACTAAACTGATAGAACAGGTTAGTGACCGCTGTGAAGTTTGTAGGAAGTACAGAAGGACACCAGCACGACCGATAGTAACCCTACCTTTGCCAGGGATTTTAACAACATTGTGGCCATGGACCTTAAGATCTGGGATAAAGCAAATAATATATTTATTTTACATTTTGTAGATTTAGCAACCAGATTTAGTCAATCAACGATTGTACGAAGTAAAGAAAAGAGAGTAATTCTGGATCAAATTGTGGACAAATGGGTCCACCGGCAAAATTCCTTACGGACAGTGGGGGAGAATTTGCTAATGATGAGTTTAGGGATATGTGTGAAAACATGAATATCAGAGTTATGGATACGGCTGCAGAAAGCCCATTTAGTAATGGTGTCTGTGAAAGAAATCATGCTGTCATCGATGACATGCTTCGGAAAATTTTGGCAGATCGACCAAATTGCAGGCTAAATTCAGCTTTAGCATGGGCAGTACATGCAAAGAATTCATTGCAGATGGTTGGGGGCGAGAGTCCTTATCAATTAGTGTTTGGTAGAAATCCTAAAATTCCATCCATTTTGGATGACCAGCCTCCAGCTTGTGAGGGGACTACAATTAGCTCTGGTTTTGCTGAACATTTAAATGCATTACATGCAGTAGAAACGCTTTTTTGGAAGCAGAAGTCTCTGAAAGAATTCGCAGAGCTTTAAGACATAACGCACGGCCATCAGATGCTGTTTTTCAGCAAGGAGGCATGGTATACTATAAGAGAGACAATTCTAATTAATGGAAAGGCCCAGGGAAGATCATAGGCATAGATGGCAAAACAATTATTTTGCAACATGGTAATCAAACTGTTAGGCTACATTCATCAAGGATAATGGGTACAGATTACAAATTTTCAAACTTAGACAGAGCAGGCAGACATGACGAGGAACCAGAGACATCTGGTATGCATGTGTTACAAAACTATGAGGACCAATTAACTGATATAGACAGGGTTTCTGTGGAGGAACACAACACTTCTGATGAATTAGAACAGGCCATTTTCCCAAAAGGGCAACTGCCAAAAGTTGGTACAAAAGGGACACACTTGCTTGAAGGGTCTAGTCAATGGAAGGATGCAACTGTTATTAGTAGAGCAGGGAAGGCCACTGGAAAGTATAAACATTAGTTGAATGTAAAGCATTCAGGCGAAGGAGTCAAGACAATGGATTGGGAAAACGAAGTTCAAAAATGGAGGGCACAGAAACGCAGTGCCAGTTCAGATAGTACATCGGATAGTGAACAGGTCCGCAGGAAAAGGTCGAGAACTATTGAAAGGACATCCCACAGCAGAAGGGAAAGATCAAGCAGTAGCAGTACAGAACGAGATACCAGGCGGGAGAGGGGACGTAGTTTATCAAGGTCTCGGAACATGAGTAAAACTACGAATACTAATAGGAGTAGAAGCCCACATGCACGTGAGATTTTGGTGGCTTCAAATAAATTAGATGAAAAAGTTATTAAAGAAGCTAAGCAGCAAGAATTGCATAGTTGGAGTGAATTTGGGGTATACACGGAAGTATCGGATAGGGGACAAAGAGCTCTATCCCACAGATGGATTTGCACGGAAAAGGTTCTTCCGGATGGAACTTGTAAGGCAAAGGTCATGCTTGTGGCATGGGGATTTGAAGAAAACTTAGAAGATCAGGATTTAAGGGTAGATTCACCTACAGCAGGAAAGGTTATTTTAAAGATCTTCTTGGCTCTATTAGTCACAAAGGCATGGGAATGCAAATCTATAGATATAAAAGCTGCCTTTTTGCAGGGGCATCCGCTCCAGAGAGACATTTTTCTCCGTCCTCCTAAAGAAGCAGCCAACACAGAAGGGGTTCTCTGGAAGTTGAACAAATGTGTATATGGATTAAATGATGCATCTAGAGTCTGGTATTTTTCGGTCAGGTCAGTTTTGTTAAAGTTAGGCTGTTGCCAGTTGAAAGCAGATCCTGCAATGTTTTGCTGGCACTATAAAGGAAATCTTTCTGGAATTTTTATGATGCATGTCGATGATTTTATGTGGGGTAGGACTAGTGATTTTGAAGCTATTGTAATCTCTGGTTTGAGGAAAGAATTCAGGGTTGGAAGTCAGGCTTCCAGTGCATTTAAATATATTGGACAGGAAATTGGACAGACTAAGTTAGGGGCAACTTTACGTCAGCAATCTTATTTGGAAAGCAGCAGCCCAATAGCAATTAGTCGTGGTCGAGTTTCACAAAAATACGCAATGGTTTCAAAGATAGAAAAAGAGCAACTGCAAAGTTTAATTGGGCAACTGAACTGGTTAGGTAGATAGACTAGACCGGACGTGAGTTTTGATGTCTTAGAGTTGAGTACAAAAATGAATGATCCTAAAGTGGAAGACATAATAAGAGCAAATAAAGTGTTGGCCAAACTAAAAATGCAGGAGTGTGTTTTGAAGTTCCCGGTGTTAGATGACCGTAGGCACTTGAAACTCATAGTTTATAGTGATGCATCCTACGCAAATTTATGTGATAGGGTTTCAAGCACAGGAGGTTTTATCATTTTCCTTTTGGGGAACAATGGTAAATGTTGCCCGCTTGTGTGGGAAACAAAGAAAATAAGAGTGGTAAAAAGCACTTTGGCTGCTGAGACGTTAAGCCTTGTAGAGGCGGTGGATATGGCCTTTTATAGAAGTATGATATTGACAGAAATTTTGGGATTAGGGGATTTGGGTAATATACCTATTGACTGTCACATTGACAATAAATCCCTGTGGGAAAATGTGCACTCTACAAAAAGTGTCATTGAAAAGAGGTTACGGATGGACATCGCAAGTTTGAAGCAGATGTTGGACAGAGGGGAAATAACAAAAATTAAATGGGTCGACAGGAGCATCAACTGTCAGACTGTTTTACAAAAGGAGGGGTGAGTTCACAGAAACTTTTGGATATTGTTAATGAAGGGTGTTTGTTTCTGTGACTTTTTTTTTTCTTTCTCGTTCAAACAAAAAAAAGAGGGGGGGGGGAAATCATGTGTGTTTTTGAGTTTCTTGAAATTTTGTTTTCACCTAATGTTTTTTTCTCCAAGGAAGGGGAGACTGTTAAGTAATGGGTCAAGAGACATTGCACTTAGTTGTCTCATTCATGTTAAGTATCCATTAATTGATACTGATATGTAAAGGGGCTTCAGGTGGCCTCTGTTAGGTGATGTATAGCGAGAGTTTTGTGCAAAGGCTGTTGGAAGGAAATAAATGTGTGTTTGTGAAAAAGGAACAGAACTTTAGACTCTTCATATCACAGCAACTAAAACGTCTAACAATACCATGGGACAAGACAGGGGTGCCCCCTCTCTCCTTTGCTGTTTGCGTTGGCCATAGAACTGCTGGCAATTGCTCTGAGAGCGCCAAGGGGATGGAAGGGAATGGTCGGGGGAGGAGGGGGAGGGGGAGGGGGGGGAGGAGGAGGGAGGAGGGGGGGGAGGGGGGGAGGGGGAGGGGGAGGGGGAGGGGAAGACAGAACACAAGGTCTCGCTGTACGCGGATGACCTGCTTTTGTACGTGTCAGATCCAGTGGCAGGGATGGACGGGATTATGGGAATCCGAGGGGAATTTGGCCGGTTTTCGGGGTACAAGTTGAACATGGCAAAGAGCGAGATGTTTGTGGTGCAGGCGAGGGGGTCAGGTGAATAGGCTGAGGGAGCTACCGTTTAGGCTGGTTGGGGAAAATTTTAGGTATTTAGGGATACTTGGTGCGGGACTGGGGCAGGATGCATAAGTTGAACTTGTCTAGGCTGGTGGGGCAAATGAGGAGTGAGTTTCGGAGATGGGATGCGCTGCGCTCCCGCTGTCACTAGCGGGGAGAGTACAGATGGTGAAGATGACGATCCTCCCGAGATTCCGGTTTATTTTTCAGTGTCTCCCTATTTTCATTCCGCGGTCTTTCTTTAAAAGGATCAATAAAATCATCCTGGGGATTTGTTTGGGCGGGGAGGTCCCCGCGGGTAAAGAGGGGGATGCTGGAACGGAACCGTAGCGAGGGGGGACTGGCGTTGCCGAACCTCAGCACTACTACTGGGCGGCTAACATAGCCATGATAAGGAAATGGATGGCTGGTACGGGGTCAGTTTGGGAGCGGGTGGAGGCTGCTTCGTGCAGGGGCACCAGCTTGGCAGCCCTGGTCACGGCTCCTCTGCCGCTCCCGCCGGCCAGGTACCCCTCCAGCCCTATAGTGGTGGCAGCTCTGCTGATTTGGGGCCAATGGAGGAAGCATGCGGGGAAAGCGGGAACGTTGGTCTGGTCCCCAATGTGACAACCACCGATTTGTCCCGGGGAAGATGGACAGCGGGTTTCGAGCGTGGAGGAGGATGGGGGTGGGAAGCATGGGCAACTTGTTCATGGAAGGGAGCTTCACGAGCATGAGGGCGCTGGAGGAGAAGTTCAGGCTGGCAAGGGGAAATGACTTTCGGTACTTGCAGGTCTCGTACGTTGCCAGGTCCCATCCTTTCCACGCCTTCCACCAAGGGGTATCCAGGACAGGGTAGTTTCCAGGAGAGAGGTAGGAGAGGGGAGAGTCTCGGATATTTATAAAGGAGCTTATGGAAGAGGAGGACACTGGGACTGAGGAACTCAAACTCAAGTGGGAGGAGGAGCTAGTGGGGAGTTGGAGGGAGGGGTATGGGCAGACGCTCTGAGGAGGGTAAATGCAACCGCAACATGTGCCAGGCTCGGCCTGATTCAGTTCAAGGTAGTTCACCGGGCCCATATGACGGTGGCCCGGATGAGTAAATTCTTTGGGCTGGAGGACAAGTGTGCTAGATGTGCGGGAGGACCAGCGAACCATGTCAGCACGGTAGCATTGTGGATAGCACAATAGCGTCACAGCTCCAGGGTCCCAGGTTCGATTCCGGCTTGGGTCACTGTCTGTGCGGAGTCTGCACATCCTCCCTGTGTGCACTTGGGTTTCCTCCGGGTCCTCCGGTTTCCTTCCACAGTCCAAAGATGTGCAGGTTAGGTGGATTGGCCATGATAAATTGCCCTCAGTGTCCAAAATTGCCCTTAGTGTTGGGTGGGGTTACTGGGTTATGGAGATAGGGTGGAGCTGTTGACCTTGGGTAGGATGCTCTTTCCAAGAGCCGGTGCAGACTCGATGGGCCGAATGGCCTCCTTCTGCATTGTAAATTCTATGATAATCTATGATGTCCACATGTTCTGGGCGTGCCCAAAACTCAGGGGGTACTGGCAGGGATTTGCGGACGTCATGTCCCGGGTACTGAAAACAAGGGTGGCGATGAGTAGAGAGGTGGCGATTTTTGGGGTGTCGGAGGACCCGGGAGTCAAGGAGGGGACAGAGGCCGACGTTGTGGCCTTTGCTTCCCTCGTAGCCCGGCGACAAATACTGTTGGCCTGGTGGGACTCAAAGCCCCCAAAGACCGAAGTATGGCTGTCGGACATGGCAAGTTTTCTCGGCTTGGAAAAAATCAAGTTCGCCTTACGAGGATCACTATCGGGTTTCGCCCAGAGGTGGCAACCATTCATCGACTTCTTCGCGGGGAACTAATCGTCAGCAGGGGGGGAGGGAGGGTAGAATAGTGTAGAGTAGGGGGGGGAAGAATAGGTGGGTCTATTTGCAAGAGAGGAACTGTTATTTGCACTGTGTTTTTGTAATTGATATTTGCACACTAATGTATATTGTTACTGTTTACAATGCCAAAAGTACCTCAATAAAATTGTTTGTTTAAAAAAAAGGCTATTTAAGGATTAGCTGTCGTTGATGTGGGGACAAAGTTTGTTAGCTTTTTTAAAAAAACGGTATTTTATTACAAACATGTATCAAAACAGGTTACAGCGAACAAACACCCCGGGAAACATGCTTCCCTACAATAAACAATACAGTCTGTACAGATATTTCCTCTTTTTCACCCCCCCTCCCCCGTGGCAAACAGCCCCCCAAACACGGTCACAGACATCCCCCACCTTTCGTCAAACCCCCCTGAAGAGCCCCGTAACTTATACTTTATCTTCTCTAATCGCAGGAAGTCTTACAGGTCACCCAACCAAGCCACTACCCCTGGTGGCGATGCCGACCGCCACTCCAGCAAAATTCGCAATCAGAGAGGTGAAGGGCAAGACATCGGCCTTCCGCCTCTCCATGAGCTCCAGTTTCTCTGAGACCCCATATATCGCCACCAAAGGGCCTGGATCCACCTCCTCCTCCACTATCCTGGCTAAGACTGCGAACATTCCCGCCCAGAATCTTCCCAATTTTTCGCAACCCCAAAACATGTGCGTGTGATTCGCTGGCCCTGCCCACACCTCTCACACTCATCTGCTACCCGCTGAAAGAACCCACTCATTCTCATCCGAGTCATATGCACCCTGTGCACCACCTTCAACTGTATCAGGCTAATCCTTGCACAAGAGGAGGTCCCATTTACCCTTCGCAGTGCCTCACTCCATGCTCCCCAATTGATCTCCTCTCCCAACTCCGCTTCCCATTTCACTTTGATCTTCACCACCCGCTCACCTCCCTGATCCCCCAGCCACTTGTATATATCCCCAATCCCCTTCCACGTCCGGGAGAGCAGTCGCTCCGGCAGAGTGTGTCCTGGCAACCTAGGGATACTCCTCCAGACCTTTCGCACAAAGTCCCTAACCTGCAGATACCTCACTCCCCCTCGGCAGCTCTACCCTCTCCTTTAGCTCCTCCAGACTGGCGAACCCTTCCTCCAAATACAGATCCCTCATCTTGATCAGCCCCACTTCCCTCCACTCATATATACACTATTCCACCCCCCAGCTCAAACTCATGATTCTCGCAGAGCGGCGTTAGCACCAACATCCCTTCCACCCTAAAATGCCTCCTCAATTGATTCCATATCTTCACCGTAGACTGCACCACCAGGCTCCTTGAATACCTACTGGAGTCATTGGCAACGCTTCTAACGTTAGCTTTTGGTCCTAAAATGTAATCAATTAAGAATACATTGTCTGTGCTTAGCCTGATACTGTCCTGAGCAAATGTTCACTGTTCAAATTCCAAAAGGAGCAGTTAATCTGGTGGCCTATTTGTCTCTATCTCAGAGAGTCCAATTACACTTGCCTAAATCTCTCCCGTGGCCCAGATTAAATTGTGAGTTCCCTGATCTGTGTGGTTTAGAACCACCCCTGGTGGTGTAACTAGCCCTGAACAATTGAGAAGCCTTTTGTTAACTTTTAAAGAGTGTATTTCAAAAGTTGGTATCAGAGATAAAGGTGCCCAAACATGGAACCAAGGGTTCTGACAGTGAGTAATCTTTAGCCCAATACATGGTGATGCTTAAATTAAAACTAGATTCTCTCACAAAAGTGATGTTTCTTCAAAAATAATCACCCTTTGCTTCTAACGTGAGACCGAACAAATATAAGCACACTTATCTCGAACAAAATGTGGCAGCATCCAATCCAGAGAATGTTGGATGCACATACATCATTCTGAAAACAATGTAGGTGCTGCAATAGCCAGATCTCAATCAGAAATGTTCTAAAATTCCCCAAACCAACCTGCACTGCCAAAATCTGATTCTTAGATCAGTTCACTTTTAAAGTTCAGCCTGCCAAATGACTGTGTGAGGCCGAGAGCTTCAGAAATCTTGATAGCAAACTACATTATAATAGCAAAATGGGTCAGCGCCTGAAGCAATAATTAGATGAGGTTGGGTTCAACAACTCTAATTGTTTTCTGATGCTATTATGACTTACATTGAATTCCTTCACTCAAGAGTTCATATAAATTCTATAGTTCCTGGGAACTGCCAGTATGCAATTTGCATTATTAGGAATGTAGTGTCTGGATTAATTCAAACAACTCCAGAAGATTTCTGTACTCTGAAAGGTTACCAATCTATTTCCTGCCTCATTGAGTAATTATCAGCAACTATGCATTCTAACAGCAAAATCTTTTATAGTGATTGAACAATCTTCAAAAATGCCATAATGGTTTAGGTCAATAAACATAATTAAACCCAAGGAAAATTTTCATGCATGCATTGCAAAGCTTGTTTGAATGTGACCCCAGTAATGTATATAATTATATATAATCTTCTGCTATAACTCCTGTGGGAGGTTGGTGGACCCCCCAAGGGAAATACTTATTTTCAGCCATTTAAACCATTTCCCTCAGGGTTCTGCCAATCTCCCACTGAAGTTACTGAATGAATCCCTGCAGAATTTTAGTGTTTCAACATCTGTGCCTCAGCTTGTGAATCCCAATTGCCTCTCAAGAATCATTGCACACGTCACTCAGAGTGGCCATACATTCATATTTGAGTGAATAACATCTGTACACCTATGTTTCTTAATTTCTTGTTGCATGGTTGCTTTGCTATGCGGGTATAAGTAGGTCGTACAGTGGCCTGTGCATGTGAACTTGACCAACTGTGCAAGCAGACTTCTGTGTATGAAATAAGGTCAGAAAATGCTGCAACGCGTTCAGCAGGACAAGCAGCATCTGTGGAGAGAAACAGAGTTAACTGTGCACATCGATACTGCCCGGTCAACTGAATTTTCTGTTTTTATTTCAGATTTCTGGAGCCCTGAGCATTTGCTTTAGTGCTTCTATGCTTAACTGTCTTTCAGGATCTGTGCTCCCTCTCATCTCAGCCTGCATATGAATGTCAATGTATTCATCTACACATAGGTCTTATTATCTCTGCCCGAATATCTGCATGTATGTTTCTCACCATCAGTGAATGCTTACTTGTGAAATGAAAAATGAAAATCGCTTATTGTCACGAGTAGGCTTCAACTGAAGTTACTGTGAAAAGCCCCTTGACGCCATATTCCGGCGCCTGTTCAGGGAGGCTGGTACGGGAATGTGTCCATACCTCTTGGTACTGGCCTGTATGCTTCAATCTGAAAGTTATTATGTTTGTCACCAGCCACTGGCTCAGTATAAAATACAACACTTCTCACTCTGCAAAACACAGCTGCAAGCTAATAGACCTGTCTCAATACTGGTGAACAAGGATACAGCTATTTTATATTTGTCTCTTCCACCTTCCCACCTTGAGGAAAGATCATCATGACCTTTATGACTAATTGTCAGTGAGATTAGTGAGCATAAAGATGTCAGAGTGAAGAACACTTTCCATTTTTCACTGTTCTAATGAAACTGTTGAAAATACTTGTTCTTTTTTTTAAATTCAGAGTACCCAATTCATTTTTTCCAATTAAGGGGCAATTTAGCGTGTTCAATCCTTGCACATCTTTTGGGTTGTGGGGGTGAAACCCACGCAAACACGGGGGAATGTGCAAACTTCACACGGACAGTGACCCAGAGCCGGGATCGAACCTGGGACCTCGGCGCCGTGAGACTGCAGTGCTACCACTGCGCCACCCTGCTGCCCTGAAAATACTTGTTCTTAACATCCTTTTAAAGCATTCAGATTGCTTTAAATTCCCTTGAAAGAACTTATGATGTTGGAGCATGAATCTCAGGCACTTCTGCCGTTAAACTCATGATGCCATCTTATGCCTTTCACTTTTCAAATAAACACCAACACCATTTCTGTTGCTAAGAGATTGCTGTAACTCCTTTGAATTTGCGGAGTGCTCCACTTGTAATATCAGAATAAGCAGGACAGAGTATAGTGACTCCTATGGAGTACTGTGCCTGGAGCTCAATGTACAATATTTATTTTCACCCAAAGTCATATTCTCCTGACAGTTCGGAGATGAGGAGAATATTTTTAATGTGGTGACTTATGATGACTTGGAATGCAATAACTGAAAGGATGATGGAAGCGATATTCTGTCCATGCTGCATGCTTGTGCAGTCAATCAGCAATTATGAAAGGACCAAGCAGGTTGCTTCACAAGCTATTCTCTTTCAGATACCATACATGCAAATACACTGCACTTTTGAAATAAATAGGTTGTGCATAACAATGAAAATTCAGAAGGATCATTGGGTGGAAGCAAATTAAATAATAACTTTCAAAACAGAAGGTTAACAAACATGAAAAGGAAAAATTTGCTCGGCTTTGGGAAAAAAGCAGTGGAGTGGGATTTTGCTTTTATTAAATATTTTTATTCAACAAATTTTCACTATACAAAAGAAAAACAAGAACAACTCCAATCCCCCCGAACCCTCCCCCCAATCCCCCCCTCAACAGTAACCAACTCCCGAAAGTGCATGATGAACAAATCCCAACAATTGTAGAGCTCCTCCTTCGGAGAGGATGACCTCCACCCCAACAAGACCCACCTATGAGCGATCAGCGAGGTTAAGGCTAAAACATCTGCCCCTGCTCCCGCCTGCAACTCAGGCCGGTCTGACAAACCGAATATAGCTTTTAGGGGACCGGGCTCCACATCTATATGCATGAGCCCCGAGATTGTGCTAAATACCGTCCTCCAAAACCTTTCCAGCTTCTGACAGGACCAAAACATATGAACATGGTTCCTACATCACTCACAGACATCCTCCACCCCCTCGCACAGCCAGCTCATCCTTGATTTTGTGAGGTGCGCCCGATGAACGACTTTCAGCTGTATCAGCCGCAACCAGCAACGGAGTAGGATTAATTGGACAGCTCTTTCTGAGAGGTAGCACAAACATTATATCCTGAATCACCTTCTACTGTTCTTTAGATCCTATGATATCTGGATTCATATCCTTAGAATCTGGAAGGCTTTAGAATTAAGGCTTAATTTTAAAAGTTATCTACAGATTCCCTGATGGCTCTATGGATAGAAGCACCGTCCGATATGTTATTGAGTTAAGTAGGCCTGAAAAATCCCAGGTTTTAGTCTTTCTGTGTTAGGACTGTGCTAGGACTACAGTAATTGGCTTCTTGGTGCAAATGGGCGGAATTCTCTGTTTGGGAGACTAAGGATGCGATTTAGCTAAATGGGAACAAAGTCCCATAGCGAGCTCGTTTCGCCACTTGCTTCCCGGCATTCGCAGGATCGAGAAACACTCTCCTATATAACACCCCAGTTAGATAGGGGCTCTCAGCGGGGAACGTGTGGCTGAAGCCTCACACAGCCCCATTTTCTGCACTGAGGAATTCTGTTTGCCGGACTCCTCGGTGTAATGAGAGATCAGGACACCATTTTTCCTGATTTCTGGAGCACCCGACCCCCCGCCCCAACTCGCTATGAGGGAGTCCCCGGGCCCTCCTGCAACCCCCAACACACACGCAGAGCAACCCCGGCCCGATTGCTACTGGGCATAAAAACGCCAGCTTCGCACCTTGGAAGTGCCACCTGGGCACCTTGTCAGTGTCAGGCTGGCAGCAGCAGTGGAGTGCCAGGGTGCCACCCTGCCCAGAAGGGCCTACACAACTCAATAACATATCATTCTGTGCTTCAATCCATAGAGCCATCAGGGAATGTGTAGCTGCACAGAACCTCAATTAGGCCACATTTGGAATATTACATACAATTCTGGTTGCCATACTACCAGAAGGATGTGGATGTTTTGGAGAGGGAACAGCAGAGGTTTACCAGGATGTTGCTTGGTTTGGAGGGTATCAACTATGAGAAGTTGGATAAACTCGGATTTTGTTCACTGGAACAACGGAGGCTGAGCGGCGGCCTGATAGAGGTTTACAAAAGTATGAGTGGCATGGACAGAGTAGTTAGACGTTTTTTCCCAGGATGGAAAAGTCATTTACCCAGGGGTCATAGGTTTAAGGTGCAAGAGGGAAAGTTAGAGATATGCGAGACAAGTCTTTTTTACACAGAGGGTGGTGAGTGCTCTGCCAGGGGAGGTGGTGGAAGCAGACACGATAGCGACGTTTTAAGAGGCATCTTGACGAATACCTGAGTAGGATAGAAATAGAGGGACATGTACCCCAGAAGTGCAGAACGTTTTAGTTTAGACAGGGATCATGATCAGTGCGGGTTTGGAGGGGGAAAGGGCCGGTCCTTGTGCTGTACTGTTCTTTGTTTAGGGAGATTTTGGAAATCAGACCTTTCACACAATTCATCACTCCACAGATGGGCAAGAGAATGGAGCCACGAGCTGGGGATAGCCTTAGAACAAGGATGGCCCCAAGGTTTAACAACATCTCCCTGTGAGCCTCCTCCGCGCTGTAAGTGATAGGCGGGAGGTCCTCATATCAGAAAGAGGAGATCTCCCAGCCAGATAAGAGCAACCTGGATTGCAGGTCGCAGTGGAGGAGAGTGTCTTTGGGCTGTTCCAGCAAACCTGGCTGTGGTGCTGCAAAAGGCTCAATGACCTTCTGAAATCTGCCAGGGTGAGTGTCACCATTTTGGAGATGGACATATATGGAAGGGTGTGATGTGGGCCCATTATGCGATTGTCGTGTGTTGCTCAACTGTGTAAGACAGCATGAT
The DNA here is from genome assembly GCF_047496885.1 of Scyliorhinus torazame. NCBI lineage: Eukaryota > Metazoa > Chordata > Chondrichthyes > Carcharhiniformes > Scyliorhinidae > Scyliorhinus > Scyliorhinus torazame. The sequence continues at coordinate 79,336,700 of NC_092725.1, read as the reverse complement.
GCATGGCGGGGGGAGTAAAGAAGGGGGTGAAAACTCTTAGTTAGCAAAGAGCATATAATAAAGTTTACTGCTGACAAAGTACACAATGCCAAACATTTGAAGGCATGATTGTACCACAGCATCATCACTAATCTCCATCTTTATTTGCAGAAGAGGGTGCACAATGCCCGAGAGAGGAGCAGTACTGGAGATTCCCAACTCCACCATCTTGACAGTCTCTGAGCTGAGCCAAAGGTTAAGGTGAGAGAAGAGGGAGGCCCTGGGGGTGATGAGAATCCAAGGACACTTTTTTATAATTCCATCAAACACTGATGAAGGGGCAAGGAAGTGAAGGTTGTTTGAAGGTGGTAGGAAGGTAGTGTGGGTAGTTTGTGACTTTGGGAAGGAAGGTGTGCTTCTTTCAGAATGGGAGAACGTTCCAACAATGAATCACATCTCCGGCTCATGTGGTTGTCAGACCATAAGACCATAAGACATAGGAGCGGAAGTAAGGCCATTCGTCCCATCGAGTCCACTCCACCATTCAATCATGGCTGATTTCAACTCCATTTACCCGCTCTCTCTCCATAGCCCTTAATTCCTCGAGAAATCAAGAATTTATCAACTTCTGTCTTAAAGACATTCAACGTCCCGGCCTCCACCGCCCTCTGTGGCAATGAATTCCACAGACCCACCACTCTCTGGCTGAAGAAATTTCTCCTCATCTCTGTTCTAAAGTGACTCCCTTTTATTCTAAGGCTGTGCCCCCGGGTCCGTCTCCCCTGCTAATGGAAACAACTTCCCTACGTCCACCCTATCTAAGCCATTCATTATCTTGTAAGTTTGTATTAGATCTCCCCTCAACCTCCTAAACTCTAATGAATATAATCCCAGGATCCTCAGACGTTCATCGTATGTTAGGCCGACCATTCCTGGGATCATCCGTGTGAATCTCCGCTGGACCCGCTCCAGTGCCAGTATGTCCTTCCTGAGGTGTGGGGCCCAAAATTGCTCACAGTATTCTAAATGGGGCCTAACTAATGCTTTAGAAAGCTTCAGAAGTACATCCCTGCTTTTATATTCCAAGCCTCTTGAGATGTATGACAACATTGCATTTGCTTTCTTAATTACGGACTCAACCTGCAAGTTTACCTTTAGAGAATCCTGGACTAGGACTCCCAAGTCCCTTTGCACTTCAGCATTATGAATTTTGTCACTGTTTAGAAAATAGTCCATACCTCTATTCTTTTTTCCAAAGTGCAAGACCTTGCACTTGCCCACGTTGAATTTCATCAGCCATTTCTTGGACCACTCTCCTAAACTGTCTAAATCTTTCTGCAGCCTCCCCACCTCCTCCATACTACCTGCCCCTCCACCTATCTTTGTATCATCGGCAAACTTAGCCAGAATGCCCCCAGTCCCGTCATCTAGATAGTTAATATATACAGAGAACAGCTGTGGCCCCAACACTGAACCCTGCAGGACACCGGTTGCCATTCCGAAAAAGAACCTTTTATCCCAACTCTCTGCCTTCTGCCTGACAGCCAATCGTCAATCCATGTTAGTACCTTGCCTCAAACTCACCTGAATGCTCCAAGATGCCCCTAACTCTCCTTGTTCATTACCACACAGGTGCAACTTCAGCAGTTGCAGGTGGTAGCCCTGAGGGACAGACATTAACCTGCGAGAATTAAAAGGATGCTTCAGAGGGTGCAGCATCAGGCTTTTGCTCCGGGCCTAGAACCAGTGCACATACACAACCTTGGCATTAATAGATAAATACAGGGTGAGGGAGAGAAATCATGGGCACTGGTGCTTCTCCTGTTTCTAGGCCCATTAACTCCCACCACCACCTGCCCCAACTGTTTTATATTGGTTTAGCAAAACTTCTTAACTTTTTTCCTCTATGCCGAGCTAGGGTTTCAGTATGATACACTTTACAAACCATGGCATTGTCAGGCAATTGAATACAACTTGGTTGTTCATATTATGCAACCAGCTTCACTTCTTTGAACTTGGCCCCAAGTAATATCAGGACAGAAACATCCAAAAGACTTGAACCTCAAGCACGGCAAACAACAATCCTATTTACAACAAGAATGTCTTGAACTAACAATGGCATATCAAGTGACTTCTGGTTTCACTTATAAGCTTAAAAAGGGCAAACAAAACCTTCCAGTAAATTAGCACCAGCCAATTCACCTGCAATAATGTGAACAGAAAATTTACACTTTGCATTAAATTATAAATATTCTTTCATTTAAAATTGAACCTAACTACACTTGCAAATGCTCAGCAAGCAGCATATAATAGGAGAGAAAAGTGCCACAGAAGCTCGAAATCTGACAAAATAAATAAAATGCTGAAATACTCAACAGGCCTGGCAGCATCTGTGGAGAGAGGAACAGAATTAACACTTCAGGTCCACAATCTGTGCTAGCTCTGATGATGGGTCACTGACCTCATTCTTTCTGCACAGATGCTGCCAGGTGTTCTGAGTGCTACAACTTCCCATTTCTATTGGAGCAAAAATAAGCCCTTTTGCCAGTCCTCCAAAAAACAATCAGATTCTTGAGTGCCTCTCACTCTCCTCAGCAAGAAATCCAACAGCAGCTGCCCAAAGTGTGGTTTGGCGCAACATTAAACATGAATTACAAAAAGAAAGATTATGAAGAAAACAATAGTAATGTCAAAGCAATAAATTTCTCATTTTAGAAAAATGTAATGAATAAAAATGACCATTAAAATGGATCACGCTGCAAAGTTAATAAAATCTTCCTTTGCCTTTTCACTTAAGAAGCAGAGCTGGAGAGAGCGATTAGGCCCCAAGTCCTGGTCACCAGGGAAGGGGGAGGGGACTAGGGCTGAGCTAAGTTGGCTTTAGATAACACTGCCCATGCATTCAACATTGGTGGTGAACACGGAGATGGCCACAGCAGAATTCATACAATGTGGGGGTCTGAAGCAAGTTGCCTTTCAGCCTTGGTTTGCTTTCTCTTCTGGCCCAGTGTGGATAGGTTGTTTGGGAGGGAGGAGGGGGAGATAAGTGTGTATGTGTATGTGTGTGCGTGTGCATATATCCCACTCCTAGTCTCAGGGTTCTCTCTCTCTCTCTCATCACTCACACACACAGGATACACAAACACACACTCACTCACTGTGGAGCAGCCAATGTGTATACATGTCCACCTCACTCCCGGTCACTGTGTTCTATCTTATTGACTCTCACACACACTCACTCACATGCTCACACACTGTTACTCACTTACTCTCACACACTCATTTATTCTCTCACATGCCCTTATTCACTATCTCAAAGCCCCACTTAGGCTCTCTCTCTCACACACATTACATTCTCTCTCTCTCTCACACACACACACACACACACACACACACACATTCACTTGCTCTCACAAACATTCATGTACTTGCTCTCATACACATACACACTCATTCACCATCAGGCACACTCATTCACACTCTCACTCATTTACTCACATACACACACTCACTCTCACACACACTCACAGAGGAAGGGACACTACCCACTGCGCCACAAGACCTCCACAAACTCAAGATAATATATTAAAATTAGGTTTGCCAGACACCATAACTTGAGCTCCATCAGCACTAAGACTATTTCGTGAAAAGTTAAAAGAGGCATTCCTGTTACCAGCATCAGCGGAGACTGGCAAGCATTTTTTTCTTTGGAGAATGCAGAAACATCAGAAGTATTTGCTTTGTTATTTTGGTTTTCTTTTGTCAATTGGATAGAACTGGACTAAAGGTCTGTGAGACCACTGGGATATTTTTGCCTTCATTCACAGCAAGAGGTTCTGAGTATGAAGTATGGAACTCTCAGGTTGTTTTATATGAAATCAAAAGGTAGCAAGAAGAGAAAAATTGCTGGAGAGAGGATAAGAGCATGAGAGGTGGCATACATGGAGGATATGTCCGACCTTTTATTATTTAATTCCTGTAAGAATTTACATACCATACAAAACCTCTGTAGATCACAATATGGAACTCTGCATAACAATTATGATTCATCAAAGAGGCACTGGAGAAGCTGTGCCTTCTACCACATGTTAATCTGTGGTCAAAGTAGACATGGACAGCTCTACCAGTGAAAGTGACTACCATATTTAGGGGAGATGGTGGTATTGTTGCTGAACTGGTAATTCAGAGATGCAGGGTATTTCTCAGAGGACCTGGGTTCAAATCTCACCATGGAAGTTGGTGAAATTTTAATTTAATAAAAAATCTGGAATTAAAACTTTAATGGTGACCATGGAACAATTGTCAATTTGTCACTAAAACCTACCTGGTTCACTAATGTCCTTTAGGGAAGGAAATCTGCCATCCAGACCCACAGCAATGTGGTTGGCTCTTAAATGCCCTCAGAAATAATTTAGGAAACCATCGTGATGTCATCATCGTGATGGGCAGGCCATTCGGCCCATCTGGGCTGGAGAATCGCCGCTTGCCCGTTACAAACGGCGAGCGGCGATTCTCCCAGCGGCCAGCTGTGATTCTCGCTGTGCCGGTTTGGGGGGTGGGGTGGGAGAATCGCGTGCGGGTGCCGGGACGGCGTGGCGGGACCCGCGCGGCGTTGGGGGGGGGGGAATTCCACCCACTGTTCCAGCAACTGCACCCTCATTTTATGGGTAGCCCAGAGATCCTTCCCAGCATATCTTTAGATTGCTTCTCATCTATCTAATTCCCGCAAGGCCTCCTCTACCACCTGCTTTTCATGGGCTTTGTCCCCAGGTTTCTTCTCTGATAAGATTGAGGGAATTAAATAATGGAATCAGATGATATCACTATTAAAGTTGGGGGAAGGGGTTTGAAGCTTCTGCATGTAAGATAAAATGGTAACAAATATATGGTCAGATCCAGACCTTGTGAATCCTTTAACAAGAAGTTAGTGTTTTTTTTCAGGTATATTTATTAAATACTGAGGCGGGATAGTCTTCCCCTGTCATTGGCAGGCCAGATGCAGGCAGTGATGATGAATATTTTGCCGCTGTTTTTATTTTTATTTCAGTGCTTGCCAGTCTTTTCGCCAAAATCGTTTTTTTAAGGGTGTGGCTAGGTTGGTTTCATCATTTGTGTGGGCAGCTAAGGTGGCTAGGATTAGGAAGATAGTACTTCAGTCAGGGACAGTCAGAAATATTGGGCCTTCTGAACTTGTTGTACTATTACTGGGCAGAAAATGCAGAGGAGGTGCAAGGCTGCAGTAGCAGTAGGGAGAGGGAGGCTTTGTGGGTGAGGATGGAAGCAGGTTCCTGTAGGAGGTCAGGGTTGCGGGCATTGATGCCAGTCCAAGGGAATCATGGATTTAAGCCAGGGAGCATGGATGCGAGGTTTCGGGGATGGGAGGAAAGGGGGATGAAGGACTTGTCTTTGGAAGGACGATTCGTGAGTTTGAAGGAGTTTGGGTTCCTACATGGGGAGGGTTTTAGGTACATGCAGGTGCGGGACTTTGCAAAAAAGGTTTTTCTGACTTTTCCGGTGGCATCTTTCTCCTCATTGCTGGAAGTGGTGTTGTCGGTGATGGGGTTGGAGGGTGGGATCATCTTGGCTATTTATGGGAGGATTTTGGAAGAACAAGAGTCCCTGGTAGTGGTCAAGGCCAAGTGGAGGAGGAGTTGGGGTGGCACTGGAGGAGGGGTTGTGGTGCTGCGGAGGGTGAACGCCTCAACCTCGTGTGCAAGACTGGGGTTGATACAGATAAAAGTTGGTACACAGGGTGCACTTGATGAATTTGAGGATGAGCTGGCTGTTTGAGGCGGTAGAGGATATTTGTGAGCGGTGTGGGAGGGGCCCAGCTAATCATGTACATATATTCTGGTCTGCCTGAAGTTGGAGATGTTGGAGCCGCCTGGTGTGCATTTTCCCCTACATTACTCCACCCAAGAATTTATTGTTAAGGGTAAGTTGTAAAGCTATTAATTTTACTGGGGTATCAGTTGGTTGATATCCAGGGTGCCCAATATACTCTTGTGCTATAAGAATCAATGTCAAAGAAACAAAATGGAGAATGGTTGGTGAACTACAGTTCTGGGTGTGTGAGGTATTATTTTCTTAAAAATGGCATGCAAAACATTTTTTGAGGTTTCTTACATAAACACAAGTCATTTTTTTCATATCTGTAGGAGGGATTGAAGGGCACCCGTATTAAATGCTGTACTCTTCCTCCCTCCCTTCTTGCAATACCTCACTCCTTTTGAGGGCTGCCTGTGCTCGTAACACATTTGCATTAAAAGTCCTACAAAATCTTATGGCAGTATCTGCTACCCGTACATCCCAGTTACTTTAATCTAGGAAAACATTTGCTAAAAACCTCTCTGCCATACTCAAGCTTGTTACATGGAAACATAGAAAATAGGTGTAGGAGTAGGCATTCAGCCCTTCGAACCTGCTCCACCATTCATTATGATCATGGTTGATCATCCAACTCAATAATCTGTTCCAGCTTTCCCCCCCCATATCCTTTGATCCCTTATAGCCCCAAGAGCTACGTCTAATTCCTTCTTGAAAACATACTGTGGTAGTGGGTGCCACAGGCTCACTGCTCTCTGGGTGAAGAATTTTCTCCTCATCTCAGTCCTAAATGGTTCACCACGTATCCTCAGATTGTGACTCCTGGTTCTGGACTCCCACGTCATCAGGAATATCCTTCCTGCATCCACCCTGTTGAGTCCTGTTAGAATTTTATAGGTTTCTTTGAGATCTACCCTCATTCTTCTAAACTCCAGCGAATATAATCCTAATCAACTCAATCTCTCCTCATACGTCAGTCACACCAGCCCAGGAATCGGTCTGGTAAACCTCCGCTGCACTCCCTCTATAGCAATAACATCCTTCGTAGATAAGGAGACCAAAACTGCACACAATATTCCAGGTATGGTCTCACCAAGGCCCTGCCTAGTTACAGCAAGACAACCCTGCTCCTGTACTCAAATCCTCTCGCTATGAAGGCCAACACACCTTCTTTACCACATGCTGCAACTGCATGCTTACTTTCAGCAACTGGTGTACAAGGATATGCAGGTCTCGTTGTTGCACATTCCCCATTCTCAATCTATAGCTATTTAAATAATAATCTGCCTTCCTGCTTTTGCTACCGAAGTGGATAGCCACACATTTACCCACATTATACTGCATCTGCCATGTATTTGTCCACTCACTCAACTAGTCCAAATCACACTGAATCATCTCTGCATCCTCCTCACAATTCACCCTCCCACCCAATTTTGTGACATCTGCAAATTTAGAGATATAGGGCGCGATTCCAGAAAATGGAGACTAAATGTTTGCGCCGTCGTGAAGGTGATGGCGCAAAACAGACACGGGGGATAACCGATTATGGCCCCCATAGGGGGCCAGCACGGCGCTGGAGCGGTTCACGCTGCTCCAGCCTCCCTTCCCGGCGCTAAATGGGCGCCACGCCAACCCGCGCATGCGCAGTTGGGCCGCGCCAACCAGCGCACCCCAACTCATCGCGCAGAGTTCCCGCCTGCAGCGACCAGGGGTGAATGGCGGCGGTGGGACTCTGCCGTTTCCACGCGGCCGCTCAGCCCATCCGGGCTGGAGAATCGGTGGCTGTGACCGGCGCCGCGCAAACGCGCCGGCGCAAATGGCGCCGATTTTCCGCACCTTGGAGAATCGCACGCCGGCGTCGGAGCGGCGTGGCGGCGCCGATTCTCTGGCCCGCCGCGGGGCTGGGAGAATCGCGCCCATAACATTTAGTTCCCGCATCAAAATTTATATTTATTGTGAATAGCTGGGGTCCTAGCGCTGATCCCTGCGGTACCCCACAAGTCACTGCCTGCCAGTTTGAAAAAACCTGTTTATTCTTACTCTTTGTTTCCCGTCAACCAACCAGTATTCTATCCATCACAATACACTAGCCCCAGTCCCATATGCTTTAATTTACATGCTAATCTTTTAAGTGGGACTTGGTCGAAAGCCGTGTGAAAGTCCAAATAATCCATATCCACTGGCTCCCCTTCATCAACTCCATTAGTTACAGCTTCGAAGAAATCTAATCGATTTGTCAAGCATGCTTTCCCTTTCATAAATCCGTGCTGACTTTGTCCAATCTTGCCACTGGTTTCCAAATGCTTTGCGATTCAAACTTTTAGAATACACTAGTATTTTCCTCATTACCAACGTCAGGCTGACTGGTCTATTATTCCCTGTTTCATCCCTACTTCTCTTTTAAAATAGCGGGGTTACATTAACTACCCCCCAATCTGTAGGAACTGTTCCATGGTCTATAGATTTTTGGAAAATAACCACCAATGCATCCACTATTTCTAGGGCCACTTCCTGAAGTATACTGGGATGTAAATTATCAGGTCCTGGAGATTTATCGGTCTTCAATCCTATCAATTTCCTAATTCCATTTCCTGACGAATATTGATTTCCTTCCATTCCACCCTCATTAAACCTTGTGTTCCTCAACATTTCTGGTATGTTATTTCTGTCCTCCTTTGTATTTTGTAAAATGTATTTATTTGGTCAGCCAGTTCTTTGTTCCCCATTATAAATTCCCCAGTTTCTGATTGCAAGGTACCTATAATTTCTTCACCTATCTATAGAAGCTTTTACAGTCAGTTTTTATGTTCCCCGCAAGCTTATTCTCGTACCCCATCTTCCTCTTCTTAATCACTCCTTTTGACTTCCTTTGTTTAATTCTAAATAAATTGACATCATAATTGGTGGAAAATGATTATTGGCCAAGAGTGCCATCTTTAATGCACGATACCGATGTAAATGGCACTGTGGAACATCAGGGTCATATTACTGCTGTAGGTTATACTCCATGTAGGCAATTCTGTGAAATTTATTTTGAGTGCAGAAATGGGGGGCGAGATTCTCCACTCCCGCGCCGGTTGGGAGAATCGCCTGGGCCGCCAAAATTTCCCGGGACGCCGGTCCAACGCCCTCCCGCGATTCTCACAAGCGGCGGGAACGGCCCCGTCGAGTTCCGCGGGCCGGAGAATCGCCCGAGACACCCAAAATGGCAATTCTCCGGCACCCCCGCTATTCTCAGGCCCGGATGGGCCGGGCGGCCAGGCCAAAATGGCAGATTCACCCAGGCGCTGTCCACACCTGGTCGCTGCCGTTGGGAACAGCACGGGAACGCTGGGGGGGGGGGATCCTGCCACCGGGGGGTACCTCAAATGTGGGATGGCCCGCGATCGGTGCCCACCGATCGTCGAGCCGTCCTCTCTGAAGGAGGACCTCCTTCCTTCCGCGGCCCCGCAAGATCTGTCCGCCATCTTCTTGCGGGGCGGACTCGGAGAGGACGGCGACCACGCATGCGCGGGTTGGCGCCGGCCAACCCGCGCATGCGCTTGTGACGGCAGTTATGCGGCGCCGGCCGCGTCATGTATGCGGCGCCGCCTTTACGCGGCGACAAGGCCTGGCGTGTAGATGACGCGGCTCCGATCCTAGCCCATTATCGGGCCCTGAATCGGTCGGGATAGGGCCGTTTCGCGCCGTCGTGAATCTCGACGGCGTTCACAACAGCGTGGGCACTTTGGCGCGGGAGTGGAGAATCCCGCCCGGGGGCTTTGCTGCAATCATAATACAATGACAATTAGTCATTTGGGTCTCCAGATTGAGTACTGTTGAAAAAAGAGACAGGGGGCGAAATTCTCCGTTATCGGCGGAAAGTCCGCCGATCGGCGCAAAAAACGGCGCAAATCCCACTTGCGTCACGTCATAAAAATGGGCCGATAGTCTCCGGCCCGAAATGGGCTAGCAGCGACGTGACGGGATCCGCGCTTGCGCAATGGTTCACGCCGTGCAGCGTCATACGCGCTGCACGGCGTGACGGCTCATAAGGCCGCGCAGCTCCCCCCCACCCGACCGGAACACCCGACCGCAACACCCGACTGGATGGCTAGCCGTCGCTCAGCCCCGAGGTTCGAGTCACGCGATGTGGAGGCGCTCCTGGACGCGGTGGAGCAGAGGAGGGACGCCCTGTATCCCGGGCACGGCCGCAGAGTTGCCCCACGCCACAGCCGGCGTCTGTGGAGGGAAGTGGCAGAGGCCGTCACCGCTGTGGCCCTAACACCACGGACAGGCACCCAGTGCCACAAGAAGGTGAACGACCTCGTCAGAGCAGGCAGGGTGAGCCTCCCCCATATCCCCCCCTCCCCATATCCCCCCTCCCCCATATCTCCCCCTCCCCCATATCTCCCCCTCCCCCATATCCCCACTCCCCCCCCATCTCCCCCCTCCCCCATATCCCCCCTCCCCCATATCCCCCCTCCCCCATATCCCCCCTCCCCCATATCCCCCCTCCCCCATATCCCCCCTCCCCCATTTCCCCCCTCCCCCATATCCCCAAGTGAATCCAGCCCTAACCTTAACCTCTGCAATGCACGCGCAACCGATGGCGTGCATTCATATACCTGCCTAACACTGTTGCCTTTTACCCCTGCCACCACCCCCCCCCCCCCCACAGGAGAAGCGCGCACACAACAATAGGGAGCATGTGAGGACTGGAGGAGGGCCCGCTGATGAGAGGCCACTGACCGTACACGAGGAAAGGGCCCTGGAACTGGCTGGCGGACCTGAGGACCGGGAGGTTGCTGATGCAGAGGTCGGGGCCCCACGAGCAAGTGAGCCACCAACAGCCCGTCCCCATATCCCCCCTCCCCTATATCCCCCTCCCCCGTATCACCTGATCACTGCCTGATGTCTAACCATGCATGCTTCATTGTGTATCGCAGGACCAAACGTCCAGGCACCCATCCCCGCAGATGCACACCGCCCGCAGGATGCCCCTCGGAGACCACAGGAGACGGAGAGACCCGCACCCTCCAGCATGCGACGCCCGCAGGATGCCCCTCGCACACCACGGGAGACGGAGAGACCCGGACCCTCCAGCATGCGACGCCCGCAGGATGCCCCTCGGAGACCACGGGAGACGGAGAGACCCGGACCCTCCAGCATGCGACGCCCGCAGGATGCCCCTCGCACACCACGGGAGACGGAGAGACCTGGAGCAACAGGGAGACGACACCCCCGTCACGTGCGGGAGCGACCACCCAGCGATGAGGGGGGCAGCCACAGGCCCCCGTCACATCCGAGCCAGGACACCCCTACCCGGGACAGCACTACCCGGGACAGCACTACCCGGGACAGCACTACCCGGGACAGCACTACCCGGGACAGCACTACCCGGGACAGCACTACCCGGGACAGCACTACCCGGGACAGCACTACCCGGGACAGCACTACCCGGGACAGCACTACCCGGGAAGACGAAATACCGGACAGTGACTCAGAGTGGATGGGTGGAGATGAACTCCCACCCCAAAGTGCCATGGACTCAGAGTGGGACGAAGAGCACGACACAACGCCACTGCTGTCACCAACACCCTCCAGCATCGCAGAAACACTCACCACGGTTGGGCACTTTAGTGATGAGGCGTCTGGTACACTCACTGGTGCGCACAACACAGCCGTCCCGGTACAGCAGGTGGAGGTAGGAGCAGCAGAGGGACCGGGCGGTCGGAGGGCAGCCCAGGCCAAGCGAACATCTGCCGCCCAGATGGATCCCGGGTTCCTGCAGTTACCACACCCACACATAGATCCGATGCAACCACAGACACGGAGACGAGCGAATAGGGTGACGGGTGGCTTGCGGCGGCTGCGGTCGCAGGTGGAGGAGTCCACCCGCGTCCAGGAGCTGGGAGTGGTCCCGGTCATGCGTGCCACCCAGGCTGACACCGCACGGGTGGCGTCCGCGGTGGAGGCAATGGATGCGACGGTGTCAGACATGGGGAACGGTTTGCAAGGCCTGGGGCCTTCCGTGCAGGCGGCGTCTGTGGCCCAGGAAATGGCTGCCCTCTCACAGGAGGCCATGAGCCAGTGCCAGCGCCAGATGGCAGAGGCGCTCAACACCATAGCCCAGTCTCAGCAGGCCATGGCCCAGTCTCAGCAGGCCATGGCCCAGTCTCTGCAGGCCATGGCCCAGTCTCTGCAGGCCATGGCCCAGTCTCTGCAGGCCATGGCCCAGTCTCTGCAGGCCATGGCCCAGTCTCAGCAGGCCATCGCTGAGGGCATCGGCGCCAGTGGCCATGTGCGAGCCGGCGTCGCACTGTCACAGACAGGGTTCGACAACCCCCTGGGCTCCATGGCTGCAAACCTGCAGACCCCTGTCGATACCAGCACGGGCCTCCAGGACTGGCAGCGCCAGATGTCGGGGGCGCGTCGGATGGCCAGTCCGTTCGCATCCCCCACCCATGTAGAGGCCTGGGGGCCATCGGGCACCCCGAGGGAGGAGGAGGTGGTGTGGTCCGTCCCGGCTCCCTCTGTATGGGAGGTCCCGGTACACCGCGACACCTCGGACTCCCCCCCTTCCGTCCCAGGTGCATCGGGTGGGCAACGGGCAGGACAGGCTGGCAGCTCGCCATCCCAGTCGCCCGGGCCGCAGCCTGGCCCATCTCGGCCAGGACGCTCCAGGAAACGGCCGCCAAAGGGATCCAGTGTCAGAGGGCAGGAATCACAGGAGTCCACCTCCAGTTCTGCTGGACCGTCTGGGGAACCACGTAGACGTAGTCAAAGGGCCCGTAAGGCCAAACAATTAGACACTGAGTAAGTTGGCACGGGTGCAGGGCACAGATGAGTTTTAGGGGCTAGGGCACGTGCATGAACTCCTTTGGTTATTAAAGTCAATGTTACACCTACCGAAGCTGCCTTTGTGCTCTGTCCAAAGTGGGCGGGCGTGTCATGTACGTTGAGCGCAAGTGTGTGTGTGACGGGTGGTCTTACCTCAGCCCCAGGTGAGTCTGCCCCCTTCCCCCTGGGCCGCCATCAACATCCCCCGGGCAGAGGACGGGACCGTGCGCTGCAGTGTCACAGCCGCATGCAGGGATGGTCCGGGTGGATGGTGGTACTGTGGCCATGGGTCAGACATAGTCCAACGATGCAGAGCCAGGAGCTCATCGGAGGCGGGTTGTCATCATCCTCCATGGCCTGCGATAGACACGCGTCCACCCGCAACTGGGTGAGCCCGGCCCGTTGTGCCGCCGGTAGATCGGCAATTGGGGGGGGGGTGGTGTGCATGCGGGTAGGGTGTGTGGGGTTGGGGAGGGGGGTGAGGGTGCTGGGTGGGTGGATGGGTGGGGGGTGTGGGTGGTCGGCTGTTGTCATGGTGTGCGGTCTGTGGCCATACTACCCGATGCCCACGCCCATCTAGTCAGTGAAGCGGGCGTCTATCAGTCTGTCCCGTGCCCGCTGGGCCAGCCGGTAACGGTGGACAGCCACCCGCCTGTGTCTACCCCGTCTGCCCTGACCATTGCCCCCATCCCCCTCATCTGGGGAGGACTGGGCCTCTTCCTGCTGCTCCTCCACTCCGCCCTCCTCTGCCTGCGGCACATCGCCCCTCTGCTGGGCTATGTTGTGCAGGACGCAGCACACCACAATGATGCGGCCGACCCTATCTGACCGATACTGGAGGGCGCCCCCAGAGAGGTCCAGGCACCTGAAACGCATCTTCAGCACGCCAAAGCACCTCTCGATCACTCCCCTTGTCGCTACATGGGCATCATTGTAGCGGTTCTCCGCCTCATTGCGTGGCCTCCGTATAGGCGTCATCAGCCACGATCGCAATGGGTAGCCCCTGTCGCCCAGCAACCAGCCCCTCAGCCGGGGATGGCGTCCCTCGTACATGCCGGGGATGGATGACCGCGACAACACGAATGAGTCGTGTACACTGCCTGGGTGACGGGCGCAGACGTGCAGGATCATCATGTGGTGGTCGCAGACCACCTGTACGTTCATTGAATAGGTCCCCTTCCTATTAGTGAACACGGCCCTGTTATCTGCAGGTGGCCGCACGGCGACGTGCATCCCATCGATCGTGCCCTGGACCATGGGGAACCCGGCAACGGCAGAGAAGCCCACGGCCCGGGCATCTTGGCTGGCCCGGTCCACGGGGAAGCGGATGTAGCGGTGCACCATGGCATAAAGGGCATCTGTCACTGCCCGGATGCACCGATGTCTGCGATATGCCGGACAGGTCCCCACTCGGTGCCTGGAATGACCCCGTTGAATAAACGTTCAGGGCCACCGTAACCTTGACGGACACGGGGAGAGGGTGTCCCCCGCCAGTGCCACGCGGTGACAGGTGTGCCAGCAGGTGGCAGATGCGTGCCACGGTTTCCCGGCTCATCCGGAGTCTCCTCCTGCATTCCCGGTCCGTGAGGTCCTGGTATGACTGCCGGGGCCGGTACACACGGGGCGCCCTCGGGTGCCTCCGTTGCCGTGGGGCCGCGACGTCCTCCTCCCCCTCCTCATCCTGTCGGTCAGGTGTCCCTCCAGCCTGGGCGGCTGCCGCCTGCCCCTCTGCGGCAGCCTGCGCCGCCTCTCTGGCACGCTCCTCCTCCTCCTCCTCCTCCTCATCCAGGGCAACATAGACATGAGCGGCTGCCACCACGGCGGCCAACATCGCAGGATGGTCTGAAAACATGACGGCCTGGTGGGGGGGGGAGGGGAACGACGACATGTCATCATTGCCCATATCCCCTCCTCCCCCCAGCCAGGTGGCATGGACCGCATGGGTCCAACTGTTGGAGGCTGGCACCAGGCCAGGTGGACCAACTCATTTGCCCTCCCATCACCCACCCCGGCACGGACCCCCTCCCCAACCCCCAACCTCCACCCCAGCACGGACCCCCCCCCCCCAACCTCCACCCCGGCACGGACCCCCTCCCCAACCTCCACCCCAGCACGGACCCCCTCCCCAACCTCCACCCCAGCACGGACCCCCCCAACCCCCAACCTCCACCCCAGCACGGACCCCCCCCCCCAACCTCCACCCCGGCACGGACCCCCTCCCCAACCTCCACCCCAGCACGGACCCCCCCCCCAACCTCCACCCCAGCACGGACCCCCTCCCCAACCTCCACCCCAGCACAGACCCCCCCCCAACCCCCAACCTCCACCCCAGCACGGACCCCCCCCCCAACCTCCACCCCGGCACGGACCCCCTCCCCAACCTCCACCCCAGCACGGACCCCCCCCCCCAACCCCCAACCTCCACCCCAGCACGGACCCCCCCCCCCAACCTCCACCCCGGCACGGACCCCCTCCCCAACCGCCACCCCAGCACAGACCCCCCCCCCAACCCCCAACCTCCACCCCAGCACGGACCCCCCCCCCCCAACCTCCACCCCGGCACGGACCCCCTCCCCAACCTCCACCCCAGCACGGACCCCCCCCCCCCGAAACCTCCACCCCGGCACGGACCCCCTCCCCAACCTCCACCCCAGCACGGACCCCCCCCAACCCCCAACCTCCACCCCAGCACGGACCCCCCCCAACCTCCACCCCGGCACGGACCCCCTCCCCAACCTCCACCCCAGCACGGACCCCCCCAACCCCCAACCTCCACCCCAGCACGGACCCCCTCCCCAACCTCCACCCCAGCACAGACCCCCCCCCAACCCCCAACCTCCACCCCAGCACGGACCCCCCCTTAACCTCCACCCCGGCACGGACCCCCTCCCCAACCTCCACCCCAGCACGGACCCCCCCCCAACCCCCAACCTCCACCCCAGCACGGACCCCCCCCAAACCTCCACCCCGGCACGGACCCCCTCCCCAACCGCCACCCCAGCACAGACCCCCCCCCCAACCCCCAACCTCCACCCCAGCACGGACCCCCCCCCCAACCTCCACCCCGGCACGGACCCCCTCCCCAACCTCCACCCCAGCACGGACCCCCCCCCCAACCTCCACCCCGGCACGGACCCCCTCCCCAACCTCCACCCCAGCACGGACCCCCCCCAACCCCCAACCTCCACCCCAGCACGGACCCCCCCCCAACCTCCACCCCGGCACGGACCCCCTCCCCAACCTCCACCCCAGCACGGACCCCCCCCAACCCCCAACCTCCACCCCAGCACGGACCCCCCCCACAACCTCCACCCCGGCACGGACCCCCCCCCCCAACCTCCACCTCAGCACGGACCCCCTCCCGGCACTCCCCTGGAGCCCAGCCTACTCTAACCACCTCCCCCCCCCGCCGCACACACACACAAGCCGAGACACACCTCTCCTCACGCAATCAGTCTGCGGCCACGCCATTTCCTGCCCAGAGCCAACCCCCCAGGCCGTCACTCACCTCCTCGCTGGTCGGCGTGAGCCTGGAGCACCGGGTCACGCCGATGAAAAGGAGGTTTGATTCACGTCGACGTGAACGGTCATCACGTCGACGGGACTTCGGCCCATCCGGAAGGGAGAATATCGGGAGGCCGAAAATCGGCTGCCTTGCGCAGACCCGTGACATTCTCCGCGGCAGCGGCGCCATTAACGCCCCGCCGACTTTTCTCCCTTCGGAGACTTCGGCGGGGGCGGGATTCACGGCGGCCAACGGCCATTCTCCGACCCGGCGGGGGGTCGGAGAATGACGCCCAGGGTATCAAAGCTTTTCATCTGGCACTTGTCAGGACAGATTCACAAGAATACCAATTTTAAAGCAAACAACAATTTTACTGCAATAAGGAGGGTGCTGATCGGTTGCCGTGATTGAACAAAACACTAACTAAACAATCTTCTACCATGTCTCTTTTTTCACCAATAATGACAACTGTTTATGAATATTCTTTATTGTCTCACTCCAATCTCCGTTCTACCTTTCTCTCACTACAGGGACTCATGTTGGAATACAATTCAGGGATTGGGTGGGGGGGGGGGGGGGGGGGGGGAGGAGGTGGCAGCAACTTTCTGATACCTAGCTGCACTTGTGAGTTCTCCATGTGTCAGCCTGCAGTGAATGTTGGTGGGGCTTTTAACCATGGTAGGATAACACAGTTTGTCTAATTCTGTCCAAATTCTGTCCAAATCCAATGTCATACATGCAAATACACGGCAGGAAGAATATAATCCTGATCAATATGCTCTTGTCTCCAGGAAATCTTGAGAACTCCTCATATAATCCAAACAAATCTATGGCATATAAAACAAGGATGTTTAACACTGATTCATAACCTTAGCAGCTGTACTGTGTATTCAAGAACACTGCAGTTTGAACTTTTATTCAATGCAAGTATTCACCCTTAAATGAACTCAAACACCTACAGCATTTTCCTCTATGTTATCTCCTTGTGGGACGTATGAGACTGTATAGGTTGGTTACTTCCATGCATACCACTGCAATATGGGTCTTTAGCCAATCACCAGGAGGCAAACAGTGGAGTGGAAATACCTCCTACCTTTCCTTCCTCTGTAAAGAAACACAGTGACTCTGTTGTCCCCTCTATATCTAGCATGACTGATCAGGAACTGATTAAAGTAGGTGATTGAAACCATGTGCTTCCACTCCGTAGGACTGCTCACAAAATAATCATCACAATCCCAATTTGCATCTCTTATGCAGACTGCAATTAGTACAGAATACATCACAAACTCGCAGGACTAATAAAACAGTTCCTTTCAGTCTTTCATCTTAAGCTTCTCATTTGACTGTGTGGACAATAGAGTATAGACGCTGCGCTAACACCTTGGAACATGTTCAAATCATTACCAATTTCAGTTATCCACCAGCGCTACACAACTGATCTTTTTAACAATGCTGGGTTTGAGTTTTTCAACCAGATGCATCTATTTGATGGTTCGCTTGTTTAAATCTTTTCAGTTTATGGCAATAAATTCACATTATTGGCTGCGGAACTCATTCCATCATGACCTCCTCTCTTCCACTTTACTTTGAATGGATCTTCAAAATAAGGGATATAAGGGATAAGGCAATGTGAAAGGTTGTGAAAATCAGTTTTAGTTGTATTTGTAAAGTCGGTATGTTGTGTGAATTTAGAGTACAGGTTTTGTACAATTCACATTGCAATATAAAAATTCACATTTAGCCAGGTACTGCAATAACACAAAGTTCATTTTGTTTCTTTTCTTAAGATATTATCTTTACTGCTCTCTTTTACTCCATGTTCCAGACATGGACAAGTTGGACATAGTGTGTGATTCGTCACAGGGGACCCTGGGTGCGATTCTCCGCTCCCGCACCGGTTGGGAGAATCGCCTGGCGCGCCATTTTTCCCCGCGACGCCGGTCCGCGCCCTCCCGCAATGCACCCAAGTGGCGAGAACGGCCCCGTCGAGTTCTGCGCGGCGCAGGCCGGAGAATCGCCCGGGACACCCAAAATGGCGATTCTCCGCTACACCTGCTATTCTCCGGCCCGGATGGGCCGAGCGGCCTGCCCAAAACGACGGCTTCCAGCCGGCGCCATCCACACCTGGTCGCTGCCAGTGGGAACAGCGCGGGAACACTGGGGGGGGGGGGGGGGTGGCCTGTGGGGGGGGAAGGGGGTTCTTTCACCGGGGTAGGACTCAAAAGGGGTCTGGCCCGCGATCGGTGCCCACCGATCGGCAGGCCGGCCTCTCTGAAGGAGGACCTCCTTTCCTCCGCGCCCCGCAAGATCCATCCGACATCTTCTTGCGGGGTGGCCTCGGGGAGGACGGCAATTACGCATGCGCGGGTTGGCGCTGGCACGCGCTGACGGCGCTGCTTTAGCGACACGCGCCACGAGTTTCTCGCGGCACCAATCCTAGCCCATTTTCGAGCCCTGAATCGGTTGAGATCGGGGCCGTTTTGCATCGTCGTGAACCTCGCCGGCGTTCACGACGGCGTGGGCACATAGTCGCGGGAGCGGAGCATCGCGCCCCCTATCTTTAACATGTTGCACAGGTGAGATGGTGCCCCGGCATGAAATTCACGTCATTCCTGGGATTATGTCTGCTGTCTTCTTGATTACACCAAGACAAACAATTCAATGTGTAGCAACTGGAAAAATTGAATCAATGATCTCTCATTCTATGATGACGCCAACTGCATCACACAGTGCAATAATTCAGCTCTCAACCTTGTGCTTTATTTTTGGTTTGTATGACACGTAATAATATTTATACAATATACTGACTATAGCAGCACGGTAGCACAAGTGATTAGCACTGTGGCTTCACAGCTCCAGGGTCCCAGGTTCAATTCCCCGCTGGGTCACTGTCTGTGCGAAGTCTGCACATTCTCCCCGTGTCTGCGTGGGTTTCCTCCGGGTGCTCCGGTTTCCTCCCCCAGTCCAAAGACGTGCAGGTCAGGTGGATTGGCCATGATAAATTGCCCTTAGTGACCAAAAAGGATGGGAGGGGTTATTGGGTTGCGGGGTTAGGGTGGAAATGAGGGCTTAAGTGGGTCGGTGCAGTCTCGATGGGCCGAATGGCCTCCTTCTGCGCTGTATGTTCTATGTTCTTAAAAGCAAAACTGCTATATCGGGTTGATGACAGAGCACCTTAAATATTGGCAGCATGTAGGACTCTAGTGATGGAGTAACTATTTACCATTTGCCTCTGTCCCATTTCCCAGATATCAGTATGGGCGGGTGGGGGAAATAATCAAATGTGGAGAGGGGGAAATTAAATGGGGAGTCATTTTAGGGGCCCTCTAGAAACAGGTCAGACGATGACAGGCTCGGAAACAGGCTGCTGGAAGATGAGGCTACAAAGGGGAACCTTGCATGAAAGTAATGCTGCAGCAAAAGGGTTCAGTAAAGGGTTAATCAATTGCAACAACTTGCATTAAGTAGTGGAAAAAGTGTAAGTATGTTTGGCAACTGTCAACCACTGAATTGCTAGGTGTACCTCCCTTTGTAAATTCCATTGGGGAAGGAGTTATTTAATGAGTTTTATTGGTCTATTAATATGTGACCCTTTGGAGGTTGTTGGAACCTTTAAGTGCCAGAGGGCTCCATTATCAGCTTCTTCCTGTTTCTGAAAGATCACTGTTAACCCAAAGACTGATAATGCCTAATGAGTGCCCTCCATACCTCATTCATTCATTCCGTAATACCGATCTGTTTCATGTCACCGGCTCCATAAAAGACCCCTGCAGTGCCATTCAGAGATCTCCTGACACTAGCACACTGCCTGTTTTATATCAACACCTGAAATTAATATACTCTGAAACAAGCTACTGGCACTTCAGGAGAAGAAGCTGTTGTCATTTTTACTTCCTCTTTCTTCCTTTCTTACTGACAGCACATTTTGCTTTAGGGGATTTACTGATCTCATGCTGATTTCAAAAGGAATGAAGGCCTGATTCACTATGACTGGTGAATGCTGGGTTCACACATGATTTCCTAAGCAGCATGTAAGTAATTGTATTTATGGAACCAGGGGTAAGTGCTAAGCATAGGCTTGGTCATTTCAAATAGTACAAGGGCAAATCAGCAGATAAGACACTCATACAGCTGATCATGAAAACTTTCATGCCTTGGAGCAGGTTTCCTGTCCACTTGACTCTCTCAGCTGTGACATTGTGTAAGATTTGATAGGCTCAAAGAATTTGTGGAGATGGAAAAACATCACAGCAGTATAGGTCATGTGTACTTAAGTATTGCAACATGAATTAGGTGAATTAATCATGGGAACCTGACATCTGTTTATAACAGGACTATTTGCTATTGAAATGGTAAACTTTTAACAGTGGGGAAGAATTTGTGTGTGTGGCAGAGAGAACTTCAGTAAAATGAAATAAATAACAGCAATTTCACTATAGTTGATGAACGGAGGAAATATTTTCCTTTTGGAACTAACAGTAGTGAAAGTTTTAACAATATAATGTGCTTCTCGATTCAGCACTAATTCTGCACTTTTCTTACGTACATATAGGCTCGGTAGTCAGTATTTGTGTACAGGGCAGATAGACTGAGAGAAACAAAGTAAACAAGTGTACAGCTCCTGCTAATCAGTAATTACATAAAACAGGGAGAAAAATAATTCAGTGTGCACTTTGATGAAATCTTTTACAAAAAAACCATGCCTGGTGAATATTTTCAAGATGATTCACCTTAAAAATGATCCAACAAAATTATTTTTGAAAAGTCGATGATGAAAGAGCCATGCTTCATCTTTAAAAATCTGTGTTATTTCTGTTCAACAACAATAAAATTGATTTTCTGTCATTAATTAATGATAATGTACAAGAGAGAAATCGGCAGAACCACAATTTTTTAAGTGATAGAATGTTGGTTCCACATAAAGGAATGAACACAAGTGTTCAAATCTCTGCCAAATGTTGTCTGCAGCAGCAGTTTTGGAGCGGGGGGGCGGGGGGGTGAGGTTGGGAACCAAGAAGAATATTTCCTTCCATTTTAATTCAATCTCCGACATTCATTCAGGTCCGGAGCAAACTAGCCCAGCTCAAAAAGATCTGACTCATTTTCTGACTGGACATAAGCGTTGCTAGGCACTGTGCTTGCTCATCATGCATTTGACCCAACCAAATTAAATATGATAGGTGAGACTAGACATTCAAATGCCTGCGATTTGAAGCTTGCCATTAAAGGTAAGGAATCATTTGCTGCTCCAAATCCTGCAATTTATTAAAGGAACACTGATTCAGGCTTGTAAAATTTGGGAGAAAGCAAACTTCCGTAACCTAAGAAGGGAAGTAAACAGAATAACCTGTTTCCGATGGCACCTTAAAGATTCTTCCTGAAAATGTGAGGCAAAGCTAGGGACTCATCTATAGAAATGTATGGAAAGGCCATTATGAGCAGTGGGAGGAATGGAAGAAGTTGGCAACCTTTGTCATGTCTCCTCTACAGCACCATGCACATACAAGTAATGCAGAAAAAGGTTTAATAACTTTACCTTACTATTGGAAGCAGAATTTCATCCTATCAGCTGATAAGCCGAGGGAACCTTAACATCATGGTTCTGGCTTCTGAAAGGCACTTTCTGAGCATCAAGCTTTTGTGTAGACATTGAGCATTACACCAAGCAGGCTCCTGCAGATGGTGGCTGGTATGGGAAAATCCACTAGCTGTATGTGTGCAGCCTTGCATGTGACTAAACACTGTGGTACACAATATCACATATGGTAACCTCTATGACATTTGTAGTGGAGCTCAGATTGCTACCATTGAGCCCCATGGATGGCTTCAGCAGTATTAGAGATCGGTTACAGAGGATCCTAAGAGAAAGCTTCACTGATCTAATTTGTAGTCTAAAGTTGATTTTATGGGGTGCATAAAACATAGGACAGATGAAATATAATGTGAATACTTGTGGTTATTCACATCGGTAGAAAAAAGGCACAATATATCTTAAATGGCGTGTTAGAACAACGGACCAGACCCCAACATTTGTTAGGTTACTGGCAAGAACCCCAAACAATGTTTTTAAATTTGTAAAACAGTGAGGAAAGAACACATCACACAGGAGTGATGACTGTGACCAATTAAAACAAAATTTAATTTAAACACAGAATTTACCACATTAACAAAGAAATAGCTTTGTAATTATCAGTTAATCAGTTCTTAAAGACAAGGGAAAACTTAAACGTACCATCTTTATCTGCTACTAACTTCAATTAAGCAACCCAATATAGTTCAAATACCACTTATGAATAAAGTTATCCAAACAGGTTTACTTGCTTTGCTGTGTAGAGACATTTGGAGAGAGTTCCCTACAACAGCAGATCCACTACACTTCTGTTGAACCTAACAGCATTTGGCAAAACTGCTGATTTAATTAAAATCCAATAACAGAATGCAAAACTGCAGACAGACCTGTCTTCTCCCAATAATTACATCATCTGTACCCTCTAAGGTCCATGACCTGCTCAGCTAGGCTTAAACACCATTCTCTCATTAATTATCTACACTCCAGGGAATCTCCAGCAATCAAAATATGATTCCATTAATGCTTTATCTGTAACCAAGTAAGTAGTTGAAATCAATAATTACCTCACTATTTTATGATTCCTTAATTACAGCTTTAGCAGACTCACAGTCTGGGTACCTCAACCTAGGTTCTTTAATATTCCTGCAACAATAATAAGCCTTTTAATAATAAGGCTTTTAAAAAACATTCCTGCATCAGATATAAAGTGTACTATATAACAATTCATCACAGGTGAGAGGTTGAAAAGTGCTGATGTCCAAAAGGTCCTGGGTGTCCTTACTCATGAGTCACTAAAAGCTGGCATGTAGGTGGAGCAAGTAATTAGGATCGGGCGGCGGCCTATGGGGGGGGGTGAGTGGCTCTCCTTCACCCGTGGGGGCCTCCAATGGAGTCTGGCCCGCGACAGGGGCCAACAGATCGGTGGGTCGGCCTCTCCAGCCCCGGCCCTATTTTATTACGCGGCCGGCTCCTGAAACCCCACGCCATGTTGCGTCGGGGCCGGCGCGTTGAAGAAGTCCCCCGCGCATTCACAGGTAAGCACGGCCGAACTGCGCATGCGTGGGTTGGCACCTTCCGCAGTGCGTGCCAGGAAAGAGGCTGGAGCGGCGTGAACCGCTCCAGCGCTGTGCTGGCCCCCTGTGGGGCCCATAATCGCTAGTGCCCGCGCCCGTTTTGCGCCGTCGTGAAACGCGACGGCGTTGACACTCTGTCCCGCGATCGGAGGATCGCGCCCAGGAAGTTTCCCCGAGCTAATGAGTCTAAAAACAGGAGACATAATCTCAGGATAAGGTGCAGGCCATTTAAGACTGACATGAGGAAGAATTTCTTCACATGAGGGTAGTGATTCTTTAGCATTCTTTACCCCAAAAGACTTTGGAATCTCAATCATTAAACTTATTCAAGACGAAAATAAATAGATTTCTAAGGACTCATGACTTCAAGGGGTATGGAGAGCAGAAAAGTGGCATTGAGATAGATGATCAGCCACGATCTCAACGAATGGCAAAGCAAGCTCACCTGGCCAAATGGCCAATACCTGTTCTTGCCTTTCCCTGCACTCCCACGCAGCACAGTGTCTCTCAGCGAACTCCAATGGAGCGGAGTAGAGTCGGGGAAGGCAAGAAACCTCTCACCTTTTTACGACACTAGCTGCCGTAAGAGATTTTTGAAGGTCCAGTCTGAGTCTTAGTGAATAGTGAGTGAATGAGCGAATAGTAAGTGGGTGGGCAGTCGTGGTAGGGGATGGTTGGAATGGGTCAGGGGGTAGTAGGGTTGGATCGAGGAGTAATTGTGTGGTCAATGGGTATTCTTGTCACATAGTATACACCGCAGGGCAAGAGTTATAGCTGGGGGAAGGGCAATTATGATGCCATTAGACGTGACTTGGGTGGGATAAGGTGGAGAAGTAGGCTGCAAGTGTTGGGCACACTGGATAAGTGGAGCTTGTTCAAGGATCAGCTACTGCGTGTTCTTGATAAGTATGTGCCGGTCAGGCAGGGAGGAAGGCGTCGAGCGAGGGAACTGTGGTTTATCAAAGAAGTGGAATCTCTTGTTAAGAGGAAGGAGGAGGCCTATGTGAAGATGAGGTGTGAAGTTTCAGTTGGGGCGATGGATAGTTACAAGGTAGCGAGGAAGGATCTAAAGAGAGAGCTAAGACGAGCAAGGAGGGGACATGAGAAGTATTTGGCAGGTAGGATCAAGGAAAACCCAAAAGCTTTCTATCGGTATGTCAGGAATAAGCGAATGACTAGGGAAAGAGTAGGACCAGTCAAGGACAGGGATGGGAAGTTGTGTGTGGAGTCTGAAGAGATAGGCGAGATACTAAATGAATATTTTTCGTCAGTATTCACTCAGGAAAAAGATAATGTTGTGGAGGAGAATGCTGAGACCCAGGCTAATAGAATAGATGGCATTGAGGTACGTAGGGAAGAGGTGTTGGCAATTCTGGACAGGCTGAAAATAGATAAGTCCCCGGGACCTGATGGGATTTATCCTAGGATTCTCTGGGAGGCCAGGGAAGAGATTGCTGGACCTTTGGCTTTGATTTTTATGTCATCATTGGCTACAGGAATAGTGCCAGAGGACTGGAGGATAGCAAATGTGGTCCCTTTGTTCAAAAAGGGGAGCAGAGACAACCCCGGCAACTATAGACCAGTGAGCCTCACGTCTGTAGTGGGTAAAGTCTTGGAGGGGATTATAAGAGACAAGATTTATAATCATCTAGATAGGAATAATATGATCAGGGATAGTCAGCATGGCTTTGTGAAGGGTAGGTCATGCCTCACAAACTTTATCGAGTTCTTTGAGAAGGTGACTGAACAGGTAGACGAGGGTAGAGCAGTTGATGTGGTGTATATGGATTTCAGCAAAGTGTTTGATAAGGTTCCCCACGGTAGGCTATTGCAGAAAATACGGAGGCTGGGGATTGAGGGTGATTTAGAGATGTGGATCAGAAATTGGCTAGCTGAAAGAAGACAGAGGGTGGTGGTTGATGGGAAATGTTCAGAATCGAGTTCAGTTACAAGTGGAGTACCACAAGGATCTGTTCTGGGGCCGTTGCTGTTTGTCATTTTTATCAATGACCTAGAGGAAGGCGCAGAAGGGTGGGCGAGTAAATTTGCAGACAATACTAAAGTCGGTGGTGTTGTCGATAGTGTGGAAGGATGTAGCAGGTTACAGAGGGATATAGATAAGCTGCAGAGCTGGGCTGAAAGGTGGCAAATGGAGTTTAATGTAGAGAAGTGTGAGGTGATTCACTTTGGAAGGAATAACAGGAATGCGGAATATTTGGCTAATGGAAAAGTTCTTGGAAGTGTGGATGAGCAGAGGGATCTAGGTGTCCATGTACATAGATCCCTGAAAGTTGCCACCCAGATTGATAGGGTTGTGAAGAAGGCCTATGGAGTGTTGGCCTTTATTGGTAGAGGGATTGAGTTCCGGAGTCAGGAGGTCATGTTGCAGCTGTACAGAACTCTGGTACGGCCGCATTTGGAGTATTGCGTACAGTTCTGGTCACCGCATTATAGGAAGGACGTGGAGGCTTTGGAGCGGGTGCAGAGGAGATTTACCAGGATGTTGCCTGGTCTGGAGGGAAAATCTTATGAGGAAAGGCTGATGGACTTGAGGTTGTTTTCGTTGGAGAGAAGAAGGTTAAGAGGAGACTTAATAGAGGCATACAAAATGATCAGGGGGTTGGATAGGGTGGACAGTGAGAGCCTTCTCCCGCGGATGGAAATGGCTGGCACGAGGGGACATAACTTTAAACTGAGGGGTAATAGATATAGGACAGAGGTCAGAGGTAGGTTCTTTACGCAAAGAGTAGTGAGGCCGTGGAATGCCCTACCTGCTACAGTAGTGAACTCGCCAACATTGAGGGCATTTAAAAGTTTATTGGATAAACATATGGATGATAATGGCATAGTGTAGGTTAGATGGCTTTTGTTTCGGTGCAACATCGTGGGCCGAAGGGCCTGTACTGCGCTGTATCGTTCTATGTTCTATAGGGAGGGGTAGTTGCATGGTTGGTGTGGTCGGGGGTATTCAGTTTGCATTGGGACGTAGTCAGATGATTAGAGGTTATTGGGGTACTCGGGACATGTGGGAGTGTTTTTTTAGGTTGGGGGGTCGGGTTGTCAGAGGGGTCAGGGGAGGTGATCATAGTTTCAGCTGTGGAGTTACCAAGATGTTAGACTAGGCTTTAATCTGTCTAAAGTTTCCCAGGTAAGTCTTAATGTAGGCACCACGGAACTGTCGGAGATCTCCAACCCTAACTCAGAGTTGGAGGCATTTTCAGAGGGTCCCAGGGAGCAGGGGAATTGGCCATTAGAAGTTGAAATTTCACAGGCAAGTCCCGCCAATGTCCGTGCGCCAGGGTCCCACCGCGCACCCTCAGTCATACACCCAGTCTCCGATGATCCAGGGGCCAGAGGATTCGGCCCATTGTCACTCAAGGGAAGTGTCAAATTAAAAATATAGTAGGCAGACATTAACAACATTTGGCTATTAAAAATAAAGTTGTACATGTAAATTGGGAAGGGGGGGGACACTAAGAAATGTGGGCGTCGGTGGGGGATGAGGAATGGGAGTGGGGCGGTAGAGGGAGCTGCGCCACAAGGGGCGGGACAACTACAGAGAATATGGGGCCTACTGTCCTTGTTCCCGCGCCAGAAAGGTGATGGCGGGAAGATAGGTGCAAGGTAGATGGGAGTTCCCCACACGGGGGGGTCAAGGAGTGAGCGGGAGAAGCCGGGGTCAGTTGAAGTCAGCTGACTTTCGGAAGTAATATGGGGGGAGCAATCACGCTAGATGGGGATCTAGTGGGGGGGGGGGGGATAACTGGGTTGCTGCTGCAGAAATCAAAGAGGAACTGGTTAAAGAAAGGGTGGTCGGGGCTGGAATGCGCCACCTGGGGAACGGGTGGGAGCGCGGAACCGGGACGTGGGACTGGCCTAGAGAGGGTGATGGCTAGTCGACAGGGGAAGGGGGCAGGTAGCCCCCCAGTGCGGCTGATCACGTGGAACGTGAGAGGCCTAAATGGACCGATTAAAAGGGCCCGAGTGTTCGCGCACTTGAAAGGACTGAGGGCAGACGTGGCTATGCTTCAGGAGACGCACCTGAAGGTGGCGGACCAAATTAGGTTAAGGAAAGGATGGGTGGGACAGGTGTTCCATTCAGGGCTGGATACAAAGAATAGAGGGGTGGCCATACTGGTGGGGAAACGGGTATCATTCGAAGCTAGGAGCATTGTAGCAGATAGTGGAGGCAGATATGTGATGGTGAGTGGCAGATTGGAGGGAACGGAGGTCGTGTTGGTTAACGTATATGCCCCGAATTGGGATGACGCGGGATTCATGAAGCGGATGCTGGGACGTATTCCGGACCTGGAGGTAGGAAACTTGATAATGGGGGGAGACTTCAACACCGTGCTGGACCCAGGGTTAGATAGATCTAGATCTAGGACCGGAAGAAGGCCGGCAGCGGCCAAGGTGCTCAAGGGGTTTATGGACCAAATGGGGGGAGTGGATCCATGGCGATTTGTTAGACCGAAGACCAAGGAATTCTCCTTCTTCTCCCATGTTCACAAGGTGTACTCCCGGATAGATTTTTTTGTTTTGGGAAGGTCGTTGAATTCGAGGGTGGAAGAAACTGAGTACTCAGCCATAGCTGTCTCAGATCATGCCCCACATTGGGTGGACCTGGAACTAGGAGAGGAGAGGGAGCAGCGTGCACTCTGGCGATTAGATGTGGGATTGTTGGCGGATGAGGGAGTCTGTGGAAGGGTGCGGGGATGTATCGAGAGATACCTGGAGGCCAATGACGACGGGGAGGTCCGAGTGGGAGTAGTATGGGAAGCACTAAAGGTGGTGGTCAGAGGAGAGCTGATCTCCATCAGGGCCCACAAAGGGAAAATAGAGGCCAAGGAAAGGGAAAGATTACTGGGGGAGATTTTAAGGGTGGATAAAGAATATGCGGAGGCCCCGGAGGAGGGACTATACAGGGAGAGACGACGACTCCAGACGGAGTTCGACCTTCTGACCACTAGGAGGGCGGAGGTGCAGTGGATGAAGGCACAGGGGATGAGATATGAATATGGGGAAAAGGCTAGTCGCCTGTTGGCCCATCAGCTGTGAAAGAGGACAGCGGCGAGGGAGATAGGGGGAATTAGAGATGAAAAGGGAGCTACGGTGCGGAGAGCAGGGAAGATAAACGAGGTGTTTCAGACCTTTTACGAAAGACTTTATAGGTCCCAACCCCCGGAGGGAAAAGAGGAGATGCGGCAGTTTTTGGACCAATTAAGGTTCCCGAGGGTGGAGGAGCAGGAGGTGGAAGGCCTGGGGGCACCAATTCGGGTGGACGAGGTTACCAAGGGGCTGGGGAACACGCAGGCAGGGAAGGCCCCGGGACCAGATGGGTTCCCGGTGGAATTTTATAGAAAATATGTGGACTTGCTGGCCCTGCTGTTGGCGAGGACTTTTAACGAGGCCAGGGAAGGGGGGACTCTACCCCCGACAATGTCGGAGGCGACGATATCGCTAATTTTGAAGCGGGATAAAGATCCGCTGCAGTGCGGGTCCTATAGGCCTATTTCACTACTAAATGTGGACGCCAAATTGCTAGCAAAGGTGCTGGCAACGAGGATAGAGGACTGTGTCCCGGGGGTGGTGCACGAAGACCAGACAGGATTCGTAAAGGGGAGACAACTAAATGTCAACGTGCGACGGCTATTAGGGGTGATAATGATGCCCCCAGCAGAGGGGGAGGCAGAGATAGTGGCGGCAATGGATGCAGAGAAGGCATTTGATAGGGTGGAGTGGGAGTATCTATGGGAGGTGCTGAGGAGGTTCGGGTTCGGGGACGGATTTGTTAGCTGGGTCAAACTCCTCTATGGGGCCCCAACGGCAAGTGTGATCATGGGCCGGCAAAGATCGGAGTATTTCCGACTATATAGGGGAACAAGACAGGGATGCCCGCTGTCTCCATTACTGTTCGCGTTGGCAATTGAACCACTGGCCATGGCGCTGAGAGACTCCAGAAAATGGAGAGGGGTGATTAGAGGGGGAGAGGAACACCGAGTGTCACTCTACGCGGATGACCTACTGCTGTATGTGACGGACCCAGTGGGGGGGATGACAGAGGTCATTCAGATATTGAGGGAGTTCGGAGATTTCTCGGGATATAGGCTCAACATGGGAAAGAGTGAACTTTTTGTGATACACCCTGGGGACCAGAGTAGAGGGATAGATGGCCTGCCTTTAAGGAGAGTGGAAAGAAACTTTCGATACCTGGGGATTCAGATAGCCAGGAGCTGGGGAACCTTGCACAGACTTAATCTGACACGACTGGTGGAACAAATGGAAGAGGACTTCAAGAGGTAGGACATGCAGCCGCTGTCACTGGTGGGCAGAGTGCAGGCAATTAAGATGATGGTCCTCCCGAGGTTCCTATTTGTGTTCCAGTGTCTCCCTATACTGATCACTAAGGCCTTCTTTAAAAAAATAGACAGGAGCATCACGAGCTTCGTGTGGGCAGGGAAAGTTCCGAGGGTAAGGAGGGGGTTCTTACAACGTAGTAGAGACAGAGGGGGACTGGCGCTACCGAATTTGGGCGACTACTATTGGGCCGCCAATGTGGCGATGATCCGTAAATGGATGATAGAGGGAGAGGGAGCGGCGTGGAAAAGATTAGAGAGGAAGTCCTGTAAAGGGCCGAGTCTAGAGGCGCTGGTGACGGCGCCACTACCGTTCTCACCAAAAGAATTTACCACGAACCCAGTGCTGGCGGCAACTTTAAATATATGGGGGCAATGGAGGCGACAGAGAGGTGTGCTGGGAGCCTTGGTGGGGTCCCCAATTAGGAACAACCATAGGTTTGCCCCAGGGAGGATGGATGGAGGATTCCAGAGCTGGCACCAGTTGGGAATTAGGAGGGTGGGAGATTTATTTATAGACGGGACGTTTCCGAGCTTGGGAGCCTTGGAGGAAAAGTATAAGCTGCCCCGGGGAAATTTCTTTAGGTATATGCAGGTGAGGGCGTTCACAGGACAACAGGTGAGGGAATTTCCATTGCTCCCGACACAGGGGATCCAGGATAGAATGCTTTCGGGGGTGTGGGTCGGGGAGGGCAAGGTGTCAGAGATATACCGAGAGATGAGAGAAGAGGGGGAAGAGTTGATGGGCGAACTGAAAGGAAAATGGGAAGAAGAGCTCGGGGAGGAGATAGAGGAAGGTTTGTGGGCTGATGCCCTAAGCAGGGTAAATTCCTCTTCCTCGTGTACCAGGCTTAGCCTGATTCAATTTAAGGTGCTGCATAGAGCACACATAACGGGAGCAAGGTTGAGCAGGTTCTTTGGGATGGAGGACAAGTGTGGGAGGTGCGGCGGAAGCCCGGAAAACCACACGCATATGTTTTGGCTGTGCCCGGCACTGGAGGAGTATTGGAGGGGAGTGACGGGAGTGATCTCGAACGTGGTGAAGGTCCGGGTCAAACCAGGCTGGGGTTAGCTTTATTTGGAGTTGCGGATGAGCCGGGAGTGCAGGAGGCGAAAGAGGCCGATGTCGTGGCCTTTGCGTCCCTAGTAGCCCGGCGTAGAATTTTACTCATGTGGAAGGAAGCGAAACCCCCCGGACTGGAGGCCTGGATAAACGATATGGCGGGGTTCATAAAACTGGAGCAGATTAAGTTTGCGCTGAGAGGATCGGCTCAAGGGTTCACCAGACGGCGGCAACCGTTCCTCGACTACCTAGCGGAACGTTAGAGGGAAGATAGATGACCAGCAGCAGCAACCCAGGGGGGAGGGGGAGAGGGGAGGGCGGGGGGGGGGGGGGGAAGTTTCATTTTATGTTAGTTGGTTAGTTTACCATGTTAGTTAGTTACTCATTATTAGATTGTAGTTATCATGTTACTTGTACTGTTAACTTTTCTTTTTGTTTGATGTGTAAGGGGAAAAAATTGTGTATGAAAAACTTTAATAAAATATATATATTTTTTAAAAATTAAAAAAAATAAAGTTGTACAACGCCTTCACCTTGTGTGCGAGGATGGTGCTGATACAGCTGAAGGTGGTATAAAGAGCACACTTTACAAGGGAGAAGATGAGCCGGCTCTTTGAGGGGGTAGAAGATTTGTGCGAATGTTGCGGGGGGGTGGGGGGGAAGACCCACAAACCACGTTCATATGTTTTGGTCCCGTCCGAAACCGGAGGATTACTAGAAGGAGGTTTTGAGGGTCATCTCTAAAGTGGTGCACGTGAAACTGGACCCGGGCCCTCGGGAGGCCATATTTGGGGTGTCGGACCAGCCGGGGTTGGAAACGGGTGCGGAGGCAGATGTTGTAGCCTTCGCCTCATTGATCGCCCGAAGGCGGATCCTGTTAGGATGGAGATCAACCTCTCCACCCTGTGCCCTGGTGTGGCGGGGGAACCTTCTGGAATTCTTGACTCTTGAGAAGGTCAAATATGAACTGAGGGGAAGAATGGAGGGGTTCTGCAATTCATGGGCGTTATTCATTATACACTTTCGAGAATTGGATTACATCAAACATTAGGTGGGGGGGGGGGGGGGTAGTGTATATGTAAACGGTGACTATGGGTGATTCCTGATTCCTTTTTGTCATTTGTTTATGTTAACATGCGGGCTAATGTTTGGGGATTTGGTGGGAGGATTGGATCGTTGTTATAGATATGGGGATTGACATTGCATTCGTGACTGATTGTTGTTTATTGTTGGGTGTAAATTTGGGAGCAAATGTGAAAAAGGAGAATAAAAATATTTTAAAAAAAATACAGTTGTACTAAAGATCTTGAAAAGGACTGAGACGTGGAGCTGAAGATGAATTCCTAATTGTGGAGGACATGAAAAATATGTATACAGTACCGTTAACAAAGTGAGCACATTTACAAGATATGAATGGCAGGTATGAACAACCATGTTTCTGAATATCATACAATCAAAAAAAATTGCAGCATGAATGGGCCATTCAGTCCCTTAAGCCTACTCCGTTATTTAAGAAGATCATAGCGGATATGATTATGGCCTCAACTCCACTTTCCTCTTAGCTCCCAATAACCCTCAACTCCTTCCTTGGTCAATAATTTGCCTAAGCCTTAAATATCTAAGCCTTGCAATTATTCAATGCCTCCACCATCATAGCTCTCTGGGGAAGCGAATTCCAAAGTCTAATGACACTTTGAGAGAAAGAAATCCACCTCATAGAATCATATCATAGAATCATAGAATTTACAGTACAGAAGGAGGCTATTCGGCCCACTGAGTTTGCGAAGGCCTTTGGAAAGGGCACCCTACTTAAGCCCACACCTCCACCCTATCCCTGTAACCCCACCTAACCTTTTGGACACCAAGAGGCAATTTAGCATGGCCAATCCACCTAATCTGCACATCTTTGGACTGTGGAAGGAAACCGGAGCACCCGGAGGAAACCCACGGAGGGACAGGGAGAAAGTGCAAACTCCACACAGACAGTCACCCAAGGCCGGAATTGAACCTGAGACCCTGGAGCTGTGATGCAGCAGTGCTAACCACTGTGCCACCGTGCCAAATGCTTGCCATGGCCGGGAATCGAACCCGGGTCAACTGCTTGGGAGGTAGCTATGCTCACCACTATACGACCATCGCAACCTCATCATCTTCATCTTAAATAGGGGACCTCTTGTTTTTTTAAACTGTGTCCCCTAGTTCCAGACTCCCCCATAAGGTGAAATATCCTCCCAGCATCCATCCTCTAAGTTCCCCTCAGAATCAATAAGAGCATCTCTCATTTTTCTGAAATCCAATGTGTAACGTCCTAACCTGCTCAACGTTCCCCATAAGATAACCCCTTCATCCCAGGAATCAGCCAAGTGAAACAGCTGCAGCATCACTTCCCTACTTTTAGACTCCATTCTTCTTGTAATAATCACCATTTTCCTTCCCATAATTTGCTGTACCTGCATGCGTGCTTTTTGCGATTGTTATGGGCCAGGGTTTAGAGAACCCCAAAGTGTATCATGGAGTTCACCTGACCCACAACTTTTACGAGATTGTGGTATGGGGAGCACACAGCCCACTCTCCAGGTGTGGTAGAGCAGAAATGGAAAAGTATTTTTTAAAGCAAAATAATGTTTATTCTATGAACTCAAGTTAACCTTTTTAAAACATACTGTGGACATCTTAACAACCATTAATTCAAATACAACCCCCAAAGAATACAACACTAAGTAATCCTTTAAGCTTTCCTTTTAACATCCATAAGACTTAAAACTCCTTTTACTATAAGCACATCAGGTTAAAGTCACTACTGTTATTAGTTTTAAATCACCAGGATCGATTTACAGTCTTTAGATTACAGAGAGAGACTCTAGTACACCTTCTGGTTGTGACTGCAGCTCTCCAGCTCTGAAAACGAAACTAAAACACACCCTGCAGCAAACAGCCTAAACCAAAAGTAAAAAGCTGAGCCCTGCTCCGCCCACTCTCTGTCATCATTGCAGTAATAAACACCCATTTCTTAAAGGTACTCACATTACAGATACTTATATACACACCCATTTATAAACACCCATTTCTTAAAGGTACTCTCACATGACACGATTCAGTCAGGTACCAGACACCCAGATTGTTTTATACCACAGCGTTCTGCCATTTCTCTCAATTTAAATAATATTCTGTTTTTTCTATTCTTCCTGCCAGAAAGGATAAGCTCACATTTTCTCACATTATACTTTATCTGCCAAATTTTGGCACTCACTAAACCTATCTCTTTGTGTCTTCATCACATCTTGTTTTTCTATCTATCCTTGTGTCATCAACAAATTTAGTTATCATACTTACTTATCGTGTCGATCTATTTCATTCTTGGCTGATGCTAAGTTCTTGGCTAAGGTGTTGGCAGCACGTTTGGAGCCCTGCCTTCCTGGGGTGATTTCGGAGGAGCAGACTAGTTTTGTTCAGGGCCCGCAGTCGTCAGCCAACATTCGGAGATTGTTAAATGTTTCGTTGTCACCCTCCTTAGGGTTCAAACCAGAAGTGATTATTTTGATGGACTCTGAGAAAGCGTCTGATAGGGTTGAGTGGAGGTACCTCTTTGAAATCCTTGGAATGTTTGGCTTTGGGCCAAAATTTATATCATGGATATTGTACAGGCCCCCTCTGCAAGTGTGCATACTAATGCCCTGAGCTCTGGTTATTTTCAACTGAATAGGGTTACAATGCAGGGATGTCCATTGTCCCCGCTTTTGTTTGCCTTAGCAATTGAGCCTCTGCCCATTGCGTTGAGGTCATCTGCCAGATGGAGGGGGTTAGAGCATGGGGGAGGGAGCATAGAGTGTCCTTATATGTGGATGATTGACGATTATATATCACGGACCCAATCTCCAACCGTGGTTTACTAAAGCAGTCGAAACACTTGTCAAGAGGAAGAAGGAGGCTTATGTAAAGATGAGACATGAAGGTTCAGTTAGGGTGCTCGAGAGTTACAAGTTAGCTAGGAAGGACCTAAAGAGAGAGCTAAGAAGAGCCAGGAGGGGACATGAGAAGTCTTTGTCAGGTAGGATCAAGGAAAACCCTAAAGCTTTCTCTAGATATGTCAGGAATAAACGAATGACTAGGGTAAGAGTAGGGCCAGTCAAGGACAGTAGTGGGAAGTTGTGCTTGGAGTCCGAGGAGATAGGAGAGGTGCTAAATGAATATTTTTCGTCAGTATTCACATAGGAAAAAGACAATGTTGTCGAGAAGAATACTGAGATTCAGGCTACAAGACGAGAAGGGCTCGAGATTCATAAGGAGGAGGTGTTAGCAATTCTGGAAAGTGTGAAAATAGATAAGTCCCCTGGGCCGGATGGGATTTATCCTAGGATTCTCTGGGAAACTATGGAAGAGATTGCTGAGCCTTTGGCTTTGATCTTTAAGTCATCTTTGTCTACAGGAATAGTGCCAGAAGACCGGAGGATAGCAAATGTTGTCCCCTTGTTCAAGAAGGTGAGAGACAACCCCGGTAACTATAGACCAGTGAGCCTTACTTCTGTTGCGGGCAAAATCTTGGAAAGGTTTATAAGAGACAGGATGTATATTCATCAGGAAAGGAATAATTTGATTAGAGATAGTCAACACGGTTTTGTGAAGGGTAGGTCGTGCCTCACAAACCTTATTGAGTTCTTTGAGAAGGTGACCAAACAGGTGGATGAGGGTAAAGAAGTTGATGTGGTGTATATGGATTTCAGTAAAGCGTTTGATAAGGTTCCCCACGGTAGGCTACTGCAGAAAATACGGAGGCATGGGATTCAGGGTGATTTAGCAGTTTGGATCAGAAATTGGCTTGCTGGAAGAAGACAAAGGGTGGTGGTTGATGGGAAATGTTCAGACTGGAGTCCAGTTACTAGTAGTGTACCACAAGGATCTGTTTTGGGGCCACTGCTGTTTGTTATTTTTATAAATGACCTGGAGGAGGGCATAGAAGGATGGGTGAGTAAATTTGCAGATGATACTAAAGTCGGTGGAGTTTTGGACAGTGCGGACGGATGTTACAAGTTACAAAGGGACATAGATAAGTTGCAGAGATGGGCTGAGAGGTGGCAAATGAAGTTTAATGCAGAAAAGTGTGAGATGATTCATTTTGGAAGGAATAACAGGAAGAAAGAGTACTGGGCTAATGGTACGATTCTTGGCAATGTGGATGAGCAGAGAGATCTCGGTGTCCATGTACATAGATCCCTGAAAGTTGCCACCCAGGTTGAGAGGGTTAAGAAGGCGTACGGCGTGTTAGCTTTTATTGGTAGAGGGATTGAGTTTCGGAGCCATGAGGTCATGTTGCAGCTGTACAAAACTCTGGTGCGGCTGCATTTGGAGTATTGCGTGCAATTCTGGTCGCCGCATTATAGGAAGGATGTGGAAGCATTGGAAAGGGTGCAGAGGAGATTTACCAGAACGTTACCTGGTATGGAGGGAAGATCTTATGAGGAAAGGCTGAGGGACTTGAGGCTGTTTTCGTTAGAGAGAAGAAGGTTAAGAGGTGACTTAATTGAGGCATACAAGATGATCAGAGGATTGGATAGGGTGGAATCTTCCTTGGATGGTGATGTCTAGCACGAGGGGACATAGCTTTAAATTGAGGGGAGATAGATATAAGACAGATTTCAGAGGTAGGTTCTTTACTCAGAGTAGTAAGGGCGTGGAATGCCCTGCCTGCAACAGTAGTGGACTCGCCAACACTAAGGGCATTCAAATGGTCATTAGATAGACATATGGATGATAAGGGAATAGTGTAGATGGGCTTTAGAGTGGTTTCACAGGTCAGTGCAACATCGAGGGCTGAAGGGCCTGTACTGCGCTGTAAAAAAAAAAAAATATGGAGGAGATAATGTATCTGCTCAGGAGTTTTGACTCCTTCTTGGGGTACAAGCTGAATCTGGGCAGAAGTGAATATTTTCTGGTGAAACCCCCAGAGAGGGGAGCTGACCAGAGGAGATTGCCGTTTTGCCCATCCAGGATTAGCTTCCCTTATCTGGGAATCCAGGTAGTCCATGATTGGGCCTCACTCCATAAACCTGACTTTGCTAGCCTGGTGGATGGGGCGAAGGCCAACTTGAAAATGTGGGACCTTCGTGGGAAGGATAGAGATGACGATGATCAACATTTTCATGAGGTTTCTGTTTTTGTCCCAGTCTTTCTTTCCAAGGTTTTCTTTTGCACGATCAATAAATTGATATCTAGTTTTGTATGGGCTGGTAAGACCCCATGGGTGCATAGGGCATTCTTTCAAATGGGTAGCCAGTTTGGGTGGGGGGGGGGGTGACACTACTTAATCTGTTATGTTATTATTGGGTGGCAAATACTGATAAGGTGTAGGGGTAACTCAGGGATCCAGATTCTATATGGGGGCAGATGGAGGAGGATTCTTGCATAGGGTCGGGTTTGAGGGCCCTGGTTAATGCCCCACTCTCTTTTCCCCTGCTAGATTCTCTTTGAGCTGGTGATGAAAGCCAGTTTGAGGATTTGGAATCTGTTTAGGCAGCATTTTAAACTGGGCTCCATGTTACTGTTGGGTCCGATTTGCAGAGTTTTGTGCTGTCTGGCTTGGATTCATCGTTCAGGGCCTGGAGAGGGAGGGGTTGGAGAGGTTTAGGGACTTGTCTTTTGAAGGTAGGTTTGCCGTTTTTTGGGGTTTTTAGATAAGTTCCAGCTCCCAAGAGTGAACGTCTTCAGGCATTTTCAAGTTTGCGACTTTCTACTTAAGGAGCTTCCTTCAATTCCCTTGCCATTGTCGCCCTCACTGTTGGACCGGGTCCTGTCCTTGGCTGAGTTAGGGGGAGGTAAGATTTTGGATCTTTATAGGCAGATGTGGTCGACAGAGCAGGCTTTGGTGGAAGAAGTAAAGGGGAAATGGGAGGGTGAACTTGGTTTATGAGGGGTGGGGGGGGGGGGGGGGGGGGGGGGGAGGGGGGGGATGCTCTTCACAGGGTCAACTTCACTCCGTCATGTGCTAAGCCTGATCCAGAATCACAGAAAAATAGTGTGAAGAAGAGGCCCTTCAGCCCATCAAATCTGCAACAACACATGAAAGACACCTGACCTAACTACCTAATCCCATTTGCTAGTACTTGGCCCATAGCCTTGAATGTTATGATGTGCCAAGTGCTCATCCAGATACGTTTTAAAGGATGTGAAGCAACCCACCTCTACCACCCTCCCAGGCAGTGCATTCTGGACCGTCACCACCCTCTGGGTAAAAATATTTCCCTCACATCCCCCCCATGCCTCCTGTTCCTCACCTTGAACTTGTGTCCCCTTGTGACTGACCCTTCAACTAAGGGGAACAGCTGCTCTCTATCCACTCTGTCCTTGCCCTTCATAATCTTGTACACCACGATCAGGTCGCCCCTCAGTCTTCTCCTCTCCAGTGAAAACAACCCAAGCCTATCCAACCTCTCTTCATAGCTTAAATGTTCCATCCCAGGCAACATCCTGGTGAATGTCCTCTGCACATTCCAGTGCAATCACATCCTTCATATAATGTGGCCTCACCAACGTTTTATACAGTTCCAACATGACCGCCCTGTTTTTGTAATCTATGTCTCAATTGATAAAGGCAAGTATCCCATCTGCCTTTTTCACCACCCTATTCTACCAATATTCTAAGAATTCTATACACAGCGCAATGAAATACATGCCCTGAATTGCTCTCCCTGCATTGACCTGGTGCACTGGCAAAAAACAAAACAGCCGCTTTGCAAGCAGATTCATAAAGATGGTGTTTCAAAAGACAGAGGTTACCAAGAGTGTAAGAACATATAACAGATTTTGATAGAGTCATAATTGAGTCATAGTTATAGACATAAAGGAACAAAAGGATGCCATTCCGCCGATCAGGTTTGTGCCGACTCCCTGTCGAGTAATCCAGTCAGTCACATTACCTTGCTCTATCGCCATGGCTCTGCAAATTTATTTCCCTCAAGTGCTTATCTAATTTTCTTTTGAAACCATTGATCTACCACCTCCTATAGACAGTGATTTCCAGATCATTGTGTAAGATTTTAATAATTCTACTTTTTAAAAAAAGTTTGTTGTTGGTGGGTAACATCCATGGATTTCATTTAACCACAGTTTGCATTGAATAGTTCAGTTTGAATTTCTGATATTGAGACAATGGGCAGTCAAGGCAGTTGGGGAACAGGGTGGCAGTTATTATGAAAAACGACACTTAATTGTTTTACAACTTTAGGTTGCTGGAGAGTGTAGATTCAGCAGTTCTTTGTTGCAATTAACAGTATTTAAAAATCAATTTTGAAGGAATAGTTAAAAAAGAATTTAAACTTTGGATGACTTTATCTTTAAACAAAACCAATGCATTGATTTAATTGATTACCTATATCTGTAGGGTAGAACATCCATGACCACTACCATCTAGAAGGACAAGAGCAGCAGATACCTGGGAACCCCACCACCTGTTGATTCCCCTCCCAGTCACTCACCACCC
Source organism: Scyliorhinus torazame (assembly GCF_047496885.1). Lineage (NCBI taxonomy): Eukaryota > Metazoa > Chordata > Chondrichthyes > Carcharhiniformes > Scyliorhinidae > Scyliorhinus > Scyliorhinus torazame. The sequence goes on along the minus strand of NC_092725.1, from coordinate 79,297,533 downwards.
TGACTTGGAAATAAATTGCCACTCCTTCACTGTCGCTGGGGGCAACATCCTGGAACTCCCTCCCTAACAGCACAGTGGGTGTACCTACACCTCCAGGACTAGAGCGGTTGAAGAAAGCATCTCACTATCACCTTCTGAAGGGTAACTAGGGATGGGCAATAAATGCTGGCCTAACCAGCAACACCCACATCCAGTGAGTTAATTTAAAAAAAATTAGAGGGAAATGATTCTTTCTGTTTTGATATTATGAGAAGAAATGCTTTTAACATTTGTTCTTAATAGTTTCAGTATTTGCAGGAATGGGTTAGAGTATGTTCATGTGAATGTTTACGGTAGATGCATTATTGACAAGAGGATTGACTTTGTGAATGTTTTGTATCTAAAAAAAATGTATTTGTTCACAATGGAATGTAAACTCTGGAGGCTGGGGAAACAAAGTTTTAACATTTGTCTTTAGTCTATAAGGCTCCAGTTAGGGTGACACGAGATGGCTTGCAGCCTAAGTCAATGGAAGAGGTGTATTTGGATTATTTCCAAACAGGTGATTCCAGATTAATGAGAGGTGGGGAAAAATGCTGGAGAATTTGAATCTTTGTTGAAACAGTGTTACCCTGGCTCCTTGGGTATTACCCTCAGAACAATGTAACTTCAAAGACAGAGAAGAGAAATGCATTGCCTGTGCTGGCAATGATCAAGGAATCCTAGGAACTTGAGGGATAAGAGAGTTCCATGTTGTCTTCGCTGTTTTTTGTCAAATATATGTAAATCCTGTTTAAGAAGTTCAATTTGAGTCATGAATACTAATTACTTGTACCTTGTGAGATTAAGGACACCTGAGGACTCTAATATTATAAATTAAGAATTCAGAACATGGAAATTAATTAGAAGGGTTTTACACCTCAAAAGTCCTCCTGATATCTCTCCCACATCTCTTTCCATACGTCAATGTTCCCTCCTCCTTGCACCATCAGCTAATGGGAGCAATTTTCCTTTGTCTAACTTATCTGAAATGTCATAATCTTGTAAACTTCAATTAGATCTCCCGTCAACCTCCGTTGCTCCAAGAGCAATCCCAATTTCTTAATCCTACTGCCAATTAAGGCCCTAGGTGGCCAACTAACGCCCACCGAAGAACTTTATTCATCAACTGTTGGTATTAATGTATTGCAGACTCCCGGCAGGGGGTATTGCTGAAAGCCCTTCCTGCTGACTCTCCTCACCCACCCAGTGACCTCTACCCTACAACACCACTCCTGCCATCACTCACCTGTGCCTATGTCCCTCCATGACACCACGGTAGGTATATTACTGACAGGAGTCACCATCATACCGGTGAGTAGAGAAGAGTTGCTGATCTTTGACTGGCCAGCAGTCTCAGCAGGTGGGATTTTCACCCCTGGGATTCTTGATCCTGTGGGAAGGTCTCCCGCTGGCCTGTGAAGTGCCTAAGGACCACATGATGCAGTGAGCCATCCTTAAAAGACAGGGCTTCACAGGCTCTCCAACTGATGATGAAGAGCCCTGTTGCCCAAGAACATTTCTGCCCATGGGTATTAGATAGAGGAGCGACAGGATAGAATGCAGTCAGATGACAAGCAAAGGTGGCTTTTGAAACCAGATGTTAAAGGACTACTGTGGTACCTGGTGGTTATTTGACATCATATGAAGTTAGTAAGACTATTTACTGTAGCTACAAAGATAATACTAACTGATTACTTAAGTAATCATATTTCATTCATGACTGTAAGTATTAATTAAACATTGTGATAAACCGCTCCATAAGATACATGAGGGTGAATAACTGGATACATACACACTGTTTCACAGTAACATGGCTATTTTCTTCAATAGGCAGCTAATTCAAATTACAATTACAATTCAATCATAACACTACCAACCAACTGTTAAATTGAATAACAAACAGCTTTCAGTTTCTGTGTCTTTTTCAACAAGATAATCAGTATGGGAGTCTATTAAGATCAAAGACAGAAGCTTTGACAAAAGGTCATCTGGACTCGAAACGTTAGCTCTTTTATCTCATTACAGATGCTGCCATACTTGCTGGATTTTCCAGCATTTTCTCTTTTGGTTTCAGATTCGAGCATCCGCAGTAATTTGCTTTTATCCATTTTTTATAGACAGAAGCTCTTCCACAGCAATTTCGGGAGAAAACACACGAGTGTGGTGCCTTGGTGGATGAAAGCAGTATTACCACTGGTAGGATGAAGTCGATAGGGGAATCCATAAAAGACCAGAATGAGTTTTGTGGGTAATGTGGTTCAGAATGCATATGCAACTTTAGATCCAGTTACAAAGGGGCATGATTGAATGTCCTCGACTCACCTGACTCGGTGATGCGATGAAGCCGTTAAATTTTGCGAGAAGCCTCTCGCGATATTTGCGATGCTCAGAACACCTCACAAGATGTAAGGAGATCTAACAAGACGTTATGATCTGGATCGCACCCTCACTGGGCGTGATCCACTTTTACATATTTAAGTGGGCAATTAGGCTCACTTAAATTGTTGGTACAGATTCTCCCAAGGCCTGGGAACGAACGCCCGTGCCTGAGAGATTGCACCATGACACTGTTTAGCACTGGTCCACACAAATGTGTACCAGGCGTAACAGCACATGGTGGTGGTGGGAGGGCGGGGGGGGGGGTCCTCCCAGGCCATTGGTGTCGGGTTCTGGGCAGTGTGGTACCCTGGCAGTGCCACCTGGGCACACTGGCAGTTCCACCCTGGCACAGCCAGAATGCCAGGGGCACTGCAAGGGTGCCAGGCTGGAAGCGCCAAAATGCCTAGGTTGCCCATGCCAGGGATTGGACCCGGGATGCTCTGCCTTTATGAAGTGGGGAGAGGCCATCGGGTAAGTTGGAGTGTTGGGGAGGGGGGGTGGGGGATACATAGGCTGCGGTGGGGGACGAGAGTTTGTCAATGCAGGAAATGAGGTAAGTGCGGCCTCGGTGGGGAATCCCTCGCTGAGGCCAAAAAACCCACAACACCGAGAAACACCCCGCTAAACCCGCTATTTTTTTCCTGGGAAATCGCGGCCGGGGGTGAAGGCATTTAAGCACACATTTGAGAATCTTAACTTTTGAGGTATTTGGGCATGGATAGGATGGGTATAGAGGGATATGGCACATAGAAGTGCTGAGGGTTTTGGCCAAGGTTGGTATCATGACCAGTACTGGCTTGGAGGGCTGAAGGGCTTGTTTCTGTGCTGTATTGTTCTTTGTTCATTAGAGGATGCAAAACTAATATTGGTCAGAGGAGTGGAGCAATTGCTGAGTGAGATTTGACATTGGATGAAGGCAGCAGAGTTTTTGATAAACTGAAGGTTATGGATTGGAGGCTGGGGCACTGGCCAGAGCAAGACTGAAATAATTGAGTTTGGAACCGATAAAGATGCAGACAATAATTTTAATAATGACTGGGCCTAGATGGAGTGGGAACAGTTGATCTAATGAAGGTGGACGTAGGTGAACCTTTATGATGGAAGTAATACAGGGTCAGAAGTTCAAATTGGAATCAATTGCAGATGATAAGTAAATAATCGGATATTGTGACAGTCCAAATTTTCATAATCAAGATTAGAACAACATTTCAAGCAGTCTTTGTATTTCTTGAGTACAGTTGACATTCTCACAGAATTGTCCATCTCTTGACTTTGCTGTGTTTTCATTGATTAAAACTGCAAATCTTCACATGCAACTGCAATTGGTTCAAAAATATACTTCAATAACTCCTGAAGATAGTTATATTGTAGATATAACATGCAAACATGTGGGGCAAAGGAGATGAGATAGGTAAGCACAAAACTCAACTATTTATTTCACTCCGGAATTTAAAATAACTCCCCAACTGTAGATTTCATTCAGACATTACAAATAAGTCTAGGATCTTTGTGGTTAACTTTTATCTGGTTATTACCACTGATCTACTTCCAGCACTGAGGCAATGTACCGCAGTTAATTAGAATTGGTTTATTTTACTAATTTGACATTGCATAATGATGTAATTTTTGTGAATGATTAAACCATTTGCTCATAGATTTTTTAAAAACCTAAAGGAGTACATGCCGTAAATGTTGTCCCATGTATATGCCTATCTCATGAATCAGAACAAGTGGCACATGTTTCAAGCTGGTGGGTGCCTATGGTCTTATTTGTAATGATTACATGCACTCCAAAGGATCCCAATTCAAATTACATAACTTGAATACTTCCTTCAATTGAATATATTTTACAAATAGCTCAAACTTTGTGGAGGGGGTAAGTAATTTTAACTCTGGGAACCATGAAGGAGTTGTAAAAAGAAAAATAAATACATTGGAGCAACTACTGGAATTCAGGGGCTCTTAATGGTTTATTCAAATGCTCTGAGATGAAATAATATCATGTTGTTTGCAAATTATGAACTGTAAAACATTTGGGACCATTCCATAAAAAGCATGATGAAAGGTAGCAGAGACAATAAATACCAGCAGAATTGTGCTGAGGACTGGGCTACAGTGTTGTAAGGAATTCAGCAGTCATCAGGAAGGACAAGGTAAGAAGGAGCATGGATATGTCTTCTCTCAGATTGCCACCAAATAACAGCGGGGGGTCCCGGGGCCGAGGAGTGGCGTGAACCACTCCGGCGTTGGGCCGCCCCAAAGGTGCAGAATCCTCCGCACCTCCAGGGGCTAGGCCGGCCCCGGAGTGGTTTGCGCCGTGCCGGCCGGTGGGGATGGGGCTTGGCGCCACGCCAACCAGCGCCGAAGGGCCTCCGCCAGCTGGCACGAGTTGGCACATCCGCGGGAGCGTCACCCTGTGCTGGCATCATCCCAGCGCATGCGCAGGGATGATCTCCGCGTCGGCCATCACGGAGTACCACAGCAGCCGACGTGGAGGAACAGAGTGCCCCCACGGCACAGGCCCGTCCGCGGATCGGTGGGCTCCGATTGCGGGCCAGGCCACCGTGGGGGCACCGCCCGGGGCCAGATCCCCCCGCGCCCCCGAGGCCGCCCGTGCCGCCAATTCCCGGGCGGCCACTCGGCCCATCGCAGGCTGGAGAATAGACGGGGTGCCCGCCTACAGCGGCCACCGACCAGCGTGGCCCGATTCCCGCCCCCGCCAAATCTCCAGCGCTGGAGAATTCCGCAGCCGGCGGGGGCAGGATTCATGCCGCCCCCCACCCCCCCCGGAGATTCTCCGACCCGGCGGGGTTCTCTCATGGTGAGTCCCCTGCCCCTGTCCTCTGGGTGGTTACAAACAGCAGTAGGATGAGGTCTCTATGTGGGCATTAATTGCTCAATTGGTGGCAGGTGTGAGTCTTCCCTACATGGAATGAATCGGGGAAGAGGCGGAAACATGACGGGGTCCCTACAGGCTACGCTTCTGCCCAATAAAATTCCACCATGGCACCAAACGCGCCACTGAGGGGGGCATTAAACTCTGCCCATCATTTCCAATGAGTATAAATAACAAGTTCTGTTCATGCCATTCTGAAAATAATTGTTGGCAAATATGACTGGCCTAGATTCTGCAGCAGTAATGATGCTGAAACTATCAGCATTCACCATCATTACTTTTCTGAGGCGGATAGCAACATCTGGAGCCTGCAGTTTAATGCTAAAATTCAGAAGTTGCTATAATTGATTAGATATTTGTCCATTAGTCTAGCTGATGAGGTCCCTCAACTAGGAATCATAGAATTCATGAAATTGCCCTTTTATGCTATTAGTCATCCTTAAAAACCATTGAAAACTTACACCTTGTTAAATGAGGTGCATCTGAGTTTTTAATGTTGCACTAATTTTATAATTACTGCTGAATAGCCACTCTGTCTTTGAAAATTTGTGGAATGTTATATTTATCAATTCTGGTTTAGCACACTGGGCTAAATAGCTGGCTTGTAATGCAGAACAAGGCAGCAGCGCGGGTTCAATTCAGGTACCGGCCTCCCCAAACAGGCGCCGGAATGTGGCGACTAGGGGCTTTTCACAGTAACATCATTGACGCCTACTTGTGACAATAAGCAATTATTATTATAATAAAATCTACATATTGCATACATTCAAATTTATGGGGCACGATTCTCCAAAATGGAGACCAAGTGTTTGCGACCCCCACAGGGGGCCAGCATGGCGTTGGAGCGGTTCACGCCGCTCCAGCCTCCCTTCCCGGCGCCAAATGGGTGCCTCGCCAACCCGGCCCGGCGCGGGGCTCGGAGAATCGCGCCCATGATATTTCAGTTTCTACTTTAATTCCAGGCATATTATCCCAATCATCAATGGTTGTTATCTATAATATTTTAATTGAAGTAAAACATTCAGTGCATTTTACTGCCTCATTTTCTGTCTGCGAGAATACTTCAATATGATTGGGCATTTACCCAATGATAACATCACTGTTGTTGGATGCTTGACGATCCACTTGAATTGCCACCAGATTCAAACTATGTCAGGAAAGGGGAAGTCTATGCCACAGAGATTGATGGATCATTGTGGGTTGCTTTCTTCGAGGGCAACGATTTCTGACTACTAAATCCAGGCCATTGTTTCACTGTTTGCCCTTCAATAATTATGATCGCCATTTTTGCTTATTTTCCATTGCATTCACTGGCTTGGCCAACAAAGTTCATTTTCTCATTTCCTGTGTGAAGGATGGATTGTCCAGGATCAATTACATGGCACTGCAACTGATCTTCTGCCCATCTGCTATTCCGACGAGGACAGAATGTGGGTTGATAGCTTCAATCCTTCACATGCAAGTCACTGATCTCAGTTTTAATTTAAAAAAATGTTTTTGTGGCAGTGTATAAACTGATTCATCATGAATCCAGTAGATGGTGGCAATTTGGTCTCGGCTGAAGAACAGAGTTCAGAATAATCAATTCCAATCTTGCCAAATCTGTAAAATCCAATTTGGCAAATTCCTGATACATCAATGTCAATATGTGCTATACACATAAATTGTGTGAAAGCCATTATAATTCTGTTGTTGAACAGTAGAAGTACACAGATTGATAAATGCATTGTCAAGTTTTTTTTGAGATTTCTTTACAGAGTTTTTATTCCCAGTGTTTGCAAAGTTGCCAACAAGCTCATATTTATTACGATGCACCAATTTACTTGCATAGGAACATAGGAATTATGAGCAGAAGTGGGTAATTTAGCCCTTCAAGCTTGCTACACCATTCAATCAGATCATGGCTGATCTCTTCCTGGTCTCAAATCCACCCTCTGCCTGTTCCCCATATCCGCTTAACCGTTTTTTTGAATTAGAAATATACCTATCTCCCTCTTGAAACCATTTCATGATTCTGACTCCATTGCACTATGGGACAGCGAGTTCCACAATTCACCACCCTCTACGAAAAGTAGTTCCTCCTCATCTCAGTTTTAAATCTACTGTCTCTCAACCTATATCTGTGACCTCTCGTTCTAGATTGCCCCACAAGGGGGGACAAATGTTTACTTTATCAATCCCTCGTCGTGTTTTATATACCTCAATCAAACCCCTCTCATTCCTCTAAACTCCAGCGAGTATGAGCCCAAACTGTTAAATCTCTCCTCAGTCGTCAATCCTTTTTCCCAGAATGAATCTGGTGAACCTCCTCTGAACTGCCTTCAATGCCACCACATCCTTCCTCAATTTTGTTTTTCAATTTAGAGTACCAATTCAATTTTTCCAATTAAAGGGCGATTTAGCGTGGCCAATCCACCTAGCCTACACATCTTTGGGTTGTGGGTGCGAAACCCACGCAAACACGGGCAGAATGTGCAAACTCCACACGGACAGTGACCCAGAGCCCGGATCAAACCTGGCAGCAGGGCTAACCCACTGTGCCACCGTGCTGCCCTATCCTTCCTCAAATAAGGAGACCAAAACTGGACACAATACTCCAGATGTGGTCTCACTAGCACCCTATACAATCGCAACAATGCCTCTCTAATTTTATCCTCCAGTCCTTTTGCAATAAATGTCAACATTCCATTTGCCTTTGTTATTACATGTCGTACCTGTAAACAGTCTTTTTGGGATTCATGAACAAAGACACCCAGATCCTTCTGCCCAGATGCATTTTGAATCTGTTTTCCATTTCGATGATAATTTACATTTCTATTTTTCGAGAAAATGGATTATCTCACATTTATCCACATCAAACTCCATCTGTCAAATTTTGACCCAAAAACTCAAGCAAGTTTATCAAACACGACTTAACCTTCATAAAACCATGCTGACAATGGTGGATTGAGCTTTGACTTTCCAAATGTTCAGTCATCTCCTCGTTAATGATTTATTCCATCAACCTCTCCACCACAGAGGTCAAGCTAACTGGTTAATAGTTTCCTACTTTTTGCCTCTCTCCTTTTCTGAATAGAGGCGTCACATTAGCGCGTTTCCAATCCAATCCACCGGGACCTTTCCAGAATCAAGGATGTTTCAAAATATCATAACCAATGCACCCACTATCTCTTCTGCCGCCACCTTTATTTCCGTAGAGTGCAGGCCAAGAGGTCCCGGAGACTTATCTGCGTTTAATCCCATTAGTTTATTTAATACCTTCTCCCTAGTGATGGTTATTGCACCAAGTTCCTCTACATTAACTGCTGCTTTTGGAAAAGTTTTGTTACCCTCTGCCGTGAAGACAGAGACAAAATATTGGTTCAGTGCCTCCGCCATCTCGGTGTTCTCCATTATTACCTCACCAGTATCGTCCTCTTAAGGGCCAACATTTACTTTAGCTATTCTCTTCCTCTTTATATACTTATGGAAGCTTTTGCTATCAGTATTTATGTTTTCTACTCATTCACTTTCGTAGTTCATCTCAGCTCTTTTGATTCTATTTTTAGTAGCCTTTTGCTGAACTTTAAAGTTCTACCAATCCTCCAGTTTACCAATGGCTTTTGCAGTATGGTATGCCCTGGTTTTTGCCTTTATCTTCTCTGTGACTTCTTATTTTAGCCATGGGATGATTTTCTCACTTTTACAAGTGTCAGGAATATACTTTGAGGTATTTAATATCTCTCTGAACATTCGCCATTGTTCCTCAACTGCTCTACCCTCAAACATTTGTGCCCAGTGTTATGGGTCAGGGTTTAGAGAACCCCAAAGTGTATCATGGAGTTCACCTGACCCACAACTTTGAATAGATTGTGGTATGGGAAGCACACGACCCACTCTACAGGTGTGGTACAGCAGAAATGGAAAAGTATTTTAAAAAACAAAACAATGTTTATTTTATGAACTCAAGTTAACCTTTTTAAAACAAACAGTGAATATCTTAGCGACCATTAATTCAAAGATAACCCCCAAAGAATACAACACTAAGTAATCCTTTAAGCGGTCCTTTTAATCTAAAAGACTTAACAACCTTTAAACAGAAGAACATCAGGGTTTACATTCAATACTGAAAACATTTACATTTCTGAATTCACCAAATGATCAAGAGGTAATCCTTCATGGCAAAGAGATCAACAGTACAACTGCTTTGGCTGACTTCAGCTGCAACACACTGCAAAACGAAACCAAACAGACAGACATACCCAAGCTTTTCTCAAAGTGAAACTAAAAAGCAGAACCAGAGCTCAGCTCCACCCACACTCTGACATTACTGCAGTAACATGAGCAGCCAAACATTTCTTAAAGCGACATTCTCATGACACCAGTCTACTTCAGCCAACTCTTTCCTCAGGCCTGTATAATTATCTCTGCCCAATGCTAAAACTCTGACTTCTCTCGCTCAATTTGAATTTGAAATTCTAGCATGCTGTGATCACTCCTTCCAAGAGGATCCTTAACGACAAGACTATTTATCAACCCTTCTTTGATACCATAATACTAAATTGGAATAGCCTGCTCCCTTGTTGGCTCCATACCATATTGCTCTAAGAAACAATCCCTGATACACTCTATGACATCTATCCTTGGCAATTTGATTAATCCAGTCAATATGCATGTTAAAATAACCCATGATTACCATTATGCCCTTTTCACAGGCCCTCATTATTTTTTGGAATGCCCCACTTTGGAAGTGCCTGTAAATTACTCCTACCAAGGAATTTTATTCCTGTTTTTTATTTCCACCCAAATCGATTCAATATTTTGGCCCTTAGTGCCAATATCTTCTAATCAACAATGTTACAATATCTTCATCCATAAGAGCATATCAACCCATTACACCTGTGCTGTTGGCTCATGAGGGCAACAAAACAGTTGCATGCTGATGTTGGTACAGACTATATTGTCGGTCAACATTGAATAATGTTCATCCTCCATGAAATAAACTATCCAATATAAACAAATTGCTCCTCACACAAGTAATCTTCAACAGATTACCATCTAATGATTAGTTGCACTGCCAACTACACTTAGACAGCACTTACTTAAAACAAATGTCACCTTGATATACCTATTTATAGGGACCAATTGGTTTAAGTTTTTAAAACAATTCTGGATCTGTTTATAGAGTTAATATCATCCATTGAAGGGCAGCATGGTGGCAGTGGGTTAGCCCTGCAACCTCACGGCGCCGAGGTCCCAGGTTCGATCCCGGCTCTGGGTCACTGTCCGTGTGGGGTTTGTACATTCTCCCCGTGTTTGCGTGGCTTCCTCCCCCACAACCCAAAGATGTGCAGGCTAGGTGAATTGGCCACACTAAATTGCCCCTTAATTGGAAAAAATTAATTGGGTACACTAAATTTATTTTTAAAAAGTCATCCATTGAAATAAAAACAGGACAGATGATCCAAACTATTTCATCCTCTAATTACATGGCAGTCATCTGTGTACTCTTATGGCACAGGTACAGATGTTTCTCTTTCGCATTTGAGCACAATGATCGTTTGCGTAAATTTAGCACAACGATAATCACGCACCATCATCAGAAATATTCCAATTTCCAGGAACATCCGGTGGCGGCCATGAAGTGGGAGGTCGCTTATTTGGTAGCTCCCGTTCATGGTGGACCTTTGGGACCTTTTTCCCCGACTTATGGGGGATTTGATCGGGAAAATAGGAGATTGGTGAGGCAGAGGAGAGGAATCCCCCACCAGTTTATGGATTTGTGAACCAGAAGTAGTCTGCAAAGCAGAGATTGTTGGGCAAAGAAGGGAGTGGAGTCTGCAGCACAGGAAAACATGGCGGAGGTTCAGGGATTGGGATTGCCGGCCTAGTGGTCAACAGAACAGCTGGTGGAATTCCTTCAGGAGAGCTTCGCCAAGCAAAGACAGGAGTACCTGGACCCTATTAGGACAGGATTGACCGGGTGGAGCAAAGATTCTAAGCCGAGGGACAGGTGATCTAGAAGGTGGAAGAGGCAGTGGCTGTGCATGATGACCAGCTAACCACGATGGCAGCGGAGATGGAGCTGATGATGGACCACCAGAAAAGGCTGCTGGAGGAGGTGGAAGATCTGGAGAACAGGTCACGCAGGCAGAAATTGAGGATCATTGGCGTCCCGGAGGGCAGCGAAGGATCGGACGCAGCGGCATATATATGGCGCGTATGTTCGAGAAGCTGCTGGGGGAACGTGTGTTCACCCGACCCTTGGACACAGAGCGCTTGCGAGGAAGCCACGGATGAATGAGCCGCCGAGGGCAATGGTGGTACGATTGCAGCGATTCCTGGACAAGGAACAGATCTTGAGATGGGCCAGGCAGACGAGGAGCTGTATGTGAGAAAATAACGAGCACATTTCCCAGAACTTGGGTGTGGAACTGGGCAAACGAAGGGAGAGCTTCAAAAAAGTTACAATGGCCCTCTGTAAGAAAGGGGAGAAGTTTGGTATGTTGTCCCCAGCTCGTTTGTGGGTCACTTACAAGGATCTGGAACTTTATTTTGGATCGGCGGATGAGGCAATGAACTTTGTGAAGGACAGGAGACTGGCAGGTGATGGAGAACATTGAACTTGGGGGCGAGTAATTCTATGTCTATGCTGCTAAATTTCTTTTCTTTTTGGGCTGTGTATGTAGTGCCTTTGTACCAATTTGTCTCACCTGATGAAGAAGCTACACTCTGAAAGCTAGTGATTCCAAACAAACCTATTGGACATCAACCTGGTGTTGTAAGACTTCTTACTATTTTTGGGTACAAAGGGAGTAAAGGATTATGGGACTGAGTGGGAAAGCAGAGTAGATGCAGAAGTTCAGCCATGATCCTACTAAATTAAGGGAAAGTCTCCAGAGGCTGTATGGCCTAATCCTATGCCAATTCCTTATGGAAACAAAATTGAAATCTGAACAATGATATTTCAGCGATGATGGTCAGCATAATCTGTATATATAAGGGAATAACAGGCTGTGCATAATCAACCGGGAAAAGAAGTTCCTTTATGTATTACAAGAGAATAATATGGTCCCTGTATATTATGGGTGATATGAAGTGAAGACTTAAAGAAAAAAGAGGAGTTGGCATACAATGGAAGGGAATCAAAATAATGTGTGCGCCATAGGGAAAAAGGTCTTGTGTATATTACTGAGTATTACAAGAATACATGCAATCTCAATGACGGATGGATAAGATGGGCCTGTATTCTTGCTAACACTATTTAAGTTACGTAAGTACAGCGGGCTCAGCTAATATTAAAGTAATGTATCAGACTCTATGAAGACTTCATGCAGGCAGTGGGGAATAGCAGATTGTATGTTACAGGAGAATAGCAAACATCAAAATAAAAGCAAAATACTTCTGATGGTGGAAATCTGTCACAAAGTCATCTGAAAAAAAAGAGTCAAAAAGATTCAAAATTTCTTTCTCTACAGGTGCTGCCAAACCTGCATAATCTATCCAGCATTTTCTGTTTACATTAGAATAGCAAACTCTGGGCGCAATGTTCCGGCCACGCTGCGCCGGAAAAGCAGCTCACAGCAGCGCAGTGTGGCCGGTAAAAGCCTGGAGATCCCGCTGCCGGGATCTACCCGGCTCACAACGCCTTACGAGATTCAACACAATCTTGTGAGATGTTGCAAGGGGAACCCCGCCCACAATGGACGCGATCAGTTTTTGGGAAATCTTACATATTAGAGTGAGGCAGTAAGCCTTACTCTAATGTGCACATTCCCAAGGTACCTGAAGCTTTGGGATTCAATCCCATTGCCTCGGAGACTTTGGGAAAGCACTGTTTGGGGCTGGTCCCCACAAACGGGGACCAGATGGAACGGCACTCGCAGGGATCTCCAAGGGGATCGGCGGTTCCCACCTGCATGCCCTTTGGGCAGGGTAATGCCCTGGCACTATTGGTACCACCTGGGCATCCTGGCACTGCCAGCACCACCTGGTTGCCCAGGTGGCACTGTCAGCTGGCAGGAGCACTGCTACAGTGTCAAACTGGCATTTCTGCACACGTTAAAAATGTTAAAGGTTGCAGGTGCATTCTGACTGCAGCAAGTGTTGAAATTTCCTGGGCAGGATAGTCAGGCATCTTGCAGGTTAGACTAACGGTTCAGCAACAGAAAAAGACTGTGGTCCAAGGTTCTTAGGTGCGACACTGGAAGCCTTAGTGCAGGAGGAGGCCATATCACGTCAACTGGCCATCCAGATTCTAGTTGATGCAAACAGTGTAACTATATCACCCACAACTTGGAGCAAGTGGGGCTGGTTTAGCTCACTGGGCTAAATTGCTGGCTTTTAAAGCAGACCAAGGCAGGCCAGCAGCACGGTTCAATTCCCGTACCAGCCTCCTCGAACAGGCGCCGGAATTTGGCGACTAGGGGCTTTTCACAGTAACTTCATTGAAGCCTACTCATGACAATAAGCGATTTTCATTTCATTTTTCAAGTGGTCTGAATTGAATCATTGAGTGCAGAGAACCACCACATGCAACATCACTCCCCAAATACATCACCAACTTTAAGGAGCAATAGAAAATTCTAGAAATAGAGACAGTACAAATCATTCAACAACTAATCCGAAAGTAGTTGATGATCCTGTTAAATAGTGCTGGGATAGGGGGAAGTGTACATCAAGCATTAGCTGGAGCCTTGAGGTTGAACTCCCTGTCCCTCCTCCCTCCACATCCATTTTTCAGCATCAAATCAGCATTACACCCTGTTTGACGTCAGTTCATCCACTATCCATACTTCCAGGTAATGCTCCTTGTGTGTGCACTAACACTCTCACCAAAATATGTACCTGCACCGGAAGTGTGGGTGGGTAGTATGGATGCCATTTTGCATCTAAAACTTGCTGAATTTTGCAAGCAATATTTTTATTTTGTATTTTAGGGACATCATGGACAGTGTATTAACAGTACAAAAAGTCAGGATGCTTTTTGTAATAACCTTCATGTGACATGCATGAGGTTCATCCAGCTGGGAATGATTGTTTCCTTGTCCTGATTGGACCGGGAATTAACCAGCATTTGTATAATAGGTGGCCTCTGCAGTAGCCGGGAGAAAGGAGTAAGGACCCAATAATGTGGAACCGGGCCCTATATATGTGCTGTAGCCACCTGGGTTGGCCAACTCCCGACGTAAAATGGAGAACAGCAAAGGCTGCAGGGAAATTCAGCCAGCACAGGCAGAAACTAGCAGGTGCAAGTTTACTGTGTATTAAACTCTGCAAAAGCCCAGACAGCATCGATACAAGCAGCCATCTGCATAATAATGTGAAATGAAATGAAAATCGCTTATTGTCACAAGTAGGCTTCAATGAAGTTACTGTGAAAAGCCCCTAGTCGCCACATTCCGGCGCCTGTTTGGGGAGGCTGTTACGGGAAGCCATCTACATACTATTGAGCGATCCCCAGGTACAATCAAAACATTTGGGATAAACAAAGCCAAGCCAAACTTCCCGGCGCCAGCAGGAGCCAACACAAAAGAGGTTAACGGACACCTCACGACCGCCCATCGATCAGGGAACCGCTCCAGTATTGGAGAAATCGAACCAAGCAATTGGAACGAAGTCCAATCACTTGGAACCAGGTACAGGGACCGCCCCGAAAGGCGGGAAGACCCTGGGGACTATAAAGTTAAGCCCCCACGTTCAAATCGTTCTTCTTGACTGGGTCACTCAGCAACGCGAACCAACCCTTGACAGTGACCGGTTCAGCTGCCGCCGAAATCCAGTAAGTCTTAAGTCAACGCTCGCTACGAGATAGGCGCTCCTAGCTACCAGTCCGTACCAACTTCGAATCCCGCGGACTCAGAACCCGAACGAAAGGCCACTTGTTCCCCTGACCTGGTGGGCCAGTCCGAAGCTAAGTATAGGCCTGTTTGTTGTAGAAATAGCTTAGAAGTAGAATTTATGCATGAGTAGCGATTTACTGTGTATAATAAATGTGTATTGATTTGAATCTTATTAATTGGTGTGTTGAGTTATTGATCATTACTTGAACTTGAACCTCGTGGCGGTATCATAAAGATACATGGCGACTCGAGAGCAAAAGTTATAAAACAGAGCCAATTGAACCAACCAAAAGTTAGCAACAGTGCCACTGTAAAACTGAATAAACATCTCCCTGTGAACTCGGTGGACTTCCCTTGTCATTCCTGTACTTGTCTAAAATATGAGGGAATCGGTAAGTCGCAATTTGCTATAACACATTGTGATAGAAAACTGAATGCAACTAGAATAATGAGTTTCCACCTTTTATAAACTCCCTGATGAGTTTACAATAAAGCAATTATTTGTTGACGATAATTGAATTCTTGTCCTCTCTGACCTCTCCGTGAATAAATTGTCAGCAAGATGACCGCCGTTCCAAAAGCTGTACACAATGGTTTGGCAATGAAGTGGGCAAAAGATAACCTCAAGGTGCATTTTGATCCTTGAGTGGACAAGGGAAATAAATGCTCCTTATCACTACAAGGAAAGCTTTCAGATAGGGAAGGTTATGCAAATACTGGAGGGTGCATGATAAAGTTCAGGAATTAGATGGCGTGTCAACCATAAATAAACTAGAAGCCATGTTAAATGAGTGATCACCACTCTCTGCCAGACAGGCACAGATGGTTAAATCTTCTTTTGAGTTCCCTATATTCTTTTCAAATGAGGTTTAATACATAAACTGTCAAACAATGCTAGTAATCCTGAAGGCATGAACAAACATTATCTTCCTCTGATTTGTACTATTTATCACTTTATTGCACTTAGTTGCAAATCTTCCAACCGGAGGAAAATTTGATGATGATTCAGCTACGTATTGAAGGCACAATGTACAGACAAGCTGGCTGTGCGTGAAAGGTCTGCATTAAACTTCAAGAAGTTTTGAATTGTTATAATGCTCATTTTATACTAAATAGCTAAAACTAAATAAGAAAGTGCTGATTAAAAATGCAGGTAATTGTTCTTTGTGTTGCCATCCTTGAAATGAAAGCAAGTTTGAAGGTCCAAATCCTTGGCAAATCGTGTGTTGCTGTTATTATAATACAAGCTAATTACAAGCCTCATGTACAGTACCGTCTGCAATTCTGGCAGCCTTGTAATGAAAACCATCGCTTGAGACTTTATTGTAAAGTATGTAAAGTTCATTTGCAGTGCTGTAAAACTTGGTTCTGATAATAACTTTATCCCCCTAAAGTGTCTGGCATGGCTGCAACATTACACAGATGTGACAAATCTGCAATCCATCACTTACAAATAGCACTGCTATGCAGGGAAACCCCTTATGCCAAGCCAGCCTCATTTTGAACTGCATTAAAAATTAAATTGAATAATGCTTGAGGTTCAGTTCCACAACAAAATATGCTCAATTGTGTACAAGGAGTTAGAGAAGACAAAAATAAAACAAACTTGTTCTTATGTGCCTCCTCCTCACATTTTAGGACGGCAAGGGGAGTGGGGCACAGGAATAAAGAATGACAGGAAAAAGCAGAAAAGGTAGAAAAGCCATGTCTATTTGCTTATTGCAGACAAATGGAAATTGTCTTCAAAATGGTTTTGGAGTTTAAGAAGCTGGCTGCTTACCTTTTTTGAATTACCCCTCTATGTTGTGCCCCTCACAATACAATTTATTTCTCCAGCAGAAAAACCAAGCAAGCAAATTTGCTTCCAGCCCAACTCACTCAGTAAACCAGATAGTAGGATTTCTGTGAAAACTGGCGAGGTGGCCCACCCATCAATTGGTTATTGTGGGCTAGAACCTAACCTCATTGAAAGCTTTCCCTTAATGAATCAGGTCAAAATCATTAGCTCACTTGCCAATGCTCCAATGGTACACCAAAGGCCACACAACTATTTCCCTGTCTGGAATAAAACAATTTACAGGAGGCTTGATTCTCCGACCCGCTGCGCCAGAATTCTGGTTCAGTATCCGGCGGGATTCTCTGTTTCGCCGGCTGGTCAATGGGGTTTCCCATTATGGGGCAGCCCCACGCTGTCGGGAAACCCCCGGGTTGCCAGCAAAACGGAGCATCTCGACGGCGGAGAATCCAGCCCATGGTTCCTAACTCTTGGTTCAATACATGTTAATGTGGAATGGCAGTGAAGAAGTTAAAATAAACCTTGCCAGTTATCACAATACTAAAGCAACATCTTTGGATTAGTGTTCCCCTCATATTAGGTATGAACGTCCTGAAAGGGCTGTGAGCAATCTTCTGTTACTTCGCCATGGCAGCCATTCATCATGTGTGATCAAGTTCATGGCAGGGAACACAAGAATCAACCCTGATGCAGATACCGTTCCTCCTCAACATCCACATCTTTGCAGCAGTGGTCAATCAGGAGAGGAATCCTTGATGATAGGGGGTGGCATGGTAGCACAGTGGTTAGCACTGTTGCTTCAGAGCGCCAGGGACCTAAGTTCGATTCCCGGCTTGGGTCACTGCCTATGCGGAGTCTGCATGTTCTCCGTGTCTGTGGGTGCTCCGGTTTCCTCCCAGAAGTCCCGAAAGGCGTGCTTGTCAAGTGAATTGGACATTCTGAATTCTCCCTCAGTGTAGCTGAACAGGCACTGGAGTGTGGTGGCTAGGGGTATCTTCATTGCCGTGTTCATGTAAACTTACTTGTGACACTAATAAAGATGATATTATTATTTGTTTCCATCCTTTATCCCACGATTGCCCGCATTTGGCCCAAAATCCTCTATACCCAGCCTTCCCATATAACTGTCTAAATGCTTTTTAAAAGACAAAATTGTACCCACCTCAACTACTGCATGTGGCAGGTCCTTCCAGACACTCACCACCCTCTTGTGTGAAAAAATTGCTCCTCTGGATCCTTTAGTATCTCTCCCCTCTTACCTAAAACCTATGCCCTCTAGTTTTAGACTCCCCAACCTTTGGGAAAAGATGTTGACGAAACACCTGATCTATGCTCCTCATTATTTTATAGACCTCTATAAGTTCACCCCTAAGCCAACTATGCTCCAGGGACAAAAGTCTCAATCTATCCAACCTCTCCTTATAACTCAATCCAAAGAGAACAAGGCCAAAGACACAACGCATCCAGCCATGGCGCAAGCCCCATGTGAATGACCTTTCTCCTATCAGTGTTCCCCTGTCCTGCACTGATACTATCTCCTTTTCATTGTGGGTCAAACAGCAGAGCAGCCCAGGCCATCCTCGTGGTTCCTGAATGCCATGGACCCGAGCAGCTCAGAGGCAGACATCTCGGAGACAAGCATTGAAGAGGCGTCACACATGTCACTTGCACTGTCCACCAGCGCAGATATTCTCACTTTGGTGGAATTACATAGTAGGTAGGCTTCTGGGTCACTCACTGGTGTGCACCTCATACTTGATGATCCACAGCAGGTGGAGGCAGGGACGTTGCATGGATCCGGCACTCGGAATAATGCCGGAGTCCAAGACTTTGCTGAACCTCAGTCCGATGCTGTAGCCCTGGGTACGGAAATCCTAGAGTTGCTGGAGCTGCAAAGGCAGGGTCACAAGCATCAGGAAGGGATGACAGAATAATCGCTCCTTAGGCAGCAAGTCTGACTGGAGGAGTTCCATTCCCTTCTGACCGAGAAGATGGTGCCGTGCAAGGAGGCCAACACTGCGAGAGTGGCGTCGCAGTGGAGAGCTTGGCCCAGGATGTGCACTCCATGGTGTGGTAAGTCCATTCCATGGTTCAGCTCATGACCTCCATGGTTGAGGGCATGAGCTCCATGGTGCAGAGCTTCATGATGGGAATCCAGCTGCTGCTCTGTCCCATGGAGGTGCCCAGGGTGATCGACAGGAGCACACACCTGGGCCTTTCATCCAGGAGACCAAGGGATATCCAGCTCATTTAACACCCACCTTCCAGAGAACAACAGACCTTCAGCCCCACACACCAAGGAGGGCAGCACGGCAACACCTGTGCTGCATGACAGCAGGCCTGGACCCTCAAGGTCATCTCAGGCAACAGGGCATAGAAGTCAGCAGGCTGCCTCAACCTCAGCTATGGATCCTGGTAATACACCTAGATGTAGCGATTGGGAGGAAAATTAAGAAACGATAGACATGGGTGAGCCTCGTCACTGTTAGGTAAAAGTCACCATTATAATAGCGAGCTAGCATTGAGAATCACTTTGCTCACAAATCAAGAGCCTCCACGCTGTCATGGCACCATGCTCCGCAAATTCCGTGCAAAATTGGTGCTTCATCTCTGTGAAGTGTGAGAATGGCAGCGCTATGTCTCTCCCACCTCCCACGCTGACAGCGCAGTAATGCCACGTCGCTCCTGGCAGACCCCCCCAGCTTAGCACCCATGCTTCCCCCATACCCACTCTTCCAACGCTCAGCCCTCTTATGTGTGCCAGCCAGCATTCTCTAGTTATGAGGATGCCATCGGCTGAAAGCATACGAGAGTCTGTCCACCTCGTCAAGAGGTGGTGAAGTACAATAGGCTCCTGACCTCGGAGGAGGCAGTAGCAGCTGAGAGGTGTCATTCAGTTTCTCTGGGCCTCAAGATCACCCTGTTCAGTGGCAGGATGCATTAAGCTTTCTGTCAAGCAGGGGGAGTCAGACATTTCATGGAGGTTATGATGTAAATAGCGCATCATCACAAGTCATCATCATTCTCCTGCAGCGTCCTGCCCATGAATTGAAAGACCATGTTGATAACCTCTCACAGGCAACACAGCAGTGAGAAGATGTGAGACCCCATGTTGGGCGAGGTCTTCACATCTTAGTGCTGGTCATCAACAAACCAAGAGTCAATGAGGGCATTCCTAGTCCTGCCCCCCATACAGACCCTGGCCATCGCCAAGATCCTTCCCCCTCCACTATGGCGGGTTGCCCATCACTGCCCTCCTCGGCATCCTCCTCATCCGAGGAGAAATGGCAGTCCTCCATCTCACCCTGATCCAGCTCCTCTCCGCTGCAATGACAGGTTGTGCAGAGCATAGTAGATCACAATGATGCGGGACACTCTCTGGGAGATTTATTGGAGGGCTCCCCCTGACCAGTTCAGGCACCGGAACCGCATCTTGAGCTGTCCAATCACCTGCTCAACCAGCCTACGTTTTGACGTATGAGTCTCAGTGGGTGTTTGTGTCGTGTGTCTCCCCCCGTCCCCCCCGCCCACACCAAAAATAACCAACCGAGACATAACCCGAAACAAAACCAGAATCCCCCCGCGCGTGTCCCCCCCCCCCCCCTATCCTCCCTAACGTCGGTGACTAGGTCCATAAAATAGGAAATGAAAGGCTGACATCTCAAATAGAACCCTTCTGCTGATCCCTTCATGATATCTATTTTCTAAGGGCAAGGACTCCATAAGGTCACTTAACCAAGATGAAGCACTGGAACCGGAAACCTCCACCCAAACAAGCCTTTGTGCTATTAGCGATGCGAGGGCAAGGGCATCCGCCTGCACCCTCGTCTGCAGCTCTTGAGAGTCCGAGACCCTAAAGATATCCACCAATGGGCAAGGCTCCAACCTAATCCCAAGAATCACTGACATGGTGCTGAAGGAGGAGTCCCAAAAGTTCAGTTCAGGACAAGACCAGAACATATGTGTATGATTTGCTGGACTCCGTGAACAACGCTCGCACCTATCCTCTACTTCTGGAAAAAAAACACTCATCCATGCCCTGGTCAGATGTGCCCTCGGCGCCACCTTGAACTGAATCAAGCTGAGCCTAGCACGTGAGGAGGTTGAATTGACTCTGTGTAGAGCCTCACTCCACACCACTTTCATCAAAAACTTGACCCAGCTCCCTCTCCCTCTTCCTTTAAACCTCATCTAATGGAGCTTGCTCCGACGTCACAGGCTGACTATAAATGTCTGATATCTTCCCCTCCCGTAGCTCAACCACCTGAAGAACCTTATCTCTCAAAAAGGGCAAGAGTGCCAAGGGGAACGAAAACGTTACACACCTGATAATACCTAAACAGATTAGTTCTCGGAAGCTGGAATTTACTCAACCACTCAAAACCAGCGAAGTTCTCTTCTATAAACATGTCCCCGAATCGTTCCAACTCCTCCTTACCCCGTGCCCCAAATGGCAAATCCAAAACCACTGGAACAAAGCAACTGTTTCCATAGATTGGGCCTAACAATGACATGGTACCCAGCTTGAAATGTTGCCTTATCTGTCTCCATATACTCAAGAGTGGCCACCATCACTTGAAGTCCACTTTGCAGGGGAAAACGAAAGTGGACGCTTAACCAAGGCTCTCAAACTAGTACCTCTACAGGCACTCATCTCCATCCGCCCCATTAAACCACCCCTTACTTTTTCAATGTTCGACACCCAATAATAAAATAATAAGATTGGGCAACGCTAGGCCTCACTCCCCCCCTCACCCCCCAAATTTGCCTCTCCCTCTGCAAAAACACCCCTTGGGTTCTGACTCGCCCAAATAAAAAAAGATAGAATTTATACCTTACACAAATAAAGATGTGGGAAGGAAAATTGGGAGACGCTGAAACAAAATTAGAAACTTTGGGAGGATATTCATCTTTACCGATTGATACCTGCCTGCCAGGGAGATAGAGGAAGATTTTCCCATTTCTTCAAGCCAGGCTTGACGCCATTTACCAGACCCATAAAATTTAGTTTACGGCACAAGACCAATCATGGGCCACCCAGATTCCCAGATAACGAAAACTGGACCTGGCCAGGTGAAAAGGCAACCTTTCCCAAATCGGCTCCCCTCCTTGGGGGAATTCACCGGAAATTATTCGCTTTTGCCCAAGTTCAATTTTATCCCAGCCAAAATTCCTAACCAGCTACATTATCTCCTCTACACGGGAGGATCAATTACATACAACAGCAAATCATCCATGTACAAAGACACACCATGTTCCTTCCCTCCCTTTTCTATTCCCTTCCACCTTGCCGATGACCTCAATGCTATGGCCAGCGGCTCAATTGCCAAAGCAAACAATAGCAGGGACAATGGACAACTCTGCCTTGTGCCTCTCTTCAGCAGGAAATATTTCGAGCTCAAGGACATTCGTGGGGGGGGGGGGGGGGGGGGGGGGGGGGGAGTATATAAAAGCTGGCTCCAAGATATCAATCAAAATCAAAAGCAAACCTTCCAAGGATTTCAAACAGATACCCCACTCCACCCTATTAAATGCCTTTTCAGCATCCATTGAAATAATTACCTCTAGCTCAGGGACTGGAGAGGGGACAGAATAACATGAAACAATTGCCGAGTGTTGGCCAACATCTGCCTGCCCATAGCAAACACAGTCTGTTCCTCTGATATAATCCCTGGAAGGCAGGACTCCAAGCACATTGCTAAAACCTTCACCAACAACTTTGCATCTGCATTCAGTAACAAAATAGTGCAATACGACCCACACACTGTTAGATCCTTATCCTTTAAAATCAAGAAAATCGATGCCTGCGTCAATATGGTCAGCAACAACCCCAGGACATGGAATTATTAAACATCTCTAACAACAATGGGACCAGCTGACCCGCAGATTTCTTATAAAATCCGATCGGAAATCCATCCAGACCCGGCACATTACCTGACTACATCACCCATGCATTTCAAGACCTCCTCTGGGCTCAACTGGGACTCCAACTCCTCCATGCTCTCTCATTCTTCAACTGGGATGGACAAGCCATCCAAAAATGCCATCATAGACAACCCATCCTCCGGGGACTATGAACGATAAAAAGTCTCAAAAGCCTCATTATCCTTACCTGGGGCAGAGACTAAGCTGCCACTCAATTCCTTCACATGCACTATTTCACAAGAGGTCACCTGCCGCCTCAGCTGGTGCGCCAACAGGCGACTGGCCTTCTCCCTATACTCATAAACTTCCCCACAATCCAAGTGACCAGTCGAACAGGGGGACGTCTACCCACCCAGCCCATTACCCGACCCAGAGTCAGCCATTTCCACCCTGGGGGGCAATCCAGCAACTACTCAAAGAGAGCCGACACCAGGCCCACCCAAGATGGCCGCCAATCCCTCATCCGAGTAGAACAAAGAAAAGCTTATAGCCACCGTCAGAAAACCAACCCTCATCCGCCTCCCAACAATACCGTACCCAAAGAGCCCAGCAAACAAGACAAAGACCTCCATCCTCCCACTTCTCCATCCCAAACCTCAAGCAAAATGAAAACAAAAATCCTTAGCTCATGCTTACACCCCACTCTCCCACAGTATGAGCACAGATACTCCATCCCTCCACTCCCGCAAACTAACTATATAGTTAAAGTCGCCATAGACCCAGATGACCATAGGCTGCTTTCCCCTTTGAGGGGGAGAGCTGACTGGTGGTGATTTAACTTGAGGACCATCACATCTCAGATGAGGGGCAAGGTTCTTAAGTTCATAAGATATAGGAGCAGAATTAGGCCATTTGGTCCATCGAGTCTGCTCCTCCATTCTATCTTGGCTGATATGTTCCTCATCTGCTATCTGGATTGCGAAATCAGCCAGAGCATCTCCTCCCTAGAACACATGACCTAGGAGCGGGAGCAGGCAATTTAGTCTCCCGAACCTAACACCCTCAATGTGATCATGGCTGATCCCATCCTGGCCTCAACACCGTCCTGCCCATTCTCCATAACCCTTCAACCATTACCAATTAAAAATTAAAGGTTGAGAGGACAGGCCTTCATAAATAACCTCCGAACTATCTACATAGCTAGCAGGTAGGACCCCACACAGAGTAATAAACACAACAGCAAAACCATAATGCCACCCAGACCCCCACCCAAATCCAACCTTAATCATTCCAGGAAAGAAAAGAACACCCATCCCACAAAACCCACAGTAAAACTCCAAATAGCCGAATAAACATCCCGCCAAATCCAAATCCAAATCCCCAAAATCAGACATCTCCCAATCAGTATAATTTGCAGTTATCTCGATCCCAGTCCATGTTTCTGCACAAACACATCTGCCTCCTCAGGAGACTCAAGCTAATAATCTTTCAATTCACAAGTCACTCAGAGGACCGCAGGGTAAACCACAACAAATCGAACATTGTTCTCATACAACGCGACCTCGGCCTTGTTTTTTTAAAAATTTAGAGTACCAATTCATTTTTTCCAATCAAGGGGCAATTTATCGTGACCAATCAACCTACCCTGCACATCTTTAGGTTGTGGGGGTGAAACCCACGTAAACACGTGGAGAATGTGCAAACTCCACACGGACATTGATCCAGAGCCGGGATTGAACCTAGGGCCTCGGCGCCGTGAGGCATCAGTGCTAACCACTGCGCCACCGTGCTGGCCCAGGCCTAAGCCTTGTTTATTTTCAATAAATATTTTATTGAGGTATCTTTTGGTTTAACAACAACAACAAAACAAACAATGTACATGAATCTACAAACATAGTGCAAAAGACGGCTTCCTCCCTTACAGGTCCTTATTAACTCCCTTACTAACCCCCAACTCTAATCTAAACTAACCCCCCCGACTTCTGCTGACGATTAACTTTCCCCAAAGAAGTCGACGAACGGTTGCCACCTCCGGGCGACCCCAACATTGACCCTCTCAAGGCGGACTTGATATTCTCCAAACAGAGAAAGCTAGCCATGTCAGATAACCAGGCCACCGACTTTGGGGGCTTTGAGTCCCTCCAAGCTAATAATATCCGTCTCCGGGCTACCAGGGAAGCAAAGGCCAGAGCGTTTGCCTCTTTCTCCTCCTGGATTCCCGGACCTTCCGACACCCATCAAATCGCCACCTCTGGACTCGGTGCCACCCTTGTTTTTAACCACCGTGGACATAACATCTGCAAACCCCTGCCAGAATCTCCTAAGTTTTGGACATGTCCAGAACATGTGGACATGGTTCGCTGGCCCTCCTGCACACCTTGTGCACCTATCTTCTACCCCAAAGAACCTGTTCATCCGGGCCACTGTCATGTGAGTCTGGTGAATGACCTTGAATTGTATCAGGCTGAACCTGGCACAAGTTGTGGATGCATTGACTCTACTCAATGCGTCTGCCATAGTCCATCCTCTATCGCTCCTCCCAACTCCTCTTCCCACTTGTGCTACAGCTCCTCCATCTGTGTCTCCTCTGACCCCTTAAGTTCCTAGTAAATGTCAGAGACCCTCCCTTTTCCCACCCACCCTCTGGAAACTACCCTGTCCTGTATCCCCCTTGGTGGTAGGAGTGGGAAGGTTGAAACTTGCCTGCGTAGGAAGTCCCGCGCCTGCGTAGGAAGTCCCGCACCTACAGGTACAGTTTCCCCTGGCCAATCCAAATTTCTCCTCCAGCTCCCTAAAGCTAGGAAAGCTCCCCTCTATAAACATATCCCCCATCCTCTCAATCCCTGCTCTCTGCCATCTCCGGAACCCCCCGTCCATCCTTCCCGGGGCAAACTGGTGATTATTACAGATTGGAGACCAAACCGATGCTCCCTCTGCTCCCACATGTCTCCTCCATTGCCTCGAGACTCTCAGGGCTGCCACCACCATGGGGCTGGTGGAGTACCATGCCGGCAGAAATGGCAGAGGCGCCGTTATCAACGCCCTAAAGCTGGTGCCCTTACATGAAGCCACCTCCACACGCTCCCATACCGATCCTCCCCCACCACCCACTTCCTGATCATGGCTATATTCACCGCTCTATAGTAGTTACTGAAGTTTGGCAGCGCCAGCCCGCCTTCTCCCTGCTCTGCTCAAGCATTCCCCTCTTTACTCGCGGGGTCTTGCCCACCCATACAAAGCCAGTGATCACTTTGTTGCCTCGTTTAAAAAAGGACCGCGGAATAAAGATGGGGAGACACTGAAACACAAACAGGAATCTCGGGAGGACCGCCATCCTCACCGTCTGCACCCTCCCAGCTAGTGACAACGGGAGTGCGTCCCACCTCCGAAAATCGTCCTTCATTTGGTCCACTAGTCGGGCCAGATTTAGTTTGGGCAGCCGTTCCCATTCCCGCGCCACTTGGATGCCTAGGTACCGAAAGCTTTCCCCTACCACTCTAAATGGCAGCTCCCCCAGTCGCCTCTCCTGTCCCCTCGCGTGGACCGCAAACATCTTACTTTTCCCCATATTTAGTTAATATCCCGAAAACCGGCTAAATACATCCAGAATCCTCATGATTTCTTCCATCCCTTCTGCTGGGTCCGATACATACAGGAGCAGGTTGTCTGCGTAAAGCGAGACACTGTGTTCCATGCCCCCACCCCCGGACCAGCCTCCTCCAGCCCTTTGAGGCTCTCAGTGCAATTGCCAGCGGCTCTATGGCTAACGCGAACAACAGTGGGGAGAGGGGGGCATCCCTGTCTCGTCCCCCGATGCAGCCTAAAATAGTCCGATGTTGTCCTATTCGCTCACCACAGGAGCCTGATACAGCAACCTGACCCAGTCAATAAAGCTCCGCCCAAATCCAAACTGTCCCATACCTCCCACTGATATTCTCCATTGCGACCATTACCTCCACCTCCCTACCTTCCGGGGGCATCATGATCACATTTAACAGCCTTCTTACATTGGCCACCAACTGCCTTCCCCTAACAAACCCCGTCTGGTCCTCCCCAATAACGTCCAGAACACAATCCTCAATCCTAGAGGACAAAATGTTGGCCAGCAGTTTGGCATCCACATTCAGTAGGGATATCGGCCTGTAGGACCCACACAGCTCCGGGTTCTTGTCCCGCTCCAGGATCAGCGAAATCATGGCCTGTGACATCGTCGGGGGAAGCACCCCTCTCTCCCTTGCCTCATTGAATGTCCTCATCAACAACAGCCCCAATATCCCAGAGAACCTTTTATAGAACTCCACTGGGTACCCATCCGGCCCCCGGGCTTTACCCGACTGCAGGGCCTTCAGACCCTCCGTTATCTCTTCCATCCCGATCGGGGCCCCCAAATTTTCTACCCGCTCCCCGTCCACCTTCGGGAAATTCAGCCCCCCTAGGAAGTGCCTCATCCCCACCGGCCCTGTTGGGGGTTCCGACACATACAGCCTACTATAAAACTCCTTAAACACCTTATTCACCCCTGCTGAGTCTCCAACCAGGTTCCCATCCCCATCCTTTACTTTCCCTATCTCCCTGGCTGCATCCCTCTTTCTAAGCTGCTGTGCAAGCATTTTGCTGGCCTTCTCGCCATGCTCATAAATCGCCCCCTTTGCCTTTCTCAGCTGCTCCACCGCCCTCCCTGTGGTGAACAAGCCAAACTCTGCCGTTCCCTTAAAAGCCCTGCCTCTGGGGTCTCCGCATACTTCCTGTCGACCTGTAGTATCTCCTTTACCAGTCGGTCTGTCTCTGCCCTGTCTACCTTCTCCCTGTGGGCCCGTATCGAGATCAGCTCCTCTCTAACCGCCTTCAATGCTTCCCAGACCACCGCTGCCGAAATTTCCCCCATGTCGTTCACTTCCAGATAGTTCTGAATACATTTCCTCAGCCGCCCGCACACCTCATCGTTAGCTAAAAGACCCATGTCTAGCCTCCAGTGAGGGCGTTGGTTACTGTCTTTACTAACCTGCTGTCAACCCAGTGCGGGCATGGGCTGAGATTGTGATCACTGAGTCCCCCATGTCCACCATCCCCGTCAGCAAAGCCCTGAACAGAATAAAGAAATCGATCCGGGAGTACACTTTATGCACGTATGAGTAGAAGGAGAACTCCTTTACTCTTGGCAGCCTAAATCTCCATGGGTCCAATCCAATCCAAACCCCCCCCCCCCCATCTGCTCCATGAACCCTTTTAGTTCCTTTGCCATTGCTGGCACCCTGCCCATTTTTGAGCTTGTCCGGTCTAAATCAGGGTCAATAACTGTGTTGAAGTCTCCTCACATGACCAACTTATGCGAATCCAGTACCGGTATCTTCCCCAGCATCCTCTTTATAAACTCCACACCATCCCAATTTGGCACATACACATTTACTAGTACCACCTGCACCCGTTGCAATTTCTCACTGACCATAATGTACCGGCCTCCCACATCCGAAACTATTCTTCCTGCCTCAAACACCACCCGCTTGTTGATCAGGATCGCGACCCCTCTAGTCTTCGAGTCCAGTCCTGAGTGAAAAACCTGTCCGACCCAGCCTTTCCTTAATCTAACCTGGTCAGCTACTCTAAGGTGCGTCTCCTGCAGCGTTACCACGTCCACATTCAGTCCTCTCAAATGCTCGAACACGTGTGCCTATTGACCGGCCTATTTAGCCCTCGTACATTCCAGGTGATCAGCCTAGTTGGGGGGGGGGTTCATGGCACCCCCACTTCGCCGATCAGCCATCATCTTTCTTGGGCCAGTCTCCAGCCCATGCCCCGTGCCTCCACCGGCCCGCCCCCAGGCAGCCTCCGCCCCCGACCTCCTCTCTGTCCCTCAGCAACAGTCCCTCCCTCGTCAGCAGAGCATTTCCCCCCCCCTCCCACCCAGTAACAGCACAATGTAAATCGACCCCTTTGATAAGCCTAACATCTGCTCACCTCCCACTATGCTTCCACGAGCTAGCCCACCCAGCTAGCTTGGTGGCCCCCACCCCTGACGCCAGACATTCTCCCACCTATTGTTCCCTCCCCCTACTCCTACACACATATTCAGATGACAAACAAACCCAACACAATTGCCTGACAGAAAAAAAAACGCTAAACAAAGAAAAGATCAAGCAAGAGATCCAGCATCTAAACAAACACACCTCCATCCCCCAACAGTGCAAATATAAACTTTAACTCACTCAACTCTGCAACTGGCCCCAAGTCAATACAGAAGGCATTACAAATAGCATCCACAAAATGAAAAACAAGAAACTTTTTTAAAAAATGAATGTTGCAGCAAAGTTCAAAAGTTCTCAGTCCGCCACCAGTCCTTTCCTTTTCGCGAAGTCTAGCGCTTCCTCAGGCGACTCAAAATAAAAATGTTGCTCCTCATAAGTGACCCAGAGACAGGCCGGATACAGCAGTCCGAACTTCACCTTTTTCTTAAAAAGGTTCGACCTGATCTGGTTAAACCCCGCTCTTCTCCTGGCCACCTCTGCACTCAGATCCTGATAGATCCGCAGGATACTGTTCTCCCATTTACAGCTCCGTGTCTGCTTGGCTCATTGTAAAAAAGGTTCCTTATCCAAATACCTGTGGAATCTCACCACCATTGCCCTCGGGGTGTCTCCCATTTGTGGCTCCCTCTCAAGTGCTCTGTGAGTCCTGTCCACCTCCAAGGGTCGGGAGAATGCCCCATCCCCCAGCAGCTTCTTGAACATGTCCGCTATGTATGCCCCAGCGTCCGCTCCTTCGGACCCCTCCGGGAGTCCAATGATCCTCAAGTTCTGCCGGCGGGACCTATTCTCTAGGTCGTCCACCTTTTCCAGGAGCCTTTTCTGCTCGTCTCTCAGCATCCCCATCTCCAGCTCCACCACAGTTTGATGTTTCTCCTGGTCAGCCAGCACCTTCTCTATTTTCTGGATCACCTGATCTTGGGCATCCAATCTAAGCTCCAGCCGCGCAATTGACTCTTTAATGGGGTCCAAGCAGTCCCGCTTCTGCTTGGCGAAGCCCTACTGAATAACTTGCATCAGCTGCTCCGTTGACTGCTGGGTCGACAAGCCAGAGGTCCGGTCATCCGCCATGCTGTCTCCCGCGGCAGCTTTAACCCAAGCCTTCTCTGTCTTTCTGTTTCTGCCTTTGCGAGCACTTCTAGTTCTCCTCTCCATGCACCGCTGTGGGAATCCAGTACACAATTGCCTCTATCATCGATTTTTCAAATCACGTCCGGTAAAAAAATCGGGGGAAAAGGTCCAAAAGTCTGACCCGAGCGGGAGCCACCAAATGTGCGACTTATTCCTTCATAGCCGCCACCGGAAGTCAGCCTAGGCCTTGTTGAATGCTGCACGCCTCTTGGCCAGCTGCACTCCAACATCCTGGTAGGTCCTCACAACGTAGCAGTCCCATCTGGAGTCTCGATGATCTTTTACCCAGTGCAGAAGTCTTTGCTTTTCTTGATAACTGCAAAAGTGCACGATGAACGTACGTGGATCAGCAGGGGACTTCTACATTGATTTTGAGGGTGGGGTGGAGGAGGGGCAGGGCAATGGGTGAGGTCATGCACAAACTGCCCTTGAAAATACATTTTGTGCTGTGCCTTGAACGTTCCTACTTGCTTTTCAGGCTTTCACGTGCAGTGTTTTTCCACCAGTTCATGTGAAGCAATATTGGGTATATCTGCAGCTTACATTACAAACTGATATAACTAAATGTTTTCACATGAGATTGCTTTTTATTATTGGCTACATCCTAGAGTTGTCAATTTTCTGGGGGCTGAGTAACTTACTTTGAAGCTCTTAGTTAAATTTTGTTAATTTACTGGTTTGGCATGCAATTAATATTTTCTTTTGCGCAATGCCATTTTCAAGAGCTATAAGATTCTGCAATTTAAAAAAAATATTTCACCAAATGTGGGTGTTACTGGCTAGGCCATTAATTGCCAATTGCTCACTGCCCTTGAGAATGGGTGAGAAAACCTTACTTTAACCCTAAATTGTAGAAATCAATACCTACCCCTGTTCTAGTACAGCTGCAGAGGACAATTTCAGAGGAAAGCCTGTCATTTTTTGTTTTAACAGGATCCTGTGGGTAAGGATGGAGTTATGTGATTACAATGTTTTTTCACTCAGCATGATGTACATTTTAGGTCACATATAGCATGAGACTCATAGAAGGCAACATTCCTTCCTCACTGTTACAAAAATGGCTTGAATTCCTTCTGGTAAATCATCCAGGAATGCAACAATTAACCCAACAAATTCAGATGGAACCAACATACACTGAGTTCCAACCCAAGATGGAAAACTGCACCAGTGTATGGGGGAAATATTCACATTTTTAATGTAGCCCAAGATGTTAGTGGAGACAGGCTGAGAATGATCAACATTTTTTAACCTTCTAACCCTCCTTGCTGCCCAGTGATGCTCAGAATTACCTGGCATAGGGACCGTCCAAGTGCTCACTGGGATCAGTAGGATGTGATTCTTGTCTTGAAAACCATGGGAATCCCAGGAATTGCCTATTTTGATTGGCTTTCCCATGTAGGATCAGCTTGACTTCTAGGGGTTTGTGGTTCCCCTATCCGTCCACACCTTCAAAACAATCTGGGGTTGCAATTCAAACCTTCTGGTCTCTGGTAGACACCCAAGGTGCACCGATCGTGACTCCATCCTGATGCTGAACATTATGACAGGGCGAGGTGTGGAAGTTGTTGCAATTCTGCTGGCAGAGCAGGGCTGGGAATGTTTTGCTGCATACTTAGCCCCATCCTCCTTCGATCACTCCTACTGCACCTGTGTGATAGTCCCTTTCTCATCCACCCCAACGTTATGACCTTCAGTGAACTTATATTATGGTCAATTTTAGGAAACACGTTGGGATTGGATAACCTCATTTTTCCTAGGGCATGAAATGGACATTGTTGGGAAACTTCTGCTGCATTCATTTAGGATTGATCATATTTTAGATAAAATAACAGCTTTATCATCCATTGAGCCACAAGGTTGACTGTACTCATTGTATTACAGTTATTTTTGTCCCACATAAACAAGACATAAAACAGAGAAGCCTACTACAAAACTGAAAATTAACAGTTGACCTCATTTTCCCCTTTTCTACAGCAGCCCCCCACATGCTCATGTTTGCACTTGATATTTCAAATTGTTGTCAATTAAGTAAAGATTAGAGAAGTTGAAGCTGGATCAGGTTACTTATTACTTCTGAATGAATTATTATCAAATAAGCAAGCTGCGGATGAGGTATAAAATATACCACATGCAAGAGACTGTGAATTTACATGAAATGTGGTTCAAACACAGTGCAACCTTGGGATTAAAGAAAACCATCTGTAATGATAAATGCAGCAACGGAAGATCACATCTGCTTATTCAACTCACTTGTCTCCCACCCTTGGATGGAAAGTTTCTACTTCTTTCATTTCCCTGCAGCAAGGTTCTATTATAGATGCAAGGTTGAGTGAAATTAATTATTTACCCTGATAAATTGTACAATTGGAAAAAATCCACTATTCCTCCATGTATGGAGAATAGTATGGACGGAGGGAGAAGAAGGAAGCATAAATCAAAAAAACAAATGGATGCAGATGATTTATGTTTGCAATACAACTACCTCAAGAGATTACATATCATATTATGGTCAACCTCAAAATATGCTACAATATCCCTAGAGTGGAATGGTTGATAAAGATTTCTATTATCCAGCTATCCTGAGTTGTATTTCAAAAATATTAAAACATTTGATCACCAGAACACTGCCTTTTAACAAATGCCAAGATTTTTACAATGATTCAAAGAGTTCCAACGTTTCAGTTGAATGCAAGAATTTAATGTTTTACAAATGTGTTAAAGTATGGCAGTTTCAATATTTCTGCCAGTGTTTGCTACATTTTAGGCATATGACTCACATATGTTGGCATATATATATATCTATATATATATATATAGATATATATATGCATTCTGAAACAATTTATGGATAGTTTTTCAAACTGTTTATCTGCAATTTCTAGTTGCAAAAAACAAGACAAAATTAGGCATTATTCTAGCAATGGGGTGGAACAGCTGTATTTATGCCCACAATATGATATTTCACCTTTCCCAGAAGATTGTATGATGGGTATGTCTTAATTGGGGAGCATAAGGCTTTTTGAGCATACAGAACAGGCTCAATAGATCAGCTTAAATGAAATCAGAAAGTTATGGAAATACACAGCAAATTTGGCAGCATCTGTGGAGAGGGAGACAGAGTTAATGTCTTGAGTCAAATATGATGATTCTTCCTGGTGTTCTGAAGAAGTCATTTTTTAAAAAACAATATTTTTATTGAATTTTTAATATATAACAAAGGAGAAATCATTACACAGTGCAACAATACCAATACATATATCAGAAAAACAAGCAACAATAATAACATGAACTCCAACAACCATAATACTGCCCAGAATAATCACCCTCCTCACTAACCTCCCCACTCTCATACCCCACCACTAACAGCCAACAGTGACCAACTCTTTAAAGTGCAAAATGAACGGCTGCCATCTCCGACAGAACCCATCAATCGACTCTCTTATCGTAAACTTGACCTTCTCGAGGTACAAGAATTCCATTGATGATAATCTTTATTATTGTCACAAATAGGCTTACATTAACACTGCAATGAAGTTACTGGGAAAATCCCCGAGTCGCCACACTCAGTGTACCTGTTCGGGTACACTGAGGGAAAATTCAGAATGTCCAATTCACCTAACAAGCACTTCTTTCGGGACTTGTGGGAGGAAACCAGAGCATCCGGAGGAAACCCATGCAGTCACAGGGAGAACGTGCAGACTCCACACAGACAGTGCCCCAAGCCGGGAATCAAACCTGGGACCCTGGCACTGTGAAGCAACAGTGCTAACCACCATGCTACCGTGCTGCCCATAAATCACCCAGCCATGCATCGGCACTGGTTGGCTTCACCTGCCTACAGTTCAGCAGTATTCATCACCGTGCCAACAGCGATGCGAAGGCCAGAGCATCTGACCCTGCTCCCATCCTCAGTTCTGATTGGTCCAAGACTCCAAATAAAGCGACTAACCGGCAGGGCTCAAAGTCAAAATTCAGAATTGCTGATATGGTGCACAAAAAGGACCTCCAATAGCACCAGTTTGGGAGAGGACCAGACCATTTGCATATGGTGAGCAGGTCCTTTCGAGCACTGCTCACACTTATCCTCTGCCCCCTCGACGAATCTACTCATCCTGGCCTTGGCTAGGTATGTCCTGAACACAACATTTAGTTGTGACAGGCTCAGCCTCGTGCAAGATGATGTAGCATTTACCCTACGGAGAGACTCACTCCACATCTCTTCCTCCAAAATGGGCCCAGCTCCTCCTCCCATCTGGCTTTTACCTCATCTACTGAAACCTGCTCTTCTACCATAATCCGCCTATAAATCCCAGGCGTGCTGCCCTCCTCCGACCCCACACACTAGAGAATCCTTTCCAGCAAGGTGGATAGTGGAGCCTCCAGGAAAGTTGGAAATGCTTGCCTGACAAAGTCTCGTGCCCGAAAGTATCTGAATCTACTGATCTCTGCTTTTTCCTTCAACTCCTCCCAACGTGCAAACCGCCTCTTCAAGAACAAATTCCTCACCCTCTCTAGCCCCTTATCTTTCCATCTCCTAAATACAGCACCCAATTTCACCAGCTCAATTAAGTGACTTCTACAGATTGGGGTCCACATTGACATCACCTTCAGCTTGAAATGCTGACGTAATTGCTGCCATATTTTTAACATAGAGACTACCCGAGATTCTTTTCTTTTTTTAAAATAATTTTTATTAAGGTTTTCATAAAATATCAATAACAAAATGAAAAAGGAACCCAACAGGGTTAAGTACAAAAACAGTCTAGAAAAGCAACCCTCCTTACCCCCCTCCCCCCTGTGCATAAATAATAAATTAACATTAACACCCCGACTTAACACAACAGGTATGTACACCCCCTCAGACCCTCCAGTGTAAATAACAAAAACAAAGTAACCCCACCCCCCCCAAGTTGCTGCTGCCATTGACCAATGTCTACCGTTCTGCCAGAAAGTCTAAGAACGGTTGCCACCGCCTAAAGAACCCTTGTACCGACCCTCTCAAGGCGAATTTCACCCTCTCCAACGTAATAAACCCCGCCATATCATTGATCCAGGATTCCACGCTTGGGGGCCTCGCATCTTTCCACTGAAGGAGAATCCTTCGCCGGGCTACCAGGGACGCAAAGGCCAGAATACCGGCCTCTTTCGCCTCCTGTACTCCTGGCTCCTCTGAGACCCCAAGTATTGCGAGCTCCAGCCCGGTTTGACCCTGGATCCTACCACCCTCAACACCGTCCTCGCTATGCCCTTCCAAAATTCCTCCAGCGCTGGGCACGCCCAGAACACATGGATGTGATTTGCTGGGCTACCTGAGCACCTAACACACCTGTCCTCACCCCCAAAAAACCGGCTCATCCTTGTCCCGGTCATGTGTGCCCTGTGCAGCACCTTAAACTGTATGAGGCTGAGCCTCGTGCACGATGAGGAAGAGTTCACCCTCCCTGGAGCATCTGCCCACGTCCCTTCCTCAATCTCCTCTCCCAACTCCTCCTCCCACTTACCTTTCACCTCCACCACCGAGGCCTCCTCCTCCTCCTGCATCACCTGGTAAGTTTCCGAGATCTCCCCCCCCCCCCCCCCCCCCCCCCCCCCCCCGAGAGCAGCCTGTCCTGTACTGTGTGTGGCAGCAGCCGCGGGAATTTCACCACCTGCCGCCTGGCAAACGCCCTTATCTGTAAGTACCTGAAGATGTTCCCTGGGGGGAGCCCGTACTTCTCCTCCAGCTCACCTAGGCTCGCGAACTTCCCGTCCAGAAACAGGTCGCCCAACCTTCGTATTGGAGACTACCCCAGATTCACAGAATATTTTGCCGGCGAAAAAGGCAAGGATGCCATCACCAGGGCCTCCAGGCCCATTCCTCAACATGACCCAGAATTCATCTGTACCTAACTAACTTCCTGATCCTCAACCACCCCAGCACTCTCCTGCATTGGTCACCCAGTAATAATGTAACAAATTTGGCTCACACCTCCCTCTTCTTCGGAAGGACTCCTTTCCGGATCCGAGGTGTTCGCCCCACCCATATAAAGCCCATTATGAGCCGCTCCACTTCCCGGAAAACCGACTTGGGCAGAAAAACTGTGAGGCATTGAAATAACACAAACCGTGGCAAAATGTTCATCTTAGTAGAGAAAATGCCAGTGATAGTTGAAGGATGTCTCATCTCTAAAAGTCCGCTCTGACTCTGCTCACCAGGCTTGTGATATTCAATTTGCGGAATTCTGCCCAGACCCAGCTCACCTGCACCCCAAAATAGCAGAAAATGGTCCCTACCAGACAAAATGGGACTCCCCTCAACCCCACACTTCCCATCGCAGGGCTAACCACAAAATACTCACTCTTCCCAGTATTTGATTTATATCCTGAGAAGGTTCCGAAAACGCTGCAATATTTCCATTATCTCTCCCATACCGAGCTCTGGATTACTAACATACTAACATAGGTCGTCTTGTGCTCTATTCTACCCCTTAAAATTCCTTTCCACTTCTCCTGAGGCCCTCAAGGCTATTGCTAGTGGTATGATTGCCAATGTGAACAACAGCGGGGACATTGGGCATCCCCGCCTCGACATCCTGCGCACTCTGAACAACCCTGAATTCATGTTGTTCATTTGAACACCAGCAGTTGGCACTTCATATAACAGCTGGACCCATGACGCAAACCCAGAGCCAACCCCAAACATTTCCAGGATCACGAACAAGTCGCTCCATTTGACCCTGTCAAATGCCTTTTTGGCACCTAGAAACAAAATAATTTTCAATTCAGCTCTCTTCATCGGTGCAAGAACTACGTTAAGTAGTCGTCTTACATTTGAAAGTAGTTTTCTGCCCCTTACAAACTCCGTCTGATCTTTTCCCACTACCTCCGGGAGCCATGGCTCCAGCCTCAGCGATAGGAATTTAGCCAACAGTTTCGCGTCTGCGTTAAGCAGAGAAATTGGGCGGTAGGATCTACACTCTGGGATCTTTGCCCTTCTTCAGAAGGCAGGAGATGGAGGCCTCTCTCAATGTCTCCAGAAGGGAATCCCCTGCCAATGAGTCATTAAACATCCTCAGAACCAATGAGGCCAGCTGGTACGCAAATTTCTTGTAAAATTCTACAGGAAACACATCAGGCTCCAGCGCCTTCCCTGCCTGCATCTTACCCAGAGCCCTGCAGACCTCCTCCAGCCCCAACGGCGCCTCAAGTGTCTCCTACAACTCGGCCCCCATCTGAGGAAACTCCAGGCCCTCAAAAACTCCAATTTGTAACATCATTCGTAAAAGGAGTGAAACACCTCACCAGAGGCTAAAATTTAGCTCTGAAGTCATCACACCCCACTCATCCAAGGGACCTGAAACAAGCATGAGGTATAATATGGTACATAATGCTCATTTTAGGAGTCACCAGGGTGCTGATTAATGGCCTGACAGAATTTGAGGTGGGTCATTTTTTCAAGCATTCCAGGGGTGATGAATGTTGGTCCATGTATATGATCCAGTTGTGCCCATTTCACATCTGTAACACAGTTGCAACCAAATCCAATTGACGGCCTCAGTATCTCAAATGTTTGCTATTTTTGAAGCAGTCACTTGAAGCCAGTATTCTAAAATATGCACTTCTTTTATTAGTTTATCTCCAGAAGGCCCAGGCAATATATTATCCAAAATAATTCACTAACATATCCAAACACCAGCACAGCTACATGTATTCCAGAGGATGCAAATACTAAGGGCCTAACAGCAGGTGAATCACAGTAAATAAGTGAGAGGGTCGACTGATGTCTTTGAAGGAGAACCTGGTGACTGAATGGTCATTTGGATGCCATCATAGACCCCCTTTGGAAATGTTGCAATTCAACTTTTGTTATTGTTGAGCAGGAAGCTAAATCAAAATGTTGACTCTTCTCAATGAAGTAACAATCACCTGTTCAAAACATCTATGGGCAAACCTTTGCTGATGGCGCCAACATTTAAAACAATAACTTGCATTTGTACAATAGCTTTCATTACCTCAAGACACCCCAACACGACTTACAGATAACGTAGTCACCTTTGTAAGGTAAGGAATGAGGCAACCAATATTAGCAAAGCATGTTGTCGATAATAGCAATGAAATAAATGAGTGGATTATCTGTTTTTGGTGTTGGATGAGGAATAAATATTCAGTAGGAAACTAGAATAACTCCCCTGCCCTGCCTCGAGTTTGGTGATGGGATTTTTTCATAGAATCATAATCATAGAATTTACAGCGCAGAATGAGGCCATATCTAGCTGAGAGGGAAAAGTGGGTTTTGATTTAATATCTCATCAGAAAAATGGCACCTTAACTATGTAGCACACCTCAGTGCTATAGTGAAATGTCAGCCTACTTTATGTGCTGAAGTCAGGATTGGGTCTTGAACCCTCAACATCTGCGTCAGAAGCAAGACTGCTATTACTGTGCCAAGGCTGGCACCCAACTTGAACACATAAATATAGAACCAGGATAGGACCATGCAGCTCTTCTAGCCTGTTCTGCCATTCAATTAGATATGGATGTACTGCATCTTAACTCCATCTACCTGTCTTGTCACCATATATTTAGTCCAGCAAACTTTTAACGATCTTAGCTTTAAAATTACTATCTTTGAGAGAGCGTTCCATACTTCTGCCACCCTTTGTGTATTTCCTAACTTTTGTCATGACTGTGGTAATATGCACATATGCATATCTGTATATAACTGTACATAGTTGCACCAATGTATATAACAGTACCAATGTTTAGAGCAGATGATCAATACATGTAGTGACAGTTATGACCTCCTGCCAGTAGGTGGAACATGCCACACATGGAGCCACATATATATCAGGGGATGGATGAAACGCGAGCACTTGGTAGGACGGACAAGACAGTCAAATCTCACCTTAGCTCGACAATAACTTAGATATGATTGTCTGTACGTAGGTTTGTCAGTTACCTCCCCATGTGTTAAGAATAAATACTTGTTACAACCATATACTCAGGTTCCATGCGTATCTTCATGATCAGGGAAAGCCATAGAACACAACAATAAATGGCCTGGCTGATTTTAAGGCTCTGTTCCCTTGTCCTAGACCCTCCAAACAATAGAAAAACATATACTCCCCCCCCCCCCCCGAATCTACCCCACCAATTTATTTTGAAATCCTAAATACCTCAATTAAATCAACCCTGACATTCAACATCAGAGGTAATTGGGAGGCGGTTAGCTCAGTTGGCTAGACAGCTGGTTCATGATGCAGAGGGAGCCGAACAGTCGTAACAGCTGAGGTCAATCATGAAGGCCGTACCCCTTGTCTGAGGTGTGGTGATCCTTAGGTTAAATCACCACCAGTCACCTCTTTCCCTCAAAGGGAAAGCAGCCTTTGGTCACCTGGGACCATGGCAACTTTACATTGGAGGGAATACAAGACTGCTTTATGTAATCTCTCCTCACAATCTAACTCTTTGAACCCTAGATTCTGGTGAATCTACACTGTATGGACTTTAACTTGCCAGCCAAAGTTTGATTCAACATGGTGAAACAGCGGGGCTGGAGTGGGCCGTTTTATTAGTCCACAGACATGTGCTTTGTGGATTGTTTATCTTTCCCATCATGCTTGAATGCATTTCAAGTATTCTGCTTTGATGCTAACCATAATGTTTATCAACACTTTTGTTATGATTGATAGCTCCTCACCACATCAAAAGCAGTTAAGTGCTTTTTGCTGTGAATAAGAGGAAGTGAAACCACTTATCTCCATTGTGAAAATGTGCTGTGGTTGGAGAAGGGAGAAAGAGGATGAACTTCCTCATCAGAAGAGGGGACAGGATTTGCATGGGGGGGGGGCCTTCTGGTGGACTTTGGGGGGGAATCTCAGTTATACACTGACCTCCTTGACCCACCCATCAGGGTTTTACACACAATAAACATTATTTTAAATGCATTATAATCTCTGTTGTAGGGAAGAAAAATGGTCTCCAACTCTAAAAATCAGTATGAAGAGGAACAAAAACATTTTTAAAAGTGCAAAACAATTTTTTGTGACACCAAAAACAACAGGCTACTGAGCAGTTCTTTTTGGTTGGCAAACCCAATGTTTTGGCTTCTTGTCATATCCTTGAATTCATTCTTCCCAAAAACAACCGCGGTGGATGTTGATTTCAACAGCTTCCCTTGGTAATGTATTCCATTTTAATAGACTTCTGTGGAAAAAGTTCTACCTGACTTCACCTTCTTAATTTTTAAACTTGTATTTGAAATCATTGCCACAGTGAACAAATTGCTTGGATCAGTTTTGATAATTTTGCAAAGTTCCATTTTCCAACTTCAAGTCTCCTGTCTTTTAAGAAAATCGAGTTTTGTAACAAATTTCTGATATCTGCAATTGTTTTTGTTGTTTGCTGCTGCAGGGACAACAGACGTGGAAGGGGATTAACCAGTACTTAAAAAGCTGCACCACTGTTCTCTTGAACATATGAACATTTGACTTCGGAGCAGGAGTAGGTCATTCAACCCTTTGAACCGGTTTCGCCATTCATTATGATCATGGCTAATCTTGTGTTCTTAGCTTCACTTTCCTGTTGCCCCCCCCCCCCCCCCCCCCATAACCCTTGACACCCTCATCTATCAAAAACCTGTCCAACTCTCCCTTGAATAAATTCAATGACACAGTCTTCACTGCTTTCTGGGATAACAAATTCCACATACCACTGATCCTCTGCGAGAAAAAAAACCCTCTTCATCTCTGTCTTAAAAGGAGGACTTCTTATTTTGAATAATATCTTCTAGTTCTAGTCTCCCCACAAGTGAAAAGGTCCTATCAATATCCACTCTATCAAGTTCCCTCAGGAGTTTTTATGTTTCAATGTGATCACCTCTTATTCTTCAATATTCCAAAGAGTATAGGCTCAACCTGTTCAGCCTTCTTTCCATTAAATAGGCCCCTCACCTGTGGAATGAGTCGAGTGAACCTTCTCTGAACTGCTTCTAATGTAATTATCTCTCTGTTCAAGCAAGAACAAATTTGCACACACAGGAATTAGGAGAATTAGGCAATTCAGCCCTTCGAACCTGCTCCACCATTCAATCAGATCATGGCTGATCTTTTCCTGCTCTCAAATCCACCTCCCTACCTGTTCCTCACATGCCTTCAACCTATTTTTAAAATCAGAAATATATCTATCTCCTTCTTGAAACCATTTAATGACTCAGATTCTATGGCATTATGGGGCAAATTCACCACCCTCTCCTCATGTCAGTTCTAAATCTACTGCCTTTCTCTGTGGCCACGTTTTAGATTGCCCTTCTAGATTGGTCTACATTTACTTTATCAATGCCTCTTAATCTTTCATATACCTCTCATTGGTCTGAACTCCAGCGAATATAAGCCCAAACTGTTTAATCTCCCCTCATACGTCAACCCTTTCAGCCCTGAAATCAACCTGGTATAACTCCTCTGAACTGCCTCCAATGCCACCACATCCTTCCTTCAAAAAGGAAACCAAAACTGAATACAATACTCCAGATGTGGTCTCACCAACACCCTATACAATTGCTACACCACTTCTCTACTTTTACACTCCAGTCCTTTTGCAATAAATGCTAAAATTCCATCTGCCTTTTTAATTACATGCTATACCTGCATACTGACTTTGTGCGATTCATGAACAAAGACACGCAGATCCCTCTGCCCAGATACATTTTGAGTCTGCTTTCCATTTAGCTGATCTTTTTTCTTACCCTTTCTCTTCAACCCACCCTATGCCTTAATAAGTTTTAAAATATAAATTTGGGAGAAAAAATTATACGTAAACGTCATTAACCTCTGGACTGTCTGCAAAACCATCTGCTTCTGATTGACGTTTTCAAGTAACTAGGGAATGTGGCAAAAATGACTAGCGCAGAGAATTGTGTAGATGATTGTCAAAGTTTATACAGAAATAGAGATCCAGAACTAACTAACTTGTAATCTTTTAAGAGCAACAGTTTCAAGCTTGGACTGGATTCCATTCTGTCTTCTTGGGTGGTCTCTTTGTTTTTCCTTATTGTAATGTGCGGCTTACAACATTCATTATTGTTATTAAAAAATTTCTTGTGATAATTATAAACTTGAAAAAATAAAGTTTATATATCTACAGTTGACGTCCAATGAAAATAACAAATAGAATATGCTTTGTTGTATTAAGCTGTCATTTAATTCCACAAATCTTCCTTAATTAATAGTGTGCCTCTACAATGTTTTTAAAAACAAATCTCATATTCCCAATGACTGTTGAATTACCACAACTTCCTCCAGCTGACAGTCTTGATTATTGATGTCTTCTCGTGGCTATACAACTTCCTCACAATGCCATACAATATGCTGTGTGAAACCACTACATATGCAATCCCTGCCATAGTGGTTAATAGTTGTGAACTCCATTTGTTCAATGCTGTAGAGTTAACCTCTTCCCACATAAACTAAAAAATCTCCCAAGTATTGCACATTAAAGTGTACATTCAAACTGTCAGCCGTAGATCAAAAAAGCTACACTCAGTACTGAGAAAATTACTGGAAGAAGTTTCTTTGCCTTGATGGCTTTCATACTAATAGATTAAAAGTGGCTACAGAGATAGTAGATACATTGATTGTGATATTCAAATTTTCCATAGATTCTGGAAAGGTCTCGCTGACTGCAAAATATCAAATGTGACACCTTGGCGTGGATCCTCCATTGCCTAATGTCACGATCAGGCTTCCGAGTCGGGTGGAGAATAGAACGACCCGAAAAACGGATCTGGTTTTCTGCTGTGAATAAGAGGAAGTGAAACCACTTTACTCCTTTTAATGTGGTGAGGAGCAGTCAATCATAGCAAGAGTGTTTATAAACATTGTGGCTAGCATTAAAGCAGGGTACTTGAACTGCATTCAAGCGTGTAGAGAACGACAGATAAACAAACCACCAAGCACCTGTCTCTGGACTAATAAAACTGTCAATCACTGGCTCGTACAATGAAATTGAATGGGAGTTTTGCATTTAAAAGGTTGTCAGAGGATTTGAAGTCTTCTCAAGTGTACTTGGCCTCTTGAGGAAACCTCTGACACTTATCACAGCTACTGCTTTAAACACTTTTGTCTGGAGCAGCAGATGTTAGAGAAGGGTAAGTGAAAATGCAGTACTGCCAGGACTGAAACATAGAAAATAGGAGCAGAAGGCCATACGGCCCTTTGAGTCTGCCCTGCCATTTATTATGATCATGGCCGATCATCCAATTCAATTGCTTGATCCCGCCTTCCCACCAAAGTCTTTGCTCTCCTTCGCCCCAAGAGCTATATCTAACTCCTTCTTGAAAATGCAGGGCCCGATCTAACCAAATGGAACGTTCCATAGCAAGCCTGTTTAGCCGCGTTTTCTCCGGCTCGCAGCGCCGAGAAACACCCCGCTCTCTAATGCCCATCCGGTTAGATATGGGGCCTCAGCGGGGAACTAGTGCTCAAAGCTGTACTGAGCCCCATTTTCTGCACTGAGGAGCTCTGCTTGCCGGAGCTCCTCGGTGCAGCGAGCGATCGGGATGCTATTTTAAAATGGCATCCCGATCTCTCGAGCTCTGAATGCGATCCCCGAGCCCCCCCCCCCCCCCCCAAGCCCCAACTCACTATACAGGAGTCCCTGGGCCCCTGCAGTACAGCCCCCGGTCCAATCACCGCTGCATGAAAAACGCCAGCTTGGCACCTTGGCACTGCCAGCCTGGCATACTGGCAGTGCCCCTGCCAGTGCAACCTGGGCACATTGGCAATGCCAGGATGCCACCCTGCCCAGAGGGCGGTCTCCAATCCCCTGGGAGACCCAGAGTGTTGGTCCCCATTTGTGAAGACCAGCAATGAATGGCGCTCGCCCAGTATATCCCAATGCCTTGGTTATGTCAGAGAATTACATATTAGAGTGAGATAGCGGTTTCGTTCTAATATGCAGATTTGCCAAAAAGTGATCCCACACAATGGGTGGGCTTCACATTGCAACGTCGTGCGAGATTGCACTAGATCTCGCGAGGCATAGAGAGCCTGGTACATCCCGGGCGCTGGTCCACCCGTCATTTACCGGCCATGTTGCACCGCAGCGCACTGCTTTTCGGACGCAGCGTGGCGGGTTGACCACGTCCATAGTGCTTTGGCCTCAACTGCTTTCTGCAGTAGCGAGTTCCACAGGCTGACCATTCTCTAGGTCAAGAAAAAT
The DNA here is from genome assembly GCF_047496885.1 of Scyliorhinus torazame. Classification (NCBI taxonomy): domain Eukaryota; kingdom Metazoa; phylum Chordata; class Chondrichthyes; order Carcharhiniformes; family Scyliorhinidae; genus Scyliorhinus; species Scyliorhinus torazame. The sequence continues at coordinate 79,253,409 of NC_092725.1, read as the reverse complement.
CTCCTCATCTTAGTCACAAATATTTCATAGAATTTACAGTGCAGAAGGAGGCCATTCGGCCCATCGAGTCTGCACCGGCTCTTGGAAAGAGCACCCTACCGAAGACCACACCTCCACCCTATCCCCATAACCCAGTAACCCCACCCTACACAAAGGGCAATTTTGGACACTAAGGACAATTTAACATGGCCAATCCACCTAACCTGCACATCTTTGGGCTGTGGGAGGAAACTGGAGTACACGGAGGAAACCCACGCACACACAGGGAGGACATGCAGACTCCGCACAGACAGGGACCCAAGCCGGGAATCGAACCTGGGACCCTGGAGCTGTGAAGCAATTGTGCTATTCACTATGCTACCGTGCTGCCCTACTGGTCTACTCTGTATCCTCACACTGTTATCCCTGTAACTCCCACCATCAGGAACATCCTTCTTCCATCTACCCTGCCTTGTCCTGTTAGAATTTTATAGCTTTCTATGAGATTTCCCTTCATTCTTCTGAACTCCAGCGAATACAATCCTAACTGACTCAATCTCTCATCATACATCAGTCCTACCATCCCAAAAATCTGTCGGGTAAAGCTTTACTGCACTCCCCCGTGAGCAAGAACATCCTTCCTCAGATAAGGAGACCACTGCACACAATATTCTAGGTGTGGCCTCACCAAGACTCTAAATAATTGCAGAAAGACTCCCTTGCTCCTGCACTCGAATTCTCTCGCTATGAAGGCCAACATACCATTTGCCTTCTTTACCGCCTGCTCCACCTGCATGTTGACCTTCAGTGACTGATATACGAGGCCATCCAGGTCTCGTTGCACATTTCCCCTCTCCTAATTTATGGCCATTCAGATAATAATCTGCCTTCTCGTTTTTGCCATCAAAGTGGATGACATCACATTTATCCAGCTCTCAGGAAGGGGTGACTGGTGGGTGGGGGGGTGGGGGGGGGGGGGGTGTCCAATGGGGTCTCTGATGTGGGTCTTTGTTGGGTGTGACTGATGAGGGGCAGATGGAGTGGTGAGATGGGGATGACTGATGGGGTCGCTGATAGGTATGATTGGTGGGGGGGGGAAGCACATCCAGAACAGAGAATCCAGGCTCAGACCTCATCTTCTGTAAGACTTTTGTCTACACAAATAATTGCTGCATTTGTCTACATAACAATAGTGTTGGCATTTCCAAACTAGTTAAATTGGATGAGAAGCACTTTAAAACGTCCTACGGCTGCCGTTAAACCTCTTCCTGAATTGTCTCCAGGTCGGTCTACACTGCTTGCAATGACAGTGATACTTACTGGTCCTGCTTTGCAAGGCTTGTCTGGAGAATCTCCAGCAGATTCTGGAAGATCTCGCTCCTTCCGCGCATCTCCAATACTGCAATGGAGAATCTTGTAACACACTCTGTGATGTTGTGCCATGTTTACTCTTCTTGCAAAGCTATCATTTCCAGCTATGCTGCAACAGGAATGTACTTCCTCTTTAAGATATGCAGGCTATCTTTAAGCAGTTTGAAATTTACATGAACTGATGTGTGTAGCCACTCAAAGGCGTGTATAATACTGGACTACACGGTCCCATCATTTAAACTGGCAGGGAGCATGATATATGTGTGCTGCCTGTATCAGCAGGAAAGGGCATTGGGTCAATGCTGTGTTGTGATCCTACTCCTGTTTTTGTGCAGCATCAATTTTTACCATCAGGTAAATCATTATACCTCAGCTACCATCATTATACTTCAAATTTGCCTGATCGTTCATATGGTGGTATGTTCTCAGAATAATCTAACTATTCTGATGTTAAATCAAGAGATCAGTGACTGATTGCTCCATTGCATTATGGATAAAATACTTGGTTAAATTAATTGTGAAGCAGTTATTTTCATTGTACACAGAATGTCCCCCCAGTACTCTAGTGCTTCAGCAACATCTGAAGATTAGAGCCAGGAAGTAGGAAGAGAGAAAGTTGGAAACAAATCTGAGATATCTACTTACCCATGTGTTTCACTGGAATAGAAAAGAGCTTTATATATTGATTACTATGGGCATGAACCAAAATCCTAACATATCCTACAGAATACTATCTGGAGCATCTGAGTGATTTAACAACAAGAATGATTTTTTTTTTCCTTACAGGTTGCATTCATATATGGCATTAAACACTTTTCGTAATTATACATACTACTTGAATTTTATATCATAGGCTGTTACTATGCTTATGCATTGAGAACAAACAGCAGTTCCAAATCAATTTAATGCTCAAGATATACAATGATATTAAAAGCAGGAGGCCTGATTAATGTGATTTTATCACTGCATGATTCAGAACATTTCAGTTATTTTTAGTTGATTACTAGGGATTGCCAGAAGTTGACTACACTGGACATTTCATGCCAATTTAATAAGGCAAGGCTATCTGTGCATAGTAAGCATACTGGAGATTGATGCAAAAGACTGTAGTATAAAGTGTTACTCATAGAATGAGGCCAAATTTCTTGATCTTCCCAGCTGAACTTTTATAGTAACTAAGCAGTGTTAAGAGAGAATGGCTTGAAATAAGGCAGAAATGGGATACACAGGTTGTGCCCTGAAATGGAATTTTCTGCGAGCCTTGTAAGGGGCAAAACATGTCCTGAACAAAGATAATACCATGGAAGGAACAGGGCTAGATGCAGGGACTCTTGATGCTGGGAAATCTCATAAGTTGTGGTGGTGGGAGAGTGCGGGAGCAGTCATGAAATGCAAACCAAGGATGTGGCCCTGGAATGTTAATTTCAATAGTAGCTCTGGAAGACAGGGGCGTTTTAGGGCACACGTGAATGTAGTTGCTTGGAAAAGGCCCGAGCATCAATTCTGGATACTGTGTAGGTGCTGGTGCATTTGATGGTATGGGGCTGATACATGGGGCCAGATTCTCCAGTTCTGAGTCTAAGTGTTGACACCAACGGAGAATCCTGCACTGATTCCGTTACCGGTTAGGGGCTATCACCATTGCTGCATGTAACACCATCGAAACATGGCGCAAGAATCGCCGGGTCCATGATGGACACCCGCAGGGCTGACAAGCTGCAGCCGTGCTTAAACAATACACCCACATACAAACTGATTGGGGCTGAAAAGATGGGACAGGTTGTGCTGGAGCGCCCATACAGCTGATGGGTCGGCTGGGACCAGAGGGCACCCAGGGGGCCACCTATACGACCTAGGGCACCAGGTTTAAAATCGGGCTGTCAGCAGCATGCGCAGCTGCAAGGGAATAAGGGACTATGAGGAACAGCAGGAGAATGCAGGAGAATGCAGATGAGAAACACATTGGATCAAATGACAGAGCAGACTCGATGGGCTGAATGGCCTAACTCTGCTCCTATATCTTACGGTCTCATATTTGGCTAGGCCATGAGGTAACAAAGGGACTGAAGAGTGTAATGCAGCTGAAGCGGTGTACATAGACTTCCAAAAAGGCATTTGATAAAGTGTCACATAACACACTTGTCAGCAAAGTTATAGGTCATGGAATTAAAGAGGCCTGGTAGCATGGATACAAAATTGGTTGAATGACAGGAAAAAGACAGTGGTGGGATTTACCGACTGTTCACGCTGGTGGGAAATTCTGGTCCCACGCCGATGCACGGGTTTCCCGACGATGAGGGTGTTGTTAATGGGAAATCCTGTTGACAATAGCAGGACCGCTAGATCCTGCTGGCTGGCCGCCTCCACTGCCGAAAAACACACAGCGGGCTGGTGGGAAAATCCCGCCTCGTAGTAGTGAATGGTTGTTTTTTGGACTGGAGGAAGGTACTGAGTTCCTCAGGGGTTGGTACTAGAACCACTACTATTCTTGATTTATATTAATGAACATGAATTGTGTGTGCAGGCACAATTTCAAAATTTATGGATACACAAATCTTGGAAGTATTGTGAACTCTGAGGAGGATATTTATAGACTTCAAAAGGACACCGACCGGCATTTGATGGAATCTGGTGAATTAAATGTAATGCAGAAAAGTGTGAAATGATACATTATGCTGGGAAGAAGTGGAGGCAATATAAAACAATGGATACAATTCTAAAGGGGGTGCAGGAGCAGTAGGTCCTGGGTGTTTATGTACACTTATATTGAAGGTGGCAGGCAGGTTGAGAAAGCAGCTAATAATCCACATGGGATCCTGGGCTTTATAAATAAAGACAGAGGACAAATGGAAGGAAATTATGGTGAACCTTTACAAAACACTTGGTTTGCCCTCAACTGGAGTATTGTGTCCAATTCTGCACAGCTTAATTTATAATAATGATAATCTTTATTGTCATAAGTAAGCTTACATTTGCGCTGCAATGAAGTTACTGTGAAAAGCCCATAGTCTCCACATTCCGGCGCCTGTTCGGGTACACAGAAGGAGACTTCAGAATGTCCAAATTTAGGAAGGATGTGATGGCATGAGAGAGTGTAGAAAAGATTTACAAGAAGCTCCAGGAATTTGAGAGTTATGTGGATATATTGGAGAAGCTGGGCTTATTCTCCTTAGGCAAGAGAAGGTTGAGAAGAGATTGACAAAGAAACATACATAGAAAATAGAAGCAGGAGAAGGCCATTCGGCCCGTCGAGCTTGCTCACCATTCATTTTGATCATGGCTAATCATCAAGTTAAATACCCTGATCCCGCCTTCCTCCCACATCCTTTGATTCCTTTAGCCCCGAGTGCTAGAAATAATTCCTTCTTGAAATTACACAACGTTTTGGTCTCAACTGTTTTCTGTGTTAGTGAATTCCACAGATTCATCACGCTCTGGATGAAGACATTTCTGCTCACCTCAGTTCTAAAAGATTTACCCCTTATCCTCAAACTCTGACCCCTAGTTCTGGATTCCGCCACCATCAGGAACACTATTTCTGAATCTACCCTCTCTAATCCTGTTAGAATTTTATAAGTTTCTATGAGACCCTTCTCACTCTTCTAAACTCCAATGAATATAACCCTAACTGACTTAGTCCCGTCATCCCAGGAATTAGCCTGGTAAACAATCGTTGCACTCCCTCCATAGCAAGAATATCTTTCCTCAGATAAGGACACCAAAACTTCATACAATACTCCAGGTGTGCCTCACCAATGCCCTATGCAATTGCAGTAAATTTATTTCGCTATGAAAGCCAACATACCATTTGCCTTCTTCACTGCCTGCTGTATCTGCGTGCTTACTTTCAGCGACTGATGCACAAGGACACCAAAGTCTCGCTGAGTATCCACTTCTCTCAATTTACACCCATTCAAATAATAATCTTCCTTCCTATTTTTGCTACAGAAGTGGATAACCTCACATTTATCCACATTATACTGCATCTGCCATGCCCACTCACCCAGCCTGTCCAAATCCTGTTGAAGCATCTCTGCATCCTCGTCACAGCTCACCCTCCCAACAACTTCATATCATTGTTAATTCAGAGGTAATACATTCAGTTTCTCAAGATACTACCCGCAATCCCATGTACTTTAACTTTACATAGTAATCTGCTATGTTGAAACCTTCTGAAAGTCTAAATAAACCACATCCATCGGTTCTCCCTGGTCAACTCTACCAGTTACATCTAGCAGATGTGTCAAGCATAATTTCTCTTTCATCAATCCGTGTTGACTTTGTCTGATTACACCACTGCTTTCCAAATGTTGTGCTATGAAAACCTTCCCTACTACCGATGTTAGGATCACTAGTCTATAGTTCCCTACCTCCCGAGAGAGTTTTCTCTCTACCTCCCTTTGGAATAGCGGAGTTATATTAGCTACCCTCCAATCTGGAGGAACTATTCCAGAGTCCAAAGAATTTTGGAAAATGACCACCAATGGATCTACTATTTCTAGGGCCACTTCCTTCAGTTCTCTGGGATGAAGATTATCGGCCCCTGGAGATTTATCCGTCTTCAATATCCCTATTAATTTCCCCAAAACAATTAATTTACTAATATGAATTTCCTTCAGCTCCTTGCCGAAACATGTGTTCTCAGAACTTCCAGTATATTATTCATTTCTGCCTTTATGAAGACAGAGCAAAGTACGAATTTAGTTCCTCTGCCATTTCTTTGTTCCCGTTATGAATTTCCTCGTTTCCGACTGTAAGGGGTCTACATTTGTTTTTATCAATCTGTTTCTCTTTATATACCAATATAAGCTTTTACAGTCAGTTTGTAATGTTCCCTGCTAGCTTACTTTCATAATGTATTTTCCCCTTTTTAATCAATCCCTTTTAAACTGTTCCAAATCCGCAGGTCTATTGATTTTTCTTGCTAACTTGTATGCTTCTTCTTTGAATCTAATATCACTAATTTTCCTTGTAAGCCATGGTTTGGCCACAGTTCCCTTTCTACTCTTGCGCCAAATAGGAACAAACAACTTTTGGAGTTCACCAATTTGTTCCTCGAGTGCCTGCCATTGCCTGTCCACTGTCCTTCCTTTCAGTAATGTCTCCCAGTTTGATGAAGGTGTTCAAAATTAAGAAGGGTCTAAGCAGATTAAATAGAGAGAGTCAAGACCAGAGGACAACAAATTAAGGTGAATGGCAAAAGGACCAGTGAACATGTGGAAAAACGTTTTATGCATTGAGTGGTTACGATCCAAAATGCACTGTCCGAGACTGTGGTGGGGCAGATTCAAGAAGGTTTCCAGAAAGGAATTGGATAACTCTGAAGAGAAAAAAATGCAGTGCGATATAAAAAAGGCCCAGGGAGTGGAGTAAGATTTGCCATTGCAGAAAGGTCTGCATGGGTACAACAGGCCAAACTGACCACATCCTGTGTTGTAACCATTCTGTCATTCTATGATTTTACATTACTCTCAGTCTTTGTCCAAGTCATTCATGCAGATTGTTAATAGTAGTGATCCTTTTGTATGCCAAACAGTAAAGCAGAATGCGGTAGACAGAACTAAGCGATCCCATAACCAAAGGATCAGATCTAAGTTCTGCAGTCCTGCCACACCCAGTCATGAATGATGGTAGACAATGAAACAGCTAACAGGGGTGGGAGGCTCCACAAATATTCCCATCCCCAATGATGGGGAATCCCAGCACAATTTGATTCACTCCATATGATATTAAGAACAGCATTAGGCACTTGATACCGCAAAGGCTATGGGTCCCAACAGCAATACTACTGAAGACATGCTCCAGAACTAGCCACGCCCCTAGCCAAGCTGTTCCATTACAGCTGAAACATTGACATTTACCCAGGTATGTCCTGTACACAGAAAGCAGGACAAATCCAACCTGGTCAATTACCACCCTCTCAGTCAACTCTCAATCATCAGTAAAGTGATGGATCATCAACAATGCTATCAAGCAGCACTTACTTAGCAATAGCCTGCTCACTAATGTTGAGTTTGGGTTCCAGAAGGGCCACACAGCCCCTGATCTAATTTCAGTCTTAGTCCAAACATGGACAAAAGAGTTGAATGCAAGAGGTGAGATGAGAGTGACTGCCCTTGACATCTAGGCAGCATTTGACTCAGAGTGGCAACGAAGAGCCCGATAAAACTGGAGTCAATGGAAATCAAGGGGAATAGTCTTCACTGGTTGGAGTTACACCTAATAATAATCTTTTATTGTCACAAGTATGATGTTACTGTGAAAAGCCCCTGGTCGCCACATGCCGGTGCCTGTTCGGGTAAGCTCTTTAATAACTGGCTAGCTTCATTGGGCTGGCACTGAACTTCATCAAGCTCCAATCACCCCAGCTACACAAAGCTATAATTGGCTCCCAGGGCTATTATTGAGCCTTCACCCTTTCCAGTATGGATCCAGTGACCTTCTGACAGATTCAGTTACTGGGACTTAACCTTCGTTAGAACTACTAAAAGCTATCAAACAGCTTCTGGAACTTCTCCTGAGCCCCAACTACACAGAGCCAGCTAACAGCAATGCTTCTGCTGCCTGGAACCGGCTAATAACAGCACCTTTTTCCCTGCTGTAGAATACTCACTTCCCAGAGAACGTTCTTAAGCTCCACCCATCTCCATGACAACATTGCCATCCAGGGCTCACTGACTGCTCTTAATTTAATTAGCTCTAACTCCCAAAACAACCACTGGGCTGTATTTCTTTGCAAGCAGTGTGGAGACCTTGGCCAGAATTTGCCCGCCATTCTCACTGGTGGGATCTTCCGGTCCTGCCAACGGCGAACCCCTGTCGCAGGTTTCCCAACAACAGGGGATGCATAGAACAAGTTATCCCATTGGCAATGGCGGGATCAGAAGATCTTGCTGCTGGCCAATGATGGAACGCCTCCACCGCTGCAAAACATGCCACGAGGGTTGCGAGGAAAATCCCGCCCTTTGTCTCCAATTCTCCAGCTAAGCCACCTGCTGGTTTAAGATCTTACCTTTCTAGGTGTTAACCCCTAAATTCAACATTGTCCCAAACTTTTAAATATATTCATCTTCAAGCTGCTTTAGTTGCATTTATCCCATTCTTTACATTTGTACTTTACTTTTCCCAGAACAAAAAATTACCTCTAAAGTATTATTATGAACCATAAATTGGTTATTTATAGCAATCCTCTGAGTTAAAGATAGGCTCATTCTCACACCAAATACTTAAATATACAATCTGGACTGACACCTTAGTGCAACACTGAAGGAGTGCTGTACTAATGGAGTTGCCGGGATTCAGGTTAAACTAAGTGATCATGACATAGATGAAAGGAGCTATCACATCCACAAACAAGGGAAGTCAGGGTCAGTTGAGTGGCCAGCGATATTGGATACGGAAATGGCAGTAATGATAAGCACGTACGTTTTTATTAAACTGACATTTAAAGTTGATGCTGGCTGACGCAGAGCAGACCAAAGTTGCAATATGGACCAGAAGCATTATGTCTCCATACACAAATTATCAAACCCTTTTTCAAACTTGGGTAAATGACATTTGGTGAGGGATGGAAGGGGGATGTAGCATTGGAGGGAGGGGAGGATATCATGGAGGGAGCAGGGGAGAAGACATAGAAGAGGGTGAGAGTGGCTGGCGTGGGAAGGAAGATGGCTACATGGGAATGGGACTGGGACTAGCTAAGAGGTGTAAAATAGGAGATGGTGGTGGGATAAAATGGGAATAATGGATTGGGGGTTGGAGAATCCACAGGATAAGAGTGGGAGAGGGATGATGAGGATGAAACATGAGGAATGAAAGGAATGAGATGTGTATAGCATGAGAAGGATTGCATGGGAAGGATGGATGGCATGCAATGGGAATTTAAAAATGTACGATTGTAACAAAGACAGTAATAATTTCACTGCAAAATTTTGTGGGTCTCTGCTAGTATTTAATAGCTTTAAGACAAGTTCATGCTCTTCTTGCGTTCCCATTGTTACCTTTTTTATATGCCGTACAGGAGGCCATTTGGTTTCACAGAGAAACAATTTGTATTGTGGAAAAACGTCAATGGACTATTCAGTTATCTTTGAAGCATTACCCTTGATTGTTGATTTCTTTTTGGGCCGAATTTGAGTTCATAAGATGATTCGTGAGACATTGTCACATCAGTTGCTGAGCTTTGTGTTTTGGCATTTGTAAATCTTGATTCCTTGGGATGTAATGCATTAACTGTGGTCACCTGGTAAATACTTGAGCATTCTGAAGGGAATCGCTTCTCGGCCTTTTGGCTCAGATCGAGCGTGAGGTCAGGTGTAATGCCTGGATCTGGTATGTCTCTCTTGTTGGGACCATGAATTGGATTCAATTTGAATTGGTTTTTGGAGCAGGCAAGGAGAATCATGGAATTTACAGTGCAGAAGAGATGGATTAGGGGTTTGCCCCTGTCCACTGAGCTTTGGCTTTGTAACTCTGATAAAGGAATAAAAGAAAGCATTCTGAATTGAGTAAAATTTATTGGCAGGTTCTACTGATCAGCGCCATAACTTTGGCGAAAGATTGGTGGAAATCTCAGAGATATTGTTTCAAATGACTGCACGGTTTCTCTGAATTTCTGCATGTTACTTTAGACAATTGTAGAATGAGCTCACCTATATTTACACAAACAAATAAATAATAGCTATTCAGCAAATTATTGCAATTAAAAGGGCATTAACATGCTCTGAGATGTTGCAGACTATGCTTTGATACAGTTCTGTCAGCAGTTTGAGCCCAGCTACGACTTGCCCAAGATCCTTTATGTTCTGATGTGCAATTCGTGGAGCTGAAATTAAGCGTAGTCAAAGTTAAATGTTTTCAGAATCCAGCAGTCATTCTATGATATTACAAATTCACTTTGGGAAATCACAAGCTCAGTCTACGACTGTGATGCTAACTCCTATGTTAATTTTTTAAAAAGAATTCCAATTAAGGGGCAATTTAGCGTGGCCAATCCATCTACCCTGCAATCTTTTGAGTTGTGGGTGAGACCCATGCAGACACAGAGAGAATGTGCAAACTCCACCTAGGACCAAGATCGAACCCGGGCCCAGTGCCATGAGGCAGCAATGCGAATCACTGCACCACCGTGCCACTCCTAACTCCTATTTTAAAACAGCATCAAAACAAATAATATTCTAAAATATCATAATATCAATTGTTCATTTCACCATCCTTCAGAGAATTTCTGAATGTCAGGCAAACGTCTTCACATTTCAACTTATTTTAATCATTAGAGGTGCACACTTACTACTATAACTTGTGACCTTAGAAATTGCATTCCCAGAGCTTTTTATTACTAAATAGGTGAGGATTTCTTTCCCCCTCAGTCATTTTGCCTCTCCCAGGAGACTGAACGACTGTGGGACACATGTCAAAAGGATGTTGATGGCATGTTTAAGTTGAAACATATTGGGTGAGATTGGTTCGCTGGATCAGCTGATCTCCTTTTACAGGTTTGCAATATTTTACGGATGGGGGAGGAGGAATGAGCAATCACTCAAAAACTTGGTGGCTTGCTGATATAGTGCAGCTCCAGGTTTCCTCCAATTACCACAACAAGATATGCATAAATTATCTTTCCACAGAGACTGTTGAGCTGCAGGAACAATTCGCAAATCGGAACATATATATGCTAATACAAGGTTAAGCCATCAAGGGCCCATTAAAAGCATTTTGCCCCCAAAAGATTTATCATTTTGTTTTAGCAGCTTAAATAACTTCTTCACTCAGGTAATACATTTTCTACATTCATATTCTCTCCTCCAAGACACTGTGAAAGGGGCAGATCTTGATATACTGTTTGCCCATCACAAACACCATAAATTATATTTTCCATTTACTTTTTAAACAATTTTTCTGTGCAACATTTCATTTAAATATTAGATAAATGACTGCAGGAAATTAAAATGAAAAGTAAGCCAAAAAAAGTGACTACTAGCATAATAGTCACAGACTACACTCGTTTTCTTAGAAAGCTTCACCTCAGAAAGCTTGCTGCAAACGTGACAGCTTATCATAGAAATTTCCTTACATCCATGGGACATGGATTTCCAATCAAACGGAGACTCGTGGGGCTGAATTTTAACCATGGTGATTAAAATTGGAATCGGCATAAAGCAAGTCAGCATATGCGGCGCCTAATTCCAGTTTCTCCATCGGAGTGGCCACTGAAGAAACTCGCTATCTGCTGTAGAAGGGCTGTAAAAGAAACTCAGAACAAACTGGGAGTCTCTGTCTAACTCCAGTGCCATTAGCACAGGACTTATTGAGGGGAAAAAGGTGGTGCAGGTATTTTTCCAATTTAAATTTCACCCGCAAATATTTCACATTACGTTGGTTTCACTTTATTCATGCATGCATTATTGTTAATTATTGAGAGTAGCTTAATCAAAGAGTTAAATGTACTGGCACGCATTACGGTTGGTATGCATTGATGATTACAGGGGAGTTAGGGAAAATTCTATATATTGGAAAAAAACAAGAGTGTGCTTTTGTGGAGGAAGAGACCCACCTTTGTAGGCTCCCTGGACCTATCAGAGGCATTCTTTCCAAGGTCATCACCCACTTTTACCTTCCCTGCCCCGCAACTCACCCTGGCTTCTTTAACCCAGCCCCCTCAAACCGGACTGACCCTTCAACCTCAGACAGCCCTGGGCTTCACAGAGTGTGGTGGGACTGCCTATGATTCCAACATGGCCACCACTCCTGACAGCCATTGCTCGGACTGACCGGTCGCTCTCTATGGCTTCTAAACTCTGAAATATCTCTCAGGATATTATTGCCCATCATCTGCTTTCCAGTACAGCAGCAAAGCTAACATGTAGGAGTGATACTTATAAATATACTTGTGCGAATTATGTCAAAATTTCTCTGTTTCCCCCCCCCCCTGGAATTCACCAACCTGTGCCGCTATGCATCTCCCTCTCTTGCTTCTCAGTTGTATCATAGGCACAAGAATGGGTTGTTCTCCTCATTGAGTTTGATCTGCCATCTTGGAGGCCAGGACAGCTCTTTATTTTATTACAATTTTATAAAAAATCCTTAATACCTTTACTTCCTAAGTATTTATTTCCTTTGTAACACATCAACACTACATCCAATTGGGCAGCACGGTGGCGCAGTGGGTTAGCCCTGCAGCCTCACGGCGCCGAGGTCCCAGGTTCGGACCCGGCTCTGGGTCACTGTCTGTGTGGAGTTTGCACATTCTCCCCGTGTTTGCATGGGTTTCACCCCCACAACCCAAAGATGTGCAAGCTAGGTGGATTGGTCACGCTAAGTTGCCCCTTAATTGGAAAAAAGTTAATTGGGTACACAAAATTTATTTAAAAAACACTACAGGTTTTGGCCATTTTATTACAAATGCTTACAACGTTTTGTGCGAAGTAGTTCTATGGATTCACTCTAAAATGACTTTGTTCTAATTTAAGATTATGACCCCAACAATCCGGAAGAGATTTGTTGTCATCCTTCCTTAATTCCAGTGAAACCTCCAGAAAATGGGAGAAATTTGGTCCTGTTTCTCCTCACCTTTCTTTCCCGATCTATCCCCAGTTGCACACAAATCCTAAATTTATCGCTGCACTACTAGCAGCATTACCCAGTGGAAATAAAGCACCTGTGCCAATTTTGTTTACAAGTCGTCAGAGCTGTCTTTTAATTCTACAAAGAGATGCTTTTACATATTCTAGTCATACTGTTATTCACCCTGCAGCACATAGTCTCAATGGGCACAAAAAACCTGTTTCTCATATTCACCAGGGTCAAATGAACTAAGAGAGTATACACATCTGGAGCGTGGTTTCTGGAAATCAGCATGAAATAGCATTTGGATTAATTTTTCTGGGATCTGCAATTTTCCAAAATGAGAAAGCAAGCCTGCAGCCCTCAGACCATAATACAGATAGTTTGAATGCAACTCAGTGCCAAACAGCTTTGCAACTACAAATGTAATCTGCAAAGTACGGAATAAATGTTTTTATTACAGGCTAAGTCAGCAGGAATATCGGCTGTGAGTAGCAGTGTGCCAGTCAGAGGATTTCACACACATTAAAGTTAACTGAGAAAGAATGAAAGAGAAAGCCTTGTTTTTTGAAAGAAAAGATTCTGCAATACTGATTCCAAATCAATATAATAATGAAAAATAGAAATGCCAAAAGAAAGTGCTGGCATGTACACCATCCGAAGAAAATAAAATGTGGTTATTCTCATCCTTATGCAAATAGTTAATGGGTTTAAATGCTTCCCAGTCCCCAAAAAGATAATGTCTGGAAGGGAGAAAAGCATTTCAGGCCAGCAATAACGTGGCTGTTTTTGACCATTGTCAGAGTTGAATAGAAACCTTGATAACGCCTAGTTATTCACAGACTGCCACCAAAATACAATCAGATCTAAGATATGCACGTCTGGCACTTCCAATCCAAAATAAATAAATTCAAGTCTCTAAGCATAAGTGCACTGAGACACAGTGATAGCATGCGGATTCATGATCAAATCAGGGATTTTTCAGCCTGCTGTTTATATGGTGAGGTAGCCAGAATAGAGATGGAATTCTTCCCCATTGTGTGAAAAAGATGGACAATTAACTTAGGCTACACCTGTGTATAAACTGACAGCCAGCTGAAGATCATTTAGCCTGGAAATGCTAAGCTTGTTCAGTAGTTAAATGCATCACATGGTGTAATAATTAATTATCCAGATGAATGAAGGCCAGCTTAGATTTCAGGTTGGTTGGCATGAGTATTAGAATTTATCTCCGCATCTCTGGGCTAAAACTGTTGGAAAATAGCCTGGGTTCGCTTTCCTGCTTGCTATCCAGTAACTCCTGTTTGGAACATGAACATTAGGGCAGAATGGAATCAAGCTCTTTTCTTTTTTCATGGGATGTGTGGGTCGCTGGCAAAGTCAGCGTTTGTTGTCCGTTGAAAAGATGCCGGTGAGCCACCTCCTCGAACGGAATGGCTTGCTATTTCAGAGGGGCATTTAAGAGTCAACCACATTTCTGGGGCTCTGAGGTCCAGACCAGGTAAAGATGGCAGATTTCCTTCCCGAAGGGACAGTAGTAGATAGGTTTTACGATAAATCGGTGATTGTTTCACGGTCACCATGAAAGAGACTAGCATTCAATTCCAGATTAATTCATTGAATTTAAATTCTATCAGTTGCAGTGGAGGGATTTGACCTTGGGACATGGTTTCAAATCCCAGCACTACAACTGATGGAATATGGGATCAAATGGAGAGATAATAAAATGGGATGATTGTTTGCCCTCTTTCTTAATCTTGACGTGGGTAGGTGACTGTCTCAATGAAAATTTTAAAAAGTGTGCTACTGAGATCTTTATAAGTTGCAGAATATTTTCAGTTTAAAGAATAACAAGTAAGCTCTCAGAGGTCATTTTCAACTCTTAGCATGTTTAGGTACAAACTGGATATATTTTAAATGGTCAGAAATCTGTACATAGTGCACACCCTAATACTTGGTTATCTGCTCCCAGTGGGTGAAGCTTCCCCTAAACACAGCCACAATTATCATCCATTGTCATCTTTAATTTTCGTTATATCACCCCCGCAAATAGTAATGGGGTGGTGCTGATGAGGTTTCTAATATTTTGCAACATATAATGTAAAACAATGGGAATAGTCACAGCAAACATGTCCAACATTCATTGAATAATTCATATTTTGGCTCACATGAATAAGAACTGCAGAAAAATAGCACCCAATTATGCCTTGTTAAAACTTGCAGAAATCAAAACAGCAGCTTAGTTTGAATGCATATCTAGCATTAGCTTTGCCAGTTTATTTAACTAATGCAAAAATAATTGGTTTCTGGATTGGAAAGTTTCCTGTTAAATGGAATTACGTTTTCAAAAGCCATGTAACGTTTGTATAAGATCACTAATCTCTTTCCCTTAAATGTTTCAATTTTAACATAGAATACCAATCGAAATAAGTGTTTCCTTCAGAGCAAAGGATGTGTTTGATTCCATATTAATGGGATAGAGCATCAGTAAATATTTTGTTGAGAAAATAAATGTGAACCTGTTCGGTTTAAAATAACTATTGGAGACCCAGGACCCACTTTTACCAACCGGCGGATCTTCGCGACACACCATTATTGCTTACCTTTAATGCGGCAGGTGAGCCTGCTTGCTCCTCACGATCTCACTTGCTTTGTCATTCAATGTTACATTTTTATGGGCAGCATGGTGGTGCAGTGGTTAGCATTGCTGCCTCACGGTGCCGAGGTCCCAGGTTCGATCCCGGCTCTGGGTCACTGTCCGTGTGAAGTTTGCACATTCTCCCCGTGTTTGCGTGGGTTTCGCCCCCACAACCCAAAGATATGCAGGGTAGGTGGATTGGCCACACTAGAAAATTGCCCCTTAATTAGAAAAAATGAATTGGGTACTCTAAATTTTTTTTAAAAAGTTACATTTTTATTAACGACTTCAGCTGACGATTTAAATTCTCGCTGCATCCTTCGAAAAAAATGAAGAGGTTTGTCCTCAAATTCGCTATGCTTAGTCTTCAAATACCTTTGAAGATTTGAGGGTTTTAAACTTTCAATTGCCAGTACTTTCCTGCATATAACACACATGGACTTTGCATGTGGATTTGCACTGGCACAATTAAAGCCACACCTCAAGAAATCATCTTTATACTGCTTTGTTCCCAATTTCAGTTTCTTCTTAATTATTTGTTCATCAGAGGCTCTGGAGGTCTGGGCACAGCTCACACCAGCACCACATTGTCCTGCCGTGGACTCTCCTGTGCAGCTCTCTCCAGCAGATTCAATTGGGAGATCCTGGCCTGTTTGTGCCTCTGGCCCTTTCTTCATAATTACAAAATATCTATCTTCAGTTCTTCACATAGTCCTGTTGCTTGCTTACTAGCAGCTACAATTCTCTCCTCCATGGTTTTGTGCCCAAAGCATGAACGTACAGGACGCGAGGCGTCAGTGTACGTGCTGGGCGTGTGACCTTCTCACTGCTGCTGCCTCTGACAGAAAGACTTCATCATTCATATTTAGTCTGGTCTCAGCTGCCATTTTTTTTTTTCTTTTTGAAACTTTATTTCCAATACCTGATTTTTCCAAGTTTATGATTTCTTACTACTGAAAATTAAAACAATTTCAGTTGAACATGCACATACTTACATTTACACACAAACGTTGTGTTAAATATATTCCCATTTCTTTAGAAATTTAAACAAGTATAGAAAAAAGTACAAACTTGTTTTTACTTTCCAAACTATGGGTGCGGTTCTCCCAAAAGATTTCTAAGTTAATTTGAAGCAGGTTTGTCAGGGCGTTTCAAATCGGGTGACTTCCCCACCGCTATACAATGACCCTTAGTCACGTTTTGGGGCCATGGGCAGTTTCTCATCGGTTTAGCCCACACTTGGAATTTTTTTTAGCGCTGGGGAGCTGAACTTAGAGATCAGGGGCGAAATTCTCCCCCAACGGCATGATGTCCGCCGACTGGCGCCAAAAACGGCGCCAATCAGACGGGCATCGCGCCGGCCCAAAGGTGCGGAATGCTCCGCATCTTTGGGGGCCGAGCCCCAACATTGAGGGGCTAGGCCGGCACCAGAGGGATTTCCGCCCCGCCAGCTGGCGGAAATGGCGTTTGTTGTCCCGCCAGCTGGCGGAAATGGCGTTTGGTGCCCCGCCAGCTGGCGCGGAAATGCGCCGCATGCGCGGGAGCGTCAGCGGCCGCCGACAGTTTCCCGCGCATGCGCAGTGGGGAGAGTCTCTTCCGCCTCCGCCATGGTGGAGGCCGTGGCGGAGGCGGAAGGGAAAGAGTGCCCCCACGGCACAGGCCCGCCCGCGGATCGGTGGGCCCTGATCGCGGGCCAGGCCACCGTGGGGGCACCCCCCCCCGGGGTCAGATCGCCCCGCGCCCCCCCCCCCCCCAGGACCCCGGAGCGCGCCCACGCTGCCTGGTCCCGCCGGTAAATACCAGCTTTGATTTACGCCGGCGGGACAGGCAATTTCTGGGCGGGACTTCGGCCCATCTGGGCCGGAGAATTGAGCGGGGGGTCCCGCCAACCGGCGCGGCCAGATTCCCGCCCCCGCCCAATCTCCGGTACCGGAGACTTCGGCGGGGACGGGATTCATGGCGGCCAACGGCCATTCTCTGACCCGGCGGGGGGTCGGACAATGACGCCCCAGGTTGCCATTTTGAAAAAGGGCCCCGATCCCTAAGTGAGCTTGTGGGTCCCCCACTCCCTCCACCCAAGGGCAATGTCACCCATAACAAATGGACACTACCCCACGCCCTCCAGGTGAGGGCACACTGCTATGGGATCCACCCCTCTTCAACCTCACCCCAAATCCCCTTACCTAGGACCCCACCCAACATCCCGGAGGCCTCTATTAACCTGCCCTTCACTCCTGGGCTGTCCAGCATCTCCAGTTCCCCTCCCTGTGCCGCTGATTTAGACAAAGGCAAAATCTCACCTCAGATCCAAAGTTTGAACAGCCTTGCGTATGCACACCACCTTTAAGCTGTTGGTAAACAGGAGACATGAGATTCCTGTGGGTCATTGACTTAATCCAGAAGGTAGGACGTAATTTTAAGTGCTCTCAAATAAAGAGAGTATCGCACAGAAGTGATGAGCGCAGAAGCTGCTGCATCACGAAGGGCAGAATGGCTTAGTGAGGTGCTTTCTTCTTGTAACTGTGCGCTGTTTTCCTTTCTGAACACAATGTAAATACTGACTCTTGAAGTCAAATATGTGAGCCTCTTTTTTATTTTTTAAAATATATTTTATTAAAGTTTTCAAACACAATTTTTCCCCCTTACAAATCAACAAAATCGGTAACATGATAACTGATAGATAACATTGTTTAAACAAAATAGTGAAGCAACAAAATAACACGAAATAGTGCTCCCCCCCCCGCCCCTTCACCCCATCTAGAACAAAAACAATTTACCCCTCCCCCGCCCCCCTCTGGGCTGCTGCTGCTGGCTATCTATTTTCCCCCTAACGTTCCGCTAGATAGTCGTGGAACGGTTGCCACCGCCTGGTGAACCCCTGAGCCGATCCTCTCAGCGCAAACTTCATCCGCTCCAGTTTTAAGAACCCTGCCATATCGTTTATCCAGGCCTCCACGCCGGTGGGTTTCGCTTCCTTCCACATGAGTAAAATCCTTCGCCGGGCTACTAGGGACGCAAAGGCCACAATATCGGCCTCTTTCGCCTCCTGCACTCCCGGCTCATCCGCTACCCCAAATATAGCTAACCCCCAGCTTGGCTTGACCCGGACCTTCACCACCTTCGAGATCACTCCTGCCTCTCCCCTCCAAACAAAGAACAAAGAACAAAGAAATGTACAGCACAGGAACAGGCCCTTCGGCCCTCCAAGCCCGTGCCGACCATACTGCCCGACTAAACTACAATCTTCTACGCTTCCTGGGTCCGTATCCTTCTATTCCCATCCTATTCATATATTTGTCAAGATGCCCCTTAAATGTCCCTATCGTCCCTGCTTCCACTACCTCCTCCGGTAGTGAGTTCCAGTCACCCACTACCCTCTGCGTAAAAAACTTGCCTCGTACATCTACTCTAAACTTTGCCCCTCTCACCTTAAACCTATGCCCCCTAGTAATTGACCCCTCTACCCTGGGGAAAAGCCTCTGACTATCCACTCTGTCTATGCCCCTCATAATTTTGTATACCTCTATCAGGTCGCCCCTCAACCTCCTTCGTTCCAGTGAGAACAAACCGAGTTTATTCAATCGCTCCTCATAGCTTATGCCCTCCATACCAGGCAACATTCTGGTAAATCTCTTCTGCACCCTCTCTAAAGCCTCCACATCCTTCTGGTAGTGTGGCGACCAGAATTGAACACTATACTCCAAGTGTGGCCTAACTAAGGTTCTATACAGCTGCAACATGACTTGCCAATTCTTATACTCAATGCCCCGGCCAATGAAGGCAAGCATGCCGTATGCCTTCTTGACTACCTTCTCCACCTGTGTTGCCCCTTTCAATGACCTGTGGACCTGTACTCCTAGATCTCTTTGACTTTCAATACTCTTGAGGGTTCTACCATTCACTGTATATTCCCTACCTGCATTAGCCCTTCCAAAATGCATTACCTCACATTTGTCCGGATTAAACTCCATCTGCCATCTCTCCGCCCAAGTCTCCAGACAATCTAAATCCTGCTGTATCCTCAGACAGTCCTCATCGCTATCCGCAATTCCACCAACCTTTGTGTCGTCTGCAAACTTACTAATCAGACCAGTTACATTTTCCTCCAAATCATTTATATATACTACAAAGAGCAAAGGTCCCAGCACTGATCCCTGTGGAACACCACTGGTCACAGCCCTCCAATGAGAAAAGCATCCCTCCATTGCTACCCTCTGCCTTCTATGGCCTAGCCAGTTCTGTATCCACCTTGCCAGTTCACCCCTGATCCCGTGTGACTTCACCTTTTGTACTAGTCTACCATGAGGGACCTTGTCAAAGGCCTTACTGAAGTCCATATAGACAACATCTACTGCCCTACCTGCATCAATCATCTTAGTGACCTCCTCGAAAAACTCCAATACCCCTCCAGTGCCGGACATGACCAAACCATATGTGTGTGGTTCGCCGGGCTTCCCCCGCACCTCCCGCACCCGTCCTCCACACCGAAGAACCTGCTCAACCTCGCTCCCGTTATATGTGCTCTATGTAGCACCTTAAATTGGATCAGGCTAAGCCTGGCACACGAGGAAGAGGAATTTACCCTACTTAGGGCATCAGCCCACAAACCCTCCTCAATCTCCTCCCCGAGCTCTTCTTCCCATTTTCCTTTCAGCTCTTCTACCAGCTCCTCCCCCTCTTGTCTCATCTCCCGGTATATTTCGGACACTTTGCCCTCCCCGACCCACCCCCCGAAAGCACTCTATCCTGGATCCCCTGTGTCGGGAGCAGCGGAAATCCCCTCACCTGCTGTCTCGTAAACGCCCTCACCTGCATATACCGAAAGATGTTCCCCGGAGGCAGCTCGTACTTTTCCTCTAGCGCTCCCAAGCTCGCAAACGTCCCATCTATAAATAAGTCTCCCACTCTCCTAATTCCTGCCCGGTGCCAGCTCTGGAACCCGCCGTCCAACCTCCCTGGGGCAAACCTATGGTTGTTCCTGATCGGGGACCACACCGAGGCTCCCAACACACCCCTCTGTTGCCTCCATTGCCCCCAGATACTTAGTGTTGCCGCCACCACTGGGTTCGTGGTAAACCTTTTCGGGGAGAGTGGTAGTGGCGCCGTCACCAGCGCTTTTAAGCTCGTTCCTTTACAAGACGCCATCTCCAGCATTTTCCACACCAGCCCCTCTCCCTCTATCATCCACTTACGGATCATCGCCACATTGGCGGCCCAGTAATAGTCGCCCAAGTTCGGCAACGCCAGTCCCCCTCTGTCCCTGCTACGTTGCAGGAACCCCCTCCTTACCCTCGGGGCATTCCCTGCCCACACGAAGCTTATGATGCTCCTATCTATTTTCTTGAAAAAGGCCTTAGTGATCAATATAGGGAGACATTGAAACACAAATAAGAACCTCTGGAGGACCATCATCTTAATCGCCTGCACTCTGCCCGCCAGTGACAGCGGCTGCATATCCCACCTTTTGAAATCCTCTTCCATTTGCTCCATCAGCCGAGTCAGATTGAGTCTGTGTAGGGTTCCCCAGCTCCTGGCTATCTGAATCCCCAGGTATCGGAAGTTTCTTTCCACTCTCCTTAGCGGTCGGTAGGCCATCTATCCCTCTACTCTGGTCCCCATGGTGTATTACAAAAAGCTCACTCTTTCCCATGTTAAGCCTATATCCCGAGAAATCTCCAAACTCCCTCAATATCTGCATAACCTCTGTCATCCCCCACACTGGATTCGCCACACACAGCAGTAGGTCATCTGCGTGGAGTGACACTCGGTGTTCCTCTCCCCCTCTAACCACCCCTCTCCATTTCCTGGAGTCTCTCAGCGCTATGGCCAGTGGTTCAATTGCCAGCGCGAACAGTAATGGGGACAGAGGTCACCCCTGTCTTGTTCCCCTATGTAACCGAAAATACTCCGATCTTTGCCGATTTGTGACTACACTTGCCATTGGGGCCCCACAGAGGAGTTTAACCCAGCTGACAAACCCCTCCCCGAACCCAAACCTCCTCAGCACCTCCCATAAATACTCCCACTCTACCCTATCAAATGCCTTCTCTGCATCCATTGCCGCCACTATCCCTGCCTCCCCCTCTGCTGGGGACATCATTATCACCCCCAATAGCCGTCGCACGTTGACATTCAATTGTCTCCCCTTTACGAACCTTGTCTGATCTTCGTGCACCACCCCCGGGACACAATCCTCTATCCTCATTGTCAGCACTTCTGCCAACAACTTGGCGTCCACATTCAGGAGCGAGATAGGCCTATAAGACCCGCATTGCAGCGGGTCTTTATCTCGCTTCAGGATTAGTGATAGCGGTGCCTCCGACATTGTCGGGGGTAGGGTCCCCCCCTTCTCTGGCCTCGTTCAAGGT
Organism: Scyliorhinus torazame; assembly: GCF_047496885.1. Classification (NCBI taxonomy): domain Eukaryota; kingdom Metazoa; phylum Chordata; class Chondrichthyes; order Carcharhiniformes; family Scyliorhinidae; genus Scyliorhinus; species Scyliorhinus torazame. Next base: position 79,231,491 of record NC_092725.1, on the reverse strand, counting down.
TCTTACCAGCAGCGGGGCCAACAAGTCCATGTATTTCCTGTAAAATTCCACCGGGAACCCGTCAGGTCCCGGGGCCTTCCCTGCCTGCATGTTCCGCAGCCCTTTGGTCACCTTGTCCACCCCAATTGGCGCCCCCAGGCCTGCCATCTCCTGCTCCTCCACCCTCGGGAACCTTAGTTGGTCCAGAAACTGCTGCATCCCCTCTTTTCCCTCCGGGGGTTGGGACCTATATAACCTCTCAAAAAGGTCTTGAACACCTCATTTACCTTCCCTGCTCTCCGCACCGTGGTTCCCATTTCATCCCTAACTCCGCCTATTTCCCTCGCCGCTGTCCTCTTACGAAGCTGGTGGGCCAACAGGCGACTCGCCTTTTACCCATATTCATATCTCATCCCCTGTTCCTTCCTCCACTGTGCCTCTGCCTTCCCGGTGGTCAGCAGGTCAAACTCCGTCTGGAGTCTTCGCCTCTCCCTATATAGCCTCTTTTTTTATTAATGGTGGGACAAGAGGTATGAAATCATGAAGGGAGAGCAAGAGTTTATCCACGATGGAGGTGCAATCTCTAGGAAGGTGAGTCTCCTTAATTGGCAGTAGAGGTTTACATGTTCCATGTTGCAGATTTAATGTAAGTGTTACCACAAGCAACCCAGGGGGAGTTCCATGCCACAATGTTCACCTTGGGTCAGAAGGTCTCAGTTGAAACATGCCTGAATCAGATGATCCCTGAGATTGGTGGAATCCCGACAAGACCACTGAGCTCCATGCTGGGTCTGGCTACCTGCCTGCACAGCCGGGGCAGCTTAGTATTCCATATCTTACCCTTCCACCTCCTCTTATACATCCTGCTCCTTCTCTACCTTCTGTGAACTATATCCTTCCAGAGCGTCACCATCCTTAAGGTCCACACTTCTTTGGAAGGCCATGTTATGAGGAGCACAGCAGACCACCACAATGACTGATACATTTACAGGAATGTATTGCAGGGCATGTGACCGGTCTAGGCATTTGAATCTTGTCTTCAGAAGCCTGATGGCCTACTCAATAGAAACATAGAAAATAGGAGCAGGAGGAGGCCAGTTAGCCCTTCGAGCCTGATCCGCCATTCACTATGATCATGGCTGATCATCTAAATCAATAGCCTAATCTTGCTTCCCCCCATATCCTATGACCCCCTAATTGCTATATATAACTGCTTCTTGAAAACATACAATGTTTTGGCCTCAACTACTTCCTGTGGTAATGAATTCCACAGGCTCACCATTCTCTGGGTGAAGAAATTTCTCCTCATCTCTGAACTAAATGGTCTACCCCATATTCTCAGACTATGACCCATGGGGCGTCATTCTCCGACCCCCCGCCGGGTTGGAGAATGGCCGTTGGCCGCCGTGATTCCCGCTCCCGCCGAAGTCTCCAGTACCGGAGATTGGGCGGGGGCGGGAATCGGGCCGCGCCGGTTGGCGGGACCCCCTGCTCAATTCTCCGGCCCGTATGGGCCGAAGTCCCGCCGGCGTAAATCAAAGCTGGTATTTACCGGCGGGACCAGGCGGCGTGGGCGGGCTCCGGGGTCCTGGGGGGGGGGGGGGGCACGGGGCGATCTGACCCCGGGGGGTGCCCCCACCGTGGCCTGGCCCGCGATCGGGGCCCACCGATCCGCGGGCGGGCCTATGCCGTGGGGGCACTCTTTCCCTTCCGCCTCCGCCACGGCCTCCACCATGGCGGAGGTGGAAGAGACTCTCCCCACTGCGCATGCGCGGGAAACTGTCGGCGGCCGCTGACGCTCCCGCGCATGCGCCGCATTTCCGCGCCAGCTGGCGGGGCACCAAACGCCATTTCCGCCAGCTGGCGGGGCAACAAACGCCATTTCCGCCAGCTGGCGGGGCGGAAATCCCTCCGGCGCCGGCCTAGCCCCTCAATGTTGGGGCTCGGCCCCCAATGATGCGGAACATTCCGCACCTTTGGGCCGGCGCGATGCCCGTCTGATTGGCGTCGTTTTTGGCGCCAGTCGGTGGACATCGCGCCGTTGGGGGAGAATTTCGCCCCTGGTTCTGAACATACCCATCATCGGGAACATCCTTCCTTTTTCAATGAAGACCAGCATACCATTTGCCTTCTTTACTGCCTCTGTACTTTCATGCTTACCTTCAGTGACTGGTGTACGAGGCCACCAGTCTCGCTGCACATTCCCTTTCCTAATTCATGGCCATTCAGAAAATAGTCTGCCTTCTGGTTTTTGTTACCAAAGTGGATAACCTCGCATTTGTCCAAATTATACTGCATCTACCATTCATTCGCTCACTCACTCAACTTGTCCAAATCACAATGAAGGATCAATGCAGCCACCTCATAGCTCACACTCCCACGCAACTTGGTGTCATCTACAAAATGGAGATAATACATTTTGTTCCCTCATCTAAATCATGAATATATATTGTGAATAGCTGCTGTCCTAGCACCGATCCCTGCAGTACCCCACTAGTCACTGCCTGCCAATTTGAAAAAGACCTGTTAATTCCTACTCTTTGCTCCCTGTCCGCCTACCAGTTTTCTATCCATCTCAATACACTACCCCTAGTCCCATGCATTTTAAATTTACACGCTAATCTCTTATACAGGATGTTGACAAAAGCCTTCTAAAGTCCAAATATATCACATCCATTGGTTCCCCATCGTCAACTCTACTAGTTACATCCTCGAAGAACTCCAGTAGATTTGTCAAGCATGATTTCCCCTTCATAAGTCCATGCTGATTCTGTCAGATCCTGCCACTGTTTTCTAAGTGCTCAGTCGTAAAATCTTTGATAATGGATTTTAGAACTTTCCCCAATACCGACATCAGGCTTACTGGTCCATAATACCCAGTTTTCACAACCTCCCTTTTTAAGTTGTGGAGTTATGTTAGCTACCCTCCAATCTGCAGAAACTGTTCCAGAGTCTATAGAATCCTGGAAGATGATCACCAACGCATCCATTTTTCTAGAGCCTTTTCTAGAGCCTTGAGGACGTTACCAGTGCAGTAGATAACGGGGAGCCAATGGATGTGGTATATCTGGATTTCCAGAAAGCTTTTGACAAGGTGCCACACAAAAGGTTACTGCATAAACTAAAGATGCATGGCATTGAGGGTAAAGTGGTAGCATGGGTAGAGGATTGGTTAACTAACAGAAAGCAGAGAGTGGGGATAAATGGGTGTTTCTCTGGTTGGCAACCTGTAACTAGTGGGGTCCCTCAAGGATCAGTGTTGGGCCCGCAGTTGTTCACAATTTACATAGACGATTTGGAGTTGGGGACCAAGTACAATGTGTCAAAGTTTGCAGACGACACTAAGATGAGTGGTAAAGCAAAAAGGGCAGAGGATACCGGAAGTCTGCAGAAGGATTTGGATAGGTTAGGTGAATGGACTAGGGTCTGGCAGATGGAATTCAATGTTGCCAAGTGTGAGGCTATCCATTTTGGGAGGAATAACAGCAGAATGGATTATTATTTAAACGGTAAGATGTTAAAACATGCTGCTGTGCAGAGGGACCTGGGTGTGCTGGTGCACGAGACTCAAAAAGTTGGTGTGCAGGTGCAACAGGTGATTAAGAAGGCTAATCGAGATTTGTCTTTCATTGCTAGAGGGATGGAGTTCAAGACTAGTGAGGTTATGCTGCAATTGTATAGGGTGTTGGTGAGGCCGCATCTGGAGTATTGTGTTCAGTTTTGGTCTCCTTACCTGAGAAAGGACATATTGGCACTGGAGGGAGTGCAGAGGAGATTCACTAGGTTGATCCCAGAGTTGAGGGGATTAGATTATGACGAGAGGTTGAGTAGACTGGGACTGTACTCATTGGAGTTTAGAAGGATGCGGGGGGGATCTTATTGAGACATATAAAATTATGAAGGGAATAGATAGGATAGATGCGGGCAGGTTGTTTCCACTGGTCGGGGAAAGCAGAACTAGGGGGCATAGCCTCAAAATAATAAGGGGAGGTAGATTTAGGACGGAGTGTAGGAGGAACTTCTTCACCCAAAGGGTTGTGAATCTCTGGAATTCCTTGCCCAGTGAAGCAGTTGAGGCTCCTTCTTTAAAAGTTAAGAAAAAGATAGATGCCTTTCTAAAGAATAAAGGGATTCGGGGATATGGTGTACGGGCCGGAGAGTGGAGCTGAGTCCACAAAGATCAGCCATGATCTCATTAAATGGTGGAGCAGGCTCGAGGGGCCAGGTGGCCTACTCCTGTTCCTAGTTCTTATGTTATGTTCTTATGTAAGTACTCTGGGATACAGATTATCAGACCTTGGGGATTTATCAGCCTTCAATCCCATCAATTTCCCTAACACCATGTGCTGGATTCTCCGCAGTCCCGCGCTGAAATCACGTTCGGCGCAGGGGCAGAGAATCCAATTTCACGCCAAAATCGGACCCGGTGCCGATCCGGCGATTCTCCGGGACCCGGGAATCAGCGTAATCGTGGAGTACGCCGTTTGGCTGGGAGCCCATTGACAGAGGCCCGGCCAGCGATCCTCCGCTCCCAACCGGCCGAGTTCCAGACGGCGTGGAACTAACCACCTATTGCCGGTCGGGATGCTAGCATGGCGGCTGCGGACTGAGTCCGCAGCCACCCTGGTGGGGGGCGGGGGGATTGGGCACCAGGGGGACCTTATAGGCAGCTAGGGGTTAGATCCACGCGGTTGATGCTCGGGAGCGCAGCCAATCGGTGGGGGGGGGGGGTCTAGTTTTTCAGTCTGCCTCCGCCGTCAGAGTCCACCATGGAGCTCGGCGCAGCTGCTAGAGGCCGCTGCCAAGCGCATGGGCGGACTCAAAAAACGGAAGTGCGGGGGCCCATTTCCACATCTAAAGCTGCGTGAATTACTCTGGGTCCCTGCGAGCCCCTGCAGGGCATTGAATTTGCTGTACTTTTTTACCGGAATTTCTGGAGTAAAACTCCAGCATTTTTAGGCTGGTGTGGGAATCCAGCCCCATTTCTCTACTAATATTGATCTCCTTCAGTTCCTTCATCTCACTAAATCCCGTGTTTCTCAACGTTTCTGATATCTGATTTGTATCCTCATTTGTGAAGACAGAACCAAAGTATGTATTTAGTTGCTCAGGCATTTCTTTGTTGCCTATTATACATTCCTCTGTTTATGTCTGTAAGGGACCTACATTTATCTTCATCAATCTTTTACTCTTTACGTACCTATAGATACTTTTACAGTCAGTTTTTATGTTCCCCGCAAACTTACTCTTGTACTCTATTTTCCCAGTCTTAATAAATCCCTTGGTCCTTGCTAAATTTTAAACTGCTCCCAGTCGTCAGACCCTGTTGTTTTTCTTGGCCAATTTGTATGCTTCTTCCTTGGATTGAATGCTAATCCTAATTTCCCTTGTAAACCATGGATTGGCCACCTTTCCCATTTTACTTTTGTGCCAGAAGAATTGTTGCACATGCGCTCCTTGAATGTTTGCCATTGCCTATCCACAGTCATTCATTTAAGTAATGTTCCCCAATTGATCAAAGCCAACTCACTCCTCATATCATCATAGTTTCCTTTATTAAGATTCAGGACCCTGGTCTCAAAATCAAACACTTCATTTTCCATCTTGATGAAAAATTACATCATGTTATGGTGCTCATCCCCAAGGGGTCTCGCACAAACTAGATTGCCAATGATTCCGTTCTCATTACAGAGTCTAGGATGGCCTGCTCTGTAGTTGGTTCCTCAAAATATTGGTCAGGAAAACTATCCCGTATATACTCCAGGAATTCCTCCTCTGCGGTATTGTAACTAATTTGATTTTAATCTATATGCAGATTAAAATCACCCATAATTACAGATGTTCCTTTATCGCATTCATCTCTAATTTCCTCTTTTTAAAAAATATTTTTTTATTCTCCTCCTTTTTCACATTTTCTCCCAAATTTACACCCAATAATAAACAATAATCAGTAACGAATGTAAAGTTGATCCCCATATCAATAACAGTGATCCCATCCTCCCACCAAACCTCCAAACATTAGCCCATATGTTAACATAAACAAATGACAAAGAGGATTCAGGAATTACCCATAGTCACCATTAACACATACAGTCCTCCCTCCCCCCAACCATCCCAGCCCCCAACCCCCTTAATGTTCGCTGTGATCCAATTCTCGAAAGTGCATAATGAATAAACGCCCATGAATTGTAGAATCCCTCCATCCTTCCCCTCAGTTCAAATTTGACTTTTTCAAGCATCAAGAATTCCAGCAATCCCCCGCCACGCCAGGGCACAGGGTGGAGAGGTTGATCTCCACCGTAATAGGATCCGACTTCAGCCGATCAACAAGGTGAAGGCTACAACATCTTCCTTGGCACCAGTTTCCAACCTCGACTAGTCCGACACCCCGAATATGGCCGACCGTCGGCCCGGGTCCAGTTTCACGTGCACCACTTTAGAGATTACCCTAAACACCTCCTTCCAGTAATTCTCCAGCTTTGGACAGGAACAAAACATATGAACGTGGTTTCCGGGGCCCCCCCCGTATGTATTCACACACATCTTCTACCCCCTCAAAGAGCCGGCTCATCCTCGCCCTTGTAAGGTGCATCCTTTCCACCACTTTCAGCTGTATCAGCCCCAACCTCGCACACGAGGTGGAGGCGTTCACCCTCTGGAGCACCTCACACCAGAACCCCATCTCCATACCCTCTCCCAACTCTTTCTCCCACTTTGCCTTGATCCCTTCCAGTGGTGCCTTCTCCTCCTCCAAAATAGCCACATAAACCGCCGATACTACCCCCTTCTCCAGTCTCCCTGTCGTCAGCACCTCCTCCAGCAATGTGGAAGCCAGCTCTACTGGGAGGCTTTGAATCTCCTTTCTGGCAAAGTCTCGAACCCGCATCTATCTAAATATTTCCCCCTGCTCCAGCCCATACTTCGCCATCAGCTCCTTCAATCCCCCAAAACGATCCCCAAGAAACAAACCTTTTAGTGTCCTAATTCCCTTCTCCTCCCATCTCCGAAAATTTCCATTCCACTTCCCTGGTTCAAATCTAAGGTTCCCCCGAATCGGCATTTCCCTTGACCCTGCGCCCAACCCGACGTGCTGCCTCCAAACTCTCAACGAAGCTATTACTACCGGACTCCCTGAGTATCTCCCCGGGGCCGTCGGGAGCGGCGCTGTCGCTAGCGCCTTCAACCCGACCCCCTACAGAAACTCTCCTCCATCCTGACCCATTGGGAGTCAACCTCTCTGACCCAGCTTCGTACCTTCTCCACATTCTCCGTCCAGTAATAATACATCAGGTTCGGAAGACCAAAACCCCTGCCTGCCTTCCTCGCTGTAGTAGCACCTTTTTAATTCTGGCCACCTTCCCTACCCATATGAATGAGGTAATCATCCCTTCAAACTCTCTAAAAAATGCCTTTGGCAGGAAAATCAGAAGGCATTGAAAAATAAACAGGAGTCGTGGCAGCACATTCATTTTAACCGCCTGTACCTGACCCGCCAGTGACAGAGGGAGACCAGCCCACCTTGCCAGATCAGCTTTCACCCTCCCCACCAAACTAGAAATGTTGTACTTACGGAGCGCCCCCCCCCCCCCACCCCACCAATCTCGAGCAACCTGCATCCCCAGGTATCTAAAGTGAGTCCCTGACTTACGGAATGGCAACCCCCACCATCCGCGCCTCCACCCCTGCCGAGACACCACAAAATATTCACTCTTGTCTGGCTTTAATTTGTACCCTGAGAAAGACCCAAACATCCGAAGCAACTCCAGTATTCCCCCTATTGACACACTCGGTTCCGACACGTATAATAACAAGTCATCGGCATATAAGGACACCCTATGCTCTATCCCCCTCCGCACTATCCCCTTCCATACGCCCAAACTTCTTAATGCGATGGCCAATGGCTTAATTGCGAGTGCAAACAGCAGGAGGGACATAGGACATACCTGCCTTGTCCCACGGTGAAAGTATTCTGAGCTGAAGTTATTTGTGCGGACACTGGCCCTCGGCTCCTAATATTTTACCCAGTCCACAAATATGGGTCCAATTACAAAACGCTCTAGGACTGCCATCAAGTACCCCATTCTACCCGGTCAAACGCTTTCTCGGCGTCCAATGCCACAACCACCTGTTTCCTTCCCCTCCGCCGGTACCATGACCACGTTCAATACCCTCCTCATGTTCGAAAAGAGCTGCCTCCCTCTCACAAACCCAGTCTGATCTTCACCTATCACCTTTGGGAGGCACTCCTCTAGCCTAACTGCCAGTAACTTCGCCAATATCTTTGCGTCCACGTTTAAAAGTGATATGGGCCTATATGACCCACACTCCATTGGATCCTTATCTTTCTTAAGTAACAGGGAAATCGATGCCTGCCCCAAGGTTTGTGGTAACACCCTCTTCCCTATCGCCTCCTCAAACATCCTCACCATCAGCAGAACCAGATTATTTTTGAATTTTTTATAATATTCCACCGGAAACCCATCTGGCCCTGCCACCTTCCCCGACTGCATCCTCCCAATTGCATCTTTTAGCTCCACTGTCGCCCCCTCTAGTGTAGCCCTGTCTCCCTCCCCTAACCTCGGGTACACCAGCCCATCTAGAAATTCCTGCATCTCCCGGCCTCCCCCACGTGGTTCTGATCTGTACAACCTCTCATAAAATTCCTTAAAGACCTTATTAATCTGATCTGGAGCTACCACCAACATCCCTGCCCTGTCCCGCACCTGAACAATTTCCCTTGCTGCAGCCTCCCTAGGGAGCTGACCTGCCAACATACCCACCTTCTCTCCATGCCCGTAAACCGCCCCCCTTGCTCGCCTCAATTGGCGTACTGCCCTCCTAGTAGATAGTCGGTCAAAGCTCGCCTAGAGTTCCTTCCTCTTTTCCAACTGCGCTGCTGCGCTGGGTCCCTATCTTCTGCATACCTCCGATCTACCTCCAGCATCTCATCTATTACCCTCTGATGTTCCAACATCCTCTTTCTCTAGCCTAGCCTTGAACGAGATCACCTCACCCATCACCACCGCCTTTAAAGCCTCCCAGACAACCGCCTTTGACACCTAACCCATGCAGTTAAAACCTACATATTCTCTAATTTCCTCTATAATGCCATTCCCAACATCACCACTGCAATTTGGGGGTCTTTATACGACGCCCAATAATGTTTTTTGCCCCTTGGTATTTCTCAGCTCTACCCATAGATTCCTTCCTCACTGTTGCGTTAATTTCCTATTTAACCAGCATTGCACCCCCACCGCCTTTTTTTCCTTTTTATCTGTTCTTCCTAAGTACTGAATACGCCTGGATATTCAGTTCCCATCCCTGATCACCCTTTAGCCACATCTCCATAATCCTGATTATATCCTACTCGTTTACATCTATTTGCGCGATTAACTCGTTCGCTTTACTTTGAATGCTCCATGAATTAAGGCACAAAGTCTTTAAGTTTGTCTGTTTAACGTTACATGTCTCGCTCCCAATATTTTTCACTGTGGCCCTATTTGTATCTGGCCCTTGGTTTCTCAGTCTATCACTTTTCTTATTCCCCTTTGTCTTTTTTTGTCCTTGTTTCCTCCTCCTCTGACTCCTTGCATAGATTCCCATCCCCCTGCCATTTTAGTTTAAACCCTCCCCAACCACACTAACAAATACTCCCCCCTCGGACATTAGTCCCGGCCCTGCCCAGATGTAGCTCGTCAAGCGTGTACTGGCCCTGCCTCCCCCAGAACCGGCTCCAAATGCCCCAGGAATCGAAAGACCATTCCCCTCACACCATCTCTTCAGCCACGTATTCATCCAATATATCCTGTTATTTTTACTCTGTCTAGCACATGACACTGGTAGTAATCCTGAAATCACGACCTTTGAGGTTCCATTTCTTAACTTTCTTCCTAACTCCCTATATTCTGTCTTTAGGACCTCATCTCTTTTTTTAAGATTATGTTACAAATTTGCTTATGGCCCTGAGCTCCAAGAACCTAGGAGCCTTGGCGATAGCTCTGTTTTAGGAAATAACTTTGAGAAAACTGCTCACCATAAATAGGGGGAGGGAAATAATAACAAAAAAAAAAAGAATCACAGAAAATTTATTGTCCGAGACGGCCAGCAGAATTGTTCAGCTGCTGGTTTAATGATTAAATTAGTCCAGTTTCTTTCTGGAATTCATTTTGTCAATTGTTTCACTGAGACTTACTCAACATGACCCTGCCAAATCTGCTCACCAACAATTCAGGGAGAAGGATCCAAAAGCACTTCCCATTTTAACCATCACAAGAATGCCCGATTACATTTCTCCACTTCAAACTTTGTTCTTTTCCTTTTGTCTTAGTTGGCTAAATCACAGGCACGTGGAACAGCAAGAAAACTTCCAAACTGCTAAAACAGTTTGTGACACCAGTAGGTTTCTTTTTCTTTTCAATTTAAGTCAACGATTTCTCAGATCAGCCCATTAACAATAATTTACAGCTGAGACAGCATAGTCAAATTACTGAATGAATTGTAAATAATTAAGCAAGCCTTTCAAAACATACAACTATTTCATGTATTTTCAACTAAACTCAGAATAGTAGTTTTATTTGACAAACATAAATCATCCTGAAAGAAAATTAAATGACAATTTGAGTCTTCAAGGAATCATTGGGTCAAAGTGACAACAGGTTGATTATTTTTATTATCGTCAGTTAGATTTTGGGAAGGGCTACAAGAAAAGCTTGGATGGGTGAAGGATCACAGTGAAAGCAACTGTCTCAGAACTTTCATTATTTGACGAAAAACAGTTGATGTTAATTTTAACAAACCACAACTAAAATAGTTGCAAAAACTTCTCATTTAAAAAAGAATGGAAAACAAACTAAAATATCGTAAGAAACAGTCCAATGATTCTGTTCAGAGATAAATATTCTTGTCAAAGTTTAGGTGGGAGGAAGGAAAGTGGAGTTGACGCCACAATAAGTTCAACCATGATCTGACAAAATGGCGATGGAGGCTCAAGGGGCAGAATAGCCTACTCCTACTCCTAATTCATATGTTTGTACGTAACTATGGTCTCGATTCTCTCCCCCACATTCTCTGTGAATGAAACTTCTCACTGGGTGTACGATAATGCAAAATCAGTGCTTTAATGATCTTAAGGTGCACGTCAGTTATCAGTTCTTCAGTCTCAAAACATTTCTTATGTTTGAATAAACAGGAAGAAAAAGAGGTAAAGTCCTAATAATTATGATTAACTACACAGTGGTAGCACTGTGGTTTCACAGCGCCAGGGTCCCAGTTTTGATTCCCGGCATGGGTCACTGTCTGTGCGGAGTCTGCACGTTCTCCCTGTGTCTGCATGGGTTTCCTCCGGGTGCTCCAGTTTCATAGAACATACAGTGCAGAAGGAGGCCATTCGGCCCATTGAGTCTGCGCCGACTCACTTAAGCCCTCACTTCCACCCTATCCCCGTAACCCAATAACCCCTCCTAACCTTTTTGGTCACTAAGGGCAATTTATCATGGCCAATCCACCTAACCTGCACGTCTTTAGACTGTGGGAGGAAGCCTTTCAAAACATACAAATATTTCATGTATTTTCAACTAAACTCAGAATAGTAGTTTTATTTGACAAACATAAATCTTCCTGAAAGAAAATAAAATGACAATTTGAGCCTTCAAGGAATCATTGGGTCAAAGTGACAACAGGTTGATTATTTTTATTATCGTCAGTAAGATTTTGGGAAACCGGAGCACCCGGAGGAAATCCATGCAGACACGGGGAGAACGTGCAGACTCCGCACAGACAGTGACCCAGCAGGGAATCAAACCTGGGACCATGGCACTGTGAAGCCGTAGTGCTACGTGCTGCCCTTGTCCCACAAGTCCCGAAAGACGTACTTGTTAGGTGAATTGGACATTCTGAATTCTCCCTCCAAGTACCCGAACAGGCGCCGGAGTATGGCGACTAGAGACTTTTCACAGTAACTTCATTGCAGTGTTAATGTAAGCCTACTTGTGGTAATAAAGATTATTATTAATTAAACACATCTCATTTGTTAGTCTCAGTGTTCTGGAGAAGTAAGCAATAGCCAGTACTTTAGTCATGGTTTAAAGTTTCGGATGAATGTTAAATCCAATTTCTAAGTTGAAGTAACTCAAACCAGGCCACAATGACATATTTTGTTTATTTACATAGTTAGGGTTGTCTTGAAAACTAAATCATGCCCATTTACAATGATAAAAAAACAACGTTTTGCATGCCACTTTCCAAATGCAAACACCACAACTGGTGAGGAATGAATTAAAGGTTATCGTATCTGGAGTGACAGTAAAAAAAACCTCAGCTCACAATTAAAAATAAATATGCCTTTTAGCAGATAGCTTTGTGTGGCTCATCCTCTGCGGAAATGGTGTAATTTTTAGTTAATTTCCACTAGTTTAATAGGAAAGGAGTGCCTTGACTTGCAACCTTGATGGATTTGTCAAACCATAAACAATCTCACATAAAAAAGTGATAGCAGGAGGCCTTAAGAGAACTGCTTGTTTGATCTGTGTGATTATCCATCATCTACGTCTTCAAAGTTGTCAATAAGCTCAGCAGCATAGGCAAAAAATATTTCTCATTTGACAAGTAAACAAGATATATTCTTTGATTGTCACCATCCGTCACAGTGACATAGAATGGGTTGTAAAAGGGGTAGAAATTCAGTGGAAAACCCATATCATCAGCTGCCCACCATCGTGTGCTGCATGGATACATTGGCATGGGGAGGAAAAGGAAAGAATATGGTGGGTAAAGACAGATTAGAGCTTCATTATGCTAGTAAGGTGAAGTATTATCACCATCTCTAACAAGAGAGAATCTAACCAACTCCACTCATATTCAAAACCATTACCATTGCTGAATCCCCCTCCATCAACATCCTGGAGCTTACCATTGATCAGAAATTCAGCTGGATGTGCCACATATAATCCAGGTCTCAGGCTGGGAATTCTGTGCTGAGGAACTCACCTCCTGAATTCTGTGGTGAGTAACTCACCCCATCCGCAAGGCAGACGTAAGATGGAATACTGGTGATGATGGAAGTCTCCCTTTAACCTTGGCATAGCAGTGGGACACTAGCTTTCCAGCCTGTATTTCATTCAAGAAGCAGCTGAATATTGTCCTCCAATGAATTCAGTGCAGATGGGAAATAGAAACCAATAATCAGCAATTAAAGAAGCTATGGATCCAATTAATGTGCACTCATGCACTTTTTGCCCAATATTTGACATAGCAGGAGTTTTACATTCAATGTGTGTTCACTTAATAGTTCAAGATATATCGGTGGGAAACAATATTTATATGAGTCAACTTTATGCTGACCCACACTACATTTTCTTCAAATGTTTATTTTCTGGGAGTCAGCACAGTGGTTAGCACTGTTGCTTCACAGCACCAGGGTCCCAGGTTTGATTCCCGGCTTGGGTCACTGTCTGTGTGGGGTCTGCATGTTCTCTTCATGTCTGTGTGGTGCGGGATGCTCTGGTTTCCTCCCACAAGTCCCGAAAGGTTAGGTAATTTGGATATTCTGAATTCTCCCTCCGTGTACCCGAACAGGCGCCGGAATGTGGTGACGAGGGGCTTTTCACAGTAATATCACTGCAGTGTTAATGTAAGCCTACTTGTGACAAAGATTATTATTATAATTGTATTTCATTCAAAACTATCTTTGTTTGACACACATAAACCAGGGTAAGTTTATTGCAGCGCTCATTTACAGCCCACAAGCCATTGAAGTTTGGCTCCAAACTGGGAGTGAAAGATTGGTGGATTTACCTTTTTGCATTTCTGTACAATACAATAATAGGTCTTTTATGAAATATTCAATGATCAGTTTCAGTTCATAAATTACCTACATTTTTCACAGCTGATTCAGAGTTATCTGTAAACATGGAGTGTGGCACTCCACACTTTTATAATAAAGATTTTCTTCAGAAACTGGAAAGTTTTAAGCCCAACCTTTAGTATAAGAATAAAACCTTTACCTGCATTTTTTATGTTGATGTGAAGCAGTCTTGGGTGCAGACTTATATGAAAGTGCAATGTAACTCAGTGTTACATTCTCAACTGATATTCAAGACTACTAATCCCATGAAGTGTTAGGTAATTGCCAGTAAATTGTTTGGAGCTTGTCCTGACTGAACCCAAGTCTAGCCCAGTGTAATGCTACATTTTAGACCCATTGGACCTCATGGGAGGGGGAAATGGAATTAGTCTTGGACAGTAGCATGAATACACAGTATACCATACACTTTGATTTTCTTCGCAATTGACTTCAATATTGGATAAAATTGGTTCAGGGTGGTCTACACGGTGAAGTTGAGAGTTACGCATAACTCCAAGGACTATTACTCTGAGACGGCGGAGGCATTCGTAAGGGCTGGAGGATTGGGACTGAACTGAGTTTGGACTTGGTTTTCTTATGTTGTGCATGAGAGGGGATGGTTTGGGGAGGGTGGGATAATGTGTTGGGGTTTTTCCCCCTTTGTTTGGGGTCTCTCATGGTTGGTCTAGAAGGGCTGGGTGCGGGGGAGGGTTCTGTTGGTTTTTGTACTAGGTATGTGGGGGGAGGGGGCTCTGATGGGGCCACCTCACAAGCAAACTTAAATTGGATGGTGAGCAAGAGTGAGATGGGGGGGGGGGGGGGGGTGAAGGGCTACGGCTGGCCAAGCTTGTGTGGAAATATTTTGATACGCCTGGGAGGTGTGAATGATGGGGAGTATGCATGGAGCGGTTTCAAGAGGAAGAGTTTGCGGGGTTTCTGGGAAAAGTGGGGGAAAGGGTAGCAAGGGGGAGGGGTAGCTGGCTGACGGTGACTAGGGGTAGGGCTTGGTCCCACTTATGGGTCGGGGCCATGATCATGGCTGATAGGTGAGAGGCCAATGCATAATGTATACTCGAAGATTGACTTCTTTATAATGGGGAGGTTGTTGTTGTTGGGGTTGAGGAAAGTGGAATACTCGGCAATTGTCATTTTGGATTATGCTCCACATTTGGTGGATGTGGTCCTGGAGAAGAGGCCAGCACAGAGGCCGGCATGGAGGTTGGATGTGGGGCTGCTTGTGGATCCAGGTTTTTGTGTGAAGATGCAAAGGTGATTGACGATTATTTGGGGTTTAATAAGAATGGAGGTCTCGCCGGCAGTGGTTTGTGAGGTGGTTTTGGAGGTGATAAGGAGCGAGATCATTTTGTATAAGGCGCAGGTGGATAAGGAGGCAAGAGAGGAGTAGCAACGGCTAGCAGATGAAATTTTGGTGGTTGATGGAAAGTATGCGGAAGATCACACTCGGGAGCTTTTGGTCGGTAGAAAGGAACTGCAAATGCAATTTACCTTTTGTCTACAGGGAAAGTGGTACGTCATTTGAGGCGAGCAAAGGGTGTGGTGTATTAGTATGGGGAGAAGGCCAGTTGCTGCTGGCGGGGCAGCTCCACCGGTAGGCAGCCTCACGAGAGATTGTTCAGGAACGCTATAGGGTGAGGGGGCTGGTGGTGGCGCTGAGCAGGTGAACAGGGCCTTTGAGGAATTTTATAAAAGTTTGTATAGGTTGGAGACTCGGGGGGGGGGGGGGGGTGAGTTGGATTTGAGGGAGTTCTTTGAGGGGCTGGAGTGTCCTAAAGTAGGAGAGGGCAGGATTGGCGCTAACAGGAGGTTCGGTCGGCGATAGGGAAGAGGCAAATAGGTAAAGGACCGCTGCCGATGGGTTCCCGGTGTAATTCTAGAAGAATCTTTTGAATAGGCTGGCACCGTTGTTGGTGGAGATGTTTGAGGATGCGGTAGCTACGGGGGGGTGCTCCTGGAAACAATGGGACAGGCATCTATTTCGCTTCTGTTAAAAAAGGATGAGGTCCTGGTGGAGTGTGGGTCATCACTGGTAAATGTGGATACCAAGATTTTTGCCAAAGTGTTGGCACATAGGTTGGAGGACTGCCTTCCGCTGCTGACTGGGGAGGATCAGACGGGGTTTATAAAGGGTAGGCAGTAGTCCTCGAATGTGCGGTGCTTGTTAAACGTGATGTTCTCCCCATCAGAGGGGTGGGGGAATCACTGGAGGTGGGGCTGGATGCGGTGAATGCATTTGATCGGGTCGAGTGAAGTTATTTGTTTGCAATAATGGAGTGGTTTGGGATTGGGCCTAAGTTTGTGTCTTTGGTCAAATTGTTATAGGAGGAACCAAAGGTGAGTGTTCATACAAATCAGGAGAACTCGGGATATTTTCAGCTGCACAGGGGGACTGACAGGGGTGTCCCATGTCCCCCTTTTTCTTTGCACTGGTGACAGAGCCCTTCGCCATTGCGCTGAGGAGCTTGGATAAGTGGTGGAGGATAGTGTGGGGCAGAGCCGGGTGGAGCATATGGTGTCCCTGTATGCTGGCACTCTTTTTATTGTACATTTCTCACCCGGGTCCCACGGTGGGGGATATAATGGGGCTGCTCAGGCGATTTGGGGCTTTTTCAGGATTTATATTGAATCTGGAGAAGAGAGAGGGCTTTTTGGTTTCCTCTCCAGGGACAGGAGCTGGCTTGGAGGGATTGCCATTTCATGTGGCGATTGCTCATTTCAGATACCTGGAGGTGCAGGTGGCTCGGAACATTGCCCGGCTCCGTAAATTGAATTGGTGGATAGGGTCAAGGCAGATTTGTTGGGGTGGGACAGTCTCCCCCTGTCATTGGCAGGCCGGGTGCAGGCAGTAAAGATGAATATCTTGCAGCAGTTTTTATTTGCAGTAGAGTTCAGGGGAGTGGAAAGGTTGATTTTGTCATTTGTATGAGCGGGTATATGGCGAGGATTCGGAAGACGGTGCATCAGAGAGGGCGACAGTCGAGGGGTTTGGTTCTTCCAAATCTGATGCATTATTATTAGGCGGTAAACGCAGAGAAGGTGTGGGGCTGGGGCAGGGAGACAGAGACGATGTGGGTAAGGATGGAGGGGGTCGGGGTTGCAGGCGCTAGAAATGGCACCGCTCCCGTTTTCCCCATGGAAATACTCGGGAAGTCCAGTGGTCGCCACGCTGAAGATATGAAGGCAATGTCGGCAACATTTTAGGATGGGGCAGAGTTAAAGCTCATACTGGTTCGAGAGAATCATGTGTTTGAACCGGGGGGGGGGGGGGGGGGGGGGGGGAGTGATAGAAATGAAGGACTTATTTTGGGAAGGATGGTATGCCAGTTTGGAGGAGGAGTAGTTTGGGAATCTGGGTGCTGGACTTTGCAAGGAAGTTTTTCTCAACGTTCCCGGTGACACCTCCCTCTTCGTTGTTGGAAGGGGTGCTGTCGGTGATGGAGTTGGAGGGGAGGTTATCTCCGTGATTTATGGGAAGATTTTGGAGGAGGATATGACGTTGCTGGACAGGGTTAAGGTCAAGTGGGAGGAGCAGGGGGTGGCATTGGAGCAGGGGTTGTCGTGTGAAGTACTGCAGAGGGTGAATGCCTCAACTTTGTGTGCAAGGCTGGGGTTAATACAGTTAAAGGTGCACAGGGCGCACCTTGATGAGGTCAAGGTTGAGCCGGTTGTTTGAGGGGGTGGAGGACACTGGCGAGTGGATGGAGCAGCTGTGGCATTGACCAGAATCATTTGACCATTATTCAAAAAGAAAGAATTTTTAAGAAGCTACTTTACATGTGGTTTTAAAGCATAATGTATTCCCATATAAAACAGAAGATATGACAAGACACTTATGAACTAGTTTTGATGTTTCCTCGACTGCATATAAAGAGTAATTTCTCCAAGAGCTGATGGAAGGCTTGTTTTACCTCTTTCTGATTGTGAACAGTCAAGAATGAAGCAGTTACAGAAACAAAAAAAAAGCTGAAGCAGAAAAGTCCCGAGGGAAAAGTTGTGAACGTGGAGGAGTTAGCCGGTTTAAATCAAGCAAGCCAAAATGCTGAAGTAAGGTAGCATAACATAATATTTTTATGTTAGCATGTGAACATAAGTTGTGCTGATGGAAATAAATTCATCTGACCTGAACCATTATTCTCTTGTCCACTGCACTAAAGAATAGTGGTTCCCACCCATTGTGCTGAAGCACACTGGTGTGCTGTGAGAGGGGTGCAAGTGTTCTACAGCCGCCTGCAGTCCCACGTACGTGCCCTTTCATCAAGCCACCCGACAAATCCCCAGCCATTTGGATTAAATTCTCTTCAGCTAGGTTGACCGGGCCTATGTGTTTCTCTGTATTCTCAGAAATCTCAATTTAAATGGTTTCCGGTTTGCTATTCAAGACCAATATAGGATGGAATAAAGTCGATTTGTGATTCAAAATGAAGCCTCATCTCATCAAGCTTAATTCAGTGTATTTCTGGAGAGATTGAAAAAATCCATGTGTGAAACACACAAGAGCATGCTGTTATTGAATCCATGGATTACAGTTTTCAATGAGAAATATGCAGGGCTCTGCAAGTCAGCTCCTCGCAATGCAAGATTAGCAAAACACTTCAGAGAACAACCGATGCCACTGAAACAAAAAAGATGCTCTATCACAAATCAAAATAAAAAACTTGAACTGCCACCTCCATTGCAAAGGCACATCTATCTATTGCAACTGGGAAGATATCACTATCATCGCACCCCAACCAATAGAATGCAATGAAACCCTTCCTTTTCGGCAGAATTTGTGCTAACTGTTGTCGTGTTGTACATGGTGAATGTCCGAGTGGCAGGCTCTGAGCTCGGTGCTCTGAGCTGGCTGCTGCTGGAATCAGCGAGAACTGTAGTGTCCCCTGTTTTTATAGTGCGTGCGCTCTCACTGGTGATTGGCTGCGATGTTGTGTGTGTGTTGGTTGGTCCTACTGCATGTCTATCAGTGTGTGTTTGATTGCACCCTGATATGCTGATCTAAATATCATGACAACTGTTACCCACCTTGCATCTTCAATTAAGCTCACCCAAAACACTGCTGCCTAACTTGAACTAAGTCCCATTCACCTATGACTCCAGTGCTCACTGATCTATATTTTGATTTGGCTCATGTGATTCTCCTTGAGACATTTTACTATCCTAAAAGTGCTGTATAAATACAAGTGGTATTGTTGTTACTACCACAGCTTTGGTACAAATAGTCATTGTAATATGACTACATTCAGCATTGGCTCTGCCTCTGCATAACTCTGCTCACAATTTAAAAATAAGAAGAAAAAATAAAAAAAACTTTCTATTTTACTGTTTCAAAAATGCCTACTTTAATTATAAACCAAACATATTTTCACGATCTTGAAATTAAAGCCATTTGCCATTTTATTAAATATTTTTTTTAAATCTATGGTTCCGTCAAATTGTGGGTGATCTTACAGGGATTTCAGTTATCAAATCAACTTTCTTTTTGATTACTTCATTTGAAGAAATACATAATTTTATATCATTTATTGCATTAACATTGTCTTTAATTTATCTATTATATGGAGTACAAAATGATAAATAATGTATCAATTATTAACCCGTTGCATGGAAAACAAGAAGCCTAATGTCCACAGTCAAAGCAAAGACTGAAATGCAACAGGCACCAGTGGATTAAGTGTCAATCGCATTATTTTACAAAAATAATTTGATGCAAAACAAGAGTTTACAGTTTGAAAAACCACAATGAAATTAACTTCTGTAATATTAATGATGTGTCAGTCTAAGTGACTGGTTGTCCAAGTGCTCCTTTTGCAAAGCAAAAAAAAACATGAAAGATGCATGCAATTGGAAGGCAGAAAGTAATCGTTGAAATATGTTCTCCTGTTTTCTCAATAAACATTCCAACGGTTACTCCCAAGCCCAGAGGGCCAAATACAAATGCCTCACAAAGATTTTTAAAAAGGTAATGTTCTGTTACCTCACAGTAAGGTGTAGTTTAGTTTTAGGAATCCTGGCTTATACCTCGTTTTGGGTATTTCTGGCATACTGCGACCATTGCTTTTTACCTGGCTTGTTTCAAAATAACATCTTCTCCCATTCTTCAAAGATGACTAAGGATGTGATTTTCCCACCGCGTTGAGCCTGACGCCAATCCCGTTGCGCCGGGTGCATCGCAGGAAAGGCCCAAAATGGTTTTGCACTGGGCGCCGAGCATGATGCACCCGACCCACTATGCTCAGCTCAATTTGGATTACGCCCGCTAATCATATGCTCATTTAAATATGCGCAGCCACTTGAGGCCGCAGTCTCCCAGCTCTGGGCCGCACCAGCCAGGACTGACGCCGGCCCAAATTAGTACTGGTCTCCAAAAAGAGAGAGCAGATGTGATGCCTACGCTGGGGAGCGGGGGAGCTCCGAGGCTATTAGAGTCCCCGGATGGTCGGGGACAGGGCAGAGCATTGCCGGGGGGAGGGATCTCCGAGGCTATTGGAACCCCCAGGTGGTCGGGGACAGGACAGAGCATTGCCCCTGGCACCTGCGCAGTGCTAACCTGTCAGTTTGGCACTGCCAAAGTGCCAAGGCAGTGCGAGGTGCCAGGTTGGCACTGCCAAGGAGCCTCGCTGGCATGGCCAAGGGGCTGGGATTAAAAAGATACAGGGCCTAAAGGTAGGTGGCCCCTCAGTAACCCTATAGTAGGATATGGTCACTTGTGGGGGTTGGGGGAAACGATGCCCTGTTGCACGCAAGGATGGATGGGTTTGAGGCCGGATTACCCTCATGCTTGGTTGGTGGGCGTCATGTGGACTTTAGTGATGGGGGAGGTTGTCCCTCCAGGGTTGAGGGGTGGGGCTGCTATCCATCTCTGTGGCCGGGGGGGGTTGCGATTATAGTGCATGGAGGGTGGGGAAGAGCCTCAATCTCACCTTGAGGTCTGGGCACCCAGCCGGTTTTGCAGTCGACTTTATCTCCCCACTGCAGAATAAATTTGGTGTGGGATTTTACAGAGAAACACCATAAGCACCAAACTCAGGCTGTGATTTACCGCTTATCGGGATGGGATGCAACCAGTAAATCCCGCAAGAGGCTTCTTCTGGGAGGAGGGCTCAGAGGATGCCACCGTTATAGTCATGGCACAGCTGTGATCCCCATCCTCTACCAGCGCAGATACACACACCTCACTAGAACATGTTTCTGGACAGGCTTCTGGGGCACACTCTGGCGAGCACCACAGCGCTGATG
Organism: Scyliorhinus torazame; assembly: GCF_047496885.1. Taxonomy (NCBI): domain Eukaryota; kingdom Metazoa; phylum Chordata; class Chondrichthyes; order Carcharhiniformes; family Scyliorhinidae; genus Scyliorhinus; species Scyliorhinus torazame. Next base: position 79,210,421 of record NC_092725.1, on the reverse strand, counting down.
ATGCACATCTGGTGAAGGCAGGAACACCCCAGGTGAGACTGCAGTCGGAGGGCTGCTTGATCCCAGGACCCAGCTGGGTCCCAGCTTGATGCCGAACCTCTGGAACAGGATTACCCAGAGCTGATGGAGACAATAGGGAGTGGTCGGGACATTCAGAGGGAGATGTCAGCATCACTCCAGCAGATCCATTGCAGCTTGGAGGAGTCTCAGAGGCTACAGGCCTGGGAGATGGTGCTGGCAACTGAGGCCAACACTGCTAGGGCGGTGACCGCAGTGGAGAGCCTGGTGCACGACGTTTGCACCATTAATGAAGATGTCCAAGGCGTTGCTCAGTCTGTGACAGCCATGGCTGTCTCGGCAGAATGTCTGCCTCGCTGGGAGATGTCACCCAATACCAGGCTGACCTTGATGAGGTTCTGCGGGACAAGTTCTGCTCTCAGATTGGCATGGCTGAGGTGCTGCACAGCTTATCCCAGTCACAGGTGGGCATTGCCGAGGGACTGCATAGCATGTCCCAGTCACAGAAGCATCGTTGTGGGTGTCAACACGATGGTGCAGACATTGGGGAACCGGTGGTAGAGGTTCCTCCACCTCAGATGTGCATCCTGGGATGACACCTAGATGTAGTAGCAGAGCTAGTGGAGAGGTAGGAAGGCCAAGCACACAAAAGATCGCTTAGGGCACCGAGGGTGGGGGGGTGGGGTTGAGGCAAGATGTGGAAGGGAGGTGGTGGGCGGCACCATTGGGTGAATGGGGATCTGTATTGAACAGTCTTGTGCACAACCAGTAGCATGCCTCTGTCACTTTCTTCTTCAATGCATCACCGCGTACAGGAATGGGTGTGAGTGAGCACTCAGCAGACAGGCAGAGGTCAGTCAGACTATGGCACAGATTGAGGAGCACCAGCGCTCAGCTCTCTGTGGGTTATCATCACCCTCGACATTGACCCACTGGCAGTGCCGACACAGTCCCAGCACCCTGGAGTGATGTGACAAATACCCTGGGAGGGTGGGAAATGGGTGGGTTGGTAAGGTTGCGATGACGGACCAGGCCTAGGTGAGGCGGGCGAGTGTGAGGGCCTCTTTGACCCTCTGGGCTTGCCGGACCCTCACCGCTGCTGCCTATCCTGCAGCCTCCGGCTTGGCCTCTGTGGTAGTCTGTGTTTGGAGGATTACGGTACCTAGTAATGCCGGAATACCATTGGTGGAGAATGTACTTGTTCCCGTTGGATAAGCTTGCATGTTAGCTCCGCCTTGCAAGGCGGGGTATAATAGCCCGTGCTGCCCCAGCAGCTTTCTTCTGTACCTGCGCTGCTGGGGGAAACATCTAGCGTATTCAATTGTCTCCAATCTCGTTTCTGAGGTTATTGATTGTGCATCAATTTAATACGCTAGATTTAAAAGGAATGAGCTCCGAATCAAGCCGGAGTGTCTGCAATTCAGCCCCCACGCGGCAAACTCAGCGGCAGCCTTCAAGCACTGGCTGGCGCGTTTTAACGGATATCTCGGAACGGCCGAAAACACACCCAAGGGAGAACAGAAACTGCAAGTTCTGCACTCGAGGGTGAGCCCAGAAATTTACACCCTCATCGAGGACACGGACGACTTTGATGCAGCAATGGAGCTGCTGAGAGGACATTATATTCGCCCGGTAAACCAGGTCTACGCCCGACATCTGCTAGCGACGAGGCGACAAATCCCTGGGGAATCGCTGGAAGAATACTACCGTGCACTCCTGGTGTTGGGAAGAAACTGCAGCTGTCCGCAAGTTTCGGCGAGCGACCACAGAGAACCTTTGATCCGGGACGCTTTTGTTGCAGGTATGCTGTCCTCCCAAATCCGCCAGCAATTGCTGGAGAAAGACACCCTAGGCCTCAAGGAGGCACAGGCCCTTGCCGGCTCCCTGGATGTAGCCTCCCGAAACGCTCGCGCATACGTCCCCGACCGTGCGGCAGCCCCCTGGGCAGCATGGAACCCCATCGCGGCCGACCCCGCGACATCTCCCATCCCCCCACAAGCTTGTGCTGCAAGACGGTCTGGCAACCCCGGGGGGCCCTGCTGCTATTTTTGCGGGCAAAACAAGCACCCCCGGCAGCGCTGTCCGGGCTGCGCATCCACCTGCAAGGGATGCTGTAAAAAGGGCCACTTTGTGGCGGTATGCCAGGCCCGGGCGGTCGCTGTGGCCTCCGGTGGCGAATGCGGACCGCCATCACAATCCTCTCCACGGTCCCCGTGCGGCCAGCGGGCGCTGCCATCTTACTCCTCCAAGGCCACGTGCGGCCTCCGCCATCTTGTCCCGCAGACACCACGTGCGATGGATGGGCGCCGCCATTTTGTGCACACCTAGCCATGTGCGACCAATGGGCGCCACCATCTTGGATGGACTCCCAGGACCCCAGCTTGGCTGACCACACACCGCCCGAAGAGACCACACACCGCCCCCACCTGCGGCCACGACCAGCAGGACCACGACACCAGCCTCCGAAAATTTCTCCAAACCGCAGAAATCCTTAACCTAACATATAACAAGGATAAATGCGTGTTTAGCACCGATCGCCTAGCCATCCTCGGCTACGTAGTGTGTTATGGAATGCTAGGCCCCGACCCTGAACGCATGCGCCCCCTTATGGAGTTCCCCCTTCCGCACTGCTCCAAGGCCCTGAAGCGCTGCCTAGGCTTTTTTTCTTACTATGCCCAGTGGGTCCCCAACTATGCGGACAAGGCCCGTCCACTGATCCAATCCACAGTTTTTCCCGTCGATAGAGGCCCCCCAGGCCTTCAGCCGCATCAAAGCAGACATTGCAACGGCCACGATGCACGCCATCAACGAGTTCCACCCCTTCCAGGTCGAGAGTGACGCGTACGGCGTAGCTCTGTCGGCCACCCTCAACCAAGCGGGCAGACCCATGGCCTTCTGCTCACGCATCCTCCACGCCTCCGAAATCCGCCATTCTTCAGTCGAAAAAGAGGCCCAGGCCAGAGTAGAAGCTGTGTGTCATTGGAGGCATTACCTGGCCGGCAGGAGATTCACTCTCCTCACTGACCAATGGTCGGTTGCTTTCATGTTCGATAATGCACAGCGGGGCAAGATAAAAACAACGACACGATCTTACGGTGGAGGATCGAACTCTCCACCTACAACTATGAGATCTTGTATCGTCCCGGGAAGCTAAACGAGCCTCCTGATGCCCTATCCCGCGGCACATGTGCCAACGCACAAGTGTACCGCCTCCGAGCCCACCACGAGGACCTCTGCCACCTGGGGGTCACTCGATTTTTCCACTTCATCAAGACCCGCAACCTGCCCTACTCCATCGAAGAGGTCAGGACAGGCACCAGGGATTGCCAAGCCGCACTTCTACAGGCCAGAGAAAGCGCACCTGATAAAGGCTTCCCGTCCCTTTGAACGCCTCAGTATGGATTTCAAAGGCTCCGTCCCTTCCACCGACCGCAACACGTACTTCCTGAACGTGATTGGCGAATACCCCCGGTTCCCATTCGCCATCCCCTGCCCTGACATGACCGCAACCACCGTCATAAAAGCCCTCCATGGTATCTTTACGCTGTTCGGTTTCCCCGCCTACACAGTGAATGGGGGGGTCCTCCTTTATGAGCGACGAACTGCGTCAATTCCTGCTCAGCAAGGGCATTGCCTCGAGCAGGACGACCAGTTACAACCCCCGGGGAAACGGACAGGTAGAGAGGGAGAACGGAACGGTCTGGAAGACCGTCCTACTGGCCCTACGTTCCAAGAATCTCCCAGTCTCCTGCTGGCAGGAGGTCCTCCCGTATGCCCTCCACTCCATCTGGTCACTGCTGTGTACCACGACCAAACAAACACCTCACGAACGTCTCCTTGTCTTCCCCAGGAAGTCCTCCTCTGGGACCTCGCTCCCGACCTGGCTGGCAGCTCCCGGACCAGTCGTTCTCCGAAAACACGTGCGGGCGCACAAATCGGACCCATTGGTCGAGAGGGTCCATCTCCTCCACGCTGACCCTCAGTACGCCTACGTGGCGTACCCCGACGGCCGACAGGATACGGTCTCCCTACGGGACCTGGCGCCCGCTGGATCTCCACACACACCCCCGCCACTAGCCCCACCCTCCCTCCCACCGGCGCCCCCCACAGCCGCCCCCTTCCCAGGTGGATCGGTTCTTCCACCGGCCCAGTCTAGGCCCTACCCACCGGCTCACCCCACAGCTGCCCCCTTCCCATGCCAGTCGGCCATTCCACCAGCCACATCTAGGGGTGATGAAGTCGCCGCAGAAACCGAAACCACACTCCCGGAGTCACAAGACGCCCGAACCTCCACCGACATCACCACCAAAGCTACGACGATCGCAGAGGACGACAAGGGCCCCAGATCAACTAATTGCTTCCTTTTGAAATGTACATTACTGTTGTAAATAGTTAAAAGTTGTAATGAGGCAAAACGCTGTACGGAGGCATTACGGTACCTTTATAACTATAACTCCTACCACTTTTACCACGTTGTAACACAAAGCCACCACCCCCGCCGGACTCTTTTTTAACAGGGGGTGAATGTGGTAGTCTGTGTTAGGAGGATTATGGTACCTAGTAATGTCGGAATACCATTGGTGGAGAATGTACTTGTTCCCATTGGATAAGCTTGCATGTTAGCTCCGCCTTGCAAGGCGGGGTATAAGAGCCTGTGCTGCCCCAGAAGCTTTCTTCTATACCTTGCGCTGCTGGAGGAATCATCTAGCGTATTAAAGCCTTCAATTGTCTCCAAAGTCATTTCTGAGGTTATTGATTGTGCATCAGCCTCGTCCCCCAGCCCCTACCCGTCCGGCGCCTCATCATCATCCTAGTACTCTTCCCCCATCTCCTCCTCGGAGGTGACCACTTGTCCCTCGTCACCAACCTCCAGCTCGTTGCCCTGCTGCTGTGCCAGTTTGTGGAGGACATATTAGACCACAACAAAGCAGGCAACCGTCCGGGCGGAGTACTGGAGTGCACCACCAGAGTGGTCGAGGTATCAAAATTGTATCTTGAGGAGGCTACATGGGCCTCGTTGTACTGGGTCTCTGCTTCAGTCTCGCCTCCTAACTGGCATCATAAGCTAGGTCCTCAGCGAATACCCCTTATCCCCCAAGAGCCAGCCGCTCATCCTGGGACCCAGAGCTGTGACCCATCCCCATTGGCTGCTGCGTGTGTTGGTGCCTCCCGCAGTGTTCAAGTACACTGTCCAGGCATCGCGGTCTGACTGGGTTGCTAGGAAATGACTCCTGTAGCAGGAAATGCTACATTGCCTGCCCACCCAAGGGAATCCACTTGGGCTATGTGAAGTGCACACTTAACCACGATTGCCAATTACCTAGAGGCTATAGCCTTCAGCTGCACGGCCAGGGGCCTCGGCAGTCGGTTGGGGTTATGGATGGCTGGTGGGGCAGACGGGCAGGGACTTGTGTTGCCCCTGGAACGGGTACACACGATCCAGGGTTGGCATGGCAGTGCCGTGAGCAGTCCCCCCCCCCCCCCTCCCCAACAGTCCGGTTGTCCCCTGGCTCTTTGCTTGTGACTTCCTTAGCTCCCCACAGAAGCCCTTCTCACCTCCTTAGCTCCCCACATAAGCCCTTCCGCCAGGTTCACATTTTTCAAAAGGAGTACTAATCGGTGCCAACGTGAGAACTTGCTGGGGAGGCCGCTGAATGACAGGAGGCCATTGGATAAGGGGTGGGTCTCGTTAATGGTATGGAAATGGGGCATGCTAAGGCGAGATCCCAATTTCGCCTACGGGAGCAGGCCGGTTTCATCGCAAACTGTTTGGCGCCTGGCGCGGATCTTAGTTTGGGCCTCTCCTGCTATTCACTGGTCTCGTTTCGCTTGAGTGCCAGTGTAACAAGGCCGGAAGATCGTGCCCTAAGTGTGGGCTAAACCAGTGAGAAACTCTCCAGGGCCCAAAAAAGTGACAAAATGTCATTGAATAGCGGTGGGGAACTCGCCGACAGAACCGGCGGGAAACTCCCTGAAAACCCCGCCACAAATTAACTGAGAAAGCATCTGGGAGAATCGTGTCCTTACAATTTTTTTTAGCACTGGGGTGTTGAACTCCAAAATTGGGCCACCATTTTGGGGAGGCCAGAGAATTAAGAGAGGCCAGGTGAGTAGGTCTTAAGTAGATTTAAGACCCACTTCCGAGAGCACTATTTTGGTTCTGCCCTTTTGGGCAGAGTTCCAACTCCGACGCCAAGGGACTTGGGTGAGTCCAGCGAGGCGTGGAGACTGCCGGGAAGCCCGCAAGTGGGCTCTCCCGGGATTCACCGGCCGCATTGTGCTCTCGCTTGAGGGCAACATGGCCAGAGAATTGCGCCCTACGTTTTTTTGTTGAATCGCACCCCAAAGTGTGGGGAGATACCGGTCGCACCGAAACACCCGGCGGGAATAACCCTGCCAAACCCGCCCAAAATGACAGTTAGCAATTTGTTGAGGATAATTGTGCCCTCAGTGTCATTGCTGAAAGTAACATTAATTGTGGGTTAGCGACATTTGTAGCTTATAAAAGGAAATACTTGCATTTATATAGTACCTTTCTCAACCTTAAAAGACCCCAATGTGCTTTAAAGTCAATACAAACCTTACAAAAAGCCATGTGATAATGTCCAGATAATAATTTTTTTGTGACGTTGACTGAGGGATAAATATGGACTAGGGCGCATGACAACGTCCCTGCAATTCTTTGGAAGAGTATCATGGCACCTTCTGCGTCCATCTGAGGGCGCAGGTGGGGCCAAAGCCTAGCCTATAATGTCCATCTCTCTGAACAAATTAGAAAATAAAGAAACTTTCAGACCAGGATAATTTGAGGGTGGCTGACTCAGACTCGCATTCATTTCTGAGCTCAAAGCCACTACGGGACGATGGTAGATCTTCCCACCTCATCTTTTGATCCACAACTTTGGGTCAGTCAAATATCCATTCACCGGAGAAGGCAAGACCAAAAGCAGACAGGCTGGAAATTTCCTGTTATTTTTCACCATGATCATACCTCTGGGCCTTCTTTGTTCAAGCAGGATCGGGCTGGGGAGGTGGCAGAGGTGGGGAAGAAGCTGGTAGTCCTTTAGAGCAATTGAAGGGTCCATTAAGACCACACTTCAGATGCCAATTGAAATTTCCCAATGAGTATTCATTGTCCAGCTTCCTAATGGCATCTGTTATAGCCACAGGACCACAGCTGCAGTCACTGGCCGTCCAGTGGAGGTGTTGCTCCTCCACAATGATGAGCTGGCAGCTGTGGCCTTTTCGAATTAAAAAAAAAATTAAAGTTCTTTAAATCTCTCTCTTATCAAGGCCTGACGCTACCCACCTTTGATTGTGGAGCTGTCGATCTTACAGTGCTGGAGGTCCTCCTGTTGGTCCTCCAGCCTTGGCAACCTGTCTGCTGTCTTTCATGCATGACAAGCATACACCCTGGCTACCTCATTAAAAATCACATCAGGCATACTTCAATGCAGGTCTGGGATCTGCAAATGCACCTGGGATCCAAACCCTAGAACAGAAATTCAGCCCTTCAGCTAATAATAATAAATATTTATTAGTGTCACAAGTAAGCTTACATTAACATTGTAATGAAATTGCTGTGAAAATCACCTCATTGCCACACTCCAGATTCAGAATTGTCATGTGAGTGTCCCTTTAAGAAAGGTTTTTGTTTTATCACATGGCTTCAGTGATGTCATTGTGTGGGTGGAGCTGGGCTGTGGCTGTGTGAGGTTTTTGGTTTCACTTTTGCTTTTGATTTGACTGCTGTGGACTCAGACAGGAGAAAGAACTGTTTTGGCCTGTCTCTCTCTAGTTTCATTTTAAATATCTGTTCCAGTAAAAATCACCTTGATGGTGGCTTTTAAGATATAGTTTGCTTTCCGGAAGGGTTTAAATCTGCTGGTGAGACGGGGTGAGAATCTCAGGAAAAGCTAGTCTTATTCAAGTGAGAATGCAGAATGCTGAGCCATGCTCTTGAAAAGGGAATTTGTTTGTGTGATTTTGTTTTTGAATCGGAACAGTTAAGGGAGAATTCATTAAGTGTTATGCATAGATTACTGTAGCTGTGGGGTGTCTTTATATTTGTAATCGATAAAAGTTCTTGCTGTGTGTTTATATAAATGTTCTTAGAATAAAACTTATTTTGATTAAAATGTCTTGGAAGACTGTTGAATCTCACCTCAAGTGAAGGTTCTTGTGCTCATCCTAGCCAAATTCAACAAAACGTTATAGGTCAGGTGAACTCTAGAATGTACTTTGGAGTTTCTAAACCCTGGCCCATAACAGAATGTCCATTTCACCTAACAAGCACATCTTTTGGGACTTGTGGGAGGAAACAGGAGCACACGGAGGAAATCCATGCAGACACGGGGAGAACGTGCAGACTCCGCACAGACAGTGCTCCAAGCCAGGAATCGAACCCGGGTCCCTGGCGCAGTGAAGCAACAGTGCTAACCACTGTGCTACCATGTCGCTCATGCCTTAAGCAATCAGTATGATTTTGGTCAAAAAGATTAAGTATATTGATGTGAAAAATCAGATACTATTATCAAAACACTGCAGCCTAAATATTCCACAACTAATAATTTATTAGCTCACAATGGCAATAAAATCAAAGTAACTGACTCAATGAAAAGGTACTCAATCTCCTTTAACAATATTTAGGTTCTTTTTGTATGGAGAGGCAAATGCAACTTAAAGAAATCCACAGCAACATTGGACTTTTGCACGTATGAAAGCAATCATTATTGCCTATTATTTAAATCAATACGTGTATTTTCAGACAAGTGTGTTTTCAAACAGTAAAGTTGGCATCTTGGCAGTGACTGTAGTGCATTGTTGCATAATCTCTGTGACACAATTCTATTTGCAGTTCATAATTGCACAGCTGATCACATTTTTAAAGCAATAAACTATTCAATTACTGTAGTCAACTAGTTTGTAAAATAAGTATTTAATACAAGGCCAAAAATCAAATAATCATATTTTGATGGCTTGGGGGTCTTGCTGTATGACAGTATTTTGTAAAAGTTTCAGCTTGGACAATGAATCATGATTTTTATTCCTTTATCAACATACATTTACTTTAAATCAGGCTGGGAGATTTCAACTGGGAACACAAATTCATGTGAGTGTTAACTGAATGAACTGGATGAATAGATAAAAAGCATGTGACAGAACTGTTTGGCACTGGCATTGTTGAATGAGCTCTAATCTTTCATGGGTTAGGTGATTCAGATTCTAATGATTACTGACAAGCTACATTAAAAATCAAGAGCCACTAAGCCTTATTAGAAAAGAAGAGAAGAAAAAAAGCCAAAGTATTCTAATCTTACAAAGGACCTTATGAAGGATAAATAGTAGGAGTTCAGGCAGGCAGCAGACCACCTGCAGAAAGGTCACATTAAAAGAGACTTCAGAGGATATGCTGTCAACAACAGCCAACAGCAAAGATCGTTTAACAAGGCAGACCAGAGAAATGCTACTGCGTTGAACAAATGAAAATTAAGCAATCATGATGCAGGACACATGCATTAACTGATGATAAATGGATGCAAAAATTATTCTGGACATAATGCAACACCAAGTGCTTAAAGGAATCATTCAAAGCATTTATCACCAACTAAGGCATGCCTTTGAGTATGTTTGACTCGATAATGGAATGCCTTGAAGTATTTGGTCATAATTTATGACAAGTTAACTTGCACCATTTGACGAGATGTAGCATGAATGTTCTGATGTCCATCCTTTCAGAAATAATTGTGTGGAATACCATTAACTGCAATGAATAAAAATGCTGTTGTCAACAAATACATTTTTGAATGCACCCTATTATCAGTTACACAATCTTATCTTAAGTCACAATTTTCTGGAAGTACACAAGGCTAGATTTTATTATTTTGGTGCAGTTTTGATCCAAAGGGACTTGGGTTTTAAACAGGTTTGAATCAAAGTTTGCATCCAATTTTCTACGGTAAACCCACTGGCAAAACTTTAGGTGCAAATTTGCACAGGAATAGGCAACAGGTTAGTGATGGAAAAATGTGCCTAAGTTAAATTGGAAGGAATGGGGCAATTAGTCAGGTTTGCAATAGAAAACTGGCTATTACTGAAAAAAAAAGACATGTCAAAGCTTTTCATCTTGCACTCATCAGAACACTTCGCAAGATTATCAGTTTAATGGGAAAACAAAAATTTATACTGTATGAGAAGAGAATGCTTATTGATTGGAAAGTGGACTCTGATAGGTAGCGGTGTTGCCATGGAGAATGCACCAGTTAATGGTGGCTGGCAGATAACTGCCAAGTATTGATTGAAATTTAAACCAGGCAGTTTAACCATGATTGGCCAACCCATTGCCCTGGGGAATGAATCATGAATGGTTGTCACTTATTTTGTTTCGCTGAAACAGGTGCAATGTTCTTTTTGTCAGTAAAGAACTGAGCCTTGTATATTAATATATATATGTATAGCTTCCAGTACATGCAAATGTGCCACACTGCAAGTCTGACTGATAAACTTAAATTGGTTGGAAGTGCAATTCTTAGCATACTGAGGACTATTTTGCAAATGTTGTCCAATCATGGAATGAGATCTAATGTTGGGCACAGTGTTTTGAGTTTTGAAACAGGGACTGGTAGGGTATGGTTCATACTTTGCCCATTGGGACATGCTCTTTGGTACGATCCACCAGTCTTTGGGATGTACGGCCTACATGCCTCACAATATATTAGCACTGGAATTCATATACCATGTCATGATATGCAAACATGTAACCAATGAATACTCAGAAAAGGACACAACCAATGGGCAGTCAGGACACTCAGAGGTGGCATCACCACAAAGGGGCATGACATAAACACTAGAAAAGGGATGAGGCACTCACACCCTGCCTCTTTCCACAGACAGACATCGAGAGAGGTAGACAGATTTGATCAGCAGCATCACACCCCAGCACGTGGCTTAGAGCAAGCTGGTACAGTTAGACTGAGTTACTACAGTTAGAGTATCAGAGAGTCAAACTCATTTGAGAACTGTGTTAATAGTTCAATAAACACGTTGAACTCATTTCAGAGTCTGAAGCATCCTTTAGTTAAGACTGCATCAAGTAGCAGCCTGTGTTATCCGAAGCAGCATAACACAATATGATACCAGGAGTGACTGGTATCAATCTATTTAGTTCAACTCAGCAAGATCCGTGACAACCAGCTACTGAATACAGGCACAATGGACACGATTCAGGCTCATCAGCTCAGGACCACCGGCAATCTTAGTGCCAACTGGCGATCATTCAAGCAGAAATTTCAACTATACGTGGAAGCATCCAACCTCAATGGCGCAACCGATGCTCGGAAGATAGCTCTTCTACTCACCACTGCCGGTGACCATGCGATGGAGATCTTCAACTCCTTTCACTTTTCCGAAGGGCAGGACAAAACAAAGTACCAAACCATCCTGAACAAATTTGACTGCCACTGCGAGGTGGATACCAACAAAATCTTCAAGCGCTACATCTTCAAGCCAAGGATGCAAGGTAAAGACCAATCCTTCAACTCCTATCTAACTAACTTTAGACTGCTAGCGCAATCCTGCAACTTCGGTGATATCACTGACTCCATGATCAGAGACCAAATCGTTTTTGGAGTCCACACTGATCCTCTGTGAGAGCAATCGTTGAAAATCAAGCACATCGACCCTGCCAGTCGCGATTAAAACATGTACTGTGCATGAGCACTCTAAAAATCGCTATTCACAGTACAAAACGGCAGAAAGTAAAAAGCAAGCCTCCCACGAGGTGGAGAGTGTTCAGGTCATCTCCCGGATGCAGCGCCTCCACATTGACGAAAGCGGCAATTTTGTGCGCTCTTCCCGATGCATGCACAATGCGATCAGGAACACGAAGCGACCGAAAATCGCACTGCGCAGGTGCAGACGTCCGACAACCGCACCGCGCAACGACGCACTGAGCGTCAGGCTGCCAACGTCATGACGTGTGCGAACATCGGCACCGCCCATGTTAAAAAAAAACTGCCCTGCAAGAGGCAAACGCTGTTTAAGCTGTGGGAAACCAAACCACTATGCAGCCCTGTGCAGATCTGCACCACCAGTCAGGAGCCAGCACTCCCAATTCCAACAGCGGCGCATCAGAAGTGTGCAACACCGAATGCATGACTCTGATCCAGGCAGTGCAACGGATCCAGCTGATGAATACCTGGACAACACTTACCGAGTGGGCATTATTACAAAGTGCAAATACGCCACACCGGACACATCGCGAGTCCAATCAATCCTGGCCGTGGATTCCGAGGACGAATGGCATGCAGTGATGAAGGTCAACCATTGCCCCATCCAGTTCAAACGGGACACAGGTGCCTCCGCCAACCTGATTTCGCAGGTGGACCTCAAGAGAATCAAGAAGCCCCCCATAATCCTTCCAGCTGCCTGCAAACTCCTGGACTACAATGGAAATGCAATCACAGCACTGGGGTCCATCTGCAGGTGTCCAGTCGACACACACCAGACAGGGTGTCCCTGCTAGGTGTGCATGCCTGCAAGCAACTGAACCTTATTCAAAGGATCTACACCATGACGCCGTCCCATTCGGATCTTCAGGCCAGCATCGACGACATCCTAACCCAGTATCCAGATGTATTTAGCGGGATGGGCACGCTGCCGTACGAGTACAAGATTCTACTGTGGCCTGATGCCAAGCCAGTGGTCCACGCACCACGACGTGTCCCTGCTCCACTGAGAGAGCGCCTGAAGGCAGAGCTCACAAGTCTACAACAAAAAGGCATAATCTCCAAGGTCACTGAACCAACCGACTGGGTCAGCTCTATGGTGTGCATAAAGAAGCCTTCGGGGAACCTACGCATCTGCATTGACACCCAGGATTTAAACAAAAACATTATGCGGGTACATTATCCCATCCCGAAGAGGGAAGAAATCACGAGTGAGATGACACACGCGCGTTTCTTCACAAAATTGGACGCATCCCAAGGATTTTGGCAAATCCAACTTGAAGAATCCAGCAGAAGGCTCTGCACCTTCAACACGCCTTTTGGCAGATTCTGCTACAACCGAATGCCATTTGGCTTCATCTCAGCATCAGAGATTTTCCATCGCATCATGGAACAGATGATGGACGGAATAGAAGGGGTTTGTGTCTACGTTGACGATATCATAATCTAGTCCACAAACCCAGAGGAACATGTGTCGCGACTCAAGAAAGTATTCCGACGCATACATGAAGCTAAACAGGTCCAAGTGCTGTTTTGGGACATCCACGCTGAAGTTCCTGGGCAATCAGATTTCGCAACACGGTGTGCGCCCGGACACAGACAAAATTAAAGTAATCGAGGCAATGAAAGTCCCCGAGGACAAGAAGGAAGTACTGCGCTTCCTGGGAATGGGTAAGTTCATCCCTAATTTGGCCACACACACCACGGCCCTATGCAACCTGGGGAAAAAAATCAACCGCCTTAGAGTGGAAGGCGGAGCACCGAACAGGGTGGCTGGAGCTGAAAGCCAAGCTCGCCACTGCACCCGTCCTTGCATTCTTTGTCCCAGTCCGAGAGACCAAGATATCCACAGATGCGAGTCATAGAACATAGAACAGTACAGCACAGAACAGGCCCTTCGGCCTTCGATGTTGTGCCGAGCATTGGCCGAATCAAGCTATCCCACTCCCTGTCATTCTGGTGAGCACCATGTGCCTAGTCAGGATGGCATTGGGGCGGTGTTGCTTCAAAGAGAGGACACGTCATCCTGGGTACCAGTAGCTTATGCGTCACGGGCAATGACACCCACTGAGACCAGATATGCGCAAATTGAGAAGGAGTGTTTAGGTCTTTCTCACCGACATCCTCAAATTTCATGATTATGTCTACGGCTTGCCAACATTTACTGTTGAGATGGATCATAGGCCTCTGGTCCACATCATCCAAAAGGACCTGAATGACATGATGCCTCGTTTGCAGAGAATTCTGCTCAAACTCCGGAGGTATGATTTCAATTTGGTGTACACACCTTTAAAGGAGCTCATCATCGCCGATGCATTGTCCTGTTCTGTCACTCACCCAGTGAACCACTGGAGATCATCCAGCACATTGACTTGCAATTACAACTATGTGTAAGCACTCTCCCGGCAACAGATGAGAAAATTGTTCTCATCCGAGAAGAGACGGCCAAAGACCCCCTGTTGTAGCGAGTCATCCACAACCTCAGCCATGGCTGACGGAAAGAGCAATGCCCTCAATTCTACAACGTCAAGAACGACCGGACACTGATCGACGGCATCCTGCTCAAGCTGGTCAGGATAGTCATCCCGCTACATCTCCAGAGCATGTTGCGGCAGATTCATGAGGGGCACCTGGGCGTAGAAAAGTGCAGACGCAGGGCCCAGCAAGCTGTCTACTGGCCCGGCATCAACCTGGACACCACGGACATGGTCCTGAACTGCGAAACCTGTCAGGGGTTCCAACCAGTGCAGGGCAAGGAGACGTTCCAACCACATGACCTAGAGACCTCTCCGTGGTCCAAGGTTGGCATTGACCTATTCCACGCGAATGGTCGTGGCTATATCTTAATCATCGATTACTTTTTGAACTATCCTGAGGTGCTGAAACTGCCAGACCTCACCTCACGGACAGTCATCAAAGCGTGTAAAGAGACACTCTCATGACACGGCATCCCGAACACCGTCATGAGTGACAATGGCCCGTGCTTCCACAGTCGAGAATGATCTATGTTTGCCAAGAGCGACAATTTCAGGCATGTCACCTCCAGTCCGCACTATCCGCAGTCCAATGGCAAAGTTGTAAAAGGGGAGCACATCGTTAAGCAGCTCACCGGCAAGGCCTCGGACTCCGCTTCCAACATACATCTTGCACTACTTGCGTACCGGGTGACTCCCTTGTCCACTGGCATGTCGCCAGCTCAACTGCTGATGAACAGGGACCTGTGGACGACGCTTCCAGCCATACACCTGCCCAACCTTGATCACCTCCTGGTGCTGCAGAAGATGTAGCAGCTTCGCTACAGCCAGAAGCACAGGGCGATGACGCACATGCCACCGATCTGGACGTGCTATCCCCGGCAGACACAGTCAGGATCAAGATACCGGATGGTGGGTGGTCTGCTCCGGCTGTCGTTGTTCGACAGGCCGCGACCAGATCCTATGACATATGTATGGCTGATGGCTCCATCGTGTGAAGGAATCGAAGGGCACTGCAAAAGGTTTCTTGCCCACAACTAATTTCCCCTCCATTTCCATGTCGAATTGCCAGTTCCAGACACCGCAAAACACGAGGCCACCAGTCGTGCCTCCCACTTGCCTGTCAAGACACCGTCATCCTCTCCACCACCTCTCCGGCGGTCGACGAGGATCAGATGCTGGACTTATGAGCATTTGTTTTGTTTGTTCTGTTCTGTATTCCTCAGTCAGTCACATTAGACAGATACATTCACATGTATATACATCTAAAAAAAAAGGGGAGATGTCATGATATGCAAACATGCAACCAATGAACACTCAGAATAGGACACAACCAATGGGCAGTCAGGACACACAGAGATGGCATCACCACAAGGGGGCATGACATAAACACTATAAAAGGCACTCACACCCTGCCTCTTTCCACAGACAGCCATCTAGAGAGTTAGACAGGGTTGATCAGCAGCATCACACCCCAGCACGTGGTTTAGAGCAAGCTGGTACAGTTAGATTGAGTTACTACAGTTAGATTAGCAGAGAGTCAAACTCATTTGAGAACTGTGTTAATAGTTCAATAAACACGTTGAACTCATTTCAGAGTCTAGAGCATCCTTTAGTTAAGACTGGGAGGAAACTGGAGCACCTGGAGGAAACCCACGCAGATACGGGGAGAAAGTGCAAACTCCACACAGACGGTCACCCAAGGCCGGGATTGAACCTGGGTCCTTGACGCTGTGAGGCAACAGTGCTAACCACTGTGTCACCCCAAACTGGTAACTTTTCAGGTCCAAAAGTGATTACCTTAGGCCCATTCATGAGTTTGCATGATACACAAAATATATATTTTGTGGTGCCTAGCACCTCAAGGAGACGTGCCTTGAGTGAATTTGCAGACCTCCACTTCCTTTCTTTTGCTAATGAGGAGCCTAACGCTTGATCAAAGACATCTAAGAGATTAGACTGTCTTGAATGGAGCAAGTTCCAGGCTTTCTTGATGTTGTTGTGGCCCAACAAGCAGCTATCATCAGAAAAACAGATTATTTGATTAATTTTAACTTTAACAGAAGGAGCAGGAGTGCTTCTCCTGTCTCGTATGCACTCTAGAAAGTTGTTGACTGCTCACAATCACCACCACCATCTTTCCCACACCAAACAACCACTGTCCAATTCTCCTTCTCCTACCACGGGACCCAAATGGGCTGCAACCAATTTCTACCCTATTTATTTCACAGATTACTTACTTTAAGCCACAATTAGAACAATAGATTGACAAGGAGAGAAATATTGTAGATCATTTTCTCGCATCTGGAAGATTCATTTGCAGGAAAATGATTGCTGAATTTTTCAGAGAGCTGAGATCCTGAATACTATGTTATTTGTTTTCAGAATATGCAAACATAGTTTTCTAACCTTAAGATACAAAATCTACTTTCCAGGAGCTCATTCCCTGAGCTGTCTCAAAGATATTGAAAATAACAGGTGCCATTTGTTCAATATAGGACTCAATTGATCAAACAAGCAGGAATTACTATTTACGTTTCCTGGTTTCCTCAGCAAAGGTTTATAAAATTATTTATAAATTATTTAATTAACAATATAATGGACTCAAAGTAAAAAGCCCAACGGGTTCAATTGGCATAATTAAGATTGCAATTTATCATTTGGAATTATTCTTTAAGCCCGCAATTAAATCCCAGCAATGTGGTCACTTCGAGACTCTCAATTAAATTATAGCATTGTAATAATTCCCAGCTATCCATTATGTTAAGTCTGCAAAGTTTTACCAGGAGCTAACTGTCAGTATTAATCAGATTCACATATGTTACAGAATACTACTTCTCAGCCTTTACCTTCCTGCAATTATTAGTTTCTTCCAAGGAGGTCAAAATGTAGTGGTACATTTAGTGCAAAAGAAAATCATAAGTTGCTCAGGCCTATTATCTCCAATCCAGTTCCTTTTCAAAAACATCCTAAAGTTTACAATTCAAACACCTGCACTGTCAGTGTATTTCACATACTTCTCACTCTTTCGTTGAAGGAATGTGGTCTTAATTTCCAGTAAAACGAGTGAGACCTTTCCTCATGCCAATGTTCGTGTGATTTTCATACTCATAATTAACAGTTAATGTCTATTATCCCTTTTGAAGGCAGTGTTAACATTTTGTAAATTCCAGTTCCTCTGAGGTCTGCCCTAAATTCCCTTTGGGAAAAATCTGCAACTGGATCCCGCCAATTGATTTTTCCCAAAAACATTCTTTTAAAAAACCTGGGATCCTGGGATTAGGGCGAGATGAAAGAATTGAGAACACAATCTGGACCCTTCTTGTGATTTCAATAGTACCATCTTTATAATTTGCCATTTTCTCAATTGTATCTGAAATCTAGTGCCAGAGGGCAAAAGGCTTCCTGAATTTCAAGTAGTCTCACATCTGCCAGGATCATGTCCTGGCATGCACGGAACCCAAATTCATGCAAGTGTAAATGGTGTTGAGGGCAAGGATGCAGAACTATCGGAAATTTTGACAGGTGATGTCACCCCAGGCACAGTTCTTTTCTACTGTTCGCTCAACAGGAAATAAACGCAAGAAGCTTCTGGACCCACAAATCTGAATGGTTGTCCCAAAATCCACTCAACCCCACATGAGGTGAGGCACTTTAATACAAGAAAAGATGAGAGAATTTAAGCTGACTATGGGCCAAAGTATTTTGGTGCATCAATCAGGAAGGCATTAGAACCTAATCTTTGCTCGGTGATCAATTTTATTTGTGGAAGAGGTCATTGTGTCTCAGTCTCGCAATTGGGACTGATAACCAGGACCTCTGCTTGAAAGAACATGTTTACAAAAGCATATGTTAAATACATTCAGGGCCCTAAATCAGAGATGGCGATTCTGGTAGATGCCCTTATGTTATGCTGATGTCCTTTTCATTTTTCAGATCAAGAGTACAATATCCTTTTAATGTTATCTTGGAGTTTGTCTGATCACATACTGCTTTTCATTGAAGAACACTTATCCTGGGATATAATCTGCTCTACTGGCATTCTGAAAAATTACATATATGACTCTTAAGCAATTTCTTCAGTGGTGATTTATAAGTGATGCTGAAAGAACTATTAGGAGGAGATTACTGAACAGCTGTACTTCTTAACTGGGAAATGGTATGTGTTAGAGGAGAAATGGCTTGGGACAGAGAGAGGTAACATAAAATGGGGAATGGAATAATTCAAACTTTAAAAAGAAACTACTGTTAACATTGCCTAGTAAAATACATTCCTGACATGCAGAAAGTGAAAATTAATACTGTTCCTATACATAAACCCAGAAGCTAGATTTATTGTATTTTATTTGTAATGTTTTATAGGTGTTAAAAATTGTTTTCAAATTCTGGATTGGCTTCAAGTAAATTTGAAATTGAATCTAAATATATCCCGATTAAAAAAACATTAAATAAAACTTGGTAGGAGATCCGGCAGGGCTGAACAAGGTGTTCAAAGACTTCTATAGTAAGCGTTCTACCTCGGAACCCCCCGCGGAGTCGGAGGGGATGAGGTGCTTTCTGGATGGACTGACCTTCCCAAAAGTGGGCAGGGGGTTGGTAGACGGGATGGGGACTCCGATTAGGACTGAAGAAATATTGGGGGGCTTGAGGGCCATGGAATCGGGTAAAGACCCAGGGCCGGATGGGTATCCAGTGGAGTTCTATAGAAAGTTCTCTGAGATAGTGGGGCCGGTGCTGGTTAGGGTTTTTAATGAGGCAAGAGACAGAGGGGTTTTATCCCCAACGATGTCACAGGCCACCGTTTCCCTGATATTGAAACGGGACAAAGACCCAGAGGCATGTGGGTCCTACAGGCCGATCTCTCTGCTCAATGTAGATGCAAAATTACTGGCCAAGCTCTTGGCTGCTAGGATTGAGTAGTGTGTGCCGGACATTATTATGGAAGACCAAACCGGGTTCGTCAAGAGCAGGCAGTTGGTGGCCAATCTAAGAAGGCTGTTGAATGTGATCATGGTGCCCCCGGAGACTAGGGAGGGAGAGGTAGTTGTGGCAATAGATGCCAAGAAGACTTTCGGTGGGGGGGGGGGGGGGGGGGGGGGGGGGGGGGGGCGTGGAACACAGAGTTTCGTTATATGCCGATGACCTGCTCTTATACATCACAGATCCAGTGGCTGGGATGGATGAAATCATGGGAATCCTGAGGGAATTCGGCCGGTTCTCGGGGTATAAACTGAACATGGCAAAAAGTGAATTGTTTGCAGTCCAGGCGAGGGGCCAGGAGGGTCGGCTGAGGGGCTGCCGTTTAGGTTAGTAGAGGACGGTTTTAGATACTTAGGGATATAGGTGGCGCGGGACTGGGGCCAGTTGCACAAGTTAAACTTATCTCAGTTGGTGGAGCAAATGAGGGTTGAGTTCCGGAGGTGGGATGCACTCTCACTGACACTAGCGGGGAGAGTGCAGACGGTTAAAATGACGATTGTCCCTACATTCCTGTTCGTATTCCAGTGTCTCCCCATTTCATTCCGCAGTCCTTTTTTAAGAAGGTCAATAAAATGATTATGGGATTTGTGTCGGCGGGAAAGTCCCCGCGGGTGAGGAGATTGATGCTCGAGAGGAACCGAGGGGAAGGGGGGCTGGCGCTGCCAAACTTTAGTAATTACTACTGGGCGGCCAACATAGCTATGATAAGGAAGTGGATGGTGGGTCGGTTTGGGGGCGGATGGAGGCCGCTTCGTGCAGGGGCACCAGTTTGGCGGCCCTGGTTATGGCGCCCCTGCTGCTCCCGCCGTCACGGTACTCCACCAGCCCTATAGTGGTGGCAATTTTGCGGATCTGGGGCCAATGGAGAAGGCACATGGGGGAAGTGAGAGCATCAGTTTGGTCCCCAATTTGCGACAATCAGCGGTTTGCCCCGGGGAATATGGACAGTGGGTTCCAAACATGGCGGAGGGCTGGGATTGAGAGGACGGGGGATCTGTTCTTAGAAGGGAGCTTCCCAAGCATGAGGGTGCTGGAGGAGAAATTTGGGCTGGCGAGAGGGAATGATTTCAGGTACTTGCAGGTGCGGGACTTTCTACGCAGACAGATTCCATCCTTCTCACGCCTGCCACTTAGGGGGCTCCAGGACAGGATAGTGTCCAGTGGATGGGTGGGGGAGGGGAGGGTCTCGGATATATATAAAGAACTTATGGGGGCAGAGGAGACGCAGACCGAGGAGCTGAAGCGCTAGGCTCAGCCTCATTCAATTCAAGGTCGTCCACCGGGCCAACATGACAGTGGCCCGGATGAGTAAATTCTTTGGACTGGAGGACCGGTGCGCCAGATGAGCGGGAGGACCAACGAACCATGTCCACATGTTCTGGACATGTCCAAAACTCAGGGGGTACTGGCAGGGATTCGCAGACATTATGTCCCGGGTACTGAAAACAAGGGTGGTGAGGAGTCCAGAGGTGGCAACTTTTGGGGTCTCGGTGGACCCAGGAGTCCAGGAGGAGAGAGAGGCTGATGTTTTGGCCTTTGCTTCCCTGGTAGCCCGGCGACGAATTCTGCTAACATGGAGGGACTCAAAGCCCCCGAAGTCGGAGGTCTGGCTATCGGATATGGCGAGCTTTCTCGGTCTGGAGAAAATTAAGTTGGCTCTGAGAGGGTCACTGTCAGGGTTCGCCCGGAGGTGGCAAACGTTTATCGACTTCTTCGTGGAAAATTAACCGTCAGCAGAGGGGGAGGGGGGGTTAGGGCAACGTAGATTAGGGGGTTAGTTAGGTGGGTCCTTGTGGGAGGAGTGCTGGTTTTTGCACTATGTTGATTGTTCTTTGCCAACTGTTTTGTATTGTTGTTGTTTATTATGCCAAAATGCCTCAATAAAATTGTTTCTCAAAAAAAAAATTAAATAAATATTCAAAGATTTCCTGTCATATGACAGGATCAGGAAGATTCAGTGCATTAGTAATACGAAAGCCCAAAAAACATGGAACTCAGTAGCTCATGGCTATGACTGAATAAAATACAAAGCTGAATCCGACAACATTCTAATAATTCCCAAATTCTAGTAAAACTCCTTCAAAGATTTTGAACATTTCAAACTTCCTTTTGTTAAGATTATATTCCAAATACAGCAATTAACCCAGCACCAAAGACCTACTATGCTGCATAATTAGTTCACCAGAATGAATGCTGACTAACTGATACCCCAATAGCAACTTATGCCATTCTACCGACCCCTATAGCCCCTCATAGGTGCTATGACAATCCATGCCTCCCCCTCACATGCTCATGGCTCTTTATAACCCCAATAGCAACTTAGTGTCAACATGCCAACTCATGCCTCCCATCCACTACCTTTTTTCCTCAACCCCTCCATGCCAACCCACCTAGTACCTACCTCATGAGCTATGCTGACATAATGTAAAGTTGTGCGTCTATTGATGACATTATTTATTTTAATAAAGCACATTGAAATTCGTTCAAAAACTCTATAATGAAACAAACATTTCTGTTCTATCACCAATTGGAGTCAAACTGCTCACCTGACAGGCATCCCACTGTGGGCCGACACGGTGGTGCAGTGGTTAGCACTGCTGCCTGACGGCGCTGAGGGTCCGGGTTCAACCCCAAGTCACTGTCCGTATGGAGTTTGCAGATTCTCCCAGTGTCTGCGTGGGTCTCACCCCCACAACACAAAGATGTGCAGGGTGGGTGGATTGGCCACCTTAAATTGCACCTTAATTGGACATGAGAAATACTCAAGTGGTGAAAGTAAAGGTGATCTGATGGGAGATAATAAGGAGAATGTACCTCAGATTAAAAAAGAAATCCAGGAGGGTGGAAAAGAAATGAAATGTTTCAAATGTTTTCACTGAAATAAACTAGGCCATGTAAAGTCACAGTGTTGGTGGTTGAAGAAAAGCACTGGGAAGGCTGATGTGGTAAAACAGGATAAGACAGTGGGGTTTGTTAAAGTGGTAAAGGAAAGCCCAAGTGAAGCAAAGGAGGTGCAAAAGATTGTACAGCCTGATCAAGAGGTGATTGATAAGAAGGTGCCAGATCGCTTTAAAGAATTTACTTGTGTGCGTAAAATTTACTCATGTGTATCAGGAGGAGCAGGTAAAGAAGTCACAATTTTAAGAGATACGGGAGCGAGTCAAGCTTTAATGGCAAGAGATGAGGACTTATGTAGTTTGGGAAGAATGTTGCCAGAAAAGGTGGTAATATGTGGAATTCAGGGTGAGAGGAGTAGTGTTCCATTATATAAGGTAAGGTTGAAACATCCAGTGAAGAGTGGTGAAGTGGTAGTAGGAGTAATAGAGAAACTATCTTGTCCAGGAATACAGCTTATCTTGGGTAATGATATAGCTGGATCGCAGGTGGGAGTGATGCCTTCTGTGGTTGATAAGCCAGTGCAAAATCAGACAACTGAAGTGTTGAAGGACTGGGATTTTTCCGGATTGTATAGTAACAAGGTCGCAAAGAGGAGAAATCAAAGAGTGAAGATGAAGTTGAAGTGCAATTATCAGAAACGATTTTTGATCAGATCGTCGGAAAAGAACAAGAACAGGTGGAGGATGAGGCGGATATTTTTAGTTCAGGAAAATTGGTGGAGCTACAACAGAACGATGTAGAAATAAAACGGATGTATCAGAAAGCATACACGGAAGAGGAATCTGAGTGGATACCAGAGTGTTATTACCATAAAAGTATGTCTTGATGAGAAAATGGAGACCTTTACATATGCAGGCGGATGAAAAGTGGGCAGAAGTTCATCAAGTAGTATTGCCGGTAGGGTACAGAAAGGAGGTGGTGCGAGTTGCACATGAGGTACCAGTGGGAGGTCATTTGGGAATAAGGAAAACTCAAGCTTTTTATTTGCCTGGACTACATAAAGATGTAGTTAAATTTTGTCAATCATGTCACACATGTCAAGTGATAGGGAAACCTAAAGCAGTGATAAAACCAGCGCCCTTAATACCCATTCCAGCATTTGAGGAACCTTTTACAAGGGTCCTAATTGATTGCGTAGGACCGCTTCCTAAAACAAAAAGTGGGAATCAATATCTTTTGACTATAATGGATGTGCCTACTAGGTTTCCAGAGGCCAATCCGGTACGTAATATTACAGCTAAAAAGATTCTGGAGGAGTTACTTAAATTTTTTACTAGATATGAACTACCCACAGAAATACAATCGGATCAAGGATCAAATTTTACCTCCAGGTTATTCAAAGAAGTTATGGATAGCTTAAGAATAAAACAATTTATATCAACTGCGTACCACCCAGAATCGCAGGGAGCATTGGAAAGGTGGCATCAGACATTAAAGACAATGTTGAGGGCTTATTATCATGATTATCCAGAGGATTGGGATAAGGGAATTCCATTCGTACTGTTTGTAATTAGGGATTTACCTAATGAGTCAACCAAATTTAGTCCTTTTGAAGTAATTTTTGGTCATGGAGGTAAGAGGGCCACTTAAATTGATTAAGGAAAAATTGGTGGGTGAGAAATCAGAAATTACATTATTGGATTACATGTCAAATTTTAGGCAATGATTAAATAGAGCAGGTGAATTGACTAAACAACATTTGAAAGTTGCACAAAATGTGATGAAACGGGTGGCGGACAAGAAATCCAATGTTCGTAGTTTTGCCAGTGGAGATAATGTTTTAGTGTTGTTACCAGTGGTAGGTGAACTTTTAAAAGCTAGGGTTTGTGGACCTTATCAGATTGAAAGGAAATTAAGTGAGCTGAATTATGTGATAAAAACACCAGATAGAAGGAAGGCTCACCGAATGTGTCATGTGAATAGGCTTAAAAGGTACTTTGAAAAGGAAGGAGAGAAAAAGGAGGAGGTTTAAATGATTCTAACTCAAAGTGACGAACCAAATCCAGATGACTGTGAATTTGACATACCTCAAATTAAATTGGAAAACGAGGATGTTCTTAAATATTGGGATAAATTGTTGAGTTACCTTCCGAAGGAAAAACGGAATGACCCGAAAGAGTTATTGATATCACGTGGGCAAGTTTGTAGAGATAAATTGGAAAGTACTAAAATTGCTATCCATGATGTAGATGTGGGAAATCAAACAACATCCATATAGACTTAACCCTTTAAAATTGGCACAGGTAACAAAGAGATTGAGAGTATGCTTAAAAATGGCATAATTGAAGTGGACCCACAGTGATGGTGCCTAAACCAGACGGTACCCAATGGTTGTGTGTGGACTATAGAAAGGCTAATGCAGTTACACAAACGGACTATTATCCTATCCCACGTTTGGAAGATTGCATTGAGAACATGGGACAATCAGCTTTTATTTCCAAATTGGATTTACTTAAAGGTTACTGGCAGGTACCTTTATCCGAAAGGGCAAAGGAGATTTCAGCTTTTGTGACTCCAGATGGTATATACCAATTCAAAGTTACGCCATTTGGCATGAAAAACGCCCCAGCCACATTTCAACGGTTAACTAACAAAGTCGTTTCAGGATTACCCAATTGTGCGGTATACATTGACGATCTGGTAAGTTGCAGCTAGTCATGGACAGAACATTTGAAACATTTGATGCAGTTATTCGATCGACTTCAGGAGGTGGTTTTGGTGATAAACCTAGCCAACGGTGAATTTGGAAAAGCCCAAGTCACTTTCATTGAGGAGCTTTGCATACCCTCAAGACAAAGGGAAATAATGCGATTTCTTGGCATGAGTGGATTTGATCGAACATTTGTGCAAATGTTTTGTAGCATGATTGCTCCGCTGATGGACTTGCTGAAGAAACATCAAAAGTTTCAGTGGACAGCGGACTTTCAACAGGCATTTGACAGCCTGAAAGCTGTGATGACCAATGCTCCTGTGTTGGAGAATTACAAGGGACTCTGTGATCAGATTGAACTAAAGTATCTGACTTTAAAGAGACATGCCGAGGCATAGAGAAATGGACGGATCGTGCAGAGACCTTCTTGTTCAAAGAGACTGTCAATCAAGAAAGATTTCAGTTGGAAGAAGAACGGGAAAAAAATGGACTGTATTATTATACCTATTTGCGTATGTTGTTTTTTGAAACGAAAAAGTAAATTTGCTGTGTGCATTTGTTAAAGAATAGTGAAAAGATGAAAAATGAAACCATCTTGAAGTTGATGATTTTTTTTTCTTGGGGGAGGTGTCATGTGAGAGTACCTTTAAGAAATGGGTGCTTCAGAAATGTACCTTTAAGAAATGGGTGTTTATCAGTGATGTCAGAGTGTGGGTGGAGCTGGGCTGTCTGTCAGCTTTTTACTTTTGTTTGAGGCTGTTTGCTGCAGGGTGTGTTTTAGTTTTGTTTTCAGTGTTGGAGCTGAAGCCAGACAGAGCAGGTGTACTGTTGCTCTCTCTGCCATGAAAAGACTATCTCTTGATCATTTGGTGAATTCAGAATTTAAAATGTTTTCAGTAGTGAATGTAAACCTGATGTGCTTCTGTTTAAAGGTGTTTCTTTTGTCTTCTGGATGGTGTTTGGGAAGTTATTAAGGATTACTTAGTGTTGTATTCTTTGGGGGTTGTATTTGAATTGATGGTTGCTAAGATGTTCACTGTATGTTTTAAAAAGGTTAACTTGTGTTCATAGAATAAACATTGTTTTGCTTTAAAAAATACTTTGCCATTTTCGCTGCACGACACCTGTAGAGTGGGCCATGTGCTCCCCATACTACAATCTATTAAAAGTTGTGGGTCAGGTGAATTCCCTGATACACTTTGGGATTCTCTAAACCCTGGCCCATAACAAAGGGTTTTCTGGACCTGAAACAGCAGCCCAACCTGAGAGCAACAAAGCAGCTCTACAGACAGCTGATGGCTGAGGTCCAGCAAAAAACCCACAACCTAAAGAACAGATATTGGGTGCAGAAAGCGCAGGGAATCCAGTAGTTAACCGACAACCATGACCTAAGCTTTCTTTAGCGCAGTCAAGACCCCCTACGACTCAAGCACCCAAGGCCCCACCTCAATGCTGGCCAAGAATGGAGAGATGTTCGTCAAGAACAGAGAGGCAGTTCGTGCCTGCTGAAGGAGCACTTTGAAGACTTCCTTAACAGAGACTGGCTTCAACACGATTGACTTGATTTAATCCCACAGCATGCTACCCACGACCATCTGAGCATAACCCCAAACCAGCTAAAAGTAGAAAGACCATCCAACAGCTAAAGAACCACAAGGCAAGAGGAGCAGATGGAATCCAAAGCTGTCAGCCACAGGGAAGGTCATCGCAACAGTCCTCCATAATTGCTTTTTCCATGTAAGAAGATATCTTCCCAGAGTCGCAAAGTGGATTCTGACCATAAAGGAGCACAACGGACGTGACTGCATGACAACCACAAGAGAAACAGTGAACAGCACATAACCCTTGTACATGGCACAAAGGCCTTCAACACTGTCAACCGCAAGGGATTATGGAGCGTCCTCCTCTGTTTCGGCTGCCCTCAATTGTTTCTCACCATCCTCCACTTGCTCCACAATGATATGCAAGCCATAGTGTATTAACAAAATATACACGTAGAAAGATAACTAACGAACTATAAAACAAACGGTAATGAACAAGTGAATTCTCCTGGATTGCCTTCTCATGCAGCTGTCCTCTTGTACGACTGACTACCAGCTGCCCGATCTCTGGAGTCACATGGTGGATCTCTGTCCCCACCTCCTGGTCGGAGGTCGTGTATCTAATTATATACATTACTATGCATATGCATATCACCAAACTCTAAACTTTCCCCCTCACAACTTAGGGAATCAGGTAGGTGCTTAAGTGTTTGATTTTTACCTCTATTTAAGTTGGGTGGTTGCTAAACCCGAGACAATACACTTGTAGTGTCTCCCACCCTTCCACCTCCTCTAACCTAAGGGGGTGAGTGAATATCAGGTAAGCTCTCTCTTTTCTTTTATCCGCAAGTTATAGCTTCAGATTTTCGGCGGGAGCAGTGACCAGTGGTCTGTCGGGAAGGTAAGTTTACCCGTTAAAAACTTACCTTGCGGGAGAAGCGGCCTTCAGATTTTCGCGGGAGCAGTGGCCAGGGGTCTGTCGGGAAGGTAAGTAGCTGGGAGAAATTTAACTCTTCGTGGGTTGGTAAGTATTGTGCTTGGTAAGTAAAATCCTTATTCCTTTCACTCATTCATTATTTGATATTATATTTGTAATCAGTTAAGGTGAAGTGTAAAAATGGCAGGAGATCCCGGACCCGTGTTATGCTCCTCGTGCTCAATGTGGGAGTTCAGGGACGCGGCCGATGCCCCTGACTCCTTCATGTGTGGGAAGTGTGTCCAGCTGCAGCTCCTGTTAGACCGCATTACGGCTCTGGAGCTGCGGATGGACCCACTTTGGAGCATCCACGATGCTGAGGAGGTCGTGGATAGTACGTTCAGTGAGTTGGTCACACCGCAGATTAGGGTTGGGGAGGGAGACAGGGAATGGGTGACCAAAAGGCAGAGAAAGATCAGGAAGGCAGTGCAGGTTTCCCCTGCGGTCATCTCCCTCCAAAACAGGTATACTGTTTTGGATACTGTTGGGGGAGATGACTCACCAGGGGAAGGCAGTAGTAGCCAGGCTCATGGCAGCGTGGCTGGCTCTGCTGCACAGAAGGGCGGGAAAAAGACTGGCAGGACTATAGGCACAGGGGATGCAATCGCAAGGGGAGTAGACAGGTATTTCTGTGGTCGAAAACGAGACTCCCGAATGGTATGTTGCCTCCCGGGTACACGGGTCAGGGATGTCTCAGATCGGCTGCAGGACATACTGAAGGGGGAGGGTGAACAGCCAGTTGTCGTGGTGCATATAGGCACCAACGATATAGGTAAAAAACGGGATGAAGTCCTACAATCAGAATTTAGGGAGTTAGGAGATAAGTTAAAAAGTAGGACCTCAAAGGTAGTAATCTCAGGATTGCTACCAGTGCCACAAGACAGTCAGAGTAGAAATTCAAGAATAGTCAGAATGAATACGTGGCTTGAGAGATGGTGCAGGAGGGAGGGGATCAGATTTTTGGGACATTGGAACCGGTACTGGGGACGGTGGGACCATTACAAATCGCATGGTCTACACCTGGGCAGGACTGGAACCAATGTCCTAGGAGGTGCTTTTGCTAACACTGTTTGGGAGGTTTTAAACTAATGTGGCAGGGGGGTGGGAACCAGATTAGGAAGTTAGAGGTCAGTAAAGAGGCAGCATCTAAAGCCAGTAAGGTACTAGATAATAAACTCAATGTGACTAAGGGGAAGAGTAGACAGGGAAGAGATGATGAACGCAAAGGGACAGGTGGTCTGAGGTGCATTTGTTTCAATGCGAGAAGTGTAGCAGGTAAGGCAGATGAACTTAGGGCTTGGATTAGTACCTGGGAATATGATGTTATTGGTATTACGGAGACTTGGTTGAGGGAAGGGCAAGACTGGCAACTAAATATCCCAGTGCATAGATGCTTCAGGAGGGATAGAGAGGGAGGTAAAAGGGAGTTGCATTACTGGTCAGAGATGATATCACAGCTATGATTAAGGAGGGCACGATGGAGGATTCGAGCACTGAGGCAATATGTGTAGAGCTAAGAAATAGGAAGGGTGCACTAACATTGTTGGGACTTTACTACAGGCCTCCCAAAAGTGAGCGTGAAGTAGAGGTACAAACATGTAGACAGATTATAGAACAATGTAGGAGCAATAGGGTGGTCGTGATGGGAGATGTTAACTTCCCCAACATTGAATGGGACTCATGTAGTTTTAGAGTCATGGATGGAGCAGAATTTGTAAGGAGCATCCAGGAGAGTTTTTTAGAGCAGTATGTAAATAGTCCAACTCGG
Source organism: Scyliorhinus torazame (assembly GCF_047496885.1). Taxonomy (NCBI): domain Eukaryota; kingdom Metazoa; phylum Chordata; class Chondrichthyes; order Carcharhiniformes; family Scyliorhinidae; genus Scyliorhinus; species Scyliorhinus torazame. The sequence goes on along the minus strand of NC_092725.1, from coordinate 79,181,390 downwards.
GAAGGGGCCATACTGGACCTGGTATTGGGGAATGATCCTGGCCAGGTGGTTAAAGTTTCAGTCAGTGATTACTTTGGGAATAGCGATCACAATTCCGTAAGTTTTAAAATACGTAGACAAAGACGAGAGTGGTCCTAAAGAAAGAGTGCTAAATTGGGAAAAGGCCAAGTATAACAAAATTCGGCAGGAGCTAGGGAATGTAGATTGGGAGCAGTTGTTTCAGGGTAAATCCACATTTGAAATGTGTGAGTCTTTTAAGGAATGGTTGATTAGAGTGCAGGACAGACATGTCCCTATGAAAATGAGGGATAGAAATGGCAAGATTAGGGAACCATGGATGACGTGTGGAATTGTGAGACTAGCTAAGATGAAAAAGGAAGCACACATCTGATCTAGGCGACTTAAATCTGATGAAGCTTTGGAGGAATATCGGGAAAGTAGGACAAATCTCAAACGCGCAATAAAGAGGGCTAAAAAATATCTTTGGCTAACAGGGTAAAGGAAAATCCCAAAGCCTTTTATTCGTATATAAGAAGCAAGAGGGTAACTAGAGAAAGGATTGGCCCACTCAAAGACAAAAGAGGGAATTTATGCGTGGGGTCAGAGGAAATGGGTGAGATTCTTAATGAGTACTTTGCATCGGTATTCACCAAGGAGAGGGACATGACGGATGTTGAGGATAAGGATGGATGTTTAAATACTCTAGGTCAAGTCGGCATAAGGAAGGGGGACGTTTTGGGTATTCTAAAAGGCATTAAGGTGGACAAGTCCCCAGGTCCGGATGGGATCTATCCCAGGTTTCTGAGGGAAGCGAGGGAAGAAATAGTTGGGGCCTTAACAGATACCTTTGCAGCATCCTTGAGCACAGGTGAGGCCCCGGAGGACTGGAGAATTGCTAATGTTGTCCCTTTGTTTAAGAAGGGTAGCAGGGATAATCCAGGGAATTATAGACCAGTGAGCTTGACGTCAGTGGTAGGCAAACTGTTGGAGAAGATACTGAGGGATAGGATCTATTCACATTTGGAAGAAAATAGACTTATCAGTGATAGGCAGCATGGTTTAGTGCAGGCAAGGTCATGTCTTACAAACCTAATAGAATTCTTTGAGGAAGTGACAACATTAATTGATGAGGGAAGGACTGTAGATGTCATATACATGGACTTCAGTAAGGCGTTTGATAAAGTTTCCCATGGCAGGTTGATGGAAAAAATGAAGTCGTATGGGGTTCAGGGTGTACTAGCTAGATGGATAAAGAACTGGCTGGGCAACAGCAGACAGAGAGTAGTGGTGGAAGGGAGTGTCTCAAAATGGAGAAAGGTGACTAGTGGTGTTCCACAGGGATCCGTGCTCGGACCACTGTTGTTTGTGATATACATAAATGATCTGGACGAAGGTATAGGTGGTCTGATTAGCAAGTTTGCAGATGATACTAAGACTGGTGGAGTTGCAGATAGCGAGGAGGACTGTCAGAAAATATAGCAAAATATAAATAGATTGGAGAGTTGGGCAGAGAAATGGCAGATGGAGTTCAATCCAGGCAAATGCGAGGTGATGCATTTTGGAAGATCTAATTTAAGAGCGGACTATACGGTTTATTGAGTACAAGAGTCATCAGGTCATGTTATAGTTGTATAGGACTTTGGTTAGGCCACATTTGGAATACTGCGTGCAGTTCTGGTCGCCACATTACCAGAAGGATGTGGGTGCTTTAGAGAGGGTGCAGAGGGGGTTCACCAGGATGTTGCCTGGTATGGAGGGTGCTAGCTATGAAGAAAGGTTGAGTAGATTAGGATTGTTTTCGTTGGAAAGATGGAGGTTGAGGAGGGACCTGATTGAGGTCTACAAGATTATGAGAGGTATGGACAGGGTGGATAGCAATAAGCTTTTTCCAAGAATGGGGGTGTCAATTACAAGGAGTCACGATTTCAAGGTGAGAGGGGGAAGTTTAAGGGAGATGTGCGTGGCAAGCGTTTTACCCATGGTGGGTGCCTGGAACACTTTGCCAGCGGAGGTGGTAGAGGCGGGCACAATAGCATCATTTAAGATGCATCTAGACAGATATATGAACGGGCAGGGAACAGAGGGAAGTAGATCCTTGGAAAATAGGTGACAGGTTTAGATAAAGGATCTGGATCGGCGCAGGCTGGGAGGGCCGAAGGGCCTGTTCCTGTGCTGTAATTTTCTTTGTTCTTTGTTCTTAAACCTATGTCCCCTAGTAATTGACTTTTCCATCCTGGGAAAAAGCATCTGAATATCCACTCTGTCCACGCCACTTATAATTTTGGAAACCCCTTTGTCAGGTCGCCCCTCAACCTCATTTATTTCAGTTGAAAAGAATCAGAGTTTATCCAACCTCTCCTCATAGCTACAAACTTCCAGACCAGGCAACATCATGGTAAACCCTCTTTTGCACCCTTTCCAAAGCATCCACATCTTTCTGGTAGTGTGGCAACCAGAATTGTGCGCAATATTCCAAATGTGGCCTAACTAATGTTCTGTACTGTTACACCATGACTTGCCAATTTTTATACTCAATGCCTTGATCAATGAAGGCACATATAGAACATAGAACATAGAACGATACAGCGCAGTACAGGCCCTTCGGCCCACGATGTTGCACCGAAACAAAAGCCATCTAACCTACACTATGCCATTATCATCCATATGTTTATCCAATAAACTTTTAAATGCCCTCAATGGCTACCTTCTTGACTACCTTATCTACCTGCATTGCCACTTTGCAATCTGTGGACATGTACGCCCAGATCTCTGTCAGTCAATGCTCTGAAGGGTTCTGTCATTTACTGTATAATTCCCACTTGTATTAGACCTTTAAAATGCTTTACCTCACTTTTGTTCAGAATTAAACTCCATCTGCCATTTTTACACCCAAGTCTCCAACCAATCTATATATCCTGCTGTATCCTCTGACAATCCTCTTCACTAACTGCAACTCCAACAATCTTTGTGTTGTCCGCATGCTTACTAATCAGACCAGCTTCATTTTCCTGCAAATAATTTATCTATACTGCCAGCAACAAGGGTCCCAGCACTGATCCCTGTGGAACACCACTAGTCACAGTCCTCCATTCAGAAAAGCACCTTTCCACTGCTATCCTCTGTCTTCTATTACTGAACCAGTTGTTCATCCATCTTGCCAGCTCACCTCTGATTCCGTGTGACTTCACGTTTTGTACCAGTCTGCCATGAGGGACCTTGTCAAAGGCTTTATTGAAGTCCATGCCCTTCCTTCCTTCAATCATTTTCATCACCTCCTTAAAAAACTCGATCAAGTTAGTGAGACACGACCTCCACTTCACAAATGGGAATCCGTTCAAACTCTGCTGCCTGTAGGCCAGATCCAATATCATCCCATCCTATGTCTTTGAACTATGGTATACAGATGATGCTTGGACCTATGTACACTCGAGACTGAGCACCAAGCCATTGTTAATATTTTCACTGAGAAGTACGAGAGTATGGGTCTTAGAGTAAACATCCGTAAGACAAATGTACTCTATCAATCTGTCCCTGCCATACAGCACTGCGCTCCAGTTATAAAATCCATGATGAGGCCTTGAACAACATAGACCACTTTCCATACCCTGGGAGTCTACTGTCAACAAGGGCAGACATCAACAATGGGGTTCAACGCCGCCTTCAGTGTGCCAATGCAGCATTCGGTCGCCTGAGGAAGAGAGTGTTTGAAGACCAGGACTGCACACCCGAACCAAGTTCATGGTCTAAAAGAGCAGTAGCGATACCCGCTCTCCTATATGGCTCAGAGAAATGGACTATAAGCAGCAGGCACCTCAAAACCCTGGAGAAGTACCACCAACACTGCCTTCCCAAGATCCTGCAAATCCATTAGTTGAATAGGCATACCAATGTTAGTGTCACTTAGGCCAACATCCCCAGCATTGACCACGTTCACTCAGCACCACTGGGTGGGTTACAGCATTCGCATGCCTGACACGACACTCCCAAAACAAGCGCTCTACTCTACTTGATATGGCATGCGGAGTGCAGAGGAAATGCAGGACACCTGTAAAGCCTTCTTGAAAAAGTGCAACATCCCCACTTAAACCTTGGAATCCCTGGCCCAAGACAGCACAAAATAGAGGGAAATCATCTGGGAAGGATGTTGAACATACGTTTCATCACCAAGAGCGAGCTGAAGCCAAGCATTGAAAGTGCAAATTTGCCTAGGTTTGTCCTGTCAACAAAAATCAGGCTAATGACCAGCTTAGCAGCCTCTTTTTAAGCATCAGCAAAGTGATGGAAAGGATCATCAGTAGTTTTATCAAGTGGCATTAAATCACCAATAACCTGCTCACTGATGCTCCTCAAAGCATCTCAAACTCCAGACCTCATTATAGACTTGGCCCTAACATGGACAAAAGAGATAAATTCCAGAATCAAGTGAGAGTGACTGCCCTTGACAAGAATAACAACTTGCATTTATAAAACGCCTTTAATGGAATAAAATGTGCCAAGGTAGTTCACAGGATTGTTTTAATGCAAAATATGACACCTGTGTGGCAATATTTGGTTAGATCATCAAAAGTCTATTCAAGAAGTTGGTTTTAATGAGCATTTTAAAGTGGAAAGTATGGTAAAGAGGCAGACACGTTTAGACCATAAGACATAGGAGCAGAATTAGGCCATTCGGCCCATCGAGCCATCGATCATGGCTGACATGTTCCTCATCCCCATTCACCTGCCTCCTCCCCAAAGCTCTTGATCCCCTTATTAAGAACACCAGGTTTATACTTGAGGTTCTGTTACATACAGAGGTACAGACCAAGAGCTGGAAGGTGGAATTAGACAGAATAGTTCTTTCTTAGAACATAAGAACTAGGAGGAGGAGTAGGCAATTTAGCCTCTCGAGCCTGATCTGCCGCTCAATACAATCATGGCTGATCTCATAATCGCCTCCACCGTTCTGTCCGTTGTCCATAACCCTTCAACCCATTACTAATTAAAAATCAGACTAACTCCTCCTTAAATTATCTTCACTGCACTCTGGGGTAGCAAATTCCATAGATTCGCGACATTTTGGGAGAAGTAGTTTAAGCAGGAAATGTCAGAGTTTAGAGCGCAGGCAACTGAAGCTTTGGCCAACAATGCTGAGTAATTAAATTCAGCAATGCTCAGGAGACCAGAATTATAGGAACACAGACACCCCGGAGCCTGGGGAAGATTACAGAACTCTGGAGGGGTAAGACTCCAGATGGATTTTAAAATAAGGATGAGAATTTTAAAAATCAGGATACTGCTTAACCAGAAGCCAGTCCTGTGCTCCATAACTTGTCGCGTCTCGAGCCAAGCTGTTCCAGTACAGCTACACACTGGCATCCATCCAGCAATGTGGAAACTCACCCAGGTATGTCCTGGGCACACAAATTGGACAAATCCAACCGGGCCAATTACCGCTCCATGAGTCTATTGTTGATCATCAGTAAATGTGATGGAATAGATCATCAACAGCGTAATCAAGCAGCACTTAATCAGCAATAATGTATTCACAGATGCTCAATTTGGGTTCCGCCAGATTTACTCATCTCCTGGCCTCATTACAGCCTTGGTTCAAACATGGACAAGAGAGCTGAACACCAGAGGTGAGATGTCAGTGACTTCCCTTTGACATCCAGGCAGTATTTGACCACTTATGGCATCAAAGAGTCCTAGAAAAAGCAGAGTCATTGGGAATCAGGGGAAAATTGTCCATTGGTTGGAATCATCTGAGCACAAAGGAAGATGGCTGTGGTGGTTGAGGGTCAATTATCTCAGCTCCAGGACATCACTGCAGGAGTTCCTCAGAAGGCCACTCAGTCATCTTCAGTTGCTTCATTAATGGCCTTCCTTCCATCATAAGGTCAGAAATGGGGATTTTTGCTGATAACTGCACCACGTTCAGCACCATTCACAACTCCTCAGATACTGAAGCAGTAGCAAGACCTGGACAATATCCAGGCTTGAGCTGACAGTGGGCAAGTAACATTCTTGTCAAACAAGTGCCAGGCAATAACAATCTCCAACAAGAAAAGATCTAACTAATACCACTTAACCATTACTGAATCCCCATCATCAACATGCTGTTGCCACTGACCAGAAACTGAACTGGACTAACCATATAAAAACTATGGCTACCAGAGTAGGTCAAAAGCTTAGGAATCAGACTTACGGGTGCGGCTATGCCTAGGTAGGTCGCACGTTCGGCAGATCCTGCCGGGAACGAACTTTTGGGCTCTTCAGAGGGGCTCCAATGGCAATTGTTCGAAGGCTTCCAGTGTGGGAAGGTGACAGCAGGTTCTCCCGATACTATATGGATTGGACCAGGAGTGGAGCGGTTAAAAGTGATCCTGGTGCAGCGGAAAGTGCGAGGGAGGAAAAGCAAGATGGCGGCAGGTGGAGACCAAGCAGCGTGGGCGCAAGAGCAGCAGGAGTTTCTTAAACGCTGCTTTGCGGAGCGGAGAACAGAAATGCTGGCGCCAATGAAGGCGCCGATGGAGAAGCTTGTAGAAACCCAGAAAGCCCAAGGAGCGGCGATCCGGGAGGTGCGGCAAAAAGTCTCGGAGAACGAGGACGAGATCTTGGACCTGGCGGCGTAGGTGGAGGCGCACGAGGCGCTGCACAACAGGTGGGCGGAAAAATTTGAGGACCTGGAGAATAGGTCGAGGAGGAAGAATCTTTGGATTCTGGGTCTCCCTGAAGGAGTGGAGGGGCCCGATGTCGGGGCATATATGAGCACGATGCTCAATTCGCTGATGGGCGTGGGTGCTTTCCTGAGGCCCCTGGAGCTGGATGGAAGATTCATAGGAAGAGGAGGAGGCCTCGGTGGAGGAGTTAAAGGGCAAGTGGGAGAAGGAGCTCGGGGAGGAGATAGATGAGGGTCTGTGGGCTGATGCCCTTAGTAGGGTTAATTCTTCCTCCTCTTGCTCCAGGCTCAGCCTAATACAGTTCAAAGTTACTCACAGAGCGCATATGACAGGAGCGAGGTTGAGTAGGTTCTTTTGGGTGGAGGACAGATGTGGGAGGTGCTCGGGGAGCCCGGCAAATCATGTCCACATGTTCTGGTCGTGCCCGGCGCTGGATGGGTTTTGGAGGGGTTTTGAGAGGACTAGGTCCAAGGTGGTGAACGCCCGGGTCAAGCAGAGCTGGGGATTAGCATTATTTGGGGTATCGGACGAGCCGGGAGTGCAGGAGGCGAAAGAGGCCGGTATTCTGGCCTTTGCGTCCCTGGTAGCCCGGCGGAGGATTTTACTAGAATGGAAAGATGCGAAGCCCCCTAGTGTGGAAGCTTGGATCAATGACATGGCACGGTTCATCAAGCTGGAGAGGATAAGGTTTGCCTGGCGAGGGTCTGTGCAGGGGTTCCTCAGGCAGTGACAACCGTTCCTAGACTATCTCGCGGAGCGTTAGGTGGTGGTCAGCAGCAGCAGCAGCCCAAGGGCGGGGGGGGGGGAGGGAGGGGGGTTTCTTTTGGGGTGGTGTTTGGGTGAAGGTGTTTTTTTTCCCCTATTTGTGTTTTTAAATGTTATATGGGGGGTTATTGTATATGGGGGAAATCCAATGTATAATTTCTGCTTGTTGTGTTCTTGTTTGTTTCTTCTTGTTTGGGGGGGGGGGGGGTTTGTTGAAAATTTGTTGAAAAATCTGAATAAAAATATATTTTTAAAAAAAGCTTAGGAATCCTGTGGCGAGCAATTTACCTCCCGACTCCCTAAAACCTGTCCACCACCCACAAGGCATAAGTCAGGATGCTTGGATGAGTGCAGCTCCAACAACATGCAAGAAGCTCAACATCATCCAGGAAAACGCAGCTCGTTTGATTGCTACTCCTTCTACAAACATTCAATCCCTCCACCACTGACAAACAGTTGCAGCTGTGTGTGTCATCTACAAGATGCACTGCAGGAAGTCACCAAGACTCCTTAGACAGCATCTTCCAAACCTACAATCACTATCGTCTAAAAAGACAAGAGCAGCAGATACATGGGAACATCACTACCTGGAAGTTTCCCTCCAACCCAATCACCATCCTGACTTGGGTATATATCGCCGTTCCGTCATTGTTGTTGGATCAAAATCCTGGAATTCCCTCCCTAACAGCACTGTGGGTGGGTGTACCTACACCATATGGACCACAGCAGTTCAAAACTTCAGCTCACTACCACCTTCCCAACAACAACTAGAGATGGGTATTAAATGCTGGCCTAGCCAGCAATTCCCACATCCCATAACTGAATTTTAAAAAAAGCTGGGTTAGAGGAGGGATGCAGCAGAGGCAGCTGATCAAAGTCCTCAAAGAAACTTTCTAGAATATACCAAACGGTTGCCTTTTGTGAAGATTTTCTTTTCAAATCTAGATGGAGAATTTGTTTTGAGATCAGGGGCGAAATTCTCCCCCAACGGCGCAATGTCCGGCGACTGGCGCCAAAAACGGCACCAATCAGACGGGCATCGCGCCGGCCCAAAGGTGCGGAATGCTCCGCATCTTTGGCGGCCTAGCCCCAACATTGAGGGGCTAGGCCGGCGCCGGAGGGATTTCCGCCCCCGCCAGCTGGCGGAAATGGCGTTTGTTGCCCCGCCAGCTGGCACGGAAATGCGGCGCATGCGCGGGAGCGTCAGCGGCCGCCGACAGTTTCCCGCGCATGCGCAGTGGGGAGAGTCTCTTCCGTCTCCGCCATGGTGGAGGCCGTGGCGGAGGCGGAAGGGAAAGAGTGCCCCCACGGCACAGGCCCGCCCGCGGATCGGTGCGCCCCGATCGCAGGCCAGGCCACCGTGGGGGCACCCCCCGGGGTCAGATCGCCCCGCGCCCCCCCGAGGACCCCGGAGCCTGCCAACGCCGCCTGGTCCCGCCGGTAAATACCAGCTTTAATTTACGCCGGCGGGACAGGCAATTTCTGGGCGGGACTTCGGCCCATCCGGGCCGGAGAATTGAGCGGGGGGGCCCGCCAACCGGCGCGGCCCGATTCCCGCTCCCGCCCAATCTCCGGTACCGGAGACTTCGGCGGGGGCGGGATTCACGGCGGCCAACGGCCATTCTCCGACCCGGCGGGGGGTCGGAGGAATGACGCCCCAGAAGACTGAATAATAACAGACTCAATTTAAACATATCTGTCACTTCACAGATTTGACAGGGTTTGGAAATAAAAGAAGCAAAAGGGCCAGACTGTGGATGAGTTTCAACAAAAAGAATTACACTGGGATCCACATATTTAGGATTTTACTGCTGTAAGTATTGCCATGATGTATAATGCAGATGATAGGGTGAAAATAATTCTCAGTTTGTTTATATATTCATGATGGAGTACCTCAGGGTAGTAGCTAGGGACTTAGCCTGCTCCATCTCTATTTGAGTAGTCAGTATCCAAGGAAAAAATTCAGGAGTATTATTATCAATAAAAATGATAGATTTCACATTCACCCAAAATCACAAAATGCAGCTCATTCTCCAAATCATAATTTATGCACTTTAGTTTTTTTACCAAGCAAAATAGACCTATTTGACAGTAATTACTCTTGGTCTTAAGAACAGAAAATGCATGATATGTTTGGATGAAATTCTTTTGTTATTTTAATAAAGATCATTCACCTTTTTAAGTAGACTCATCACTCTATGTCAATATCAGTTAGAGGAATGTCACAAGAATGCATTAAGCTAGTATCACTGATAGTTATTGAACTGCACACTTTTTTGGGCACTTTTAGCGGGGTGTATCTCAGCGACTGCAATGTTGAGAGACATTTCGCTATTCCACGGCCATTTATTTTGGCCTCGGGGAGTTTTGCTCCACAGAGGCCGCACTTAAGAGTCATTTCATGCTGCGAGCCCAGCAGGAAAGGCTGCCTGCACATTGGGCCGCGGTAAAAACTAGTCAGATTGGGTTGGGAAGGTGGGATGGGGTTGTGTGACGGGATTATTCAGGTCAAGTTGTGGGGGGAGAGTCAGTTGTGTAGTTACCCAGTAGTTGGACTAGGATCTGCCAGGATGCCAGACTGGCAGTGCCAAGGTGATAGAGGGAGTGCCATGGTGCCACCCAGCCCTGTTCCAGATCCCAGGGGGTCTCTAATGGCCTGGGAGATGCCCCAGGTTTGATTACGACACGTCCACGTTTCTGGAAAACAGTACCAAACTGCACCCTGGCAAGATCTCTCCAGCATGGCCGTTAGGTCCCGGGACCTAAAGAATCCCACAACCACATATTTAAATGAGTTTAATGGTTCATTTAAATATGCTGATTTGGCCACACCCAGTGAAGGCAAGATCCAGATGGTGGTGTCTCTTGAGACTCCATTAAATCTTGAGGAGTTTCGAGCATTGCGTTCTTGTGAGAGGCCTCTCGTGAGATTCAACAGCCTCGTCCCAACACTAACTTGGGCGCGACAAGACCGTTAAATCGCATCCTGTGACTTTTTCCAGAGGTTTCCTAGGAACTGGAAAATTGCTAATTGGAAGTTTAAATTTCCTGAGCAATTACCATGCAGTCCATGTTGGGACCACTGAGGAGTGCCGAAGTGCATTTTCAGTGGGTACATCCTGTCTTATAAAATCCAGCAGAGATCAGAAGGTCTGGACAGCTCACTTTGATACATACCTCATGACACAATGTATGATCAAGTACTTTTGCATAGTATTTACATTTTTATATGCTAAAAATCAAAGTCAACTAAAAATTGGAATAATGCCATGGAACCACAAAAAAGAAAAATAACAGGAAATTTAAATTGAGTAGAGATTTTGGTTACTGAATTTTCAGAAACAATTTACAATGTGCACAACCCAACAAATCTCCCGGCCTCAAAATCAGGAATTTGGCTCTCAACAGAAAACATTATTTCCATTGACAACTAAAAGACCTGCTCCACACTGGCCCATCCGGCATCCATAAAGTCACTGCAGCGAATTAAACAGGGCCAGTGTTGGATTTTCACTTCTCACTCGGAAGGCGATCCTACCCCTTGTGAATGATTGGCTCCATCAGTCATGGCAGCTCAGTGGGATCGCATTAATGGGTGCTGCAGGGACTGCAATGGAGAAACAGAACACGACCCAGTGGGTCCCCAGGAACAGCTATGTCCGGAGTCTTGATTGGGGATGATTTGCGCAGGTAAGGGAGGAGGGTTGGGATGGCGGGTTTAAGGCAACAGGTCAGGCGGGTAGGAAGAAAGAGAGAGTTTTATCTTAGTGTCCACCCCGATCGCACCCCCCAACCCTTCGTACCTTTCTTCCCACGCTTTGAAGTATTTATTTGAAAAATCGTTTAATATTATCAGGGTCATTCGGCTTGGTAACAAGTTAAATTGATTTTTGCTTATCTATTTAAATATGGTGAGCGAGCTGCTGTTTTTGGTGTCTGCCCACTCGTGTACAATGGGGGTGAGCTCAGAGCTGGTTGGGAGAGTGGGGTCTGGGCATCCACCCTATTTTACATGCCCTGCCCCCCTCCAAACCCCGGTGAAAATATGCCCACTGGAGGCATATAAAATGCAGTGTCTCTTTAAAAATTCAGATGGTCTGATTCCTATTATCAGCCATAATTATTTACCAAATTCTGCCATTCATGTGCTGCTGAGCCAATACAGGTTGGTGGGAGATGGCAATGTTGGGGCGGTTGCAGAGGAGAAGCGTGAATAAGGACTGTACCTCAGTTTGTTAAATGTTCTTTGATACTAAAAATGAAAAGCTACTTTAACTCATTTTATTGGCACGAAAGATTGTATTCTGATTACCCATTTGGAGTATTTTAAAGAGCTTGTGTAATGTGTTTTTGAGTAAATCAATAACACATTTACTGGTCTGATATCAGGAATTACAGAAGTAACTTTACACCAATTAATTGATGCAGAAAAATGATCTATTTTTAAATCAATGCCATATTATTGGTACATTCTGCTCCGTAGCTGCAAGGTGAAACAGCTACAGCGTACAGTTTGGATGACAGTTTATTTTACAAACAATTTATTAAGTATCTTTTTGTTTACACATAAAGAATATTTAAAAAAGGAAATCACCTCAAAGTTTACATTACATTTCTAACACGAGTAAGATTATTTTACCGGGAACTGGCACAGATTCTATTGTAACGTTTGTTGTTTAGTGCAGGATCTTTGGGGCATGCAGGATAATGGGATGCAGCTGTCAGAGTTCATATAACAAGAAAGTCCTCTCTTTCCTGCTTGTTTGAAAAATACAATCCTGTGTAAATCCTGCATATATCATGGTTATGACCTCAACAACTTAACAATGCAAGCTGTGAAATCAGGCCGATATCCAATATTTCCATATCTCTAAAGCACTGAATTTAAAGATCTGAGTCCTGGGATTTCGGATATATCCACCAATGAGGCAACATTACTTCAGATATTTGGAACCTGCAGTACTCCAAAAATGAAATAGAACGATTTAGCAAGTAAGAAATGCACGTACAAAAATACGTGGGCTTCGTGGACCAAATTCTTAAATTGTCAAGGATTACAAGTCTCATATCAAATTAATTGAATTTACTGGAGCCTGGGTGGCAGGAACAGAGGCAGGGGTGGTAAAATAGTGGGGATCTGGACAGGGACAGCTCCCTGTAACTGTCCTGCTTCTGGGGAGGTTTCCCAATGACAGGCAGATGATTTTCATAATTAAAGGCCTGCCTGCAGCAGCCCAGCGGGGCATCTGGACTAGATGTTCCATGGTCAAAAGGCAGTCCTGAAGCCTTAATCCACCAGAGTGGTTTCTCCTCTGTCCCATGGGGCTTAATGCCCTCAGTCCCCATAATTTTAATTTCATTCTGCCCGGGTTGCCTCAATTTTAAGGCACTCTTATGGTCTCCTACCTGTCTCAGCAGTACTCGCCTCCCCCATTAGCACTGCTGAGGCTTTAGAGCGGTTAGCGTGGGCAGCATCGGGAATTCACTCGCCTGCAGTAAAATTGCCAAGTTCCTGTGGGTATCGGCTCAGGACCCGCTTTTCACGTCAGGATCCTGAAGCCGACAGTTAAATTCAGCCAACTGAGGCAAAAGGAATTGAACTGTTTTAAAACCAATGCCACATAACCGATACAATCTGTTCTGTTGCTACAAAATACGAGTATAACATTAAGCTTATATAGCTTTAATTTTAATTCAGGTTGGAACCATACACTGTGCTGGTCAAGCCTCATTTAGAATTGTGTTCAGCACCTGATACCGCACCTTAGGAAGGATATACTGGCATTGGATAATATCTTTATTGGCAAGGTATCAGTATGATATGTTAGCTTCAATGTAGTTTCAAGGTATCACAATGCAAATGCTATGAGAGCATGTTTTAAATAAAAACACCGGGCTGCATTCTCCGTTTTAGCGGCTAAGTGCCAGCTCGAGCAGAGAATTTGCGGGAGTTCTACGACCGAAGAATCGGCGCCTACCCCTCACCAATTCTGGTGAAGCTCCTGGCTCCAGCACCGAAAACAGCTGGTGAATGGCTAAGGTCCCTGGTCGTGCATGCGCACGGCGACGGCCTGCAGCGGTCGCACTGTACAACATGGCGTGGCGCCGGCCGTGCGTGGACCCGACCCGCCATCCGCGACCCCACAGGCCACCCCCTGGCCAACACCCACCAGTCCTCCTAGTCCTTGCGGAAGCGCCCCCCCCCCTCCCCCCCCCCCCCCCCGGCCATCAGCACGGAACCCGGCCTACTGTGGTGGCGCTGGGCACAGTCCGCAGCCGCCTCGCCGTGTTCCCGACCACTGAGACCACATGTGTCCTGCGCTCTTGGGAACTTGGCCCATGGGGGTGGGAGGGGCTGAGCATCGTGGGAGGGCCTGCTGATGATGCACCAATGCCTTTGCAACAGCGCACACCGCGATTGTGCCATTTCCAAGGGGGCAGAGCATGGCTGACCGGCATGAAACCGGCGCATGAAACCGATTTGGGCGTCAGAGTCGATTCTCCGCACGATCGCCGATTACGATATTCACATCGGGCAATGGAGAATCCCGCCCAAGGTCTTTATGATATCCTTTAAATGTTTATGTCATAAACTTAATTGTCACTTCTGGTAACAGCATTTGCAGTGGGGCATAGGTTTAAGGGGAGAGGGGCAAGGTTTAGAGTAGATGTACGAGGCAAGTTTTTTACGCAGAGGGTAGTGGGTGCCTGGAACTCGTTACCGGAGGAGGTGGTGGAAGCAGGGACGATAGTGACATTTAAGGGGCATCTTGACAAATACATGAATAGGATGGGAATAGAGGGATACGGACCCAGGAAGTGTAGAAGATTGTAGTTTAGTCGGGCAGCATGGTCGGCACGGGCTTGGAGGGCCGAAGGGCCTGTTCCTGTGCTGTACATTTCTTTGTTCTTTGTACACCAAACTAACATTTGACTGGATTAAAATTGTGAATAGTGCACAGCAAAGATTGCAGTATCTCTTGGCTATATTGCATTTTGGATGACTTGTAGTTTATGCATAGTAGAATTAAGGTGCTGGTCATGCAGGAAAGGGTGGAAAAGTCCAAATGTGAAGTGGATGAGAGCTTTGGAAACACAGGGAGAAGATGTTTCAGGCACAAAGGAATATGAGAAGTTTCCTGGGATATATTCCCAGTGGGTGAGGTCCCTTGCAAATATAAGATCATCCTTGCAAAAAGCAAAGATTTTCTATGGACTCTAGGCTGGGAAATTTTGATTGTTAAATCAGCTTTTCTGCCATATTTTCCATTTATTTGGGCATAACAACTTAGAAAATCATAGGCCATTCAATCCATCATGTCCAGGCCAGCAAGACCAACTCAGCTATTCCCATACCCCTTCTCTTTCCCCACAACAATACAAATTTAAAGGTATAAAAACTTGGTTATACTAGCTTCATTTTATCAACAGACTACTACATCCATTATGTGGCTTGAGATTATAAGTAATTTTGTTTTTCTTGTCAGTTTGGGTAATATTCCTCATCAGTGCCCATCAATCCAACTCTTTCCCTCCTGCAACTGGGACTAGCTTAATGGTAAAAACTGGGCGGCATGGACTGGTTGGGCCGAAGGGCCTGTTTCCATGCTGTAAACTTCTATGATTCTATGATTCCATAACTAGCTTCTTATCCAGGCCGTGGTGCTGCTTCTAATTCCAGTAGCAACATCTGATCAAATGAGATATTTGATTGATTTCCAATTTCTCCATATTTTCCAACAGTTGTTATTCCCCCCTTCATTCATCAACTCAAAAACCCTGTTAAATTGGTTGTAATCTAGCTTTCGCAAAACTATGTTAACTCTTCCAAATCAAGTATGCATTTAATTTGCTCTGATAATGAAAACTGATCACAAATGATGCTACTTTCAGTAGTTTGTAGTTACTTAGTTCGTTACTTCGTCCATTTGAATAAGATGTGGCATTATAGTTGTGATGAAAAGACATCAACTGAAAGAATGGACTGAATTTTTCCATTCCTGAGGCAGGGTTGGGGTGTGGGGCAGGAATAAACAAGCTGCATCAAGACAGTTCCCCATCTCTGGTGGAACTTCCTATGGGCAGACAGGGAAGAAAGTTAGCTACCCCCCTCGTATCAGGTGGGCCACCAATTACACTTGGCTCAGTTAGAGTTCAACTTCTGATGGAGACTTGTTTTTCCTGTTATGAGAGCACTCCACCCAGATCATTATTTGTAACACACCAGCAGTCATAAGGTGGCCTCACATTGGGTTTGGGGGGGGGGGGGGGGGCTGCGGGGGGAGGAGAGGGTGTGAGTGTGCCATTAATGCCTCCTCCAAGGTGCAGGGATCAGTGGTGAGGATCATATTTCACAATCACTATCTGGCAGCTCCTACCACACTTATTTTTTAACAATTTTAGATGCTCAGAGGGCACCTCCATATTTAGGTGCCTTCACGGCCCACATATAGCATTCACCTCTCCAGTGGGGCTGCTAGCAACCCACAGCCTCAGTTGCTCCTAATGGTCTTCCCACCTGCATACTTCCCTTTGTTGGATAGGACTCCCAGAGATGACTTGTTAATTGGATGCCTCCAGTAAGATTGGTCCCTATCAACTCCTAAGTGTCAAGAGCTATCCCTAAATGCAGTGAGTTTTGACATAATGTATGAATAATTTCTGGCTTAAACATATTGATTTTACCATTTACATTGGCCTGGATTCTCCACCCCTATGATGCCAGTAAACCTAATTTAGAATTGTGTTCAGCACCTGGTACTGCACCTTAGGAAGGATATACTGGCATTGGATAATATCTTTATTGGCAAGGTATCAGTATGATATGTTAGCTTCAATGTAGTTTCAAGGTAATCACAATGCAAATGCTATGAGAGAATGTTTTAAATAAAAACACTGGGCTGCATTCTCCGTTTTAGCGGCTCAGTGCCAGCTCGAGCGGAGAATTTGCGGGAGTTCTACGACCGAAAAATCGGCACCTACCCCTCATCAATTCTGGTGAAGCTCCCGGCTCCAGCGCCGAAAACAGCCGGTGAATGGCAGGGTCCCTGGTCGCGCATCTGCACAGCGACAGCCTGCAGCTATCGCGCTGTACAACATGGCGTGGCACCGGCCGTGCGTTGACCCGACCTGCCATCCGCGACCACACTGGCAACCCCCTGGCCAACCCCCACCAGTCCTCCCAGTCCTTGTGGAAGCCCCCTCCAGCCAGCGGCACGGAACCCGGCCGACTGTGGTGGCGCTGGGCACAGTCCGCAGCCGCCTCGCCATGTTCCCGATCGCAATCAAGTGAAGGAAAATTGGGCGTGCTGCCGAAATTGAGGTTCGCGGCAGGTGCCGAACCGAATGCTACGTACCGGCCCCCTGTTGATAGCAGTTTTGGGGTTCACGGCCACGTGCCAGCGGGAGGATGCTAATGGATGCAAATGAGTCCAAATTACACGTTTGCATTGACTTAGTGGGCACGGTGCCAGATTCTCCGATCCTCTGGCCCAGGAATCAAGTGGGCAGTGATCGTGATTAGTATGTACCAGCATGGCCCTTGCCGTGGGCCAAGGGTACCCCTTAAGGGATGTCCCCAAAGTCCACCTGAGGGATACCCTCATTCCCACCATGCACAATCTGCCCACCCCTCCCCTACCAGACTCCTCCACCCTGCCCTAGAGACCCCCTAAAACGAGGGGCACCCCCAGAGACCTCCGAAATAGGATAATCTACAGAGACCCCCTAAATAGGGTCATAGAGAATCAGTAGGATGGTGGAGGTGAGCCATGATGAGATCAGTCATGATCGCATTGAATGGTGGAGCAGGCTCGAGAGGCTAAATTGCCTACTCCTGCTCCTTGTTCTTACATTCTAAGAAATAACTATTTTGTCTAATTCCACCTTTCGCTCTTGATCCGTAGCCCTGTAGGTAACAGCACCTCAAGCACAAATATGGTGTTCTTGATTAATAAGGGAATGTCTTGATTAATATGGGAATCAGGGATTTTGGGAAGAAGACAGGGGAATAGGGATGAGGAACATATCAGACATGATCAAATGGCGGAGCAGACCCGATCGGCCAAATTCTGCTTCTGTATCTTATGGTATTATGGTCATTCCTGCTATTTTCCTCACTCTTCTATAATCTTGCTCTTTTGGTTTGATTTGATGCTCAGCATTGTTGCAAACAATAATTGCATCGTTCCAAAAGTACCTTTCAGGTGTATATCGAATCCACTAATTATCTCTTGCATAGATTCAATTGTTGGTCTGTAAATATCCGAACAAGTCATTTCTTTCACTCCAGTCAAATTAATCACACTTCATTTCAAAGTTAGTTCAGCCAAGGAACTTCCGGTGACGGTGGGCGGGAGGTGGCCGCACAATGGAGGGCTCCCGTTCGGGAACGGCATTTTCGGGGCTTTATGCCCGATCCCAGGGTTCTGCGGCAGAAGCAGGGAGAAGGCATGGAAGAGGCACAGTGAAGGCACAGAAAAAAAATAATAAATGTTGAGGGTGAGCAAAAAAACGGACGTAAAAAAAACAGCTGAAGGTCCGTCGGGGAGTGGAAAGGTCACCGCGGGGTCACCAAGGAAAATGGAGGCTGGAGCACCAGGGGAGGCCGCATTGCTTACGGCTGAAGAAATAACTAATGTGATGGCTGCGGAATTCGAAAAGCAGTTGGCGCAGATTGCGAAATGCATGGAGACGGTGAGGAAGGAGATGAGGGAGGTTTTGAGTGTGCTGGTGGAGGAGGCGGTTTCCCCGGTGAGGACGGAGGTGGCGAGTGCAGTGGCGGAGGTGCGAGAGCAAGGGGAGGCGCTGAAGGAAGTGGAGGAGACGTTATTGCAGCACGGTGATCAACTTGCCTCGATGGGGAAGGAGAGGCGGAAGGTGATGGACACTAACAAGGATCTGCGAGAAAAAATGGAAGACCTGGAAAACAGATACAGGCGACAGAATTTGAGGATTGTGGGGCTGCCCGAAGGAGTTGAAGGACCGCGGCCGACTGAGTATTTTGCCGCGATGCTGGCAAAACTATTGGGGGATGGGGGAGGATCCCTCCCGATATGAACTGGATCGGGCTCATCGGTCGTGGAGGCCTGTACCAAAGGCGAGTGAGTCGCCAAGGGCAGTGACTCTGTGCTTCCGTAGGTACACAGTGTGAAGGAGAAGGTCCTGAGCTGGGCCAAGCAGAAGCGGGTGGTGCAGTGGGCTGGAGCTGGTATAAGTGTATACCAGAACTTTATGGTGGAGCTGGCAAGGAGGCGGGCTGCCTTCAACCTGGTGAAGAGGGCACTGTATATTAGCAAGGTGCAGTGCGGCATTGTATATCCAGCTAAGCTGAGGGTGACTTACAAGCTCAGGGACTTTTATTTTGGAACGGCAGAAGCAGCGGAGGAGTTTGCGAAAGCAGAAGGACTGTGGCAGAACTGACAAATTGAGAATTGGCCATGTGCCGATGTAACCTCATGACTGTATTTTCTTCTTTTTTGTTTCACTGCGTGCGGGTGTAGGGGCTAAAGGAGCCAAGGTTGAACAAGGGAAGGGATGGGACTTTCACTCGAAATGAAGGCTCTTTGGGGTGTAGGTGGATATGCGGGGGGGGGGGGGGTGTGCTAAAAGGGGATCTCTGGGCTTTCCTAGGGCCGGGCAAGGGGGAAAGGGACCCGGGCGGGGGCCTCCACGCTGGCCGGTTTAAGCCGGCCCGTAAACGGGAGTGAGGTAGGGGGAGGGGCTGCGGCCATCGGAGCCTGGCAGAACAGGGTCTGAGTGGTCTAGCCGGGGTGGAAAGTTGGGGGGAAGGAACCGAGGTTGGGAGGAGGAGTTTTACAAGACGTGAGGAGCTGGAGACTTGGGGTGTGGGGGGGGGGGGAGAGCCGTGTAAGATTAAGGGTGACTACGGGTAATCCCTGATTCCTTTTTGTCATTTGTTTATGTAAACATGCGGGTTGAGGTTTGGGGGTCGGTGGGTAGATGGGATCGTTGTTATTATGGGGATTGACATATCTTGCTGATTATTGTTTATTGTTGATGGATGTAAATGTGGGAGAAAATGTGAAAAAGGAGGAGACTAAAAATTTTTTTTAAAAAAAAGTTAGTTCAGCCAAATCCAACACCTTAAATCCTGGAAAGTTTACAGCACAAATATCGGGTGCGATTTACTGGCTGCCTCCCATCGGAATCGGGACGTGACCGGTAAATCCCACAACAGGCCTCTTCCGGTTTTCCAAACGGTCGTTATGCCCCATGAGATCTAATGCTATCTCGTGAGACGTCGTGATCTGAGGGCGGGATCCAGACTTGCTAGTTAATAAGCGTAACTGCTCATGTAACTAAGCCTACGCCTCAACTAACCAGCCCCGGAATCGATCGCCGTCACCGATTAGGACTGGGCTCCACAAACTGCGACCAAGCAGAACGGCACTTTTGGGGGGGGGGGGGGGGGGGGGGGGGGGAGGGAGGGGTTCTTCCAGGTGCCCTGTCAGGGTGGCAGGCTGGCAGTGCCATGATGCCCAGGTTGCATTTTGCCTGTGCTGTGGATTGGACCTGGGGGTGCCCTGCCTGTGTGAGGTGGGGTGCATGGGGGCTCAAGGATTCCCCAACAAGTGGGTTGAGGCATTTGGGGTTCGAGCGACCAGGGCGCCATTTGCGAGCAGAGCTCTTCAGTGCGGGAATAGCAACTGAGTGTGGCCTCGGCGGGGCATTCCCCACTGGGGCCCCAAAAAAAGGTTATGTTTTTGCAGGAGACGGATCTGAAGTTGGGGGATCAGACAAGGCTGAGGAACGGATTGGTGGGGCAGGTGTTCCACTCGGGGTTGGAGATGAAGACGAGGGAGGTGGCGATGCTGGTCAATAAGAAAGTGACTTTCAAGGTGGGTAGCTTTGTAGCTGATTCAGGGGGCAGATATATGATAGTCAGTGGGAAGCTAGAGGGGATGTAAGTAGCCCTGGTGACTGTTTATGTCCCAAATCAAACGACGTGGACTTGAGGCAGGTGTTAGGGAAAATCCCGGAATAGCCCAGAGACAGGTCTTGTTGGACTGGCGGGACCCGGAGCCGCCAAAGGTGGGGGTATGGGATGAGTGAGTGACCTGGAAGAATTCTTGCATTTCGAGAAGGTCAAGTTCATTCTGCGGAGGCGGAGGAGGGGTTCACCCGGAGGTGGAAACTGCTCATTGATTTCTTCAAGGTGAATTGAGGTGGGGAGGGGTTGGTGGAGTGTTGGGGCTGGGGGGAGATAAGGGGTGAAATATTTGGAAGACAGGGTGCGTTGGGGTGTATGTTCTGTTCCTATTGGTGTTTGCTCTTCTGAGATTTTCATGTACCTATGTGAAATGCCTTTAATTAAAATATTTTTTAATAAAGAGATTTTGTTTTCTTTTCAATGGTACATTAAATCAAGGCTTCATCTGTTTGTTAAAGTGGACAAATTTCATGCCACGTGCCAAAGAAGGACAGGGATTTTATCTGACGTCTGGTTCAGTATATATCTCTTAGCTGACACTACCAAAAACAGGTAACTCGTCATTAACTAAAGTGCAGACCACGCTAATTAATGCTTGTGTTTCTTGATACATCAACAGTGGCAACAGAATTCAAAGCAATTCATTGGCTAGGAAGCAGTTTTAATATCCTGAGGATGTGAAAAAATAAGCTGCTCATTAAATTTAATTACAATCCAATGACGTAGCCTCAAGCTCAAATTCCATATTCCAGAGTTTTGCACAAGATCAATCATGTGCATTTGTGGAAAGAACCCAATGCACAATCAAAGAAAACCATTCATGCTTCCATAGCAGGTTTTCATGCACCTTCTTGATTCTGCAAAACATTTTGCTGTCTGTTCAAAATTTGTATTTTATGAAGGTCAAAGATATGTACTGCTGAGTAATAAGATCTGGATCAGCTAAAACAATTTTCTTGCTAGGTTCACACAGTAAGTAACATTACAAGTGCCAAGCAATGACATTCTCCAACAAAAGAGAATCCAACCATTTGCCCTTGACACTCAATGGCATTACCATCACTGAATCCCAAAC
Organism: Scyliorhinus torazame; assembly: GCF_047496885.1. Taxonomy (NCBI): domain Eukaryota; kingdom Metazoa; phylum Chordata; class Chondrichthyes; order Carcharhiniformes; family Scyliorhinidae; genus Scyliorhinus; species Scyliorhinus torazame. Next base: position 79,159,936 of record NC_092725.1, on the reverse strand, counting down.
GATGAACATGCTGGGGAGTTACCATTCACCAGAAACTGAACTGGACCAGCCAAATAAAAACTGTGACTGCAAAACAAGTCAGAGACTGGGAATTCGGTGGCAATTAACTCACCTCCTGACATCCCAACAACCGTCCACCATCAACAATGTGCAAGTCCGGAGTGTGGTGGAATACTCTCCACTTGACTAGATGAGTACAACTCTCAAGCAACTCGACATCATCCAGCACAAAGCAGACTGCTTGACAGGCACCCCATCCACCATTTTAGTTAGTCCCTCCAACATCAAGGCATTGCAGTAGAAGTGTCTGCCATCTACAAAATGCATTGCAGCAACTTACTAAGCTCCTTTGATGGCATATTCCAAATCTGCAACATCTATCACCACCCGAAGGACAAAGGGCAGCAGATGCATGAGGACATCACCACCTGCAAGTTCTCTTCTAAGACACACACCATCCTGACTTGGAACTATACCATTGTTCCTCTTCAATGTTGCTAGGTCAAAATCCTGGAACATCCTCCCTAACTGCACTGTGATGTGCCAGCACCACATGGACAGCAATGATTCAAGAAAGCGGCTCCCCACAACCTTCTCAAAGGCAATTAGGGATGGGCAATAAATTCTGGCCTAGCCAGTGATGCCCACATCCTGTAAAAAACTAAAAATAAGTCTGAGTTGTACAGCCAAGGGAAAACCATATGTGATGCATATGCATTTCCTTCTCTGAGAGCATTGGGGGTTGGGTAGGATGGGTGGTGGGAAATTAGTCAGATTTTCTACTGGAACTACTTTTGCAGTATACTGACAATTGGTCTAAAAGAAGTATAAAGAATAGGAGACGCTGGCCCAGGTTTCTACTATGATGCTGCACAGGACAACTCAAGCACCCATGAGATGAAAATGCTTGAATCAGAGATCGTCATTTCTTTTCTGAATAAAAAAGGTATAAAATCTTTCGAAATTATTTGTAATTTTGCGATTATAGATTCACATTTGCTGCAGTTCTGAAATTTATATAATTGTTATTGTTTTGGAACTGTGTATCCAATTTAGGGTACAATTAAGAGTGTCACTTCCCTCTTCTGATGTCTGCTAGCTTGCAAGCAAGTCTTAATGGTTTGATTGAGAGTAAAGGGACCCAGATTATTTTACTGGGAAGAAGGTGCAAGATGTTTATGGGGCTCGGAGAAAATGGCAGCAGCATGTGTGCTAACAATGGATAGGTTGAGGGTGCAATCTAGCGGCCTCCTTAACCATGGGTTCAAATCGCATAATGGCCGCAAAATTTCACCAGCAGGCAAATGCGGGAATTGCACCGGCAAGATCTCAGTTTGAGACCTTCCACATTCATCTCTGCTTATGCAATCAGATGTGTGAACGTGATATACATAACTTTAAAAAAAAAAATGTCATATCATTAAAGAGCTTGATGCCGTAAGGTCCACCCATGACTTTTCTTCCACCTCCCGGTGTAACATCACGCAGGTGCGATTCACTGCTGCTTCTCAAAAAACAAAAACTAGTCATGACCACCACGCCAGGAGCGCGGAGGTGTCTGTAGCACCCAGGGGTTGAGGGATATGCCTGGACATTGCCTCTGGCGGGGAGCAACTGGCAGGGAGCAATGCCAGGAGAGGGTTACTCTCCTCTATTGGGCAGGGGTTCCCTTTTGCATAGGTGTGGAGTTCGCGTTATCCGTGGTGGGGGGGCCTCCCTTTCTGTTTGTGGGGGTTGGAGGAGTTCCCCGTATCTGCCGGGGTCCCGATATCCATCATGGGGGTGGGATCCCAATATGCTTGGGGTTTTCATGTCTGGGAAGGGGGGGTGCGGATGTTTGTTGAAGTAGGGGTGCCATGTCCATCATGGATGGGTTCCAATGTCATTTGATGGGAGGCTAAAATTTAACTTTGAGATTGTAACCGAAGTACAGTGAAAAGTATTGTTCCCCATACAGTCCAGACAGATCGTTCCATGCATGGAAAACATAGGACTGTCATGGGAGTGTCCCTTTAAGAAATGTTTTTGCCTTATCACAATGCTTCAGTGATGTCATTGTGTGGATGGAGCTGGGCTGTGGCTCTGATTTTTACTTTCGCTTTGAGTTTTGGACTGGTTTGAACTGCACAGGTTGAAAGAAGTGTTTCGCCATCTTCATTTTAAAAGCTGTTTCCAGACTGCTTGATAACTTAACAGAGATAATTGCTTTCTGGAAGGAATTCAAACCTGCTGATTGCAAAGAGGAACAGATTATTACCAACAAGTCTTATACCAGTAAGAATGCCGTGTGCTGGGCCACACATTTGAAAAGGGGTTTCTGGTTTTACTTGGATTTTGGTATTGAATTTGGAACAGTTAAGGGGGAATTTATTAAGGGTTATACATAGATTTCTGTAGCTGTGTGGGGTCTTTCTGTTGGTAGTTGATACAAATTCTTACTGTGTGTCTTTATACAAATGTTAACTAAGTTCTTAGAATAAAGCTTGTTTTTTTTGATTAAAAGTGCCTAAGAACTCTGTTGAATAACACCTGAAAGGCAGGCTCATCCCAGCCAAATTCAATAAACATTTGTAGGTCAGGTGAACTCTATGATATACTTTGGAGTTTTCTAAACACTGGCCCATAACAAGGAAATACAACAAAATATAAATACATAGGCATAGGGTGACGCATCTGGAGTGTACTGCTACTCAGTAGAGAAGATGCCTGGAGAGATCAGTTCAGTCCATAAGAGGGTCATTCAGGAGTCTGGTAACAGTCGAAAAGGAGCTGCTTTTGAACCTGTTGTCCTCAGATGTTTTATCTCCTGCCTGATGGAAGAGATTGGAAGAGAGAATAACCCGAGTGGATTATGCTGCCTGCTTTCCAATGGCAGCGGGCAGTGCAGACAGACTCAATGGATGGGAGGCAGGTTCACGTGATGGACTGGGCTGTGTTCACGACTATCTGTAGTTTCTTATGGTCTTTGGCTCAGCAGTTGCCATACCAGGCTGTGATGCAGCCAGGTAGGATGCTTTCTATGGTGCATCTGTAAAAATTGGTAAGAGTCAATGTGGACATGCCGAATTCCTTAGTTTCCTGAGGAAATATAGGCGCTGTTGTGCTTTCTTGGTCGTAGCATCAATCAGGACAGATTGTTTAGTCAATAGTGATTTTTGTCTGCTGCAGTAAACTTTTTGAAACGTCAATTTTTTGTGTAGCAATCAATTCAGCACTTGACTGCAAGTTTGAATTTCTTTTCAAAAGATGCCAGTCTCAAAGTGGATCAGAACACATTCAAGGATGGAGAGTTACCACAGCAAATCCCAATTTTGTTCCAATGATGCAAGGGGATTAAAAAGATAGTGCTTCTGCTCAGTGAAGTAATACAAGAACACTTTACGAAATAGTCCACCTCATTTCAAGGCCATAATTTGATGGTCTGGAGTAAAAATTGCTCAGAGAAGATTGGTTACGCAATACCGCCACTATGAGCACTTCATTCAAATGTTAGTTTTGAGTCTTTCAATCCAGAATGTCATCCCCCATTGTTCTGGTATGCAGGATATCAAGCTTAATTACACCCATGTGACATCCAATACTGATAGTTAAGAGGTATATGAAAGACAAAGCAATCCTGATAAATGTATTTCAGCATGTCAGGATTATTACAGTACAGAAGGAGGCCATTCAGCTCATTGAGTCCATGCCAGATCACTCTACAGCAATCCAGTCAGTTTCATTTCCTGCTGTTTCCTTGTAACCCCACAAGTTTATTTCCCTCAAGTTTCAGGCAGCAAGTTCCAGGTTATTATCACTCACTGCATAAAATGTTTCTCACATTCCCCTGTGTCACTTGTTCGTAACCTTAAATATGTGTCCCTAGTTCTTGTACCATCAGCTAATGGGAGCATCTTTTCTTCATCCAGTTTATCTAAATCTGCCATAACCTTGGACATCGCTATCAGTTCGCCCTTCAATCCCTTCTGCTCTAACAAGAACAACCCAGCTCCATCAGTCTAACCTTGTAGCTAAATTCTCTTAACCCTGAAGCCATTCTGGTTACACTCCTCAGCGTACTCTCCATGTCGCTTTCATTCTTCCTAAAGTGTAGTGAACTGTGGCCTAATCAGAGCTTCATAGTGATAAATATGGTTCCATAACTAGTAGCTTCAACTAAACTAAAGGCAATTCATGGGTATGAAGATAGAGTTTACGAAAGTGGACTGGGTAAATAGATTAAAAGGCAAGACAGTAGATACATTTAAGGAGATACTTCATAACTCTCAATAAAGGTAGATTCCATTGAGGAAGGATGGACCAACAGTGGCTTACAAAACAATATGAATCAAATCATACAATGCTGTGATGATTAGTGGTAGGCCAGAAGACCAGCAAAGGATAATTAAAAGAATAATAAAAAGAGGGGGAAATTGGAACATGAGGGAAAACTGGCAAGAAATATCAAACAGACAATAACAACGTCCACAAGTATATAAAAAAGAACAGTAGCTAAAGTGGGCATTGGTCCCTTAGAGGGTGAGCCTGCGTAACAATAAAAGGAAACAAGCACATTGGCGAGGTGAACAAGTATTTTGTATCTGTCTTCACAGCAGAACACAAAAAAAGCAACTGAATAATAATAGAAAACCAGGAGGCAAAAGAGAGGGAGGAACTTAAAACAATCACTGTCACAAACAACAAGAATAGTGGGAACACTAATGGAACGAAAGGCTGACAAGTCCCCTGGACTTGATGGCCTGAATCCTAGAAATAGCTGCAGAGATAGTGGATGCATTGGTTGTAATCTTCCCAAATTCCCTAGATTCTGGAAATGTCCCAGCGGATTGGAAACTGCAAACTTAAGTCTTCAAGAAAGGAGGAAGGCAGAAAGCAGGAAACTATAGCCATTTAACCTAACACCCGTCATTGAGAAAACGCTGGAATCCATTATTAAAGAGGTAGGAGCAGGGCTTTTAGAAAATCATAACACTATCAGGCAGAGCCAACATTGGGCTGGATTTTTCCGCCCGCTCACCGTAAGAACGCCACAGACGAGACGCAGGCAATGGAGAAGTCCATTGAACTCAGGCGGGATTCTCCGGTCACCAGGCGGATATGGCCGGAGAATCCTGCTCATTGTTTTGAAAAAGGAAATTGTTTTAAAGAAATTTATAGAAGTTCTTTGAGGATGTAACAAACAAGGTGGAGAGAGGGGAATGGTAGATGGTGTGCATTTGCATTTCAAAAAGGCAGTCAATAAAATGTCACATAAAAGGTTACTATACAAGGTAAGAGTAGGGGTGATATATTAGCATGGATAGCATCCCCGAACAGGCGCCGGAATGTGGCGACTAGGGGCTTTTCACAGTAACTTCATTTGAAGCCTACTTGTGACAATAAGCGATTTTCATTTCATTCATTCATTTCATAGCTGATCGGCTAACTAACAGGAAACAGAAAGTTGAGATAAATTGTCATTTTCGGGATGTCAAATTCTAACTAGTGGAGTGCCACAGGGATCAATGCTAGGCCCTCAACTATTTCTTTGTCTCCTTCTTCTTCGGCAGTTCTTCAGCATCAAGGATGACTTGCTTTCACCCCGCAGAGGTGGATTCTGCAGTGGCTGAATAGTCCGATTGTGGATCCGCAGACTCTGCCACAGGTTTGGCAGGTGGTGCTCAATGAGGTGGGTGGGACGCTATGAATTTTGTGCTCTCCTTCTGCTGTTTACACTTGGCCTCCGCCTTCGACTCTCGAGATGATCAGCGCCATTGCGGATGCTTTTTTCTCCATTGTATGTTCTAAGGCAAGCAATTCCCCCATGTCAGTGGGGATGTAGCATTTATTTAGGGAGGCTTTCAGACTTACCTTGTAGTATTTCCTCTGCCCTCCTAGTGACTGCTTGCCATTGCAGAACTCGGAGTAGAGCACATGTTTGGGAGTCTTGTGTCGGGCATGCGGACAATGTGGCCCGCCCATTGCAGCTGGTGGATCGCGACCGATGTCTCGATATTGGGAATATTGGCCTGGGAGAGAACTCTCCTATCCTGCCAGTGGATTTGCAGGATTTTGTGGAGGCAGCATTGGTGCTATCTCTCTAAGGATTTGAGATGTGTGCTGTACATTGGCCATGTTTCTGATGTATATAGGAGGAGAGGGACAACAGCTGCTCTATAGACCATGAGCTTGGTGCTGGGCTTGAGGTCTTGGTCTTTGCTCCTCAGGCGTCCGAAGATTGCACTGGCGCATTGGAGTCAATGTTAGATTTTGTCGTCAATGTCGTACCGAGAGGAGGCTCCCGAGGTATGGGAAATGATCCACATTGTCCAAGAGCTCGCTGTGGGTCTTGATGTTTGGGGGCAGTTTTGTATGGCAGGAGTGGGTGGTAGAGAACATTTGTTTTCCGGATGTTTACTCTGAGACCCATTCTCTCATATGCCTCGGTGAATGCGTCGGCGATGGCTTGTAGCTGGCCTCTGAACGTGTGCACACACAAGTGCGTCTGTGTACAGCAGCTCGATGACAGCAGTTGGGGTCGTATTGGTTCTGGCCTGGAGGCATTGAAGGTTGAACAGTTTAACGCTTGTCCTGTAAGTTAGCTCCACTCCAGCAGGGTGCTTCAGGGTGATGGGGCACCTCCAACCACTTGCAGTGGGCATCAACAATTGTTTTTTGGGTTTTTTTAAATTTAGAGTTCTCAATTCTTTTTTTTTTCCAATTAAGGAGAAATTTGGTGTGGCCAATCCGCTCGCCTGCACATATTTTGGGTTGTGGGGATGATACTCACACATTCACAGGGAGAATGTGCAAACTTCACACGGACAGTAACCCGGGGCCGGGATTGAACCCGGGGCCTCGACACCGTGAGGCAGCAGAGCTAGGCACTGTGCCGCCGTGTTGCCCCCGAGTGGGCATCAACTATAAAGAGGACCTTGGAGCCCTGGAACGGTGCCGGAAAACTGCACGGGGCAGATTCTGCCCAAGCGCTCCAAATGATCCAGCTCTGCATCCACTTTAGGCCTCAATGCTTATGGGACTGGTTGGGCACGGAAAGAGTGCGGCTCCGCCGATGGCAAAACATTAACCTTGGCTACTGCCCCTTTTATGGTGTCCAGGCCCTCCTGGAAGACATCAGGGATTTAGCCAAGACCCGCTACGGTCCGTGTTACTCCATTCCCTGAAGGGTCTCTCCCCCACCCACCCCGGTTAAAGGAAGAGCCCTGCCCTGTTACCGGGGAAGTTCATACTCTGTAGAGGTCACGGGGAACCTTTTGGCCTCCAGGTTTTGAACTATCAAATTTGAAAATATGCTCGGTGTTCAAATAGCCAAATAATGTACATGGCCAGAAGTTTTGTGCAGCTGGAGTGCTTTCCATTTTTATGAAAATAGCAGTGGAAACCTGGGGCGGAATTCTCCGCAATCGGTGCAATGTCCGCCGACCGGCTGCCCCAAAGGTGCGGAATCCTCCGCATCTTGAGCGGCCGAGCCCTAACCTTGAGGGGCTAGGCCCGCGCCGGACTGATGTCCGCCCCGCCAGCTGGCTGGAAAGGCCTTTGGTGCCCTGCCAGCTGGCGCAAAACTGACTTTGCCGGGCGGCGCATGCGCGGGAGCGTCAGCGGCCGCTCACGGCAACCCCGCGCATGCGCAGTGGAGGGGGTCCCTTCCGCCTCCGCCATGGTGGAGACCATGGTGAAGGCAGAAGGAAAATAGTGCCCCCACGGCACAGGCCCGCCCGCGGATCGATGGGCCTCGATCGCGGGCCAGGCCACCGTGGGGGCACCCCCCGGGGCCAGATCGCCCCGCGCCCCCCCCCCCCCCCCCCCCCAGGACCCCGGAGCCCGCCCGCGCCGCCTTGTCCCGCCGGTAACAGAAGTGGTTTAATCCACGCCGGTGGGACAGGCATTCCAGCAGCGGGACTTCGGCCCATCCGGGCCGGAGAATCGCCGGGGGGGGCCCGCCAACCGGCGCGGCGCGATTCCCGCCCCCGCCGAATATTCGGTGCCGGAGAATTCGGCAACCGGCAGGGGCGGGATTCACGCCAGCCCCCGGCGTTTCTCCGACCCGGCGGGGGGTCAGAGAATCCCACCCCTGGATTTGGAAGTCCTGCCCCTGAACTCGACCTCCGCCATTTTCGCAGGGGCAGGGCCTCTTCAAAAATGGTGAAGGGGGGAGAAATGCGAGCAGGTACCAACCTTAATCTTACCATCTGTCTTCTAAAGTACACATTAAATGCAGCTGCCTCAGTCAGTTCTGATTTTGGCTAGTGGGATGTCCAAAACATAACTTGTGCACTTTAGGCGTGGTAGAAAGTCTAAAGCTGCCAGCATTGTTTGGAGAGGTAGGGTATTCCTTTCCAGAGGTAAGGTACCCTTTTGGATATGGTTCTAGGACACATTTTGGAGAGGTAAGGTGCCCTTTGAAGTTGTTAAAAGTAGACGTGAATGTGTGTCAAAAGTACATAACCACACTGGAACTGTCAAGTTCATTGGAACTGCCAAGAGAACTGTCCAGACAACTCTCAAGACATTTAAATCTTTTGCCTTTACTAAGAAATACTAAGAAAAAATTACCTGAAATCTTTTTAAAAAATCATTGTTTGCTATCTCACTCTGTTGACATGAGCCAGAGTGCAATCATTACAGGAATAGTGCTTCATAACTGATTTCACAAATTATCATTATCACAGTGGGATGTCTGTCAGTTCACGGTTTGATTGACAACTCCAAGTGTTTATAAACTCTTTGAAGTGGTACAATGAAAAAACCTGTTTTCATAAAGAATTAAAGAAAGTTAAATATAGTGAATGCGTTTTTATTAATGGGTGTTTTTTGACAAAGTGACTTCTTCAATAGACATTTAGAGCTGGGTTCTTCCAACCTGCCCACTGCAAGAATGCCACAGGTGAGACACGAACCATGGAGAAGTCCATTGACCTCGGGCGGGATTCTCCGTTCGCCGGGCAGTCGTGGCCAGAGAATCCCGCCCTTGGTAAATATATTTAATCAGAACATAGATCCTGAGGTCTGCCCATGGTGGTTGGCATGGTAGGTGATGGATGAGGGCATGGTTTGCAATAGGGGGTATATAATATAGGGTGGACTATTAAACGGCCATGAGGGATGGATGGAGAGCGATTGGTTGGGATGGAGGATATCAGCCGGCAGCATGGTAGCACAGTGGTTAGCACTGTTGCTTCACACCGCCAGGGACCTGGAATCAATTCCTGGCTTGGGTCACTGTCTGTGCGGAGTCTGCACATTCTCCCCATGTCTGCGTGGGTTTTCTCCGGGTGCTCCGGTTTCCTCCCATTTGTCCCAAAAGACATCCGTGTTAGGTGAATTTGACATTCTGAATTTTCCCTGGAGGGGATTTTCACAGTAACTTCATTGCAGTGTTCATGTAAGCCTACTTGTGACACTAATAAAGATTATTATTATTAGAAGCCTGTGGGGATCGGTGGAGGGGCATGTAATGGCATGGATGAGATATCCATGTATGTGAGCGGACAAGTGGCGTGAGTGGTGAAGGCTGTATTTTGTTTTATTCATTTTTTGATATCTTCCACAAAGTGCCAGAGTACAGAGACAGGCCTTCAACCCAGCCCGCCTCTGCACTTGGTAGCCTCTGAACTCTTTACAGGGTTGTCCGCCACAGATTCCATTTGTACCTGAATTATCGAATTCAACAACTTCATATGATTAGCTCGACCCCACCTAGACCCATTTGTTTTCATCCCATTTCATTTCAACTGTCTCTTACCCCTTCTTTCTTTCTTAATATATATTTAACCCCCCCCAATCTTATTAACCTTTCCTTACCCCTTTGCTTCCCCCTTCCACTCCCCCCACATCTCCATCTGTCACAGTTTAGCCTCTGATGTTAGTTTCTCTGCTGTTTGGCCTCTCACACCTTTTGTTCTCTCTGGGGACTGCCATTAGCACTCTTTCCCCTTGGTTTCTGTGGCTATTACCACCCCGTTTCCCTGGGTTTCTGTGGCTATGACTCATCTTTCATTCTCACTCCACAGTATAAATATTCCCCACATCCTCTGACTGTTAGCTTTGACAAAGAGTCACTGTACTCGAAACGTTAGCTCTTTTCTCTCCCTACAGATGCTGCCAGACCTGCTGAGATTTTCCAGCATTTTCTCTTTCGTTTCATTTTTACGAAAATCAGAACTTCTGGGGCACCTTTTCCCAGATCAAGCTTGTGCAGCCAGCAATTGCCCTGATCAGTTCCCAACCCAGCAGCGAAAATTCAGGCCTGTACACAAAAATAACAATGGTCCTCGTACTGACCCTTGGAGAGCACTATTATCTACCATCCTCCAGTCTGAAATATAATCATTTATCAAGACTCACTGCTTTCTGTTCTTAAGTCAATCTTATGTCCATGCTGACACTAACCCTCCTATCCCGAGCCTTAATCAACCTTTTATAAGGTACTTGTTAAATACTCTCTGAAAATAAATCCCGACAACTATGTTCACTTCATCAACCTTCTATGGTACTTCATAAAAAATTAAATTAGTTTAAGCAAACACAATCTGCCCTTTGCAAAACCGAATAATTAACTCAAACTTTTCCATGCACCATTTGATTTTTTTCTCTGATTATTGCATCTACCACCTTATTCCCCACTGATGTTAAGCTGGTTGGATTGCGATTACTTAGAATGTCCTCACATCTTTTCTTAAACCGTTGACATTGTCCAATCCTCTGAGGAAGAATGGAAGATTATGGTGGACCCTTTAGCTATTACAACCTCAAATTATTTTAGCAACCTGGGATGCAAGGTACCAGATCAGACAACTTATTCACTTTTACTGCAGCCTTTCACGTAGTCTGCCTCTCAACTTTCACCGAATCCTCTATCTTTACCATATTCACTTCTACCAATATTTTGTTCGCATCTTCTTAGAAAACTCTGATTTTAAGTTCTCATGAAGTAATCTATCCTTGCCCTGTGCCTCTTACCATATTGCATCTTCTTGAATAGGCCGCACCCACCTCTTGCATGCCAGTAAAAAAGTGTTGGGTTCCCTTTTATATTAACTGCCATTCTACTCCTCATTTCTTCTTCCCCAGTCTTATTTTCATCCTGACTTCTCTCTCAACTTATTGGTCTAAATCTTCCAAGGAGTGGCAATCACCATCCAAACGGTGTGTGAAATAGAACTACTTCTTCATAGTGCTGGATTGTCAGGAGAAGGCACTAAAGCACTAGCGTCCCCATCCTGGTAAGTGAAGAGTTTAAATGTCCCAAAACTTCTTTGAAAAGCCAGAGAGAGAAAGTAAATGAGTAAGGGGAGGGTGGGTAAAGTTAGTGGATACGAGGGGTGGAGAGTGTATGATAAGGGGTTAGATTAGGTAAAGTAAGTGGGAAAAGGAGTAGGATGGATAAATTGTCGGAAAGGAACTGGGTGGTTAAGTGTTATAGAGTGTTACTGTTATGCATTTTCTTACATAATTCCATTGTGGTGTCATCAGTTGTTGTTATTTCCTGTGTATATTTGTTGTTATCTGCCGTTAGTTCTAATTCTATCCAGTTACTGTTATTTTGATGATTAGCTGACTGTTCCCGTTTTTGAGTCTATGCTGTATTTTGGACTAAGTGGTTTTTATATATTGGAAAAGTTTGACTTTCACCATATCTACCTCTTTTGTGATCAAGTTACCACAGTAAGGTAAAGTAGGTAAGGGATAGGGACAAGGGTCTAGGATGGTGACATAAATGGGTACAGTGACAACTGGGTATGGTGGTGAGGATGGATTAAATCGGGTTGGGGGAAGGAGGCATGGAGGAGTCAAATAGTGTGGCTGAATCAGGGAGAGTCCTGGGGGAGGTGGAGGGGTTAGTTGCCTCAATGTCCATATGTTTGAGCAAGTTTCAATCTGTCTATCATAACTATCCAGTTATGTAATTTGGAACTGCCCAAAGTCTCCCATTCTAACTCAGAATTGGAGACTTTTTCGGAGAGTCATGAGGAGCAGGGGAATCACCATCAGAAGTTCAAATGAGCAATTCCCTCATAGTCATTGGTTTGGGACTTCAAAAGGGTGGCATAGTGCATCTTGGGGTTGACATTTGGTCTCCAACTATTCACAGACTGGAAGATTTGGGTTAATATCCTTGATCTGGTTCTCAATTGAACAATTCACCTGGCATGCATGCCAAACCCTCTTTTTTTTGTTTCCTGATATTCTCCAGATCCCTCATCATCCAAGGAGCCCTATCTTTGGTGCATCTACTTTTCCCTCTTTTGTTGGATTACCTGGGAGCATGTTCCAGAAACATCTCCTCTGAAAATATCACCCATTGATCCATCAGAGTTTCACCTGTCAAATTTGGTTCTATTTTACCCAGGCTAGGTCCTTTTTCATTGCACTGAAGTTAGCCCTCTTCCAATTTAGAAGTGAGGTTGCCCTTTGTTCTTCTCCAATACTAATTAATACCTCATGATACAATAATCACTCTTACCCAGTGTTAAACATAGAAACAAATCCCCCTCATCTGCTCAGGATCCTGAAGTTATAGTATCTTTGGATGTAGAAACAGCATTTGATTGGGTGGAATGGAAGTACCTTTTTGAGATCTTGGATAGATTTTGGCCCCAAATTCTCCTCCTGTGGCCACCTTTACACCCCAACACCTCAGACATTATATCTGCAAATCCCCGACAAAACCCCTTTAGCTTTGGACATGCCCAAAACATGTGGACATGATTCGTGGGTCTCCCCGTGCACCGCCCACACGTATAGTCGTGTATATCAGTGCCCACACTGAGGCACCCTTCTGTCCCAAATGCTGCCTCCACTCAAGGCCAACACCACCATTTTGCTCGCGGAATAACTGGCCGGCGAGAACGCCAGATGCGTTGTTAACAATGCCCTCAATCTTGTTCCCCTACAACTCCGGCAACTGCCCTAACCTTGTCTCCTGCCCTCTGGTCTCAATCTGAAACACCTTGCTCTTTCCAATGTTCAACTTGTACCCGGAGAACCGGCCAAAGTCCTCCGAAATTCACATAATGCCCCCAATGTCACCTAGTGCACCCGAAATATAAAACAACAACTCGTCCGCATACAGTGAAACACTGCGCTCGACGCCCCCTCACACAATCCCTCGACGCTCTAAGCGCTATTGCCAAGGCAAAAAGCAACGGGGGAGCGGGCACTCCTGCCTCAACCTGCGATGCATCATAATCACATTAAACAGCCTCCTTATATTTGCCGGCAACTGTCTCCAATTCACAAACCCCGTTTGGTCCTCGACTATCAACCGGTGCAAGTCCAGGTCAGGAATGTTCCCTAGCACCTGCCTCATGAACTCTACGTCACCCCAATTTGGCACATAAACGTTTACCAGGGCCACTGGCATCCCTCCAGCTTCCCACTAACCATCACAAACCTCTCCCCCTAATCGACCATAATGTTCCCCACTTGAACGCCCTCGTCTTCATGTCCAGCCCCGAACGGATCATCTGCCCCATTCATCCTTTCCTCAACCTCGTTTGATCCCTTATCCTGAAATGTGTCTCTTGCAAAAAGGCCACATGCGCCTTCAGACTCCTCAGGTATGCGAACACACGTGACCGTTTGACCGGCCCATTCAACCCCCTCACATTCCACCGGACTAGCCTGGTTGGGCGGGATCCCCATCCCACTCCCCTGTCGATCAACCATATCCTTTTTTGACACAGCCCCCGGCCCGTGTCACACGATCCTCCCGGTCCATCCTCGAATGCCAATTGTCATCACTCCTTTTCTAGCTGTGCCACAGCAACCACACCCTGATCAGCAATCCCCCCCCCTCTCCCAAACAAAACAGCAATCCCATGCCCCTCCCCTACATCTATCTCCTGACAACCCCCATTGCACTCCCGTTAACTAGCTCGCCCAGCTAACATGGCAACCCCCCGAGAAAGGCCTCCAAGCCCCTTACCACACGAACCCCCTACCCCCTGTCCACGCTCCCCACAAAAAAAAACAAGAAAAGGTGCACTCACCATTGATATTACCGCTACCGAGTTACCTGTCCTCCAAACACCCCACCATCAAAACCAAAGAAACATTTGAAGAGGAAAAGATTCCCAAGAACAAAGAAACCTCCTCACAAACTCCTCCAAAGTTCAATGTCCTCCTTCTCCTGTCAGGCATACCAAAATAATATTCTCGCTTCTGGAAAGTCACCAGAGGCTGGGTACAGCACTCCAAACTTCACCTCCTTCTTGCAGTGGGCAACCTTGACCCAATTAAACCTGGCCCTCCTCTTCGCCAGTTCCGCACCCAAGTCTTGATACACCTGCAGCTCGTTCCCTTCCCAGGTGCACATCCTCGTCTGCCTCGCCCACCTTCTTCTCTTTATCCAAAAAGTGGTGCAAATGCACCAACATCACTCTTGTGAACTCGTCCGCTTGCGGCCTCCTCATCAGCGTCCTGCGCGCTCAGTCAACCTCCAGGGGCCGGTCAGAGGCCCCCTCCCTCATCAACTGCTCCAACATTTTGGCCTTCGTACCTTCGATGCCTTCAGGCATCCCCACAATCCACAAATGTTGCCTTCTGGAGCGATTCTCCAGTCTTCCACCTTCGCCTTCAGCCTCTGCTGGGTCTCCTGCACCACCCCCACATTGGCCATTAATGAGGCCAGCTGCTCCTTGTACCCCCCACCGCCTCCTCCACTTTCTGGGAGTCCCGGCCCTGGGACTCTCTCAATACTTGCTTTAACCAGCTACACCACCTTGGCCAGGTTCTCCAGGGCTTCTTTCCTCCACTGGCTGAACTCTGCATTTAGAAATTCCACCAGCTTCTCCGTTGGTCACTGGGTGGGCAGATCAGGTCCTTTGCCCACCACCATCTTAACCTGTGGCACACCACAAAGATTCTCCTGCTCCAACAGTTAATTTCTTCTCGACCCACTCCGAGAGGAGTTATACCTTCTCCTGGTATCCCTACACCTCTTTCCATCCAAAACTTCGCCCTTCAGACAGGGAATGGACTGAAAAATACCACCTTGAGTGGGAGCCACCAAATATGGCTCCACTCACTCCATGGCCGTCACCAGAAGTCCTTCATGCAGTACTTTTCAACTTTCTCCCAAGCTCCTGAAAGTGGGATGGTACAACCTCAATACATTCCCTCTCTACGTCATTAGCACTACCGTTTACTCCATCTTCTGGCTCATACCTTCCCCTCAGAATATTCTGGACCTTCTCTATGATGTCCATTGCCCTGGCAGTAAGGAGGCAAAACATCAGGTAAGACTTATGATGAAGGTTACAGAATCTCCTATGACGATTGCAATTCTACTCTTTGCTGTTTCCCTGCTCTGCAGTCCCTTGCCCATTGATCTTATGGTCTGGACTTGAATCCGTCAAGGTGTCGTCACTACCAGCAGACAGAAAGCTGAGTAATGATTTGAAAGTGGGAGGCATTCTGAAGACTCCTGTAATTTGTGCTTTTTCCTACTCTTTTGGATGGCCAACCATCTACTAACCTGAACGCTCACTGCCTACACCAGAGAAATATTATCTAGGAAAATCTCAGGCATCCTGATGCTCCACAGTGATTCCATTTTCCCCACAAACTTAGAATCCGTGAGCTTGAACTCAAGTAGTTGGAGACACCTCTGAGACAACGATCTTCCAAGACACAGACAGTATCCTGAAGTTCACACAGTGGCCAATCCAAGATCTAGAAAAGTTCTATATCTCTTTTTTTTTACAATTGTTTGGATGTTTTCTCTGGCATCATGTCAACTCTGCCCCTGGCATCAGTGAAACACACTTTTCTCTCCAGAATCCAGAAACGCCTGAACCATTTTTCTTTGTTTGTTACTGCGTTCTCCCCCATTGGTATTTTGGTTCTTATGGTTCTTTGTCCCATTTGCCATACATTATTTTCTAGCACCAATAAATTTTGAAATGATTAGGTGCCTAAGTTGAATAGACGGTTGTTCCACATCCCAAATAAGCCACCCCCGATTCCTTTTATCCCACTATCAGTCTTTACGAGTATTAACTGAGACACTGCAATTCCTTCATTGTCTATGGCAAGATTTATACATCTTTAATCAACATTAAGACTCACTTTTTTTATTTTTTATTTGTTAATAAAATTCTTTAGTATTTCCCTCTTTGTTTCCTGTGTCATATGCCAGTATATTATGAATTTTCAGTCAATACTTCATATTTACAAAATTACAAAGGGCTACAGAAAGATGGCCGCCTAAGGATCAGCTGACCTCTCTCATGGATTGAAACAGTCCCCTGCCTAAAGAGGAAACTAAATAATTTTTTAATAATGATGTTGACTCGCTGCCTTTCCCCAACTCTCATGGTGTGAAAGTCATCACACAAGCATAATTAACCTGGCCACCCATCTTAGTTGAAAAATTACTTTGGACTTGTAACAGGTCACATGGAGAGACAGTCATGCTTGTGGCCTCCTTTTTAAACAGCAAGAAGCTGTTTTGAATAGAAAGAAGTCCATCAGACAGCCATCAAACCGGCTGCAGTCAGCAAAGCAGCCAATGTAGTAAACAACAACAGTAAAAGCAAAATACTGCGTAGCTGGATCCCTGAAATAGAAATAGAAAGTGATGGAAAACCCAGAAGACCTGGAAGCATCTGTGGGAGAGAAGCAGAGTAAATGTTTTGAGTTCAATATCACTCTTCTTCGGAACTTAAGAACTGGTTCTAAAGAAGAGTCATACTGGCTTCAAAACATTTTTTTTTTTCTCACTCCACAGATGCTGCCAGACCTACTGAGTTTTTCCAGCACTTCCCATTTTTATATAATGAACAGCAATACCTTGAAAGTGGGAGGAGGACTCTCCACAACTTGTTCCAAATTCAAGTTCACTTGAGAATTAACTTTCTTGGACTTCTGCTGGCGGCCATGGAAGAGTAGGTCACACATTTGATAGCTCCAGTCTGTAACAAACCTTTTCCCCCCGTTTTTTTTCGGATTTTATGGGATAAATCAGTGAAGAGTGAGACAGTAAGGAGAAATTCCCCCTCCGGTGTATGAAGAATTGGACCAGAAGTGGCTGTGTGAGAAGACAAAGTCCAATAAGGGAGACGCGAGCAGAGCTGGTAACACGGGACAGCATGGGGAGAGCAAGGGCCGTGGGGAGACGGCACAGTGGCCGACGGAGCAGCTGGTGAAGTTTTTCGAGGATTGCTTTGCCAAGTTGAAGAAGGACACGCTGAACCTGATAAAGGCTTCGATTGATCAAGTGGTTCAGAATCAGGAAACCCACGGGAGAGCGATCCAGGCAGTCTGACAAAAGTTGTCCGAGCACGAGGAGTATATAACCGTGCTGGAAAGCAAGGTGGGGATGATGAACAACCGCCAGAGAAGAATGCAGAAGCTGGAGGACCTGGAGAATAGATCCAGGAGGCAGAACCTCAGAATTGTTGGCCTCCCTGAAGGCAGTGAGGGATCGGATGCGAGGGCCTATGTGACGGACATGTTGGAGAGGTTGATGGGGGCTGGGGCGTTCCCATGGCCCCTGGAATTGGACAGTGCGCATAGAGCCCTCGCGAGGAGGCCCAGAGTGAACGAGCCGCCGAGGGCCATGGTGGTACGTTTTCACCGTTTCACGGACAAGGAACACGTTTTGCGGTGGGCCAAGAATGAACGGAGCAGCAAGTGGGAGAACTGTGAGTTGCGCATCTATCAGGACCTGGGAGCGGATTTGGCCAAGAGGCGAGCTGGGTTCAATCGGGCAAAAACCACCCTCTTTAAGAAGGGGGTGAAGTTCGGGATGCTGTATCCAGCCCATCTGTGGGTCACGCATGTGGAACGGGACTTCTACTTTGAAACGGCAGATGAAGTATGGACCTTTATTAAAGAAATGAAGCTGGAGGCGAATTAAAACTTAAGCCTTGGAGACTTACTGGGGCAGCGATTTGTGGTGCTGGATTGTATAAATTTAAGTAGCTCTATGAGGAATAATGGGCTGTGTGGATGGTTAAAGCTTGATCTGTCTTGCAGGGACCTTGTTAGAGGGAGGGATGGGCTTTGAATTTAGTTCTGCTTTTTGGGTGACTATTTTTCTAAAGTGACTGTTTCTTCACCGTTTTTTCTGTTGTTTGTTTACTGGGGAATGTGATGCTTTTAAAATGTTTATTCATGTCGCGAGAGAGAGGCGAGTACAATAGGGAGACAGACTGCTTGGTACCAGGGGCGGGGGTTATCGAGTCGGCATGGGTCAGCTGACTCTCGGAAGCGCAGTGTGGGGTGAGCAGGTGTTAAGCTGGAACTTGACTTGGGAGATTGGGTTTCTAGTGCTGTTGCTGGAGGGGGGGGGGGGGGGAGGGGGAGCTGCTTTGCTGACAGGGGAGGAATTGTTACTAGGGGACAAATGGGAGGTCGGGAACAGCGACAGCCCGAGTGGGGATTCGAGGCTGGCCTAAAAAGCATGATGGCTAGTCGGCAGGGGGGGGGTTGGAAGCTCCCCGTCCAGGCTGATCACATGGAACGTGAGAGGACTGAATGGGCCGGTCAAGAGGGCTCGCGTGTTCGCGCATTTGCAGGAACTGAAGGCGGACCTGGAAATGCTACAAGAGACACACCTAAAGGTTACAGACCAGACGAGATTGAGGTAGAGGTGGGTTAGCCAAGTGTTCCACTCAGGATTGGACTCAAAGACCAGGGGGTTAGAGATCTTGATCAGCAAACAAGTGGCATTTGAGGCATGGAGAATCATGTCAGACAAGGGGGGTAGGTACATAATGGTGAGTGGGAAGCTGGAGGGGGTGCGAGTGGTACTTGTGAACATATATGCTCCGAATTGGGACTACGTGGAATTTATGAGGCGGGTGTTATGTAAGATTCCAGACTTAGAGTCACATAACCTGATCATGGGAGGGGACTTCAACAGTCATTTATCCGGAATTGGACCGGTCAAAGTCCAGGACAGGGAGGAGGCCGGCTGCGGCAAAGGAATTGAAGAGTTTTATGGAACAGATGGGGGGAGTAGACCCATGGAGGTTTGCACGGTCGAGGACGAAGGAGTTTTCCTATTTTTCACATGTCCACAAGGTATACTCTCGCATCGACTTTTTTGTTCTGAGCAGGGCTCTAATACCGAAGGTGGTGGATACTGCATATTCGGCAATTGCAGTGTCGGATCATGCCCCGCACTGGGTGGATCTACGGGTTAGTGTGGAAAGAGGGCAACGCCCGCTGTGGAGACTGGATGTGGGGTTGCTAGCGGACGAAGCGATCTGTGGGCGGGTTAACAAGTCCATCCACAACTACCTAGAAGCAAATGATACGGGAAAGGTCTCTGCAGTGATGGTCTAGGAAGCTTTGAAGGCAGTAGTCAGAGGGGAATTAATCTCGATACGGGCCCACAGAGAAAAGGTGGAATGGGCTGAGAGGGATAGATTAGTGGAGGAGATACTCCAGGTGGACAGGAGATATTCGGAGGCCCTGGACGTGGGGCTAAAGGGAACGGCGGAGGTTACAGCTGGAGCTTGGGCTGTTGACCACATGGAAAGCAGTGGAACAGTTGAGGAAGGCAAGGGGGGCGATCTATGAGTACGGGGAAAAGGCAAGCAGAATGTTGGCCCACCAGCTCAGGGAAAGAGGGGCGGCCAGGGAGATAGGTAAAGAGTAAAGACGGGAGTACTGTCCTGGACCCAGCAGGGGTGAACGTGGTGTTTAAGGACTTTTACAGTAAATTATATGAGTCTGAATCCGCGGCTGGGGGGGGGGGGGGGGGGGGCGAGATGAGGCAATTTCTGGATCAGTTGCGGTTCCCGAGGGTGGAGGTGGACCTGGTGGAGGGCCTGGGAGCCCTAATTGAGATTGAGGAAATAATCAAGGGGCTGGATGGCATGAGGTCGGGCAAGGCCCCAGGGCCTGACGGTTACCCGGTGGAATTCTATAAGAGGTTTTCAGAGATATTGAGCCCACTGCTGGTGAGGACATTTAACGAAGCAAGAGAGAAGGCAGTCCTCCCCCCAACAATGTCGCAGGCCACGATTTCATTGGTCCTGAAAGGGGAGAAGGATCCGGAGCAATGCGGGTCATACAGGCCGATTTCTCTACTGAATGTGGATGCCAAACTGCTGGCTAAGATACTGGCCACATGAATAGAGGACTGTGTCACGGGGATGATAGGGGAAGACCAGACAGGATTTGTTAAGGGCAGGCAACTCAAGGCCAATGTTCGAAGGCTTCTAAATGTTATTATGATGCCCTCAGAAGGAGAGGGGGCGGAGGTGGTGGTAGCGATGGTTGCGGAGAAGGCTTTTGATCGGGTGGAGTAGAATTACCTGTGGGAGGCGCTGGGAAGGTTTGGGTTTGGTGAGGGCTTCATTGACTGGGTGCGGTTCTGAGTGTGCGTACAAACCGGCAGAGGTCGGGGTATTTTGAACTACACCGAGGGACGAGGCAAGGGTGCCCCCTCTCCCCGTTACTGTTTGCTCTGGCCATAGAGCCAATGGCCATGGCGTTAAGAGCCTCTAGGAACTGGAATGGGCTGGTTCGGGGGTGGGGGGGGCGTGGAGCTCCGGGTCTCGCTCTACGCAGATAACCTGCTCTTGTACATTTCGAACCCGTTGGAGGGGATGGGGTAAGTAATGCGAATCTTGGGGGAATTTGGCAATTTCTTGGGGTATAAATTGAACATGGGGAAAAACGAGATGTTTGCAATCCAGGCACGAGGACAGGAGAAGAGACTGGGAGAGCTGCAGCTTAGAATGGTAGGGAAGAGCTTTTGATATCTGGGAATCCTGGTGGCCCAGAAATGGGAGGTACTTCACAAGTTAAACCTATCCCGGTTGGTAGAACAAACGGAAGGGAACTTTAAGAGTTGGAACATGCTCCCGCTATCACTGGCGGGGAGGGTACAGACCGTGAAAATGATGGTCCTCCCCAGATTTCTGTTTGTCTTTCAGTGCCTCCTATCTTCATCCGTAAGGCCTTTATCAAGCGGGTGAATACGATTATTTTGGGCTTTGTGTGGGCGAGTAAAACCCCACGAGTGAAGAAAGTGTTACTGGAGCACAGTTG
Organism: Scyliorhinus torazame; assembly: GCF_047496885.1. Classification (NCBI taxonomy): domain Eukaryota; kingdom Metazoa; phylum Chordata; class Chondrichthyes; order Carcharhiniformes; family Scyliorhinidae; genus Scyliorhinus; species Scyliorhinus torazame. The sequence continues at coordinate 79,138,924 of NC_092725.1, read as the reverse complement.
GGGGGAGGGTGGGTTGGCACTGCCGAGCTTCTGCAATTACTACTGAGCGGCTAATGAAATGAAATGAAATGAAAATCGCTTATTGTCTCAAGTAGGCTTCAAATGAAGTTACTGTGAAAAGCCCCTCGTCGCCACATTCCGGCGCCTGTTCGGGAAGACTGGTACGGGAATTGAACCGTGCTGCTGGCCTGCCTTGGTCTGCTTTCAAAGCAGCCATGATTAGGAAGTGTGTAGTGGGGGAGGGGTCATCATGTAAAGACACCAGTCTGGGAGCATTGGTAACGGCACCTCTGCCGTTCTCGCCGGCCCGATGCTCCACAAGTCCGGTGGTAGTGGCCGCTCTCAGGATCTGGGGGCAATGGAGGAGATATAACAGAGTGGAGGGAGCATCGATTTGGACCCCGATTTATAATAACCACAGGTTTGTACTGGGTAGGCTAGATGATGGGTTCCGGAGTTGGCAGAGGGCAGGAATTGGAAGGATGGGGGATCTTTTTATAGACGGGAGCTTTCCCAGCTTGAAAGCTTTGGAAGATAATTTTAAATTGCCAGAAGGGAATGGTTTTAGGTATTTGCAGGTGCGAGACTTCCTGAGAAAACAGGTGCCGGCCTTTCTGCTGCTGCCGCCACGGGGAATACAGGATAGAGTAGTTTCCAGTACCTGGGTGGAAGAGGGGAAGGTATCGGATATTTACCAGGAGCTTTCGAAGGCAGAGGAAACTCCGGTGGAGGAGCTTGAGGGCAAGTGGGAGGACGAGCTAGGAGGAGAGATAGAGATGGGTCTATGGGCGGATGCCCTAAGCAGGGTTAGTACCTCCTCATCATGCGCCAGGCTTAGCCTGATACAATTTAAGGTAGTCCACCGGGCACACATGACAGCGGCTAGGATGAGTAAGTTCTTTGGGGTGGAGGATAAGTGTGCGAGGTGCGCGGGAAGCCCAGCAAATCAAGTCCACATGTTTTGAGCATGTCCGAAGCTCAGAGGGTTTTGGCAGGATTTTGCTAAGGCAATGTCCACGGTACTAAAAACACGGGTGGTGCCGAGTCCAGAGGTAGCGATCTTTGGAGTGTCGGAAGATCCGGGAGTTCAGGGGGCGAAAGAGGCCGACATCTTGGCCTTTGCCTCCATGGTAGCCCAGAGACGAATATTGTTAATGTGGAGGGACAAGAAGCCCCCGAGTGTAGTGACCTGGGTTAGTGACATGGCTGGGTTTCTCAGTCTCGAGAAAATAAAGTTTGCCTTAAGAGGGTCAATGTTAGGGTTCTCCCGTGGTGGCAGCCGTTCGTCGACTTTCTCGGGGAAAATTAAAATGTCAGCAGATGCAGTATTCCAAAGGGGGCGCGGGGGGGGGGGGGGGGCAGTTTGTTGTTGTATGGTTAAGGTGCATGAAGATTGGGCTGAGGGGGGAAATGTTTATTTTACTATGTTAATGTCATTGTTTATGGTACTGTTAAAAATGTTTTGAAATATCTTAACAAAATATTTATGAAAAAAGAGAATTAACCTCCTGGAAATTCAACCTCTCCTTACAAGACATTCACTTCAAATAAACGCATCAAGTCATCTAAGAAACTACTGGCCTGCCACAAAAGAGAGACTGGGACAATTATACTTTGGAATCATGTTAATTTTCACTTTATCTGTATCCAGTTTTGCTGTGAGTGTTAAGGGTTTAGAGAACCCCAAAGTGCATCATGGAGTTCACCTGACCCACAACTTTTACTAGATTATGGTATGGGGAGCACACGGCCCACTGTACAGGGGTGGTACAGCAGAAATGGAAAAGTATTTTTTAAAGCAAAACAATGTTTATTCTATGAACCCAAGTTAACCTTTTTAAAACATACAGTGAACATCTTAGCAACCATTAATTCTAATACAACCCCCAAAGACTACAACACTAAGTAAACCTTTAAGCTTTTCTTTTTAACAGCCATACGACTTAAAAACAAAACCTTTATCAGAAGCACATCAGGTTAAAGTCACTACTGAAAACATTTATAATTCTGAATTCACCAAATGATCAAGAGATAGTCTTTTGATGGCAGAGCGGACAGCAGTACACCTGCTTGGTCTGGCTTCAGCTCCAACACTGAAAACAAAACTAAAACACACCCTGCAGCCTGCTCAAAAACAAAAGTAAAAAGCTGACAGACAGCCCAGCTCCACCCACTCTCTGACATCACTGCAGAAGTAAACACCATTTCTTAAAGGTACTCTCACTACAGATATTTATATACACACCCATTTATAAACACCCATTTCTTACAGGTACTCTCACATGACATGAGTGATAGTGTGGTTCAATTGAGTGAGTGAGAAGTCGTATTTTTAAATTGGGGCAATTGTGTGATAAATAATAAATTATAATATTTTAAAATCCTTGCTTATTTGTAAACCCACACAAGTGTTTGCTGCTGGAATAATTGAAATTGAGGAAATCACTCAGAGTAAGGATATACAAAACACTTTCATTAGGGACAGTCAGAAAACATAAATTATGTCCATGACATTTGTCTGTCTTGCTTCATACCTTCCCCCTTCTTTCTGAATCTTTTCTCGTCCCTCCATGTTATTGGGTCCCCTTTACTTTATTAACCATAGATTTGTTCGAAGTATCATTTTTAAATCTTATTTTCATTAACATTTCTATGCTTTAAACTAGCACTCTGTTTGCTACTTGCTTTGTCAAATCTGTGAAGTTTGCAAAGAGAGGAGAGTCGACTGCTTCAGGTTTCTGTTTTTTTTGTCTTTTCAGCCAATATTTCTTTCTAATTTATCCTATGGAAATTTACTTTTTCAGTCAAGTACCTTTTTTAACTGTTAACTGTGATTTAAATGTTTTATATTGTACTTAATTATATTTTGGGTGTGGTTTTTCAGATGTTCTCCTCCTCTTACCTTACATACGTGTCTGGATACATTTTCTGAAACTTAAACCAGTACTACCTCCTTCTTTGTTGGGTCTGAAAACATGTCAAACTACAAAGGGGCCTTGGATACATTTTACAAAGCTCTCCCTTTCTCTGCTATTTACACGACTTTTATCTCAATCTATTTTGGATATTTAAAGCCACATATTATAATAATTTTGCTGTTTTTGTAGGAAGATCTGCAAAGAGAATTTAGACAGATGAAGTTACATTAGATTTTCTCTACGCCCACATATACGTACACATCCACCTGCATCTATACACAGAGATGCAAATCGTTTTTCGCAGATGAATAATGCAAATAGAAGAAAGCTCCTCTTACCATAAGAAGCTAGAGCAGCAAATCAATGACGCCAAGATATATGAATGCTTAATGAACCATGCTGCTGGATTCTTTAATGAAAGCATCCTAATCAAAGAACATTATACTTTAGGTGGAACTATAAGGAACAGAAACAAGCCTGAGAGATCATGCCAGACTGATGACCTGCACCAACTGGGTTGTAAGTAACTATTTCTTAAAGCCTGTAAAAATATATTTGACTATGGCTGCAGAGAACTGTCGGCTCACACTCTGAGTTAGCAGAGAGGCAGGTATGTGACGTGTACAGTAAAGGATACTTAGCTATTATGTAACAAAAGGTAAAGGCGCCATAGTCCCAGATGACCATAGGTTGCTTTCGTCTTTGAGGGGGAGAGCTGACTGGTGGTGATTTAACCTGAGGATCACCATACCTCATGCGAGGGGTAAGATTGAGAAGGCAGGCCTTCTTAAATAACCTCATGCTATGAATAATATCATGTAATATCTTGAGCCCACTTCCATGCAGGCATACTGCAACGCTAACTTACAAGCACTGAAATAAAAGTTCTTCACAGCCACATCATATTCAACTCGGCAACCATCAAACAGGAGTTTGGTTACACAGGAGCATAGGACTTAGGAGCAAGAGTAGGCCATTCTGCCCTTTGAGCCTGCTTTGCCGTTCGATAAGTTCATGGTCGAATGGTCAATCTGTTTCTGGTCTCATTTCCACGTTCTTTTCTGTCCTCATAACCCTCGACTCCAATTTCTATCAAAAAAACTATCTAACTCAGCCTTGAATAAATTCAATGAATCAGTTTCCACTGCTTTCTGAGGAAAATAATTCCACATACTAATGACCCTTTGAACAAAAAACATGTCCTTATATAATCCTACACCATGGGTTTCCTATGCTTTTATCGTTTTCTGGTTTCTTCTTCATTCTTTACAATTAGCATAGGCTCATAATGGGCGGCAAAGTCTTTTGAGGTTCTCAAAAGACTTGAGGAATTTTTGTAACCCATATAATGCAGTTGCATTTAATTGTCCATATCACTTTAAATATTACTTACATGCAGAATCAGTGCCTGAAGCTATTCTAATAAGAAGTCTTACAATACCAGGTTAAAGTCCAACAGGTTTATTTGGAATCTTAGTGGACTTCTTACTGTGCCCACCCCAGTTCAACATTGGCATCTCCACATCATGGCTATTCCAATAAGTTTACAAAGAAAAATGAACTGCAAAACGAAAACTCCTATTTGAGTAAAAAAAAAACAGCTAAATAACCATTGAGGTCGAAACTGAGCCATAAGCAGAACGTCTATGCTCAAGCCACTTGGGTTTTCCGAAGGTAATGCGACAATGGGCAGCACAATAGCACAGCGGTTAACACAGTTGATTCACAGCTCCAGAGTCCCAGGTTCGATTCCCCGTTTGAGTCACTGTCTGTGTGCAGTCTGCACGTTCTCCCCGTCCCTGTGTGGGTTTCCTCCGGGTGCTCCAGTTTCCTCCCACAGTCCAAAGATATGCAGGTTAGGTGGATTGGCCATGCTAAATTGCCCTTGGTGTCCAACAAGGTTAGGTGGGGTTACTGGGTTACGGGGATAGGGTGGAGGCGTGGGCTTAAGAAGGGTGCTTCATCCAAGGGCCGGTGCAGACTCGATGGGCTAATTGGCCTCCTTTTGCACTGTAAATTCTATGATTCTATGAATAAATTTCAACTGCAGAAAATATGATAAGTCACAACATCTTGAATCACAATGAGTTAGCCTTTGAAATGGTTGGTAAACTTGATCTTCATCACATCGTAACCTAGACAGAGCTTTAGTATCAAGTTTGTCTCCTTTGCAATTTTTTTCTCAGCTGGTAGTGTATCAACAAACATGAGGCTATTTGTCTTTCTGAAAAATAAAGACACAAGATGAATCTGGAGCAAGAGTTGCTTTTTAAAAATATATCTGATGGATACTTCCTAACTGGTTGGGTCGAGAGCAATTCAATCGCAACATTTTGCAAAAAAACCCTGCCAGTTCATTGAAATGCTAGCAACATTGCCAAATACAGAAAAGGTGCATGTCCATTCACCTGACATTGCAGTAGTTATTAATTTTGGAAAAAAATGGATATTTTTCAAGGAAACAATCTTTACCAGAATAACTTTGGTTCTTATCTTTCACAACAGTCTATTCTTCTTCAAAGTATGAAAAATATTATCCACAAACATGCAGTCAAAACCTTTACACTTTATCTGATGTGCTGCAAATTGGGGAGCAACAGGACAAATGACCATTACTGCCTGTTTTTTCAATGAAAAAGGCTGTTACAAATTTCACATCTGCACTAGATGTCCTATCAGGTTAATATTATCAAAAGGGCGGCACGGTGGTGCAGTGATTAGCACTGCTGCCTCACGGCCCGAGGACCCGGGTTCAATCCTGGTCCTGGATCACTATGTGTGTGAAGCTTGCACATTCTCCCAGTGTCTGCCTGGGTCTCAGCCCCACAACCCAAAGATATATAGTGTAAGTGGATTGGCCACGTTAAATTGCCCCTTAATTAGAAAAAAAATAATTGGATACTCAAAATGTATTAATAAAAAGGTTAATGTCAGCAATACCTGCTAAGTATATCCTTTGTCCCATATGGTCACGACAGATACATGAGGAGCAATGAAATGGCACCACTTATGAATTGGGTACCATAATCTTACATGTAGCCTCACATGCATTTCTTCCATCTTCCACAATATGGACTGATAAAGAGTCCAGTATGACAAGACCAACTATAGACAAAGAACCTGGTTTATTTTACATGCAACTCATGACAAACAAAATACAATTTCTGTTGAATTTAAAGGATTTTACAACATTTCTTGTAGCATAGTTAAAAAATACTATCTCCATTAGCAGGTTAAATTTAGAAACTAGTCATTATTTAGAGTTCCCTTGAAACTTCAGAGTAATCTCCTTTTCTCGGTGACTGTTTTCACTCCAAATTTATGCAGAAGGGCACTATGTGTCCCAGCTAGAAAGGAACAAAATAACTTGTAGTCATGTAGCACTTTTAAAATAATAAACTGCCCAAGGCACCTCACAGGAATGTTATTAAGCCAAATATACCAAGTTACATAAAGAAATATTAGGACCAATGACCACAAATTTGGTCAAAAAGGATGATTTTAACACAGAAGCAGAACATTTAGGGCACAGGAGGAAGCTGTTATTATGCCAGCTGACAAAGAGCCAGCCAACCTAATCCCATTTTTGAGTTCTTGGTCTGTAGTCCTGTAAACTACAGCATTCCAACAAGACCATAACCAAGTATTTGGACATGTGATGAGGGTTTCTGCCATTGAACCGATGATTACCAGAGCCCTAAACTATCTGGATGAAAAGATTTCTCAATATCCAATTTAATTGTTCTGCCAATAACTTTTAACCTATGTCCCAGCTATTGACCTCTCTGTTCAGGGGAATAAGTCCTTCCTGTCAACTCTATCTGGGTCCTCATAATTTTAAAAGTCACAATATAATATCCCTTCAATTTCCTCTGTAACAAAGAAATCTTTTTTTTAAAGCAGTGTCATAAAGGAAGAGCGAAATAGGGAGGCAGAGGAGAAACACAATTTTCTAGCCACTGACTTTAACCTGCATTCCCAGAAGCATATGTATTCTGTACCATTACTCCTTATGTGCTGAACGTTACAGAAATATCTTGATATTAATATTGTAATAAGGCCTTTCAGACATAGTAAACTGAGGAGAGTGGAACTGTAAAGAGCCGCCTCAGGCTGTATGACTCACATTGAACGGTGAATATTACATGTATCACAAATTTATTGAAGCAGCTGAAAGTATAACTTGATCTAGGTAGAGAACTTAAATACCATTGCACCATTTATAACGACCATTTTCAAATGTCTGTAATGTTTCTTTGATTGTATTGATGCACCTTAGGAGTGCAGAAAACCTGTGCGGTATTCTCTAAAAATGGGGCTTTGTCCCCACGCCGGCGTGAAAACCGGCGCCAACGACTCCGGCGTCAACGGCCCCCGAAATTGAGGAATTCTTACCTTTCATGGGGCTAGGTTGCCGCCGGAGTCGGCCCCGCAGCTCCAGCCGGCGGGAAATGGCTCGCGCAAGTCAGCGCGTCTGCGGAATAGCCGGCATATTTCCGCCCATGCACAGGGGTTCCCTTCTCCACGCCGGCCCTTGGGCAATATGGAGGACCCCTACAGGGGCCCGGCGTGGATAAAGTAGGCCCCCACGGAACCAGCCTGCCCGCCGATCGGTAGGCCCCAATCATGGGCCAGGTCACCGTGGGGGCCCCCCCCCCCGGGGTCGGATCCCCCCACCCCCCCACACCAAGACGGCCCACGCACACTTACCTTCCAGGTCCCGCCGTGTGGGAGCTGAGTAATTCACACCAGCGGGACTCGGTCAAACTCGTCGGCCACTTGGCCCATCGTGGCCCGGAGAATCGCCGGGGGGTGCGCTGTCAACGGCCCCCGAATGGCGTGGCGGGAATCCCACGGGCACCCGCAAAACGGCACCGGAGAATGGGGCAGCTGGCGTCGGGGCGTGATTCTTGTGACCCCCTCCGGGAATTCCCCGACCCTGCACCGGGTCGGAGAATCCCGGCCCCTGAATATTATTGCACTTTGTGCGATGGTCACTTTGAAATGTTTGTAATGTTCTTTCAGATATTTTACGCATGAAGTCTATATTTTTTAAATTGTAATATATTAGCTGAAAACCCTCCCTCAGCAAATAATCAAAAATCACGAGAAGTGACATGAACATTCCATGTTGTTTGCGTTAGTGCATTCCTGGACCATGATAGTGGTCATACAATGCACAAATATGCCATTTCTAATAATAATGAACTTAGTGTACTATTTTTCTCCCCCTTTCCCCACGTCAAATAACATTTTCTGCAACTGTGGATGGATACATCATAATTGGTGAAAACATGCAATTTGTCATTACTGGTTTATTCAGAACTAGGGGATTCTTACGACTTGAGTTCATTTCTATATTGTAGATATCTATAACGCTGCAGACATGTTAAGTAGATATCGACAGAGTGTAAATGAAATCAAATAACAAGGACAGAGGACAACAATTACATTCCTCCCAGACTAACAAAACTGGTGAGTGACATTTATTTTGGAGATTGTGGCTCACCTTGCTTCATTTCATTCCCATGTATTTTATGCAAATGGTGGTTGCAAAGATTCACAAAATAGCGATTGAGGATTAAAACTATCATGGTAACAGATCACATGGTATGATGTAGCACAGATTGGGCTGAAGGGAATATTTTGTTTTACTGAGGATGTGGGGGCGAGAATCATGGTGTGATGTTCCATTGCATTGCCTTAAAATATCTGTCTTTCAAACCTTAATAGGACATAACCAAACAAATGCTGGAACTTAAAGAAGATAAAAATTAGTACCAGGAACCCAAATGTGCATATCAAAATCCAGGACTTTTCAACAAAGTGGTTTTACAACATGTTGCTGTGCCATTTCAAAGTGATAACTGCAATACATTCTAAAAAAGGTAAATCGATCACCAAAGTACTTCATAAGGTGCATATTTTGAGTGGTGAGCAAGAACACTGAGCCATACATACTGGCTTAATGTAAATTTAAGCCCTATAACATGTTACAAAATTACCTTTAAAATAACATCACTATGATCCCTTTCAAATTTATGGATGCCAGATTAAATACTGGCTGGCTGTTGGGGCCAAAGACGAATCCCAAGCCCACCCAGTAACAGCAAGACCATGGAGAAGGTTTTACTGGAAATTGGCCACTGTCAGGACCTTATCCAATTAAGGATGATGGCCTTCCTCTTCCAGTTGTCAACCTATTCGGATAGCCAGCAGCGTAGCAGTGCCACTGATAGGGATGACCACTGCTGAGGCTGCAGAGAGGAGAGGGCACCTCAATATTGAGGCACGTCAAGGGCTGGCGATATATTTTTTTTAATACTTTGGAGGTGAGGTAGGCATGCCCCAAAAAATGGAGGAGTGAATCGTCCAACACAAATGTCAAAGTGTTAATGGTGGCCATTACCATAGGACAATGGACATCGATAAATTAATGTTTCCCACCCTGCATAGGGTGGCCTCCAGCAGCAGCTGTGGAACTTGCTGCCCAGCGGATTCATGTTGGAATGCACCTCGACTCCCCCCACCAGCGTTTTAACAAGAAGGTTACACCATTTTATCGAGGAGCTCCAGTCACATGGGCAGTGTGGCAGGGGATGCCCATCTACAGTCTGGATTTTCCAAATTCTTTGTGAAGAATGCTATTGTTTAGCACTTCAATTGGCTAGCTGCCACAGGTGCGAGGTTAGCCGTCACCCCAAGAGTCCAATTCGCGGGCAATATGGTGGTGGGAACATGCCAGCAGGCCAGCATGAAGGGTGGTACTGTTTTACAGAGGTAAATCTGGATGTTGTTTGCATTAATCTGGCACCCATTAATTTGAAAGAGATCATAGTGATGTTGTTTTAAAGGTAATTTTGTAACGTGTTATAGGGCTTAAATTTACATTAAGGAATGTAACCATAGATTTGAATTTCTACTCTCTGATATAAAAAGATCACATTTAGTAGCATTACTCTAGATTTCACACAGTGAGAGAGAAAGCAGTGCTAATAGATGGTATGTTTCACAAACATCCATCTTTAATCAAGACTCAGTTCTAAAAAGATTGAAAGAGGGGAGAGCTACAACTACTGGTGAAAAAATTCAACCCTGTGATCTCAATAAAACAATGAACCTGAGGAAAATTGAACTCCAGACAGTTCCTTAAGAAAATTCCCAACTAGTTCCCCATATAAGGAAAGGAAGTCGGAGAGAGATTTAAAACAGGTGCTGTTTCCACCCCCTTGTTCGACAGAATTGGCAGAATCAAGTTTCCAACTCATCTTCTGAGTGTCTGCTGATACAGGCAAGAACTGTAACTCAAAGTTCCATTTCCCTGAATAGACTGAATTTTCAATTCCTTCTCAAAAATTAAGATGAATGCATCTTTCAAGGTGTTAGTTCAACTGTTAGGTGATAAAAACATGGGCCGTTGTGTTTAGCATTGCCTGGCCATTCAATAAGCCTGTGCAGCAAACAACAGATTACACCTACTAAAATCAGATCAGCATATTTGAATATGTATTCAGGTGTCTGAAATTTTGACCCATGCCCTTGCCACAGCTTCAAATCATGGATGGAGCCTCTTTAAATCAAGGCTAAAATATGAAACTAAGCCTTTTTAAAAATAAGCCATTATCCTTTCCTGTACATATTTATTCTTTTTAAAATAACATTAAAAAATCAACAATTCTGTTAACAAAGTTAATGTGTTGATTTTACCCATCATTCTTTCCACTTCCTCTCAACTTCATTACAGCAAAGCCTAAGTGTGACAGAAATGTGCAGCCCATTTTGAGGGGTTGTGTGGAACAGGATGTAATTTGCACATCTGCAGTTTATGGTGGCTGGCTTCAAACAGAAGCAATTTTGGTCACCCAAGTTTCTGATAAATGATTTGAGGGATTTACGAATTTGATTGAAAGGTTTAAGCCTACCGGAGTTATTTGGAAGATTAGATATCCATTGGGAAAGGTCAAATATCCTTTGGGAGAAGTCAAGTACTCTTTGGGAGAAGTCAGCAAACCATTGGGATTGAAAGCAAACAACTTTCCAGGGCCTGATGGCCTACGTCCTAGTATGTCAAAGGGAGTGGCAGTGGAGATAGTGGATTGAATTTGATTGAAAGGTCTAAACCTACCGGAGTTATTTGGAAGATTAGATACCCATTGGGAGAGGTCAAATACCCTTTGGGTAAGGTTGGTTTTGTGAGGGCCACGAAGAATCCAGCACGAGTTTTAAGGATACAAAGTAATAACATTTATTTACAATAACATATATATATATATATATATACATATATATATATAACAGCAGCAGCAACTTCCCTTGCTGCACACTCCTTCCTGCTGGTTCCAAACTGGCAAGCTTTATTTATACTTGGAGTTTACTAATGGTTTCTCCGCCCCCCCCCCCTCATTGGGGAAGCTCATACTCCCACAGGATTGTGGGATTGTCATTAGTCCCCAGCCAATGGTAAGCAGGCAGGTTATAACATCCCTCCCCCCACAAAGTCCAAGGAATCCACCGAAGACCCTGGCGAAGGAGGGCGTCGGACTCGTTTTGCCGCAGGCCGGACACCATTTGCATGCGGCGCTGGATCAGGCGGCGTGTAACGAGACGGAGACCGGCGCTTCCGTGATGAACGGCGTAACGGTTGTACATCCACGGCCCATGGACCCCAGGATTCCCCCTCTGATGCGTCCTGTGTCTCCATCTCGGAGTCAGAGTCTGCTGCCTCCGTCATGTCAGCGTCTCTATCTCCATTCGGTTCTGTAACGACCTGCGCAGGCTTTGAGTGAGGCACCAGTGGAAGATTGTGAGGACTACTTTCCATTGTCTCTGGTCTCTGCGGCTGTAGAAATGAGCTCCGGGGGCGGGGGATCTTTGGAGGGGATAGTCTTCTGGACCGAACGTAGTCTACATGTTTGCACTGGAGACGACCCTGGGCTTGCACCTGGTACGATATAGGGCCCGTTTGGCGAAAGATTACGCCAGGAACCCACTGGGCCCACCAGCAAAATTCCGAACGAACACTGGGCCACCGGGCGCAAACTGCCGAATCGGCCGCTGCCGAGGAAATCCCTGTCCCTGCCGTTCTTGTGTGCAGCGTACTTTTGCGCCAATGTCCGGGAAAACCATACTAAGGCGGGTGCGAAGTCTCCGGCCCATTAGGAGTTCTGCGGGAGCTACCCCAGTCACCGCATGGGGGGGGTGGTCCTATACATAAACAAAAAGCGAGCCAATCTCGTATCCATTGATCCAGAAGACTGCTTCTTTAGGCCTCTTTTGAATGTCTGCACTGCACGCTCTGCCAATCCATTTGAAGCCGGGTGGTAAGGGGCAGTGCGGATATAGCATATGCCGTTCATCTTCATGAACCTCGCAAACTCCTCACTGGTGAATGGAGTGCCGTTATCCGTGACCAGCACCTCGGGGAGGCCATGCGTACTAAAAGACAAACGCATCTTTTCAATTGTTGCGCAGGACGTTGTCCCCTGCATCTTATGCACCTCTAGCCATTTAGACTGGGCGTCGATTAATAGAAGGACCATGGGTCCTTGAAAAGGGCCTGCGGAATCTGCATGCAAGCGTGCTCAAGGCCGCCCTGGCCATTCCCAGTGATGTAGGGGCACGGCCGGCGGAAGCTTCTGATGCTCCTGGCAAATGGAGCAATTTTGGGTCACCTTCTCAATGTCGGTGTCGAGGCCTGGCCACCAGACATAACTCCGGGCCAACATTTTCATTTTGGTCACACCTGGATGCCCATTGTGCAAGTCTCTTAGTATCAGCTCCTGGCCTTTTTCCGGGACAATCACACCCGTCCCCTACAAGAGGATGCCGTCTTCCACACTGAATTCTGACAGCTTGGAAGAAAATGCCCGCAACTCGCCTGGGAGCTGTCTATGCTGCCCACCATACAGGACTATTTGCCGAACCTTTGACAGGACTGGCTCCGTCTGGGTCCACTCACGGATCTGTGATGCCATGACAGGCAAGGTGTCCATAAAATTTAGGGTTGCAACCACCTCACCGGTCGTGGGGGTTGACATGGGGCCGGTCGATAAAGGCAATCGGCTCAGTGCGTCGGCATTTGCTATCTGCGTTCCTGGTTTGTGCTCCAGAGAATACCCATATGCAGCAAGCAACAAAGCCCAGCGCTGGATCCTTGCGGAAGCAATGGGCGGTATTGGCTTACCTCTCTGAAAAGTCCCAGCAGAGGCTTACGATCAGTCACGATAGTGAAATGGCGGCCATACACGTACTGGTGGAAGTGTTTCACCGCAAAAACCACTGCCAGGCCCTCCTTCTCGATCTGCGCGTACTTTTTCTCCGCTGCAGTCAATGTGCGGAAGGCGAAAGCTATCGGTCGCTCGGCCCCGTTCTCCATCTTGTGGGACAGGACGGCCCCAATACCATACGGTGATGCATCACATGTGACGAGCAAAGGCTTTCCAGGACTAGTAACCCAGACGACGACAATTGTTGCTTTACCCGCTGGAAAGCGGTTTCTTGTGGCTGACCCCAAACCCAGGTGTGATTTTTCTTTAGCAGACGGTGCAACGGGGCCAGTGTAGTTGCCAGATTGGGGAGGAACTTCCCGGAATAGTTTACGAGACCAAGAAAAGAACAAAGATGCGAAATGTCAGTCGGGGCGGGGGCCTGTTGAATCGCACGCACCTTCTCTGCGACGGGGTGCAAACCTTCGCGGTCCACCCGATAACCTCGGTAGACTATTTCCTTTGCCTGAAATACGCACTTTGTGCAACGTAAACGGACTCCAGCCTCCGAAAAGCGTCTAAGGACAGCCTCCAGATTTTCCAAATGTTCCTGCTCCGACGTCCTTGTAATCAAAACGTCATCTAAGTAGACAGCAACACGTGGTAAACCTCTCAAAATGCCCTCCATAACACGTTGAAAAATAGCGCAGGCAGAGGATACTCCAAAGGGCAACCGTGTATATTCATACAGGCCCCGGTGTGTATTAATCGTTACATATGGTCGGGAGGCAAGGTCCAGCTCCAAATGTAGGTAGGCGTGAGTCATATCTAATTCTGTGAAGGAGAGTCAACCTGCAAGCTTCGCGTAGAGATCCTCTATGCGAGGCATTGGATATCGGTCGAGTCGGGAAGCCGTATTCACTGTAAGTTTATAGTCGCCACACAAGCGAACTGTGGCATCTGGCTTCATTACAGGTACAATTGGTGCTGCCCAGTCAGCAAAACGGACGGGCCTGATAATACCCAAACTCTCCAAACGAGTGTGCTCCCCTTCTACCTTCTCGAGCAAGGCGTGGCTCCTGTTTCGACTTGGATATGGTCTACGGCCCCTTTTATTTTCCCCAAACCAGGCTGGAATACATCTGGGTATTGTCCTAGCACCTCAGTTAACCCTTCATAAACTGTTTGGAGGATGTGCTGCCAATGCAACCGCACATGGCACAACCAGTCCCGACCCAACAGGCTGGGCCCATGGCCGCGCACCACGATAAGTGGGAAACGCCCCTCCTGGCGTCCATAAACAACAGGGTTCATTGTAGTTCCTGCAATGTCCAGTGGTTCCCCCGTGTAGGTGGCCAACCTGGCCTGTGAGTCGGTTAATGTAAGGGTCTGTATACCCTGCTTGATGCGGTCGAATGTCCTCTGGGCGATTACGGAGACCGCTGGGCCAGTGTCCAACTCCATCTCAAGCGGGTGACCATTGACCCGCACTCTCACCTTAATGGGGGCCACACGGGGAGCTGCCACACAATGCAGCTGCATGCAGGCAGTCGTCCTCCGTCTCCACGTCCTCAGGAGTAGTCGCCACAGGTTCCTCTACATGTAAGGTACGGCCTCTGGGCTGCTCCCAGTTTCGGTCGGAACGACGGCGCCCCCAGGACCGGCGTCCACGACGGGGTCGGCGCCTAGAAGTCTGACACGGACATGGCTCCTCATCCATTGGTTCTGGAGGAGGCTCCCTTTGGGGAGGAATGTCCGACGGCCACTGGCGTCGGTCCGGACGTCGCCTCGCCCAAGGTACCACAGGAGTGCGGGGGGATGTTTGCGGACGGAAGGGGTTGCGCCCCAAGGCATGCACTTCCATTCCCTGTAGCTCCTGCACTCCTCGTTCTGCGCTCTCGCGGGACAATACTATTTGAATGGCCTGTTGAAAAGTCAATGTTGGCTCAGCTAACAACTTTCTCTGGGTGGCCGCATTATTAATACCGCAAACCAAACGGTCGCGTGAGATTTCTGACAAGGTCTCACCATAGTCACAGTACTCCGCAATCCTGCGTAGCCTGGATAGAAAATCGGCAAGGGATTCTCCAGGGGTCCTCTCAGCGGTATCAAACCGGTAACGCTGGACTATCGTGGACGGGGTTGGGTTAAAATGTTGCCCCACTATATTCACAAGTTCATCAAACGTTTTGGTGTCCGGCGCAGCTGGGTACGTAAGGCTCCTAATCACCCCAAACGTATGCGGGCCGCAGGCGGTGAGCAATATGACCACTTGGCGCTCGTTTTCGGTGATATTGTTTGCCCGGAAATAGTAACGCATCCGTTGTGCGTACTGGTTCCAGCTTTCCAGCGCAGCATCGAAAACGTCCAAACGTCCGTACAGAGGCATGGTATAATAGAAAACAACTTCCAACCTGTATCCAACAAAAATCCAGGGAGGTGGCTTCAGCAGTGTAGACAGCTATTTACTTTAACCCTCGTCGCCAGTTTTGTGAGGGCCACGAAGAATCCAGCACGAGTTTTAAGGATACAAAGTAATATCATTTATTTACAATAACATATATATATATGTATATTTATATATATATATATATATATAACAGCAGCAACTTCCCTTGCTGCAGACTGCTTCCTGCTGGTTCCAAACTGGCCAGCTTTATTTATACTTGGAGTTTACTAATGGTTTCTCCGCCCCCCCCTCATTGGGCAAGCTCATACCCCCACAGGATTGTGGGATTGTCATTAGCCCCCAGCTAATGGTAAGCAGGCAGGTTATAACAGTTGGGTACTGTTTGGGGAGGTCACGTACTCTTTGGGAGAAATCAGGTACTCTTTGGGAGAGGTCAGGTACTCTTTAGAAGTCAGGTACTTTTGGGGAGAGGTCAGGTACTCTTTGGGAGAAGTCAGCAAACCATTGGGATTGAAAGCAAACAACTTCCCAGGGCCTGATGGCCTACGTCCTAGTGTGTCAAAGGGAGTGGCAGTGGAGATAGTGGATCCATTGGTTATAATATTCCGAACTTTTCTTATTCAGGAAAGGTTAGAGTCGATTTGAAAAATGCTAATGTAAGGTCCTTATTCAAAAAGGGAGGGAGGCAAAATGCAGGAAATTACAGACCTGACAAATGGATATAGGTTCGGTGAGTGGGCCAAAATGTGGCAGATGGAGTTTAACATGGCTAAGTGTGAGGCCATACATTTCAGTCGGAAAAATGGAAAAGCAACTTATTATTTAAATGGGGAGAAAATTCGGGGTGCTCAGGTGCAGAGGGATCTGGATGTCCTCGTGCAGGAGTTGCAGAAAACTGGTTTGTCTTTATGAAAAGAGATTGAGCAGTTTAGGCCTCTACTTTCTAGAATGAGGAGAGATCAACTTGAGGTATATAAGATGATAAAAGGTATGTGTAAAGTAGACGTGGAGCGGGTGCTTCTGCTTGTGGGGAATTCTAGAATGAGAAGTCATAGTCTCAGGATAAGGTGTAGCAAATTTAAAACAGAAATGAGGAGACACTACGGGCGCGATTCTTCCAGCCGCGCGCCAGAGAATCACCGCAACCGCGCCATGCCGCCCCGACGCCGGCGCTTGATTCTACGAGATTCGGAGGGGGGGGGCTCCGTCCCCGAGGGGGGGGGGGCTTCCGATGGGGTCTGGCCCGCGATCGAGGCCCAGCGATCGGCGGGCCGTCCTCTTCCCCCCCCCGCTTACAATTTCAATAGATGCTCATTGACATGCTCATTGACATAAGACGGATGGCATCATTATAGTATTATTTCTGCTTGACTGCTTCACCAACCTATCATTATCACAATGATGGCCTATAATTTCACAGTTTGATTGACAGCTCCAAATGGTTGAAAGAAATGTGGGGCTTTGAATACAAATGCTGATTTCATAAAATATTAAGAACTTGAAGGAATTTAAATGTATTGAATTGGCTTTTACCAATTGACGTCTTTTATCTCGCGATGTCTGTAATAGTTGCTTAGAACTTTATTTTATTTCATCTCATCATGGCTTCCGAGGTCTGCCCATGGTGGATATTGGGTGAGTTGACATGTCAGATGGAAGGGCAAAAGCTGGTGGGCATGGGTTGGCATGGAAAATATGAGGAGCCATGAGATGGATGGAGGCATAGGTTGGCATAGAGGGTATAAGCGGCCATGGGAATGAGTAGGAGTATGAGTTGGCATGGATCAGGCATGGGCAAGGGGGTGAAGGTTGAGGGTGTTTTGTTGTACTGTTTTTACGAAACGGATGAGCACCATTTAAAGCTGCCCACTTTTGCACTCGGCAGTCAGTGGCTACCTTTGCACTTTTTCGGAGGCAGCGGCCCCAATTCCAATTTGCAGCCGCTTCCACGGAATAAAAATCTGCCGGTTTAGGGCAGTTTCTCCTGCGTTGGGTTTGCAGGGTTAGGGAAATTTTGGACTCCCCATACCTGACTTGGGAGTGAAAATTTGGGCCCGTGTACAAAACCTGTCTGATAATTTTATTGTGAAAATAACAGAATACACATCAATTTATCCAATCTATTGATTATCCAACATGCAACAACGAATCAAGATCTTAAAGGCATTTGTTCAAGTGGCAATTGAATAGAGTCAGTTCAAAGATGTTAACTACACTTTGTTTGCTGCAGATTCCTCTGCTCCGATTCCTAATCAAGTGAGATGCTCTCCTGTGACTTATGACAACTGTGCTCAAGGGAACCATGGTCTGACCCACCTTCCTCTGGGGAAATATATAATTCCTGCTCAATATTTCCCCAAGGGTGTCAAGGCTGAAACACACTGACTGAAGAATGCTGGACATGAATCTATGTCCTCCCACTTGTTCAAATACAGAACTCCTAATCCACACTGAAGCAATATACTACTGCTTTGAAGTACAGGAGACATTAAACGGGATTCAGAAAAGCAAACAAAAACAACTGTGTGAGAGAGGTAGAAGGAATACTACTTCATAAATGAAACATTGAACTGAAAAGAATGCCCTTACTTCATTTCAAGGACTTCCTCGAGGTGCTTCCTCCTCTCAGCATGCAGGTTAGTGAGGTGCGCTTCCTTTTCTGCGAGGGACTGCTGGGTAGAGGACAGCTTGGCATTCATCAGCTCCAGTTCTCGTTTCACTTTTTCCATCGCTGCCATTAACTCTTCCACCTACAAGAACCAAAAATTTGAGGCACATGTAAACAGTAACATTTAAGTAACACTGGCATTCAAAGCAAGATTAGCATAAATGCAATAAACAACAAACTGGATCCATCGACATTACAATTACAATAGCTGAGTTTACCATCCAACAAATTAAACATTTTCGGTAGGCTTTCACAAAGGCTCAATCCGTAAATGGAGACACGATATACTATTCAAACAGACTAGGAATGCTTGATCCCTGAAACGTGCTGAATTCCTCAAAAACAATCTTGAATGTTAAATAATGTTGGGTGATAAAACTTAGCATCCATGTAGTAAATAAAGAAAGAATTCAGCTAGAGCTCCCATTCCTGATCCTTATACTTGTTACTCAAAGTCCGGCTGGGAATTTTTTGGGGGGGGGGTGGGGGGGTGGGAAGGTGTGAACATCAGATGAAGATGGTGCATTGCAAACCAATTGTTTGTTGACACTGATCATAATCCAATCATTTGTTGACACTGACTGTCAAGGTACACATTTTGTTACGATGCCAGCTGATTTAATATTGTACAAGTCAGATCGCAGAGTGAAACCTGGCTTGGTAGATCCTAACCTTGTTTTTGTTTTGTAAATCATGGAGGTCATTTACTGAATACATTCACAAGGAATTTACCAGTATACTGTTGATACAAATAATTAAATGTTTATTAAAGAAAAAAAAAATGGACTCTCTTACATGAGAGAAAAAGGTTGGAAAGATTTCACTACAACCACCAGAAATGATTCAAACTCACTATTCTTTTTGTCCCAGCAAAACCCTTACAGACACAAAACCCCTGCGAAGATTTACCACTTTCTCAACGCAAAAGCTCGGGCAGGCTCGTTTAAAACATTTTTCTTCCGGCGGACTTCTGGACATTTACTAGTCCTTATGTTCAACTGGAATCTCTCCCAGAGACACCCAAAAAAACACAATCTAAACTCACTATTACTTCAGCTTAAGGACAAACACAAGTACCTACTCAGTTCCCCACAGTCCTGCCGGATTTCTTACTAAAGAGATTAGACATTCTGCTTACATTGTCTGTTGTTTCTTTAAGTATTTAAAAAAAATTAGAGTACCCAATTCTTTTTTTTTCCCAATTAAGGGGCAATTTAGCGTGGCCAATTCACCTACTCTGTACATCTTTTTGGGTTGTGTGGGTGACACCCACACAGACACGGGGAGAATGTGCAAACTCCATACGGATAGTGACCCAGGGCCGGGATCGAACCCGGGTCATTGGCGCCATGAGGCAGCAGTGCTAACCACTGCACCACTGTGCAGCCCACATCAATTGTCTGTTATACACACATTGACTGAACCCTTTGGTGTTTACCTATGTCTGTGCATGTCTCTGCACCCCTGTTGCTAAGCAACAGCACAGCTTTTTATCTTTTTTTTAAAAAAACTTCATTAAACTACTTTAATGCTTTGTAACCCATTACTTCACTTCAAAAGTTGTAAACCTCATTAAAATGCACATACACAAACAGGGCTCAAGAAAGCTCAGCACCACCCACAAAACTCTCTCAATGAAACGAAAGCTAAGTTTCACCCTTCTTCAGTGGGTAGCACAGTGGTTAGCACGGTTGCTTCACAACGCCAGGGTCCTCGGTTCAATTCCCGGCTTGGGTCACTGTCTGTGCGGAGTCTGCCTGTTCTCCCCGTGTCTGCGTGGGTTTCCTCCGGGTGCTCCGATTTCCTCCCACAGTCGAAAGATGTGCAGGTTAGGTGAATTGGCCTTACTAAATTGTCCTTAGTGTCCAAAAGGGTTAGGTGCGGTTACTGAGTTACGGGGATAGGGTGGAGGTGTGGGGCTTAAGTGGGGTGCTCTTCCAAGGGTCAATGCAGACTCTGTGGGCTGAACGGCCTCCTTCTGCACTGCAAATTCTATGTTGTATGTTAACACACAAGAACAAATATAAATTAAATGTAAAACTAGTCCTAATTCCTAACAATTTGAAATATGGAAACAGGTTCAAGAGCTTGCTTTTTATACTGATTATTCAGCTTTTCAACATGTCAGTTTATGAGCATTTCACACACAGATTATTTTTATCCGCTGTGCATGTCCAGAAAGTTATTTCTGATAAATAGATACATTCTGCAGTTTATTTATCATGCCTAACTTTTTGGGAAATAAACATTGAATAAATACAAGACGGCCATTAGACATTCACAGCCATTTTAATATATGTTACAAGGATTTTTTTTTTTTTTTTTAAAAAGAGATACAATTTCTAATGCTTCTTCTTCTGGCTGGATTTTAATAAACTGTAATCCTATTAAGATAGTGGAGGGGCTACCAGCCAGCTACAATATACAACTTTGCATTCCGCCCAAATGGGATGAATAGGAACAGACTCTCAAACCTCCTTAGGTGTCTGAGATGAGACACCCTTTCTATAAATCATTGACTGCAGTCGTCATGGTAATCAAATTCCTCTGGAATATACAGCCAACAAGGATTTTTAAGAACAGTTTATCAAGCCAGAGAGCAGAGATCAAAATTTTCATACTGAAAATTTGCAAAGAGTTCTCTCTCTCTCTCATAAGTACTGTGCACAGATTTCTAAAATAGCCATCCTGAGAAGAGAAATCTACTGCAAAGCAAGATATTTTGGGGATAACATGTGAAAATCTGTTCTGTACACCAACTACACCCAGGAAGACAACTGAACAAAACAGACGTGGTGCAGAATCACCACACTGCAACTAGCCAAAGAAGAATAGTCTATATATTCCTTTGATTTTTTAATTTTCTTCACAAACTGTAATTTATTTTTTATTCTACCATCTGTACTGGTGTGTGTGCGCGCTTGGTGTGTGTGGGGGGGGGCAGGGAATGTATGTGATATATTTGCAATTGATCGAGATTTTTTTAATTTGGGAAGTTGCATCAACAAATTTATCTTGTTCTTCGTTTTAAACTCTGAAACCTGTCTTATTAATCTGAAAGTCAACTAATGGGACTCCTGCAGTATTGGTAAAGCACAGCCTTGTTAAATTCACAACAATCTATTTCTATTGAGGTGGTCCAAAAGTGCCACCTCAAAGGAATTATGGAAAATCGACTAGCACCTTGAAAGGAAGATGCCCTTAATGCAACAAAGTTTTAGCAAAACGTTTCCTTCCATTAGATTACACGAATCACTTCTCTCTGGGGTCAATTACCTTTCTCTCTCCAATGTTTGGACTCATAAAACCAAGAGCAGAACCCATGACTGCTCTGAGCAGGTGAAACTTCCGTTGGCTCAGATGAAAGAAGGTTGACTGAAGTAGCCCAAGAATATCCCCAAATAAAGCTTAAATTCAAGTCAATACGGAACAGGAGAGTGATTTTGGAAACCAGCTGATTTGTAAATTTGAAATTACTCACATGTTCCAGCTGTTTTTCTCAGTACCACTTTATTCTCAGTATTTATGTCAAGGGATCCTTATGAAATGGGTCATTCAGAATCATTCTGTCCTTGCAGAACTGTACACAAGATCTGAATTCAGGAACTCATCAGTTAAAATAGTCTCTTTAACACATTTCCTCGTGTTGGTACCAAGAATTAAGAATCTCTTTGAGAGAGGCTACTAGGTTAGTTACAATGGGAAATGGAAAGGGCAATAGATGTGGGAATTCTTTGAGACAAAAAAGAAAGACTTGCATTTATAAAGCACTTTCCACAACCACCAGATGTTTCAAAGCATTTTACAACCAATGAAATGCTGTTTGAAGTCGTCACTTCTGTAATGTAGTAAATGCTACAACCAATCTGCACACAGCAAACTCCCACAAAACAACAAAGCAATAATGACCAGCTGTTTCCCGACATTTAACACACCATTAGAATCTGGCCTCTATGCCTAAAGGAGCTGGGAACTTACACACAAACTGTGTTGAAGCCACGTTAAGCCCCAAAGAATTTTAAATTAGAACCAATTTGGAATGAATGTTGTGGTAGAAACCCTAATATTTTAAAAATATCTTCTGTCCCATCCCTCTCCAGGCCCTCCATATACCTCTCTGCCCTTCACCTTTTCACAGGGGCTTTTCACAGTTACTTCATTTGAAGCCTACTTGTGACAATAAGCGATTTTCATTTCATTTTCACCTTCAATCTATTGAGGACACATGTTTGAATCCAAATCTTTGAAAAGAGATTTTTATGAGTCTTCCTTAAGAAAAGGAGCAGTTAGAAAATTTTGAAATGACTTTGAAAAGCCACCTTTACATAAAGTCAACCAAAGTTTGATATCAGCCTATAGTGACCCACGGAGAGTCCTGGATGATTGAAACCTTCCAAATGAGGAAAATCCCACGAAAAACAGAAGAGTGGACGAGCTGAGTGGCTTGCACCATCAATCTTTTATAAAGAAAGAAAGACTTGAATTTATATAGTATTTTCATGATTTCCCCAGGCATTCCAATGATCTTTACAGCCACTGAAATACCTTTGAATTGCCGTGACTGTTGTAATATAGGAAACACTACAGGCAACTCAGGCACAACATACTGACCAGATAATCTGTTTTCAGGAGGTTGATTGAGGAATATATTAATCAAAACATTGGAAATAACTCAACTCTTCTTCAAAATGCTGGCATGGGACTTTATGTCCACCTGAGGGGGCATGCAATTTAATATCTTATCTGAAAGATGGCACCTCAGGCAGTGCAGCACTCCTTCAGTACTCCACTAGTGTCAGCCTTGATTTTTATGCTCAAGTTTTATCACATAATTTGAACCCAGAATCTGCTAACCCATAGACCGAGTCATTGCTGACACTACATTATTATTCCTCCAAAAAGAACGTTTTTGAGTCACTATATGCAATGTTATTTGAAAATAACTCTTGGGTGTTCTCAGTAGAACGAGTGAAGTTGCTTGTAAAAAAGAATCCAAAACATTTTATTAATGTTTCAATGTGATAACAGTTTTTAAAGGAATTCTGGCATTCGGATTGCACGGTTGTTAAGCATAGAGTGACACATGCTACAGGTTTTTTTTTCCAGAGCAGCCTGGCAGCTCTGACAACAGAATGTTAATATGATCCCCAGGGTCCAAATTTAAATCTTGGCTTGACTTTCGGCATTAGTGGAGAGTTTTGTTCTAAAACACGAGATGGAATGGTTTGTTGCCACATAATGCTATCAGTTAGAAAAAGAACTGTGAAGTACAAAATCTAAGATGTATATTTTTTGTAGATTAGTTAAATACAAAGTTGCCTCCTATTTTGAGAGGAGGAGAAAAGGATTAAAGGTTAAGAAGGATGCAACTGGACGTCCGGTGACGGGGATGTTCTGAGCGGAAGCATGAAGGTGCCTCTCCTCCGAAGAATTCAAAATTAGGCACTTTTAGTCAAAAATAGCCTGCCAGAACCATGAAAAAAAACATCCCCTCACCCTCTCCAATGGAAATACAAAGAGTGATGCCGAATATTGGCAGCTCCAGACGCCAAAAAAAGGCAAAAAGCAACAGAAGCCAGGAGAAGCGAGTGAACGGGACGGCGGACCCACAAGGCGAAGTAACTCCGGCCACACACGAAAAAGAGTGACCAACAAGCCGCGCATGGAACTCCCCCTCGCTGGAGGGCAGATAGAAGAAATTCCTCACCAGGGAGCTAAGGAAGCTCAAAGAGAACATTAAGGTCGACATAAAGGCAGCGGTCAAGGTGGTGGACACGGAAGCATTGGCCATCATGCAGGTGGCCCTAGAAGGCAATGGGGAGAGGCAACTAGATGCCCAGGGGAACACCATTAAAGAGCTAGAAAAGGCCTCAGCAAACCAGAGCGACCAACCAGATAGCGAGGTTGGTGACAAAACAGGGAAATGTAAACGGGAAGATAGAAGACCAGGAGAACCAGTCCCGGTGTCAACATCGGAGGATAGAGGCAGGAACCCCACAGACTACATTGCACAGATGCTGGGAAATCTGGTGGGAAGGAGCAACTCCCTCAACCCGCCAGAGATAGACAGAGCCCACAGGTCATTCCAGACGAATCCCAGAGCCGGAGACAATAATCGCCAAGGTGCACTGGTACCAGGACCGGGAAAGAATCATCAGCTGGGCCAGGCAGACAAAGGCTTGCAACTGGGAGGAAACCACATTAGGATATACCAGGGCATTGGGGCAGACCTGACCAAGCACCAGGTGGAGCTTAAGAGAGCAAAGATTGCCCTGTTCAAATGTAGAGTGTAGTTCGGGATGCTGTGCCCAGACAAACTTTGGTACTTTTCAGGGCAGAAAACGCTACTTTACGGCCCCTGCAGACACGGACAAATTAGTCCATGAGAACGGGCTGGGAAGGCAGCAACAGGAGCAATGGTGAAATGGTCACCCGGAAAGACTGAAATGCCGAAAAGCAATTTGCGCAGGACTGTACCGCCTCACTCTGAACCTGAGAGCTAAAACACAGAAAGGAGGCGGCGAGGGCAGCAGAGTGCAGGAAAGGGGTAGAAGCAGGAAGAGGGGAAAGAAAGTTGGCACACGAAGGATAGGCTTAGACCGACCCCAGGAGGGGGCCACCCACTAGCGTGAAAGCTAGCGCCAGGCGGTACGAGTGAGGGGGGGGGGGGCCACGGCGCATCTCCTACTGGGGAGAGAACGCCTGGCAACATGGAAGTTATAAAACACCAATGGGGGGATAGTTAGGGGGTTAAATGTGGAGGCAGAACAGGAGGGAGCGAATAACAGTAGAGAAGGGGAGGCGGGGAGAGGGAGAAGCAGAACCATAGTGGGAGTTGGCTACAACAGGCCGCACATGGCAACAAGAAACAAAATGGCACCGCATGCAGCCACTTTTGAGGATCCTCAAAGGGAAACCGCAGAGTCAGGTGCTCACCCACATGGCGTACATATAGTTGGTGGCCATGTTGGGTGGCCCCTGGACAAAGAAAAACTCCGAAGTGGAGGGGCCCAGCCGAGTATGGTGACTGCGGATGGCCCCCTAACAAAGGGAAACCCCGGAGGGCAGGGGTGCATCCTCAAGTTAAGTATGGTTCATCCCGCCGGGGGTGGGGGGGGGGGGGGGCAGGGAGAGCCAGAAACCACCCATTAGAATAGTCACCTGGAACATTAGGGATCGGCCCAGTGAAAATACCCAGAATCTTTGCCCACCTGAAAAGTATGAAAGAGAAACATCTGAGGGAGAAGGACTGACTGCGGGTAAGAAAGGGCTGAGTGGGACAGATGTACCAGTCATGCAATGGGACAAGAGCTAGTCGAGCCATACTGCTCAATAAGAGGGCAGCATTTACAGTGACGAGGATGGTTACGGACCCAGTGGGACGGTACGTCATGGTCAGCAGTATCCTTGAAGGGGCACCAGTGGTCCTGGTCAACGCGTACGCTCCCAAATGGGAAGAGGACCATGGCGGAAATCCCAGACATAGACAAGGCCCATCATGGGGGGGGGGGGGGGGGGGGGGGTGGAGAGAGAGAGAGGAGAGAGCCTTTAACTGTGTACAGGACCTACAGGCGGACAGATCAAACCCCCAAATCGGGGAAGACCTCAAAAATGGCAAAAGAACTTGGTGCGTTTATGGAGCATATGGGGGAAGTGGGTCTGTGGGGTTCAAAAATCCAGGGGAGGAGTTCTCCTTCTTCTCACAGGTACACAAGATATACACACGCATTGACCTCTGTGGTGGGGAAAGTGGTTCTTCCAGGGATAATGAGAGCGGAATACTCTGGTGATCCGACCAGGCTCCACACTACATGGATGTGAGGTTGGAGTTAGGCCGTGCCGAACACCCCCCAAGAAGATTGGGCGCAACCCTCCTTGCCGACAAGGCTTTTTGTGAGAAAATATCACAGGCCATGGATGGGTATATTTCCAATAACCAGAATGGGGAAATTTCACCCTCCAAATTCTCGGAGGTGCTGAAGGCGATGGTCAGTTATCGCTTATAAAGTGCATAGAGACAGGCAGGAGAGGGTGGCTGGACAATAACTGGTCTACTCCATACTGGAGGTGGAACAGCAATACTCCGAGGCCCCGACCTTAAAGCTTATGGCGGAGAGGAAAAAGCTACAAATGGGCTTTGACCTGCTCTCCACTAGGAAAGCAGTGCACCAACTCTGCCAGACACGAGGGACCTTTTATGAACATGGAGACAAAGCCAGCCGCCTGCTGGCTCACCATCTGAGAAAGCAGATTCACGAGGAAAATAGCACAGATTACGGATAACAACGGCAGACTGGTTGCCGAGCCGGAAAAGGTCAATAAAGTATTCGATTTGAGGCCTCGAGGATGAAGCAGTTCCTTGATCCACTGGACAGGCCAGTCATGGGGGAGGATAGAAAGCGGGGGCTGGAAGAAGTCATGGAGAGCATTAACCCCATGCTGGCGGGGAGGCGCCGGAACCAGATGGATTCCTGGCGGACTTCTACAAAGATTTTGCGTCAGCGCAATGGCCCCGCTCTTGTGGGAGATGTTCACAGACTCGCTAGCAAGGGGAATTCTGCTTCCAACGCTAGCACAAGCCTCAATCTCGCTGATACCTAAGGAAGACAATCACCCTGCTCAATGTAGACTTGAAAATACTGGCCAGAATCTCGGCTAGGCGACTGGAGAAATGCGTACCAGAGGTGGTAGCAGAGGACCAAACGGGCTTTGTTAAGGGTAGGCAGCCAACATCGAACATCAGGTGGCTGCTGAACGTGATAATGACCCCACCCAGGGAAAGAACACCAGAAGTGATCATCTCCCTGGATGCAGAAAAGGCCTTCAACAGAGTCGAGTGAAAGTACCTTACTGGAGAGGTTTGGACTTGAAGCAGGGTTCACTGCTCCCATGGCGAGGGTGAGGACTAACACCACCAGCTTTAAATTCTTGCAGCTGCACAGGGGCACAAGGCAGGGATGACTGCTGTCATCGTGTCTATTCATCCTGGCAATCGAGCCACTGGCGATTGCCCTCAGAACCATGAAAAGTTGGAAGGGGATCCAGAGAGGGAACAGAGAGTGCAGAGTCTCATTCCGTGCGGATGACCTGCTCCTATACGTCTCGGACCCCAAGCCAGTATGGAGGGGATCATGAAGCTCCTGAAACAGTTCAGAGCCCTCTCTGGCTACAAACTCAACCTGAGCAAAAGTGAAATCTTACTGGTGAAATCGCAAGGGCGAGGGGAAGAGCTGGAGGGACTGCCGTTCAAACAAGCCTAAAACGTCCGCTGCCAGGGGATCCAATTTGCCTACGACTGGACTCGGATCCACAAACTGAACCTGACAAGTCTGGGAGGAAGTAAAAAAAAGACCTGCGAAGTGGGGCACACTCCCACTCTCCCTGGCGGGGAGGATGCAGACGATGAAGATGAACGTGCTGCCCAGGTTCCTCTTCCTGTTCAGATCCATACTGATCTACCCCCCTTCCAAGGCCTTTAACAACACGATAGACAAAATTATCATGGTTGTGGTGTGTGTGTGTGGTTTGGGCGGGGGGAGGGGGGAAGCCAATAATCTCAAAAAAAGTACTGCAAAGAAAAAGAAGCATGGGAGGCTTGGTCGCCCCAAACCTACAATACACAGCAGAAAGAGTGAGGGGATGGGTGAGGGAGCCGGAAGCAGAGGATGAGAGCTCCTGCAGAGGGACATCCCTCTGAGCCCTTGTCACGGCAGCGCTCCCATCTCAGCCAGCCAAGCTCTCTACAAGCCCAGTGGTAATAGCCACGCTCTGGGAATGGAACCAGTTACGGCAACACTTCAGCCTGATTGAAATGTCCACCATGGCCCCCATCTGCAGCAATCAAATGTTTGGGCCACTCACAATGGATGCCACCTTTAAAAGGTGGAGACAGGACGGGAGGGCGGGGGAACAGTGACAATTAGTGGCTTTTACATGAATGATAGAATAACAATGCTAGAAGAACTGATGGAGAGGTTTCGTCTGCCCAAAGGGACCAAAATACTCCGTAGGTAAAGAACGACGTACCCAGGGGTGCCGGGACATTCACTGGTAGAGGGGGCTTTTGAACATGGGAGACTTAGGGAGCGGGAGTTGCGGGAACCTATATGGACGACAGTTGGAGGAGGCAAGCTGCCTGCTGGATGAGACAAGGAAAAAAATGGGAGGAAGAACTAGGGATAGAAGTAGGGTTGGAACTCTGGAGCGAAGCACTGAACAGGGCAAACTCCACCTCCACATGCACAAGGCTAAGTGAAATGCAGCTAATGGTGGTGCACAGAGCACATCTAACCAGAACCCGAATGAGCAAGTTCTTCCTGGAGGTGGAGGACAAATGTGAATGATGCCAGGGAGGCCCAACCAACCACACCCACATGTACTGGGCATGCCCCAGGCTTGTCACGTTCTCGACAGCCTTCTTTGAGGCAATGTCCAAGATTGTGAGAGTGGAGCCATGCCCAAAAATGGCAGTCTTCAGCATCACCGAACAGGACAAATTCTTCATGGGGAGGAAGGCCGAACCCCGAGCCTTTGATGCCTAATCGGCAGGCGCAGAATCCTGCTTGGCTGGTGATCAGCATCATCATTCAAAGCTGCTGACTGGCTGGCCAACCTGTTGCAATTTCTCTCATTGGAGAAAATCAAATTTGCCATTCGGATGTCGGAGGAGGACTACCACAAGATGTGGAGGAGGAGGAGAAATGCAGGGTTAACTGGTTTGACCATTCTGTGCTGGCGTGTCATTTCAAAATTATACCCCAATCATCCCGTATCTAACATCATAGAATCTGAGATAACTTTAGAAAAAGCAGATCCCGTTTTGATGAGGTACTTCTTTGTTTTTCTTTCCGGCCTACAGCTTATGCAGCACAACCCTGCCCTGACATGCTGCCACACCCCACCCCTGCCCCCCAGCCATAACTGCAGTTAGTTGTCTCCCCAGCAACATACCCCACCTACCCCCCAGAGCCACAACAACCCTTCCTTGCAATTTCCACCCCCCCTCCCCCCGCCAAAGCATCTTCTTCCACCACACCCCAAGCTTTCAAAAGTCAAACCTTTCAGGTAAGGTGAACTAACATAAGGTAATATCAGGTCACATGAACAAAAGCTTGGTTGCTGTGGATAGCTTTGAGCACCCACCTGGATAGCTTTAAGCATGCAGGATAACATTGTGTGTGCTGGTGAACTTGAGCACGCTGTGGATATCTTTGAGCGTGCTAGATAGCTTTCAGCACACGGGATAATCGACTACAATAGCTTTGAGTGTACTATTAAATCTGATATCCAATTCATTCCAAATTAGAACTTTTGGTGTCAAATTGTAATGGAGCACACTTGAACTCAAAAAAATTATGCTAACATTTTTGGGGAGGGTGTACTGACTGGAGTCGCAAAATTTGCAAACCCAAACCTAAAATGCACAGCAGAAAGCTTGACAATTCAAACGATTCGCTCATTTTTTTTTGCTGGCCTCGAAAATAAGCTTTTTGGTGTTTCTTTTGCTGTCGTTAAGTTCAGCATCTCAAAATTCCAAATGTTTAAACATACATAAATTGTTGCTTATGACAGCAAACATTTTCTTAAAATGATAAACCATAGAATTGCAAAAGTGCAGAAAGAGGCCACTTGGCCCATCCTAACTGCTAATTGCACCGCGCCTCTGAAAGAGCACCTTACTTAGGCCCTGCCCTATTGGACACTAAGGGGAAATTTAGCATGGCCAATTCAACAAAGCTGCTTTGGACTGTGAGAGAAAGCCAGAGCACCCGGAGGAAACACACTCAGTCACGGGGAGAATGTGCAAACGCCACACAGTCACCCAAGGTCAGAATTGAACCCGGGGTCCCTGGCGCTGTGAGGCAGCAATGCTAACCATTGCGCCACCGTATCGCCCATCATGAAGGACAAAGGATAATTTTAGCATCAACATTAGGTGACACAAATCTGCAAGATTGAATGCTATTGTAATGATCCCAGTTGATGTTGTAACTGAACGGGAAGGTCGCAGAATGGAACCCTGGCTCCAAAGACCATGGGCGGATTTCTCCATCCTGCTGCATCCGTTTTCTGGTGAGGCTTGCCCCCGCCGGCAGAGGGATCCTCCATTCCGCCAGCCGGCCAATGGGGTTGCCCATTGTGGGCACCGCCAAACCGTTGGGAAATCCGTAGGTATGAGTGCGCTGCCGGCGAAGCAGAGGATCCCGCTGATGGAGAATCCAGCCCCGTAAAGTTTCCCTTTTAAAAAAAATCAAACATGAGGAACAGATTCACAGGACCGCAAATATGTTTTAATAACAAGAAAAAAAACATATTAAACATGCAAAAATTGAATTGTTATACAATATGCTTTTACCCCCTCCTTAGCTTAACAATTATACAAGGTTTTAGGATTAACATGGATTACAAAATACATCTTAATCACTGATGGTCTCATTAACACACAAAAGTCCTTTCAAGCACACGAGATGACTGTGGTGAAATACACACACACTGCGCTGAATCCACATCAGTATCTATGGTTTCCTCCTCAGAAACACCCAGATGATTGTCACATAAGAGTTTCCAAACTCCAATCTGAAAAACATGCTTTAAAATCTTCTCTCACAATAATGCTTTCACTCAGTGGTTTGGATTCCAAAATCCAGACCAGGCTTTCCAAGTGGCACTTCTAAACAAAGCTTCCGTCCCACTTTTAAGAGCAATAACAGTCCAGGATTTCAAGCCTACCCCTCTAGGATTTCTTTGGCTTGAATGCTGTCAAAACTACTCATAATTGCTTTAACTCTCAATTACCAGACTGTATTAAAATGGCATCATGCTTTTTACCTTTGAAGGCTGTTGTCCCATTTTAAATCTGGTTACTGCAATTATCTCTTTAACTCAGAACACTCTGTTTATTCTTCCTTGAATTCTTCTGAACCATACGTTGGTCTCTGTTCACTTAACTCCATGCTTCTTGGACACTTCTCTTCATGTTTCTAGTTTCCTCAAGTTGCTTAACTTCAGATTTCCGACATCTGTTGTCTTAACCATTACTCCATAGTATGGCTTTTCTTCTATCAAGGCTGAGAGAGATGTTCTCCTTTTAACCTATTAAAATCAAACGCTTCTAGCAGAGATGTTGGAGCTACCTTCTCTCTAACAATATCACCAACAGCAATCAAATTAGCTAACTAAAACTTAAAGGTTTCTCTATCTTACAAGGCCCAAGTTGCTAAGCGACCATTGCTGGATTATATATTCTTCACTCGTTAGCCTTCTCTAAGCACAATAGAAACAGAGTTGGAACTTAACCAACCCACACACATAACTTGTCCTGCGTGAATCTAATTATAGGTTTTACCCTTCCAGACACAGAAACATGAATTAAACCATCTTAAATCTGGACCTTATTTCTAAAGTCTACAAATATAAATTCCTTAAAACCAAGTTGATTTTCCTAACACTACTATGATTAGCTCTGCAACCTTTCTCCATTTAAAGGCAACGTATTTTTAAAATGAGAAAGAACACAGACTCTGAGGTTCAAAGGGATCTGGGTGTCCCGGCACATGAATCATAAAAGGTTAGTCTTCAGGTACGGCAAATGATTAGGAAGGTAAATGGAATATAAAATAGAAATGTTTTGCTACTATTACGGTCCTGGACCAAACCCCAACAGTGGCTAGGATACTAGAAAGAAATCCCAATATTTTATTTTAATTTTGTAAGACTGAGGAAAGGATATCTCGCTCCAGGAGTGATTTAATGAAAAATGGGGATATGGGATATTAAAACAAACTTTATTGCTAACACAGTATTAAAATATCTTTAACATCACACAAGAAAATAGCTTACAATTACCCCTTAAACAATGCTTTTTTTTTTAAACAAACATTTTATTAAGGCATTTATGGTTTTATAACAAAAGATACAAATACAAATGTAAACATAATTCAGTATGCAACACCCCCAACCAACATCCATACCCCGTCAACATAGCTTATACACTCAATTCCCAAGTCCCTCCATCTCCTCTCGCTGATCCCGCCTAAACTGAACTAAACTAAACTAACCCCCTACCACTCTTATTCCCTAACCCGCCCCCCCTTATTGTATCTGCGAATAGTTTAGTTCCCCCAGAAGAAGTCGATAAGCGGCTGCCACCTCCAGATGAACCCTAACACTTATCCTCTCAGGGCAAACTTAATTTTCCCAAGCCTGAGAAACCCAGCCATGTCGCTAACCCATGCCCCCAATTTCTCAGGCTCCGAGTCCCTCCACGCTATAAGATCCGTCTCCGGGCTACCAGGGAGGCAAAGGCCAAAACATCAGCCTCTCTCACCCCCCTGGACTCCCGGATCCTCCACACTCCAAAGATCGCCACCTCCGGACTCAGCGAACCCTCTTTTTTAGCACCGTGGACATGACATCGGCAAATCCTTGCCAGAATACTCTAAGCTTCGGACATGCCCAAAACATGTGGACATGATTGCGGGCCCTCCTGCACACACCTGTGCTCTACCCCAAAAAACCTGCTCATCCGGGCCACCGTCATGTGTGCCCTGTGAACCATCTTGTATCAGGCTGAGCCTGTCACATGATGAGGACATGTTAATTCTGCTCAGAGCATCCTCCCACAGACCCACCTCTAACTCCTTTCTTAACTCCCCATAAACAATGCTAATCAATGCAGTGACACAATAACCCTTAACTGCTACCTTTATTTTCACTCAAACAACAAAACCATCTTCAGTCCCAATCCATTTGTAAACACAGTTAGCACTTCAGAATACTTGTTGTATAGAGATGTCTTGAATACTCTACTTTAAGAAAGAGAAATCTTTTGAGATTACTTAATGAAAATGACCTGATACCCTGTCAGAATAATGCAAAATCTCTGGCTGTTATTCTTCAAATCTTCTCAGCTCACGTTCCAGCCCAAAACTAACTCACTGAAAACCCTTAACACCTAGCTCCTCCCATTCACTACATTATCTTACTAAACTGAATACAATATCTCAATTAACTACTCCACAGGGAACTCTCTTAATATAAATAAAAGTCCATTAGCCCAAATGTTTACTATGCTTTAAGTGCATCTCTGGCTCCACAAAGCCGAGCGGTCTTGAAAACCAGGATTTTTAAAAACACCACTGCAGCAGTCATACACACACCAACCCGGGCTTTTAACCCTTACTGCACCAAATACACTTAACACAATATATCTGAAATTCCTAAATTCATCACAATACAGTTGTACAGGTCATTGGTGAGACCACACCTAGAGTAATGCATACCATTTTGATCTTATTTAAGAAAGGATATAATTGCAAAGGAGATCAGAGCAGGTTCACACAACTGATTCCTGGAAATTAGTGGGGGTTAGCTTATGAGGAAAGGTTGGACATGCTGGGCCTGTATAATATAAGATCCTGAATTACTTTACAGGATGGATGCTGAAGGTGGGAGAGACTAGAACTAGGGAACATAGTTTAAAAATAAGAGGTATCCTATTTAAGATGGCGATGCAATCTTTTTCTCCCAGAGAGCCATGAGTCTGTGGAATTATTTTCCTCAGAGTGGTGGAGGCAGATTATTAAATATTTTTAAGGTAGAGTTAAGAGAGATTTTTGACTAACAAGGGAGTCAAAAGGGATTGGGGACATGCAGGAAAGTGAACTTGAAGCCACAATCAGATCAGCCACGATCTTATGGAATGGCAGAGGAGCAGGTTCAATGGGACAAATGGCTTACTCCTGATTTGTATGCTTGTATGTTTAGTAAGCCTATAAAAATGAGTTCAACATTTATGTGGTTGGATGACGATATAAATTTAGCAACTGCAGAGCAAGTATTTGGAACTACAAGAATGACTATGCAATGCAGTTATTGAGACACGTTATGGACTGAAAACAGGACAGTCTATCAAAACCACAGGTGTAGCTTCATAAATCAAGTGCAAGAAAAGAATTCTACCATCTAAAAATATTTCTGAAAAAGCATTTGAAGGTGGCTGAATTTTTACAAGCCCATGGCAATTATATTTTGCGAACATAGTTAAAATATCAAGTTGCAGCTTGTTCTGGAAGAAAGCAATGAACTTACATTAATCTCTGAATAGTATTTGTCTTTGACTGCAAATAAGTGAGAGGTACATCCACGAATAAAGGGAAGAATGAAGGAGAATGAGCTATGAAGCAGAAATAGGTAGGTTATGGTCGCATAATTGTATAAATTTAGATAGGAACAATCTAGCTTTGTACATAATTAATGTAATCTGCATCAATTAGAATCTGATGCAAAATTTGTTCCGTGCCGAGAAACCTTAAGATGGCCAGGTGCCAAAATGTTGGGGGTCATTTTTTAGCACCAGGTCAGAGGTCCTGCATGTGGATTTGGAGCCTGGTGCCTTGGAGGCCATATTTGGGTCTCAGACCCGCCAAAGTTGCAGATGGGTGCGGAGCAGGTGTCTTAGCCTTCACCTCGTTGATCATTCGCAGGCGGGTCCTGTTAGGGTGGAGGTCAGCTTCTACCCTGCTGTGCCTCAGCATGGTTTGGGGATTAAATGGAGTTCCTGTACTTGGAGAAGTTGAAATTTGCTCTGAGAGGGGCAGATGAGGGGGTCTACAAGAGATGGGATTTGTTCATCTTACACTTTGGGGATCTGGTTGCCATCAAGGGGTGGGGGGGGCGGGGGGAGATAGTTTGGGGGGGGGGGGGTGTTGAGTGTGTATTTATTCCTTGTAGAAATATGAAAATATTGAAAATTTGAATAACAATATATTTTAAAAAGATGGCCAGGTGCAGTTTGTTCTTTACCGTCAAACTGATTGAATATGCTAACTGAGCTAAAAATACATGGTTTGGATGCATCAAAAGCATGAACGATTCAGTGGAAACTCTTGGAGGCAGGTGTGAAAAACACTTGGTAAAATAATGTCATGTTCATGCTGAATTTTAGGCAGTCAGGGAAATCTGTAAGAATATGACATTGGCATCAATGAAGACCATGTAGTCTTTCCAGAGTCTTTTTTTTTTTAAAGTATTTTTAAATTGATTTTTATTTGTATTTATTACAAAACAGCGAAGGTAGGAATACACAGAAAACATGTACAGAAACGAGACAACAGTGAACTCCAAATGGTCGGCTACAACAACCATATCATTAACTATATACATGTTGCCCCATGGTATTAAAACATACCAGGGATATGTTTGAGGCCACTAGGGTGTAACCTATTAGTTGTCATGGCAGCATCAATTAGTTTTTCCCATCAGTACACTTTGGTCACTCTGCACTTGCTTTCCTTGTTGCCTCCTCTCCCCCTTCCTTCCCTGCGCCCCCACCCTCCTCGAAGAGGCTGGTGAATTGCTTCCATGTATTTTGGAAGCCATCTTCCGATCCTCTGCTGGCGAATTTTATTTTCTCCAATTTGAGGATTCCGTCAAGTTGGACAGACAGTCTGTGGCCTTGGGGCGCTGCTAATCTCCAGCTGAGTAGGAATCTCTGGCAGGTGATCAGGGAGGCAAAGGCTAGGACGCCTGCCCCTCTCCCCTGGCTTTTCTGACACCCGAAGACTGCCACCAGCGGGCATGGCTCCACCATCACACCCACATCCCTAGACATGGCTTCAAAAAAGACGGTCCAGTACACAAGACGTTTGGGGCAGGCCCAGCACATGTGGGTGTGACTGGCCTAGTTACTCTGGCACAGTTCACATTTGTCTTCCAGCTCCATGAAAAACCCACTCATACGTGTTCTGGTCAAGTGCGCCCTGTGCACTAACTTTAGCTGCGTTAGGCTCAGCCCTGCGCATGAGGAAGTGGAGTCCACACTATGATCAAGAGTCCTCCCCCTATCTCCATGCCTAGCTCCTCCTCCCACTTTTCCCATGGCTCGTGCAGCGGGGCCCTTACCTCCTCTAGGAGTCATCCGTACATGTCAGCGTAGTCACCGTTCCCTAATTCACCCAATTCAAGCAGTCTGTCCAGTAGGATGTGTCCGGTTAGCTGGGAATGTTGTAGTCTCCTTGCGTTGGAAGTTCCTCAGTTGCAAGTATTGAAGCTCGTTCCTTTTCAGGAGCTGGAGCTTTTCTGTTTGTTCCCCCAGGGTCGCTACTCTGCCGTCAATGTAGGTAGTCTACTGCCAGAACCCGTTCATCTTGTCTCCATATTTTAAAGGAAGAGTCTTTTGTCGCCGGGGTGAATTTATGATTTTTGCAGATGGGGCCATAGTGGACATTGTACCAAGATTGAAGTGGTGCCTGAGCTGGTTCCAAGTCTTTTGTGTGGCCACCACAGTGGGTTTCTCGGAGGCATGGCCCCATACAGGAGGTCTCTATCATTCACACCCATTCCGCCTCCGGCTCATTCACCAACTCTCGCACCCTTTTTGCATTCGCCGCCCAGTGCTAGAATAGGAAGTTCGGCAGCACCAACCCCCCATACACCTTGTTTTTTGCAGGATGCTTTTACGGATCCTGGGATTTTCTCCCGCCTGCACAAACGGCACAATTAGTTTATCTACCTTGGTGAAGAAGGCCTTGGGGATGAATATCAGGAGGAATCTGAATAGGAAGAGGAATCTTGGCAGCACGTTCATTTTTATTGTCTGCACTCTTCCCGCCAGGGAGAGTGGGAGCGAGTCCCACCTCCGCACGTCTCTCTTTACATCTTCCACTAGGCTCGACAGGTTCCACTTATGGATCCGTGTCCAGTCGTGGGCTATCTGGATCCCCAACAATCAGAATTTGGTTTGCGCCAGTTTGAACGGCACCTTCTCCAGCTCTGATCCTCACCCATGAGGGTTCACGGAGAAGATTTTGCTCTTGTTCAAGTTGAGTTTGTGACCCGAGAAGCTCTGAACTCTCTTATTTTTTTTCCCCCGACTGGCTAGAGGACTTTTCGACACAGAGGAGTAAGTCATCTGCATAGAGTGAGATTCTATGGGTTGCTGGGCCCGGCCCATCTCCAACCTCACATCCATGCAGTGTGGAGCGTATTCTGAGATTGCCATTAATCTCGTATTCTGCCCCTACTACTCCTGGAAGCAACGATTTACCAACGACATAGAGGTCGAAAACTCCTTCTCCAACATTCACAAAGGAGAACTCCCAGAGACTGTTTAACCTCCATGGGTCCAACCTCTGAAAACTGCTCCATAAAGATTTTCCAATCCTTTGCCATTCCCTATTTTTTCCCCTGATCTGGGGTTGGACTTGTCCGTTATTGGTCCTGTACACAGTGGAAGTCTCCCCTATAATGAGCTGGTGGGATTCAAGGTCGGGGATCTCCGCCATTGTTTTTTTAAAAAAATGAAGTTGGTGTTATCCCTGGTAGGGGCATATATATTTACAAGCACCATCGGTGTCCCTTCCAGGACACCACTTCCATCATGTACCGTTCCCCCTGCGTTCATCACCATATTTGTCATTGTAAAGACTGTCCTCTGCTAAACAGAATGGTCGCAAACCTCGTCCTTGTGCCAAAGCGTGGCAGTTAAGTCTGTCCTACCCAGATTTTCCCGACATTCAGTCGGTCCTTCTCCCTCACATGTGTCTCTTGGAGGAAGATTATGTCAACCCTCAGGCTTTATAGATGATCAGACTCTGGATCTTTTCACCGGCCTATTAAATCCCCTTACGTTGCAGGCGACTATGCTGATTAGCTGGGGTGGGTGGGTGGGTGGGAGGGGGGGTTCTGTCCATTTCCTGTGGGTACAGCCATACTTACATTGTGGACGTCCCCCTGCACGCTTTCCTTTGATTATGGGCCATCCAAGATAGCCACCATTGTCTTCTTCTTTCAAGCCATCTCCGTGTGACCTGTTGTAACCTGCATTCTACCCTCCCCTCTCCCCATCTAATCCCTGACCACCCACCTGAGCCCTTGTTAACTCCTCTTTCCTTTCCCCGCACCCCTATTACCCCCCACTTCTGCCAGGAGCTCCCTCCCTTTCGGGAGATGCGTCGCAGCCCTCCCGCCCCCCTTTTTTTTACTCCCGTACATTAGCCTGCGACCAGTGTGGTGGCTTCCCCCTTGGGAGCAGCTCTTTTAGTGTTCTCAGCGCATTTGGTTTCTCCTTCCCCTCCCTCTTCTCGTTTCTGATACATTTGTCCATCCCCACTCAGATTGTGTAGATTTTAAGGGAACAAAAAGAAAGTCAAGGTTAAAAGTTCCTGATTGTCCCTTATTGTTGCCTTCCTAGCCCATTCTTTCAGATGAACTTATTCTCTTAAGGTTAACGTGCAGATTCAGTCGGCAATATTAGCATTCATGTCAAGGGCTAGAATACAAGACCAGGGAGGTACTTCTGAGGCTGTATAAGGCTCTGGTCAGACCCCATTTTGAGCATTGTGAGCAGTTTTGGGCCCCGTATCTAAGGAAGGATGTGCTGGCCTTGGAAAGGGTCCAGAGGAGGTTCACAAGAATGATCCTTGGAATGAAGAACTAGTCGTATGAGGAACGGTTGAGGACTCTGGGTCTGTACTCAGAGTTTAGAAGGATGAGGGGGATCTTATTCAAACTTGCAGGATACTGTGAGGCCTGGATGGAGTGGACGTGGATAGGATGTTGTGTTTCCACTTGTAGGAAAAACTAGAACCAGCGGACATCATCTCAGACGAAAGGGATGATCCATTAAAACAGAGATGAGGAGGAATTTCTTCAGCCAGAGGGTGGTGAATCTGTGGAACTCTTTGCCGCAGAAGGATGTGGAGGCCAAATCATTGAGTGTCTTTAAGACAGAGATAGATAGGTTCATGATTAATACGGGGATCAGGGGTTATGGTGAAAAGGCAGGAGAATGGGGATGAGAAAATATCAGCCATGATCGAATGGCAGAGCACACTCGATGGGCCGAGTGGCCTAATTCTGCTCCTATGTCTTATGATCTTATGGTCTTATTCGCTTCCTCTGGCGTGTTAAAGTAATGTTTTTTTGCGATTGAACGTGATCCATAGACTCACCGGGTACAAGATGCCAAATCATACCCTATTTTTAAATAAAGCTGCTTTGTCCCCGTTGAACTCCACCCATCGCTTGGCCAGGTCGGCTCCAATGTCTTGGATGCGGATTGTGTGCCTTTCCCACCTACCACAACCGTTTTCTCTTCGCAAAGTTAAGCACCCGCTCTTTATGTTGAAACTTGTACAGTTTCGCCCCTGGTGGATCTCCTAGCTTGGGCTTTTGCCAGAGTGACTTATGGGCTCGATCTACCTCTGGGGGTTTGGAGAAGCCTTCCTCTCCAACCAGTTTTCCTGGCATCGTACATAACGGTGTATTCTGTCGGGTTCCTGCCTACTAGTAGCCCGATAATTCTCGGATTCTGTTAACGGAACCTGTTATCCTGATCAGCCACTTTCTCCTTGAGCGCTTTCTGGGTTCTTACCGACCATGGTAGCTTGGCTTAGAGCGAGGTGATCTGCTTGTCCTTGTTTGTGGCCGCTTCCTCCAGTGCACGCACCGTCTCCAGTCTATTTGTTCACTCTATCGCCTTCTTTATGGAGGCCAGTGCGGTTTAGTAGCCGACCTTATGACAGACACATCGAGTCTGTGTGTTTCTGGAGCCCTCTCGAGAGAAGTTCCATCGACTGCTCATTCAAAGGGTGGGCCGGCATTTGTGTTGCGACACTGCTCGGTCTGCCATGCTCTGCTTCGCCCCACGTACCCCCTCGTTCTGAGGTTGGGGTCTTACTATGTTTTCGGCTCCGCGGTTGGCTCGACGGCATTTCAGCCAGTTGTATTTTAGTTGAGGGTGGGTTTAGGAGGGACTTTGTTGCACCTTTGTCTCCATTTAACTGATAAGAAGTTTCCAAGAGTGAGCCATCTTTCATGGGACTGCTCAGCTCATGGCCGCAACCGTAAGTCCTCCAGTGTAATGCTAATGTAACTTAGCAGAATCATTACAGAATATCCGGAAGTCAGACTAAGACCTTATGACATATGGGGCCAGGTTGTCTCAAGATCCCAGTGCTTTTGGGAAAGTTTCAATTTGTCAAAGGGCTGGCATGGAGGGAGGGAACTGGCAAATCACTCGCTGCCAATTACTGGGCCATTAAACAACCCACCAGCCCGTAGCACAAAATTATTTGCTTGCACACTTCTATTCCCGCCCCATTTCAGGGAGAACATTTTGTCTCTTGAGGCAGCAGGGTACCCTCTGTATTTGGTGGTGGGTTAAAGTAGTAATTCCCATTTTTAGCAATTCATGTGTGTTCCAACAGTCTGTTTTCTCTTCATGGTTCGCCTGCGCTGACAGATTAAACTTCAGCACCATTTCCACATTGAAGAATGCAACAGTTACAAATACCTCAGGAAAGATTCTGAGGAAGACAGTAAAGAAACACTTGAATTTTGAAAAAAATAGAAAAATATGACATTTAGCTTAAGGCAGGCCAACTGCTGGAAGAGAAACGTATCTGGTATCTTGTAAAAAAATAAACGTAAGGGTACTAAAATGACTTCCAACCACATTGCCGTGAAGATGTTACATCTTCAATGCAAGCTGATGGGGTGAGTTTTAAAAGACCAGTAGGAGGATTTTGTAACTCAGCCAAGTGTACTTCCTGAACTATCAATCAAAGAGAAAAGAGTAAGCAGCAGGATACTGTCACTTTAAATGACAGTGCCTTGGAAATTATTACAGGGGGGGGTGGGGGAATTAAACAGTTCAAAATTGCATGCAAACGTTGACTATTCCAAAACTAGCATTACTTCTAAACCAAACACCACAAAAGATTGGTTCATCATATATCAAGCTGATCCAATCCTATATTCTCAGCATCATTCACATTTATCAAGTTTGTCCTCAACATGAGAAATTATTTAGGTACAAGTTGTTGCAACAGTTAGTGAAACAGAGTTAAGACTTGGTTGTTTGAATGAAGGAAATACAGGTTGAGTAGCAAAATCAATAGTTTTATAGGCATATATGGACACATAAATACAATATTGAATTGTGTAGACGTCAAGTACATTATCTGCTTTTTTATTTAAAGGCAGTACGTATACAATACTGAAGAGTGATTTAAACTTAACGTATAGCAGAGTAAACATTGGGCGAGATCTTCCAGCTGTTCACGCCGGCGGCATATTCTGGTTCCGCCGCTGGTGCACCCCGCCGCATGTTCCCTGGTGGCGTGGGGTGGATTCAATGGGAATTCCCATTGACAGTGGCGGGACCAGAACATCCCGCCATCAGCTGGTCGCCTCCTGCCACAAAGAAACATGTTATGGGAAGACCCGAAAATCTTGCCCATTATTATCACTAATTAGGATTGAATATGGGAGTCAGGGGAGTTCTACCTGTTTTCTCGTCTTTGCATGCAGATTATTATTATTATTATTTTTTTTAATTTTTTTTTTTTTTAAATCGGTGCAGACTCGACGGGCCAAATGGCCTCTTTCTGCACTGTTTGTTCCATGTTTTACGTATTTAACAGGTTTGTGCAAATGCGGTGGACATCAGTTTGCATTCCAAATTTATGTTCTTTCACTGCACCTTCTCAGAGTCCAGGGATATTGAGCTTGTTTGTGTCTCTTGCACAGTCTGATTGAGGAATGTCTCCCCCCTAGTTGGCGCTGTACTCAAAGTCAGAATTGAAGTACACTAACAGTCGTGATAATTCTTGACATTACTTGATTTCTAAGTAGAATGTGATAACAGATGAACTGCAGAATTCATCCTAAAGTACTACAGATACATGAACAATGGAAGTCTGACAAAATGATGTTTTTCTGGGTAGGAATAATAGACAGAAGGAAATAATGTGGATGAACTAGAATTTAAAAAAACACTTCCCATACCTTGAACCATTTAAAGCCAAAGTTGTTGCACTCATGCAAACTTTCATTAACATGCTTCGTACGGGCATTGTGTAGCATAATGGAATAAAAGAAAGAGAAGCATGCAAAGTATTTACTAGAAGACCAGAAAGGAGCACTTAAATGCATTACCAAATGTAAATTCCATTGTTTCAAACTATTTACACATATATACCATTAATTTAATAATCAGCATTTTACACACATACTTGGACTGCTCAGCTGCCATATTGAGGTGTACAGTAATGTAAAAGGTAGAAAATATTTAAAAAGGCTATTATAGTTAAATTATTTCAGTAAAATGAAGTCAATTTGAAAAAGAAATCCTTAAAAATATTTTAGCTATGTTCTTTCACCCAAAATTTTACCTTTATTTATTTTCTCATTCCATTCCTCATCACCCACTGTTTTGCTATTCCAAATGCTGCTCTTGTGCTGTCTAAAACAAAACTCACAAGCCGATTCCACTATGACTCTAGGGGCATGGTCAATCATGTTACCATAACTAATAACAGCAAGTTTCAGAACAATTTTCCAGCAAAAGAAGTTAATATTTTGAAATGTTACAGTCATTTGTGCACACTCCAATATGGTAGAACAGAGGCCTTTATTTTTGTTATGACATTAAACAATATGAGCAC
Organism: Scyliorhinus torazame; assembly: GCF_047496885.1. NCBI lineage: Eukaryota > Metazoa > Chordata > Chondrichthyes > Carcharhiniformes > Scyliorhinidae > Scyliorhinus > Scyliorhinus torazame. The sequence continues at coordinate 79,096,274 of NC_092725.1, read as the reverse complement.
TCCATATAGACACACAAATACATCTATTTTATTATGAGATGTAACATAATCTTAATGGATAGCTAGATCATAAGACATAGGAGCAGAATTAGGCCACCCTGCCCATTGGGTCTGCTCTGCCATTCAATCATGGCTGATATTTTTCTCATCCCCATTCTCCTGCCTTCTCTCCATAACTCCCATTCCCCTTATTAATCAAGAACCTATCTATCTCTGTCTTAAAGACACTCAGTGATTTGGCCTCCACAGCCTTCTGCGGCAAAGAGTTCCATAGATTCACCACCCTCTGGCTGAAGAAATTCCTCCTCATCTCTGTTTTAAAGGATCATCCCTTTAGTCTGAGATGGTGTCCTCTGGTTCTAGTTTTTCCTACATGTGGAAACATCCTCTCCACTCTATCGAGGCCTTGCAGTATCCTGGAAGTTTCAATAAGATCCCCCCTAGTTTATCCAGATCTTCTTTTCAGTGTATACCAGCTGACAAGCACTATTGGACAGACAGAACTGAAAATAGGCTAGAATGGATTCATCTAATGTAATGTTGAATATGTTATAACAAAATATTAAGTGTCTTGGCATGTGCAATGGAAGTTTGCTTGCTTTCATAAAGGTATTCACTAGATGTAGATGAATTGTGACAACATTAATTCACACCCAATTGGTGATAATGACTTTAAAATAGTATTTGGATAGGCTTACCGCCCTTTAATACTATTCCAGCTGTTACTATTTTTATAAGAGTCGACAATTGGGCAGCCAATGAGTCCACCTTTTTCAGACAATAAGCCCTCTTTCATCTACAATTCTTTGACCTTTAAAATATTCAGGATCCCAAATTCCATTTTAGGACCGAATTGTTCAGTGTGTGCGCTATCCACGGGCCAATCAATTTGGGTGTTGACAAAATGGTATGTTTGTTATTTTTGTCAGGCTAGGAGGAATAGCAATGTTCCATCTGGCTTCACAAAATAATCTGAGCTACTGATGAGCAAGGCTCCTCCTCCTTTGCATTTATGACTATCTCAAAGGACTGCCTCACGACCTGCCTAGCCTTCAGATGACCTGATATTGCATCAGTTCAATTCAGTGAGCTGCATCAAGGCACTGCTCTGGCACCTGAAACTTGCCAATTCAATTTAAAGGATGACTGGACCTCAAATTAGTTCTGGACTCTTCTGCCAACCCCCTCCACTGGGTTGGATGACTAAAAGGTAAAATTCCATCCCATTGATTCATGCACAGCAGGCAATGGAGGGGAATTTCAGTGCTTGTCAAAATGAAGAATGTTCATGGAAAGAGAATGTTTTTCCAACTTTCCAAAAACATTTGTTCTGATAGTAGGTTGATAAAGATGTAGAATGCAATAAAATTAACTATTTGAGTAACTTGCTTGATTATTGATTAGTTCTGGATTTTGGAGCTGTCGAAACAAACATTGTTTAACTGATGATGGAGTAACTGAGGCAAACAGCGCAGATGCCTTTAAGGAAAAACGAGATAAGAACATGAAAATGGAGAAAAGAATAGAAACGTTTGCAGATAGGGTTAGATGAAATAGGGCAGGAGGAGGATTATGTGGAGTATGAACTGCAGTTCGAAACAACTGGGCCAAATGGCTAGTTTCAACATGGCAAATTCAATGTAATGCCAGCATGATAACAAATGGCACAACAACAAATAGCAAAGTAGGTAATATAATCAAGATAAAAGAAGCAAAAGGACACAGTACCTGGGAATTATACAAGCTTGTCCTTTTCAATTTAATTCTGCCTTCAGAGAGGCACATAGCAATACTGGATATTTGCTTTATACCCGTATCAATAGTAACCATTGCAAGCTAGATCAAAGTCGAATCACAGAAATGTTGCGATGCAGGAGGCGGCAATTTGGCTCACCATGTCTGCACCTGCTCTCCGAATGAGCACTTCATTTAATGCCATTCTCCCGCCTAGGCGCTGGAATGTGGTGACTAGGGGCTTTTCACAGTAACTTCATTTGAAGCCTACTTGGCATGGGATTCAGGGTGATTTAGCAGTTTGGATCAGAAATTAGCTAGCTGGAAGAAGACAAAGGGTGGTGTTTGATGGGAAATGTTCAGACTGGAGTCCAGTTACTAGTGGTGTACCACAAGGATCTGTTTTGGGGCCACTGCTGTTTGTCATTTTTATAAATGACCTGGAGGAGGGTGTAGAAGGATGGGTGAGTAAATTTGCAGGTGACACTAAAGTCGGTGGAGTTGTGGACAGTGCGGAAGGATGTTACAAGTTACAGAGGGACATAGATAAGCTGCAGCGCTGGGCTGAGAGGTGGCAAATGGAGTTTAATGCAGAAAAGTGAGGTGATTCATTTTGGAAGGAATAACAGGAAGACTGAGTACTGGGCTAATGGTAAGATTCTTGGCAGTGTGGATGAGCAGAGAGATCTCGGTGTCCATGTACATAGATCCCTGAAAGTTGCCACCCAGGTTGAGAGGGTTGTTAAGAAGGCGTACGGTGTGTTAGCTTTTATTGGTAGAGGGATTGAGTTTCGGAACCATGAGGTCATGTTGCAGCTATACAACACTCTGGTGCGGCCGCATTTGGAGTATTGCGTGCAATTCTGGTCGTCGCATTATAGGAAGGATGTGGAAGCATTGGAAAGGGTGCAGAGGAGATTTACCAGAATGTTGCCTGGTATGGAGGGAAGATCTTATGAGGAAAGGCTGAGGGACTTGAGGCTGTTTTCGTTAGAGAGAAGAAGGTTAGGTGACTTAATTGAGGCATACAAGATGATCAGAGGATTGGATAGGGTGGACAGTGAGAGCCTTTTTCCTCGGATGGTGATGTCTAGCACGAGGGGACATACCTTTAAATTGAGGGGAGATAGATATAAGACAGATGTCAGAGGTAGGTTCTTTACTCAGAGAGTAGTAAGGGCGTGGAATGCCCTGCCTGCAACAGCAGTGGACTCGCCAACACTAAGGACATTCAAATGGTCATTGGATAGACATATGGACAATAAGGGAATAGTGTAGATGGGCTTTAGAGTGGTTTCACAGGTCGGCGCAACATCGAGGGCCAAAGGGCCTGTACTGCGCTATAATGTTCTATGTTCTACTTGTGACAATAAGCGATTTTCATTTCATTTCTCTCTGTACCTCTCCACATTCTTCATTTTAAGATTACTGTCTAATTCCCTTTCAAATGCTTCAATTGAACCTGCCTCCACCATGCTGTCAGGCAGAGCATTCCAGACCTTAACTATTCTCTGTGGAAAAGTTTTCCTTATTGTTGCTTTTGCTTGTTTTGATCTGCATGACATCACCACATTAATTGCACCTTGCTTCCAATGTCTGCTGGAAACTGACAGAAAAAAGGTAGACACAAAAGTGGGCTCAGATATGGTGCACTGGATCCCCATCACATGGGCATGCTTGTCCAGATATTCCCATAATTTGAATAGATTAGGGAAAATGCTAGTTGTTGCAACTGAAAAAGCGCATTATCTCAAGCTGTGTTCAACAGAGATGGTTGTTTTTAAGTTCACAACACTAAATAGCTTAATACTGTAAAGTCCCATGGCCCAATCCCAGAATCATACAAGTCTTACATCATGACCCCAATGTTCTGTGAGCCCCTACAGCACTTAACACCAAACATCCAAGCTGAAAAAGTATCAAAACTCCATTGAACTCTATGCAATCTGTGCAGGTGAGCATAAAAACACCTAGCGATAAAAATGAATTACAAATAACCATTTTATACGAGTGGATGATTTTGTAAAAGTAGTACATGTGAGAGTGTAGCATGTACATGCTGTATAGTACTTGTCAATTGGAGTTTCCACTCTGTCTAGCTGTTTGTTCTTATTCTGGCATGCAGCTGATGAATAAACTGTTTAAGCTTGGCTCGCATGTTTCATCTGAACCATCTGTTTAATTGCTTCTATATAATTTACCGAGAATTCTCAATAGTATTGGTTTCTTCCCTCTTTCTTTGTTCATTAATTTTCTCCCCCTGCCCCCTTTTTGTCGGTCACAAACGAGTCCGAATAGAGTTGGTCAAAAGAGAACTAGGTTTATTGCAAAGCAATTATATTTACAATATACATCAGATCCCAGCCGGGTCCGGTCTGTTGGTTCCATACCTGGACGAGAATCATGAATGTCCTCCCCACCCCCCTTCTCAGCGGGGAAGCTCGTATTTGGTGAGACTCAAGGGAAACTGATTGCTCCAACCCCGTAGGTCTCGTGTGGGTTATAGCACCCCTCAAAAGTGTTAAATCCTTGGTTGGGTAGGGTTGCATGCCTCCAGCACCTCATCTGAATGGCCATCCTGCATGTGTGTCCGTAGACATTTATAGCGGAGCCTAATTCCATCCTCACAACTCAGGCTGATTCCAAACATGGGTTGCGAGAATCCTAATTTATTTTCCTTCAGTCCAGGCTTTGAATCTCGGATGTTTCTGGTCTGTAAAGCTCAGCTGCTTGCTTGGATGCAGCTGGGCCATATTATTTGTGCTATGATTTCGCAAACATTGAAACAATTCATTACACATCCCTCTACACGAACACAAAACCCACCATATCACTTGATCCTGCGTGAAATCCAAGATATACTCTTCCTCACAACCACAAAATCCACAATGCACCCCTGTATGACCATGGAATCCAAATATCTCCTTCTCACAAATCCAAAAGGCACAACTCATTCTACACAACATGAAACTCAGAATAGACCCATCCTCACAATCACAAAACACAAGGGGCTAGATTGTCCATTGGCGGGATCCTCCATTTCGCCGTCAGCGTGCTTACACCCGAGGATATCTCGATGGCGTGGGAGTGACCACAATGGGGAACTCCATTGGCTGGCTGCCAGGATGGAGGATCCCGCTGCTGGCAGGGGCGTGTCGCACCAGAAAACGGGTACGTTGAGGTGGAGAATCCCGCCCAAGTAATTTGAAACTCACAACACTATAAAAACCTACCACACAATCGCTACGAAACTAAGGCACGGCCACTCAGATCTCTGCACACCATGATAACATTCCTTTCAAGACAACCATAACATCCGACATTCCATTCCCAACATAAACATGAGCAGTGACCAGAATTGTATTGACTATTATAATTCGTTCAATAATATCTGTTTTCAAAGAAAAAGATAAAGAATAATAATTAACCACAATAGCTATGTCTATGTCAATTTCAACACAATAGCTATGTCTATCAATTGTATTTCCAATGCAACCACAATATTCACTATATAACCAAATGAATAATGCATTATATAATCAACAAACAAAATAATTGAAATAACTCTTCTGTCTCTCAAGTGGAGACAGAAGTGCAACACCCTTTTCCCTTGTCACAATTTCCCAAAGGTTTGTAGGTTGAGATAGAAAGTTTCATTGGCATAATCACTAAACAGGTTTCATATGGCTTTCACTCTTTGAATAATACAACACCTTTTTGCACCATAGAAAACAATTCTCTACTTTACAGTCTTCATCATAACACCCGTAAATAATAAGCATGCAGAAATTTGCAGAATTTATGTCCTCTCAGTCAACTAAATACAGAATTAGATGTGCCTATGATTCGGATGCAGAACGATAAAGTGAATGGATGAATTATGCCCAACATCAACAGAGAGGTTGATAATAATAAACTTAACTTCGGGCAATAATGTTCTACGGTGACCGAAAACAAGACTACTTTTAAGAAAATAACAATAAAACTGTATTTTCTTCCCCTAAATTTTATTTTCTATCTCTCATGTCTTCCTGAACAGAACTTTCCTTTAGAATGTGGCTGTGAAATCACAAGCCCAAGTACAGGACAGAGGGAAAAAAGACTGAGAGCCATTAGGTCAAATCTTTTCCCCCTTTACATTTCAGCAAGATTTCCAGAGACTTTCAACCAACTACTGAAATAATAGGGGTTACAAAAGAAATAGCAGCAGGGGTAGACCCTTTGCGCCTTTGAGTCTGCTCCACTATTCAAGATTCTGATTGTAATCTGATTGTGTCCATATCACTTCCCTCATAACCCTTGACTCCACTGCGTAACTCAGCCTTGAATATATTCCATGATCTAGAGTGAATTCTAAAGTTTAACGGCCGTCTGTGAAGAAATTCCTCCTCATTGCCATCTTAAATGGGAGACCTCTTATTTTCTACCTGTGCCCTTGTTCTAGATTTCTCCACGAGTAAAAACATCCTCCCAGCATTTACCCTGTCAAGGCCCCTCAGAGAATCTTGTAAGTTTCAATGAGATCACCTCTCATTCTTCCCAACTCTAAAGAGAACAAGTCCAACCTGTTCAATCATTCCTCAGAAGTCAACTCCATCATCCCAAGAATCAACCTATCTACATCTGTGATAAGGGATTGACAAGGATAACACCATGATAATGATGAGGTGAGCAATGAGATAAACGCATAAAAATCAGGGATGTATTAAAGAAAAGAAGAACCAAGGAAAGCAGCCTGATTAAACTCAAAGAGGATAAAACCCCTGGTCCAGATGGATTTCATTCATGCATCTTAAAAGCATCTAGGGAGAGATAACAGAGGCATTTACTCGACACATTTAATCATTCATTACAAAAGAACTGGCGGATAGCTAACAATACCTATATTTAAGAAGGGTGGGGGGGGGGGGGGCGGTAGAACATATCCAGGTATTACAGACAAATCAGTTTAGCGTGAGGAAAAATGGAATCCCTATTAACGAAGAGAATGAACATTGAGAATTGAAAAATATTTGTTGTCCATTCCTAACTGTCCTCGCAAAGGCAGTTAGCCATGTTCTTGAACAGTTAGCAATGTTCTTGGGCAGTGAGCAAGTCATGTTCTTGAACCGCTGCATTCCTTTTGATCTAGATACAACCATAGTGCTGCACGGAAGGATTTTCAAAATATTTACTCCGTAATAGCAAAGGAACGGTGATATGTTTCCAGGTGAGGGTGGTGCAAGACTCGGAGGGAACCTAAGGGTGGTGGTTTCCTATGTGATTGCACATTTTATACTTTCAGGTTCATGTACATAGAATATTGTCCAATGACACAGCAATTGAGTTTGACAGTCGGCATCTTTCTTTAATTTGATTTGGTCTGCAGGCTGCTTTCCTTGTTCCTCTTTGATTCTCTTTCTCTTCCTGGCAATTGCCTGCTCCACCATTCATTATGATCATGGCTAATCATCAAGTTAAATACTCTGATCCCGCCTTCCCCCCCATATCCTTTGATTCCTTTAGCTCCGAGTGCTATATGTAATTCCTTCTTGAAATTCCCCTCTCACTCTTCTGAACTCCAATGAATATAATCCTAACCGACTTAGTCTCTCCTCATATGACAGTCCCGCCATCCCAGGAGTTAGCCTGGTAAACCTTCGCGGCACTCGCTCTTTTGCAAGAACATCCTTCCTAAGGACATCAAAACTGCACACAATACTCCAGGTGTGGCCTCAACAATGCCCTATACAATTGTAGTAAAACATCTCTATTCCTATACTCAAATCGATTGCTATGAAGGCCAATATACCATTTGCTCTCTTTAATGCCTGTTGTGCTGCGCACTTACTTTCAGGGACTGATGCAGAAAGACACCAAGGTCTCGCTGAGTACCCACCTCTTTCAACTTACACCCATTCAAATAATTATCTGCCTTCCTATTTTTGCTACCAAAGCGGATAACTTCGCATGTATCCACATTACACTGCATTTGCCATGCATGTACCCACTTGTTGGAAATGGTCAATGACTGATACTTGAGTGGCACAAATGTAACTTGCCACTTATCAGCCCAAGCCTGAATGTTGTTGAGATCTTGCTGCGTATGGACATGGACTCCTTCAGTATTGGAGGAATTGTGAGTGGTACTGAACATTGTGCAATCACCAGTAAACATCCTCACTCCCCAGAGGAGGCAGTGGCACAGTTGTTGCTTGACTAGTAATCCAGATACCCAGAGTCTCACCATGGCAGATGGTGAAATTTGAGTTCAATAAAGAAATTTGGAATTAAAAGTCTAAAGATGACCATCAAACCATTGCCATAAAAACCCATCAGGTTCACTAATGTCCTTTTGGGAAGGAAATCTGTCATCCTTACGTGGTCTGGCCTACATGTGACTCCAGATCCACAGCAATGTGGTTGACTCGTAAATGCCCTCAGGGATGAGCAATAAATGTTGGCCCAGCCAGCTATGCCCACATCCCATGAACAAATAAAAAAAACTTATGATCTCAAGGGAAGATCATTGATGAAGCAATTGGGGATGATTGGGCCTAGGACATTACTCTGAGGAACTTTTGCAGCAATGATTAGCCTCCAACAACCATAGCCTTCTTCCTTTGTGTGAGGTACGACTCTAATCAGTGGAAAGTTCAGCCACAGTCATCCATCAACGTTAATTTTGCTAGATTTTGTAAATATCCTGCACCAGGTTTACAAGGTGGGAAAGATTACCTTCCCTGTGGTTCTCATGGAATATGAGGTCCACTGCTGAGGGGCAGGGGAACTCTAATAGCATTGTATAAAAGGTCAACCAGGAAGGCACCGACCAGAAAGAGACCCTGTTGGGATCTACTGGGTAGTGCAAATATCATTATTGTAAATAAATCAAATTCTTTATTTTACTCAGCGTGGACCCCGTGTCCTCGTTAAACTGGCGATGAGGAGTAAACTGATTTGCTGTCGATGCTATGGCCTACTCAGCTGAGCCACCCCCCTGATTTTCTGGACCCAGGTTGGAACCCATTGTTTCACCATGCCTCTGTCTGGGTGATTAGATGCATTTGACGCTGGTGTTGAAGACAGGAACCAGTATACAGAAAGGATGTGTTACTTCTTCTGGGCCAATATCACAGAGAATGAGCATCAGACTGTCATACTGTTGATGGCCTGCAGGATGCACAATGTTCAGAGTGATCAGGAGTCTTACCTACCCATCGACGCCTGATACACACTCACTCGTGGCCCTTGTGGTGCAACACTTCAACCCGACCCCATCAGTGATCGTTCAAGGGTATCATTTTAATATAGTGGAGAGGCCCCTGTTGAGTCCATCACCAAGTTCATAAGGTTACGGAACATAGCTGAGTTTTCAGAGTATGGAATAACTTTATCAGATATCCTCTGCGATCGTCTGATCGGCAGTGTAAATAATGTTGAAACACAGTAAAGGTATTTGGCAAAACCTCCTTGACTTTTCAAAAGGTGTTGGAAATCTCTTTGTCCCAAAAAGGTGTGGAAGCCTGCATTCAAGAAATACAAGGGATGGAGATGAACGCTTTGGGGTGTCGCTCCTCACATGGTATCCCCATGGCCTGAACTGACAACCGGAGTGACTCTGGCCTCTGGACGAAGTACTGGCCATCAAGGCGTGGGAGGTCCCCAGACTCAGCTGCAGGAGATTCCGGCTCATGTGCGAGGTGTGGCTGCAGGTCTAGGCATTACCGTGGGCAGGGGGGCCAGCACTCCAAACGCCTCAGTCGAGGTAGGCGTCAGCCCCAGGGGCGAGCCTTGCATCTGGTTGACCTAGAAGAGGCAGAGGATGAGGCTGAGATGTAGTTAAACTGTTTGGCAGCGCTCCATGTATCCCCTATTCGTGTTCCAAACACAGGTGAATGGTCATATGCTGCAGATGGAATTGGATACAGGAGTAGCCGTTTCTAAGGTGGTGCAGAGGACCTTTGGTCTTATTAAATGGGGTGTGACCTTGGTTGTCACAGCAGCTTGTTTGGCCATTTATACTGGAGAACAACTTGAATATTGTGGGACGATGCTTACCCCAGTCGTTTATGGGCACCAATGTATTCGCCTTCCCCTCATTGGCGTGAACGGAAGCTACCCTAGCTTGTTGGACCGGGATTGACTACACCAACTGCAGTTGGATTGGCAACATATTCTCCAAGAGGAATCTGGCGTTCTGTGGGCAGTACTAAGCAGGTTCACCGAAGATTTACAGCCTGTCTTTGGGTACAATTAAAGGGGCCCTGGCCGAGACCAGGTGAACCTGGAGGCCCAGCCCTGATATTTTACTGCCCATCTGGTTCCATACGCTTTTGTGGAGAAAGTCACGACAGAACTTAATCGCTTGGGGATTTTGGACATCATTAGGTCGGTGCGCTTCGCTGATTGGGCGATGTCGGTGATCCCCATGATGAAGCCAGATGAGACTGTCTTCCTTTTAATGACTATAAATGGACAGTGAACACAGCTTTTGAGGTTTGACCATTATCCGTTACTCTGCATCGAGGATCTTTATGCTTCAATGGTTGCACGCTTACAAAATTGGACATGAGCATCGTTGATCTACAGCTGGAGCTCGATAAGCCCTCATGGAAGTACGTCACGATCAATGCGCACAAGGTTCTCTACGAGTATACCTGACTACCATTCAGAGTATTTTCAGTGTGCGCAGTCTTCCAGTATGTCATGGAGAACATCCTGCGTGGATTGCTGTGTTGCGATTTACTTAGATGATGTGCCAATCACGGGACCATGGACCAGGAGCATTTACAGGACCTCAAAGCGGTGTTGAAGCATTTTTGCGAGTATGGTCCGCCTGCGCCGCGTGAAGTAGGTGGTGCGCGCAAAAAAAGTTGTCCATTTGGGTATCGGGTGGACCGGGACAGCCTGCATATGGTCGCCAAGAAAGTGAGAACCATCAAACAGGACCCTGCCCCACAGGATGCCATGGTGCTTCGCACTTTTCTCGGATTCGTCAATTATATATGGCAGGCTCACTCCGAATTTGCTTCTCAATAAGGACCAGCCTTGGGTGTGGAACAAGACCCAGGATGAGGCACTTAAAAAAGTCATACGGCGGTTTTCCTCTTCGGGGTGTTGACGCATTTCGGTCCTTTGAAGCCAGTATTTGTCATGTGATGCATCGGCATATGGGATTGGGGAAGTCCTATCCTGAGCGATGGCTGTGATCATCTGATCGCCTTTGCCTCATGGACGCTGGCTGCGGCTGAGCTAAAGTACACAGATAGAAAACAAGGTCTGGTGGTCGTATTTGGAGTGAAGAGATTTAATCAGTCTGTCTCTGGCCGCCATATCTTTATCATCACGGATCACAAGCCATTGCTGGGCCTCTTCTGTGAGGACAAGGCAATCCTAACGATTGTTTCTGCAAGGATCGAGCACTGGGCCTTGTTATTAGCTGTTTATGACTACTCGTTCGAGCCCTGCCCAGGAACACAGATTGCACATGATATTGCCTTCAGCCTTCTTCCTCTGCAGTCCAAATCTGCAAATCCCCCTAAGGCAGATGAAGTGGTTGCTTTCCTGAATTTTCTGAACTCATTTCCTCTTACGGCATCGCATATTCGTGACTGGATGTAAACCAACTCTGCTTGCCAAGGTGCGACATCTGGTGCTGTACAGTAGCCAGTTTCATCAGCTACCAGGCGAGTTGGAGGCTTTCTCCTCGAAGTTCTCAAGAGCTGACTGTAGAAACCGGTATTTGCCTGTGGGGCATGAGGGTTGTTGTTCCGGTGAAGGGCCAGGCAATCGTGTTGAAGGACAATTAGATGCGCATCCTGGAGTGTCCAAACGAGAGGTTATGTCTGATGGCCAGGTTTGGACACAGATATCGAGACGGTGGCTTAACAGTGCTCCATCTGTAAAGAGTGGCAGAAGCTCCCTACGGTGGCACCCTCACACCCTTGGGAGTGGCCAGGGCGCCCTTGGGCTTCCGTACACGCTGATTGTGCTGGTCCAATCCTGGGTGCAATGTTTCTTGTTCTGGTGGATTTCCACTCCAAGTGGTTGGAGGTCCACAAGATTGAAACAATCACCTCCCGGCTGACCATCAAGTGATTGTGCATTTCTATTTCCACCCATGGAATCCTGAAGATGCTCGTGGCAGATAACGCGGCATGAGCAAAGAGTTCGCCGCCTTCATGAAAGGCATTCGGTGTGTCCATACTGCCCCATATCATACGGTCTCAAATGGTCGGCAAAGAGGGCCATGCAGGTGGTTAAACGAGGGCTAAAGAAGCTGACTTTGGGCTCGATGGACACCAGGCTGGCGTGTTTTTTATTCCCATACAGGACCACGCTGCACGCAGTAATTGGACTGGCACCCACTGAGATGCTAATAGGTCATAGACTTTGTACCAGATATCGGAAAAAAGGTATGCCATAACCAGGTGTTGCACAGGTTTTGCCAAGTTCGATGCAACCTCTCCGATGCTTTGCACCTTACGACGCAATGCTTGTTCGTAATTTCTTTTTTTTTTTTTTTTTTTTTTAATAAATGTTTTATTGAAAATTTTTTCCCAAACAACAATTTTTCCCCTCTTACAAAGCAAACGCAACAATAACAATACAGAAATTTTAAACAATACACAAGTAACAAAACCCCTTTATCTTTGACCTAAACTAAACCCCCCCTCCCCCCCCCCCGCCCCCCCTCCCCCTGGGTTGCTGCTGCTGGTCATCTGTCTTCCCTCTAACGTTCCCCTAGGTAGTTGAGAAATGGCTGCCACCGCCTGGTGAACCCTTGAGCCGATCCTCTCAGGGCAAACTTTATCTGCTCCAGTTTAATGAACCCCGCCATATCATTTACCCAGGCCTCCAGTCCGGGGGGTTTCGCCTCCTTCCACATGAGTAGGATCCTGCGCCGGGCTACTAGGGACGCAAAGGCCACAACGTCGGCCTCTTTCGCCTCCTGCACTCCCGGCTCTTCCGCAACTCCAAATAGAGCTAACCCCCAGCCTGGTTTGACCCGGGCCTTCACCACCCGCGAAATCACTCCCGTCACTCCCTTCCAATACCCTTCCAGTGCCGGGCATGCCCAAAACATATGTGCGTGGTTTGCCGGGCTCCCGCCACACCTCCCACATTTGTCCTCCACTCCAAAGAACCTGCTCAATCTTGCTCCCGTTATGTGTGCTCTATGTAGCACCTTAAATTGAATCAGGCTAAGCCTGGCGCATGAGGAAGAGGAATTTACCCTGCTTAGGGCATCAGCCCACATACCCTCCTCTATCTCCTCCCCTAGTTCTTCTTCCCACTTTCCTTTTAGTTCGCCCACCGACTCCTCCCCCTCTTCCCTCATCTCTCGGTAAATCTCTGACACCTTGCCCTCTCCGACCCACACCCCTGAAAGCACCCTGTCCTGTATCCCCTGTGTCGGGAGCAATGGAAATTCCCTCACCTGTTGTCTAGTAAATGCCCTCACCTGCATATATCTCAAGAAATTTCCCCGGGGCAACTTATACTTTTCCTCCAATGCTCCCAAGCTCGCAAAAGTCCCATCTATAAATAAATCTCCCACCCTCCTAATTCCCAACTGGAACCAGCTCTGAAATCCTCCATCCATTCTTCCTGGGGCGAACCTATGGTTGTTCCTGATTGGGGACCCCACCAGGGCTCCCCGCACCCCTCTCTGTCGCCTCCACTGTCCCCAGATATTCAATGTTGCCGCCACCACCGGGTTCGTGGTAAACCTTTTAGGTGAGATCGGTAGCGGCGCCGTCACCAGCGCCTCTAAACTCGTCCCTTTACAGGACTTTCTCTCCAGTCTTTCCCACGCCGCTCCCTCACCCTCCATCATCCATTTACGTATCATTGCCACATTGGCGGCCCAATAGTAATCGCCCAAGTTCGGTAGTGCCAATCCTCCTCTGTCCCTACTACGCTGAAGGAACCCCCTCCTTACTCTCGGAACTTTCCCTGCCCACACGAAGTGTTCGTAATTTCAACGATGGTGCTCGTTGGCTCTCTGGGATCGTCATCCATCAAACAGGACCAATCTTTTACCAGGTTCGGGTCCGAGGGCAACTAATGAGACAACATTTGGATCATTCATATTCACTCACGGAGGTTGGTCCCTTGTGAGGTTCCGCGGAACAAAGCTGTCCTGGATCCTCCAACTCTATTGCCGAACCAGCCTGCCGTGACGCCTCCAGTCTACATCAACGCCGACATGCCCGACATTGTATCTTTGGATTCAGAAATGGAGTCGCAGATACATGAAGTCTCAGGTGCTGATTCAATAATTTAGTTCTCTGGGGCCGATCATTGACTATGGCATTTCTGCGCAGATGAAGTTCCCCTGGCTGATCAGGCGCATCAGATACACGACGATTTACTGGAACACGAAAAGAGTCCAAAGGCCTCCACCTGCTCCCGCTTCTCCTCCTCATCAGTCATTGAGTGGGCCTTCGGACTTTGGGGGGGGGGGGGGGGGGAGACTGTAATATCCCGCAAGGGACTTAGGAGTGGGAATGGTTATCTTCCCCATGATTGTCCCCCAAGTATGAGCTCCCCCGTTGAGGGGCAACATAACAATCGGCCAGTAAGGTGCCTACCAAAAAGAGGCCCAGTAGTAATCTACTGGGCAGTGTAGTATATTGTTATTATAAATAAATCAATTTTCTTTATTTTACTTAGTGTAGATGCCCAATGTCCTTATTAAAGGTTCCTGAAGTCAAACTCGGGTCAAATGCTGCCCTGATGTCAAAGGCAGCCAGTCTCATCTCACGTCTTTTTGTGATTGCTTGCACTGAGGCTGTAATGAGGTCAGGAGCTAATCGGCTGTGACAGTACACAAACTGAGCATCAGGTTACTGTTGTGTAATTACTGCTTGATACCACTATCAACAATACCTGCTATCACTTTGCTGATGATCAGCAGGAGGTTGATGGATGGCAATTGGCTAGATTGGATCTGTCCTACTTTTTGTGGAAAGGACATTGCTGAGCAATTTTCTACATTTTTGAGTTGATGTCAGTGTTATTGTTGTATTGGAGCAGCTCGTTCTGTTGCAAAAACTTTCAGTCAGGGGCAATAAACCTTTGCAGTATCGAGTTCCTTCTGCTGTTTCTTGATGTTACGTGGTGTGAATTGAATTGGTTGAAGAACGGCATCCATGAAGCTGGGGACCTTAGGAGAAGGCAGAGATCGATCATCCATAAATGCTTCCACCTGATGCTGTGCTCACCCATCATAAAGGAGGGAACAGTTCTGCAGCCACCACCTCTGGAACACATTACCTCCATATTTCTCGCATTAGCATCAACTACTTTGAAAAATACTTCATTGTATTAGTCTTAGTTTCAGTCACCATATATAACAAAGGATTTAAAGAGGAGGCTCAGAAGATTCACAAGGATGATAACAGAAAGGCAGGGTGCACTATAAGGAAAGATTGGACGTGCTGGGTCTGTTTCTCTTGAAAAAAGGTCAAGAAATAACCTGATAGAGATCGAAAACTATACAAACTTTTGAGAGTGGATACAGAGAATGTTTCCTCCTGTAGGGAACAGCAAAACAAAGATAGTTACTGTAGAATCCGTGAAAGCAGCACGCATTGACCAGGCAGGTAGAAATAAAGATTATATTTATTTACTCTCCGCTCTCCGAAGATTCCCTCCCCAACCTGCTCAGAGGAAGGGGTTTTTATACTCCAGGTCTGATTCCCCAGTTAAGGGAAAACCCCGCCCCCTCATTACTGGGGGAGCTCATATTCAGAGGAGGTCACCTGAAATCTAGTTGTCCTGATACCGTGACCTCCGTGAGGGTGAAAACAGTTCCCAAAAAATCCATCAGGGAATTCAGCAGAAACTTCTTTGTGCAAAGAGCAGTGCGAATGTAGGACTCACTACAGAGAGTGGTTGAAGCGAATAGTACAGGTGCATTTAAGGGGAAGCTAGGGAAGGATATGAGGGAGAAGGGAATAGAGAGTTACAATGGTATTCAGGTGAGAAAAGGTGAGAGATGAGGGCATGGACTGGTTTGGTCAAATGGCCATACATCCTATGTAATTCTATGGTATGTTTTGCAGGATAGAAGTAATCGGTGTAAACAACAACAATATCCCAGACATCGCCATCCCTGAGTATGTCCTGTCCACCGACAGGATTGACCCACCAAAGGTGGCAGCTCAATGGTATATAGTCAGAAGGGAGTTTCCCTGGGAGTCAACTCTGGACCCGATGAACGTCTCATGGCATCAGGTCAATCATGGGCAAGGAAACCTCCTTCTGATTAACACCTACTGTCCCCCTCAACTGATGAATCAGTACTCCTTTATGTCGAACAGCACTTGGAACAAGCATTGATGGTGGCAAGAGCACAGTTCAGAGATTTCAGAACCCATTGCTAAGAGTAGCTTGGTAGCACCACTACTGAGTGAGCTCACAGTCCTAAAGGAGAGCCTTTGGCAGGTGGTGAGGGCTCCAACAAGAGAAAAAATCCTACCTGACGCCATCCTCGCCAATCTACCGGTCACAGATGCTTCAGTCCACAACAGTATTAATAGGAGTCATGACCACACAACCCTTGTGGAGAGGAAGTTTGGTCTTCACCTTGAGATGTCATAAATTGTTTTATGAGGCACTACAACCGTGCAAAATGGGATAGATCTCAAATAGATTTAGCAACCAAAACTGGGCATCCATGAGGCGCTGTAGGACATCAGCAGCAGAATTGTACACGGTCTGTAACCTCATGGCCTGGCATAAACCTCACTCTACCATTACCATAAAGCCAAGGGTTCAAAGAAACGTGCAGAAGGGCATGCTAAAGCAGCACCGGGCAAACCTAAAAATGAGGTGCTAACCTGGTGAAGATACAACTCAGGACTATTTGCATGCCACAACTCAGGACTATTTGCATGCCAAACAAGAGAAACAGCAGGTGATAGACAGAGCTGAGCAATCCCACAGCCAACGGATCAGATCCAAGCTCTGCAGTCCTGCCACATCTAGTCATGAATGGTGATGGACAATTAAACAACTCACTGGAGGAGGAGGCTCCACAAATATCTCCATCCTCAATGAAGGGTAGCCCAACAGATCAGTGCAAAAGACAAGGCTGAAGCATTTGCAACAATCTTCAGCCAAAAGTGCAGAGTGGATGATCCATGTCAGCCTCCTTCTGAGGTCCCCAGCATCACAGATGTCAGTCTTCAGCCAAGTGTATTCACTCGACTGGATATCAAGAAACAGCTGAAGGCATTGGATACTGTGAAGACTAAGGCCCCTGGTCAACATTCCAGCAATAGTACTGAAGACTTGTGCTCCAGAATTAGCCAAGGCCCTAGCCAAGCTGTTCTAGTATAGCTACACCACTGGTATCTGCACAGCAATGTGGAAAACGTCCCACATATGCCCGACCAAAAAATGCAGAACAAATCCAACTCAGCCAATTATCGTCCAGTTAGTCTCTTATTAATCATCAACAAATTGGTGGAAAGTGTTGTGACAGTGCTATCAAGTGGTACTTACTCAGCAATAACCTACTCACTGACACGGTTTTGGTTCCGCCTCCAAGTCACATGCCATCCTGACTTGGAAATATGTCACTGTTCCTTTAGTGTTGCTGGGTCATAATCCCAGAACTCTCTTCCTAACATCACTGAGTGTTCCTACACCACATGGACTGCAGCGGTTCAAGAAGGCAGCTCATCACCACCCACCCAAGGGCAATTAGTGATGGGCAATAAATGGTGGCCGAGCCAGTGGCATGCAAATTCGATGACCAGACAAAATAATTATAAAGCACCTTTAACATAATGAACCGTCCTGAGGTCCTTCACAGGAGCATTATTAAACAAAGCATGACATGGAGCCACTAAATGAGATATTAGATCTGATGAACAAAGAGGTAGGTTTAAAAGAGTATCTTAAAATAGGAAAGTGAGTTTAAGAGGCAGAGATGTATAGGGAGTGTATCCCAGAGCTTGTAGCCCTGGGAAAGGAAGGCATGGCCACCAATGGTGTAGTGATTGCAATTGGGAATGCAGGAGAGGCCAGAATAGAGGAGTGCAGGTATATTGGATGGTTGGGGCACTGGAGGAGATTACACGGTAGGGACAGGAAAAGCCATGGAGGAATTTAGAACAAGGACGATAGTTTTGAAGTCAAGATGTTGCTTGACTGGGAGTCAATGTAGGTCAGAGAGCACAGGGGTGTTAGAGGACTGGGATGCTTCGAGTTAAAAAGAGTTTTGGACAGGAAAGTTTTGGATGGCCAGAGGTTAACGGAGGGTACAATGGGGGTATTCAGCCAGAAGTGCATTGATACAGTTGGGTCCAGAGGTAATGAATGCATGGATGAGGGTTTCAGCAGCAGATGAGCTGAGATAAGCGAAAAGTCGGGTGATGTTACAGAGGTAGAAATAGGCAATAATAGTCATGGAACGGATATAAGGTCCGTAGTTCATCTCAGGATCAAGGTTGTGAACAAACTGGCTTAACTTTAGACTGTTGACAGAGAGAGGGATAGCGTCTAAAGCTAGAGGAACATATCAAAAACAGAACACATTCAATATGAAAAGTTTATATGGATGATACAGAAGGATTAATATTAATTAATAAAAAGGAAAATTATGCAACAACTGTTGGTTGCACATAATACAGACCTGTTTCTCAGAATTGTTCCTGGCAGCTTCTTCTTGTGCTAATACCATCTCACGTTCTGCTGTTATCTGCACACTCTCTCTTAAAGCCTCTTCTAACTCCTCAATCCGGTCATCTTTTTGTCGTAAAGTATCCTGAAGGAATGGGGGAAAAAGGCAATGACCATTCTTGTTACAAATTCTGAAAAGTAACATGACAGGAAATTTCATTGGGTCGACAACAGGCAAGGTAATCGTGATACACAGTTAACCTTTACCTGTTTCTTAATCTGCTGGCGGCATGCAAACTTCATGTTGCCTGATCAATGATTGTAGTCTACAGCCAGCATTAAGCACACTGCTGAGTGACTGCACACTTGAGCAAGGTGAGCAAAACCTTGAGAGCAAAGCACCAATTATAGCTAACTTACATTACTTGAAGTCAGACAAGGGACAAGCAGTGTGACTGGAGCAGGTGTGGCTGGAGAAGAGTGCTCAAGCAGAGAAAACACTGAAAATGGAATAACATTGCAGAAAGCATGCTCTAACATTCCTCATCACAGCTCTAGAGGTCTTGGCAGAGAAGGTGGACATGATGAAAGTTGTACTCTCTGCACAAGGGACCAGTAGTTCCTTCTGACAGACAAGAAGGCAGTGGGATCAGGTAGCTACAATCAATGCCAGCAGGGTAGCCCTGAGGCTCTGGATGCATTGTCGTATCAAGTCTAATTATTTCACATAAGTGGTCAAAATCAGTGAATTGAAATACAATTTCCT
Organism: Scyliorhinus torazame; assembly: GCF_047496885.1. Taxonomy (NCBI): domain Eukaryota; kingdom Metazoa; phylum Chordata; class Chondrichthyes; order Carcharhiniformes; family Scyliorhinidae; genus Scyliorhinus; species Scyliorhinus torazame. Next base: position 79,077,154 of record NC_092725.1, on the reverse strand, counting down.
TACAAATGAATCACCAGCCTCAAACTTTGCTCAATTCACCACCACCCCTCGACTATCCTACCAATAATTTCAACAACAAAGACTCAAATCTCACATTAATACAAAAGCAAAATATTGTAGATGATGGAAATCTGAAGTACAGCTGCAAGCCTCACATTGACATCTCTCAGCTTGCACACACAGTTTTCAATACTAGCATGCACATCACTGGATATGCTATGACTGGACAGGAAGATTCCAGAATGAAATGCTGGCTGAAAAGGCTAATTTTTATCCTTTTTTAATAAAATGTGGAGGAGTGTCTTGGGACCAGTAATTAGTTTTAACGACAAGAAAAATGTATCAAAAGTGAAAAAAGTTGGATTATAAACAATACTCCTTACTCCATCCTTAGCTTAACAATTACACACAAGTTTTAATATTAACATGGATGACAAAGTACATTTTAAGCGACAATGATCTCGTTAACACACAAAGTCCCTTTCAATCATACATAATGACCGTGATAAGATACCCTCCTCTCTGAACCCAAGTGACTGTCTGAGAGTTTCTCCTCCGAATCTCCTCAGATGATTCTTATCCCATGAACCACCTTGGTCTCACTGAACCGCAGTTTCCACAAGAGTGATTTCAAATTCTGCTTTCAAGAGTCAGACTTTCAAATCTTCTTTTAAATTATACTTTTCTCCACTGCTTCCATCATAGGTTTTGCACCTCTCCCTTCACATTTCCCTTGTCTTATACACAAACTCCGAAGTCCAACCACCAATTTCCAGAATTATTTCTACATACTTTTTCATAAACCTTAGCCCTATTGCAGATATATTTTGGGCCTCTCATGATCCAATGTCTTTTCAACTCTGAATTTACTGAACAGTGATCTGTTCTAGTTCCCAATTTCCTCTGTTAACTTTAGACTTCTTGGAAACTTCTCTTCATTTCTCCAGTTTCTTTAACTAGCTGGAGTTCAGATTTCTGGCATCCGCTCTCTTGCACCATTACTCCACAGTATGGCTTTTCCTCTAGCAAGGCGGAGAGAGACGTTCCCTCTTTGGCCTTCTAAAGCCAACTTCTTCTAGCAGAGCAGTGAGAGATACCTTGTCCCTCACTACCTATCTCCAACTGCATTCAAATTAGCTAAACTAAAACTTAAAAGCTTCTCAACCTTACACGGAGGACCTGCATGAATGCTGTGGTGACCCTGATCTCTGAGTGCACAGCCTCATCCATTGAGTGATTGGTGACTACCATTTAGAGACAGCTCCAAGATCACAATGACGCATTACCAGGTTTGCGCTTGGTCCTGCAAACCCTCACGCAGACACTGACCTCAGGAGGTCAATGCCTGCATGGAGAAGGAGGCGCCAAACAGTGTCACCCATAGTTGCCCACCCTTGAGGGTGAGCAGAGAGGTGAGGACTCACCTCAGAATGGCGGACAAGGTGGCTGCTGTCTCTGTTGACTCCTCTCATGGAGCCCCGGACAAGGACATCATGGTAGCACAGTGGTTACCACTGTGGCTTCACAGAGCCAGGGTCCCAGGTTTGATTCCCGGCTGGGTCATGGTCTGTGTGAAGTCTGCACGTTCTGCGTGGGTTTCCTCTGTCCGGGTGCTCCGGTTTCCTCCCACTACGCCCGAAAGACATGCAATTAGGTGATTTGGGCATTCTGAATTCTCCTTCCATGTAACAAAAAGATTATTATTCTTATAGGGGCACCAGCTCCTCCATCTCACTGCCAGTCTCCGCTCCATCCTAGTAGTCTGCAGCGACTGAGGCTTGCCAGGAAATGTTGTCGAGTGACCCCGCCTATCATAGGACGACCTCCAAGGTCATATGTGCCAACAAGATCAATGAGATCAGCAACCTGCTTCCTATGCCACTGACAGCAAGTTTGTGGGGGTAGGGCACCGAGACATAGCACCCACAAACTTAAACTGAAGACACACTAGCCACCAATAGGGGTCTGCACTGGGTGTTATTGCTTTATCTGAATTCAAAAAATTATGTTAATGATTCAGGTGGATTTATTTTATTTGTTTCATTCTGTGTTTATCACCGTAAATATCATACTACACTCAAGCCAGACGTGTTGTATGTGCTGCATTGGTGTCAGACTAATTGCCTGTTCAGAGATGTCCAAGGTGCCAAACTTTATTTGGTAGGTATTGGCCTCATCGAATGGATGAGTGTTGTGTGTCTGGAATGATGTTAGTGCTCTCTGGTGATTTGAGATGGCAGGGCATGCCAGCCTGTCTGAAGAATCGCTGAATCAACACATCCTAGTGGCCCTGCCCCTCTGGAGGTTCTGCATTGTGGAAAGCTGGAGCCTTCAACAGCACTGGACCTCGGTGAACTCCTGAAAGTTTGACTACTGCCTGGAATCTGGGCAGTGGTGCCTTTTGCAGGGGCAGTTCTCTGCTGGCCCTGATCATCTTGTGTTTAGACATCTACCCGAGGGAATGCCTGTGACCACCAGGCCTCCTCCATCTTTTGTTCCCTCTCCTTCTCAGAGGAAGAGGTGCTCCCTGCCAAGTAGACAATACCCATCAGCAGGTTGGCTAATGTGGCTCACCTATGTACATCGCTTTTGGATCCTTTGATGTCGGCTCTTCCTATCGTTGTGAAGCAGAATTCCAAGATTTGGATGGTTCATCCACCAATAGGGAACGTGAGCTGGGATTATACCATCATGAGACAGGTAGTTTTACCCTACCGATGAACGGCAGAGTAGCAGTGGCTAGCACTGTCACTTCACAGTGCCAGGGTCCCAGGTTCGATTCCCAGCTTGGGTCACTGTGTGCGGAGTCTGCATGTTCTCGGTGTTTGCGTGCGTTTCATCCGGGTGCTCCGGTTTTCTCCCACAAGTCCCAAAAGACGTATTGTTAGGTAATTTGGACATTCTGAATTCTCCCTCTGTATACCCGAACAGGCACCGGAATGTGGCGACTAGGTAACTTCATGTAATGTAAGCCTACTTGTGACAATAAAGATTATTATTATTGCTAAGGGTGGCAGAGGAACCCAAACCTCCAGTGTCAGATAACAGTCTAATATACCCAATACAGAAAACACTACAACACTTCACAATACCAACTCACCTCACCCCTACAAAAGCCTAACTCTTCAGCCAGAGTTTGCAGTAGGGGCTTATATCCCGCACTTGCATGAAAAAGGATTAAATTTGGTTGACTCGCCTGCCCTTGTGAAATTCTTAAAATCTTACAGGCAAAGTGAAATTCGGATCAGTTGTGGGTTTAATCTTCTTAAATACACCTTTTGTCAGCGGATGTGCGCCTGCACCTAGCGAAATATTGCAAGAGTGCGTGATGACATTGGATGCATGCCCCACGTCATCACATGCTATTTCCTGGACTTCCAGGTCGGCGCCCACCCACCCGACCACCGTGAAATTCTACCCTTAAGAGTATTGGGTACAGTTATCGTTTGCTTACCTAAGGAAGGATATAGTTGCATTACATGTGGTGCAATGAAGAGTCAGTAGATTGATTATTGGAGTGAGGAGATAACGTATGAGGAGAGTGTAATCAGAATGCCCATATATTCCCTGGAGTTTAGAAGAATGAGAGGTGATCTCATGGAAATTTATAAAATTCTTCAAGGGCTTGACAGGGTAGATGCTGAGAGATTGCTTCCCGAGGCTGGAGAGTCTAGAACCAGGGATTATCATTTCAGAATACTGGTACCAACATTTAAGACTCCGTTGAAGAGAAATGAATTTCTTCACAAGGTTATGATACTCAATCAATGTATGTATATTCACGGCTAAAATCAACAAATTCTTGTGCACTAAAGGGATTGAGGGATATGGAGATAGAGGGCGAAAGTGGAAGAGATGAAGTAGTCCAGCCATGATCGTTTTGATTGCTTGAGTAGACTGAAGGGGCTGTATGGCTCACTCCTGCATTCACTACGTTCTTAGAAACATCAGGGCACAGTACCTGGATACTAACAAAAGCTTGTTGTGTTGTGTATTGTCCAAAATTTTACTTCTCTTTTATTATCAGTGAAATATTAAGATTCTTGAAGTCTCCTTCACTCACTAATGAACTGTGCTCTGAAGGAGGACAGGGAGAAATGTCTGGGATGAATTTGCAGATAGGAAACATCATAACATCACAGAGTTGAGATATACTCCTTTGACCCAAGCAGGATATTAGTCTGTACATTGCATGCTGTGAGATTACTGCTTGCTTGACATATCAATATCCTGCATAGAAATTGTTATGATCCCCATGGGGGAACCGTAAACCATAATAACCAAATTTGTTGAATAACCCCGCAAATGAAGAAATTATCAATTCCACTTTTTGTACCATTCACTTTAGCACAAATCTGAATCCACATAAATTAAACATGAATTAATAGATGATTGGTACGAACTATAAATCACACATGGAATGGCAAATACAACAAAGACTATCTTACGAGATTACAAGTATTCGCATCACACACCGGACAATTGTGGCACCATGTGCAATCTCGCAGTATTTTCAACTCTGCCTCTGGAACATAGGACATCCCACTTTTCTCACTCAATGGATTTGGGCCCGAGTCCCGCAAAGACAGTCACCCACAAATGGCACACTTATGCAGACCCTCTTGATGGCACAGACTCTTTATCTGAGTCCTTTAATAAGCTTGATTGAATGGTCTGCTCAGCTCTGGAAAAATTGAAACATAGCCATGGAATTGTCCAATTTACAATCTCTGCTCTAACACGGTCTTCAGCTTTCTGTCCTTTTAACTGCATGCGCCACACAGCTTTATATAACTGTGTCTTCTCTGCTCTTGCCATACTACTGAAAAGACTGTGGTTGACTCCATGTAGAATAGCTGGGATAAGCCACTTGATGTAGAATCTAGTGAGATAACTAATAAGCAAGCCATCCATGAACAAGACAGAAATGAAATTGGATATTGAACATGATAAAGCAATTGTCTTCAGAAAGTCAGTAGATTTGCAATTTACCCAATCACATTATTGCATCCTTTTCACAAAATCTAGCATCTCTAATCAGAATGTTGAAAATATGTTAATGGCATCAGGTGATAGAAACTCGAGAATAAAAGAAAATTGTTTTAAGGTTACATAGTTTTTGCATCCAACTTATCACAGGTAAAAAATCCTAAGGGGCAGTTGATGAATACACAAAGTTTATTGAAGTGCTTAGTGAAAACTTTTATATATACAGAAAGTATCACAGGACACCATCATGGCCTATTTTAAGTCTTCCATGGGCATGAGAATATAGAGTAGCAGCAGCTATGGATTTAAAGATGGGGAACAAGGGTAGAAACATTTGCATTTTACACATGGCAACAAGATTCAGTCTGTCTACAATAATACATGGTAAAGGCAAAAGTTTAACTGTGGATAGAATCATGGAAAAATGGATAGGGACCAGACTGCGGGCACTGGCTAAATTCCTCACTGACAATGGGGAGACTCTGCTACCGACAAATTTAGAGACATGCGAGGAAATGTGAACATTGTAATGAACAGTGCTCTGAAAGTCCCAGCAATAATGGGCTTTATGAAAGAAATTGCGCATTGAATGAGGAGATGCTTCACGACACCTTGGCTGACTTCATATCATTCATACGAATTAAGAGCAGGAGTAGGCCTTTTGGCCCTTCAAGCATGCTCTGCCATTCAGTAAAATCATGGCTGATCTGACTGTGGCCTCAACACCAGATTCTGTCTGCCCCAAGAACCTTTGACTCCCTTGTTAGTCAAGAAAGTATCTGCACATGCCTCAGTGATCCTACCTCCATTGCTCTTGGGGGAAGAGAGTTTTAAAGATTCACAATTGTCTGAGAGAAAACAATTCTTCTCATCTCCATCTTAAATGGGAGACCCCTCATTCCTAAACCGTGTCCCTTTGTTCTCGTCTCTCCCAGAAGGGGAAACATCCTTTCAGCATCCACCCTGTCCAGTCCCTTCAGGATATTGTGTTTCAATAAGATCACCTCTCATTCTTCCAAACCCCAATGGATATTGGCCCAGCCTTCCCTTGTAAGATGACGCTCAACGCCACCCACCACCCCCCCCCCCCCCCAAACCCCAACCCCCCGGCCAATCTATGGTATTAGTTGAGTGAAACTTCTCTGAACTGCTTCCAATGCAATTATATCCTTTCTTAAATACGGAGAGCAAAACAGTAAGTAGTACTCTGGAGAGAGAGAGAGAGAGAGAGAGAGAGAAAGCCAGTCAATCAAGCAGAGTCCCACCCCATCTCTCATCTGATGCTGAAAAGTGTGCGGTCTCCTGTTCAAACTAGCAGAATGTTCTCTCCTGCAACTTCTGAATTCCTCAACCCTCTCTGCTGCTTAATTTAAAGATGCAGGTCTATCAATCATCCATGGATCAAAAATAATAACCGAAAAAAAAAAGGAAGGGCATAATATAAGGGGATAAACAAGGAAGGACCCTTACATATCTCCCCCTCCCTAAAAGAATGAAATGTCAGGGCATGGGTATTTCATTATGAGTTATGCAAGACATGGATCACAAACACAAATCCATCCAATCCATCACCATCATTTAAGTTCCCTTCCCAGTCTTTACATTGGCAACTACTCAGCCTTTAAACCCGACAGAGCATTCCCAATCACATTATCCTTTCCGGGAATGTGTACAATTTTGACATTAAACTGTTGTAATTATTAACTCCCATGGAATAATCTTACGTTCCGTGTTTTAAACATCGTTATAACCGCAGGTGGATTATGGTTTGTATAAAGTAAGCTTGTTTACTGTCACGTCGGACAAATACTTCAAAGTGCTGAAGGGATATCCCATCTGAAGTAACAACCACCCCATAACGTCTGGCTCAAATTCCCCATCATCATTAACAAGCCTCTTTCCCGTCCAAAACACACAGGACCATCCCCTTATCTTTATTAACCTCCCATCCCCCATCCAAAAACACACAACCCGCTAAGGCACAAAGGCATTGGTACAGAACACAGAACACAAAAAAAAAAATTTGAGTACCCAATTCATTTTTTTCCAATTAAGAGGCAATTTAGCGTGTTCAATCCACCTACCCTGCACATCTTAGGGTTGTGGGGGCGAAACCCACGCAAACACGGGGAGAATGTGCAAACTCCACATGGACAGTGACCCAGAGCCAGGATCAAACCTGGGACCTCGGCACCGTGAGGCAGCAGGGCTAACTCACTGTGCCACCGTGCTGCCCTACATCACCCCTTCATACCCAGATTCCCAAACAGTCCATCTCACAGCAGCCCCAACTTATTTTCTCTGATGAAGGCTTCCACCTGCTCTGGCGTATCGAAGAAGTGATCCTTCAAGTCCTTGGAAACCCACAACCTTGATAGGTACACCACCCCAAATCGCATGCGCTTGCTGCGGAAACCAGATTTCATCCTGAAGGCCGCACGTCTCTTCACCAGCTCAATCCTAATGTCCTGGTATATCCACACCATGGGCGAGATTCTCCACTCCCGCGCCGGTTGGGAGAATCGCCTGGGCCGCCAATATTTCCCGGGACGCCAGTCCGACGCCCTCCCGCGATTCTCCCAAGCGGCGGGAACGGCCCGGTCGAGTTCCGCCGGCCGTAGGCCGGAGAATCGCCGAAGACACCCAAAATGGCGATTCTCCGGCACCCCCACTATTCTCAGGCCCGGATGGGCCGAGCGGCCAGGCCAAAACGGCAGGTTCCCCCCGGCGCCGTCCACACCTGGTCGCTGCCGTCAGGAACAGCGCGCGAACACTGGGGGGGGGGCGCCTGCGGGGTGGGGGCGAGGGGGGATCCTGAACCGGGGGGTACCTCAAATGTGGGGTGGCCCGCGATCGGTGCCCACCGATCGTCGGGCCGTCCTCTCTGAAGGAGGACCTCCTTCCTTCCGCGGCCCCGCAAGATCCGTCCGCCATCTTCTTGCGGGGCGGACTTAGAGAGGACGGCAACCACGCATGCGCGGGTTGGTGCCGGCCAACCCGCGCATGCGCGGATGACAGCAGTTATGCGGCGCCGGCCACGTCATCAATGCGGTGCCGCCTTTGCGCGGGCGACAAGGCCTGGCGCGTGTAGATGACGCGGCCCCGATCCTAGCCCATTGTCAGGGCCTGAATCGGTCGGGATCGGGGCCGTTTCGCGCCGTCGTGAACCTCGACGGCGTTCACGACGGCGCGGCCACTTGGGCGCGGGAGTGGAGAATCCCACCCCATGTGTCCGGCCCAATCGATATTTAAAATGTTCTTTGCCCACTCCAAGACCCCTCCTTCCGTTGGTAATTATGGAAGCAGATAATCACCACTCGCGGCGACTCATTCGGCTTTGGTTTTTGCCTGAACGCCCGGTGGGCTCTGTCCAATTCCAGAGGGGGGGAAACACCTCATCCCCATCCACCAACGAGAAAACATTTCCACAAAGTACAGAGTCGGCTTCGATCCCTCCAATACCTCCGACAGCCCCACCAATCTGAGGTTTAACGGCTTTGACTGGTTCTTCAGATCTTCCACCTTCAGCCTCAGGCCTTTGTTGCTATCCGTCACCATCGCAATCCCAGCCTCCAACGAGCCAAGCCGACTCTCGTGTTGCAACATGGCCTCCTCCATACCTTTCAAAGTTTCAACCCTGCGCTTTAATCTTTTTCGGGGTCTTCACCATCTGCACCAGTGCCTCATCGATAGTGACTTTGAAGGACTCTCTTATCGCCTTGCCCTGCCGCTCAAAATGACGATCCATTTTCTCCAGTTCCTGCATCATCATTTCAGTCCATGTGACTAAAGTAATGGGCGCGGTGGCTATCTTCCTGCCTGAGCCTTCTTCGAGTTGGGTTTCTTTGGCGACGGTTTCGACATGACTCCGTCCAGTAACAGTTCACTAAGCCCACAGCAGGCTTGTGGTCATCAAACTCTCCTGAAAAAAATGAGTAAAAGGGATCAAAAACAAAGACCCAGCCAGGAGCCCCTTTTTGTGCGTCTTGCTCTTACATAACTTCACCGGAAGTCCAACGAATGCTTTGTTCACTTAATTTACAAATTCAGCAAGTACTTCTTTCAGCCTCTCCAAGTTCCACCGTTTTCTGTACATTCCACCGTGGATCTTCTTCAGTTGGAGTACCATTTTAATTTTCACCAGATTATGGATTCTGCATGGCTCCTGGCTGAGATTTCAGGATTTTAGCACTGTTTCTGTATCTCTGTCTCACCATTTATATTCCAATTAAAATCTTCCTGTATCACCAAATATTTTCCATGTCCATCATCTTCCTTAATGATGCCTAATCCACCTGTTTCTTATCATGAGTCCTGTTCTTCTGCAAAAATCTTTCAGTCTTTGGCCTCACTCATTTAAAGACAAGATGGTCCTACTTGTTTTTTGTAAATCTCTTCCTTCTCCAACAATAGTGTCCCAATTTCCGTAACAATCAAATAATTCTTTCCACTCTCCTGCTCAATTAATTTTTCAATTCTCTCGTACATTAAATCAGCCTCATCTGGATGTTTGTTTGTGGGCACAGATATCCGAATGCTGGTAATGTCCACTGGTTGTCCCTTTAGTTTCACTAGCATCAGTCTCTGTATCTGACTCACATTTAACTTCGCTCAGATACTTAGCTGTTTCCTTGTCAAGCATTACTGCTACTTCCTGTTGCTTTTAATTACCTCCTGAGTATATCATTCTCACTCGATCATTCATAAAATAGTCTTCTCCTATCCACCATTCTTCACATAATCCTTTTTAATGTCTCCTTTTTCATTTCTTGTTTTCGGTTCTGTAGCTTTCCTTGTTTGAACAGTTCACATTCCTATTCTTCTGGTATTGCCAAGCTTATATGTATGAGGATTTCACTAGGTGGTGAGCTTTAAATCCTTACTCCCTCCCTTGCCGAGGACAATTTTACCTATCCTTTGACAAGTGCTCCTGTCTACACTGTTAATGTCTATTTGTGCTGATGCCATCCTGAGCCATTTTCTTAGCTATGGATTACCACTGCCTTTCATTCTGATGGTGGTTTAGTCACTGACAATGCAACCATTGTGACACCATTGTGACAAGTAGTACTGGGCTACATTTATAGCACGAGTAGATCTCACCTGATTCAGTTTGTACTACATCCAAATGCAACATTGAAACATTATTCACACCAACAACTATATCCCAATGACCTTTGGAATTGCTAATTTGCGTCAAATTGTACCGTTTTGAGTCGTGGGGCTACAATCGCTGAGAATTAACATTAATTATAAAGACAGGTTTTGCTCTGTTTTTCCACTCATTGCTCGAAATGTTCACGATCACATACCAACTGTGGGCAAAGCATACTGTCAATGATACGCTGAATTCAATGATAAGAAGGCACATCAGAATTTCCCAAGGACAATGCCCCTTGCATCTAACCTCCACAGAACAATTTCTGTTAAGTTCCTTGTGGTGAGGAACATTGAAATAAATTATTTTTAAAATTTTGGGATGATTAATAACATTAAAAGCACTAAAACATACAAGTAGTTGTTGCTGTTTTTCACAATTTTATTACTTTGGGTGTTGCCTTTCTTGCAATATATGAAATTTGGCAGTCAATTTGCACACATCTAAGTCCCGCTATCAAAGTGATAATGACCAATTATCTGTGTTTTATAAGTGATGTTGCTTGGCAAGGATAGCAGGGAGAATTCCCCTGTTCCTTTTTGAAGAAGTGTCAAGGAATCTTTCATTTCCATCTCAGTGGCCAAAGAGGGTCTTGGTTCAACAGCGCATTCAAAACATGGCAGATTCGACAGTGCAACACGAAGGCTGAAGTATTAGCCTAGATTTATTTTCTCAAGTCTATGGAGTGAAACTTAAACTCATGATTTATTAATGGGCAGTGAGTGTGAGTACTATCAATGTGACACAGCTAATGAAAAAGTGAATAAACCTTCAAGATTTTGTAAGATCAAAAAACTCTTGGTGGGATGGGGTAAAAAAGTATAGCTAAGTTTATTGCATAAGTATAAGCTATATTATTAAGTTAATAGCGCTTACTTTATTCAATTCTTTTTGATATACAATAAAGTTTGTTTCGGTTTAAAAAATGTTAAATCTGGCAGCAACTTTGCAGGGTATTCAGATTTCTTCTCTAAATAATCATGGTCCAGAACAGGACTTCAACAGTATTGACTGGATGACCTTTGTCCACTAATTTACCCCCTCAAAGAATTCCAGGAGATTCATGATGCACAAAACATTGCTTCTGAAATTTTATTATCCTTAGTACTTCAAAATTCTTTCAATTGACATTGATACCTTTCGTTTATTTTGTCACGAGTGATGATAGATTTATTGGTATATAATTTCAATTCCTGTTTTAATTATCACTGAGAACGAGGTTTACATCATTTCCTTTTTATTTAAGGGTTACATGCTTAGCTCATCTGCTCCAAATGCCCTGGAAGTACTCAGTACATTGAGAAGCATTTTATTGATCTTGACATGTTTTAGATTCCTTATTTCTCATAAACTTCATCAGTGAGGATCATTTGTGAATTTCAGATATATACCGTGTTGCAACACTATACTGTCCCTGCCAATTTTATCCTTTGCATCACCTGTCTGCTTTGCACATACTTAAATCATTCCCGCTGGATCTCTTATTCAGACAAACTCTATTGAGTTTCTATCCTTTCTTGTACCTTTTCTGGATTTCTCAATTGACATTTAAAATAATTTATTTCAATGCTCAATATTTCTTTTTAACCAAATACAATTCCTTGTCTTAATCCAAAATGTATTTTTATGTTTCCCGGTCGCTTTGACCTCCATTTTTAGTTACAACTGTCTTGATATTTTTCTCATTGTAAACTTCTTAATATACCCTTAAGCAGGGGACAGCAAGGTGGCACAGTGGTTAGCACTGCTGCCTCACAGCACCGAGGATCTGGGTTCGATCTCAGCCCCGGGTCACTGCCAGGTGGAGTTTACATATTCTCCCCGTGTCAGCGTGGGTCTCACCCCACAACGCCAATTGGTGTGCAGAGCAGGTGATTTGGCAATGCTAAATTGCCCCTTAATTGGAAAAAAAGAATTGGGTTCTCTAAACTTAAAAGAAAAAAAAAATATCCTTACTGTGGTTTAAAAATATTCTCTCCTCATATCACATTTCCCTGTCCTTAATGCAATTCATTGAAAATGTGACAGGTGATCACTTGTGAAGACCACAGTGGGTTCCAATCCAGGGATAAAAAGGTAATTTAAGACGCAGTCAGCTTCTTTGTAATGGGCCAATAGGGAACAAATGTCAAAGTAAGAGGGATGGGTGGAGAGGCAGACAGGTTTAAGGAGGGAATGTCAGGAAAATCTGTGGATCTACAACCTACATGTGTTCTTCCATCCAATAAACAGGGGACAATGCTTGGCCAAATTTCTGACTCCAGAAAGTACCAGCAGGTGATGAAAGCGATGCTTCAGAGGAACCGCAGCGAGGGGGGGCTGGTGCTGCCGAACCTTAGCAACTACTACTGGGCAGCCAACATGGCCATGGTAAGGAGTTGGATGGTGGGTAAGGGGTCTATTTGGGGGCGAGTGGAGGTGGCTTTGTGCAGGGGCACCAGTTTGGCAGCCCTGGTCACGGCTCCCCTACCGCTCCCGCCGGCCAGGTACTCCACCAGCCCGGTAGTGGTGGCAGCCCTGCGGATCTGGGGCCAAAGGAGGAAACATGTAGGGGAGGTGGGAGCATCGGTCTGGCCTCCATTATGCGACAACCACCGATTCGCCCCCGGGAGCACGGACGGTGGATTCCGAGCATGGCGGCGGGCGGGGGTGGGGAGGATGGGCGATATGTTCTTGGGGGGAGCTTTACGTGCATGAGGGCCTTGGAGGAGAAATTCGGACTAGTAAGGGGGAATGACTTTAGGTACTTGCAAGTGCGTGACTTCATATGCAGACAGGTCCCATCCTTCCCTCGCCTCCCACCAAATGGGATCCAGGATAGAGTAGTTTCCAGGGGAGAGGAAGGAGAGGGGAAAGTTTCGGATATTTACCAAGAACTCATGAAAGGGGAGGAGTCCCAGACAGAGGAACTGAAGCTCAAGTGGGAGGAGAAATTTGCCGAGGAGATGGAGGACGGGGTATGGGCGGAAGCTAGGGTAAATTCAACTGCAACATGTGCTAGGCTCAGCCTGATTCAGTTCAAGGTCGTCCACCGGGCCCACATGACGGTGGCCCAGATGAGCAAATTTTGGGGGGTGGAAGACAAGTGGGCTAGATGCGTGGGGGGACCAGTGAATCACGTCCACATGTTTGGACATGTCCAAAACTTAGAAAATACTGGGAGGGATTTGCGGACGTCATGTCCCAGGTACTGAAAACTAGGGTGGTGATGAGTCCAGTAGTGGCAATTTTTGAGGTCTCGGGAGTCCCGGGGGTCCAGGAGGAGAATGAGGCCGACGTCTTGGCCTTTGCTTCCCTGGTAGCCCAGCGACGCATACGGCTGGCATGGAGGGACTCAAAGCCCACGAAGACCGAAGTATGGCTCTCGGACATGTCGAGCTTTCTTGGTCTAGAAAAAATTAAGTTTGCCTTGAGAGGATCTTTATTAGGGTTCGCCTGAAGGTGGCAACCATTCATCGACTTCTTCGTGGGGAATTAAACGTCAGCGGGGGGGGGGGGAATAGATTAGAGTAGAATAGGGGGGATAAATAGGCGTGTACTGTTTATGAGGGGGGATTGGTTATTTGCACTATGTTTTTGTTGATATTTGCACATTACTGTACACTAACTGTTTACAATGCCAAAAATACCTCAATAAAATTGTTTATTAAAAAAAAATTCTGACTCCAAAAAATAGCCATTATCGATATTGGTAGGCAGGATGATTTTTATTGCCTTAGTCAGGTACAGAGATTAGGACAATGCAAATCTCCAACAAGCGAGTTTGTTGCGGTTTCATGTTGGGTAATTTTCTGGGTTTTAAAAATCTACCAAATATCATCTAAAACATCACTGTTAGTTGAAGCTCATGTGATGTATGTTAGGAAAGACAGTTGTTACCGGAATACTGAAATCCCCAACTTGGACGGCATATAAACTCAATTTCCTCAATGCACAAGTCTGAAATTTTCACTGTTCTGTCACCCAGTAAAAGTGTATTTCATTAGCAGAGCAACATACCTGTGTTATTCAATTTTTCCATAAATATTGCACTGTACATATCTGGTAGTATATAGAGAATTCATATTCCTGGTTACAGTTCCAGGAGTTCAGTGACTTTTTGAATCATCCAAACATCCTGCTGATCTAGATAGAAATTCAGTTTTCTATGCATGTATTGCACACAATATCACATACAAGAGTGTATTTCAATTCAGCAACATATCTGTGCTTGAAAGATATTGATGACATCGAAAATTTACTCCGATGATTTAAGATGCAATATAAACCCACAGGTAAGGTGTCATGTTGCAATGCACATTTACATTATATTTTACATTCTTTGCATGGTTGTAATCACAAATATAAGAATAATCTCTGCTAAAGCACATGGTAAAATTATACAGTGTGCAGATACTGTAAAAAAAATATGACCGCAGCATAATGCCACAGGTATAAATACAGCTTCACACAAGAACAATTATATGTTTTCATGTCTGTTGCCAATGCAACCAGAGGAAGTGGGGAGTGCAGGTTGGGCACCTTTCCGAAAATGAAAAAAAAAATTAAAATAATTTTTTTAAAATACTGGTGAGTTGGACTTTATTAATCTTGGACACTTTTTAGCAGCTGGTTACAGTATTTTTGGCAGAGACCCAAGACTGGCCACTTGCTGCCCCCCAGCTGAGTGACAGTACATGGTATAAGTCAGGGGTCTAAAAATGTTGAGAAAACATGCTTAAGTAATGAAGCTATTCCAAAATTTCATTTTGTTTTGTAGGCACCTTGAAGTTCATTGGAGAGCTCTAATTAGTGATGTTGACTTCAAAAAGTAAATTAAAAATTACATTGATATGTTTAATATTCTTTGGCAAAAAACACGTACACGTAAAAATAATTTATTTCTCCTTAACTCAAATGCTTGCCTGCAGCCATATTATTTTTTGAACCTACAAGTGTTCCAGATGAAGATCAATCAAGCAGTTTCTTGTCCCAATTGAAGACAAGTTTTTTAGCAGTAGATGTACCATTGTTGGATTAGTTTTAGTTTAAGAACGTGTTTTTCATCAACAGATTCAACGCAGGTTCCCACAAAAACCAAATAAGTAAATTGCATGATTCTATTTATTTTGAACTTACATAAAAAAAATGAAAATGTGCTTTACACTATAAATTATAAAAAACAATTAAAAATTAAAAATTGAGAAAAATGAGAGGTGATCTTATTGATCAGAATATGATTGAACTTTACATTCAATTTGAGGGAGAGGGAAGCGAGTCTAAGACCAGTATTTTAAACTTAAATAAGGGCAATTATGAGAGCATGAAAGTAGAGCTCGCAAAAATAAACTGGCAATTAAGGGATAGGTCATTAGAAATGCAGTAGCACACATTTAATAATATATTTCAGAATACACAGAATGAATACATTCCAATAAGAAAGAAAAAAAACCAAGGGGGCCCACCATCCATGGTTAATTAAAAAATGAATAGTATCAAACTTACAGAAAAATCATATAATTGTGCAAAGATGGCTGGTCAGAAGATTGGACAGAACAGAATACTAAAAGATTAATAAAGAGAGGAAAATTTTAGTAGAGAGAAAGTTAACTAGAAACATAAAGATAAAATTAAGTTTATTTTGATATATTCAAAAGAAAATGAGTCCAGTAGAAAGTGAGTCTGGAGAGTTAATCATCAAAAATAAGAAGATGGCAGATGAATCGGTATTTTGCATCGGTCTTCATAAGAGGATACAAAAAACATCCCAAAAATACCTGTAATTCAGGAATTGGGGAGGGAGGGAAGAACTCAATAATATCCCAATCACTAAGCAAGTGATGGTTAACAAATTGTTGAAGCTCTGGGTTGACAAGACCCTGGATCCTGGTGTCTTCAAAGAAGTGGCTAGTTAGATAGAAGGCTGAAAATAAAAGCTCACGTTGTCAAGAGCAGCATATTGGCATAGATAGAAGGTTGGCTAGCTAACAGAAAACAATTTATTGCCCTACTCATTCATGTCCCAGATGCCCTATTTTCCTTAATGCACTGCTGTCAACTCACAATTTCACCAACTTCCTGTACAAAATATCATCATTAAATGAGTAAGGCCAAGTCTAACTAACTAATGGAAGATGACATTTGTGACAATGTTTCAGCAAATTATGCTCCAATCTGTAGTACAAGGATATCTGGTATTAGGGCTAATGTGGGACTGGGAACAGTATAACCCACGGTGTGATGTCAAGTCACATGTCGACATAGCTGTGGACTGGACATTGACCTGTGCAGAAGCCAGCATGGAGTTATCTCCAAATTTGGACTATACCCTGTTATGTATGTGAATGGCGATAGCTCTTGAAAAAAAGGCAGAATCTCAAGAAAAAACTGCAGTAGAAATTTGGAAGCTGGTAAATTAAAGGAGCAGCATTCTGACCTGACTGAAAGCACCTGAAGCAAAGACACAGAGAGAGATTGTCTGAGATTTGCTCCACAGCAGAACTGGAAACAAAGGGCAGAAGAAACAACTCCACAGTGCAGCTGAGGACTCCATTACATCTTGTGGAAGTCTAGCTTGAATGCATAGAGTGCAGTGTCAAAGAACCTATCGGAAATCAGCCCCCAAAAATTAAGCTCTTGGTCAGGATTTCACGTAAGAAAGTTTGTAGCATTTTAAAAGAACAGCCCATTTACAGAAGCACCATAGCCAGATTGCGTTCAGAGTGACATACCATGTGGCAGACGAGCTCGTTGCAACAGATTAAAGAAAAAAAATTGGCAGTTTAAAAAAACCCAGACAAGTCCGGGAAACAATACTAAAACATCCGAAAATCCACCAATAGTGTGGGCAACACCCAGGCCATACCATGAAGTGAATCGCTCCACAAACACAAAGCGAGACACAAAGAGGTCAGAACTGCCATTACAGTGGGAAGCAGCCAAAACCCAACATGTGTAGGAAGACTCTTTATAAAAACTTACTGGGGCTCCAATCTTGAAACCAGCGCAGCATTTAAGCTGAACCCACAAATTTTTTTTTAACAACCTTCGATTGAAAAAAAATCAGCCAAGCACAAAACTGGGGACTTTGGCAGAAGATATTCCTTTGATATATAATGGGGGCGATTCTCCGATATGGAGGCCAAGTGTTCACGACGGCGCGAACAGGGCCCGGGAACAACCTATTCTGGCCCCCCATAGGGGGCCAGCTCGGCGCTGGAGCAGTTCACGCCACTCCAGCCTCCTTTGGCGCCGCGCCAACCCGCGCATGCGCAGTTGGGCCAGCTCAATCCTGCGCATGCGCAGTTGGGCCGCACCATCCTGCGCATGCGTGGGGAACATCTTACGCGCGCCGGCCTCGATCCAACATGGGGTCATAGTTCAGGAGCCGGCCGCGCCGGAATGTAGGCCGGGTTTTGGGGGGGGGGGGGGGGGGAGAGAAAGAGAGAAGAGAGAGGCCGGCCCGCCGATCGGTGGGCCCCGATCGCGGGCCAGACCCCATCGGAGGCCCCCCCCCGATGAAGGAGCCCCCCGTCCCCCCACCCCGAGCGTTCCCACCGGCATCGACCAGGGGTGAAAGGCGCCAGCGGGACTCTGTCGTATCGGGGCGGCCGCTCAGCCCATCCGGGCCGGAGAATCGGCAGCCCCGCCGATTCCAGCGGCCCGCGGCCAGTGCCACACCAAACGCGCCGGCACAAATGGCGCCGATTCTCCGCACCTCGGAGAATCGCGCGCCGGCTTCTGGGCGTCGTGGCGCAGTTGCTGCGATTCTCCAGCCCGGCGTGGGGCTCAGTGAATTGCCCCCAATAGCTTCAGGTTTAGACAAAATGATAGAAGCTGAGCAAGTGAATACATTATTTTATTAGTAGGTCCAATTGCGGACGACATTATAGCAAGGCAAGGGATCAATTAAACCTCAGCTAAGGTTTAAAATCATTTTGGGCAGCATGGTGGCACAGTGGTTAGTGCTGCTGCCTCACGGCGCCGAGGTCCCAGGTTCGATCCCGGCTCTGGATCACTCCATGCGGAGTTTGCACATTCTCCCCCTGTTTGCGTGGGTTTTGCCCCCACAACCCAAAAGATGTGCAGGGTAGGTGGAATGGCCACGTTAAATTGCCCCTTAATTGGTAAAAATGAATTGGATACTCTAAATTTTTTATTTAAAAAAAAAAAATCATTTGATATATATTTTAACCTGAGAAGCAACAAAATCTTAGGTAAAGTTCAATATGCGTATCCATCAGCCAGGAGAACCAGTTGACTTCTTTATTAACAAAATGTACAGATTGGCTGAAGGTTAGAACTTGTTGCTAACTTTTGGTTGGTTCAATTGGCTCTGTTTTATAACCTTTGCTCTAGAGTCGCCAGGTATCTTTATGATACCGCCACGAGTAATGATCAATAACTCAACACACCAATTAGTAAGATTCAAATCAAAACACATTTATTATACACAGTCAATCGCTACTCATGCATAAATTCTACTTAATAAACTATCTCTATACCGAACAGGTCTATACGGACTTCCGGTGACGGCGGGCGGGAGGCGGTCGCACAATGGAGGGCTCCCGTTCGGCAATGGCATTTTCGGAGCTTTAAGCCCGGTCCCAGGCTACGCGGAGGCGGCAGAAGCAGAGAGAAGGCACGGAGGAGGCACAGTGAAGACACAGGAGGAAAAAAAGAACAAAGAAAAATGTCGAGGGTGAGCAAGAAAACGGCAGAAAAGAAAACAGCTGGAGGTCCATCGGGGAATGGAAAGGTCACCGCGGGGTCACCAGGAAAAATGGAGGTTGGAGCACCAGGGAAGGCTGCACTGCTTACGGCTGAAGAAATAACTAAGGTGATGACTCCGGAATTTGAAAAGCAGTCGGCGCAGATTGCGAAATGCATGGAGACGGTGAGGAAGGAGATGAGGGAGGTTTTGAGTGTGCTGGTGGAGGAGGCGGTTTCTCCGGTGAGGACGGAGGTGGCGAGCGCAGTGGCGGAGGTGCGAGAGCAAGGGGAGGCGCTGAAGGAAGTGGAGGAGACGTTATTGCAGCACGGTGATCAACTTGCCTCGATGGGGAAAGAGATGCGGAAGGTGATGGATACCAACAAGGTTCTGCGAGGAAAAATGGAGGACCTGGAAAACAGATCCAGGCAACAGAATTTGAGGATTGTGGGGCTGCCCGAAGGAGTTGAAGGACTGAAGCCGACTGAGTATCTTGCCGCGATGCTGGCAAAACTATTGGGGGAGGGGGATGATCCCTCCCAATATGAACTGGATCGGGCTCATCAGTCGTGGAGGCCTGTACCAAAGGCGAGTGAGCCGCCAAGGGCAGTGACTCTGTGCTTCCGTAGGTACAGGGTGAAGGAGAAGGTCCTGAGCTGGGCCAAGCTGGGAGCGGTGTAAGATTAAGGGTGACTACAGGTAATCCCTGATTCCTTTTTGTCATTTGTTTATGTAAACATGCGGGTTGAGGTTCGGGGGTTGGTGGGTAGATGGGATCGTTGTTATTATGGGGACTGACATATCTTGCTGATTATTGTTTATTGTTGATGGATGTAAATGTGGGAGAAAATGTGAAAAAGGAGAATTAAATTTTTTTTTTTAAAAACTAACAGGCCTATACTTAGCTTTGGACTGGCCCACCAGGTCAGGGGAACAAATGGCCTTTCATTCAGATCCCGAGTCTGCGGGATTCAAAAGCTGGTATGGACTGGTAGCTAGGAGCACCTATCTCGTAGCGAGCGTTTACTTGAGACTTACTTGCTTGGCGGCAGCTTGGGCAGTTCACTCTCGAGGGTTGATTCGCTGTTGAGTGACTCTGCCAAGAAGGATGATTTGAACTTGGGGGCTTTACTTTATAGTCCCCAGGGACTTCCTGCCCTTCGAGACGGACCCCGTACCTGGTTCCAAGTGATTGGACTGCGTTCCGATCACTTGGATCGATTTCTCCAATACTGGAGTTGTTCCCTGATCGTTGGGTGGTCCCTAAATGTCCGTTGGCCTTCCTTTGTCTTGGCTCCTGCTGGCGCCGAGGAGTCTGGCTTGGCTTTATTCACCTCAACTGTTGCCATTGTGCCCTGGAATCGCTCATTACTATGCAGATGGCTGCTGCATTACTATGCAGATGGTTGCTGTATTACTATGCAGATGGCTGCTGGTTTCAGTGCTGTCTGGTTTCTTACAGGTTCCAATACACATGATTTCTGTATTTGTTAGTCTTTGCCTGAGTTGGCTGCATTTCCTTCAGCCTTTGTGGTTCTCCATTTTAAGTCGGGAAGTGGCCAACTCAGGTGGCTACAAACTACATTACCTGAAATCAGAACCTATAAGGGACAGAAGTTGTTGTCAGAGTGGCAGACGATGCCTTGTCAGATATGCTTCACGCCAAGCAAGATTTGGCCCTTGAAAAGGCCGTTCAAATTGTCAATCCAAAAAGCGCTGCAGCACTGGTGTATTTTGCATGGCGAAACGGAGCCAAGGTACAGAGGAACCCCAAATGTCCAGCTGTAAAGCAGTGAAGGGTTAAAGATACTCCACGCCAAGGGAAGCAACACCCAAATCAACTACAAGAGGGTGGGTGACCATGTCAGTGCAGTGGGAACAAATGACTTTTCGGCATGGCCAATGTCCAGAAATCTCAGCCCAATGTTTTAATTGGAACTGCATCGGACACTTTAGAAAGTTATGCAAAGCTAAAACATCCAGAAGGGCAGAGGATCCCAAGATGATTCATGATATTGAGATACCACACCAAGAGGACATGTAACCATGCTTCTTGGATGAGGTCAAAGATCCTAGATTTTCTTTCTGGAATGCTGACATCTCAGTGAATCGTCACCTTATTAACTTTGAATTGGACATGAGTGCAAGTATGACCATCCTCTCGGGCAAGGAATACACCACCCATTCATGAAGCAAGTTCAACAACAGTTGAACACCTGTCACTTAGAATGGTGTTCTGGGAGGATCCCAGTCCTGAAACCAATCAAGTCCATCCGTTTCTGTGTCGCCTGACACAACTCTACAAGGCATTAGCGTGAGAAGTCCACCCTGTGTCTTTTGTGGACAACAACCTGACCAAACGCTCAAATAATAGTATTTTCAAACCTCGAAGCTAACAGCGCCTTTTGGTAATTTCCTCAAGACAAGAAAGCCTGATTGCTGACTACATTTATTACCCCCTTTGGCATATTGTTTCAATCACTAGCCATTCGGAATTACTTGCGTTTGAGATCTTTACAAACATGATGTTGGCCACTTTACACGGCCTAGGGGTGTCATCTGCCATATGGATGGTGTTTTGGTCCATAGCACGATACTGGAAGAACATGACAGGATGTGCATGGCTTCTTTCAACACATGATGTTGGCCAGTTTACAAAGCTTAGAGAGTGTCATCTGCCATATGAATGATGTTTTGGTCCATGGCACGGTAGTGAAAGAACATGACAGGTGGCACATGGTTGTCCTAGAAGGTTTACAGGAAGCGGTGCGAACACAAAGAGAAATCGGAGTTCTCCAAGAACTCAATTCAGTTTTTCGGACACATTAGCAGCACCAAAGGCAGCACAACAAGGGGGCAGCACGGTAGCCTTGTGGATAGCACAATTGCTTCACAGCTCCAGGGTCCCAGGTTCGATTCCGGCTTGGGTCACTGTCTGTGCGGAGTCTGCACATTCTCCCCGTGTGTGCGTAGGTTTCCTCCGGGTGCTCCGGTTTCCTCCCACAGTCCAAAGATGTGCAGGTTAGGTGGATTGGCCATGATAATTTGCCCTTAGTGTCCAAAATTGCCCTTAGTGTTGGGTGGGGTTACTGGGTTATGGGGATAGGGTGTCGGTGTTGACCTTGGGTAGGGTGCTCTTTCCAAGAGCCGGTGCAGACTCGATGGGCCGAATGGCCTCCTTCTGCACTGTAAATTCTATGAAATGAAACAACAGATCCATGATAAACTAAAGATTTCAGCAAGTTCCCAATCCCCCATCCATTCCTGAACTTCAGAAATTCCTAGCCATGGTGAGCAAGTTGGCAAAAATTCTACCCAATCTGGCACAGATCACAGAACCTTTTGACACCCTCTCAAAAACGTTATGGTGCTGGGACATGCACCAGAAGCAGGCATTTGGTCGCATTACAATCATGCTGCTCTCAACCAATATCCTGGCCCATTATGATCTATCCCTTCCCACTACTAAAGCCACGAGTGCCTCTTCCACAGGCCTAGAAGCAGTTTTATATCAGGAACAACTAGATGGATGTTATCAACAGGAATTTACGGACCCAGAGGACTGTCTGACACAGACAAAGAGTATGCCATTATTGAAAAAGGAACTCTCACGGATATGTGGCCTTTCAAGAAGTTCTCGGACTACATTATCGGTGCCCCCAGAATTCAGAGATTCTATTTACACCTCATGAGATTTACATACGAGACGGTGTGTGTTCAGGGGAGAAACCAAATGACTGCAGGCACACTATCCAGAGTCACAGTGGACCTTCCAGCAAAACATGACGTCAATCTGATTGAGAAGCTAGAGTTGTCCTCCCAATTGGTGACAAGACCAATCAGGGAAACCTCAGTCAATCCACCAGGAGCAGATGAGGAGTGTGCCTGCAACCGTCGTTACTGTCAACAAGAGTGATCACAGCAGAGTCCAGGCTGCAGCATCATGAAAATGTATCGCAAACAGCAGAAGCTGTTTGTATTGCTAGCATACAATGAGCAGTTGGTCATTCCAGCCTCCCTTTGGTCAGAGTTTCTCCAAAATATTCGCTGCAAAAGTGATTTCACAAAGCAAAAAACGATATGGTATATTAAAACAAACTTTATTCCTAACACAGTATTAAAATTAATCCTCAACGGCTATATTTATTCTTAGGGAGTCCAGCTTAAGGGCCATGTTGACAGAGTAGGTATTCAGGGAGCCCAATGGTGCAGTCCACGGTGAAGATTTGGATTCAGTTGAGTGGAGAGGATGCCGCTGTGCGAGAATTCCTAGGGGTGCACATCTCCAAAAATCTGTCCTGGTCCACCCACGTCGATGCTACCCAAGAAATCGCAAGCGTGTATACTTCCTCAGGAAACTAAGGAAATTCGGCATGTCCGCACTGACTCTTAACAGCTTTTACAGATGCACCATAGAAAGCATCCTATCTGGCTGCATCACAGCCTGGTATAGCAACTGCTCGGCCCAAGACCGCAAGAAACTTCAGAGAGTCGCGAACACAGCCCAGTCCATCACACGAACCTGCCTCTATCTACACCTCCCGCTGCCTGGGGAAAGCGGGCAGCATAATCAAAGACCCCTCCCACCCGGCTTACTCACTCTTCCAATTTCTTCCATCGGGCAGGAGATACAAAGTCTGAGAACACGCACATCCATTCAAAAACAGCTTCTTCCCCGCTGTTACCAGACTCCTAAACAACACTCTTATGGACTGACCTGATTAATATTATACTCCTGTACGCTTCACCTGATGCCGGTGTCTATGTATTTACATTATGTACCTGATGTTGCCCTATTATGTATTTTCTTATTATTTTCTTTTCTTTTCATGAACTAAATGATCTGTTTGAGCTGCTTGCAGAAAAATACTTTTCACTGTACCTCGGTACATGTGACAATAAACAAATCCAATCATGAGTTTGAGCCAGGGTGGATGGATAGTGTATACAGAAGGTGCAGGGAAGTGGGGTTGGTGAAGGTGAGGGATCTGTATTTGGAGGAATGATTTGCCAATTTGAAGGAGCTAAGGGAGAAGGTAGAGCTCCCGAGAGGGAGTGAGTTTAGGTATTTGCATGTTAGAGACTTTGCACAAAAGGTCTGGAAGGAGTTCCCTAGGTTGTCAAGATACACCCTGCTGGAGCGACTATTGCACCTGGATGTGAAAGGGGAGGGTGGGGAAGAATTGGGGAGAAAGGGGCAGCACGGTAGCATTGTGGATAGCACAATTGCTTCACAGCTCCAGGGTTCCAGGTTCGATTCCGGCTTGGGTCACGGTCTGTGCGGAGTCTGCACGTTCTCCCAGTGTGTCCGTGGGTTTCCTCCGGGTGCTCCAGTTTCCTCCCACAGTCCAAAGATGTGCAGGTTAGGTGGATTGGCCATGATAAATTGCCCTTCGTGTCCAAATTAGTGTTGGGTGGGGTTACTGGGTTATGGGGATATGGTGGAGGTGTTGACCTTGGGTGGGGTGCTCTTTCCAAGAGCCGGTGCAGACTCGATGGGCCGAATGGCCTCCTTCTGCACTGTAAATTCTATATACAGGTGGCTGGGGAAGCAGGGAGACGGGTGGTGAAGATCAAGGAAAAATGGGAAGGGGAGTTGGGAGGAGGGATCAATTGGGGAGTATGGAGTGAGGCATGCGTAGGGTAAACAGGACCTCCTCGTGCGCATGGATGAGCCTGATACAGTTTAAGGTTGTGTATAGGGTGCATATGACTCGGGCAAGAATGAGTGGGTTCTTCCAAGGGGTGGCAGGTGAGTGTGAGAGGTGTGGGCGGGGGCCAGCAAATCATGCACGCATGTTCTGGGGTTGCGAAAAATTGGAGAGATTCTGGGTGGGAATGTTCGCAGTCCTAGCTCGGATAGTGGGGGAGGAGGTGGAGCCGGAACGTTTGGTCGCGATATTTGGGGTTTCGGAGAAGCCGGAGCTCATGAAGAGGAGGAAGGCCGATGTTGGGCCTTCGCCTCTCTGATTGCCCTGTGGCGAATTTTACTGGAGTGGCGGTCAACATCACCACCGTGGGTAGCAGCATGGTTGGGTGACCTGTACGACTTCCTGTGGTTGGAAAAGATAAAGAATGAGTTAAGGGGCTCAACAGAGGGGTTTGAAAAAAGGTGGGGGTTGTTCATGACCTTATTTGAGGAGTTGTCCGTTGCTTGCTGGGGGTGGGTGGGGGGGGGGGGGGGGGGGGGGGGGGGGAAGAAGTTGTACAAACTATATAGTTGATTGTTGGGAAGTATGTTTTCCAGATTATGTATGTATGTATGTGCTGTGAGCTGTTTGATACGCGTTTTCAATAAAATACATTTTTTATAAAAATAGTAGATATTGATCTGCATGTGGTCACACACGAGCTGGACACAGAGAGCGGAAATCCCTTTTCATTCATGAAAATGGCAATATTGATGAGGCATACAAAAGGCAATATGCATGCAGTCAAGTGCACCCTACAATCTGTGCAAACCCTCGTGCTTGCTCCTTCTGCTTATTTTGACGAATGTCTTCCTGTGTGTACAAAGAGCCTCAGTGAAGTCCCAGATGTAGCAGTGCACTGAAAACTGAGAGATGTTCAGCAGCAGCTTGGAAAGAAGCAGGCACATAAAAGCTAAGAGCCATGGTTCCCTTGACAAGCACAGACAATGCTCTCCTTGCTCTGACTTGAGATTGCAGTTGTGGCTTTGTTGTTAACTTTTGGTTGGTTCAATTGGCTCTGTTTTATAACCGTTGCTCTCGAGTCGCCAGGTATCTTTATGATACCGCCACAAGGTTCAAGTCCAAGTAATGATCAATAACTCAATACACCAATTAGTGAGATTCAAATCAAAGCACATTTATTATACACAGTAATCGCTACTCATGCACAAATTCTACGTCTAAACTACTTCTAAAATTAGCAGGCCTATACTTAGCTTCGGACTGGCCCATCAGGTCAGGGGAACAAATGGCCTTTCGTTCGGGTTCTGAGTCTGCGGGATTCGAAGTTGGTATGGATTGGTAGCTAGGAACGCCTATCTCGTAGCGAGCATCGACTTAAGACTTACTGGATCTCGGCGGCAGTTGAACCGGTCACGGTCAAGGTTGGTTCGCGTTGCTGGGTGACCCGGTCACGATTTGAGCTTGGGGGCTTAACTTTATAGTCCCCAGGGGCTTCCCACCTTTCGGGGCGGACCCTGTACCTGGTTCCAGGTGATTGGACTTTGTTCCAATCGCTTGGTTCGATTTCTCCAATACTGGAGCGGTTCCCTGATCGATGGGCGGTCTTGAGGTGTCCGTTAACCTCTTTTGTGTTGGCTCCTGCTGGCTCCGGGGAGTCTGGCTTAGCTTTGTTTATCCCAAATGTTGCAATTGTTCCCGGGGATTGCTTATTAGTATGTAGATGACTGCTACATTATTATGCAGATGGCTGCTTGTATTGATGCTGTCTGAGCTTTTGCAGAGTTTAATACACAGTAAACGTGCACCTGCTGGCTTCTGCCTGTGTTGGCTGAATTTCCCTGCAACCTTTGCTGTTCTCCAATTTACATCAGGAGTTGGTCAACCCAGGTGGCTACAGCTTTCACATTTGTCTGATTTCAGTCATGATCTCTTTTATGAACAAAGGCACTTGTGGGTTTTTCCCCACTGAGGGTGGAGTAAGAACATTTCTCCCTCGTGATGTTTGGATATGGCCTTTTGTTGAGAGTCCTTCTTCCTCTTTGCCTCCCTCTTCCAAGAACTTGACAGCCTTTTTAAGTCTCTCTTCATTCTCCCAATCACTTTTTTAAATATAGAAATTTGCAGTCCCCAATTATTTTTTTCCAACTATGGGGCAATTTAGCGTGGCCAATCCATTACCATGCAGATCTTTGGGGTGCAGGGATGTGACCAATGCAAACACAGGGAGACTATGCAAACTTCACACAGACAGTGACCCGTAGCAAGGATCGAACCCGGGTCCTCGGCGCCATGGGGCAGCAGTGCTAACCACTATGACACCGTGCCGGCCCATTCTCCCAATCATGCTCAAATCCCAGAGAAAGGCCATACTTATGTCTGGAAACTTGTTTCAGCAGATCAACTTCAGCACCAGCCAGACGACACCCTATATTCAAACTTTAGTCAAGTATAGGAAATCTCCAAAAACACAAACAATTGTGCCATCAGCCAGAATAAATAATCCAGCAATTAAACTAAATAGTTCATACTCCCATCAAATAGCTCTGGTCGATATCCATCACTCCATTTAATGTCATGTTCAGCTGTGCAAAATTAAGACAGGGTGTTGGCACACTGTTCGACATTATAATCTGTCTGTTCTGCATGGTGGAGGTGTGCATGTGTAAACTACTGCATCTTTCATCGGAAATATGCACATTACATCTTAGGCTCCAGTTTCAACTATGAGGTGATGCATGGTATCTAAAAACCGGCAATAATTGAGCAGCATTCGCTCTACTGCACAAAAGATTATCCTACAAAGCTTAAGGTTATCCTAATTTTATATTGTACTTATCACTACAAACTGCATGCATCAATTTAATCACCAGTCTAATTTAAAAATAATAATTATAGAATCTACTTCTTAAATGGCTAAAGCTCAGCTCCAGAACTAAATTCAGTACTTTTAAATTTTTTAGCTAAAACTTCAGAGGAGTGGCAACTTATCCTGCACTGAAACTTTGCATTTCTGGCCTGGGCTTCCAGACCGGGCCTCATCAGAAACGCAGAACTTACCTGTTCTGAGAGTGCTTCTTCAGAGGGCAGAATGGTCAGGGGGAGTCAAGTCATGTTCCTTTTATACAGCATTAGCTGCCACGATTTGTAAGTCTTGATTCACTAACACAGTGAAAAGTTTAGGGCATTTAAATGTTGTTCATTGTGTGAGTGAATGAGTGCGAGTGAGAGAAGTGTATGGTAGGGTGGTGGCAGTGTAAGTAGGGTGGCAGGGCGGTAGGCTGGCAGGATGGGTATGATGGTGAGGTCAGGTTCGAATTATGGGGGTGAGTCAGTGGGGTGAATTGGATGGTCACAGAGTCTGCTTTCCCGTACCCCTGCACATATGTTACTATTCAAAGTTATCATCTGATGGCTCTTGGATATCTTGTGCATCCCAGACCCAAATCACTCATCATGTGAAAATGTTTTTTCTAACAATAAATTTGCTGCTGTTGCAAATCACTTCAAATCTGTGCCCGCAATCCATTTTTTTGTTTTTGGGGGGGTAGGGAGGTTACCCAGGAACTAGAATTGTTTAATTCTGGCTAAAATTTCCTGGGTAATTATTCTGCTAAGTCTGAACCATCCAAAGTTACTAACTCTAACTCAGAGTTGGATACTATTACAGAGGATTCCAGACAGGGAACTGACCATCTGAAGTCCAACTCCCTGGGCAATTCTTGGATAGTCAGTGCGTTAGGACGTCCAAAGAGTCCTGTAGCATATATTGGGGTCACCTCTTGGGCATGGCCATCTGGAGATTATAAATTTTGGGCCACAGACTTGGCAGTACAGTTTCAGAATGTAATTTTGTTGAGAAAAGTTTCAAAACATTTTTTCAATGTGATTTTCATGATCTCTGTAATTTTTTCGCTCTGAATTCAAATTAGTGAGCCTCACATCTGAATGCAATTTTTATGTCTGCTTTCAACTAGATGAAGACATATGGAAATGCCAGCACCTCTGCTCCTTTTTCACACTGCAGGGTGTGAACTGTCATGGCTGAAATCCGATATCCAGACTACTGTGGGTAGTCAACTTTCATAACATTCCCCTCACAGCAGGACATTTTCAATTGCAGACCAAGATATAAATCTTGACTACCAGTAATTTCCTTTCATATCAAGTTAAATCACTTGCTCAGATTTCTTAAATGTTTTTGAGGTCCCGGGGTTTCAACTGAATGAAATATTTTGATTCTGAACACTTTTTAAAAAAAAAAAAAATATTTATTCAGATTTTCCAACATATTTTCAACAAAACCCCCCCCCCCCCTCCAACAAGAAAAAAGAAGCAAAAACACAACAATCAGAAATTATACATTGGATTTCCCCCATATACAATAATCCCCCATATAACATTTAAAAGCACAAAATAGGGAAAGAAATCCACCTTCACCCAAACGCCACCGGAAAAGAACCCCCCCTCCCTCCCCACCCTGCCCCTGGGCTGCTGCTGCTGCAGCTGACCTCCTCCTAACGCTCCGCAAGATAGTCGAGGAACGGTTGCCACCGCCTGGAGAACCCTTGCACAGACCCTCGCAAGGCAAACTTTATCCTCTCCAGCTTAATGAACTATGCCATGTCATTGATCCAAGCTTCCACACTAGGGTGCTTCGCATCTTTCCATAGTAGCAAAATCCTCCGCCGGGCTACCAGGGCGTTCACCACCTTGGACATAGTCCTCGCAAACCCCTCCAAAACCCATCCAGCGCCGGGCACGACCAGAACATATGGACGTGATTTGCCCGGCTCCCCGAGCACCTCCCACATCTGTCCTCCACCCCAAAGAACCTACTCAACCTCGCCCCTGTAATATGCGCTCTGAGAGTAACTTTGAACTGTATTAGGCTGAGCCTGGCGCAAGAGGAGGAAGAATTAACCCTACTCAGGGCATCAGCCCACAGACCCTCATCTATCACCTCCCCAAGCTCCTCCTCCCACTTGCCCTTTAACTCCTCCACCGAGGTCTCCTCCTCTTCCTTCGGCTCCTGGTAAATCATCGAAACCTTGCCTTCTCCAACCCATACACCCGGAATCACCCTGTCCTGAATCCCACGTGCCGGAAGTACCTCACCTGCCGCCTCACAAACGCCCTCACTTGCATGTATCTGAAAGCGTTTCCCGGGGGTAGCCCAAACTTCTCCTCCAGCGCCCCTAAGCTCGCAAACGTCCCATCGATGAACAGGTCCCCCATTCTTCTAATCCCTGCCCGATGCCAGCTCCGAAACCCCCCATCCATCCTTCCCGGGACGAACCGATGATTCTCCCGAATCGGTAACCAAACCGAGGCTCCCACCTCGCCCCTGTATCGCCTTCACTGCCCCCAGATCTTCAGCGTCGCTGCCACCACAGGGCTCGTGGTGTACCTTGTCGGCAAGAGCGACAGCGGTGCCGTCACCAGCGCCCTCAGGCTCGTGCCCACACATCTCTAGCCTCTTCCACGCCGCCCCCTCTCCCTCCATTACCCACTGACGGATCATCGCCACATTGGCAGCCCAATAATAGCCACACAAATTCAGCAGTACCAGACCCCCCCTGTCCCTGCTAAGCTCCAGAAACACTCTTCACCCTCGGGGTCTTATTCGCCCACACAAATCCCATGATGCTCCTGCTTACCCGTTTGAAAAAGGCCTTGGGAATCAAAATGGGAAGGCACTGGAACATAAAGAGGAACCTCGGGAGAACCATCATTCGACTGCACCCTACCCGCTAGTAAGAGTGGCAGCATATCCCATCTTTTAAAATCCTCCTCCATCTGCTCCACCAACCGTGTCAAATTGAGCTTGTGCAGGGCCCCCAAGCTCCTAGCTACTTGGATCCCTAGATACCTAAAGCTCCTTTCCGCCCTCTTCAGCGGTAGCTCATCTATCCCCCTTTCCTGGTTCCCTGAATGCACCACAAAGAGCTCACTCTTCCCTACGTTGAGTGTATACCCCGAAAAGTCCCCAAACTCCCGAAGGATCCGCATGACCTCCGCCATCCCCTCCACTGGATCCGCAACATGCAACAACAGGTCATCGGCATACAACGACACCCGGTGTTCCTCTCCCCCCGGACCAATCCCCTCCATTTCCTAGATTTCCTCAGTGCCATGGCCAGCGGCTCAATTGCCAGTGCAAACAACAAGGGGGATAGGGGGCACCCCTGCCTCGTCCCCCGGTACAGCCGAAAGTACTCCGACCTCCGCCGGTTCGTAGCCACACTCGCCACCGGGGCTCTATATAGCAGACTGACCCAACTGATGAACCCCTCCCCGAACCCAAACCTCCGCAACACTTCCCAAAGACACTCCCACTCCACCCGATCAAAGGCCTTCTCTGCGTCCATAGCTGCCACTACCTCCGCTTCCTCCTCCACCGAGGGCATCATAATCACATTGAGGAGCCTCCGCACATTTGTATTTAGCTGCCTGCCCTTCACAAATCCCGTCTGGTCCTCATGAATCACCCCCGGGACACAGTCCTCAATTCTCATAGCCAGCAGCTTCACGTCAACATTGAGGAGCGAAATCGGTCTATACGACCCACATTGCAATGGATCCTTGTCCCGCTTCAAGATCAAAGAAATCAGTGCCCTGGGCATTGTCGGAGGCAAGGTCCATGTATTTCCTGTAAAATTCAACCGGGATCCCAGGGCCTTCCCCGCCTGCATGCTCCCCAATCCTTTAACCAGCTCCTCTAGCCCAATCGGCGCCCCCAAACCAGCCACCTCCTCCTCCTCCACCCTCGGGAGCCACGGCTAAACCAAGAATCGCCGCACCCCCCCCCCCCCCCCCCCCCGAGGGCTCAGACCTGTACAGATCTGCATAGAAGTCCCTAAATACCGTGTTTATTCACACCGCACTCCGCACCGTATTCCCCCCTCTATCCTTGACTCGACCAATCTCACTTGCTGCCTCCCTCTTACGAAGCTGATGTGCCAGCATCCGACTCGCCTTCTCCCCATAGTCATGCGCCGCCACCCGCGCTTTCCTCCACTGTGCCTCTGCTTTCCCTGTGGTCAACAGGTCGAATTCCGTCTGGAGGTTCCGTCGCTCCCTAAGTAGCCCCTCCTCGGGGGCCTCTGCATACCTCCTGTCCACCCTTGAAATCTCCCCCACCAACCTCTCCCGTCCCTCTCTCTTCTCCGTGTGGTCCCTAATGGAGATTAGCTCTCCCCTGACCACCGCCTTCAACGCCTCCCAAACTACCCCCACCTGCACCTCCCCGTTGTCATTGGCCTCCAACTATCTTTCAATACACCCCCGCATCCGCCCGCACACCCCTGCATCCGCCAACAGTCCCACATCGAGGCGCCACAGCGGGCGCTGGTCCCTCTCCTCCCCCAACCTCAGCTCCACCCAATGCAGGGCGTGGTCCAAGATGGCTATGGCCGAATATTCCGTACCCTCCACTTTTGGGATTAGCGCCCTACTCAAAATGAAAAAGTCTATCCTGGAGTAGGCTCTCTGGATGTGGGAAAAGAAGGAAAATTCCCTGGCCTGCGGCCTGGCAAACCTCCATGGATCCACTCCCCCCATCCGGTCCATAAACCCCCTAAGCGCCTTGGCTGCAGCCGGCCTCTTACCCGTCCTGGTGTCTGTCCCCCCCCCCCCCCTCCCCCCATCGAGTCCACTCCACCATTCAATCATGGCTGATTTCAACTCCATTTACCCGCTCTCTCTCCATAGCCCTTAATTCCTCGACAAATCAAGAATTTAATAAGGCCATAAGACATAGGAGCGGAAGTCAGCTGACTCCTGCTGACCCCGGCCTCTCCCGCCATTGCCTCGACCCCCCAGTGTGAGAATCCCCCCACCCCTTGGCAGGCAGTGCGCGCTCCTCCCCAGCACCGCCCCCCCCCCCCCCCCCCGGCGCCGCCCCTATCCTTCCCTAACGCGGGAAAAAAGCCCACGCTTTCCTGAGCCGGCCCCGCCCCATGTGGCGCAGCTCCTTTTTGCGGCCTTACCCCAACTCCCCATCCCCGGGCCTCCACCCCCCCTCTTCCTCGGTGGGGCCCTGCCCCTCCAACACCGATGCCCACACTCTCCCACAGCCCCCACATCAAATCCATTCACCCAACCCCACCCAGCACCAAAACAAAAAGAACATTCCCCAAACGCAGTAAACAAAGTAAACATCGCCCCACGACAAACCCTCAGTTTGAGTCGAACTTTTCAGTCTGGATAAAGTTCCATGCCTCATCAGGCGTTTCAAAATAGTGGTGCCGATCTTGGAACGTGACCCACAGTCGCGCTGGCTGCAGCATCCCGAACTTCACCCCCTTCCGGTGGAGCACCGCCTTAGCCCGGTTAAAATCAGCCCTCTTCTTAACCACCTCCGCACTCCAGTCCTGGTAAATTCGGATCTCCGTGTTCTCCCACCTGCTGCTCCGCTCTTTTTTGGCCCATCTCAAGGACACACTCTCTGTCCATAAAGCGGTGGAACCTCACCACTAGAGCCCTTGGCGGCTCGTTGGCTTTAGGTCTCCTTGCCAGGACCCGATGAGCCCCATCCAGCTCCAGGGGCCTCGGGAAAGCTCCCGTGCCCATCAGCGAATTGAGCATCGTGCTCATATATGCCCCGGCATCGGGCCCCTCCACTCCTTCGGGGAGACCCAGAATCCGAAGGTTCTTCCTCCTCGACCTATTCTCCAGGTCCTCAAATTTCTACGCCCACCGCCTCGTGCGCCTCCACCTTTACCGCCAGGCCCAAGATCTCGTCCTCGTTCTCCAAGGCTTTTTGCCGCATCTCCCGGATCGCCGCCCCTTGGGCCTTCTGGGTCTCCACAAGCTTCTCAATCGCCGCCTTCATTGGCGCCAGCATTTCTGTCCTCAGCTCCTCGAAGCAGTGTTAAAGAAACTCCTGCTGCTCCTGCGACCAGTGCGCCCACGCTGCTTGGTCTCCACCCGCCGCCATCTTGCTTTTCCTCCCTCGCACTTTCCGCTGCACCAGGATCACTTTTTTAACCGCTCCACTCCTGGTCCAATCCATATACTGTCAGGAGGACCTTGTTGTCACCTGCCAACACTGGGAGCCGTCGAACAATTGCCATTGGGGCCCCTCTGAAGAGCCCAAAAGTCCGTTCCCGGCGGGAGTTGCCGAACGTGCGACCTACCTAGGCATGGCCGCAACCGGAAGTCCATTGTTTTTTGTTTTTAAAAAATGGTAATGCACCAATTTGCTTTCTCTCTATATAAAGTGCTTCCCCTCTCCCTCCCTATTTTCTATTTTATCCATTCATGGTGTATAGGAGTCGCTGGTTGTTCAACGTTTTGTCATGTGAGAGTACCTTTAAGAAATGTACCTTTAAGAAATGGAGCTGCTCATGTTACTGGAGTGATGTCAAGAGTGTGGGTGGAGCTGAGCTCTACTTCTGCCTTTTAGTTTCAGTTTGAGAAAAGCTTGGGTGTGTCTGTGTTTTTCAGTGAGCTGCATCTGAAGTTTAAACAAAGAGCTGTACGGTTGATCTCTGCCATCCAAAGACTATTTATGTATCATTTGGTGAATCCAAAATTGTAAAAGGTCTCAGTATTGAATGTAAACCTAATGTGCTCCCGTTTGAACGTTTGTTAAGTCTTTTGGATGTTAAAAGGACAGCTTACAGGGTTACTTAGTGTTATAGTCTTTGGGGTTGTATTTGAATTAATGGTTGCTTAGATGTTCACTGTTTGTTTTAAAATGATTTTAAAAAGGTGAACTTGCGTTCATAGAATAAACATTGTTTTGTTTTAAAGAAATACTTGTCCATTTTCTGCTGTACCACACCTGTAGAGTGGGCCGTGTGCTCCCCATACCACAATCTATTAAAAGTTGTGGGTCAGGTGAACTCCATGATACACTTTGGGGTTCTCTAAATCCTGACCCATAACAGTTTATTGTCCATCCCCAATTGCCCTTGAGAAACTCCCTTCTTGAACCGTGGTGTAGGTGCACCCAGTGCTGGTAGGTACAGAGTTCCAGGATTTTGACCCAGCGACAAGGAACAGGCATATAGGTCCAAGTCAAGATTGTGAGTGACTTAGCCATAGAAAGATTATGGTACAGAAAGAGGCCATGCATCCCAATGTGGACCTTGGCACTGCCAACCTGGCAGTGCCCATGCCAACTAACAGTGCCACCTGAGCACCTTGGTCATGCCAGGTGGCACTGCCAGGCTGTTGGGGGCATCCCATCCACTTAGAGACCCCCACGGGATTCACGCCACGCCGGTCGGGGGGGCCGTTGGCAGAGGCCCCGCCAGCGATTCTTCGGGCGCCAATGGGCCAAGCAGCCGTCCGTTTTGGGCCAGTCCCACCGCCGTGGGTTACGCATGGTCCCATATGGCGGAAACTGGCAGGTAAGTCGGCGTGAGCGGTCCTTGGGGGGGCACGATGGGGATCCGACCCCGGGGGGGGGGGGGGGGGGGTGCCTCCACGGTGGCCTGGCCCACGATCAGGACCCACCGATCTACGGGTGGGCCTGTTCCGTGGAGGCACATCTTCCTTCCGCGCCAGTGCCTGTAGGGCTCCGCCATGGTGTGGAGAAGAGAACCCCCTGCACATGCGGCAAAATACGATGGCCGGTCTGCGCATGTGCGGAATCACGCTGGCGGTTCCGCGCATGCGCGAGATCACGATGGCCGTCCAGCGCATGCGCGAACTTGCGCAGTCCCTTCACCGCCGGCTGGAGTGGCACCAACCCCTCTGGCGTCCACATACATAGCCACCGAGACAGGTGAGAATTCCTCACCTTGGGGGCCCGTTGATGCCGGAGTCGTTGCCGCCATTATTCCCGCCGGCGTGGGGACTTAGTCCCCGGAAGGGAGAATCCCGCCCTTAAATCTACACCCTCTGGTAATTTTCCCCTCAACTTGGGGAAAGCAAGTCTTTCTTGTCTGCGCTGTCTAGGGTCTCTCATAATTTTGTACACCTAAATTGGATCACCCCTTAGCCTCCGCTGCTCTAAGGAAAACAACCCCACTCTATCCAATCTCTCCTCATAGCTTCAATTTACAAGGCCTGGCGACAATCTTGTAAATCCCCTCTGTATTCTTCTCCAGCGCAATTGTGTCCTTCCTATAATGCGGTGACCAGAACTGTACACAAAATTCCAGCTGTGGCCTAACCAACATTTTATACAGTTCCATCATTGCATCCTTAGTTTTGTGTTCAATATCTCTCCAACTAAAGGAAAGCATTCCTTGATTGCACAATTCTACTAGGTGTTGGGGTTCCCATGTGTCTGCTGTCCTGTCCTTCTAGATGGTAGCGGTCATGGGTTTGGAAGGGGCTGTCTTAGGAGTCTTGGTGAGTTCCAATAGTACATAATAGCTTATTGTCACAAGTAGGCTTCAATGAAGTTACTGTGAAAAGCCCCTAGTCGCCACATTTCGGCGTCTGTTAGGGGAGACTGGTACGGGAATTGAACCCACACTGCTGGCCTTGTTCTGCATTACAAGCCAGCTGTTTAGCCCACTGTGCTAAAACTCCAGACACTTCTTCTTGTAGATGGTACACACTGCTGCCACTGTCGGTATTGGAGGGATTTGTGGACAGTGTGCCAATCAAGCAGACTGCTTTGTCCTGAATGGTGTCAAGCAGGGCAGCACGGTTGCTTCACAGCGCCAGGGTGTCAGGTTCGATTCCTGGCTTGGGTCACTGTCTGTGCGGAGTCTGCACGTTCTCCCTGTGTCTGCGTGGGTTTCCTCCGGCTGCTCCGGTTTCCTCCCACAGTCCAAAGATGTGCAGGTTAGGTGGATTGGCCATGATAAATTGCCCTTAGTGTCCAAAATTGCCCTTAGTGTTGGGTGGGGTTACTGGGTTATGGGGATAGGGTGGAGGTGTGGGACTTAAGTGGGTTGCTCGTTCTAAGGGCCGGTGCAAACGCGATGGGCCGTTGGCCAACTTCTCCACTGTAAATTCTATGTTCTATGTTGAGTGTTATTGGAGCTGAATTCATCCAGACCAGGGGAGAGTATTCCATTACACTCCTGACTTGTGCCTTGTAACCGGGGACCGGCTTTGGGGGGTCAGGAGGTGAGTTTCTCGCCATAGGAATCCCAGCCTTTGACCTGCTCTGGTAGCCACAGTATTAATATGGCTAGTTCAGTTCAATTTCTGATCAATGGTAACCCCCAGGATGTTGATTGTGGGGGGGATTCAGCAATGGTAATGCCATTGAATGTTGAGGGGCGATGGTTAGATCCTCACTTGTCGAAGATGGTCATTGCCTGGCATTTGTGTGGCGCGAATATAACTTGCCACTTGTCAGCCCAAGCCTTGATATTGTCCAGGCCCTGATACATTTGGACATGGGCTGTTTCATTATCTGAGGAGTGGCGAATGGTGAACATTATGCAGTCATCTGCGATTATCCCGGCTTCGGACCTCATGATGGAAAGGGAGTCATTGATGAAGCAGCTGAAGATGGTTGGGCCTAGGACACTACCCTAAGGAATTCCTGCAGTGATGTCCTGGAGCTCCATGATTGAACAATAACCATAACCATCTTCCTTTGTGCCAAGCATGACTCCAACCAGTGGAGTGTTTTCCCCCATTGACTCCAGTTTTGCTAGGTCTCCTTCATGTCACACTTGGTCAAATGCTACCTTGAGGTCAAGGACAGTCACTCACCTCTCTGCTCTGGAGTTCAGCTTCTTTGTCAACATTTGAACCAAGGCTGTAATGATGTCAGAAGCTGAATAATCCTAGTAGAGTCAAAATTGAGTGTCAGTGAACAGGTTATTGTGAAAAAACTGCCACCTGATAGCACTGTTGATGACCCTTTCCAACACTTTACTGATAATTGAAAGTAGACTGATGGGACGGTAATTGACCGGGTTGGAATTGCCATGCTTTTTATGTACAGGAAATATCTGGGCAATTTTCCACATTGCCAGCAAATGCCAATGTTGTAGCTGTACTGGAACAGCTTGGATAAAGGCCCAGAAAGTCCTGGAACACAAGTCTTCAGTGTGATTGCTAGAATATTATCAGGGCCCATAGCTTTTACAGTCTCCAGCGCCTTCAGCCATTTCTTTATATCACGTGGAGTGATGCGAATTAGCCGAAGACTGGCATCAGTGCTGGGGACCTCCGGAGGGGGCAGGGATTAATCATCTACTTGGCGCAACTGGCTGAAGATTGTGACAAATGCTTCTGTCTTATATTTTGCACTGATGTGCTGGGATTCGCCCCTTCATCAGGATGGGGATATTTGTGGAGCCTCCTCCTCGAGTGAGTGTTTAATTGTCCACCACCACTGGATGTGGCAGGATTGCAATCTGTTCCTTCGGTTGTGGAGTCGCTTAGCTCTTGCTGTCACATGCTGCTTACGCTGTTTGGCATGCAAATAGTCCTGTGCTGTAGCTTCACCAGGTTGACACCTCATTTTTAGGTATGCCTGGTGCTTCTCCTGCCATGCTCCCCTACATTCTACATTGAACATCAGAAATTTAAACTTCCTGTGCAATTTCCGTGCATGTGTGTGTCAGGGGGTGCAACTCTCCAGGAACAGAAGATCTGGGTCAGAGTCTCCATTGCCAAGTTAAGAATTGATGGGGCTCTGGGTATCAAGCATATCCAGAGCTCCCATGTAATCCTTACAAAGAATCTTCCCGCATCCATTAAAACACCAACATGTCATAGTCATGTATAAGCTGAGGGACACTGTCTTCGTACAGTTAATTGACATTATAGATTAGTTATGTTAAAATCAAAATGTATAAAAAAGGGACGTTAAATTGTCTACTTATTCTAATCTGCTATCTGTTGAATTCACTGATAAAGATTTTGAGGAAATTATTTAGCCAGTGAAATGTCAGTGATTTTTAAACCAGTTGTCTCTGGGCTAAAAATTAATTAGTATGCAAGCTTATGGATTAAAATGGTGCCCATTTCTAGCTATTAAAAAAATACCTTTAATACCAGCAACCATTCAAAATACACACTATGATTATTGACTCTTCTGGTTTCTATAGCGCACTAGTTTTCAGCCAACAGAAGCCATAAAGTAATTGCTCCGATTAATCCGAAGCACTAACCAGATCATATCCGACAATGAAATCAGGCATACTGTTCCCAACTTATCTGGCAGATCCACGAAGCAGAAACCCCAAAAGATATCCGTGAAACAGAGTTAACTGGTGTGATCAGCAAAATTATTACGAATATAACTATTTTAATCGAAAAGCAAATATCAGTTTGGCAATGTGCATTTAAACTGCCTTTAGTTAAAGCTAAATAGAATGCCGCTCATGATGCTTTAAGTTAGGTTTACGCGCTCAAAAAACAATGGTCGCACATTATCATTTTACTTTTCAAACCTGTTAACTAACTCAGTGTCAATGTACAACTTAGCCACAAGTTTATTCTCTTCCTTTTTTGCATGTGATCGCTTTAAAACAAACCTAGTTTTCTTTCCTTGCACATATATTTATAATTAGTTTGATTCATTTCACCTGGTTCCGATTAACAGGCAGAATTTACAATGTATCTGATTTTTCTTCCATTAATATTCAATCTAATGGACGTTGTTGCAATTACAGTGCTGCCTGCCATGATATTCAGATAAACATCATGGTGCAAACATACATACACACTGATGGACAGATCAACGGACCAATCAATACACACACAACATCACAGCCAATCACAGGCAAGAGCATACACACTATAAAACGGGGATCACGACACTTCCCGCTGATTCCAGCAGGAGTCAGCTCAGGGCACAGAGCTCACAGCAAGCCACTCAGACATTCACCATGTGCTGAGTGCTTCTCCAAGATAGCATTAGGGCTAGGTCCACAGATTAGAGGGTAATGAACGAACCACTGTAACCAGTTTACAGATGTTGTCATTGTTAGTAATAAAACAGTTGTACCATCTGCAACCGTGTTGGTTCGTCTATGTAGCAGAGCACCCAACACAACACTGCCTAGTCTACTTTATGGTCATTGTCATGACAACGCCAAAGTCAGGTGTGGAAAGAAAGCTACGGTTCAAACCTTTGTAGATATACATACATTTTTACATTGTGCCCAAGTACAGGGAATGGTTCAATACTTGTGGTTGGATTCTTCCGCCCCACCCGCCGCAAGAACGCCACAGGCGAGACGCAGACAATGGAGAAGTCCATTGACATCAGGCGGGATTCTCCAGTCGCCAGGCAGACGCAGCCGGCAAATCCCGCCAATAGTGTTCTTAATTTTTTGTCTAAAATTCCTGTAACGAGCCAAGGAACAGCACCCCTGTAAATTAGACTTGCTGTGGAATGGCAGGTTTCCGGAAATATTAGATGGATTTGGTGCAGCAAACTCTACAGGCATCTGGAAACCAAGTGAACAGGGCAAGCATCCTTCTATCTCGCTAACCAATTGAACTGAATTGTTGTGAAATTGAGAGCGGAAGGACTGAGTGAGGAAATGCAAGTTACAATGGTGAATTGCATGTCAAATCAGGTACAGAAAGAGAAATAAAGAGACAATAGAAAGATTAATTTAAGAGAGAGAGACAGGAATAAAAGTTTTAATATTTAAAAAAAACATCAATAACTAAACCCTAAAGGAATGAGCCTCCCCACTTGAAATAATTTCAATTCCTGAGAAGTTAACTGGCATAATTAACAACCATCATGTCATTAAAAAGGGTACTTCAACTTGACTGAACTTTCTCTCGTGTTTTTCTTGATATTTCCGGTGCAAGCGCAGGATATTCACATCGCTTAATGTATTTTCATGGGAAGCACAATAGTGAGATGCTGTTTTCACACAGATAAAGGTAAAATGTCTCCAACAACAACTTCTTGATTTCTATACTTAATCGTGCTTATTCCCTAGTTTGAAGTTGGTACTGTATTTATTGCTTTTAAATAATGATGATCATTTTTAGTCTCACCATTGACAGCAATTTTTGGACCATTATATTTGTAGTGGTGGGACAGGGTGTGACTTAAGGCTATTACAATTTACAAAATAAATAGGGGCATGGGAACCTGGATTGTAGTTTTAGGGTAAGGGAGAATGAGAGTATAGAGGTCAGGAGCACAGATTTGACTCGCAGGAGGGGGCCAGTGTTCAGGTAGGTGGTTTGAAGTGTGTCTACTTCAATGCCAGGAGTATACAAAATAAGGTAGGGGAACTGGCAGCATGGGTTGGTACCTGGGACTTTGATGTTGTGGCCATTTCGGAGACATAGATAGAGCAGGGACAGGAATGGATGTTGCAGGTTCCGGGGTTTAGGTGTTTTAGTAAGCTCAGAGAAGGAGGCAAAAGAGGGGGAGGTGTGGCGCTGCTAGTCAAGAGCAGTATTACGGTGGCGGAGAGGATGCTAGATGGGGACTCATCTTCCGAGGTAGTATGGGCTGAGATTAGAAACATGAAAGGAGAGGTCACACTGTTGGGAGTCTTCTATAGGCCTCCAAATAGTTCTAGGGATGTAGAGGAAAGGATGGCGAGGATGATCCTGGATAAGAGCGAAAGTAACAGGGTAGTTATTATGGGAGACTTTAACTTTCCAAATATTGACTGGAAAAGATATAGTTTGAGTACATTAGATGGGTCGTTTTTTGTACAGTGTGTGCAGGAGGGTTTCCTGACACAGTTTGTTGACAGGCCAACAAGAGGCGAGGCCACATTGGATTTGGTTTTGGGTAATGAACCAGGCCAGGTGTTGGATTTGGAGGTAGGTGAGCACTTTGGGGACAGTGACCACAATTCGGTGACGTTTACGTTAAGGGTGGAAAGGGATAAGTATACACCGCAGGGCAAGAGTTATAGCTGGGGGAAGGGAAATTATGGTGCCATTAGACGTGACTTGGGGGGGATAAGGTGGAGAAGTAGGCTGCAAGTGTTGGACACACTGGATAAGTGGAGCTTGTTCAAGGATCAGCTACTGCGTGTTCTTGATAAGTATGTACCGGTCAGGCAGGGAGGAAGGTGCCGAGCGAGGGAACCGTGGTTTACCAAAGAAGTGGAATCTCTTGTTAAGAGGAAGAAGGAGGCCTATGTGAAGATGAGGTGTGAAGTTTCAGTTGGGGCGATGGATAGTTACAAGGTAGCGAGGAAGGATCTAAAGAGAGAGCTAAGACGAGCAAGGAGGGGACATGAGAAGTATTTGGCAGGAAGGATCAAGGAAAACCCAAAAGCTTTCTATAGGTATGTCAGGAATAAGCGAATGACTAGGGAAAGAGTAGGACCAGTCAAGGACAGGGATGGGAAGTTGTGTGTAGAGTCTGAAGAGATAGGCGAGATACTAAATGAATATTTTTCGTCAGTATTCACTCAGGAAAAAGATAATGTTGTGGAGGAGAATGCTGAGCTCCAGGTAAATAGATTAGATGGCATTGAGGTACGTAGGGAAGAGGTGTTGGCAATTCTG
Organism: Scyliorhinus torazame; assembly: GCF_047496885.1. NCBI lineage: Eukaryota > Metazoa > Chordata > Chondrichthyes > Carcharhiniformes > Scyliorhinidae > Scyliorhinus > Scyliorhinus torazame. The sequence goes on along the minus strand of NC_092725.1, from coordinate 79,035,288 downwards.
GACAGGCTGAAAATAGATAAGTCCCCGGGACCTGATGGGATTTATCCTAGGATTCTCTGGGAGGCCAGGGAAGAGATTGCTGGACCATTGGCTTTGATTTTTATGTCATCATTGGCTACAGGAATAGTGCCAGAGGACTGGAGGATAGCAAATGTGGTCCCTTTGTTCAAAAAGGGGAGCAGAGACAACCCCGGCAACTATAGACCGGTGAGCCTCACGTTTGTAGTGGGTAAAGTCTTGGAGGGGATTATAAGAGACAAGATTTATAATCATCTAGATAGGAATAATATGATCAGGGATAGTCAGCATGGCTTTGTGAAGGGTAGGTCATGCCTCACAAACCTTATCGAGTTCTTTGAGAAGGTGACTGAACAGGTAGACGAGGGTAGAGCAGTTGATGTGGTGTATATGGATTTCAGCAAAGCGTTTGATAAGGTTCCCCATGGTAGGCTATTGCAGAAAATACGGAGGCTGGGGATTGAGGGTGATTTAGAGATGTGGATCAGAAATTGGCTAGCTGAAAGAAGACAGAGGGTGGTGGTTGATGGGAAATGTTCAGAATGGAGTTCAGTCACAAGTGGAGTACCACAAGGATCTGTTCTGGGGCCGTTGCTGTTTGTCATTTTTATCAATGACCTAGAGGAAGGCGCAGAAGGGTGGGTGAGTAAATTTGCAGACGATACTAAAGTCGGTGGTGTTGTCGATAGTGTGGAAGGATGTAGCAGGTTACAGAGGGATATAGATAAGCTGCAGAGCTGGGCTGAGAGGTGGCAAATGGAGTTTAATGTAGAGAAGTGTGAGGTGATTCACGTTGGAAGGAATAACAGGAATGTGGAATATTTGGCTAATGGAAAAGTTCTTGAAAGTGTGGATGAGCAGAGGGATCTAGGTGTCCATGTACATAGATCCCTGAAAGTTGCCACCCAGGTTGATAGGGTGGTGAAGAAGGCCTATGGAGTGTTGGCCTTTATTGGTAGAGGGATTGAGTTCCGGAGTCAGGGGGTCATGTTGCAGCTGTACAGAACTCTGGTATGGCCGCATTTGGAGTATTGCGTAATGTCACCGCATTATAGGAAGGACGTGGAGGCTTTGGAGCGGGTGCAGAGGAGATTTACCAGGATGTTGCCTGGTATGGAGGGAAAATCTTATGAGGAAAGGCTGATGGACTTGAGGTTGTTTTCGTTGGAGAGAAGAAGGTTAAGAGGAGACTTAATAGAGGCATACAAAATGATTAGGGGGTTGGATAGGGTGGACAGTGAGAGCCTTCTCCCGCGGATGGATATGGCTGGCACGAGGGGACATAACCTTAAACTGAGGGGTAATAGATATAGGACAGAGTCAGGGGTAGGTTCTTTACGCAAAGAGTAGTGAGGCCGTGGAATGCCCTACCTGCTACAGTAGTGAACTCGCCAACATTGAGGGCATTTAAAAGTTTATTGGATAAACATATGGATGATAATGGTATAGTGTAGGTGAGATGGCTTTTGTTTCGGTGCAACATCGTGGGCCGAAGGGCCTGTACTGCGCTGTATTGTTCTATGTTTTATGTTCTATGTTCTATAACTTATGGAGCATTTACATTGATCATGAAACGGCTTAGAAATGCATCTCATCTGATCTTTAATTTGTAATCAAAAGAAATACACATTTACAGGGAATAATGGCTACAGCTTTTTGCTGCATCGTTCCATGATTAGGACAATTGAATATAGGTAGGCCTTTTGAAGAAAGTGGAGTGGAAAAGATATGAGGTGGGGACAACCTATCCCAACCAAGAACAAATTACACTCAAAAACTTCAATTTGGCTTCTGAACACAAAATCCACACTTTTCATATAGATCTACTAATAAAGTGCTCAATTTTAAAGGTTGTCTGAAATGAAAATGTTATTATGGAATTACCAGGTGATTGATTTGGGGCGGAATTATGCCTCCATCAGTTGCCATTTCAGGAAAGACTTCTCTCAACAAAATATTTATGAAGTCAAAGAGAGGGCAAAATAGCATCATGTAATAAAAGCTTGCAGCCTCACTTAATACAGCCAACCTTCAGATTGAATGGAAAACGAGAATCAATAATCCTAACAATGGAAACATTAGGATTAACAACAAATTGAAAATAAGTTAGGAAGGGGAATTTGTAATCTTATGCCAGAAAGTCCCCTCCTCATAGTAAACCACAAAACTGTGTACCAGATAATTATCCTGTCACAAAAGTACTGCAGAAACATGTAGACAAGAGGTGATATGGGGCCATATTCAGGATGGAATCCCTGAGCACAAGCTTGCTCCAGTTGAGCTAGAATGCCAGTGTGCCTAAGCATTACATTATTGCAATTGACAATCAGTGGACGCCTGAAGTGGTCATAGTTTATAAACATTCTTTAAACCAAGAACGTTGCTTTATTTTTCAACTGATATTACTGTAAGAACAATGCTGAAGGAACACATGTCAATGTGATACGGAAACAGAACATGTAGAAACTTGACTATTATAATATTCAGTTTTTACAACATTACCGATTTGTATTCGAAATAAATTAAATCCAAGATTGATCATTTTAAAAATAAATCTTAAAATCTCTGCTTGCATTTTGCATCAGCTCCAAAAAAAGATGAGGGTGATGTAAAAAATCATATAGAATATCATTTTTGCTATCACTAAATAGTATGAATTGTGCTGAAATGCTAGAAGCTGTAATGGAAATCATAAGCTAATCCATATCTTAAATCATACACTTTCATGGAATAACTGTCTGCTTTCCCATCCAGATATTAAAAAATGATCGACAGTCATCTGTTAACCCTGAAATTTGACTTTAACTGCTTAATGCTAGGATAAGTGTATGGGAGGGTAGCTAACATTGAAACAACATGTTTCAGTCCACCCCTACCTATTGTCTGAGCCTTTCCTTTAAATGTCAAGTCGTACAATGATGAACATTTGGAGCTTTCAAGGTCTTGGCTGACTGAAGCAAGCACTGACAGCATTTGACCGTTGTTCAAGGAAAATGCCATCGAGAGAATCACATTTATTTAGAACAACTACGATTATTGTGAAGGGGAAGAAATGCATTATAAAGCAGATATCACTGCCCAGCAGAAATCATTGCAACAGAATTTTAAACTCTTCCTCAGGAGTCAGCATTCATCTGGCATTTAATGACTTGAACAATACTATTAATGAATTGCATAAAAAGCCCAATGCAAACTGATGAAATTCACTGATAATGCCATGTTGTGGGGTATGGAGAGTTGAGTTGCCATAGCAGCCAAGAAGCATAAAAGTTAGATAACTTCTGTAAAGAGTGACAAACGAAAGTCAACATGGATGAACAACTTGTATTTATGTAGAAAAACATCCTAAAGCTCTTCACAGAGGCAAAATCAGGCAAAAATTAATGCTAAGCCAAATGAGATTTTAGAAGGAGTGACCAAAAAGCTTGGTCAAAGAGATGGGTCTTAAAGAAAGCCTTAAGTGAAGAGATTTTCTCCAGGGACTGGACTTTGTGAGAAGGTTTATTATGCCAATGCAGATATAACTCTTGTCAGGAACCCGAGCTAAGCAGGGCAAAGATTAGGAACTAGACTAAAAGCAAAGCACTGGTCCTCCTGTAGAGGATTGAGAGTCAGGTGAACAACATATTCACGTAATAACAATTAGTCTATTTTACACTGAGAAAAATGAACATTAATTATGGAAAATAACAATCTGCTGAGTGAAAGTCAAGATGACACTCCCAATTCCAAACCTTGCACTGAACAGTGACAGTGGAAGAAATAGGGTATCAGGTACAATTAGGGATCGAATGCTTTAGCTAATTAATATAAGAGATGAAGATGGTAGGTTCGAAGGTTAGGTTGGGAAATTCTATAGGCAGCTGAAGGCAAGGTCCCCACTGTGGGACAAACAGAAGGCAGGATGCACAAACAGCCAGAATCAGAGGAACAAAGGCTTCAGGATTGCAGGGCCGTGGGAGGTTAAAGAGATAGATAGGAAGACGAGCCATGAAAGGATTTACATAGATACATAGAAGATAGGAGCAGGAGGAGGCCTTTTGGCCCTTCGAGCCTGCTCCGCCATTCATCACGATCATGGCTGATCATCCAACTCAATAGCCTAATCCTGCTTTCTCCCCATAGCCTTTGATCCCATTCTCCCCAAGTGCTATATCCAGCTGCCTCTTGAATATATTCAATGTTTTAGCATCAACTACTTCCTGTGGTAATGAATTACACAGGCTCACCACTCTTTGTGTGAAGAAATGCCTCCTTATCTCTGTCCGAAATGGTTTACCCTGAATCCTCAGGCTGTGACCCCTGGTTCTGACCACACCCACATTGGGAACATCTTCCCTGCATCTACCCTGTCTAGTCCTGTTAGAATTTTATAAGTCTCTATGAGATCCCCCCTCATTCTTCTAAACTCCAGCGTGGATTTTCTCAGGATACCCCGGTTTCCTCTCACAAGTTCCGAAAGACGTGCTATTAGGTGAATTGGACATTCTGAATTCTCCCTCAGTGTACCCAAACAGGCGGCGGAGTGTGGTGACTATGGGATTTTCACAGTAACTTTATTGCAGTGTTAATGTAAGCCTACCTGTGACAAGAATAAAGATTATTATTAGAATCCTGAGGTGAGTCGCACCTCCATATCTTTTCTTCCCTCATAACTTTTCTGGCAAATACCACAAATTGAAGAAAATGGAAGCAGACAGAGACAGAAGGGGCAGAAATGCTTAATTTACCTTATTTGCATTCTGCATGCCGACTGCAGATGCAGGCAGTTTTTTTGAACCCCCTCAGATATCACAGGGCAGAGTAAATTGGGGCATCATTTCCCTCTTAAATGTGCCTTTGAAACAAGCATTCCCAAAGTAGCATAATGAGGATAATCTACCTCCCCATGTTAATGTTTGCCTTTCATGTTTCTTTACTAAAAGTCCTAACTATCTCTAATATTAGGTAACACCACTTAGCTCCCCCTGTTGAGTTTCTTACATCTCTGTAGAAGTTCACCTCAACTCATTTCAGGGCATCAATGTAATGTTATACGAACTGATGCATCTAATCATACAGCTAGATAAAACAATTTGGTCAGGGCTCCCATTATCAATATCCAACACTTTTTCACTGTTCACTAATACCTCCTCTAAATGGCGGGATGAATATGGGGCATTCCTGGCACAATTTAAAGATAACGAACACCTCTCTAACAGATGCATTGTGGCAAGGTTATCTGTCCCTGCTGCCCTTCTTTTAAAACAACCTCATTGTTTTCTCTTTTCCCTCGGAGTTTTAAAAATGTTTCACATTTTTTAAAAAATTCCTGTGTTTTCTCTATTTTTCACAGGCCCTCTTGTTTTTAATTCCTTTCTCTTTCTTTAAAATTGTTCATGGCCAGCTCTCTTTTGTTGTTCTTTTTACTCTCTTTCTTTAATGGTCATGTTCTCTTTCTTTTAAAGCCCCATTCACTTCGGAAAATTCTTAAGCATATTGTGTACTTTGATAAAGCTCATATTGTAATAAAACACTGCACCCTCCAACTCACAATGAAGCAAGTCAAAAATGATCTGCTAGTTTGCACAAATTTGCCTCAATTTCTATCCTTTTTCCTCAGAGAAACAGAAGATGTTAGAGGAATCATTTGGAGCCTTCTTTTAAAATTGGTACTGGATTTCTACAAGGTCAACTCAAGTCATGCCCCATGCAGTTACAGCAAAAATGGCAAACTCTCATCTCTATGATTTATTACCAAAATATATAGAAAAGTAAGAAACGTGTCACTTTGAATCGCACAACTTCAAAGCCTTGGATTTTAGCCATTGAAGCAGTATTCTTTTGGGGATGGGTGTATTTGGCTTAGGGTAGATTGATAATTTAAAGAGGATCATATATTGTAGCTTTAAATTGAAATAACAACAAAAGCAATAGATACTCTTTGTAGCATTGATTTAAAAGTCAAGGAAGCAGATTTTAGTGTGTGGGGGATGAGTTTAATACTTAGCTTTCCTGTTAATGAGGAGTTTGAAATAATTATTTTAAGCTTAAGGTTGGAGCAATTCGAAGCATGATAAGGAAGCAAGTTATACAGCTTGCTTATTTTAACTGTGATCCTCCAAGCAGAAAATCTTTATCTCCTTTGTTACATTCAAGCATAGGTAACTGTGGAATCGAAAGAAATAAAAAAGCAGAATCATTTTCTTATTTAGGTAGCTGAATACCATCTGATGGTAAATGTAATCAAGTTTGCCATTTGCCCGCCAATTCCAATCCATCAGGAGAAACATGACATTTGCAAAACAAACCTTCACAAAAATGCTCCTTAAAAAAAAAGAACACCTCTATGGAAAGCAGAATGAGATTGCAAAAATGCTACATCTAGTCAACGTTATTACATGGCTGAAAAAGGTCAACTATAATCAAGACAAATGGAAGATAAATTGAAGACAACAGAGATGTGGAACTGGATTTCATGATTTCCAGTGGAATGAGGGAGGTGGAACGTGAAATGTGCAGTCACAGAATTGTTCCATCACAGGGTGTATTCCATCACAAGTTCAAAATAACCTCCTTGCTCTTGTATTGTATGCCCTTAGTAAGAAAGCCTAGGATATCTTTATTAGGTCATGCTTTATTAACCACGCTCTCAACCTGTCCTGCACCTTCGATGATTTATGCACACATACAGCTAAGACCCTCTGTACCTGTGCCTGCTTGGATTTGACGACTATTTTATATTGTTGCTCCAAAATGAACTGCTTCGCATTTCTCCGCATTGAACTTCATCTGCCATTTGTCCACCAATTCTAATTTGTCTCGGCCCTTTTGAAGTCCTCACAGTTTACAATTCTTATATGCATCATCCTCAAATTCTAAAATTGAGCCCTGTATACCGGTTTTGTTAATTAACATACATCAGGAAGAGCAAGGGTCATAACTCTGATACCTATAAACCTTCCTCCAGCCCCAAATACAAAATCACAGAAAATACAGCACAGAAGAGATCCTTTAGCCCATCGAGTCTGCTCCAACTCACGAAAAACACCTGACCTGCTTATCTAATTCCATCTGCCAGCACTTGGCCCATAGCCTTGAATGTTTTGATGTGCCAAGTGCTCATCCAGGTACTTTTTAAAAAGATGTGAGGCAACCTGCCTCTACCACCCCCATCCCAGTACATTCCAGACCGTCACCACCCACTGGGTAAAAACCATCTGTATTTCCTCAAGTCTGCGCAAAACCTCCTGCCCCTCACCTTGAACTTGTGTCTCCTTGTAGCTGACCCTACAACTAAGGGGAAAAGCTGTTCCCCATCCAACCTGTCCATGCTCCTCATAATCCTATACATCTCGATCAGGTCATTCCTCAATCGCCTCTACTCCAGCGAAAACAACCCAAGCTTATCCAACCTCTCTTCATAACTTAAATGTTTCATCCCAAACAACATCCTGGCGAATTGTTTGGAAGTCCACGTACACCACATGCATTACCCTCATCAACCTTCTGTTATGTCTTAAAAACTCTAGCAAGTCAGTTAAACATGTTATTCCTGTAACAAATCTGTCCTGGCTTTCCTGAACTGACCTTCATTTGTCCATATGATGATTAATTTGTCCCAAATTATTGGGCAGAATTCCCCCAGCAGGCAGGATCAATGGAGGGTGGTGAGGGGGTAGAATTTAGCAGGAGGTCCAAAAATCAGTTTCACGTTAGTGTGAAATTACAACGGGATCTTCCAATGTTGTCCCTATGGCAAATTGGAAATCCCGCTCGAGGCCAGCTTGAAACTGGTTTGTACCCTATTAATGGAATGCAGATGAAGGTCCGACTGGAATTTTCCACTACACCCGATTTTCCACAATGCCAGTGGAAGAAAACAACGGTCCAGAACATGTCTGGAACATTGTGGCTTTCAGACATCGAGACTTACCCGAAGTAGACCTGGTGCTACCTCGGGATGGAGATCGCCAGCAGACCAGACCCCAACAGGGCTAGGTTACTAGACTGAAACCCCAATATTTTTGTTTATTTGTAAGGCTGTGTGGAAAGAATGATTGACTCTAGAAGTCACTGAATGAAATAAAGGGATTTGGTATTTCTAAAACAAAATTTTATTATGAATACAATACTAAACTTATAATTTCACACCTGGAAAGAACAGGTAATAATTACCCCCAACACAACTGTACAATATCCTGCTAAAAAATAAGAAAATAAACTTATAGCTCTTAATCCATCTTAAAGTGAGCAGGGCATAGAGTAATACTTGCTTTATAAAACAGACTTGGTTCCAGTTGGAACTCTTTTGGACTCTGGCTGAATATCTTAAAATAGCAGCTTTCACAGGATTGTTTAAACCTCTTTCTGGTCTTCAAACAAGACTGCTCTGCTTTAAAATATTACTCATTTTTTTAAAAAGCTATCCTACTGCGAAAGAGTTTTGGACTCATGGAAACATTGAAAATAGAAGCAAGAAGAGGGTATTCGGCCCTCCGAGCCTTCTCCGCCATTCATTATGATCATGGCTCCTCATCAAGTTCAATACCCTGATCCCGCCTTCCCCCATATCCCTTGAGCCCCAAGAACCTGGAGCTAATGTTTTCTTGAAATTACACAACTTTTTGGCTTCAACTACTTTTTCTGGTAGTGAATTCCAGATTCACCACTCTCTGGGTGAAGAAATTTCTCCTCACCTCAGTCCTAAAAGGTTTACCCCTCATCCTCAAATTATGACCCCGAGTTCTGGACTCCCCCACCATCATAGAATCATAGGATTTACAGTGCAGGAGGCCATTCGGCCCATGGGGTCTGCACCGGCTCTTTGAAAGAGCACCCTACACAAGCCCACACCTCCACCCTATCCCCACAACCCAGTAACCCCACCTAACACTAAGGGCAATTTTTGACACTAAGGGAAATTTAGCATGGCCAATCCATCTAACCTGCACATCTTTGGACTGTGGGAGGAAACCGGAGCACCCGGAGGAAACCCATGCACACACGGGGAGAACGTGCAGACTCCGCACAGACAGTGACCCAAGCCGGGAATCGAACCTGGGACCCTGGAGCTGTGAAGCAATTGTGCTAACCACCATGCCCATCGGGAGCATTCTTTCTGAGTCTACCCTACTGAATTCGGTTAGAACTTTGTACATTTCCATGAGATCCCCTCTCACTCTTCTAAACTCCAATGAATATAATTCTAACCGACTTAGTCTCTCCTCATATGACAGTCTCGCCAATTAACATCTCTCTCCCTCTGAAATATTCAGAAAATGAATCATATTCTACTTTAACTCCATCTCTCCACAGAGGCAAAGAGCAGTGTCTGCTTTGAATCCTTATCACCTTTTGCAGCTGCCAGGCCAAATGGAAGAGCTCGGACGCACGGATGGCCCCACGCTTCGATGATAACTCCCTGTATTTTCTTGATAGACAAGAGCTCTTTATGCTGAAGAATGGCAAGACAAAACCTGTCCGCCAGACCAAAGAAGCCTGGATAGAGGTTGCAAAGGAGGTCAGCAGCCAGGGGGTTGCCCAAAGGAGTCAAACCCCTGTTAGTTAGCAAGGAAAATCATGAAATGGTGGACACCAACAAAGTACATATTGGACACACATAACCGCATGATCTTCCCAGATTCTAATATCCCACATGGGATCTACGCGGTGGGAATGATCATCCCCTGAGGGGCAGGGGAATTCCATTCGACCATGTATTAAGCGTCGGTCAGCAAGGTATCGACCGAGAAGAGATGCAACAGGGATCTACCGGGAGTTGCATAATGTAATTATAAATAAACCAAAGTTCGTTATTCGTACTTGCTGTGGAATCCCCGTGTCCTTATTAAACGGGTGATTCATGATCATCTTTCGTTTTCTTTGTAGGAGAAGAGGGAACATAATGTCCATGAGAGGTCACAAGCCAGTGACGAAAATATAAACCTGGCAATCTTGACGCCTCTCAACATTGTGGTTTTGGAGTTGACAGGCAACAATGCTGCTGCACCACTGGCCATGGAGAGTTTGGAGGATGGCCTTGGGTACAGCAATTCCAACAGCCAATAACTCTCTCCTGGAACGATTGTGCTAAAGGGGGTGCAAGGAAATTGGGCAAAGATGCCGGGAAGGAGCACTGATAGGATTGGCTGGGAGCATTTGCAAATAAGATCTATCTCAATTTTGAAGGGGCAAGGGTGAGACCATGGTTAGCATTATCCATGGCAAGAGTGTGTGTGTAGGAAGTGTGCATCGCTGAAGTCAGCTCAAATGATAATGGAGCCCTTTGTAATCCTTCAGGCCCCACACTAATCTTTGAGGAATAGGAGGGAGCCTCAGAGGTGGACCGTTGCATCCTGATGCAGCACCTTGCACCAACCTAGATGCCTGCCTGTGACTAGAGAGAAGGGAACTTGGGGAAATAAATAGTGATGTCTTGAGGAGTGTACATATTACAGAGAAGGAGGTGCTGGAAGTCTCAAAGCGCACCAAGTTAGTTAAATCCCCGGGACCTGATGAAATGTATCCCAGGACGTTGTGGGAGGCTAGGGAGGAAACTGCGGGTCCCCTAGCAGAGATATTTGAATCATCGACAGCCACAGTGAGGTGCCTGAAGATTGAAGGGTAGCAAATGTTGTGCCTTTGTATAAGAAGGGCCGCAGGGAAAAGCTTGGGAACTACAGACCGGTGAGCCTAACGCCTGTGGTGGATGCATTATTGGAAGGTATCCTGAGAGACAGGATCTACAGGCACTTAGAGAAGCAAGGACTGATTAGGGACAGTCAGCATGGCTCTGTGAGTGGAAAATCATGGGCGGGATTCTCCGATCGCCAACGCCAAAATCGCATTCGGCGTTTGGCTGGAGAATCCATGTTTACACTGGAATCAGAGGCAGGCGCCGTTTTTGCGATGCTCCGCACCCTCAAACCGAGTACGCCGCACGCCGTATAGATGTCCTGACGTCGTCACCTGAGGCCCTCCCCCGATGCTCCGCCCCCAATGGGCCGAGTCCCTGACGGCGTGGGACCCTTGTTCTCGCAACGTTCAGGGATCTCGCATGGCAGCTGCGGACTGAGTCCAGCGCCGCCAGTCAGGGGTGGAGCCGTTCCGCTGGCACGGGGGGCTTTGGCAGAGGCTGGGGTTACTGGTTGGGGGGTAGCGAGGCTGGTTATAGGGGGCAGTTTTTGGCAGGCCGGATCTGCCCGCGGCAGATAAGATCTATCTCAATTTTGATTCGCTGTCCGTGTGGAGTTTGCACATTCTCCCTGTGTTTGCGTGGGTTTCGCCCCCACAACCCAAAGATGTGCACGGTAGGTGGATTGAACACGCTAAATTGCCCCTTAATTGGAAAAATGAATTGGGTACTCTAAATTTAAAAGAAAAAAAAACAATTTATCCTTCACAAAACCATGCTGACTCTGATGGATTACGTTTTGACTTTCTAAATGTCCTAGTTATTTCCTTAATAACAGATTCAAACAATTACATATAGAGGGCAGGATTCTCCCAGCCCCGCGCCGGGCCGGAAAATACCCGCAACCGCGCCACACCACCCTGACGCCGGCACGCGATTTTCCGCGTATGCGCGGCGCCGGTCGCGGGCCACTCTACACAGGCCGGGCCGCCGATTCTCCGGCCCGAATGGGCCGAGCGACCGCTCTAAAAAGGCAGAGTCCCGCTGGCGCCATCCACACGTGGTCGCAGCCGGCGGGAACTCTGCGCGCAGGGTCGGGGGGGCGGCCTGTGGGAGGGGGGGCTCTGACCATGGGGGGGGCCTCCGATGGGGCCTGGCCCATGATCGAGGCCCACCGAACGTTGGGCTGGCCTCTCGCTCCCCGGACCTATTTTCTTACGCGCCGGCCCCTGAACCCCCGCCTCATGTTGCGTCGGGGCCGGCACGTTGAGGGAGGCCACCGCGCATGCGCGGGTTGGCACGGCGCACAGTTCACGCCAGGATGGGAGGCTGGAGTGGCGTGAACCGCTCCAGCGCTGTCTGGCCCCCTGTAGGGGCCAGAATCGGTACGCGGCGGCGTTTCCGACGGCGTGGACACTCTGCCGCCGAATGGGAGAATCCCGCCCAGAAGCTTTTATTATTTTCTTTATATTTTGCATTGGTTTTCTTTCATAATTTACCTTTGCTCTTTTTATAACTTTTCTCGTAGCCCTTTGTTGATCTTTGAAAGTTCCACAATCTTGCCAGCCTACCTTTGCAAGTTTATGCCTTAGTTTTTGTCTTTTTATTATCTTATTATAATATTATCTTTAACTACCTTGCTTAGCCATGGATTTTTTTCTCCCTCCTACAATCTTTCTTCCTTGCTGGAATATATAATAGTTGGGAGCACTTGAATATTTCCTTAAACAACTGCCACTGATTATCAACTATCCTACCTTGTAGTCTTCCTGTCCAGTCTACTAGGGCCAAATCTACCTCATGCTGATGTAATTTGTTTAACTCCAGAACGCTAGTGTGGGACTCCAGTTTCACACCCTCAAACTGAATTTTTAATTCTATCATGCTATGATCACTCTTTCCGGAGGAGCCTTAACTATGAGCAGCACGGTAGCACTGTTGCTTCACAGCGCCAGGGGCTCAGGTTTGATTCCGGGCTGATGTCACTGCGGAGTCTGCAAGTTCGCCCCGTGTCTGTGTGGGTTTCCTCCAGCTGCTCCGGTTCAAAGATGTCCGGGTTAGGTGGATTGGTCACGCTAAAGTGTCCCGTAGTGTCCAAACGTTAGGTGGGGTTGCTGGGTTATGGGGATGGGGTGGAGGTGTGGGCTTGGGTGGTGTGCTCTTTCAGGGGCCAGTGTAGACTCGATGGGCCGAATGGCCTCCTTTGGCACTGTAAATTCTATGATTAATTAATCCCTCCTCAGTACACAATACCAAATCCAGAATAGCCTGCTCCCTGGTAGGTTCCACAACATATTGTTTCAAGAAACAACCTCTAATGTATTCAATGAACTCTTCCTCGAGGCTACCCTTGCCAATTTGATTAATTCAGTCTATATGCATGTTAAAATCACCCATGATTATTGTCCTTTCTTACAAGCCTCCAATATTTCCTGGTTTATTCTGGGCCCCACTACAGAACTACTGTTTGGGGATCTAAAGGTTACTCTCACCGGGGACTTCTTTCCCTCAGAACATAGAACATACAATGCAGAAGGAGGGCATTCGGCCCATCGAGTCTGCACCGGCCCACTTAAGCCCTCACTTCCACCCTATCCCCGTAACCCAATAACCCCTCCTAATCTTTTTAGTCACTAAGGGCAATTTATCATGGCCAATCCACCTAACCTGCACGTCTTTCCCCTGCTATTTCTTATTTCTACCCAGACTGATTGTACGTCTTGATCTCCAGTGCTCATATCATTTCTCACTACAGCACTGATCCCTTCCATTACCAGCAAAGCTACACCACCTCCTTTTATTTTCTGTCAATCCTTCTGAAATATTGAGTACTCTTGGATATTCAACTCCCAGACATGGAGCTGTTGAAGGCAGGATGCTGCAACCATGAAGACACAGAGCAAGGATTTGTGCTCCCAATTGAGTATGTAGGGAGAGAATGAGTTACATTCCTTGTAACCATGTCTCAGCAATCCCCTCCAAATGATGCCCCTTTGTCTTTATTTGCACTGTTAACTCATTAATTTTATTCCGAATGCTTTGTGCATTCAGACACAAAACCTTTAAGTTTGTTCTATTATCAAATTTCCCTACTTTTTACTGATTCCTTGGTGCAATATGACGTTCTCACGTTCTGTTCCTTTTTATTTTCTGGTAACAATCTACCTAATCACTTACAAGCACCCCTTCCTTCTCGTCTCAGATACTTGAATGTAACTCATTCTCTCCCTACATACTCAATTGGGAACATAAGTTCTTGCTCTGCGCCTCCGTGGTTGCAGCATCCTGCCTTCAACAGCTCCTTGCTCTGGCACAGGTCCGCCATCTTTATTGCATTCTGCCCCTAACCAGCCTTCCATCTCTCCTTCTCAATGTCCTCCTCACTGGAGATGTCTCTCCCATGGAGACCACTATCCCAGGTTGTTTGAACCACACAGGCAGAGGTGCAGATGAGGCACCAAATGCTCATTTCTGAAGGTTCGTTCAAGCCTCAAAACATCAAAGGAATACACTGGAACAACACTTGATAAACAACACTCACAGCAGCCTAAACTGCTGAGGTCAAATAAAGGACCCAGCTGCTGCCTTTAAACTTTCAATCAGTGCAAAAAAACCAGTTCCCCACCTGGCATTCATCACACTCTCTAGCCATATTATAGCAACCAGCAGAGATTATGGCAGTCATTGCATTTTCAATTAGTTTAAAGAGCAAATTTTAAACAAATTGAATATGGTAGGCGGGCTCCCGATTTTGAGGGCCACTTGTCTCGTGTATTATCATGTTGCAGTATGATATCATCAGGAACACAAACTGGCATCATTTACGCCTAACAAACATTGGCACGGGCCTGGAAGGCCCAGTTTCACCGCGTATTACAATTGCTGTTACAATTGGACACCAACATAAGGTGATAGGGAAATCAACCAGCAGCGAAATTAGGAAAAGTTTTTTAATGTAACGATTTGGAATGCACTACCTGACAGTGGATGCAATTGGGGCTTGAACTGTATAAACACCAAGAAAGAAAGGAAACATTTGTCGAGCAATGGGAAAAGAGTGGGGAATGGGGCTAGCTGAGTTGTTGTTCTTACAGAGAACTGGTACAAACATGGTGGACCAAATGGCCTATTTCACTGATGTAACCATTCTATAATATTTCTGGAATTTTATATCAATGTTTCCTTGAATTAAAATGAAATGTGCTTTGAAGGTATGCACAGGACAGCCATTATTCAAAAGGTTCATTCTCTGGCAAGAAATTGCAGTGGATAACACTTAACTCTAAGCATTGGTGCAAATCCCTTGGAAGGAATAAAATCAGGTATTCTAACTGTTATCATGGTATAAACATTGAGGTTTGCCTCAGACCAGGTGTGTTTGCATTTGTGTGCTGAAGTGGGAAGTGAGTGTTGCTCGCATATGGAATCAGCGGCAGAGCTTCAGCTGGTATTACTAATAGCCATAATTCAGGTGGCTGCATTCCAGCTCAATGTTTTAATGGCCCCGGGTGAGGACTGTTTAAGTTTTTTCTCTCTCAATATTTAGAGTTCTGCTTTACCGGTTTAATACTATCCCAGATTATAAAGAAATGTTTTGGACCATTTAGTTTTATGGAATGATTTTGCAGACATGAAGCAATAAATCCTAACTACACCCATTGAAACTATTTTAATTACCTGAATACTCTGTACTATAAACTTCGAAAAAGTTACTACATTTCACCTGGGTAAACCAAAATAAATATAATTTGAAAAACTTAATCAACACATTCCTCATGGAATTCATTATTCATTTCTTATCTTCTGTTGAAGGATCAGTCAGGAGAGAGTGAACAATTGCTTCTGGTGGCATGAGAGTTAGTAGATGTGATTACCAGTCAAATTTACCAAACTAAGAGGTTGAGAGTGACAATTAGGTACCCACTAACCTGCAGCCTACATTATCCTTCTCTTCATTTCCCAAAGCTTCAGTTGAGTGCCTTCCCATTAAATTGATGAGACTACTCCTCATAATGAGTTATCTTTGATGTCCAATATTCCCCCTGCAAAGCCCTGCCCTTCATGAACATTATACTCTGTCTCCTGCAACAAATTAAATGCATTATCAAAATAAAACATCAGTTTTATTTTTATGCAGCATACAGCTGAAATTATACAATACAATCTCGGGTATCACCAGGTTGAAAGAGCTGAAGGGGCTTTAAACTTGTGTAATCAAGTCAGGAGAGTTACCAACAGCTCTTGAAAGATTTAGAGTTATTGAACTCCTGAACTAGCTGTCACCTTGCTGATTGCTCAGAGGCGGATCCCATAGGGATGGAGGTGAGTCTCCCCACCCTGCACCTCGTCTTGGGGGGGGAACCTGCTAGAGTTTTTGACCCTGGAAAAAGTGAAGTTTGATCTGAGGGGGGTGAAGGAGGGGTTCTAAAATTGTTGGGGTTTGTTCTTTATGCAGTTTCGGGAGTTGGTTACTGTTGACTGTTGAGGGGAAGGGAGGGGAGGTCTCTTGGATTTGGGTGGGATTGTTTCTTTTTATATCTTGTTGGTGTTGTTCTTGTTTTTCTTTTGTATGGTGAAAATGATGAAAATGATGAAAACATGGCAAATAAAAATTAATTAATTAATTTTTGTATGTTTGTACCTACTGCGCAAAACAATCATTGTTTTGTGGTTTAATTCTTCAGCATAATAATAATCTTTATTATCACAAGTAGGTTTACATTAACACTGCAATGAAGTTACTGTGAAAAGCCCCTAGTCACCACATTCCGGCACCTGTTCGGGTGCACAGAGGGAGAATTCAGAATGTCCAAATTACCGAATCGCATGTCTTTCGGGACTTGTGGGAGGAAACCTGAGCAACCGGAGGAAACCCACGCAGATACGGGGAGAATGTGCAGATCCACACAGACAGTGACCCAAACCGGGAAGCGAACCTGGGACCTTGGCCTGTGAAGCCATAGTGCTAACCACTATGCATAAGAATGTTTCTTAAAGGTTTCTTCAGTATTCTTGGGAGGTCAAAAGGGTTTAGTGGCCGAAATATTTTGGAAATCCTGGTGCCAAGGATAAATCGTGCAGCTAAACGTTTTTAAGAGTGTTTACAATGTGACATAAGAGAGTGGCCATTGCACGAACTCGCTTGCTTTAGCCAACTTACTGAAATATTTTAGCTAAAGTCTGCAGTCCTGGAGGTCAGAATTCTCACACACAATGCAGCATATCTTCACATGACACATGAAAAGCTACTTCAAGGTTTCTGCCCAAAAGTACCCAAACAGTTTTTGTTCCCCTCACCTGAAAGCCACCTCATGAAAATGTTATGCTCTATTTTGCCTCTCTCCAATCTGCTGTTCCCTTCTTTGGGTGATTTGCAACCTGAATAAAGGACATTCTTCAAAGTACCACAAAATATCACCAGTTATCAATTGTAACTGTAGCCAAGTCAGTTTTGCAGGAAGCTCATAGCTCACTAACTCCTCCCTCAGGATTCTACTATCTTTCCAGACATTTCTAGAATCATACAGCACAAAATGCAGTCTACTCTGCCTGTACTTACTCTTTAAAAGAGCTATTTACTGCCAAAAGTCTCATTCCCCTGATGTTTCCTCGAAGACCTGATTTTTCCCCACCCCCTTTTTAAGTATATATCCAATTGAATCTGCTTCCACCACCGACTAGGGGCTTTTCACAGTAACGTCATTAATAAAGACCATTATTATTATCAAACACTGCAGTCCAAATTGTAACATTCACTACTGCCACCAGTGGCACAGAGCGACTAAAGTGTGTCATCTGCAAGTGCACTGCAGATTCTCAAAAGCTCCTTTAACAGTTCCTTCCAAACCCATGGCACCCCTACCACCTAGAGGAACAAGAGGAAACACATGGGAACACCACCAGCTGCAGGTTCCTTTCCAAGTTACACATCATCCTGGCATAAAAATATATTGGGTGCAATGTAACGGCCTTCAACACGTCTGGCGAAAATGCGTGCGAGCCAGTTAGATCATGGGTGCCACCTAAATCGGGAACCTTGCCAGGAACCAAGTGGTTAGCGATCTAGCCGGCTTGCTCCTGTTGGCATTTTCTGGAACTTGCCAAGGCGCAGCGAGAAACCAATAATCACAAATTGAGGCCAATCTCCATCTCATTAACAAGATTGTCACCCTAACAGCCTCCTGAGATCTAACCGGCTCTCCAGCAATAGATCGCGCAAGCAATGATTAGTGCTAGACCAGACAAACGAGGATCAGACGGATCAGCACCTGGATGGTCACCGAGGCTGTTGGAGGCCCTAGGTGGTCAGGGCAGGGTGGCTCTTTGGTTCTTCCCTTTGCATCCAGACACCTTAGCACTGCCTGGTTGGCACCTTGGTACTGCCACCCTGGCATTTTCAAGATGCCAGGCTGGCTGGAACACTGCCAGGATGACAGTGCATTGGTTCCCAGGTGGCAGGGTGGCACTGCCATGGGTCAGTGCCAGGGAGGAGTGATGCCGGTGAAAGGAGGGATAAGAGGGGTATGGAGGGAGGATGAAGAGCGGGTATGAAGGAACCCCCAGAAGGTTGGGGGGGGGGGGGGGGGGGGGAGGGTGAAGGGTGGCGGTTCCATAAAGAGAGGGGAGGCCTGAAAGAGAATGGGGGTGGCCTGAATGGGAGGACGACCCGAAAGAGGAAGAGGGGGGGGTGGCCTGAAAAGGGGGGGCCTCAGCAACTCCATTGAGGGGGGGGGGGTTCTCACTTAGGAGGTTATGCCCATATGTGTGGGGAGTGACACAGCCCATGGGTGGGCAATTGCCCAATTGCCCCCTATCCCTGCGTCCCCACTTCATGATACCTCATGAAGACACAACCGAGGCATCACAGCTGTGATCCTCATCCTCCACCTGCGTAGATACACGCACCTCAGTGGGAAACATTAGTCAGGCTTCTGGGGCACAATTTGGTGAGCACCACAGCTGATAATGCACATCAGGTGGAGGCAGGAACCCCCCAGGCGACACAGCAGGTAGAGGTCTGGTGGATCCCAGGACCATCAGGAGAGTGGGGAATTGTTACACACAATAAACACCCTTGTGCACAACCAGTTTGACGCCTCCATCACTTTCTTCCACAATGTGGACCGTCCTCCAAATTCTTGGCACATCTCTCCAGGCTGCCCCCTCCCTGTGGCACTCACCCATCCTCCGGCCGTGGACATGTCCCCAGAGCTGTGTCCCATCCCCTGGACATTCAGATGTTGGCTGCTGCGCGTGTGGTGTTGCCTCCCACAGTGTTCAGGCACAGTGTCGATGCATCAAGGTGTGATTGGGATGCGAGGCAATAAGTTCCACACATTTCATTTTTTCCAATTAGGGGGCAATTTCGCGTAGCCAATCTACCTACCCTGCACATCTTTGGGTTGTGAGGGCGAACCCCAAGCAAACACGGGGAGAATGTGCAAACTCCACACGGACAGTGACCCAGAGCTGGGATCGAACCTGGAACCTCGGCGCCGTGAGGCAGCAGTGCTATCCACTGCACCACCATGCTGCCCTTTAAGTCTCACACATGCTGCATGCCTACCCATGACGGGAATCCACTTGGGTTGTTTGAAGTGCTCACTTAACCACGATTGCCAATTCCCCATTAACAATAGCCTTCAGTCGCATGGCCAGAGGCCTCGGCAGTCGATGAGGGTTATGGGTGGTCGGTGTGGCAGACGAACAGGGACAAGGGTTGCACACACCACCAGCCGGGTTTCCCCCACACTCCGCCGGGGTGGCAAGCCCAGCGCCCCCGGGCTCTTTGCCTGCGAGCAAAGATGGCTACTCACCTCCTCGGCTCCCCACAGAAGCCCTTCCGCCAGGTTCACATTTTTCAAAAGGAATATTAATCGGTGCCAGCATGACCACTTGCTGGGGAGGCTGATGAATCACGGGAAGCCGTAGGATAAGGGATCGCTCCATGGCCATGTTAAAATTCCCCCAACAACTGACAGATTGGAGCCAGTCATACCAACCCATTCTATGGGGGCAATTTTATGGAGCCACCAAGAGCAGGAAAAGTAACATGCAAGGTGACTTCATTATGCAGGATGTGAAATTTTGATTTATTGATGGCAGGTTGAGATGCAGAGGTAAAGTCAGCAGCTTGTCAAAAGTTACAGCACCCTGTGGCAGGTTCATACTTGTAATTTGCCCGTTGTCACGACACTCTGGGTTAGTGTGTGTTCAATTCTAGCCCCACCTGACATGGAGTCACAACACAGGTGAAATTAGATGTTATTTTAAAATACCTGCGGTCTTGGCTGAGCCCAATAAACTGTAGTCATCAGGTTTATAATTTTAATACAAGTAAACTTTTATTATGTATTATAATCACACTGACACAGAAATGTAACTGACCATCTGAGACAATGTTTCCAACCGGCTAAACGCCCCCCCCCCTTCTAACTACGCCCACTCTCTCTCGCTCTCTCTCTCTCTCTCTATATATATATATATATATATATATGTATACACACACATACAAACAACACAGAGGAAAAAGAGTTGTTGAGAGGTAAAGAAAATATTAGAAAAAGGATAAGGAACTTTGATGCACTGAGGAGACTTCTAGTTAGCAACTTTGAGGTCCAGCTTTTGTTTCGGTATTTCTTCCCTCTAGGCAAGAGATGTCAAGATTGTCCATTTTCTCTGTGGATTCAGGATCATTTCAATTTTACAGCAAAGATGTGCCTGGCACTCATTGAGTTTAGAAAAATGAAGCAGTTCTTTACTTCAGCAAAGAGATAGAGCGAGATACTGTTCCTCACACTTCCAAGCTCTAAAAACTTCTGCCAAGTTCTCTCAGAAGCATCATACAGAAACCTATGACTGACTGTTGTCAGGAAGACACTGTGCCTCGCCAACCCACAGGTTGCCAGCCAACCATTTGAACAGACTTCCTCCAAAACTGGTTACTAAGATTCACTCGGCACTGACGAGTCTGGTTTCTCCTCTCCAAAATACACAACCTAGTGTGATGACGGGAAGATGTTAGGAAATTGGATCGCAAATGTAGAGGTCAATTTAGGGGTTAACAGCCTACCACACCTTGCCTGAGTTACCCACACCTGGCCTGAGTTACATTGCCCCATTCAGACTCAAAATCATTAATGGGAATAAACAGGATACCCCTGTTCAGACGGGGCGATTCACTCAAGGCCCATTGTCCTCCAGGACACTCTTATCTGACTAACCATTAGCCCATTATGGAATCTGGTAGCCTTTTATCCGTAAATTGGAGGTTAATTGCATATGCAAAACATGGCTCTGTTCTTATGTGTAAATGGGAGTGGGTACTCAAAGGTCCAGATAGTGATGATGAGGTTAAGTCTGGATACGTCTGGATAAAAGAGTCTTTGACGTGCTGGGCGGAGGTCAGAGAGATAAAAGAATCATGTTTGAAAAGGTGGGGGCAGAAGGATTTGGAGAACAATCAAGAGAGGCAATGAAAACCTGCCACAGAGATAGGCTTTCAGACAGGGTCTGAACGAGCCTCACTACCAGCAAGACTATGTTCTGTAAACATTTTTACCTGCATGGCTAAGTGGAGGTGGGAGCTGTATGTTAATTTACATGCTGTTTAATGGGAAATTGTGTGTTAAGGTTAAAATATACATACAAGGTGTTCTTGTTAGGTTTGAAGTTCAAAGGTTTGAATATTGTTTTTCTTTTGTTATAATAAAGTTTGTTTGTAAAAATAACCACGCCCTAATTCCATTACAATCACTCCTAGAGCGAATTGGTCATTCCATATAGTCTTAAAAATAAAAATAAACATTGTGGTTCTGGTCCAATATCTTAGCCACTGCTGGGTTCAGGTCTGGCATCCGGAACACAATGTCCTTACAAGCAGACTGCTTCAGCTTGAGACCTCTGTTTAATGACACATTCCGAACATGGATCCACAGGCCAAAAATAATAAAAGAAAAGAAAATGGGAACAAAGGAAATAAACAGGAAGGACACTTACAACATCATGAGTAATCTTTAACCTGAAACAGTTTTCAATAACGTCCTATCCTCAGGATAAAGTCAGTGGCACACAAGAATCTCGCTGGACCCAGTTCACGATTGTTTAAAGCTGGCATGCACCAGTCAGCTCTGTGCAGTTGTGGTTCAGGTAAGCTGGTTTCCAAGTTGAACTCTGGTGGGTGGGGAAAGGTTTGGATGCAGGGAGTGCCTCACATCCTGGGTGCCCCGGATGCAGGTCAAGCAGAGATTCAAAGATGAATGAAGGGCCTCAAATACGGGGTTAGTGCTATCAATGGTGGAGTCTGGAAGGTGGAATTGACAAACGTGCAGTCGGGAGAAAAGTCGCAACCAAGGTTTTACTCCTGTTATGGGCCAGGGTTTAGAGAACCCCAAAGAGTGTCATGGAGTTCACCTGACCCACAACTTTTACTAGATTGTGGTAAGGGGAGCACACTGGCCGCTCAATAGGTGTGGTAGAGCAGAAATGGAAAAGTATTTTTTAAAAGCAAAACAATGTTTATTCTATGAATTCATGTTAACCTTTTTAAAACATAGCGAACATCTTAGCAACCATTAATTCAAATACAACCGCCAAAGAATACAACACTAAGTAATTCTTTAAGCTTTCCTTTTAACATCCATAAGACTTAAAAAACCTTTTACCAGAAGCACATCAGGTTAAAGTCACTACTGTTATCAGTTTTAAATCACCACGATCGATTTACAGTCTTTAGATTAGAGAGAGAGACTCTAATACACCTTCTGGCTGTGACTGCAGCTATCCAGCTCTGAAAATGAAACTAAAACATACCCTGCCGCAAACAGCCTGCCGCAAACAGCCTAAAACGAAAGTAAAAAGCTTACAGACAGCCCAGCTCCACCCACTTTCCGACATCACTGCAGTAATAAACACCCATTTTATTAAAGGTACTCTCATTACAGATACTTATATACAAACCCATTTATAAACACCCATTTCTTAAAGGTACTCTCACATGACACCTCCCCCCAAGAAAAAAAAATAAACCTTCAACTTCAAGATGGTTTCATTTTTCACCATCCTTTAAGAAATGCACACAGTAAATATACTTGATCATTTCAAAAAACAACACACAAAAACAGGTATAATAATATAGTCCATTTTTCTTTCTGCCTCCAACTGAAATGAAAATGAAATGAAAATCGCTTATTGTCACAAGTAGGCTTCAAATGAAGTTACTGTGAAAAGCCCCTAGTCGCCACATTCCGGCGCCTGTTCGGGGAGGCTGGTACAGGGATTGAACCGTGCTGCTGGCCTACCTTGGTCTACTTTAAAAGCCAGCTATTTAGCCCAGTGTGCTAAACCAGCCCCTAAATCGCTTGTCACAAGTAGGCTTCAAATGAAGTTACTGTGAAAAGCCCCTAGTCGTCACATTCCGTCCGACGCCTGTTCGGGGAGGCTGGTACGGGAATTGAACCGTGCTGCTGGCCTGCCTTGGTCTGCTTTAAAAGCCAGATATTTAAAAGCCCATTGTGCTAAACCAGCCCTTCTTGATTAACAGTCTCTTTGAACAAGAAGGTCTCTGCACGATCCGTCCATTTCTCTATGAGGATGAGATCTTGGGCCTGACGGTGAAGGTGGAGGCACACAAGGCGCTGCACAAGAGGTGGGCGGAAAGATTTGTGGACCTGGAGAATAGGTCGAGGAGGAAGAATCTTCGGATTCTGGGTCTCCCTGAAGGAGTTGAGGGGCCCGATACTGGGGCATATGTGAGCACGATGCTCAATTCGCTGATGGGCGCAGGAGCTTTCCCGAGCCACATGGAGCTAGATGGGGCTCATCGGGTCCTGGCAAGGAGACCCAAGGCCAACGAGCCGCCAAGGGCTGTAGTGGTGATGTTTCACCGCTTTAGGGATAGAGAGTGTGTCTTGAGATGGGCCAAGAAACAGCGGAGCAGCAGGTGGGAGAACACGGAGATCCGAATCTACCAGGACTGGAGTGCAGAGGGCCTTACCCGACTGCTTGGCCTCCAGCCCCTCTGCTATTTCTTCAATCTCGATTGGGGCTCCCAACCTCTCCACCAACCCTTCCTCCATCTTCGGGAACTTCAATTCTCCCAAAAACAGCCTCATCCCCTCCACCCCAGCTGGGGGTTCCGACTCATATAGCCGACTATAAAACTCCTTGAACACCCCGTTCACCCCTGCTGGGTCCAAGACCGTATTCTCTCCTCTGTCCTTCACTCTTCCTATCTCCCTGGCCGCCTCCCTTTTCCTTAGCTGGTGTGCAAGCTTCCTACTATCCTCTCCATACTCATATATTGCCCCCCTCACCTTCCTCAACTGCTCCCCCACCTTCCCTGTAGACAACAGACCAAACACCATCTGTAGCTTCTGCCGCTCCTTCAATAACCCTGCCTCCGGGGCCTCCGAATATCTCCTGTCTGCTTGGAGTATTTCCCCAACCAACCTATCTATCTCTGCTCACTCCAACATCTCCCAATGGGCCCGTATCCATATTAGCTCCCCCCTTAACGACTGCCTTCAGCGCTTCCCAAACCGTTGCTGCTGAAACTTCCCCCGTCTCATTTATTTCCAGATAGTTCTGGATGGACTCCCTCACGCCCACTCATCCGCTAACAGTCCTACGTCCAATCTCCATTGTGTGCGCTGACCTCACTCCTTGCTCACCCGTTAATCCACCCATTTGGGGCATGGTCCGACACAGCAATCGCCGAATACTCTGTATCAACCACCCCCGCCAGTAAAGCCTTGTTCAAGATAAAAAAATAGATCTGGGAGTATACTTTGTACACATGGGAAAAGAAAGAAAACGCCTTCGCTCTTGGCCGTTCGAACCTCCATGGGTCTTCCCCCCCCCCCCCAATCTGCTCCACGAACCCCTTTAGTTCCTTCGCCACTGCTGGCACCCTCTCTGTCTTTGACCTTGTCCGGTCCAACCTTGGGTCAATGACCGTATTAAAGTTTCCCCCCCTCCCATGATCAGCTTATGCTTATGGGATCTTCCCTAACACCCGTCTCATTTACTCTGCATCGTCCCAGTTTGTTGCGTAAATATTCACGAACACCACTGGCATCCCCTCCAGCTTCCCGCTTCTCTCGAAGCACTTAATGACGATGATAGTCATTGAGGCCGATCTGACTTCGGAAGCAGTAATGGTGGATGTATCCGAGGCTGCTGGGGCAGTCGACGATGGACTGATGGTTTCCTGCTCGAACCGAGCATAGAATGTGTTGAGTTCATCAGGGAGGGGTGCGCTGCTGCAGGAGGTTCTGCTTGGCTTCGCTTTGTAGCCCGCTATGTTTTTTAAGCGTTGCCACAACCGAGAGATCTGTAATGCTAGTCTGCGACTCTGGCTTTGTTTGATATTGTCTCTTGGCAACCCTGATGACTTTGTGGAGGCCGTACCTGGATTTCTTGTATAGGTCAGGGTCACCTGACTTGAACGCCGCAGACCTGGCCTTCAGTAGGGCGTCAATTTACCGATTAAACCGTGGTTTCCATTGGGGAACGCATGTACTGCTTTCTTTGGAATGCAGTCTACACATTTGCTGATAAAGTCTGTGACGGTGGTGGCATACTCGTTTAGGTTGGTCTGCGAGTTCTTAAGTATGGACCAGTCTACTGACTCAGCAGTCACGTAGGAGCTCTTCTGTTGCTTCGGATTAGCACCGCACGACCTTCTTAACCGGATTCCCCCGCTTCAGTTTCTGCTTGTATGCCGGGAGAAAGAGCACCGTCTTGTGGTCCGATTTTCTGAAGTGCGGTCGGGGGATGGATCGGTAGGTGCACTTGATTTTTGTGTAGCAGTTGTCGAGAGTGTTGTCGGCCCTGGTGGGACAGGAGGTGGAATTTTGGCAGTACACTTTTGTTTTCAATCTTTATTATTGTCACAAGTAGGCTTAACACTGCAATGAAGTTACTGTGAAAATCCCCAAATCGCCCCACTCCGGCAGCTGTTCGGTACACTGAGGGAGAATTCAGAATGTCCAATTCACCTGACAAGCAGGTCTTTCGGGACTTGTGGGAGGAAATCGGAGCACCCGGAGGAAACCCACGCAGACACTGGGAGAACGTGCAGACTCCGCACAGACAGTGACCCAAGCGGGAATCGAATCTGAGACCCTGGTGCTGTGAAGCAACAGTGCTAACCATTGTGCTACTGCGCCGCCTTTTTTTTTTTTTACATATGTTTATTCAAATGTTTCTAACAAAATTTTTTAACAAACAGACCCCCCCCCCATAACAAAAAGAAGAAAGAACACAAACACCACAATCGAAAATAATAAACTACTTATACATTGGGTTTCTCCCGCTTATATTACACCCCCATATGACACTCAAAATTACCCTTGGGGAAACCCCCCCCACCTGCCCAAATACCCCCCCGACTGAGACCCCCCCCCCGGGTTGTTGCTGCTGCTGACCTCCTCCTAGCGCACCGCGAGATAGTCTAGGAACGGCTGCCACCGCCTGAAGAACCCCTGCACAGACCCTCTCAAGGCAAACTTTATCCTCTCCAGCTTAATGAACCCTGCCATGTCATTTATCCAGGCTTCCACACTGGGGGGGCTTCGCGTCTTTCCATAATAGCAAGATCCTACGCCGGGCTACCAGGGACGCAAAGGCCAGAATACCGGCCTCTTTCGCCTCCTGCACTCCCGGTTCATCCATTACCCCAAATAATGCCAACCCCCAACTCGGCTTGACCTGGACTTTCACCACCTTGGACATAGTCCTCGTGAAACCCCTCCAGAACCCATCCAGTGCCGGGCACGACCAGAACATGTGGACGTGATTCGTCGGGCTTCCCGAGCACCTCCCACACCTGTCCTCCATCCCAAAGAACCTACTCAACCTCGCCCCTGTCATATGCGCTCTGTGAGTAACCTTAAATTGTATTAAGCTGAGCCTGGCGCAAGAGGAAGAGGAGTTAACCCTACTTAGGGCATCAGCCCACAGACCCTCATCTATCTCCTCCCCAAGCTCCTCCTCCCTCTTGCCCTTTAGCTCTACCAAAACAACCTCCTCTTCTTTCATCTCTTGATAGATTGCCGAAACCTTGCCTTCTCCGACCCATACACCCGAAATCACCCTGTCCTGAATCCTCTGTGCAGGGAGCAATGGGAATCCCCTCACCTGCCGCCTCACAAATGCCCTCAC
This sequence comes from Scyliorhinus torazame, assembly GCF_047496885.1. NCBI lineage: Eukaryota > Metazoa > Chordata > Chondrichthyes > Carcharhiniformes > Scyliorhinidae > Scyliorhinus > Scyliorhinus torazame. The sequence continues at coordinate 79,008,491 of NC_092725.1, read as the reverse complement.
TTGCATATACCTGAACGCATTTCCCGGGGGTAACCCAAACTTCTCCTCCAACGCAAACGTCCCATCTATAAACAGGTCCCCCCATTCTTCTGATCCCTGCCTGGTGCCAGCTCCGAAACCCCCCATCCATCCTTACCTGGATGAACCGATGGTTCTCCCGAATCGGGGACCAAACCGAGGCTCCCATCTCGCCTCTATGCCGTCTCCACTGCCCCCAGATCTTCAACGTTGCCGCCGCCACCGGGCTCGTGGTGTACCTTGTCGGCGAGAGCGGCAGCGGTGCCGTCACCAGCGCCCTCAGGCTCGTGCCCCTGCAGGACACCATCTCCAACCTCTTCCACGCCGCCCCCTCTCCCTCTATTACCCACTTACGGATCATCGCCACGCTGGCTGCCCAATAGTAGCCGCACAGATTCGGCAGCGCCAGCCCTCCCTATCCCTGCTACGCTCCAGAAACACCCTCTTTACCCTCGGGGTCTTATTTGCCCACACAAAACCCATGATATTCCTACCTACCCGTTTGAAAAAGGTCTTGGGAATCATAATGGGAAGGCACTGGAACACAAAGAGAAACCTCGGGAGGACCATCATTTTAACCGACTGTACCCTGCCCGCTAGCGAGAGTGGCAGCATATCCCATCTTTTGAAATCCTCCTCCATCTGCTCCACCAACCGCGTCAAATTGAGCTTGTGCAGGGCACCCCAGCTCCCAGCCACCTGGATCCACAAGTACCGAAGGTTCCTTTCCGCCCTCTTCAATGGTAGGTCGTCTATCCCCCTTCCCTGGTCCCCTGGATGCACCACAAAGAGCTCACTTTTCCCTACGTTGAGCTTATAGCCCGAGAAGTCCCCAAACTCCCTTAGGATCCGCATGACCTCCACCATCCCCTCCACTGGATCTGCCACATACAGCAACAGGTCGTCCGCTTACAGCGACACCCGATGTTCCTCTCCCCCTCGGACCAACTCCCTCCATTTCCTGGACTCCCTTAGTGCCATGACCAAAGGGTCAATTGCCAATGCAAACAACAAGGGGGACAGGGGGCACCCCTGCCTCGTCCCTCTGTACAGCCGAAAATACTCCGACCTCCGCCGATTCGTAGCCACACTCGCCACCGGGGCTCTATATAGGAGCCTGACCCAACTGATAAACCCCTCCCCGAACCCAAACCTCCGCAACACTTCCCACAGATACTTCCACTCCACCCGGTCGAAGGCCTTCTCCGCGTCCATAGCTGCCACTACCTCCACCTCTCCCTCCACCGGTGGCATCGTAATCACGTTGAGGAGCCTCCGCACATTAGTGTTTAGCTGGCTGCCCTTTACAAATCCCGTCTGGTCCTCATGAATCACCCCAGGGACACAGTCCTCAATTCTCGTAGCCAGCACGTTTGCCAGCAACTTAGCATCCACATTGAGGTGGAGATCGGTTTATACGACCCACATTGCAGTGGGTCCTTCTCCCGCTTCAGCATCAGACAGATCAGCGCCCCGACATTGTCGGGGGCAGGGTCCCCCTCTCCCTTGCCTCATTGAAAGTCCTCACTAACAACGGGCCTAGCAGGTCCACATATTTCCTATAAAACTCGACCGGGAACCCATCTGGCCCCTGGGCCGTCCCCGCCTGCATGTTCCCCAATCCTTTAACCAGCTCCTCCAACCCAATTGGCGCCCCTAAACCAGCCACCTCCTGCTCCTCCACCCTCGGGAACCTCAGTTGATCCAAAAATCGTCGCATCCCCTCTTCCCCCGCTGGGGGCTCAGATCTGTACAGCTCCTCATAGAAGTCCTTAAATGCCTCATTTACCCTCACCGCACTCCGCACCGTATTCCCCCTGCTATCCTTAACTCCACCTATCTCCCTCGCTGCCACCCTCTTACGAAGCTGATGTGCCAGCATCCGACTCGCCTTCTCCCCATACTCGTACATCGCACCCTGTGCTTTCCTCCACCGTGCCTCTGCTTTCCCTGTGGTCAACAGGTCAAACTCAGTCTGGAGGCTTCGCCGCTCCCTAAGTAGTCCCTCCTCAGGGGCCTCTGCATATCTTCTGCCCACCCTTAAGATCTCCCCCACCAACCTGTCCCTCTCCCTGCACTCTCTCTTCTCCCTGTGGGCCCTAATGGAGATTAACTCTCCCCTGACCACCGCCTTCAACGCCTCCCAGACTACCCCCACCTGCACCTCTCCGTTGTCATTGGCCTCCAAGTATCTCTCAATGTCCTCCCGCACACCTCCTCATCCGCCAGTAATCCCGCATCAAGACGCCACATCGGGCGCTGGTCCCTCTCCTCTCCTAACTCCAGCTCCAGTGCGGGGCGTGGCCTGAGACGGCTATGACCGAATACTCCGTTCCTTCCACTTTTGGGATTAGCGCCCTACTCAAAACAAAAAAATCTATCCGGGAGTAGGCTCTATGTACATGGGAAAAGAATGAGAATTCCCTGGCCAGGGGCCTAGCAAACCTCCATGGATCCACTCCCCCCATCTGCTCCATAAACCCCCTAAGCACCTTGGCCGCAGCCTGCCTCTTCCCTGTCTTGGATCTGGAGTGATCTAATGCTGGATCCAGCACCGTGTTGAAATCCCCCCCATTATCGAGCTTCCTGCCTCCAGGTCTGGAATCCGACCCAGCATGCGCTTCATAAATCCGGCATCATCCCAGTTCGGGGCGTATACGTTTACCAGTACCACCCACACCTCCTGCAACTTACCGCTCACCATCACGTATCGACCTCCATTATCCATTACAATATTCTTGGCCTCTAACGACACCCGCTTCCCCACCAGTATTGCAACCCCTCTGTTCTTCGCATCCAGCCCCGAATGGAATACCTGTCCTACCCATCCCTTTCTCAACCTGACCTCGTCTGCCACCTTCAAATGTGTCTCCTGAAGCATGACCACGTCTGCCTTCAGTCCCTTTCAGTGCGCGAACACTCGGGCCCTCTTAACCGGCCCATTCAGGCCCCTCACATTGCAAGTTATCAGCCGGATTGGGGGGCTTCTCACCCCCCACCCCCCAGCCGACTAGCCATCTCCTTTTCTAGGCCAGTCACGTGCCCGCGCCTCCCGCACCCTCCAGTCCCCCAGACGGCGGACCCCCGCCCCGACCACCTCTCCTATTTCCAGTTCCCCATTGGCCAATGCAGCAGCAACCCTATACCACCCCCCCCCCCCCCCCCGCTAGATCCATATCTAGCTCTCTTGCTCCCCCCATAACACTCCCCGTAAGTCAGCTGACTCCTGCTGACCCTGGCCTCTCCCGCCTTCCCATCGGGAATCCCCCCTCCCCCTCCTCCCTAGCAGTCAGTGTGCGCTCCTCTGACCCCCACCGCCATCCTTCCCTAGCGCGGGAAAAAGCCAGCGCTTTCCCGAGCTGGCCCCGCCCCCTCTGGCCCAGCTCCTTTTGCGGCCTTATCTCAAGTCCCCCATCCCCGGGCCTCTCCTCCCTCCAACACCGGCGCCCACACTCTCCCACAGTCTCCCCATCAAATCCCTTCACCCATCCCCATCCAGCACCCAACCAAGGGAACATTGCACGTAGTTAAAACCATATATACAGCAGACATCCCCCCACAACCACAGCCCCTCAATTTGAGTCCAACTTTTCAGTCTGTATAAAGCTCCAAGCCTCCTCAGGCGTTTCGAAATAGTGGTGCCGATCTTGGAATCGCGCTGGCTGCAGCATACCGAACTTCATCCCCTTCCGATGGAGCACCGCCTTGGCTCGATTAAAGCCAGCTCTCTTCTTGGCCACCTCTCCCGGGACCGGACGGCTACCCAGTGGAATTTTACAAAAGGTTCTCTGGGATGCTGCTGGTGAGGGCATTTAATGAGGCAAGAAGCGGGGTGTATTTCCCCCAATAATGTCACAGGCCACGATCTTACTGATTCTGAAGCGGGAGAAGGGCCCAGAGCTATGCAGGTCATACAGGCCAATCTCCCTATTGAATGGTGATGCCAAATTGTTGGCTAAATTCTTGGCCTCATGAATAGAAGATTGTGTCAGGAGGTGATAGGAGAAGACCAGACGGGGTTTGTTAAGGGCAGGCAGCTAAAGGCCAACGTTAGAAGGCTCTTAAATGTGACCATGATGCCCTCAGAGGGAAGGGAGGTGGAGGTAGTGGTCGCGATGGACGCAGAGAAAAGGCCTTCGACCGGGTGGAGTGGAACTATTTGTGGAAGGTATTAGGGCGGTTCGGGTTTGGGCGGGGCTTCATTGATTGGGTTCGGTTGTTGTACCAGGTACTGGTGGCGAGTGTACGAACGAATCGGCTTACATTGGGCTATTTTAAAATGCACCGAGGGACAAGGCAAGGATGTCCCCTCTCCCCGCTGCTGTTTGCTTTGGCCGTAGAGCCACTGGCCATGGTGCTAAGAGCATCAAGGAACTGGAAGGGGTTGGTCTGGGGAGGGGAGCGGGGGGGATAGAACACAGGGTCTCGCTATACGCTGACGACCTGCTCCTGTATATTTCTGACCCGTTTGGGGGGATGGGGGAGATTATGTGGATCTTAGGGGAATTTAGCCGGTTTTCGGGGTACAAATTGAATGTGGGGAAAAGTGAGATATTTGCGATCCAGGCAAGGGGGCAGGAGAGGAGACTGGGAGAGCTGCCGTTCTGAGTGGGGGGAGGGAGCTTCCGTTATTTGGGAATCCAGGTGGCACGGGAATGGGAACTGTTACATAAACTAAATTTGACCCAGCTAGTGGAACAAATGAAGGAGAACTTTCGAAGGCGGGACAAGCTCCCGCTGTCACAGCGGGGAGGTACAGACCGTGAGAAATGATGGTCCTCCCGAGATTTCTGTTTGATTTCCAGTGCCTCCCCATCTTTATTCTAAAGGCCTTTTTAAAATGTGTAAATAAGGTGATTTCTTTAGCAACTATTACTGGGCGGCAAATATAGCCAAGATTAGGAAGTGGGTAGGGGGGAGGGTTTCGGTGTGGGAGCGAGTAGAGACGGCATCGTGTAAGGGCACAAGTCTGAGGGCATTGATAACGCCACCTCTGCCGTTCTCGCTGGCCCTATACTCCACAAGCCCGGTGGTAGTGGCGGCCCTGAGTGTCTGGGGGCAGTGGAGGAAGCATATGAGAGTGGGGGGAGCATTGGTCTGGGCTCCAATTTGTAAGAATCATCCGTTTGTTCCAGGGAGGCTAGATGGGGAGTTTCGGAGATTGCAGAGTGCAGGGATCGAGTGGGTGGGAGATTTATTCATTGATGGGAGCTTTTCCTGTTTGGAGGATTTAGAGGAGAAATTTGAACTGCCGAGAGGGAATATCTGCAGACACGGGATTTTTTTGCAAAGGCAGGTTTCGACCTTTCCGCTTCCGCTTGAGGGGCACAAATATCCTGGGGGGGAGATTTGTTAGTGCTCTTTGGGGGGGTTTAAACTAATGCAGCAGGGGCATGGGAACCTGGATTGTAGTTTTAGGGTAAGGGAGAATGAGAGTATCGAGGTCAGGAGCACAGATTTGACGTCGCAGGAAGGGGCCAGTGTTCAGGTAGGTGGTTTGAAGTGTGTCTGCTTCAATGCCAGGAGTATACGAAACAAGGTAGGGGAACTGGCAGCATGGGTTGGTACCTTGGACTTCGATGTTGTGGCCATTTTGGAGACATGGATAGAGCAGGGACAAGAATGGATGTTGCAGGTTCCGGGGTTTAGGTGTTTTAGTAAGCTCAGAGAAGGAGGCAAAAGAGGGGGAGGTGTGGCGCTGCTAGTCAAGAGCAGTATTACGGTGGCGGAGAGGATGCTAGATGGGGACTCTTCTTCCGAGGTAGTATGGGCTGAAATTAGAAACAGGAAAGGAGAGGTCACCCTGTTGGGAGTTTTTTATAGGCCTCCTAATAGTTCTAGGGATGTAGAGGAAAGGATGGCGAAGATGATTCTGGATAAGAGCGAAAGTAACAGGGTAGTTATTATGGGAGACTTTAACTTTCCAAATATTGACTGGAAAAGATATAGTTCGAGTACAATAGATGGGTCGTTTTTTGTACAGTGTGTGCAGGAGGGTTTCCTGAAACAATATGTTGACAGGCCAACAAGAGGCGAGGCCACGTTGGATTTGGTTTTGGGTAATGAACCAGGCCAGGTGTTGGATTTGGAGGTAGGAGAGCACTTTGGGGACAGTGACCACAATTCGGTGACGTTTACGTTAATGATGGAAAGGGATAAGTATACACCGCAGGGCAAGAGTTATAGCTGGGGGAAGGGCAATTATGATGCCATTAGACGTGACTTGGGGGGGATAAGGTGGAGAAGTAGGCTGCAAGTGTTGGGCACACTGGATAAGTGGGGCTTGTTCAAGGATCAGCTCCTGCGTGTTCTTGATAAGTATGCACCGGTCAGGCAGGGAGGAAGGTGTCGAGCGAGGGAACTGTGGTTTACCAAGGAAGTGGAATCTCTTGTTAAGAGGAAGAAGGAGGCCTATGTGAAGATGAGGTGTGAAGTTTCAGTTGGGGCGATGGATAGTTACAAGGTAGCGAGGAAGGATCTAAAGAGAGAGCTAAGACGAGCAAGGAGGGGACATGAGAAGTATTTGGCAGAAAGGATCAAGGAAAACCCAAAAGCTTTCTATAGGTATGTCAGGAATAAGCGAATGACTAGGGAAAGAGTAGGACCAGTCAAGGACAGGGATGGGAAATTGTGTGTGGAGTCTGAAGAGATAGGCGAGATACTAAATGAATATTTTTCGTCAGTATTCACTCAGGAAAAAGATAATGCTGTGGAGGAGAATGCTGAGCCCCAAGCTAATAGAATAGATGGCATTGAGGTACGTAGGGAAGAGGTGTTGGCAATTCTGGACAGGCTTAAAATAGATAAGTCCCCGGGACCTGATGGGATTTATCCTAGGATTCTCTGGGAGGCCAGGGAAGAGATTGCTGGACCTTTGGCTTTGATTTTTATGTCATCATTGGCTACAGGAATAGTGCCAGAGGACTGGAGGATAGCAAATGTGGTCCCTTTGTTCAAAAAGGGGAGCAGAGACAACCCCGGCAACTATAGACCGGTGAGCCTCACGTCTGTAGTGGGTAAAGTCTTGGAGGGGATTATAAGAGACAAGATTTATAATCATCTAGATAGGAATAATATGATCAGGGATAGTCAGCATGGCTTTGTGAAGGGTAGGTCATGCCTCACAAACCTTATTGAGTTCTTTGAGAAGGTGACTGAACAGGTAGATGAGGGTAGAGCAGTTGATGTGGTGTATATGGATTTCAGCAAAGCGTTTGATAAGGTTCCCCACGGTAGGCTATTGCAGAAAATACGGAGGCTGGGGATTGAGGGTGATTTAGAGATGTGGATCAGAAATTGGCTAGCTGAAAGAAGACAGAGGGTGGTGGTTGATGGGAAATGTTCAGAATGGAGTACAGTCACAAGTGGAGTACCACAAGGATCTGTTCTGTGGCCGTTGCTGTTTGTCATTTTTATCAATGACCTAGAGGAAGGCGCAGAAGGGTGGGTGAGTAAATTTGCAGACGATACTAAAGTCGGTGGTGTTGTCGATAGTGTGGAAGGATGTAGCAGGTTACAGAGGGATATAGATAAGCTGCAGAGCTGGGCTGAGAGGTGGCAAATGGAGTTTAATGTAGAGAAGTGTGAGGTGATTCACTTTGGAAGGAATAACAGGAATGCGGAATATTTGGCTAATGGTAAAGTTCTTGAAAGTGTGGATGAGCAGAGGGATCTCGGTGTCCATGTACATAGATCCCTGAAAGTTGCCACCCAGGTTGATAGGGTTGTGAAGAAGGCCTATGGAGTGTTGGCCTTTATTGGTAGAGGGATTGAGTTCCGGAGTCGGGAGGTCATGTTGCAGCTGTACAGAACTCTGGTATGGCCGCATTTGGAGTATTGCGTACAGTTCTGGTCACCGCATTATAGGAAGGACGTGGAGACTTTGGAGCGGGTGCAGAGGAGATTTACCAGGATGTTGCCTGGTATGGAGGGAAAATCTTATGAGGAAAGGCTGATGGACTTGAGGTTGTTTTCGTTGGAGAGAAGAAGGTTAAGAGGAGACTTAAAAGAGGCATACAAAATGATCAGGGGGTTGGATAGGGTGGACAGTGAGAGCCTTCTCCCACGGATGGATATGGCTGGCACGAGGGGACATAACTTTAAACTGAGGGGTAATAGATATAGGACAGAGGTCAGAGGTAGGTTCTTTACGCAAAGAGTAGTGAGGCCGTGGAATGCCCTACCTGCTACAGTAGTGAATTCGCCAACATTGAGGGCATTTAAAAGTTTATTGGATAAACATATGGATGATAATGGCATAGTGTAGGTTAGATGGCTTTTGTTTCGGTGCAACATCGTGGGCCGAAGGGCCTGTACTGCGCTGTATTGTTCTATGTTCTATGTTCCACGGGGGATACAGGACAGGGTAGTTTCTAGAACGGGGGTGGGAGATGGGAAGGTCTTTGATATCTATTTGTTAGGGATGGAGATGGTTCAAGCACTATGTTTATATTTGTATTTGTACTGTTTACTGTTATTATTATATAATTATAAATACCTTAATAAAATGTTTATCAAAGAAAAATGAAGTGCTTCAAAAGGTTGGTCATGAGGCACATCAACTCCATACTCTCAGAATGCCTAGATTCACAGCAATTCGTATACCGCTGCAACCGGTCCACAGCAGACGCCATCTCCCTGGCGCTACACTCATCCCTGCAGCATCTCAACAAGGACTCCTGCATCAGACTCCTACTCATTGACTACAGCTCTGCCTTCAACACTATAATCTCAGCCAAGCTCATATCAAAGTTCCAAAACCTAGGACTAAGCTCCTCACTCTGCAACTGGATCCTCGACTTCCTGACCCACAGACCACAATCAGTAAGAATAAATAACAACACCTCCTCCACGATAGTCCTCTATACCCGAGCCCCGCAAGGCTGCGCACTTAGCCCCCTACTATCATCCCTATACACACACACACGACTACATGGCAAAATTTGGCTACAACTCCATCGTCAAGTTTGCTGACGACACGACCGTAGTGGGTCGGATCATGAGCAACGATGAGTCAGAATACAGGAAGGAGATCGAGAACCTAGTGGAGTGATGTAACGACAACAATCTCTCCCTCAATGTCAGCAAAACTAAAGAGCTGGTCATTGACTTCAGGAAGAAAAACACGGTCAGCATCAACGGGGCCAAGGTGGAGATGGTTGATAGCTTCAAATTCCTAGGTGTGCGCATCACCAAAAATCTGTCCTGGTCCACCCATGTGGCGCTCAGACCAAGAAAGTACAACAGCGCCGGTACTTCCTCAGGAAACGAAAGAACTCAGCGTGTCCACATTGACTCTTACCAACTTTTACAGGTGCACCATAGAAAGCATCCTATCTGGCTGCATCGCAACCCGGTATGGCAACTGCTCGGCCCAATACCGGAGGAGCTACAGAGAGTCATGAACACCGCCCAGTCCATCACACGAACCCGCCTCCCATCCACTGACTCTGTCTATACCTCCTGCTGCCTTGGGAAAGCAGGCAGCATAATCAACGACCCCTCCCACCCGGCTTACTCACTCTTCCAACTTCTTCCATCAGGCAGGAGATACAAAAGTCTGAGATCAGATTCAAAAACAGCATCGTCCCCATCTAATGCCTGTGCTATGTATTTAAATTGTGTACTTTATGTTTGCCCTATTATGTATTTTCTTTTCATGTACGGAATGATCTGTTTGAGCTGCACGCGAACAATACTATTTCCTGTACCTCGGTACATGTGACAATAAACCAATCCATCCATCCACGTTCATCACTCAAAGCTCCAATTCAGTTTTCAACACAAATAGTTAAGTTGATGCTCAAAAGCAGAGTGGTATCAAAGTTCATGGACTGGATTCTCCTTACGCCAACGGCGAAATCGCGTTCGGCGACAGGGTGGAGAATCCAGTTTCCTGCATGAAATCGGGATTGGCGCCAGTTCGGCGATTCTCCGCCCCCCAAAAAGCGGCGTACGAGTGGAGTACACCACGCAGAGCATCCACCACATGAAGACATTGCCAGAGGCCCGCCCCGATATTTTCTGCCCCCGACCGGCCGAATGTCCGACGGCGTGGATCTAATCTGGTCCTGCCGTTCAGGATACTCGCGAGGCGGCTGCGGCTGATCGGGGGCACTGTTTCCGTGGTCCAGGTCCGCAGTCCGAGTCCGCCATGGAGCAAGGCGCGGCCGCTGGAGGCCGCCGCTGTGCGCATGCACGGCCTCTGACCCGGAGGTGCGGGGGGCCGTATTGGCAGCTGGAGCTGCGAGCTCCACAACAGCTGCCTGTTAAGCCCCCTGCAAGGCTGTGTATCTGTGGCCTTTTGATGCCAGTTTTTCTGACGTAAAAGGACCACAGTTTTCACAACGGCGTGGGGACATAGTCCCTGAAACAGAGAATCCAGTCCCTTATCTCCCATAAACACCTGACAGCCACGATGCGATGCCCGAGCTCAGATGCATAGCACCCATTACAGCCCCAACACCCAAAGGGACAGACCAGAGATTATTTTTCTACCTCACAGGAACAGTGTGGTTGAGGCTGCAAAGAATGAATAAGCCATTCCAAAAGTGCTTCAGATGAACACAAGAATCCAATCCAATCTTTTGAAATATCAAAAATGTCAATTTTCTCAGCTTCAATTAAAAAACATCCTAAACTTTCGAACAACTATAAATCGAAACACTCCCTCCCTCATATATATCAAACTGAACAACCTCTAGCATAATTAGTTTTGACAAAGACATTCAGATAGGAGGCCTCATGGTGTGGATTGTAATTTGAAGATTTAGATCACCATATAATAACAAGTTCTGAGGAAAAGATCACAGCATGTATTAAATCAATTGAAAGTGTTACTTTCAAAAAGTAAAAAGCTCAGTGTCTGATTACATCCAACATTCCTGCATATTAATTCCAGAGCCAATTCAATAAGCAAAATTCAGTGTGTAAAGAAAAAGGAATATCAGGTTGACCTGCAGTTCTGAAAAAGTTATATTCGTTGCAAAATGTTAACTCTGTTTTTCTCTGCAGGTGTTGCCAGACCTATTGAATATTTCCAGCACTTTGTTTTCATACGAGGTCGGCATCATAGTTTGCGGAGGCATTAATTCGGCAGACGGTAACTCAACTAAAATCCAGATGGGGGTGTTAAACCGGACAATTTGCCATTCTAGTTTTCTATTCCTTTAACTGGAGCCTTACACACATACACCAACCAAATATGAATATAAATTGAACTTACTAGGTGGTAAAATCTTGGAGCAATAATGACTGCAATTCTGCATGTGTAATTTGATTTTAGCTGCAGTATCATAGAGGTGGTGTATGATAGGCAATTCGAAACGAAAAGTAGACCTAGCATCCATCGCAAGATGCGCTCAACACCTACAGCATGATTTTTTGCAAGAGATATAGTTGGTTGGGAAATGGGAGAGGAACCAATCAGCCTATTTTCTAAGTTTTCAAAGTAGTGCATGAAGAAACAGAGATTTATGAAACAAAAATGGTAAAAATATTTTGTTGAATAAAATCAAACTTTTCACTGCCATCTCCTGCTTGAGTATTGTTGAGTATTGAGTATGCATGCCAAACTACAAATAGGCATCAGCTACAAAGAATAACCTTTCTCGACCTGGTGACCACCAGGAAGGCGGAGGTGCAGTGGAGGAAGGCCCAGGGGGCGGTCTACGAGTATGGGGAAAAGGCAAGCCGGATGCTGGCGCATCAGCTTCGGAAGCGGGACACAGCTAGGGAGATTGGGGGAGTTAAGGACAGGGGAGGTAGCGTGGTGCGGAGTGGGGTTGGCATCAATGGGGTCTTCAGGGACTTCTACGAGGAATTGTACCGATCAGAGCCCCCACGGGAGGGAGGGATGGGCCGTTTCCTGGACCAATTCAGGTTTCCAAAGGTGGAAGAGGGACTGGTGGCGGGACTGGGGGCCCCGATTGGGCTGGAGGAGCTGATCAAAGGGATAGGAAGCATGCAGGCGGGGAAGGCACCGGGGCCGGATGGTTTCCCGGTCGAGTTCTATAAAAAATATATGGACCTGTTGGGCCCGCTGTTAGTTAGGACCTTTAATGAGGCAAGGGAGGGGGGGGCTTCACCCCCGACGATGTCCCGGGCACTGATCTCCTTGATCCTGAAGCGGGACAAGGATCCCCTGCAATGTGGGTCTTACAGACCGATTTCCTTGCTAAATGTAGATGCCAAGGTGCTGGTGAAGGTCTTAGCCACGAGGATTGAGGATTGTGTGCCGTAGATCATCCATGAAGACCAGACGGGGTTTGTGAAGGGGAGACAGTTGAACGCGAATGTGGGGAGGCTTTTGAACGTTGTCATGATGCCGGCGAGGGAGGGGGAGGCGGAGATAGTGGTGGCGATGGACGCTGAGAAAGCCTTCGATAGGGTAGAGTGGGGGTACCTGTGGGAGGTGCTGAAGAGGTTCGGGTTTGTGGAGGGGTTTGTCAGGTGGGTTAGGCTGTTGTATGAGGTCCCAATGGCGAGTGTGGCCACAAATAGGAGGAGGTCCGAGTATTTTCGGTTGCACCGAGGGACGATACAGGGGTGTCCCAGGTCCCCCCTGCTCTTCGCACTGGCGATTGAACCCCTGGCTATGGCACTGAGAGAGTCGAGGAACTGGAGGGGGTTGGCGCGGGGTGGGGAGGAGCATAGGGCGTCGCTTTATGCGGACGACCTGCTGCTGTATGTGGCGGACCCGGTGGGAGGAATGCCAGAGATAATGAGGATCCTTAGGGAATTCGGGGACTTTTCGGGGTACAAACGCAATATGGGGAAGAGCGAGCTGTTCGTAGTTCAGCTAGGGGACCAGGAGAGGGGGATTGGCGAGCCCCCACTAAAAAGGGCGGAGAGGAGCTTCAGATATTTGGGGGTCCAGGTGGCCAGGAGCTGGGGGGCCCTGCATAGGCTTAGCTTTACAAGGCTGGTGGAGCAAATGGAGGAGGAGTTCAAGAGGTGGGACGCGTTGCCGCTGTCCCTGACGGGTAGGGTGCAGTCAATCAAAATGACGGTGCTCCCAAGGTTTTTGTTCCTGTTCCAGTGCCTCCCCGTGTTTATCCTAAAGGCTTCTGTCAGGCGGGTTAACAGGAGTATAATGGGGTTTGTGTGGGCGCGAGGGACTCCGAGGGTGAGAAGGGTGTTCCTGGAGCGGAGTAGAGATAGGGGGGGGCGCTGGCGCGGCCCAACCTCTGTGTACTACTGGGCCGCCAATGCGACAATGGTGCGCAAGTGGGTGATGGAGGGGGAGAGGGCTGCATGGAAGAGGCTGGAGACGGCGTCCTGTGTGGGTACGAGTCTGGGGGCGCTGGCAACGGCGCCACTGCCGCTCCCTCCAAGGAGGTATACCACGAGCCCGGTGGTGGTGGCGGCCCTCAAAGTTTGGGGGCAGTGGAGGCGGCATAGGGGGGGAAGATAGGGCCTCGCCGTGGACCCCATTACGGGGGAACCACCGGTTCGCCCCAGGAAGAACAGGTGGAGGGTTTTTGGGGTGGCACAGGGCAGGGATACGAATGTTGGGGGGCCTGTTTGTGGACGGGAAGTTCGCGAGCTTGGGTGAGCTGGAGGAGAAGTACGGGCTCCCCCCGGGGAACACCTTCAGGTACTTACAGGTAAGGGCGTTTGCCAGACGGCAGGTGGTGGAATTCCCGCGGCTACTGCCACACACAGTGCAGGACAGGGTGCTCTCGGAGAAGTGGGGAAGATCTCGGAAACTTACCAGGTGATGCAGGAGGAGGCGGCCTCGGTGGTGGAGTTGAAAGGTAAGTGGGAGGAGGAGTTGGGGGAGGAGATCGAAGAGGGGACGTGGGCAGATGCCTTAGGGAGGGTGAACTCTTCCTCTTCATGCGCGAGGCTCAGCCTCATATAGTTTAAGGTGCTGCACAGGGCACACATGACCGGGACAAGGATGAGCAGGTTCTTTGGGGGTGAGGACAGGTGTGTTAGGTGCTCAGGGAGCCCAGCAAATCACACCCATATGTTCTGGGCATGCCCAGCGCTGGAGGAATTTTGGAAGGGCGTAGCGAGGACGGTGTCGAGGGTGGTAGTATCCAGGGTCAAACCGGGCTGGGGGCTCGCAATATCTGGGGTGGCCTAGGAGCCGGGAGTGCAGAAGGCAAAAGAGGCCGGAATTCTGGCCTTTGCGTCCCTGGTAGCCCGGCGAAGGATTCTCCTTCAGTGGAAAGATGCAAGGCCCCCAAGCGTGGAATCCTGGATCAGCGATATGGCAGGGTTCATTAAATTGGAGAGGGTGAAATTCGCCTTGAGAGGGTCGGTACAAGGGTTTTTTAGGAGGTGGCAACCGTTCTTAGACTTTCTGGCAGAACGATAGACATTGGTCAATGGCAGCAGCAGCTCGGAGGGGGGTGGGGGGGGGGGGGGGGGGTTACTTTATTTTGGTTTATGTTATTTGCACTGGAAGGGTCTGACGGGGTGTATACACCTGTTGTCTTAAGTCGGGGTGTTAATGTTCATTTATTATTTAGGTACGGGGGGGGTTTTGGGGGGTTGCTTTTTTAGATTGTGTTTCGCACTTAACCCTGTTGGGTTCTTTTTTCTTTCTCATTTTGTTCTTGATATTTTATGAAAACCTTTAATAAAAATGATATAAAAAAAAGAATAACCTTTCTCTTAAGGACTCCAATAGAGCTTTAAAAGTGGCATATATTTTACTTAAATAGATAAGAACTGGGCAGGCTCTGCTGGAGTTACAGAATGATGATGTGGGTAGGGGGAGTGTGGAAAGAGTGCAATCCATATGGCATACGGCTGAAAGCTCGCATGAGCGGCCACATTTAATACCATGATGCTTTTTCATCATATGTGCCTGTCCTCAGTCATGGAGATACTGGGCAGTATTGCAAGTAGGTTCAGTTTCATCATTATTATCCACACACAAAAGGTGTATTCATAAAAGATGGCATTATTCGAATTGTCTTTCAATATATCTTTTTCTCATCAAGTGTAAAGTCTTCCCTAGTCCATACTTTTTATGAGCTGAAATATGGTATTATACAGAAAATAATCTCGGGTCAATGTGAACAAGAAGCACCAAATGCTGCTGATAAGTTCAATTAAATGCTTTGTACACTCCAGCTCTCTGGACAAATACAAATACAAACACAGAGACGTTGTGGTCTCAATATTCCTTTTCATAATGCTCAAGGAATGTTCAGTTTCTAGGTGCTATAGAAGGAAAAGGTTCATAACATTGCATCACAGTCTTCTTTATGTTATTTGAATCTTCTAGGGCATCTCCAAAGAGGCAGACCTAGCCCCAGGTGCTGCTTTTCAGGAATGCACAAAGAAGCTAATCGGAGATCCTGCACCTGAGCCCCCTCAAGTAGAAGGGCCTGAAGCAACAGGTAGCAAGGCAAGGCAAAGGATACCCAAGAAATGTTAGTCCACACTCCTTAAATACATTTTCTCCAATTTTTGGAACTGGCTGTCTTCTGGGTCCTACTTTTCAGCCTCTGTGGATCTCCCTTCAAAATCTCAATTTCTTCATCAAAATCATATATGTTACATAAACCTTCACAGGAATTCCCACTGTCAGCACTTCTGAGCAATCTAAATGACAGCTGTAAATGAAGAGTGCTGCAGAAAACTATCAGATAAGAGTCATGGAATGGAAAACTCTTTGGAACGTAGCAACAGGACTGGACTGTTCAGTCCCTTGAACTTGCTGCATCATTCCTGTGCCTCAGCTCCATTTACCTGTTTTTAGTCCACCCGACCAAATGACTGACTCAGGCAAGACAATGGCGTAGTAGTATTGTCACTGGACTAGTATCCATAGAACAAGGTAATGTTCTGGGGACACGGTTCGAATCCCAGCATTGCATAAATTTGGATTCAATTTTTTTTTAAATCATGAAACTATTGTCGATTGTTGTAAAAATCCCATCTGGTTCGTTCATGTCCTTTAGGGGAGGAAATCTGCCATCTTTACCTGGTCTGGTCTATGTGTCACTCTAAATCCACAGCAATGTGGTTGACTCTTAAATGCCCACAGAAATAGCCAGGCAAGCCGCTCAGATCAAAAGCAATTAAGGATTGGCAACAAAAGCTGGCCCAGCCACTGACACCCACATCCAATGAACAAATTTTAAATATTGATTTAAAATTGTCTTGAAAATTTCAATAGCTATGACCACATGATCATCCGAGCTCATAAAGAGGCCAATCGGGTCCATGCCAGTTCTCAGTAAAGCAATCCAGTCAGCTCCATTCCCTCGCCCTATACCGAAGCCTTGCAAGTTCCCTCAAGCCAATTTCCTTTTGAAACCATTGATCATCTCGGCTTTCAACACCCTCATTAACAGCGATTTCCAGGTCATTCACCCATTCCTGCCTTTCTTGTCAAAACCATAAATGTGTGCCCCCTCATGATTGTACCATTACTAAATTGGGAGCATCTTTTTTTTGTCTCCCTTATCTAAACCTGACATAATCTTGTACAATATTCTGCCCTCAACCACCTCTGCTCCAAGGAGAACAAATTCAGCTTCTCCAATCTAACATGGTCGCGAAATACCCTCATCCCTGACACCATTCTTGCCAATTACCCATACCCAAGCGTGACAAGCAAAACTGGAAGCAATACTCTAGTTGCCACCTAATAGCAAAGCGGGGGGGGGGGGGGGGGGTGCATAGGGTGCGGGGCCTGCTGAATGGATGTAAATGGGTCTTTAAAACCCATTTGCATTCATTTACACCCTCCCGCTTGCGCGGGGTCTTGGACCTCGATTCCATCGCCAGCGGGGATTAGTGATCACGTTTGGATCGGCGTCCTCCGACACTTGGCACCGATCCCAATTTTGTGATTCTCCACCACATCATGGACCCCGTAACGCCGTTGGCCGACAGAGAATCCAGCCCTGGTTTTATCATAAGCTTAGTGGTGTTAAATGCTTGTTGCAAATTCCTGACCTTTAAATCAATGTGACATCTAATATGCTGTTTACAGAAGTTCATACCTAAGTATTTGTGACATTTGCAGCAATCTGTCATCAATCTCTCTGTCAATTCAACATCAAACTTTTTACTGGTGTTTTCCTTATCTTTCAGGAGCTGCTCTATGCTAGAAGAACTTTAAGATCAACTTTCAAAGCACTGTTGTCATGTTAGTATGGCTTTACATCATTCTTTCTAGATCTATTACTGCATCATTATGTTATGCCTGCATTTCCCAAGTTATTAAAACTGCATCAGCAATGGCATGTTAAATGATTGAGAATTGCAATAAAACAAGTAACAAACTTTTCATTTTTGGTACAAAAAAAGATTTGTATTGCTGGGATTGAAATTGGCAACTGTGGAAAAACAGGGTTAATAGTGGCCTGGCCTGGGATACCGAATGATACAGTAAAATTGTACAAGTTTTATTTACACTATCCTGGGAATTGAAATGGTCTGAAATTTAAACTCAACTTTCTTTTTCTATTAAATTTGTAGTCCCCTGAAGCAACAACCTATAAAACTAATGGTAATGACAGCAATGTGGTCGGGAACTAGAGCTTAATGCTTCAAGGCTTCCATTATTTAAAAACCCCTTTAAATGGCACACCCCTCACGATTTCGGCGGGAGAACAGCTGGTGAGTCAGTTTCAGCGGGAGCAGTGCGGAAGTGGCTGCTGGGAGGTAAGGCTGTCCTTTAAAAGCACTTGTCTTTGCAGGGGCAGGCCAGTCGATTTCGGCGGGAGTGGAGCTGGCTGGTTAGTCAATTTCAGCAGGAGCTGAGAATTTTTTTTAAAAAATTTTAAATTAGTGTTTTAGGCGGGAACAGGAAGTCGACCCGCGGACGTCTGGGAAGACCCTCACCAATAAATTCTGGTGGAGAGGAAACCCGAGACACTACACGTGTAGTGTCTCCCACCCGCCCTCCTCCTCTAACCTAATAATAAAACCCATTGGTCTGAGGTAAGTACCATATTTTATTATATTATTATTATTTTTTATAAAAAATTTAATTTAGTTGTTAGCCAGATCTTGGTAGAAAGTTAGAGGAATGGCAGGGAAGGGAGTGCAATGTTCCTCCTGCAGGATGTTTGAGGTGAGGGATGCAGTTAGTGTCCCTGCTGATTTTACCTGCAGGAAGTGCTGCCATCTCCAGCTCCTCCAAGACCGAGTTAGGGAACTGGAGCTGGAGTTGGAAGAACTTCGGATCATTCGGGAGGCAGAAGGGGTCATAGATAGCAGCTTCAGGGAATTAGTTACACCAAAGATTGGAGATAGGTGGGTAACTGTAAGAGGGACTGGGAAAAAGCAGTCAGTGCAGGGATCCCCTGCGGTCGTTCCCGTGAGAAACAAGTATACCGCTTTGGATACTTGTGGGGGGACGGGGACTTACCAGGGGTAAGCCATGGGGTACGGGCCTCTGGCACGGAGTCTGTCCCTGTTGCTCAGAAGGGAAGGGGGGAGAGGAGCAGAGCATTAGTAATTGGGGACTCTATAGTCAGGGGCACAGATAGGAGATTTTGTGGGAGCGTGAGAGACTCACGTTTGGTATGTTGCCTCCCAGGTGCAAGGGTACGTGATGTCTTGGATCGTGTTTTCCGGGTCCTTAGGGGGAGGGGGAGCAGCCCCAAGTCGTGGTCCACATTGGCACTAACGACATAGGTAGGAAAGGGGACAAGGATGTCAGGCAGGCTTTCAGGGAGCTAGGATGGAAGCTCAGAACTAGAACAAACAGAGTTGTTATCTCTGGGTTGTTGCCCGTGCCACGTGATAGTGAGATGAGGAATAGGGAGAGAGAGCATTTAAACACGTGGCTACAGGGATGGTGCAGGCGGGAGGGATTCAGATTTTTGGATAACTGGGGCTCTTTCTGGGGAAGGTGGGACCTCTACAGACAGGATGGTCTACATCTGAACCTGAGGGGCACAAATATCCTGGGGGGGAGATTTGTTAGTGCTCTTTGGGGGGTTTAAACTAATGCAGCAGGGGCATGGGAACCTGGATTGTAGTTTTAGGGTAAGGGAGAATGAGAGTATAGAGGTCAGGAGCACAGATTTGACGTCGCAGGAGGGGGCCAGTGTTCAGGTAGGTGGTTTGAAGTGTGTCTACTTCAATGCCAGGAGTATACGAAACAAGGTAGGGGAACTGGCAGCATGGGTTGGTACCTGGGACTTCGATGTTGTGGCCATTTTGGAGACATGGATAGAGCAGGGACAGGAATGGATGTTGCAGGTTCCGGGGTTTAGGTGTTTTAGTAAGCTCAGAGAAGGAGGCAAAAGAGGGGGAAGTGTGGCGCTGCTAGTCAAGAGCAGTATTACGGTGGTGGAGAGGATGCTAGATGGGGACTGTTCTTCCGAGGTAGTATGGGCTGAAGTTAGAAACAGGAAAGGAGAGGTCACCCTGTTGGGAGTTTTTTTATAGGCCTCCTAATAGTTCTAGGGATGTAGAGGAAAGGATGGCGAAGATGATTCTGGATAAGAGCGAAAGTAACAGGGTAGTTATTATGGGAGACTTTAACTTTCCAAATATTGACTGGAAAAGATATAGTTCGAGTACAATAGATGGGTCGTTTTTTGTACAGTGTGTGCAGGAGGGTTTCCTGAAACAATATGTTGACAGGCCAACAAGAGGCGAGGCCACATTGGATTTGGTTTTGGGTAATGAACCAGGCCAGGTGTTGGATTTGGAGGCAGGAGAGCACTTTGGGGACAGTGACCACAATTCGGTGACGTTTACGTTAATGATGGAAAGGGATAAGTATACACCGCAGGGCAAGAGTTATAGCTGGGGGAAGGGCAATTATGATGCCATTCGACGTGACTTGGGGGGGGATAAGGTGGAGAAGTAGGCTGCAAGTGTTGGGCACACTGGATAAGTGGGGCTTGTTCAAGGATCAGCTACTGCGTGTTCTTGATAAGTATGTACCGGTCAGGCAGGGAGGAAGGTGTCGAGCGAGGGAACCGTGGTTTACCAAGGAAGTGGAATCTCTTGTTAAGAGGAAGAAGGAGGCCTATGTGAAGATGAGGTGTGAAGTTTCAGTTGGGGCGATGGATAGTTACAAGGTAGCGAGGAAGGATCTAAAGAGAGAGCTAAGACGAGCAAGGAGGGGACATGAGAAGTATTTGGCAGGAAGGATCAAGGAAAAAAAAAGCTTTCTATAGGTATGTCAGGAATAAGCGAATGACTAGGGAAAGAGTAGGACCAGTCAAGGACAGGGATGGGAAATTGTGTGTGGAGTCTGAAGAGATAGGCGAGATACTAAATGAATATTTTTCGTCAGTATTCACTCAGGAAAAAGATAATGTTGTGGAGGAGAATGCTGAGCCCCAGGCTAATAGAATAGATGGCATTGAGGTACGTAGGGAAGAGGTGTTGGCAATTCTGGACAGGCTTAAAATAGATAAGTCCCCGGGACCTGATGGGATTTATCCTAGGATTCTCTGGGAGGCCAGGGAAGAGATTGCTGGACCTTTGGCTTTGATTTTTATGTCATCATTGGCTACAGGAATAGTGCCAGAGGACTGGAGGACAGCAAATGTGGTCCCTTTGTTCAAAAAGGGGAGCAGAGACAACCCCAGCAACTATAGACCGGTGAGCCTCACGTCTGTAGTGGGTAAAGTCTTAAAGATTTATAATCATCTAGATAGGAATAATATGATCAGGGATAGTCAGCATGGCTTTGTGAAGGGTAGGTCATGCCTCACAAACCTTATTGAGTTCTTTGAGAAGGTGACTGAACAAGTAGATGAGGGTAGAGCAGTTGATGTGGTGTATATGGATTTCAGCAAAGCATTTGATAAGGTTCCCCACGGTAGGCTATTGCAGAAAATACGGAGGCTGGGGATTAAGGGTGATTTAGAGATGTGGATCAGAAATTGGCTAGCTGAAAGAAGACAGAGGGTGGTGGTTGATGGGAAATGTTCAGAATGGAGTACAGTCACAAGTGGAGTACCACAAGGATCTGTTCTGGGGCCGTTGCTGTTTGTCATTTTTATCAATGACCTAGAGGAAGGCGCAGAAGTGTGGGTGAGTAAATTTGCAGACGATACTAAAGTCGGTGGTGTTGTCGATAGTGTGGAAGGATGTAGCATGTTACAGAGGGATATAGATAAGCTGCAGAGCTGGGCTGAGAGGTGGCAAATGGAGTTTAATGTAGAGAAGTGTGAGGTGATTCACTTTGGAAGGAATAACAGGAATGCGGAATATTTGGCTAATGGTAAAGTTCTTGAAAGTGTGGATGAGCAGAGGGATCTAGGTGTCCATGTACATAGATCCCTGAAAGTTGCCACCCAGGTTGATAGGGTTGTGAATAAGGCCTATGGAGTGTTGGCCTTTATTGGTAGAGGGATTGAGTTCCGGAGTCGGGAGGTCATGTTGCAGCTGTACAGAACTCTGGTACGGCCGCATTTGGAGTATTGCGTACAGTTCTGGTCACCGCATTATAGGAAGGACGTGGAGGCTTTGGAGCGGGTGCAGAGGAGATTTACCAGGATGTTGCCTGGTATGGAGGGAAAATCTTATGAGGAAAGGCTGATGGACTTGAGGTTGTTTTCGTTGCAGAGAAGGTGGTTAAGAGGAGACTTAAAAGAGGCATACAAAATGATCAGGGGGTTGGATAGGGTGGACAGTGAGAGCCTTCTCCCGCGGATGGAAATGGCTGGCACGAGGGGACATAACTTTAAACTGAGGGGTAATAGATATAGGACAGAGGTCAGAGGTAGGTTCTTTACGCAAAGAGTAGTGAGGCCGTGGAATGCCCTACCTGCTACAGTAGTGAACTCGCCAACATTGAGGGCATTTAAAAGTTTATTGGATAAACATATGGATGATAATGGCATAGTGTAGGTTAGATGGCTTTTGTTTCGGTGCAACATCGTGGGCCGAAGGGCCTGTACTGCGCTGTATCGTTCTATGTTCTATTCATGCACATTTCCACCCCAACCTCCCTTTTCTCTCCAAAGTCCTTCCATGCGTAGTCACCTGCCCAAAATGGCCATATTTCCCATAACTGCATACCTGAGTCCCTCCAGTCAGTAATCCGCCTCTGCTGCAACACTAAAATGCACAAAGTCACAAAGTCACAAGTGGCATCCAATGTGGCTGTGGCAAATGTAAACG
The DNA here is from genome assembly GCF_047496885.1 of Scyliorhinus torazame. Lineage (NCBI taxonomy): Eukaryota > Metazoa > Chordata > Chondrichthyes > Carcharhiniformes > Scyliorhinidae > Scyliorhinus > Scyliorhinus torazame. The sequence goes on along the minus strand of NC_092725.1, from coordinate 78,986,402 downwards.
ATCCCTCCTGGTCCTTCTCGACCTGTCTGCAGCCTGCGGTACAGTGAAACGCACCAGAATGTTTTCAACATTGCTTCATGTCGTCCAGTTGAATGGGACTGCAATCACCTGGTTCCATTCTCATATATTTAATCATAAGGAGACAATGACCTACAGTCGCTTCTCTTTCACTTTGACATTGTTGCCTCTGGTGTACTCCAAGGATCTATCCTTGGCCACATCCTATTCCTCATCAACATACTGCACCTCAGCAACATCAGTTCCCAGATGTGCTATGAGAAAATCCAGCTGTGTTGTACCTCACCCATCACTACCTCTTGTGATTTCTCCAGTGTCAGTAAGTTACTTACCCAACATCTAGTACTGGATGAGCAGAAATATCCTCCAATTAAATGTTGGGAAGACCAAAACCATTGCCTTCGGCACCCACTACAAACTCAGTTTTGTAGCTGCTGTCTCCAGTCTTCTATCAACTGATTGAACCTGAACAAGACTTCGTTGTCATAACATAGAATTTACAGTGCAGAAGGAGGCCATTCGGCCCATCGAGACTGCACCGGCTCTTGGAAAGAGCACCCCACCCAAGGTCAACACCTCCACCCGATCCCCATAACCCAGTAACCCCACCCAACACTAAGGGCAATTTTGGACACTAAGGGCAATTTATCATGGCCAATCCACCCGACCTGCACATCTTTGGACTGTGGGAGGAAACCGGAGCACCCAGAGGAAACCCACGCACACACGGGAGGATGTGCAGACTCCGCACAGACAGTGACCCAAGCCGGAATGGAACCTGGGACCCTGGAGCTGTGAAGCAATTGTGCTATCCACAATGCTACCGTGCTGCCCATGGGGGATCGTCCGGGATCCAGAGACAGGCTTCTTTTCCACTTGCATAACTATTCCTTACTCTGCCCCGTCTCAGTTCAGTTACAGCTGAAACCCTCCCTCCATGCCTTTTTGACATCTGCATAAAGTCGTGAACACCTCCCAGTCCATCATACGCACCTGCCTCCCATCCATTGACTCTACCTACACCTCCCACTGCCTTGGGAAAGCGGGGCAGCATAATCAAAGGCCACTCCCACCCGGCTTCCTCACTCTTCCAACTTCTTCCATCGGGCAGGAGATACAAAAGTCTGAGAACACGCATGAACAGATCCAAAAACAGCTTCTTCCCACTGTTACCAGACTCCTAAACAACCCTCTTATGAACAGACCTGATTAATACTACAATCCTGTATGCTTCACCCGATGTATTTACATTGTGTACCTTGTGTTGCTCCATTACGTATTTTTTTTCATGTACTAAATGATCTACTTGAGCTGCACGAAAAAAAATACTTTTCTTTTATTTTAGAAAATATTTTATTGAAGCATTTGTAATTTACACAATTTAACATGTTGACATTTCTAAAACAACCGCGCGGGTCGACGCACAAAATACCCCCTAAAAGAACAAACAATAAACCACGTCCACCCGCCCTGTCCCCAGTTATCCGTATACTAAGCTCCCTGTCCCTATTCAACATTACCCTGCCTCCTGTTTTCCACCCCCACACCTTTTCCCCTTCCCCCCTTACTACTGACGTTCAATTTTTTTTTTTTTTAAAGAAATCGATAAACGGCTGCCAACTCCGGGCGAATCCCTGAATTGATCCTCTCAGAGCGAACTTGATTTTCTCCAGACTGAGAAACCCTACCATAATACTGACCCACAATCCTGACTTCGGGGCTCCGAGTCCCTCCACCTCAACAAGATCCGTCTCCGGGCCACTAGGGAGGAGAAGGTCAGGATATCGGCCTCCCTCTTCCCCCCCCCCCCCCCTTTGCCCCCAGATCCTCAGACACCCCAAATATTGCCAATTCTGAACTCGGAGTTACCATACCTTCCAGGACTTCTGACATAACATCCGCCAATCCCTGCCAGAATTCCTTCAGTTTCGGACATGCCCAAAACAAATGAACATGGTTGGCCGGGCTACCCCCACACAGTCCACATCTGTCCTCCACCTCCTCGAAGAACCTACTCATCCGGGCTACCGTTATATGGGTCCTGTGGACTACCTTGAACTGAATCAAGCTAAGTCTAGCACAGGACGAGGATGCATTTACCCTTTTCAAGGCTTTTTCCCACAGTTCAGTTTCCAGATCCCCTCCTAGCTCCTCTTCACCTCTGATAGGGGCCCCTTCCCACTCTAACAATTCCCTGTATATGTCCAAAACCTTCCCACCTCCAACACCTATTTTTGACAGCATTTTATCCTTTAGTCCCCTCAGGGGGAGGCGAGGAAAGCTTGGGACCTGCCTCCGTACAAAGTCCCGCACTTGAAGGTACCTAATTCCGTTCCCACCTGGCAAATCAAACTCCTCTTCTAATGTCTCCAAGGTCGGAACGCCCTCCTAGATGAATAGATCACCAAACCTCTCAATCCTTGCCCGCTGCCATGCCTTGAAGCCCACATCCAGCCCCCCCGGGACAAACCGGTGATTGTCACAGATCGGTGACCACACTGACACCCCCTCCCGTCTCATATCCTGCCTCCATTGCAACCACATCCTTAGGCTGCCACCACCACCGGACTTGGAGAGTACCCTGCCGGCGAGAACGGCAGGACGAGGTCAGTAAAGCCTCCAAACCCGTGCCTTTACAGGGTGCTGCCTCCATCCGCTCCCAAACCGACCCCTCCCCCACGACCCACTTCCTGACCATCGATATGTTGGCAACCCAGTAATAGTTAATAACGCTCGGGAGAGCCAAGCCCCCTTCTCCACGGGTCCATTCCAGGAGTGCCCTCCTTACTCTCGGGGTTTTACCCGCCCATATAAACCTCGATATCGCCGCATTCATACATCTGAAAAAAGCCTTTGGGACAAAAATCGGGAGACATTGAAAAAATAAAAGCAGTCTCGGAAGGACCGTCATCTTCACCGTCTGAAGCCTCCCCGCCAGCGTCAGTGGGAGCATGTCCCATCTACGGAAATCCCTTCTCAATTGATCCATTGCTTTGCCCAAATGTAACTTGTGAAGCTGCCCCCAATCCTTGGCCACTTAAATCCCCAGATACCTAAACTCCTCCTAACCGCATTAAAAGGCAGCTCCTTCAGTCTCCTTTCCTGCCCCCATGCCTGGATCACGAACATCGCGCTCTTTCCAATATTTAATTTATAGCTTGAAAATCACCCAAATTCTCCTAATACCTCAATGATTCGGGTCATCCCCCCTCAGTAACAAGTATACCGTTTTGGATACTGTTGAGGGGGATGACCTACCAGGGGCAAGCCACGGTGAACGGATCTCCAGCACTGAGTCCGTCCCTGTGGCTCAGAAGGGAAGGAGAGAGAGCAGGAGAGCAATAGTTATTGGGGACTCGATAGTTAGAGGGACAGATAGACTGTTCTGTGGCAGCGAAAGAGACTCACGGATGGTATGTTGCCTCCCGGGTGCCAGGGTCCGTGACATCTCGGACCGTGTTTTCAGAATCCTTAAAGGGGAGAGGGAGCAGTCACAAGTCGTGGTACACATCGGTACCTACGACGTAGGTAAGAAAAGGGATGGAGATTTAAAACAGGAATTTAGGGAGCTAGGGTGGAAGCTGAGAGCCAGGACAAACCATGTTGTCATCTCTGGTTCGTTGCTGGTGCCACGTGCGAGTGAGGTGAGGAACAGGGAGAGAGTGCAGATAAACACGTGGCTGTAGGGATGGTATAGGAGGGAGGGTTTCAGGTACGTGGATAATTGGAGCACATTCTGGGGAAGGTGGGATCTGTACAGACAGGACGGTTTGCACCTGAACCAGAGGGGCACCAATATCCTGGGAGGGAAATTAGCTATGGCTCTTCGGGGGGGTTTAAACTAATTTGTCAGGGGGCTGGGAAAATGAGCTGTGTTCCAGAAGCCAGTGTCGAGAGTAGTAAGGTACTGAGGAGGGTATCAAGGTCGCAGGGGTGTACCGGCAGACAGAAAGGTGGGTTGAAGTGTGTCTGCTTCAATGCAAGGAGCATCCGGAATAAGGTAGGGGAACTTGGAGCGTGGATTGGTACTTGGGTCTACGATGTTGTGGTCACTACGGAGACATGGTTAGAACAGGGACAGGAATGGCTGTTGGAAGTTCCAGGGTAATGTTTCAGTAAGAGTAGGGAAGGTGGTAAAAGTGGAGGAGTAGCATTGTTAATCAAGGATAGTTTAACGGCTGCAGAAAGGCAGTTTGAAGGGGATCTGCCTACTGAGGTAATATGGGCCGAAGTTAGAAATAGGAAAGGAGCGGTCACATTGTTAGGAGTTTTCTATAGGCCCCCAAATAGTAATAGAGATGTGGAGGAAGAAATTGCAAAACAGATTATGGATAGGTGTGGAGGTCTCAGGGTAGTTGTCATGGGTGGCTTTAACTTTCCAAATATTGATTGGAACCTCTATAGGTCGAACAGTTCGGATGGGGCAGTTTTTGTACAGTGTGTGCAGGAGGATTTCCTGACACAATATGTGGATAGGCCGACAAGAGGGGGGGGCCACATTGGATTTGGTACTGGGTAATGAACCGGGCCAAGTGTTAGATTTGTTTGTGGGACAGCACTTTGGAGATAGTGACCACAATGCGGTGTCTTTCACTATTGCAATGGAGAGGGATAGGGCCATACGGCAGGGCAAGGTTTATAATTGGGGGAGGGGTAATTATGATGCGATTAGGCAAGAATTAGGGAGCATAAGATGGGAACAGAAACTGTCAGGGAAAGGCACAAATGAAAAGTGGAGCTTGTTCAAGGAACAAATACTGCGTGTCCTCGATAGGCATGTCCCTGTCAGGCAGGGAGGAAATGGCCGTGTGAGGGAACCATGGTTCACAAAAGTGATTGAATGTCTTGTCAAGAGGAAAAAGGAAGAGTATGTAAGGATGGGAAAACAAGGTTCAGTAGGGGCGCTTGAGGGTTACAAGGTAGCAAGGAATGAGCTGAAAAAAGGGGTTAAGAGAGCTAGGAGGGGGCATGAGAAGTCCTTGGCGGGTCGGATCAAGGAAAACCCCAAGGCTTTTTACTCTTATGTGAGAAATAAAAGAATGACCAGGGTGACGGTAGGGTCGGTCAAGGACAGTAGTGGGAACTTGTGCATGGAGTCAGAAGAAATAGGAGAGGCGTTGAATGAATACTTTTCTTCAGTGTTCACAAAGGAGAGGGGCCATGTTTTTGAGGATGAGAGTGTGATTCAGGCGGGTAGGCTGGAGAAAGTAGATGTTCTGAGGAAGGATGTATTAGCAATTTTGAAAAACCTGAGGGTCGACAAGTCCTCTCGGCCAGATGGGATATACCCAAGGATTCTTTGGGAGGCAAGGGATGAGATTGCAGAGCCTTTGGCTTTGATCTTTGGGTCCTCGCTGTCCACGGGGATAGTGCCAGAGGATTGGAGAGTGGCGAATGTTGTTCCTCTGTTCAAGAAAGGGAATGGGAATGCCCCTGGTAATTATAGGCCAGTTAGTTTTACTTCGGTGGTCGGGAAGATAATGGAAAAGGTGCTGAAGGATAGGATTTATGACCATTTGGAAAGATGCAGCTTAATCCGAGATAGTCAACACGATCGTGAAGGGTAGGTCTTGCCTCACAAATCTGATTGAATTCTTTGAGGAGGTAACTCAGTGTGTAGATGAAGGTAGAGCAGTTGATGTCGTATACATGGATTTTAGTAAGGCATTTGATAAGGTTCCCCATGGTTGGCGCATGAAGAAAGTAAGGAGGTGTGGGATAGATTGGAAATTTGGCCAATTGAATAAGTAACTGGCTATCACATAGAAGACAGAGGGTGGTGGTGGATGGAAAATTTTCAGACTGGAGACCAGTTACGAGCGGTGTACCACAGGGATCAGTGCTGGGTCCTCTGCTATTTGTGATTTTTATCAATCACTTGGAGGAGGGGGCTGAAGGGTGGGTCAGTAAATTTGCTGATGACACCAAGATTGGTGGAGTAGTGGATGAGGTGGAGGGCTGTTGTAGGCTGCAAAGAGACATTGATAGGATGCAGAGCTGGGCCGAAAAATGGTAGATGGAGTTTAACCCTGATAAGTGCGAGGTGATTAATTTTGGTAGAAAAAATTTGAATGCGGATTACAGGGTCAACGACAGGGTTCTGTGGAATGTGGAGGAACAGAGAGATCTTGGTGTTCATGTCCACAGATCTCTGAAGGTTGCCACTCAAGTGGATAGAGCCGTGAAGAAGGCTTATAGTGTGTTAGCGTTTATTAACAGGGGGCTTGAGTTTAAGAGCCGCGGGGTTATGCTGCAACTATACATGAACCTGGTGAGACCACATTTGGAGTATTGTGTGCTGTTCTGGTCACCTCATTATAGGAAGGATGTGGAAGCATTGGAAAGGGTGCAAAGGAGATTTACCAGGCTGCTGCCTGGTTTGCAGGATAGGTCTTATGAGGAAAGGTTGAGGGAGCTAGGGCTTTTCTCTTTGGAGCGGAGGAGGATGAGAGGTGATTTAATAGAGGTTTATAAGATAATGAGGGGGATAGATAGAGTGGGCGTTCAGAGACTATTTCCTCGGGTGGATGTAGCTGTTACAAGGGGGCATAACTATAAGATTCAGGGTTCTTTACTCAAGAGAGTGGTTAGGATGTGGAATGGACTGCCTGCTGTGATAGTGGAGTCGGACACTTTAGGAACTTTCAAGCGGTTATTGGATAGGCATATGGAGCACACCAGAATGACAGGGAGTGGGATAGCTTGATCTTGGTTTCGGACAATGCTCGGCACAACATCGAGGGCCGAAGGGCCTGTTCTGTGCTGTACTGTTCTAGGCATTCACTGCCCTTGCTAAGGGTTCTATGGCCAGGGCAAACATTAATGGGGAGAGTGAGCATCCCTGCCTTGTCCCCTGACATAGACTAAAGTATTCCGACCAAACTCAGTTAGTTCTTACATTTGCCACTGGGGCCCGGTACAATAACTGGACCCACTCCACAAATCCCTGCCCAAACCCAAACCTGCCTAAAATATCCCATAGATACTTTCAATCCACCCAGTCGAAAGCCTTCTCCGTGTCCATGGCGACTACCACCTCAGTCTTTCGCCCCTCCACTGGCATCATAATTACATTAAGAATCCGTCTAATGTTGGATGTCAGGTGCCTTCCCTTTACAAATCCCGTCTGATCCTCCCCAATTATCTCCAGGACACAATCCTCTATTCGAGTGGCCAGGATCTTTGCCAATAATTTGGCATTTACATTCAAGAGGGAAATTGGCCTGTACGATCCACAGCTCCCCAGATCCTTGTCTCGCTTCAGGATGAGAGAAATTGATGCCTGTGATAACGTTGGGGGAAGTACTCCCAGCTCCTTGGACTCATTAAAAGCCTTAACCAGGAGTGACCCCAGTAACCCAGAGAACTTTTTATAAAATTCCACTGAGAATCCGTCAGGTCCCGGGACTTTACCCGATTGCATCGTTCCCAGTCCATCTATCACTTCCCCAAGCCCAATCGGGCCCCCCAGGGCCTCCGCCAGCTCCTCATTTATCTTCGGGAACTCTAGCCTCCCCAGGAATTGATTCATGCCCTCCTCCCCAACCGGGGGTTCCGACTCGTATAGCTAGCTATAAAATTCCAATAACACTTCATTCACTGCCCCCAGGTCCATCACCATCTTCCCCCTCATATCCTTTATTTCCGATTTCCATATCCTATTTCTCTCGCCGCCTCGTTTCCTCAGCTGATGCGCCAACATCCTGCTAGCTTTCTTCCCATGCTCATATATTGCCCCTTTTACCCGCCTCAGCTGACCCTCCGTCTTACCTGTGGAAAGGAGCCCAAACTCTATTTGAAGTCTCTGACGTTCCTTCAGGAACTCCTCATTTGGAGACTCCGAATATCTCCTGTCCACCTGTAAGATTTCTTCTACCAACCTGTCCAGCTCCAACCGCTCAGTTTTACCCATGTGGGCTCGAATCGAAATACATTCCCCTCTAATAACCGCTTTCAGTGCCTCCCAGACCAATCCAGACGCAATCTCCATCTCCAGTCCCCTAGCTGTCCCTTACCCGTCAGCAGTACCCCCCCCCCACCCCCCTTTGTCTTTCCACAGCTCTCCCCCCACTTTGCTCCCATGAACTAGCTATCCAGCTAGCTCATCAGCTCCCACCCTCTGCCGTCAAAGAACCTGCCATCTGCCAGATTCTATCCCCCCTAGACATCGCACAAGCACTCAACACAGTAACAACAATCCCCAAAAGCAAACACACCATCCCCCAACGCGCAGGCAACAGGGCCCCATCCCTCCCCCTTTAACCAATTCTTATCAGTCCCATCATCTTCAAACAGAATCAAACAGAATCAAACACAATAGAAGTTTCAAGCGGCTTAAGCAAAATTATGTATGCAAGAATCAAACATCTATCTTACAGAAAACAAAACCCCCCGTTGCAACTTAAAAGTTTTTTTCCTTTATAAGCCAGTACAGAAAACAATAAATCAAAAACAAATTACACAAGAAAAAAAAACCTTTTCTTCCCGAACATCGCGACCTAACTCACAGAATTAGAAAATCTGAAATTTTAAACAAGACAAAACAAAACACAGAACTATTTTTCTTTCCCCGCCACTTTATCCCTTCCCCCAAACACAGTCCACCAGAGTGTGAATTTAAAAGTCCTTAAGCCACATTATTGTCCTTCATAAAAGTAGCCACCTCTTCCAGAGAGTTGAAGTACAACTCCCGGCTCTCGTAGGTCACCCAAAGACGAGCTGGATATAGCAGTCCAAATTTAATGTCTTTTGCAAACAGGGACACCTTAACTTTGTTGAAATTTGTTCTCCTCTTTGAGAGTTCTGGTCCCCAATCTTGGTGCACCTGGATCTCTGATTCTTCCCAGGTGTACCGTTTCATCTGCCTGGCCCACTTCATGATACGCTCCTTGTCGAGGAATCGATGTAGCCTCGCCTCCATGCCCCTCGGGGACCCTGGGGCTTACGTACGAGCACCCTCTATGCCCGGTCCACCTCCAGCGGCTTGTCAAACACATCGGCCCCGACCATCTCCTGCAACATCTTCCCCACATACGTACCCGCATCGGATTCCTCCTTTCCCTCTGGCAGCCCGACGATTCGGTTATTTTGTCTGAGAGACCGGTTCTCCAAGTCTTCTACCTTATCCAGCAGTCGTTTCTGGCTGTCCTGTAGTATGCTAATTTCCAAAACCATTGCAGTAGACTCCTCCTCTCGTTCAGTCGCCTGTACCTGCAGCTTTTGAATCTCCTGTCCCTGGGTCGTCATTTTCTACTCCACACGGTCAACCACCTCCTAAATCGAGGTTATCGCCTGGGTCATGTCTTCTGCACACCCCTTACGATGCTGGGCAAACTTCTCATCCAGGTACTCGACCCATTGCTCCATCGTCCAGTGAGCTGGCGTGGGCATGATTTGTCTCGTTACCATTGTGCTCGATGGCCTCTGAGCCTTGCTTTCACTCATCTTTTGGTTTCTTCTTTTTCAACTCTTTGGATACGATCCCATAAATTGAGGGTCACCTCCTTTTCCTCTCCCTTCGATGAACGTATGTTGAGAAATTTCCTGAAAAATCCGGCTTAAAAACCATTAAAAAAAACATTAAGGGCGAGAGCTGCTAAATGTGTGACCTTTCACTCCACTGTCGCCATCGGAAGCCAGAAAAATACTTTTCACTATACCTCGGTATACGTGACAATAAACCAATCCAATCCAATCTAGCCTTGATTATTCAAATACACTCCTGACCAACCTCCCACCATATACACTCTGAAGACTTGAGGTCATCCTAAACTCTGCTGTACATGTCCTTACTTGCACCAAGTCCTGTTTCTCCCATTACCTGTGTTCGCTGAACTACATTAAACAATACCTCTAGTTTAACATTCTCATCCTTGTTTTCAAATCGTTCCATGGCATTATCCCTTATCTCATCTCAACAATCTCATCTGGTCCCACATCCCCTTAGATATATGTACTTATCTAATTCTGGCCTTTTGAAAATGTGGTTTCATGAAAATAAGGTTTCATGAAAATAGCATCTTCCCGTCTGGTTCATGCATTGAATAGTATAAAGTTGCTGTATTTGCAGTAGATATGAACTAAGTTAACACTTGACCACTGCAGTATAAATATTCTTTTAACAAAGTAATAAATGTTAATAACTGCCAAACAACTTTTCTGACAGTGAAAATTAGTTGTTATTGTACATGGAAATGTATTACTTCAAGTTTTAATTGTTGGAGATTTTAGAATAGTAACATTTAAACTCTTTTCAAAAATAATTACTGTCTCTTTTTATCTATCCATCCATTTTTTTCACTCCCTTCATTTCTCTTACTTACTTTGGCATTCAATACCCACTCTAATTTATACATATTTTTCAGACTTTGCACTATTCATTTCACTCTCCTTCAAGGTGTTTACTTAAGGAGACACACAGTTGCTTGCTCTGCTCACTCAGGCCAAAGATACATCTGTCTTCATGGTAGAGGATAATAAAATTTTTCCAAGAACTGCAGTTAATGCAGAGGAACCTAGTGCAATAACTATCACTAGGGAGAAGGTATTGAATAATTATAAACCTACTGTGACACTAATAAAAATTATTATTATAAACTAATGGGACTGAAGGTAGATAAGTCTCCGGGACCTGATGGTCTGCACCCTAGGGTATTAAAGGATTTGGCAGCAGAAATAGTGGATGCATTGGTTATGATATTTCAAAATTCCTTGGATTCTGGAATGGTCCACTGCGTTGATGTAACTCCCCAATTCAAAAATGGCGAGAGGCAAATTGTAGCAAACTATGGACCGGTTAGCATGACATCTGTGGTTGGCACGCTGGCACAGTGGTTAGCACTGCTGCTTCATAGCGTCAGGAATCCGGGATCAATTCCGGTTTGGGTCACTGAGGAGTTTGCACATTCTCCCCATGTCTGCATGGGTTTCCTCCGGGTGCTCTGGTTTCCTCCCTCACTCCAAAGATGTGGTCAGGTGGATTGGCCATGATAAAATTGTCCCTTGGTGTCCAGGGATGTGCAGGTTAGGGTATGGGAGTAGTGGGGAAAGAGGGTTCGGGTAGACTGCTCATTGTCAGTGCAGACTTGATGGGCCGAATGGCCTCCATCTGCACTGTCAGAAATCTATGACTAAGGAGGAGATGACTGAACATTTGGAAATGTCAGCATGGTTTTATGAAGGGTAAGTCATGCTTGACAAACTTGCTTGAGCTCTTTGAGAACATAACCAGCAAGGTGGATAATGCGGAACCTGTGGATGTGGTATATCTAGACTTCCAGAAGGCGTTTGGCAAAGTGCCACATAAAAGATTGATCCAGAAGATGAGATCGCAGGATGTTGGGGGTAGAATACTAGATTGGATTGAGAATTAGCTGACTGACAGAAAGCAGAAGGTCTAATTAAACGAGTCCTTCTCTGGCTGGCGAACTGTAACTAGTGGGGTGCCGCAGGGTTCAGTCCTCGGACCTCAACTGTTTACAATCTATATAAATGATCTGCAAGCAGGTATAGAGTGTAACGTAGCAAAATTTGCAGATGATACTAAAATAGGTGGGAAAGCAGGCAGTGAAGAGGAGATACAGATTTTACAGATGGATATAGATTGGGCCAAAATTTGATATATGGAGTCTAATGTGGATAAGTGTGGGGTTATCCATTTTGGCCAAATAAATAGTCAGGCAAATTATTATCTAAATGGAAAGCAAATTCAAAATGTGTCTGGGCAGAGAGATCTGGCTGTCTTTGTTCACGAAATGTTCATGCAGTTGTATAGGGTATTGGTGAGAGCGCATCTTGGAATGGTGGGTGGGATTCTCTGACCCCGGGCCGGGTCGGAGAATCGCCGGACCGGGTGCGATTCACACGACGACGCCCTGACGCTGGTCCGCCAATTCTCCGGTGACCGGAGAATCGTTGCCATTGGCGCCGGGGCGGTCGGTGCGGTGACGGTCGGGGGCCGTTCTGCTGGTGGGGGCCTCTTTTACGCGCGCCAGGCTCCTGTAGCTCTACACCATGTTGAGTCGGGGCCGAGGCAGAGAAGGAGACTAGCGCGCATACTCGAGTTCGCGACGGTCGCAGCGCACATGTGCGGATTCGTGCCAGTCGCAGCGCGCATGCGCAGACCCGCGGCTCCCGTTTGACGCCAGTATCGGCAGCTGGAGCTGGTGAGTCGCTCCAGTGCCGTGCTGGCCCCCTGTAGGGCTCAGGACCGCTGCTCCTGGGGGCCTGTTGGCGCCGTCGTAAAACGCGACGGCGTTTATGATGGCATCAACACTTAGCCTCAGGATCAGAGAATCCCGCTCACTGTGTCCAGTTTCGGTCTCCTTATTTGAGGAAGGATGTGGTGGCATTCCGATGTGGTGGCATTCCAATGTGGTGGCATTCCAATGTGGTGGCATTGGAAGCAGTTCAGAGGAGGTTCACCAGAATGATTCCGGGGATGACGTTTGAGAAGAGATTAAACAGTTTGGGCTTATATTCTCTGGAGTTTAATTTAGAAGGATGAGAGGGGTGTGATAGAGGTATATAAAATATTAAAAGGGGCTGATAATAATAATCTTTTATTGTCACAAGTATGAAGTTACTGTGAAAAGCCCCTAGCCGCCACATTCCGGCGCCTGTTGGGGTAAGGGAATTGAACCCGCGCTCCTGGCCTTGTTCTGCATTACAAACCAGCTGTCTAGCCCACTGAACTAAACCGACCCTCAGTGAATGTAGACCAAATGTTCCCCTTGTGGGGCAATCTAGAACAAGAGGTCACAGATATAGGTTGGGAGACGGTAAATTTAAAACTGAGATGGATGACGAGGAGCTACTTCTCGCAGAAGGTGGTGAATTTGTGGAGCTCGCTGCTCTATAGTGCGGTGGAGTCCGAATCATTAAATGGTTTCAAGAGGGAGACAGATATATTTCTGATAGAAAACGGGTTAAAGGGATATGGAAACAGGTAGGGAGGTGGATTTGAGACCAGGAAGAGATCAGCCATGATCTGATTAAATGGCGGAGCAGGCTCGAAGGGCTGAATTGCCTACTTCTACTCCGAATTCCTATGTCCCTATTCTCCGTTTTTCTCATTGCAACAACTTGGCTTGAAAAAAATATTTTAAAGCCTGGACATGCAAGGGCAGGTCTCTCCTGCTGACATCTAACCAGATGTCCTTCTACGGCAAAACGTGATTCATATATCCTTCAATGTTAATGTTTTGGAAACACAAAGGCACTCATCATCTGCAACATATTCCTGGCTGTTGCAATAATTTACAACTTGCACTTACACAGTATTTTTGAGAAAGAAAATCATCCCCAGCCGTTTCTGACAAAAAGTGGCATGAGCGACAACAGAAATATTAGCAAGGGTGACCAAATCTTGGTCAAAGAGATTGCTTTTAAAGAGAGTCTTAAAGTTAGAAGCAAATTTCACGGAGGTTTAGGGAGGGAATGTCAAGAGCATTGAGTCGAAAATAACAAAAATAATGGCTAACAACAATAGGGTGAAAGGAAGCAGGGTTACTCAGAAGGCCAGAATCTGATGAAAATAGTGTTCGCAGGTGAAGGGGGGAGGTTAATGAAAGCAGTAGGTCACAGAGGTAGGGAGGTAACTGAAAGAAATCACACACTTCAACAATAGTCCCTGAAACAATATGAAGACATCATTTTTTCCCTTCAATTTACCACTTCAAAAATTACTGCAAAACTATTAGTAACAAGATAACCAGACTTGGAACTGTTTATAATTCATTTCCACACTAACAGATTTGCGCCTGGATTACACTTCACTTAAGAAGAATAATCATCCAAGTTCATCCTCTCTAAACTTTATTACAAAGTTTTCTGAAAACCGGAGCATTATAAATCCATTTCTAGCAAAAAATCCCTCAACTGTAACATATGTTTTCCCTGTATGCTGACAGCAATATATTACTTTTATCAATCCCAAAGATGAAATTTTCCACAATCATGTAGGCTCTTTCCCACAGTCCAGTTGAGAACTAGGGAAATTAATTCCCTGAACAGTGATAGGCAAGGAGTTTCCAGGGAACAGGAATAATGATACTGCTGGGGAAAAATACCAGTCTGTTGAAATGAAACTCAAATTACTGTAATTGGACTTCATACCTGGAGCTGATGGGAATCGTCAGCTAAATTATCTTCCCTTCGGCGTGCCTCCTCCAGCAGCTGAGCATTTTTTTTCTTTTCCACCTGCTCTTTGTGCTTTAGGTTGGCCAACTTCTTGCTTTGTTCCTTCATCTGTCTGTAACAGAAGTTTTAATGATAAGAAATGAGACATTAAAACATGTGTACTCAAGTCAGTACCTCCTTGCAGCAGAGCACTGGACTCGGGGGCATTTCAGCACAACAAAAGTACACCCTCTATTGCCTGAAAATGGAGTGGCAACAATTAATATGTGGACCAAACGCAAAGTTCAGGGTTACATAAATAAAGGATGAAGAATTTCATTGGTTCACCTGTTTAACTGGAACTTATATTGTTAATGTCTAGCTCAAATTCATAGCCAACTTAAACACACAAAATTTCAGTTCATTCTCACCATAAGAGTTGAGAGTTAGTATAAATTTTCAGTAAAGACAACAAAGGTTTCCAGTTCACACTCGCCTTAAACCTTTTTTAGGGTTCTGAAAACCAGAGGCGGGATTCTCCCGAATACGCCCGTTGGCCCGACTCCGGTGTAAAAACCGGCGGGAACCACTCCGGTGATGGGCCGACCGAAAGTTGCGTAATCCTCCGCACTTCCGGGGGCTAGGCCGGTACCGGAGCGGTTGGCGCCGTGCCAACCGCCGCCGAAGGACCGGCGCGAGTTAGCGCATGCGCAGAACCGCCGGCGTGGTTCCGCGCATGCACAGACCAGCCGGTGTGTTCTGGCGCATGCGCGGAGGCTCTCTTCTCCGCGGTGGCCATGGCGGAGCCCTACAGAAGCCGGCGCAGAAGGAAGGAGAGCCCCGAGCCCACGGCACAGGCACGCCTGCAAATCGGTGGGCCCCGATCGCTGGCCAGGCCACCGTGGGGGCACCCCCCAGGGCCAGATCCCCCACCCCCCATTCCCCGAGGACCTCACCAGCCGGACTACAAGCCAGGTCCTGCCGTGTGGGACCATGTCCAATTCACGCCAGCGGGACAGGCCATAAACGGGAGGCCGTTCGGCCCATCGGGGCCCGGAGAATTGCCGGGGGAGCCGCTGCCCACGGCCCACGACTGGCGCGCCGTGATCCCGGCCCCCGCCCGAAAACCGGCGCCGGAGAATACGGCAGCTGACATCGGAGCGGCGGGGTGGGATTGACGCCGCCCCCCCCGGGATTCTCCGACCCGGCGGGGGGTTCGGAGAATCCCGCCCCAGTCGTGACAACATGTCACAGCAGCCAAGCAACTACAGTCAGCTCGAGCAGATGCTCCTTTTGCAGGCTAACTGGGAACATCATGGAATTCGATAGCACAGGAGAAGGCCATACGGCTTATCATACCTGTCCAAGCTCTTTTAAAAGTGTTGTGTTATGTACTCTGAGATAACACAGGCTGCAACTAGATGCAGCTTTAACCAAAAGATACTCCAGTTCATGAAGTTAGTTCAATCTGATTTATTGAACCAGTAGCACAGTTAGCAGAGTTCTCTATGTGTTCGACTCTCTGCTAACCT
This sequence comes from Scyliorhinus torazame, assembly GCF_047496885.1. Classification (NCBI taxonomy): domain Eukaryota; kingdom Metazoa; phylum Chordata; class Chondrichthyes; order Carcharhiniformes; family Scyliorhinidae; genus Scyliorhinus; species Scyliorhinus torazame. Next base: position 78,970,734 of record NC_092725.1, on the reverse strand, counting down.
AAGTGTGGTTACTCTGTCTGACGGAACCAGATTAGCTCTTAGCCACGTGCTTGGGGTGTGATACTGTAAATACACCCTGACTCACTCTGTAGATGTTCATCAGTGGAAAGAGGCAGAGTGTGAGCGCCTCGTGTCTTTTATAGTGAGATACCCCCGAGTGTCCTGCCTGATCATTGGTCATGTCCTGTTCTCTGTGTTCACTAGGCAATGTGATGGAGCAGGACAATGCATCAGCGATGATGAGCTCCTTGCCAGGCGTGTACACTAAGTCAAAGTCGTACCTTTTGAGTTTGAGGAGGATGCGCTGCAACCGAGGCGTCATGTCGTTCACGTCCTTGTGGATAATGTGGACCAGAGGCCTATGAGCCATCTCGACAGTGAATGTCGGCAGGCCGTAAACATAGTCGTGAAACTTGCGAATGCCAGTGAGAAGACCAGGCATTCAGTCTCTATTTGCGCATACCTTGTTTTGGTGGGCGTCATGGCCCTTGATGCGTAGGCTACCGGCGCCCAGGATGAAGTGTCATCGCGTTGAAGGAGCACCGCACCGATACCATCCTGGCTCGCAACTGTCGAGATCTTCGTCTCTCTGTCTGGGTCGGAAAATGCCAAGACGGGTGCAGTGGTGAGCTTGGCTTTCAGCTCCAACCACTCTACCTGATGTGCTGCCTTACACTCAAAGGCAGTGGACTTTTTCACCAGGTTTCGTAGGGCTGTGGTGTGTGAGGCCAGGTTTGGGGTGAACTTGCCCAGAAAATTGACAATGCCCAGGAAGCGCAACACTGCCTTCTTGTCTTCAGGGATCTTCATGGCTTTGATGGCCTTGACCTTGTCTGTGTCCGGGTGCACGCCCTGCTGAGAGATCTGGTCACCTAGGAACTTGTGTCGACATGCCAAAGCAACATTTGGATCTGTTCAGCTTCAGGCCATTGGCATGGACACGGCGGAATATCTGCTGGAGACATGAAACATGCTCTTCAGGGGTCGTGGACCATATGATGATGTCGTCCACGTACGCATGAACCCCTTCAATGCCCTCCATCATCTGCACCATGATGTGATGGAAGATCTCCGATACCGAGATAATGCCAAACGGCATGCGATGAAAGCAGTATCTGCCAAACTGTGTGTTGAAGTTGCAGAGCCTTCTGCTGGGCTTATCCAGCTGGATTTGCCAAAATCCATGTGACGCATCTAACTTGGTGAAAAAACGTGCGTGTGCCATCTCACTGGTGAGTTCCTCCCGTTTCGGGATGGGGTAGTGTTCACGCATTATATTCTGGTTGAGATCCTTGGGATCAATGCAGATGCACAGGTCTCCCGAAGGCTTTCTAACACATACCATCGAGCTGACCCAGTCAGTCGGTTTGGATACCTTGGAAATGGTGCCCTGTTGCTGAAGATCCTTGAGCTGTGCCTTCAGGCGCTCCCTCAGCGGAGCCGGGTCCCTGCGTTGTGCGTGGACCACTGGCTTGGCATCAGGTCGTAGCAGAACCTTGTATCAATATGGCAGCGTGCCCATCCCATCGAACACATCAGGATACTGAGCGAGGATGTCGTCAATGCCGGCCTGAAGGTCCACATTGGAGGATGTCGTTGTGTAAACCCGCTGCATGAGGTTCAGCTACTTGCAGGCATGCGCGCCAAGTAGGGATGCCCTGTCTGGCTTGACAATTTCAAAACGTAACCGTGCATGGATGCTCCGGTTGGAGACGAGTAGATGGCAGGATCCCAGTGCTGTGATGGCATTTCCGTTGTAGTCCAGGAGCCTGCAGGCTGCTAGAAGAACCTTGGGGGGCTTCTTGGTTCGTTTGAAATCTGCCTGTGAGAGGAGGTTGGCAGAAGCACCTGTGTCCAGCTTAAACTGGATGGAGCAGTAGTTGACCTGCATCACCACACGCCATTCGTCCGCAGAATCCACAGCGAGGATGGATTGACTTTGTGATGAGTTGGATGTGACATATTCACATTTGGTAATGATGCCCACACAGTAGGCGGAGTCCAGGCATTCTTCCTCTGGATCCGTTGTGCTGCCAGGATCAGAATCCTGTAATTGTTGTTGCACATCTGAATGCGCCGTCGTCGGAATTGGGAGCGCCGACTCCTGACTGGTGGTGCAGCCTTCCCGCAGTTTAAACATCGTCTTCCTCTTGCAGAGCAGTGTTTCTTTAAGTGGATGTTGCCGCAGTTAGAGCACGTCATGACGTCGGCGTCCTGACGCTCCGAGCGTCGTCACACATGCGCAGTGCGGGTGTCGGCTACTTCGTTATCCCGTTCGCATGCGTGGGGCTCCAAGAAAAGCGCGTGAAATGGCCGCTTTCATCAATGCTAAGGCGCTGCATCCGGGAGATGGGCTGCACATTCTCTGCCTCGTGGGAGGCAAGTTTCTAATTTTCAGCCGATTTGTACTGGGCATAGCGATTTTTGGCATGCTTATGCACTGCGCATGTTTCAATCGCGACTGGCAGGGTCATATGCTTCATTTTCAGTAGCTGCCCTATCAGAGAATCTGAGTGAACTCCAAAAACGATTTGGTCTCTGATCATGGAGTCAGCAATATCACCAAAGTTGCAGGACAGCGTTAGCAGGCGGAGGTTAGTTAAGAAGGAGTTGAAAGATTCATCTTTACCTTGTAGACGCTGTTTGAATATGTAGCGCTCGAAGATTTTATTGGTGTCCACTTCACAGTCACTGTCAAGCGTGTCCAGGAGGGTCTGAAACTTCGTCTTGTCCTGGCCTTCGGTGAAGTGAAAAGAGTTGAAGAGTTCGATGGCTTGATCACCCGCTGTTGAGAGAAGATGCGGGATCTTCCTTGCATCAGACACACCCACGGGGTCTGAAGCTTTGATGTACAGCAGAAACTTTTGCTTGAATATCCGCCAGTTGGCACTGAGATTGCCGGAGGTCCTGAGCTGGTGAGGAGCCTGAATCTTCTCCATGGTGCCGGGATACATTCGCTGGTCGTCACGGAACGGACTGAGGTTAAGCAGTCTCCTGGTAGCATGTTGTGTTATGTACTCTGGGATAACACAGGCTGCAACTAGATGCAGCTTTAACCAAAAGATACTCCAGACCTTGAAGTTAGTTCAATCTGATTTATTGAATGAGTCGCACAGTTAGCACAGTTCTCAATGAGTTCGTCTTTCTGCTAACCCAAGTGTTACTCTGTCTGACTGAACAAGACCATCTCTTAGCCACGTGCTGGAGGTGTGATACTGTAAATACACCCCGACTCACTCTGCAGATGTTCATCAGTGGAAAGAGGCAGAGTGTGAGTGCTTTGTGCCTTTTATAGTGAGATATCACCCCTGGGTGTCCTGCCTGCTCATTGGTCATGTCCTGTTCTGTGTTCATTAGCTGCCTGTCTGTATATCATTATCTGCATGTCTGCATATCATGACAAAAAGGTTATCCAGTTAGTCCCACCACTCTGCTCTTCTGTCATAGCCAGCAAAGTTTTATTTTTCAAGAGTACATCCAATTTCCTCTTGAAAGTTATTAATGAATCTGCTTCCACCATCCTTTCAGACAGTACAGATCGTAACAACTCTGCTATTGTTACAATGCCAGTTGCTGTTGCAACAGGACGGGAAGATCCAGAATGCAACCCTGGCTAAGAGATTGCAACTTTTAATTTTTTAAATATAAAACGTGGGGGAGCAGAATCACAGGACCGCTAATTAGTTTAACAAGAAAAAAAACTTTTATTAAAATGAAAAAATAAAATGTTTATACAACTCTCTTTTACTCTCTACTTGGATTTCGCCCATACAGGTCTTTGCAGTTTCCCCTCCCTGGAATGTCCGGGTCTAGTAGGTCCTCTAATAGCCATTGTTGACGTGGTCGTGGGTATGTCTTTGTTTCCCAATGTGAGAAGTTTTTGGCTTGCATATACCTTAATTTGTTTCCCCCGATCAGTTGGAACCTCTCTTGTCAGTTCCTCTAATGTTGTCAGTGTGTTGTCTATGTAGAAGTCCCTAAATGTCAACGTCTCCCTGTCCTGTCTCCGCATTTTGAAGATGGCGTCTATTTTGGCTTGGGCAAACCTGTGGTTGTTGCAGATGGGGGACTTAATGGACATCTCGGTTAGGCTGAAGTGTTACACGACCGAAGTGTGGATATCACCACTGGGCTTATTGAGTCTCCAGCCAGTGGGGATGGGACCTGCCTTGGCCAGGGCCAGGACGGATGTCCCCATGGAGGAGTCCTCCTCCATTCGTACCCACTCGGTCTCCGATCCTTTATCCATCCCTTTACTCTTTCCGCTGTTGCTGCCCAGTGGTAATATTGCAGGTTTTGGAGGGTTAGGCCCCCCATGCCTCTTCGTTCTTTGCGGGACATTTTTGGGTTCTTTTCTCTCCTCTCTCTCTCTCTCCCCCCCCCCCCCCCCCCCCCCCCCACCACCCCCTCCCCCCCCCCCCCCCCTCCCCCCCCCCCCCCCACCCCCCCCTCTCTCTCTCTTTCCCCCCTCTCCCCCGTACACACACACAAATGCCATGATCAACTTTTCCACTGAGTTGAAAAAGGCCTTGGGAATGTATATCGGTATGGATCCGAACAGGAAGAGGGACCTAGGGAGTACGTTTATCATGATGGTCTGCACCCTCCCTGCCAGGGTGAGTGGGAGTGTGTCCCACCTCTGCAGGTCCTTTTTAACTTCCTCCACCAGGTTGGTCAGGTTCCACTTGTGCGTCCGTGTCCAGTCATGGATAATTTGGATCCCCAGATAGCTTGGGTCGGGCCTGATTAAATGACAGTCCCTTCAGTTCTGCCCCTCCCCCTTGTGGGTTCAACGGGAGTATCTCACTGTTGCACAGATCGAGTTTGCAGCTCAAGAAGGTTCCCAATTCTTTCAGGAGTGCCATGATTCCCTCCATGCTGCTTTGTGAGTCTGCGACGTAGAACAGCAGGTCATCCGCATAGAGCGAGACTCTGTGCCCTCTGTCTCCTCTTCGGATTCCCTTCCAGTTCTTTGCCGCTCTTAGTGCGATTGCTAGTGGTTCGATCGCTAGGGCGAATAGCAGTGGGGACAGCGGGCATCCCTGCCTTGTGCCTCTATGCACATGAAAGTACTTAGAGCTGGCGATATTCGTCCATACGCTTGCCATGGTAGCCCTGTACAGGAGTCTTACCCAGGCGGTGAAACCCGTTTCAAGCCCCAACTGCTTCAGTACCTCTCTGAGGTACTTCCATTCGACTCTGTCAAAGGCCTTTGTCTTGCCCAGTGGTGAGCATTTCAGGTGACTATTCTGATGGGGGGGGGGGGGGGGGGGGGTTTTAAAACCGCACCCCCCCCCCCCTGCTGGATCAACCACACTTACCTTGTGGATGCGCCCCTGCACTCTGGGGTTTCCTTTAGTTTGAGGGCCATCTAAAATGGCCACGCTCACTATTCTCACCATGAGCTCCAGCCCCTGCACTCTAGGGTTTCCCATGGTCCAGGGGCCCTCCAAAGCGGTTGCTTGCAGTGCCTCTGTGTTCCAAGTCGCCACGTGTGGCCTGTTGCAGCCAGCCTAATGCCCTGACTATCCTGTCCCTATGTTTCCCCTATGGTTCTTCTCCCCGCCCCCCCCCCTCCTTGTCCTTTCCCCACCTCCTCCTGGCTCTGTTACCCCCGTTTACTCCCCTGACTGTTCCCCCCACTGGAGTTGAGTACCCCCCCCCCCCCCCAGCCCCCCGGTTGCCTGGTGCTCTCTCCCCTGTGGGAGATGCACCGCGGCCGCCCTTCCACTCGTACCTCCTGGTGTTAGCTTTCCCGCTAGTGTGGTGGCGCCCCTTCTGGGGTTGGCTATGCGTCTACCCTTCACCTGCTATCTGTTTCCCCCGCCTGCCATCCTCCTCATCCTCTCGTGTCCCGCTGCCCTCACCCCTTTCTTCTTATGCTTTAGTTCCCGTCTTCAAGGCGAGGCAATGCAGTCCTGCGCAAAGTGTCTCTCATGTTGATTAAAGTCCTTTCGGGTGATCCTCTTCATTGCTGTCTCTGCTGCTGTTTTCTCAGCCCTTTCTCCAGCCCAAATTTGTCTGCACGGGTTCTGAAGAAAAACCTGTCCTGGAACGTTCCCCAGAGTTTAGCTGGGGACATCATCCCAAATTTGACTTGGCTTTTGTACACAGCTGCCTTCGCCCAGTTGAACTCTGTCTGTCGCTTGGCCAGGTCTGCCCTAATGTCCTGGTAAATCTTGATCTGGTGTCCTTCCCAGTTGCAGGTCCTTGTCTGCCTGGCCCAGTACAACATTCTTTGCTGGACTTGGTACCGGTACATTTTGGCGATCACCCTCGGCTGCTCTCCAACGTTTGTCCAGAATGACCAATGGGCTCTGTCTACTTCTGGCAGGTTAGGGAAACTGTCCCTTCTCATCAGGTTTCCAGCATCTGGGCCAAATAGTCTCCAGGGCGATGATCTGGTCGCTCTGGTCTGTTGAGGCAATTTCTAATTCTTTTATAGTGTTCTCCTGGGCCTCCAGTCGCCTCTCTGCCTTGTTTAGGGCCACCTGTATGGTTGCCAAGGCTTCCGTGACTGCCACCCTGACCACAGCTTGGATATCTGTCTTTGTCTCTTCCCACTCTTCTCTTAGTTCCTTGGAGAGGACCACCCTCCATCCGCCCTCTGGCGAGGGTGAATCCCGAGTGTGACTTGCCAGCCCTTCTTGCTCTGCCATCTAAGCTGCTTGTTTCTCTTGGTTTCTCCTGTTTGTCATCTCCTTATGACCTCTGGAGTTACTATTGTTTGGCATCCCTTCTTGTAGTATTATTATCTAAGGAGAGGGGGTACATTTTTTTCTGTTTTAGCGGGCCATTTGGTAGAAGCACTATTTTCAGGTTCATAGGAGAGCCACCTGATGTGCGAATTCTTGGCACATAACCGTCACCGGAAGGCTGACTAACAGTTTTTTAAATCCGCTAAAAGCGTCGGGGGGGGGGGGGGGGGGGGGGGGGGGGGGGGATATGTTTACGTGCAGATTATGGCAATTTCTCAGGGGCAGGCAGAGCCACATTGATTGTCACTGAAGAACGTCATGCAGTTGGCAGCCCACTGCTTGCCCACTGGAAGTGACACTACATAACAAAACATCTCCAGAATGGATCAAGATAATGATATTTCCTTCTTCCAGCCAGTTCCAGACCTTCCTTGCACTGCTAAACATCAGTTCTGACAGATCTACATGATGCTTCAAATTGGTTTCTAGAATTTGTCGAGTCAAGATAACATATAAGAGAATTAAGTACAGGATGCCTTGGAGAACGTTTACCCGAAATCAGAGGCTGAATGCCCTTGACTGCTGAAGTGTTCCCCGACTGGAAGGGAACATTCCTACTGGTGATTGTCGCGCGATGTCCGTTCATTCTTTGTCACAGCGTCTGCATGGTCTCGCCAATGTACCACACTTCGGGACATCCTTTCCTGCAGCGTATCAGGACTCGCGACAATGCAGAATCGCCGAGCAGAAACTTATAGCCAAGTTCTGCACACATGAGCGCGGGCCTCAACCGGGACCTGGGATTCATGTTGCATGACATTTATCCCCACCATCTGGCCTGCAAAATCCTACCAACTGCCCTGGCTTGACACAATTCACACCTCTTTAACCTGGGGTTACCCCATCTCTGGATCTGTAAAGATTTAATCACCTGCCAATGCTCGTATTCCAAGCATTGTCTGGCATCTTTGAATCTGTCTATATATATGTTTCTGGAACATACCTCTTCATTCACCTGAAGAAGGAGCAGCGCTCCGAAAGCTAGTGACATCGAAACAAACCTGTTGGACTTTACCTGGTGTTGTCAGACTTCTTACTGTGCTCACCCCAGTCCAACACCGGCATCTCCACATCATGCATATTAACAGAAGAGAGGGGGCTGAGGACATCTGTCTCAATTAAAATATGACATATGGGGGAATTTTAATTGGAAACAGGATTTGGCTGGACGGCGGTCAGCAAGCCCACGTGTCAGGAGCATGAGGCACACCTGACCATTGCTGAAGTGGGTCATTCACACACATTGTGGAGTGGATTTCCAGTGGGCCTCCAAAGACTTGCATAAAGGATTGATGCACCTATGAAAAGGAAAACTGCCTTCATCTTTTCCAGAATTCTGACTAAGACTGCTGTAAATAGCATATTCTTCCAAAGGAGTCACAAGGCTTGCAAGATATTTATTGTCAGAGTAGGAGAGGGGAGGTGAGCTGCAGTGTTTTATTTCCCCGAAGGAAAAAATATTCCCAAGTCCTACAGATATAATGCCCAGAGAGAGGTGCTAAGCTTGAGAACATCACCCCAAGCTGCAAAGACCTGAGAAGAGCAGCAAGGGCGAGCACAGCTCTTAATTTCTTCACCTCTCTCCAAAACATCTGACAGCAGTCCCCTAGCATTCTGAACACTTCTCTCCACTCCATTACATCCTTCTCTACTATTATGGGCCAGAATTTAGAGAACCCCAAAGTATATCATGGAGTTCACCTGACCCACAACTTTAAATAGATTTTGGTTATGGGGAACACAACGGCCCACTTTACAGATGTGGTGCTACAGAGAGCTAAATTACGTTTAAAACAAAATGTTTATTCTATGAATCCAGCTAACATTTTATGAACACACAGTAAACATCTTATCAACTACAAACACTGATACTTTCCCAAATACAATATTCTGTAGGTAACCCTTAATATCTTCTCAAACATCCATAAGTTAAATCTTTTAAAAATAAAGACAGCAGGTTTAAATACTCTACAGAAACAGGTATTACTTTGAAATCATCAATGATCTGGTGACCTTCTTTAGCTTGTAGAGAGAGAGATCATTATACAGCTGCTTGCTTTGAATGCAGCTATCCACCTCTAAACACACTGCAGCTGCCAGCTCAAAAATAAAAGTGAAAGACAGACAGCCCAGCTCCACCCACATACTGACATCACTGCAGCTATTTGATAAACACCCATTTCTTAAAGGTACATCCACCTGCCACCACCAATCACAAGGGCACGCAATATAGCACACTTTGTCGACAATCATTCTTATCCACAAAAACACTCACCTGTTTATTTCTGCCTAAAAACATTCAGTTCTTACACGGTAGGAATTATGTGTTGACAGTGCTAGAGAAGGACGAACATTAGGTAGGAGCAGACTTAGAAGATCCACAAGGATTACAAAGGCAGGATACAGTGCATGGACATGAACGCAACAAGTGTAGTGAATAGGTTTGGTGAACCATAAGCACAAATAAGTATGGGAGTGGTGTAGTGGCAATAATAGAAATGTGACTTCACAATGGTGAGGACTGCGTGCTTAATATACAAGGATATAAAACATTCAGATAAGCCAGAAATAGATGGAGTATGAGGTCTGATGACAGGAATGCAGTGGATGTTGTCTACATGGATTTTTGACAAGGTATGATAACTAAATGGGCGACATGGTAGTACAGTGGTTAGCACTGTTGCTTCACAGCGCCAGGGACCTGGGTTCGATTCCTGGCTTGGGTCACTGTGCGGAGTCTGCAGGTTCTCTCCGTGTCTGCGTGGGTGCTCCGGTTTCCTCCCACAAGTCCGGAAAGACATACCTATCAGGTGAATTGGACATTCTGAATTCTCCCTCAGTGTATCCGAACAGGTGCCATAGTGTGGCGACCAGAGGATTTTCACGAGAGTAACTTCATTGCAGTGTTAATGTAAGCCTATTTGTAACACTAATAAAATATTATTGGAAAAAAGATGGTTATAAAAGGCTGGTTAACAAAACTGAAATTTACAGAACAGAAGGGCTAGTGTGCAACTGGATTAAAGAAAAATTGGTTTAAGGACCGAGAGTAGCAAGTTGTGATTGATGGCAGTTTTTTGGACTGAGGATGGTAGACAGTAGTATTCTCCAAGGCTCAGTGCAAGGACCATTGTTTATTTTGCTATCTATAAATGACTTGGATCTTAGATTACAGTCTAAAATTTCAAGATTTGCCAATGATAGCAAACTGGGTGTTGTGAATAGTAAGGAAAATACCAATCAACTGCAAGAGGTCCCAGATAGACTAACATATTATGCAGACAAGCTGCAAATCAGTGTGAGGCGATTCATTTTGGCAGAAGGGATGGGGAAAGTGCAAAAGCACGGCCGTCTGTCTTGGAAAGCAAAAGGTCTTCTTAAAGACAACTGGAATTAGACAACTAGAATTAATATACTGCCAGACATTCCAGTCCCCAACTTCATGAAATTCATAAATGATTGAGAATTCAGAAAATTCAACCTGACAACACATGATTAATGGGCTTTAACACAAAATGCAGAGTGCAGTAGACCTTTCATTTCTATTCTATATAAATTAAAGAGATATGCATTTTGCAATGTATTTAATTATTTGTATGCTGAAATGATCATTATACTTTATTTTAACCATTACTCATAACTATGTCATGAATTGCGGTCACTTGTTTTATTTATAACATCATCACAATTCAGTACTTGCCAACATGATGATTTTTCAATAAACCAATTATCTACCTATCTTTCTAGCTGTCGAGATTAGTGAAAGCCTGCCTACAGAAATACAACTTCCTCATACACTGCTCTTCAGTCAGATCCAGGAAACTCTACTTGGCATATGGACCTTTTGAGTTGGCTACGTCCTTCTACAAGGAGAGCCCCTCATGGCCCCCATAGATTGTAATAGGGGAGCTACAATCAAAAGAGAATAAGGAACAAAAATGACAAAATAATGGAGATTGGACGAAGAAATTCCATTTTGCACTCAGTTTTCTTTGAAGCTCTGTTCAAAAAACATTGATCTTTGCAAATTCATAGAAAATCAGTTTTCCAGATGTTTTTTTAAAGTAAAGATGCACACATTTTGAACACAAAGCAAAAATGTCTTGTAGTACTCAAAGGATTAAATACTAAACAGCAGACAACTTTCATTTGACTCAACAAAGTTTTGATTGAAAGTGCACATGTAGTTATATGTAACTTTGTCCCTGAAACCTATCATAACTGATTCAGTTGACAGTTCACAAGGGAATCCACATGATCTCTTCCCTGGAAAGCCTCTTATTTTACTCACAGTTTTTAAAAAAACAAAGTTAACAAAGCAGCCCCTACTATAAGGGAATGAAAAGGTTCAGCTTTAAGGATATTGACATGCTAGAATAGTGTTATTCAGACGTTTCTTCCCCTGGACTCACTTTTGCCAATCGTCCGACCTTCAGAACCACGGCGGGGGGCCTTAGCAACACATGCCAAGTTTACTTACCTTTCATGTGAAAGGAAGCCTGCTTGGCCTTCATGATCTCACTCCAATCAGGTTCACAGAAAGAGAAGGCAATATGCATATCAGGTGCAGACTTCAGCCAGTTCCTTTGTGCCATCTTCATCTTTGAGAGAACAGAAAATCTAACTTTGCATGTGTAGGTCATCGTGAAGGGCCAGAGCAACAAAATGCTCGTTTTGCTCAGCACTGGATACTCCTGAGAGATGCTACTCCAGAATGCTGACAGTCTCATGAACGTTTGGTGTATTTTTAATGTGCTGCCACAGGTCAGGTACGGTAATCTTTTCATCAGCTGCAAGTTAAGAACGGACTCTGGGTTCTCAATCTCAGAATGAATTTTTTACCCACCACTTCTTTTTCAAAATCTGAAACTTCTCCTCTCATTTGACAGTACTTCCCTGCATATAACAAGCATGAGCTTTGCATCCTTATTTGCATTAACACAATCGACAAAACCAAACCTCAACAAATCATCTTTATAGTGGTTTGTTCTCGAGTACGTTTCTTCTTTGTAGGCTGTTATCCAGAGGCCCTGGAGCTCTGTACAGAGCTAACACTAACATTACTCTGTCCTGCCGTAGATTCTCTTGAGCAGCTCTCTCTAGCAGATTCAGATGCAAGATTCTGGCCACTAGGTACACTGCCTATTTGTGTCTCTGGCAGTCTCTTCCTTGTAAAAAAAAACAATCCATCTTCACAGTCCTTGCCTTGCTTGCTAGTAGGTAGAAAATGGAAGAAGCTCTCCTCCGTGATTTAGCACCAAAAGCATGGGCTTTTGACGTCAAGTGAACATGAAGGACTCATGACTTGCTTACTGCTGCAGCTTCTGATCAGGAGACTGCACCCAGCCTCATTTTGTTCTCATTTAATAGCCTGTACTGGCCGTCATTCTCAATTTAAATGCTGATAGTGGCCATTGGGCTCTTCTCCCGAGAGCAGGACCACCACATGAACGCAGCGACTGATCGTCCCGCGACCCTCCTGACACCCGCCCTCAGGTCGCGACCCGCACTTGGAAAAGGTCTGAGGTAGACAACTGATCAGTTCAACATGCCCCTAAATTGATTTAAATGAAGCATAGATGTAGGAACTGTAAGTGGATCACAAGCTTTGTGTTTCTATTTTTTGACTTGGTGGCTCACTGGTGTAGAAAACTGCATTTTCTTATGATAGGTTACTTTTTGATGCAATATCAATCCTGTCAGCATACTTTAAGCCAGAAGACAAGTAAACCGATGCACCACTGCACCTTGTGCTCCTGAATATATTTTAGAAGTCTAAGCTTTGCTGTTAACATTAATGTTTTTGGATCTCAAGTAGGAAATTCATGCTATTATAATACGTTACCCAAAGTCTCCCTGCTCCCATGTGGTTTCTGTAAGAGAAATCCTAAACTCTTCACTGTCATACAATGCATTATGCAACAGCTTGGTTCAATTATGTGATTATATCACCATATTTTTTCTTGTGTCTTCTCCAGGGCAGCTGGGGTGACTGATAGTATAGCCTCATAGTGTAACCTATGAGCTTAAACTGTCAAGGGCGATAGCAGCATTTTTCTTACAAGGCAACAATAACAATACAGGCTATCTGTAAGACAAGTATAATCCCGACAACCATTCAATCACAATAATTTGAAGTCACAAAGTACTAATGTTTCAAATAGAAATGCTACATTTTCACTGTATAACTTCCAAATGAACTGAATTAATATTGCACAATTCAGATGTGCACTGCAAGATGCTTTTCTCAATTGGTTACAGCAAATCTACTGATGCTTGGCAGACACTTCATAAATACACTGTTCTAATTTCAAGTGTTCAAAGGAAGCTGATGTCTGTGAAGAAACTTGTCAGTTCCTGCACAGTGGAACTGTTTGTATGATGCGAGTAAAAAGCTCATTCAATGGTACAAATAGCAAACCCCTGTCTGCCACCATCACTTCCAGATAGGTGTGCGTCCCACTGATTAACCATCATAGAAAATCACCAGAGAAGCTTTGGTTACAATCTAGTTGTCTTCACTGGGCAAAATCAAAGCTGCCCAAAACACAAGGACTGTATAATAATCGCATGCATCTTAAGTTTGTATGCAGTCCTGTTATTGAAAATATGGAAATATCTGGCAATATCTGGTCTGAGAGAAACATGAGAGGATACAGGGAAAGATCCCACAAAGGGTTAACAGCAGCTGCAAAGAGCAGGATTGTAAAATGCAGATATCCTTGGTCAAGCAGGCTTAGCAAACAAGACAAACAGGATTTTGAATGAAGCCAAAAACACCTTCATTGAAAGTAACTATCTTAGTAAGCATCTGGAAAAGCATGGATGAGGTTCAGTTGAATTTGGGACAATTGTAGGTGTGAAATTTTGCTAATACCAGGTAAATTAAAGAAAACTGGAGACGATCACTGGAAAAACATAATTCAAATCCAAAATCAAAGTCAAAATTATGAGCCGAGGACACAATTGGAAAGTAAAACTATAGAAATGACAGGAATTAAAAGTAACACCTCTTGAAACCAAAGCATTTTTGAATATCACAAAGGAACTTTGAATATCACAAAGGACACAATGTAATCAGATCTATGAGATGAAGTCATGTCAAAATGAATAAGAAAGTTTAGATCAAAGATACTTTTTACAATCAAAGTTAAATAAGAGTTACTTTACAATAAAGTCATAAAAACTAGATAACTGTTAGAAAAATATATAAATCCGAAGAAAGGGAACAGCAGGTAGAACCAGAACCAGAACTCAGAGGGAGAGAGAGAGATGTAGAGAAGGAACAAGCAGCTCAGAGTCAGATTAGTCAGCTCGGCCATGGGAAAGGGACAGGGCAAAGCAGCCAAGCTAAAATAGCTAATACATCTAAGGAAGACTAGAATTTAAAGAGTAGGCAGAGTCAGCTCAGAGATAGCCAGCAGAGCCAGCTCTCATAGCTCGGTCATGGGAAAGATAAGACATAGCAGCCGAGCTAAAATAGCTAATACATCTAAAGAAGACTAGATTTTTAAAAGATTGATTGTCAAGTTGGGCCTGAACCTTCAACCAACCAGAAGGATCCAGAAGCAAGATCTTTTTCTTTTCTGTAAAGACAGTAATTGCATCTTTTAAAAAGAAAAAAATATATAATAAAATAACTTAAAAGTTTTAACCTGAAACAGTGATTATTAGCCTACTTTACTTACTTAGCAATGCGGGACCCAGGCTCGATGCTACTAAGTGGCAAGTAGATGAAATCTTCGGTGAAGGTATGGGTTATACCGGGGGATAACTTGAAAACATAGTTTGACCTGAATAGCACCCACTGAAGCCTGCATCGGAGTCGGGGAGTGAGAATTCCTGTTCCCCATTTAGAATATCGACCCTTTTTTGGTATAGGGGGAATTCTAAGAATAGTGGTGAGTTTTCAAAAACAGTCCTTTTTTAAGATTCTTTCATTGAGAATCATGGCAAAACCAGCATTTGTTGCCCATCCCTAACTGCCTTTGAGAAGGCGATGAAAAGGAGATTGAAAGCATGCTTATATCATTGAAGTGAGTTGCAGTGCTTGGAGCTCACCTATTGTGATGGTGCACCTATAGGAAAGTCAATGCAGTTACAAACTAAGATTCATATAGTCTTCTGCCTTCGGACAACGGTATGAAAAGGTGGGTCAAACAAATTTCATTACCGAAATTGACGTATTTAAACGATACTGGCAAGTACCTTTATCAGAAAGAGCAAAGGAAGTTTCAGCTTTTGTAATGGCAAACGGTCTGTACCAGTTTAAAGTTATGCCATTTGGAATGAAGAATGTGCCAGCAGAAATTCCAAAGATTAACCAACGAGGTCACAACTGCAGTACACATTGACGATTCGGTGGTGTTCAGTCAAACATGGAAGGAGCATTTGGAACATTTGAAGGAATCGTTCAATCGACGACACAAGGCTGGCTTGGTGGTAAACTTGACTAAAAGTGAGTTTGCAAAATCCCAAGCCACATTCTTGCGCCATACTATTGCACACGGTCAGATGGCCCCACAGAACATGAAAATGTAAGCCATGTGGAGATACCTCTTCATTCACCTGAGGAAGGAGCAGCGCTCCGAAAGCTAGTGACATCGAAACAAACCTGTTGGACTTTAACCTGGTGTTGTAAAACTTCTTACTTTGAAAATGTAAGCTATCGGGGAGTTACAAATACCATCAACAAGAAGAGAGGCTTTGAGATTTCTGGACATGAGTAGTTTTTACAGCAAATTTGTGCCAAATTTTAGCAGTGTGGTTACTCCACTGACTGAACTTTTCATAGAATCATAGAATTTACAGTGCAGAAACAGGCCATTCGGCCCATCAAGTCTGCACCGGCTCTTGGAAAGAGCACCCTACCCAAGGTCAACACCTCCACCCTATCCCCATAACCCAGTAACCCCACCCACCACTAAGGGCAATTTTGGACACTAAGGGCAATTTATCATGGCAAATCCACCTAACCTGCACATCTTTGGACTGTGGGAGGAAACCAGAGCACCCGGAGGAAACCCACGCACACACGGGGAGGATGTGTAGACTCCGCTCAGACAGTGACCCAAGCCGGAATTGAACCTGGTACCCTGGAGCTGTGAAGCAATTGTGCTATCCACAATGCTACCATGCTGCCCACTAATGTAAAAGCACAGGAAATTTCAGTGGACTTCAGGAGGTCAGGAAACATTTGACAATCTGAAAACTGTGTTAACCATCACACCAATTTTGGCAACACAGAATTATGATATGCAATTTAAGGTGGCTATTGATGCAAGTGATGTGGGCGTTAGTGCTCTAAAGGTACAGAAAGACCTGTTGGTTATATGTTCATCAAAAGGGGTATTCGACCATTGAAAAGGAGACGTTCAGGTTGGTATTGGCATTGCAACAGTTTGACATTTATGTTGCGAACAATTCAGAGACAATTGTTGATACAGACCATGGCCGGGATTTTCTCAGCCCACGCCGGGCCACAGAATCGCCGGGCTGGGCGCGAATCGCATGACACCGCCCCAACGCAGGTCTGCCGATTCTACGGAAAGCGGAGAATCGGCGGCATTGGCCCCCCCTGGCGATTCTCCACCCCGGGATGGGCCGAGCGGCCGCAAAAACAATCCATGTCCCACCGGTGCCGTCCACGTGTGGTCTTACCCGGCGGGACCTCGGCATGCATGCATCCGGCCTGGTGGCAGGGGTGGGGCCTCCGCTGTGGCCTGGCCCATGATCGGGGCCTACCGATTAGTGGGCCGACCTCTCGGGCTGGGGGTCTCTTTTGCTGCGCGCCAGCCCCTGGAGCCCTACGCTATGTTGCTTCGGGGCCGGCGCAGAGAAGGGAGCCACTGCGCATGCGCGCATTGGCGCCTGCCGCACTGCGCATGCGCAGACCCACGGTGCCCATCTGACGGCGGCATCAGCAGCTGGAGTGGCATGGGTCGCTCCAGTGCCGTGCTGGCCCCTGTAGGAGTCAGAAATCGCTGCTCCTGAGGGCATACTGACGCCGCTGTGAAACGCGACGGCGTTTATGACGGCGTCAACACTTAGCTTCAGGATCAGAGAATCCCGCCCCTCAATTCTGAGATTTCTGGAGAAGTTTAAAGATCGAAATGCAAGACTGTTTAGATGGAGTTTATTGCTACAACCATTTTTAAAATAATCTTTATTGTCACAAGTAGGCTTACATTAGCACTGCAATGAAGTTATTGTGAAAAGCCCCTAGTCGCCACATTCTGGGTACACCGAGGGAGAATTCAGAATGTCCAATTCACCTAACAGCACGTCTTTCGGGATCTGTGGAAGAAACCGGAGCACCCAGAGGAAACCCACGCAGATACAGGGAGAACGTGCAAACTCCGCACAGATGGTGACCCTAGCCAGGAATCGAACCTGGGACCCTGGCGCTGTGAAGCAACAGTGCAACCCACCGTGCTACCCTGCTGCCCTAACTGTCAACTGTGAAGCTATTACTTGATTGCAAAAGTGATTAATTATGTGTTTAAATTAAAGTTTGTTTGAACATAAAAGATACCGATTTGTCAGTGCGATCATTCCTGTGGTGAAGCATCTTTTCCTCACCATTTTACAAATTCAAATTGTCACATCTCACCCGGGATCCTAAAAGAATCCAATAGTGAAGTTTTTCAACCATTAAAATAGAAAATGGTTTGGCATTGTAATTTTATTTTGAATTTCATAAATGTATTCCGAACAAACGATAAATAATTTTGTGTGTTCACTGTGAAGTGTTTATAGGCATGTGTATACGCATGCACATGAAAGCTTTTGACTTAATTTTCTGTGCTAACTGAGGAACTATAAGCCAGTTCAAGACCATCTGAAACCTGCTGATATTTTTCTTCTTTATTCTTTCTTAGGATGCGGTTGCCACTGGCAAGGCCAGAATTTGTGGGACATTCTTAATTGCCCTTGAACTCCTTGATCTGCTTGGTTGTTTCAGGGAGCAATTAAGACAAACCACATTGCAAGTCACATGTAGGTCAGACCAGGTAAGGATGGCAGATTTCCTTCCCTAAAGGGCATGTGAATCACCTGGGTTTTTACAACACTTGATGATGCTGGTCAAGGTCACCATTATTGAGAATAGCTTTCAATTCTATATTTGTTAATTGCTTTAAAATTCCACGAGCTGCTGATGTGGGATTTGAACCCTGGCTTCCAAATGCATTAGCCTGGGCCTCTGGATTACTCGCCCAGTGACATTAAGCATTAACAAATGAGATATGCTGTCTCGAGTAATATTCAAATTCTGAAGTAGTTCAACAGCTCAATTGCTGAGTTTAAAATTTCTTTGGCATATGGACAGATCCACAAAAGGAAGAGAGGACATAAGCTAAATTTGCGTCCTGAAACATTGCACCAACCATGCTTGAAATAGCACAGAAGGCGCTAGAGTGGGTATATAAAAAATGATGTAAAGTGGCAAAAAAGTAGTTTACGTATCTTAAAACAAATAATTATCATAAAAAAACTAAGCGCAGTTAATAAGAAACTGAAACATAGGTCCTTTCTGAAATGCTTATTAAAAGGTTTATACAAGTTCACAGGAAGTAAACACACATTTCTTTCTTTGTCCTTTCATGGGATGAAGGCGGCCTTGGCAAGGCTAGCTTTGTTGCACATCTCTAATTAATTTTGAATTGAGTGACTTGCTGGGCAATATTAGAGGGCAGCTAACCACATTGCTGTGGGATTGGATTGCAGGGCCTCAATTTTTCACCCATCAGACGCACGCATTTGGTAGGCGCAGAAGGGGGTGCAAAATGCGCTTCCAACCACAATAGCCCCAGAATGTAATTTCACTCTGGCCAACAAAGAAAGGGGAAACCAGCGTGAAGCATGTACTAGGAAAGGCTCAGCGCTATCGGGGAGGCGCTAAGAGGGCAGGTACTGAGAAAAGGGAAGGTGCAGGCTGGCTATTCTAATATGTTTCCTCAGGGAGGCAGCCTCTGCACAGCTCTCTCACGCAGCCGCAGACCTGTTAAAAAATAAATTACGATGAAAAAACTATGTAAAGAGTATCTAGGCAGCACATTCAAACACAAACTTCAGTCCCCCGGCACATTTTAAAATATTATTTCAGCCCCTACATTTAATCTCACCTTGGATTGAGGTTATAGCTAAAATATATAAAAACCGTGTGGCCAATCAGCCCACCTACCAACTGTAAAAGCAGACAGCCACTTAATATTGTGTTTAATTGGCCCCTTAATGGGTTCAATGGCCTGCTTGATTGTTGGCGGGTGCACGACCACCAAGCAAAATGTTGCACAATGACGTCAGGACTCTCATCTGTCTTCTTCCCAGGTCGAGCACACACCCACAAGGGCAATGTAAAATTTTGGCAACATTTCCTTTCCTAAAGGACATTTCTGAACCAAATATTTTACAACAATCGATGATAGTTACTGGAGTCAACATTACTGAGATCAGTTGTATATTCCAGATTTTTTATTGAATTTCAATTCAATAAATGAGGTCCGATTTGAATCCATGTCCCCAAAACGTTAAGCCTGTTCCTCTGGATTACTAGTCCAGTGACATTACCACTATATCACAGTCTGCTCTTGAATTTTCATGATATAATTTTAAAAATGTTTGCAGTTCATGTACATAATTCACAATTAGCTGTTAGCACAGTGGTTAGCACTGTGGCTTCACAGCGCCAGGGTCCCAGGTTCGATTCCCGGCTGAGTCACTGTCTGCGCGGAGTCTGCACGTTCTCCCTGTGTCTGCGTGGGTTTCCTCCGGTTTCCTCCCACTAGTCCCGAAAGATGTGCTTGTTAGGTAATTTGGACATTCTGAATTCTCCCTCAGTGTACCTGAACAGGCGCCGGAATGTGGCGACTAGGGGCTTTTCACAGTAACTTTATTGCAACGTAAGCCTACTTGTGACAATAAAGATTATTATTATTAAGCAGAACTGTTGAGTGCTGCTTTACAAAAATTCAAGTGTTGCTCTGTTGGGAGTGACACAAAAATTTGATTTGGCATTGTCGTGCAATATGTAATCAGATGATCCATTTATTGCAATTTTTTTAATTTTTAAATGCCTTTTGGGCTTTAAAAACAAGATTGATGGGCACAAATTTTCTTTGAAAAAGTCATTTAATGGTGCGGGTGGACAAAACTAGTCAATTTGTGACTGATATTTAGAAGTGTGCCATACATCCATCAATCATATCTAATGATCAAATATCTATTTTAACAAAAGAGTTGTTAAAGAGCAGAAAATATTGTAGGAAGTGAACAGTTCAATCTCTGTACATCATCACTCCACCCATGCAGAGTATCAGTACAAATTTCAGCTTCTGTCTGTACATTAAACAAAAATAAGCCTCAATGAAAATCTTTAAAACAGGCTCCAAAATACTACCTACTACAACCAAAAGAGATGTTTCATAGAAAAAAATTGCCCATGTATCTCAGTTCCCAAATTAACCTTGATCTGAAAATCTTCTACATTAATCCCATGAGATGGATATCATTCTACTGATGATGGTCATTGTAATGTGGAATTAGAAGGAGCTTTTGGAGTATTGGGCGAAATCCACTGCAGCTTCTAATGCCATGGCGATGAAACAGTAAATGAAACCTTAGAGAATACCCACAAATCAAGTTACTGGAAAATGACCTTCCTCAAGCCATGATGTCATGGTTTGGCTGATGTAACAGGAACTCCATCATCAGTGACTGTTGGGATATTTGGGAAGCAATGTGAAGGATGAATCAGTGTTATAAACCCCCGAGCTCGAGCTCAGGTATTCGCTTTCTGATCCCGTCCCATTCCACAAGACCAAACAACAAAATCATCGGCATGCTTATTAAATTGGGTCAGTTCATGGAAATTTTCTGGTCTTCACTGGTGGTGGTAATTTCTCTTTGTCATACATTGCTTTCTCTTACAAAAGAAACATTATAAAGAAGGTGGCAATAATTGAATGGACTGCAAATAGCCTCAAAATAAGGGGGAGTAGATTTAGGACTGAGTTCAGGAGGAACTTCTTCACCCAAAGGGTTGTGAATCTATGGAATTCCTTGCTCAGTTAAGCAGTTGAGGCTCCTTCATTAAATGTTTTTAAGATAACGATAGATAGTTTTTTGAAGAATAAAAGGATTAAGGGTTATGGTGTTCAGGCCGGAAAGTGGAGCTGAGTCCACAAAAGATCAGCCATGATCTCATTGAATGGCTGAGCAGGCTCGAGGGGCCAGATGGCCTACTCCTGCTCCTAGTTCTTATGTTCTTATGGTCTTATTAAACCTTTGGACACGAAGGGGCAATGTAGCATAGCCAATCCACCTAATCTGCACATCTTTGGACTGTGGGAGGAAACCAGAGCACCCAGAGGAAACCCACGCAGACACGGGGAGAATGTGCAAACTCCACAGAACCTGCGTCCGCAAGAAGACAGACCACACAATACCCATAGCAACATCTTTGTTTGGAGGAAGTAATACCCATAGCAACATCATTATTTGGAGGAAGTGATAGGAGTTAAAGGAGAAGTTGTGCAATGAGAGAACATGCACAGCCAGGTGTAGAGGGTGCTGACAGATCGAGATTTGTTCGACCTCCGTTCAAGGGATAAGCGAAGAACCCTCAGGGAATGTTGGTGGGAGGTTGCATTGATCAGAAACTGAACTGGGAAAGCCATATAAATATTGTAGCTACAAGAGCGGGTCAGAGGCTGGGAATTCTGCGGGAGGTAACTCACTTCCTCTTTCTCCAAAGCCACCATCTTCAAGGCACAAACCATGATTGTGATGAAGTACTCTCCACTTACCTGGATGAGAGCAATTCCAACAACACAAAAAAAGCTTGACATAATCCAGGACCAAGCAGCCCGATTGACTGGCACCCCATTCACTACGATAAACATTAATTCCCTCCGCCACTGACGCATAGTGGCGTCAATGGTGGAGGGAATTTACACAATGCACTGCAGCAACCTCCAAGACTTCGTCGATAGTACCTTCCAAACCTGTGACCTCTACCACCTAGATGAGCAAACGTAGCAGATACATGGGATTGCCACCAGCTGTAAATACCCCTCCAAGTCGCACATCATCCTAGCTTGGAACTATGCCATCATTCCTTCACTGTCACTGGGTCAAAATCCTGGAATTTCCTTCCTAACAGCACTATGGGTGTTCGTAGAACACAGGCTGTCGTGGTTCAAGGAGGGAGCACACAGTCACCTTCTTAAAGGCAATTAGCCTTTGGGATGGGCAATAAATGTTGGCATAGCCAGTGGTGCTCACATCCCATGAATGAATATGAAGAAAGAATTTGGATGTCTATGGTAAAAAGACATTTGGGGCTAAGAAATTGAAAATTGCTGAAGTGATGGAATGCATCAGAAAGTCACAGATGTAAGTGGAGGGAGACTAGACAAGGATGGAAAAAATGAGTCAAGATAGGAAGAAATCACTTGAGTGGAACATGAGCAGGCTGAAATGATAGGTCTACAAGGACAGTCCTGTTTGAAATCTTGGGAAGGAGGAAGAAGCTGATTGTTTGAATTTAGGGGACAATGGAGGGAACATTTTCAGAGGAGATATCAGTAACTGTCCTGGAGCCAATAGCTTGATGCTCAGTGGTGGGGACAAGGTCCAGGCGAGAGGTAGGAAGAGTGCTGGAGAGTCGGTTTTTGGCCTCTAGGTCAAGATTAGTACAACAGAGAAAAACAGTATCGCCGTTGTCAGCAGATTTGTCAACAATGTTAGTGTTGAATCTCAAAGAATGGAGTTCATCAAGTTCTGGGGGAGATAGGATAGTGAAGTGAGGGGGCAAAGAAATTGAGACAATCAATGTCTAGCTGGCAGTTCTAAATGAAAAAAATCACAGTGTTGATCACAAGAACAGCGGTTCGAGGAGCATTCAATATTGATGACATACCTGTAATTACGGATGGATTAAAACATCAAGGGTAATGTCCGCAGAATATACATAGAATAAGTCAGAGCCAGAGATACTTACTGAGGGAGGAAATGTTGCTGCAAAAGCAGGTTTTGGGAGGTATCAGATAAAACACGAGAGCATAAATCTAAAGCAACAAAGATGGACAAAGTAAAAGAGACAAACAGAAGCCCTGGAGAAAAAAGCAGGACTTCTTCAAAGTGGGCATTCCCGAGAGCACTCACACTTCTGACTCACTTGAGAACCATTATCATATCTCTTGAACAATCAATGCTCCTCAAACCATTGCATCCTGATACTCAGATTCAGTGCCTTTTGCGACAACACGAACACTTGATTTTGCTCTTCAGCAACACTGACTCACTTTCTTAAAGTTGTCCTGTTTCACAGTTTTATTTCATCCTTATTCTCACCTGATGATTTCACCAAAAGCTTCTCTTCCTTTTGCAGGTTAAGGATTGTGAGCTCAAACAGCTCATGGGTACCAACACCACTCCAGTTCTTTCTTCCCCTTCACTTCCCTCTGACTCCTTCCCTCCTTCTAATCTTGCCTCTTGCTGTGTATTCATAATACCCTGCATCCTACCCCTGTTTGACAATGAACAATCTGCCCTTAGCAATGGACTCAGCTTTATCCCCTTACGTCACGACCTTAATGAGTTTAGATCTTAGCATGATGTTCAGTTCTTCTTTTGTCTTCGCATCCACTTCTTTGACCAGGTGTCCCACTCCCTGCCACCCCCCCCCCCCCCCCCCCAACCCCCTGCCAAATCATAACACCCTTTCACCAATCTCCAGTATTGTCCTTCCACCTTCCCCTCCCTCTGGTCTCTAACCCTCTGTTGATCTTTTCATTGAAACTGCCAACATGACATTGGCCATCTCAATTTCTCTGCTCTTCTCTACACTCACTCTAACCTGCCTCAGACTAAAAGGACAGCCAATTTAGGAATGAGATAAGGGGGAATTTCTCCAGTTAGAGGGTTGTGTATCTTTGGCATTTTCTACCTCATGAGCTATAGATGATCAGTCCTTTAATATATTCAAGACAGAGGCTGATAGGTCTTTGGACACTGAGGGAAGTAGGGGATATTGATACGGGTGGAAAAGTTGAATTGTAGAGGTGCAAAAGTGGAATTGTAGAGGAAGTTCACGTGTGATCTTATTAAGTGATGGATTAGGCTAGGTCAACAGTATGACCTACTCTTGCTCTTCTTTTTAAGTTATGTTATGTTCTTAATAGGGTGAGTACTTAATTTGTGCATGACAAGTACATCAATGTTTCAATTAATTATCCATAAATTTCAAGTTCACTTTTTAAAAGGTTACGTTAACTCATCTCAAATTTTCAAAATCAAAGCTATATATAATTTGGCATTAATTAAGATGTGCCAATAATGATATCCCAGGTTGCACATATCAGGTTGTACTGCCTGCACACAATTGGACACTGCCTCCAAATCCCACCAAATCATGGCACCCATGATGCCTGATGCAGTAACTGGAACCTCACCAATAACTTTGGAAAAGAAAAGTTGACGTATGATTATTTACAGACAGTATAACTTGTCTAACATGGCATTGGTTTGATTATGAAGAATTATCTTATCTATAGATGTTACATGAAATTTAAGACAGAATTACTCACTTGGCTGATCACCATATTTGGCGCATTTCAGAGAAGATGCATTTTAGCAACTTTAAGTTTAATCAATTCTGCACTAAATTTCTCATCAAGCATTTGTGCATGTATAATTATAATTGTAGAGTAAATAAAATCCTTGTAACAGAAAGCCAAACACATTTCTTATACTGAAACAAAGTCATTTTGTACTCAACAGTTCCAATTTCTGTCACCATAAGAGTTAATTCTGTTCCAGGTACATTCCTGAGATATTACCCTGAAAAAAAATTCCTCTGTAGCATTTTGGTGTTTTCTTAAAAGAGTCAAAGATCCCATTTTATCACTATTTTTGGATGAAACACAAATATATGACTACAGACTGTGTAGTGTTAATTGCATGAAAAACAAACATCAGGAGAATTAAGTTTGTTTTCAAAACAATGCAGATTTTTGATATTGCTTTGATATTGTATACTTACTACAAACTCAAAGCTCATGACCAGAAGTTATATTAAAGCAACAATTCTGGCTTTATCATCAACTGTTAATTTTAATGTTTATTTGTCTCTTTCATTTTCATCATCCAAACAATATGTTTTGAGAATTTAAACAAAATATATAGAATGATGCAGCCTGTGGCTCATCTCACAAACCAATCTAGTGCACCCCCGTGGCAAGTATATCAGTTAGATACAGAGACCAAAACTGTGCAGAGATTAAATGGCAAAAAAACATAATGGTGCAAGGTAAAACAGGCTTGCAATGACGGTGGCACTATGGTTAGCACAATTGCCTCACAGCGCCAGGGATCTGGGTTGATTCCGGCCTTGGATAACAGCCCGTGTGAAGTTAGCAAATTCTCCCGTGTCTGCGTGAGTTTCCTCCGGGTGCTCCGGTTTCTTCCCACAATCCAAAGATGTGCAGGCGAGATGGATTGACCATGCTAAATTGTCCACAGTGTCCAAAGTTGTGCAGGTTAGGTGTGGTTACGCGGACAGGGCGGTGGAATGGGTTTAGATGTGGTGCTTTCGGAGGGTCGATGCAGACCCGATGGACTGAATGGCCTTCTTCTGCACTGTAGGGATTCTATGATTCTCTAAAGGAGGCCATTCGAACCATAGTGCCTGCACAGATTTTGTGAAAAAAGCTATCCAATACCCACTCCTCTTTCACCTTCTTCATAGCCCTGATAATATTCTTTCAAATTTATATCCAATTTCCTTTTGAGAGGTACTACGGAGTCTGCTTCAGATCATAACTTGCTGCATTAAAAACATCCTCCAAATTTCCCACTTGCATTCTTCGTCAATTATCTTAAATCACAGAATCGTCATGGGGCAGAAGAAAGCCACTTGGCCCATCGTGTCTGCACTGGCTCTCCGAATGAGCCACTCATCGAGTAACAATTCCCCACCTTCTCCCCATAATCCTGCAAATTCTTCCTTTTCAGAAAGCAGTCTAATTTCCTTTTAAATGCTTTAATGGAATCTGGCTCGACCACACTCTCTGGCAGCACATTCCAAACCCTGATTACTCACTGAATAAAAAAGTTTCCTCTCATATCTTCTGTGTTCTCGGTTTGCTGACACTCCTGGTAGAAACAGTTTCTCCTATCTATTCTTATCAAAACCCCACATAATTGTGAAATACTTAATTGGTTAAAATGAACAAGAATCTAATAATATTTTGCTGTATAGCATGTGGGGAGATGGATGGTGGTATCATGGTAATGTCACTGGACTAGTAATCCAGAGTTTCTACATCAGGACATGGGTTCAAATCCCCATCACAGCAGCTGGTGGAATTTGAATTCAATTAGTAAATAAGTATGGAATACAAAGTTAATCTCGGTAATGACAACTATCATCAATTGTTCTAAAAACCCATCTGGTTCACTAATGTCCTTTAAGGAAGGAAATCTGCCACCCTTAACTGGTCTAGCCTATATGTGACTGCAAATCTACAGCAATCCATGGTTACCTCTTAACTGCCCTCTAAAATTTCAAGCAAACCATCCATGGACAACGAGTGATGCCCGCATCCCATGAAATGATCTTAAATGGTTCTCTTCCAAAGGTATTATTTTGTTTATTTTATTTAAATTTATAAATAAACTGAACTTCTTAATGCTATTGGCACAAGTTACAAGCAGCAAGTCTTGAGTACTGTCTTAGTATTTTAATGATTTAAATGTATCGAGGCAAGAGTCTGGCAGCAGGCGGCTATACTGTCCTTAGGCCCATTGAGGCCCCTAAGTGGCCAGTTAATGGTCACTTAAGAGCCTCATCCCATCACCACCACCATTTTACCCATGGCAGGAGGATCCCACGCCAAGCAGCTTGTCTGGCTGCTTTAGCGGAGCAGGCAGGGACCTGTGGGGGTCCCTTGTGCCCATTGGAGGCACTCAAATTCATGGTCCCCTTTAACCTCGCAACCACTTTCCTCAGCCTCTGAAACCTTTCCCCCAAATACTTACATTCCCCTTACTGGGACACAACCTAGTACTTAGCTTCAGGTATGTCTCCACTAGCTCTTCCTCAGACTGACTGCAGTTCAAGCAATGGCCACGGCTTGAACTGGTGCAGCTGGTACTATCGAGCTTGCAGTCATCCTCTCCATATGGGGATGAAAGTCTTGCTCTGAGCCAGCAAACACCCTGTCAAATGTTTAAAAATCCATATTCCTGCCCATGCATTACTTCATGTCTAAAAGCTGCTGAGATAATGAGATCACATGAAGGTCAACCTTTTTCGGCAAGTAGATTTCTTCAGAATTCATTTTGGGAATATTTTCTATATTTACTGGTGCAGCAAGAGTGAGTATTACTTTTAAAACTATTGGGAAGAATGCTGATTATTACAACTTTCATCTATTTTTAAGCCAATAGGCATCAAATATAACAGAGCAGTTAATTTCCAAAAGTTTCTAAATTGGGAACAGTTACTAGAGTCAAAATGTTTTATAACTGCAGTTCTGTTGAAAATCTTTATGGTCCCCTATATTATCAATACAGCACCATTCAAACACAACACTGAACTTGAAACTATACCGCCATTCTATAAATATTCATGCACCATTAGGCTGCCAACCAAATCTAGCTCATTATTCATTGCTAAATCTGATATGGCATTCTCCTTTCTTGGTTCCAGGACATATTTTGCAGAAAACTATCCCGAACACAATCAAGAAATTCACTACCTTTCTGACATGTTCTAAATCTGCTTGACCCAATTTGTATGAGAGTTAAACTTGCTCATTAAAACCACTCTGCCTTTGTGACATACATCTCTACATTTATACAATCTATCATTTCACATCTGCTACCACAGGATCTATGCATTACGCCCACTAAAGTCTTACATTCCTTTTCTCTTTCTTAATCCTACCCATAAAGTTCCCACTGCCTGTTTACATCTCATTATATCCCCTCTTACCACGGAAGTGATTTCATTCATAATTACTCAGGCTACTGCACCCTTCTATCATTTTCCATTTCCATCCTGTCGCCTTTATAACAGTGGATAAATTATTTCTATTTGGGCCACTGCGTTCAGGTTATTCCCATCACCCTGCATGGTATATTACATCCACTCTGTGTTTTGCAAATATTTGGGCTTCCCTGCCAAAATGATGATTTAATGGAGGTTAAGTTGGCAAACAGAGACAGTAATAATAATTTAGCGCTCTTTAAACCTATCATCAAGTAGGAGGGATACTTGAATAGAATGAGTAGACGTTAAAAAAAAGTTTGTTGAATGTATGTTAACCACTGTTTAAAAGTTGTCATATTTTATGAACACTCAACTTAGTAAAAATAATGAAAGGTTTTGTTTAAAACTAATTTTACAATCAGTAAGTGGAATTCTCCGACCGCCGCGATTCACTTTTCCCGCCGAAAGCGCAGCCCCGACTGCGGGTTTCCCAGTGGCCTGGGGTGGCTTCAATGGGAAATCCTATTGATAAGCGGCAGCAGTATAGAACCCCGCTGCTATCAAACGGGGGACCAGAGAATCCAGCTCACTTACTACCATTGTAGGCAGCCAATTTGTAAGTTTACCCGGTCAGTTTAAAGTCTGGATCCTCTCCAGGTGTGTCCACCAATAATCAGCTGAGAAACAAATATGCTGCTGTGATTCAAGCTTCTAGGATAGTGCAGCAGTTGAGCTAAATGGTGTTATACTAATCTACTATATTGTGAATTTCCAATTTTGTAAAAAGTCAGGAAGGGGAGAATGCAACATGAGAGGCTCAGCCATATGGTTGAAAAAAGGAATGAAGAACCAGAGAAAGAGTTGCATCAATGCTATGTTGCACAAATCCTGACTATTCATAAGAATTCCTACAGTATATGAGATGGCCATTCAGCCCATCGAGTCTGCACTGACCCTCTGAAAGAGCACCCTACCTCGGCCCACTCCCCTGCCCTATCCTGTAACCCCACCGAACATCTTTGGACTGTGGGAGGAAACCAGAGCACTTGGAGGAAACTCACGCAGACGCAGGGAGAACGTGCAAACTCCACATAATCACCCAAGGCCGGAATTGAACTTGGGTCCCTGGCGGTGTCAGGCAGCAGTGCTAATTAGTGTGTCACCATGCCGCCCTATTGAGTACCATAGGAAGAGACATCAAGAATTGCATTCCTGATCTATTTCCAGGGAAGAAACAAAATTGCACCTTCATGCTGAGCTTTCAACTTCTGCATTAGTGACAAATATGTTGGGAGTGATCCACCAGCTGCGCCTGAAAGGGAGCGCAACGTGGCCGGTAGATGCCGGGAGAAGCCTCCCGAGGGCTTCCCGTCAGCCTGTATGTCTCACGAGATCTATCCAGACCTCGCGAGGCATCGCAATCAGGATCCCGCCCACACTGGGCGTGATCAAGCCTCACGCAGCTAAATCGGTTTTAGCCCATTTAGGCATGCTCACCCGGGATCTACCAGGCTCCTGGCTTCTAACGGCCTCCCCATGCAGTCCCCAGTCAGGCACCGTTCAGTACTGGTCCACGCAAATGTGGACCCAGGTGGAACAGCAGCTGGAGGGTCTCCCGGGCCATCAGAAGCCCTGGGTGGTCAGGGATAGGGCAGGGTGGCCCCTAGGTCCTCCCTTGGAATGCAGGCACCTTAGCACTGCCACGGTGCCCAGGTAGCACTGTCAAGGGTCAGGGCCTGGGGGAGCCATGTCCAGGAAAGGAGGGTGAAAGTGGTATGATGGGTGGGGGTGGGGGGAGGGCACAGCGCAAGAATGAAGGGGCCTCTGGAAGGTTGGGGAAGATCAGGAATGCTATTCTTGATATCTCTGTTGATCTGTTGAGCTGCTCGCAGAAAAATACTTTTCACTGTACCTCGGTACATGTGACAATAAACAAATCCAATCTAATCCAATCTTCCTATGATACTCAATAGATCGGCACGGCGACACACAGGTTAGCACTACTGGCTGACACCACCAGGGACCCAAGGGTGGGGTCCTGGAAGTTGGGGTGCTTGAAAGGGGGTGTGGGAAGGCCTGAAAAGGGGGGCCCACAGACAACCTATAATGGACTATCGGCACTTGGGGGGGGGGGGGGTAATGCGCATGTGTGTGGGGGGTGACATTGCTCATGGGTGGGGGGTGCAGGGGACCTACAAGCCCTCTTAGAAATCAGGGCACCCTTTCAAACTGGTGGCCTGATTTCTGAGGAGCCGGTCTGGTCAGCGAGTTGAGCTCTCTAGTGTTGAAAATAATTCTAAGTGTGGGCTTCACCGAGGAGAAACTCCCCAGCACCCAAACAAGTTACTTAAGTGAAGTTAGATAGCGGTGGGGAACTCACCAATAGAGCCAGCAGGAAACTCAAAGCAAAATCCGCCACAAATGACACTTAGAAATTTCTGTTAGGTCGCACCTTTCGTTTCTTCATTTAGCTGGGGGATGATTTCAAACAATTCAGGACTCAAGGCATAAAAGAATTTCCTAAATGGTTAGATCAGGTTGCATTTAGACTTGATTTCATGAGTGCAGCCAGTGTTGCCGCAAGGCATACCAATATTACAGAAGGGTCCTCAAAGCAAGCATTAGGTCCATTACTTGCCTGGTTGGTTCAGGCATGGGCCCTGATGCTTTTAAAAAATCTACACCAATATGGAACGTGGTGCAGAACAGACCTGTTAGGAACATGCAATTCCTGCCCAAAAATTATGGTGGATTCGGCACTCACTTTGCATTTGAAAAATGAGTGCATCACCATTGAATCTTTCATACAAAGCTGCAAAGAACTTCAAGTAAGTTTTTTTTTTGTTAATCGGTAACTGTATTGTAAAAACATAGTTTGTTTTCATTTCCTCCCCTTTCAGCAAATGACCATTGATAATAATTAACTCACAAGAAACACAAACAATTAAGGAGCCCATTAACCACGAATATTTGTAACATCCTAAAAGACACAGCAGCGGAAACTCAAACAAGATTCCTAAACAACATTCAACCTCACTAGCTTGTAAATTTCAACAAAAACTCCAATTAAAATTCTACTGTTACGAGACTTTTATATAAGCTATTAATAAAAAGAAACCAGTCATTTCAGTCCAAGATGCATTGGAACAAAGATCAAAGTAGGTGAGCTGGACTGTAGCTAGTCCTTAGAGAGAGTAAGCATATCGGCAGATTTAATTTTCCTTGCTTGTAGAATAGCTACACATAGCAACTTCAATTAAATACTCTGAAGAGAATGCTAGAAATGTGTTGTGTCTTCATTGAGCCTCGATGAGATTGTTCATTTTCAGCTCAATGCTGACTGTAGCCCGACATAAACCCACTGGACAACTGCTTAATGAATGATGTAAAAGCTGCAGCAGAGGGGCTGCTGAGTTTCAAACTCAGCTCGCTACCAACTACACAAAAACCACAGGGAATTAAAATTGAGGCACTGACCAATTTGCCAGTCACTGCTTCCCTTGTCAACAAAGGAACCATTTCACTTGATGATGTTACATGTTAGTGGTGGCGATTCTCCGGAAAAATTTTGAAGTGTGATAGCGAGCGGGAACTGCCGCGAGCTTCTCTCCGCTTGGCCTGGCGCCGCTCGGCCTGGCGAGGCCAACAACGCTATTCAACATTAATTGGTCCACTTAACAAGGTCCCACGATTATCTCACTGCAAATGAAAGCTCACCAGACGATTTGGCAGCACTGCGCTTGCCAGCCCCCCGCTAACAAGGTCGAGCAACACTTGCTCGCCCAACTCCAGCCAGCTCACAACAATGGCGCCCAGGAGATCAGCCCCAAGATTCGGGGATGCAGATTTGGGTAGGCTCCTGGATGCAGTGGAGGCCAGGAGAGATGTCCTGTTCCTAGAGGGTTCGCCACAGACAGCCAGTGTTGTCAGGGACAAGGTGGCAGTGGCTGTGAGTGCCGGGAGTGTGACCATGAGGACTAGCCTCCAGTGCAGGAAAAAGGTAAATGACTTACACCGGGCAGCATGAATGTGAAGACATCAACCTCCCCACCCCCTCACCCCTAGACCTTTTTGCCCCCACACGAGAATTCACCCCCAAACTCTCCATGCAACACCCAACCCTCCCTCCACCCCTTTCCCGCTTCAACAGCCCCCCATCCTTCCATCATCACCCCCCACCCTCCCCAACCACCACCACCATTGTGAACCACACATCTGGCTAACAATGCCCTCTCTATGTCTCCTAAGGAAAAGCTCTCCCACAACCGCCAGGAAAGGGCCCAGACTGGCGGAGGCGTGCCAGGCATAAGAATCCTGACCTCCTTCGAGGAGCAGGCCCTGGAGTTAACTGGTGTGGCCGAGGACAGAGCGGTCACCAATGCAGAGGCTGGCGGACACGCAGAGGTAAGGAACCTCCGGGCCCCAGTCAAAGGACCTGTCAAATGTGAGTTGTTATTGCCTTATCGGCTGGCCCATCTCTCCCACATGTTCATTCTCCGGCAGGTCCTCCAGCCGATGGCGCCGGCCCACGCCGAGTGTCTCGGCAGAATGTCCGAATTGCTGGGGGATGTCACCCAGTATTAAGGCTGACCTTAATAGAGTTCTGCGGAACATGTCCTGCCCTCAGATGGGAAAAGCCGAGGCGCTGAGGAGCTTGTCCCAGTTGCAGGTGGACATTGCAGAGGCGCTGCAGAGCATGGACCAGTCTCTGAGGAGCAAAAAGTCCCTAACCTGCAAATACCTGAACTCACTCCCCCTCGGCAGCTCTACCCTCTCCCTTAGCTCCTCCAGACTGGCAAACCCTTCCCCCAAATACTGATCCCTCACCTTGACCAGCCCCACGTCCCTCCACCTCCTGTATACACTATCCATCCACTCCAGCTCAAATCCATGATTCACGCACAGCAGCGTTAGCACCGACATCCCTTCCACCCTAAAATGTCTCCTCAACCGATTCCATATCTTCACTGTGGACTGCACCACTGGGCTCCTTGAATACCTATTCGGAGCCATTGGCAAAGCTGCCGTCACCATAGCCCACAAACTAGGCCCCTAACAAGATTCCTCCTCCATCCTAACCCACTCACCCCTTCTCCTTCCCACCACCTCCGCACCTTGTCCACAATCGCTGCCCAATAATAATGAAGCAGGTTTGGCAACGCCAACCCCCCTGCTGCCTCTGTAGCATGGTCCTTCCCACCCTCGGCACCTTCCCCGTCCATACAAAGTCAGAAATGATCGTGTCCACTTTCTGAAAAAAGGCCTTTGGTATAAAGATCAGGAGAGCTTGAAAAATAAACAAGAACCTCGTTTATCTTTCGAGGTTAGCACAGTTGCTTCACAGCTCCAGTGTCCCAGGCTCGAATCCTAGCTAGGTTACTGTCTGTGTGGAGTCTGCACGTTCTCCTCGTGTCTGCGTGGGTTTCCTCCAGGTGCTCCTGTTTCCTCCCACAGTCCAAAGATATGCGGGTTAGGTGGATTGGCCATGCTAAATTGCCCTTAGTGTTCAAAAAATGTCAAGTGGGGTTACTGGGCTACGGGTATAGGGTAGATACGTGGGCTTCAGTAGGGTGCTCTTTGTAAGGGCCGGTGCAGACTCGATGGGCCAAATGGCCTCCTTCTGCACTGTAAATTCTATGATTCTATGAATATTCATTTTCACCACTTGGACCCTCCTCACCAACATTAAGTGCAGTGTATCCCACCTCTTAAGATCCTCCCTAGCCTCATGCACCAGCTTCGTTAAGTTCCACTTATGGAGCCCCATCCATTCCCTCGCTACCTGAATCCCCAAATACCTAAACATATCCCTCGCTACTGTAAATGGCACCTCCCCTAAATTAGCCCGCTGTGCCAGCTCATTCACCGTGAATACCTCGCTTTTCCCTACATTCAGCGCTGTACCCCAAGAACCCTCCAAACCACCCCAGCAGGCACATAATCCGTCCATACTTTCCAACGAATCATACAGCAAGAGGTCATCGGCATAGAGCGACACCCGATGCTCCCTCTGTCACCTCATAATCCCTCACCACTCTGCCGACCCCCTGAGAGCCATCACCAATGGCTCTATGGCCAGCGCAAACAGCAGTGGTGACAGCGGGCACCCCTGTCTCGTACCCCTGTGTAAGTCAAAGCTTTGTGAGCTCATATCATTCGCCCTCACCCTCGCCCTTGGTGCCACTTGCAGCAACCATACCCATGCCACAAATCTTGGCCCAAACCTTCCCAAAACCTCGAACAAGTACCGCCACTCTACCCAATCAAATGCCTTCTCCGCGCCCATGGACACCACCACCTCCAGTACCAGAACCCCCGACGGATTCATCACCACATTCAACAGCCGTCTTATATTACCCAAGAACTGCCTGCCCTTCACGAAGCCTGTTTGATCTTCTGCCACCACCCGGGGACACACTCCTCCATCCTCCCCGCCAATAACTTGGCCAATACTTTCACGTCCGTGTTCAATAGTGATATAGGCCCACATTCCACTAATCCTTTTGTGGGATTAGTGTGATTACTGCCTGTGTCATCGTCTCCAGCAACTCCCCCTTCTCTAGTGCTTCATTAAATGCCCCTAATAGATGTGGTGCCAGGTCTGTCGCAAAATGCCCTATAAATTCCGCCAGTACCCATCCGACCCAGGGGCTTTCCCAGACTTCATACCCCTGATAGTATCCACACCTCTCTCAGCCCCAGGGGCTCCTCCAACACCTGCCTCTTTGCTTCCTCTGCCTGGGGAAATTCCAGCTTGTCCAGAAACTGCTCTGACACCACATCTCCAGCCCGTATTTTCAATATTTCCCTGGACACAGCCTTCCTCTGCAACTGGTGCGGCAGTTTGCGGCTCACCTTCTCCCCATACTCATATTGCACCCCCTTGCCCCTCGCAGTTGTCCTACCGCCCTCCCTGTTCTCAGCCTGTTAAACTGCCCCTGCAACATTTTCCTCCTCGCCAATCCCTCCACGGTGGGCACCCTCGAATATTCCCTGTCCACCTCCAGTATCTTGCTCACGAGACGGTCATGTTCCTCCCTCCTTTCCCTATCCGTACGAGCCTTAAAGTAATTAATTTCCCCCCAGACCACTGCCTTCAATGCTTCCCAAAAGATGGCCGCCGGCACCTCCCCATTCTGATTCAACTCCACATACTCCATAATCGCTGCTCGCACCTTATCACAAAAACCTCCATCCGCCAACAACCCCGAGTCAAACCTCCACTCTGCTCTTGTCCCGATCTAAACCGAATCTCCAACCAGTGGGGCACATGGTCCGAGATAACTATCCCCACATACTCTGCACCCTCCACTCCAACCAAAATCTCCCAACTCACTACAAAGTAATCAATCATTGAATACACCTTATAGATGGGTGAAAAGGAATACTCCCTTCCCCCTGGGTTCTCAAAGCACCATAGATCCATCCTACCCATCCTCTCCATAAACCGCCCCCCAGCTCCCTTGCCATTCGTACCCTACCCATCAACCTGGGGCTCGACCTATCCACCCTCGGCACTAGGGCACAATTAAAATCTCCTCCCATGATCAACTGGTGCGTGGCCCAATCCGGGATCGCTGCCAACAACCCCCTCATAAAACCCACATCATCCCAATTTGGGGCATACACATTTACCAAAACCACCAGTGCTCCTTGCAATACCCCACTCACAATCACATATCTCCTACCTGGATCCCTCACCTCCTTCACACTCACAAATCCCATTTTCTTTGCTCATTAAAATTGACACTCCCCTCGATTTCGAATCAAACCGAGTGAAAAACCTGCCCGACCCACCCCTTCCTTAACCTAACCTGGTCCTTCACAAGGTGATGCGTCTCCTGCAGAAATGCCAACCCCCGCTTTCAAGCTCCTGAGGTGCGCGAACACCCGCAACCTTTTAGCCGGCCCATTCAGTCCCCCGATGTTCCACGTTACCGGCCTTAGCGTCTGTCACCTTCCCCACTTAACTCCCACCCCTTTTATTTTATTCCACCTTGTACCTAGCCCTTCCCAAATAGCCCCTTTCTCCACCCATGATCATGTCATCTCTCACCTCCTGCCACGCCGCAGCTACCTCCCCCCGAGCCCCCCCCCCCCCCCCCCCCCACTCTCCACCCCCCGTTCCCCCTCCCACTCTCGGTCTGCTCCCCCACCACCTCCTTTCCGTTCACCAGCATAACCTGCTAGCACAGCAGACCCTGCCCAAAGGCACTTCTCAATGACCTCTCCATCCCCCACCACTCCTCAGCTCAAGGCGGAAGGCCCCCTGTTGACCTTACCTTCCCCCACCCAAACATAGACTTCTCCTAAACTCCAGGCAGCCTTCTCGAAAAGCAAACAAACAGAGGTTAAACATAAACAATCCCAGAAAACAGGAGGGGGGGGGACGGGAACAAACGATGGAATAGATTGAGGAGCACTGGCACTCAGCTCTTTGTGGGTTTTCACCACCCCTGCCCTCGACATTGACTCGCTGGCAGTGCCGGCACAGTCCCAGAACCCTGGAATGATGTGACACAGACCCTGTGAGGTTGGGAAATGGGAGCTGGGGGGTAATGGACTAGGCCTCAGCCCATGTGAAGCGGGCGAATAAGAGAGCCTCCCTGGCCCTCCGGGCGTGCCGAACCCTCGCCACTGCCACCTGTCCTGCAGCCTCTGCCAGCCTCCTGTTCCTACTGGGCTCAACCTCCAGCCCGTCGCCCCACTGCTGTGCGAAGTTGTGGAGGGCACGGCAGACCACCAAAAATAGGGTTTTGGTTTATTGGAGTTAGTTATTGAATTGGAACAGTTAAAGGGGAATTCATTAAGTGTTATACATAGATTACTGTAGCTGTGTGGTGTCTTTATGTTTGAAATTGATAAAAATTCTTGCTGTGTTTATATATATATATATATATATATAAATTAAAGTTAACTACATTCTAAGAATAAACCTTGTTTGGATTAAAGTCTGATGAATCACACCTACAGCGAAGGCTTTTGTGCTCATCCTAGCCAAATTCAACATAAAGGTCGTGGGTCAGGTGAACGTCATAATACACTTTGGAGTTTCTAAGCCCTGGCCTGTAACACCTTGAAAATGTACATGCAGCTCATGTGCATCATCATTTTATAACTGTTAGATTAATACAGCACCATCACCTGAGTTGCAAGGGTGCTAAGTAATAACTCTTCTACATGGCAATAGGAAAATAGTAAGAAGTCTTACAACACCAGGTTAAAGTCCAACAGGTTTGTTTCGATGTCACTAGCTTTCTTCCTCAGGGGAGGAAGGAGCAGCGCTCCGAAAGCTAGTGACATCGAAACAAACCTGTTGGACTTTAACCTGGTGTTGTAAGACTTCTTACTGTGCTCACCCCAGTCCAACGCCGGCATCTCCACATAATAGGAAAATAAACCAGCAAAGCAGTAACCAATTGTATTGATTCCGTTATAAATAATACATTGTTTCAGAGGAACATCTAAATTCGGTAACCCTTCAAGAGATTTGAACTTGACTTAATAAGATCATGAAATTGTATTCTTGACTGTGATGCAAACATCGAATATATTTAATGCATGAGCAATTATGTTCTTCTAAACTCAGTGTCAAGGACTTTCCAGATCACTCATTTTGAATCACAAACATTTCCAAAACATTACAATAAAAAAGAGCAGCGCTCCGAAAGCTAGTGACATCGAAACAAACCTGTTGGACTTTAACCTGGTGTTGTAAGACTTCGTACTGTGCTCACCCCAGTCCAACGCCGGCATCTCCACATAATAAAAAAAAACAGTACACGATCCCCAAAAATGTATTTACAATTGACTTTTCTGTCACTGAGACTGAAAAGCTCGTCACTATCACTAAGCTATTTGAAAGTTGAGCACTTTTTGTTTTTTCAGTGGAAAAATCAAAAGCAAGCAGCCAAAGACAACTGTAAGGTGGACCAATGCGTTACATACTTACCCTGGTGGTTGCCAAGATTAGAAAAGACCATGAGAATTGAAGCAGAAGGAGGCACGGCCTAATGAATGGGTGAACAATTACAATTCAGCAGATAATGATTTTACTCAAGTGTTCAAACCTCTTCATGTTCCTACCAAGACATGCCTGGGTAAATTCCACAGGCAGTAAAAACGGTGATATTTTGGGACTTTTACTACTAGCGTGTTGCACCTCACTTTTAGGCTGATATGGAATAATCAAGTGTAGCAATAGCAAATGCTGTATCATAGTCTGCTGAAGCAACCAACATGTCAATTAATTCCTATAGAGGAAATTCATGGCAATTCTGGGAAAATAAACAGCATAAGTAAACTAAACTCAAAAGTTCCCTTTTGTATAGAGATTCTGTTTTGTATTGAGAACATGCAGGTTGGGTTACAAGAGGCATCACTGAGGACAGTTTGAGCAGTTTTAATGGAAAAGAAGATAGTTGACAATTGCAGGGGTGAAGTAAAAGACTTTTAGTTGTAGTAAGAGTCGGAGCACCACTGAAGAAGCACCAGATCACTAAGAAACACCTTTGGGTAGATTCAAGTGGAATCACAGCATGGCAGTCAATAGTTACTTTGCATCAATATACAGACCTGTGGATGATAAATGCTAGACATGGATTGAACTGTAAACAGGAAAATTGGGAACATTGCAATAAAAGAAAAGGATATCTGAGAAAAAATAACCTTAAAGTGTATCCGCCTGTGCATCTAGTTCACATGCTTCTGAGCGTGATTAAGCACCTGGAACATTTGACTTACAAATTCCGTACCCATATCTTTAAGAACTTAGAAACCCTACAGTGCACAAGGAGGCCAATTGGCCCACCAAGTCTGCACCGACCCTCGGAAAGACCATTCCACCCAAGTCCACTCTACTACCCTATCTCAATAACCCCTTAACCTAACCCATGTATCTTTGGACACTAAGGAGCAATTTTAGCATTGCCAATCCACCTAACCTTGCTGGAATTTGTGATTTTTTTTTGGATCGATGAAATGCTCATGTGGTGCTGATTTGTGAACATGGTGATAAGTCAGATCCAAGGAATCACAGGCCATAAGATATTATGTTGACCATAAGTAAGATGCATGACAGGAAATTAAGAGATGCATTTTATGATCACCTGGAGAGAGGGGGTATTTATCAAAATGGCATCTGGAAAAGGAGGTTATATCAAACTAACCTATGAGAATTGTTTGAGCAAGTTACAAGGTTAGTAGATAAGGACATTGGAGTACCTACTGTCTGCTTGATTTTCAAAAAGCCTTTATAAACAACAGGTTACTCCACAAGACTGGCATTGATGTGGCATTGATGAACAGTTACAATGG
The DNA here is from genome assembly GCF_047496885.1 of Scyliorhinus torazame. Classification (NCBI taxonomy): domain Eukaryota; kingdom Metazoa; phylum Chordata; class Chondrichthyes; order Carcharhiniformes; family Scyliorhinidae; genus Scyliorhinus; species Scyliorhinus torazame. Next base: position 78,931,662 of record NC_092725.1, on the reverse strand, counting down.
ATTTGAAATTCGCAATCTGTTGGCAGAAACCTTGGTTGAGAGCTTGGGTTACTCATGCGTGCATAAAGGATTATCTTTGAGTTGCTGCTTTTTACGATTTTCATCAAAGACCGAGGCATAGGTATTGAGGGGTGCAAACAAGATGACACCGACATTTGTACTGTGCAAGAGGAGGAACGTTTGCAAGCAGATCTAAATGTTTTGGGGGATTGGCCAAACTCTGGCATACAGGCTTTAATTTAGTGAAGTACTGTATAGTGCATAGAAGCAGGTCTACTAATTTGCAACATTGGTACAAGTTAAAACCAGTCGAGAAAGAGATCTTGGTGCTCTAGTTAAATTCAAAAAGTTACCCCAAACTCTCTAAATAAGGGGTTTTATCACAATCATTTCAGTGTAAACGATATTAATTGCCGTACCTCATTGAATGTGTAGTGATCTCTGTATGCGCAAGTACATAAGGGTTAAAGTGTAATCAGTAGCACCACATGATCACGAGGGGGCCGGACCAACAGGGGTATAAAAAGCAACCACATGGTGTCTCTCTCTCTCTCTCTTGGGTGCACTGTGACCAGGGCAATATCAGATTAGTTCAGATGGCTAGTGGAGTAACGTATAGTTACTGTAGTTAGATCTTGTTAACCTTATCACTAGTATCAAAGTTAAAATAAAGAACTCATGCAATTATTGTTATAGTTACTCAATAAACCATTTGTTACTACTGGATGAGTTTGAGTCTTCTTCATCGAGATTCAGAAGACCTCATCATTAACCAAGGATTGAGTAGCACATGTTACCTACCACACAGGTAACAAAACAGAATGGACATGTATTCTGTATTAAAACCTCTTGTTGATCAAGTTACAAAGAAATATTTGAGATTCTTTTCTCCAAAAAAAAGACTGAGGGGTAATTTTGAAGTGTCTTAATAGGATGACTGTGGAAAGCTAACAGAAGCTTTAAGCACTTGACGCCTCAATCTTGTGCAAATAAACACTAAGAGATCATAGAGAAAAAAAACTATTGTACCATAAAGGTGTTAATCAAGGAAAGTTTTCTCTTCTCTGCACCTGTTTCAACAAATTAATCATTTTGTGGGAGTTTGGGCTCTGAGCCAAGCATGCATAATGAGAATTGGGTGACAGCCCAGACTCAAAGGATTTATTTTGTTGATACTAGTACCGAGAAAATGTTTCTAGATCAACAGCATTATGATTCTATAAGAAGTTATCATTTTTTACAACCCAGTTTGTCAATGATTCAATGTTTATTTCCTCTCCAAATCCACAGGTAAAGCGGTGTCAAATGTAAATAGCCTCCATCAATGATATTTTAAAGGTCTGGTTAATTGATACTTTTATAGCGTTGCAGAAACAGCAGATTTTTAAACATTAAGAACGGGTGGTTTTAAGCAGTCCCACAAATACCATTTTACTATGCAGTTCAATAGTACTCGGTGAATGGGAAGTGCCTCGAGTTGGCATGGAGGGTCTGAAGGGACATTGTGGATTGGTGGAGTACATAGGTAGGGAGGACATAGAGGGAGCGAGGGTAAGCTGCCCTGACTCCACAGAAGGTGCAGGTGTTAGAAGATCCCTCAATGGAGAAGGCCAGGTCAGGCTGCTTTGTTTAGGACCGGGTGGGAGTTTTTTTTCTTTTTTGGAACCTGGGTAACATGAGCAAGGTTTTCTTTCCATGCCCAGCTCAAGATCCTCCAAGGCTACAGCGCCAATGAAGTGAGCCTGAGCTAATGGTTTCTCTCCCCCCCTCCTTCAGATGATGTTAAATAGGGAATTCCTAATATTGATCCAGCGATGGTGAAGGAAAAACACAACATGTCTAAGACAAAATGCTGTCTCATTTGGAAGAGAATTTGGAGACAATGATGCTGCTCTTTTTTACCTTGGGAATAGTAGTGGAAAGAAGAAGAAGGTGATAAAATACACTCCTCATAAATGGAAGCAGCAGTCAAACCATTGAATAGACTCGTTACATTGAATTTTACAGCACAGAACCAGTCCATTCAGCTCAACGGGTTGTGTTGATTATGGTCCACAGGAACCACTTTGCCTGTTTTATAGAAAGAGTCAAAAGTTAAAAATGTTTTTCTCATGAAAGTGGAAATATTTATCGTGCTTCAATTAAGCTCAGTGCCAAAGGCATAGGTGGAAGTGAATTCTCTCAAGTTTGAGGGAGACACTCCGAGACCAAGGCTACTGCACATCACACAATTATTAATATAAGCATTGTCACATACTCAGCACCTGTGAACATCTAATTTATAAGTAAAAAAGTCAGATCATTCATCAAACACAGATATCGCAGGCATCTTTTAGAACAGGACAAAATATATACAGGAATACATTCCTGCTGAAACATTTGTAATCCAGTTTTGAAACTATGTAAAACTGTTTTAAAGAGTGCACAACTTTAGTTTAAAAAATTCCAACAAGCAATCAGAAAGAAATAACCTTTAACAGCATTCTATTTATATTTGCTGATTTCATTCTGTCTTATGTTTTTAATTGTTAGGATTTTTTTGTTTAATCATTGACTATTTATGACAACAATACAGCAAACTGGATTTGGTTCAACGTGCCTGACAGGCTGAATTAACATGCATATTTGAAACTGAACAACAAAGGTTAATAGCTTTCTTTCAAGTGCTAATTCAAATCACTCATATCATAGACTTTTCTGAATCATTCCCCATACCAACTGTTCCACTAAAAGAACCAGGAAGGAAAATATATATTTTGGAGTGCTACAGTGGCTAGTCATAGCCTGAAGTAACAGGATAAAAAGAAACCCATAATATACTTGAATATGCACGTTATGTATTTAAAAAATGATAATTAAAGTTCAGCTTCATTAATCCATGGAAAAGATTGTTGACATTAAACATTAACTCTACTCCTCTTTCCATAAATGCTGCTAAAGTATTTTCAGCATTTATTTCATCAATCCATGGCTGTTTTCAAGATATCTAGGGTCATGGTTGCTTTGCATGAGCTCTTTGCATTCTGTTTTCCTGGTCAATATTAGTTATGCAATAGGGCAGAGCCTTGGTTCTACTAATAAACACAATTGATAACCACAAAACTGCAGAATACAAAAGGGCATCAAAGGGTGAAAGAATAAAAATTGATATATGTTGCAAATACACATTTTAAACACCCTGCAAGAAATTAAACTCAATCAAATTGCTCTGTTATTTTAGGTGAATATGGCAGCATGGCGGCGCAGTGGTTAGCACTGCAGCCTCACAGTGCTGAAGAACCCTGTTCGATCCCAGCCCGTGTCACTGTCCGTGTGGAGTTGCACATTCTCCCGTGTTTTCGTGGGTCCCACCCCAATAACCCAAAGATGTGCAGGCTAGGTGAATTGGCCATGCTAAATTGCCCCTTAATTTGGAAAAATTGGGGGAACAAAATGGGTACTCTAAATTTTAGATTAACATGTTTTGAAATATTTCAGTGGGGAACATCATTAGAAAAGGAGGTACAAAAGCAGATCAAACTCAGACTATCTCCTGTTCCAGAAATTAGTATTTTTAAACACTTGGAAGGGTCAAAACGCCAACTTTAAATTATGATTGGCTCAAGTCTAAGTGTCCATTGTGTCAACTAGAAGACTCAATCTCTTTGCATGTGTAAAGAATTTCACACCATGAGATGATATTGACCGCTCCAACATAATTCTTGAAAGCACTTAGCCAAATATTATAGATTTCTTATTTTCTTAGTCATTTTTCCTAAAATCGGGGCTGAATTAAAATCTCTAATTGCTCCTTTGACAGTCAATCGGAGGCTGACAGCCTCTCAAGATCAGAAGATGGCAGTGATATACGCAAATTAGAAAAGAGCTTTCACTTGGAACATAGCACATAACACAAATACAGCATGTATTTTTGATTGCATCATACTGCTGGCAAAATGTGCACCCGTACTCTTCCCATTTCCACAATGAACTGAAATTCATTTCAAAGGGAGAAAATGTCAATGGTAACCATTCACACTAAGTTAGTATAAATGACGGTATATGAATTGATCTCTCTGATAATAACATTGTCTCATTATGCTGCCTCCTTCATTTATCACAAAAATAAAGATTATTTTATCTTCTTTATTCTATTAATGTAGCATTACATTCCAACAATATAGCATAAAGATGATCATTAGTGAGCAACTCTGGTGATTACATAAATCACAAGAACAAAACAATGGTTGTGAAAGACTAGATTACTGCCTTAAATGCGCTTCTTGCCTTAGTACATTTTGCCAAAACATATATGACATGCTTACAAAAGATGCCAAGATAATATTCATCACACACTCATCATTAGAATAACGCAACATACATCTCCAAAATACCCTGTTTGATGCACACACCTACTGATCCCAAACTGAATGTATGAGACTTGATGTGTTATGTACTCTGGGATAACACAGGCTGCAACTGGATGCAGCTTTAAGCAAATGATACTCCAGACCTTGAAGTTAGTTCAATCTGATTTATTGAACCAGTAGCACAGTTAGCATAGTTCTCGGAGTTCGACTCTCTGCTAACCTAAGTGTGGTTACTGTCTGACTGAACCAGACTAGCTCTTAGCCACGTGCTGGAGGTGTGATACTGTACATACACCCTGACTCACACTGTAGATGTTCATCAGTGGAAAGAGGCAGAGTGTGAGTGCCTCGTGCCTTTTATAGTGAGATACCACCCGAGTGTCCTGCCTGCTCATTGGTCATGTCCTGTTCTCTGTGTTCATTAGCTGCCTGTCTGTATATCATTATATGCATGTCTACATATCATGACATCTCCCTTTTAAAAAAAAAAAAAATGTTTTGTTGGCATATGGGAATGTACTTACATGTGGTGGCATATATCAACATATTTACAAGCGGTGGCATATGGGAACGTATTTACATGTGAAGACAGCTGTCTAATGTGAGAAAACAGAACATAGCAAACAAAATAAATGTTCATAAGTCCAGTCTCGGTGGCTTGCGTCTGATCCTTGTCGACAGCCGGAGAGGTGGTGGTGGGGACGACGGCGCCTTGACAGGCGGGATGCAAGCCTGACTGGTGGCCTCGCAGTTCGAGGTATCAGGAGGTGGCAAAACAACGGACGGAAACGGAGAAGAAAGCGGTTGCGGGCAGGCTACTTTGCGCAGTGCCCGTCTGTTTCGTCGCACAACAGAACCAACAGCCATACGTACAACATACGAGCAGGGTGCAGTCTGTCGAACAACGACAGCTGGAGCAGACCAGCCACCTACCAGTATCTTGATCCTGACAGTGTCTGCCGGGGATAACATGGGCAAATCGGTGGCAAGAAAAGTCATCGCGTTGAAGCAGCACCGCACCGATGCCATCCTGGCTCGCATCTGTCGAGATCTTGGTCTCCCTGTCTGGGTCGAAAAATGCCAAGACGGGTGCAGTGGTGAGCTTGGCTTTCAGCTCCAACCACTCTGCCTGATGTGCTGCCTTCCACTCAAAGGCAGTGGACTTTTTCACCAGGTTTCATAGGACCACGGTATGTGAGGCCATGTTTGGGATGAACTTGCCCAGAAAACTGACTTAACCAGGAAGCGCAACACCGCCTTCTTGTCTTCAGGGACCTTGATGGCTTCGAAGGCCTTGACCTTGTGTGTGTCCGGGCGCACGCCCTGCTGAGAGATCTGGTCACCTAGGAACTTGTGTCGACATGCCAAAGCAACATTTGGACCTGTTCAGCTTCAGGCCATTGGTATGGACACGGCAAAATACCTGCTGGAGACTGGAAACATGCTCTTCAGGGGTCGTGGACCATATGATGATGTCGTTCACGTACACACAAACCCCTTCAATGCCCTTCATCATCTGCTCCATGATGCGATGGAAGATCTCCGATGCCGAGACAATGCCAAACGGCATGCGATTATAGCAGTATCTGCCAAACGTTGTGTTGAAGGTGCAGAGCCTTCTGCTGGACTCATCCAGTTGGATGCCAAAATCCATATGACGCATCTAACTTGGTGAAAAAACATGCGAGTGCCCTCTCACTGGTGAGTTCCTCCCGCTTCGGGATGGGGTAGTATTCACGCATTATATTCTTATTGAGATCCTTGGGATCAAGGCAAATGCGCAGGTCTCCCGAAGGCTTTCTAACACATACCATCGAGCTGACCCAGTCAGTCGGATCGATTACCTTGGAAATGATGCCCTGTTGCTGAAGATCCTTGAGCTGTGCCTTCAGGCGCTCCCTCAGAGGAGCCGGGTCCCGGCGTGGTGAGTGGACCACTGACTTGGCATCAGGTCGGAGCAGAATCTTGTATCGATATGGCAGCGTGCCCATCCCGTCGAACACATCCGGATACTGAGCGAGGATGTCGTCAATGCCAGCCTGAAGATCCACATTGGAGGATGTCGTTGTGTAAACCCGCTGCTCGAGGTTCAGCTGCTTGCAGGCATGCGCGCCAAGTAGGGATGCCCTGTCTGGCTTGACAATTTCAAAACGTAACCGTGCATGGGTGCTCCGGTTGGAGACGAGTAGATGGCAGGATCCCAGTGCCGTGGTGGCATTTCCCTTATATAGTGAGATACCACCCCTGAGTGTCCTGCCTGCTCATTGGTCATGTCCTGTTCTCTGTGTTCATTAGCTGCCTGTCTGTATATCATCATCTGCATGTCTACATATCATGACAAGACTATAAGAGGATTTTGAAGGACAAAACAGCTAAAAGCCAGTGATGGAGCAGAGAATTAAGTGCAAATTTTGCTACCTTAAACAGGGCGGATGAACCAAGGAGCAAAGTGAAGTTGCAAACTATAACTGAGACTAAGTTCAGAACAACAAATACAATTTTGCTTAATTGTGGCAGAAAAGTATAGAAACCAGGATAACAAACAATGCTGAGTTTCTCAATGCACTATGCTTTGCTGTCCAATCTTTATTTCTTACTGAAGGGCACCTACAAAATAATTTACATTTATGTAGTTTATCATCTTTGGATGTCCCAAAGGGTTTCTCAGCTAATTAAATGTTTTTAAAATGTTTTGGAGGCAAATACATAGCACAATCACATGAAGCAAGGTCCATTTTTTGTTTGTGTTGATTGAAGGTAAGTGTTAGGTAGGAGATCTGTTAAACCCACCTGCTCTTCTTCGATAATGCCAGAGAACATTTTACATTCGCCTGAGTGTGTTATCAGACACTGGGTTTAAAGACTATCTGAATAATTCCTATGGTGTAGCATTCCCTTAATCCTGCACTGAACTGTCAGGCTAAATTATGTATTCAAGTCTCTGGAGTAGGGATTGTACCCACAATCTTCTGAAACTTGGATGTTATGAGGCCAATGCTGATACAAATAATGGCATATGCAAGTACCTAAGTGGCTGTAAAGATAGAGTGCACTGTAGAGAACAGTATAATATTGACTGCCCTAGATATTTCTATCTTTTTTTTGGATATTTTTATTCACAATTGTTTCAATATAACATCTTTACACCCATGTATGTACAAATGTTAATAATATTCCCACCCTCCCACTGCCCTCCTGAAATCCTGCCACCTCAGGTAGAACCTTTCAGCTGACCTGCTCATTACATACTTGATTTTTTTCCAAATGCTGAAACTCCATCGGGTCGCATTACTATGCAGCGGCACTAGGCAGGCCTGAAGACATCCAGCCAAACAGAAATTGCTTTTGGGCCATCAAGGAAAAAAGGCAAGAGCATCCGCTTCAACCTTGTCTGCAACCCCGGTAAATCTGAGCTCCTAAAATTGGCCAAAGGGAATGGTTCCAAATCAATGCCAAAAATTTTCGACATGGTGCTAAAGGATGCTCACAAGCTTAGTGCATGACCAGAACAGGTGTGTATGATACGCCCGGCCCCTGGAGCACCGCTTGCACTAATCGTCGAAGTCCACGAAAATCCACTCATTTATGCCCTAGCCAAATGTGCCATATGCACCACCTTGAATTGAATCAGGCTGAGCCTAGTGTACGAGGAGGTAAAGTTGGCTCTGTATAGAACTTGCTCCAGACCCCTCCCACAAACTCCTGGCCCAACTCCTCCTCCCACTTATTTTTAATCTCGTCCAACAGGACCTGCTCTGTCGAGACCAGCTGACCATAGAACTCCGACACCCTCCCCTATGTCAACCACTGGGAGAACTCTGTCCATCAACAAGGGCAGGGGGGCCAAAAGGAAGGAAGCAGCCTGCTTACGCACAAAGTTTGGCAGCTGGTAGCACCGAAACTGGTTTGCTCTCGGAAGCTTATACTTCTCCAGCCACTCCTCAAAACTAGCAAACCTACCACCTACAAACAAGTCACCAAACCGCTCTAACCCCTCCTCCCTCCAAGTCTCAAAGGATGCTTTCCACAAATCGAGGCCAGCACCGACCTAGCACCCAGAACTGTCCCCAAATCTGTAAGGTAGCCACCACAGCCAGATTGGCAGTCCATTTTATTGGGGTAAACAGAAGGGGTGCTGTGACCAATGCTCTCAAGTTGGTGCTTTTACAGTCATTCCTCTCCATCTGCCCCCACATGGACTCTGTCCCTCTATACCACTCCCACACCTTTTCAATGTTCGGCAACATTGAAAGTAGTAGTATAACAGGTTGGGGCAATGCTGGAGATGTTCGCCTGTGCCGATGAGGGTGGCAACATTCCCCGAGTCATAGAATCTTCAAACAACCGTTCAAAACTGTTGAAGGGGCTGTTTAGCACAGGGCTAAATCGCTGGCTTTGAAAGCAGACCATGGCAGGCCAGCAGCACAGTTCAATTCCCGTAATAGTCTCCCCGAACAGGTGCCGGAATGTGGCGACTAGGGGCTTTTCACAGTAACTTCATTGAAGCTTACTTGTGACAATAAGCGATTTTCATTTCATTTCATTTTTTCATTTCAAAAACCTGCATATTGAGGACTCATCCACCAGAGGCTCCGACTCGTAAAGGTTTGCATAAAACGCCTCACCGCCTTGGCTGGGGCAGGAACCAGTCCAACCCCTCCGCATGCTCCTAATCTGTGCAATTTACCACGAGGCCGCCTGTCGCCTCCACATCTCGTGAGATAATCACCTCCGTTTCAGGAGATGAAGAGGAAAACAAAACAACATTAAGCAGCCTCTGAACCATGGCCAATAACTGTCTCCCATTAACAAACCCCTCTGCCTCTCCACTCTTCTCCTTGTGCATCTTAAAAGCAATAATCCCCCCTCTAACAACTACCTTCAATGCCTCCCACAATGTGAAAGGCGAAATCTCCTCACTCCTCTTAAATCTCAAATACTCCTCAATGGTGGAGACCCTCTCATAAAAGCTCTTACCCGCCAACAGCGATATGTCAAACCTCCAAGGGAGCCGCTGAAAATGGCCCGCGCAGGGCCCGACCCAATCACCATGTCCACATAATGCGGAGCATGATCAGAAATCACTATCACCAAGTATCCTGACTCCACCACCCCCACAGAAGGGACCTACCTACTACAAAGAAGTAAACACTGGCATAGACCTAGTGGATCTGCTAGAAGAAAGATAAATCTTTCTCCCCTCGGTGTAGGGGACTCTCTCCAAGGGTCAGCACCCCCCATCTGCTCCATGAAGGTCAACAGTGCCTTCGCCATCGCAGAAGGCCTCAATTCTTTAGAGACCTCGACTTATCCTTGGGGGATCTAATATGCAATTAAAGGCCCTACCCATGATTAGCTGGTGCGAATCCAAATCCGGGATCAAAGACAACAACTTATTAATAAAAGCTGCGCCGTCCCAATTTGATAAATGAAATACCTGTCCCATCCAATCCTTCCGTAACTTTATCAGATCTCTAACCCGCAAATGGGTCTCCTGCAACAGCACTACACCAACTTTCAAAGCCTTAAGGTGCTAAAAAAACTAGCCTAGCTTATGACAATATATTGTTATTGGCAACAGAGTCAGAGTTATTGTTCAGCCAATCTAGCAACTCAGTCTGAACTAACATAGAAGACAAAATCTCGACCAAGAGTTTCAGCATCAGAGTTCTTGGCATTTATCAAAAGTGTATCATTTTCTGATCAGTAGAAAAGTCAACTTCAGAAAATTAAAGGTCAAGGGTTGACAATTTACTAATGTGAGATCTAGCATGCACTCAAGTACCAAAGTAAGAAATCCTTGCCTCAGTATTTAAAACTATATAATTTCAAAGTGACAAAATATGTAGAAATAACAATTAATACAATATGAGTCACAGGTTCAGTTTGTTTTATAGCGAATTTCAGTGCTTTAAAAGTTTTTGGTTGGCCATTTTCTCACCCATCCCACCCCCAGTCAAATATGATACAGGGTGGCTTTGTCTGTGCCAATAGCCTATTCAAAATAGGGCAATGAACTGTACCTCAGACATTCCTGTGCTACTGGCATGCACAGCCCCAGATTTGCAAAAAGAAAACCCCACAGAATTGAGTCTTTATATTCTGTTCCTCAGTGGTGAAACTTATTTATTTATAATAAACGCACTTCTATTTTCACAAAAGAATTTTTTAAAAAATATCCTCGTATATGTGCACATGACCTGTGAAATCACACCTTTTGTTCCTACAATGTACATAAAATCCCAATGCAATTTCAAGAACTCAGCAGAATGGGTATACTCCCAGCTGTACCAGATAAAGAAGCAGAAAAGTTGCTCAATGACATGCTGCTCAAAGAGAAGAAAACATGTAGCGAAGAAAGGTGACAGGTCAAGTTGGGATCTGTAATAAGGATTAAGTCATCACTGTAAGGATATTTATTAAGAGGGAAAGAATTACCGTGTAATCAAGAAATTCGAAAAAGTCATGTGGAGGATGGCTTGCATAAGTTCACAGATGATAATTTGGAGAAAGGTTTTCTGTAATCATCTATGTGTAGCTCGAACTTGAATAAGTGCAATTTCTCCTGCTTTCAGTTTATGTTCATCTAGTCTGACCATACTGAAAAAGATGCAATCAAATCCAATCTCTGGAATCTCAAGTCTGGGGCGAGATTCTCTGACCCCCCGCCGGGTCGGAGAATCGCCGGGAGCTGGCGTGAATCCCGCCCCCGCCGGTTGCCGAATTCTCCGGCACCGGATATTCGGCGGGGGCGGGAATCGCGCCGCGCCAGTTGGCGGGCCCCCCCCCCTCGATTCTCCGGCCCGGATGGGCCGAAGCCCCGCTGCTAAAATGCCTGTCCCGCCGGCGTAGATTAAACCACCTACCTTACCGGCGGGACAAGGCGGCGCGGGCGGGCTCTGGGGTCCTGGGGGGGGCGCGGGACGATCTGGCCCCGGGGGGCCTCGGTGGCCTGGCCCGCGATCGGGGTCCACCGATCCGCGGGCGGGCCTGTGCCATGGGGGCACTCTTTTCCTTCCGCCTTTGCCACGGTCTCCACCATGGCGGAGGCAGAAGAGGCTCCCTCCACTGCGCATGCGCGGGAATGCCGTCAGCGGCCGCTAACGCTCCCGCGCATGCGCCGCCCGGAGATGTCATTTCCGCGCCAGCTGGCGGGGCACCAAAGGCCTTTTCCGCCAGCTGGCGGGGTGGGAATTAGTCCGGCGCGGGCCTAGCCCCTTAAGGTTGGGGCTCGGCCCCCCAAGATGTGGAGCATTCCGCACCTTTGGGGCGGCGCGATACCCGACTGATTCGCGCCGTTTTGGGCGCCAGTCGGCAGACATCGCGCCGATACCGGAGAATTTCGCCTCTGGTTTTTGAATTGCAGCTGTGAGACAAAGCAGCTGTATATTTCCAGAGATTTTCTTCAATTCTATTCCAATCAAAGAAAGCAGCTTCAGAATTGTGTAACTGTTGAACATGAAGTCTCAATTTTTTGCATGTTTTTTGTCTGATCAGATTACAGGCATTATAAGAATCTCTCCATTATCAATTTTTAAACCCTTAACCCTGCCGAATAACAAGGCTTCCACAATGTTAGCAAAAACATGTGGACTAGAGCTTCATATCAACAACTGCAAAATTGTGTCAATTTGAGCTTCAAAGTAGGGCTATGGAGTCATGGGACCTGTTAGTCTGATGGCCTCCACATTTAGTTCCTGATTTAAGTCATATCATTATTTCAAGCGCACCAAACAACAGATAACTTCTCAGAGTCAGGAAGAATTTTTTTTTAAATATGCAAGTTTCAGTTACCCTAGGGCATTCTTTGGTATCCCTTAGTGACTTAATCAAGAGCTCCATTCAGAGAGGTCTCAACGAGGTCGCTTACCTTTTACTAAGCAATGTAGCACAAGAGAGGAAATGAGAATAAAATTCCCCTTTAAATGGGTAGAAAGAGAACGTCACTTAGACATGTCTCCAGCAATAAAGCCAGTATCAACTTTATCCAGTGTGTTAATATTTAACATAGTGCATCAGCTTCACTTTCATGTTTCGTCAATTCACAATAAAAAAAAAAATCAGGAAAATAAATTTTGATTAGGAATGAGAGAATGGAAGTGAAGCCTGCAGCTTTCACTTGATCACATTTGACAAATTTCAATGTTGTCTTCAATCAGGACTCTGGAAAAAATGCAAAAGCAAACGGTTTACCTAAATGGGTTGAATGATCTGCCATGTCCTTTGTTCTCAGTTTTACTCAAGTTGCCACCCAATAGTTGAGCCTTAAAAAACGCTGGAGCAAGATTCTAAGGAAGACGTGAGGGGTGGGTGGCTGAGCTGACCAATAAAACCTGTGTGGTTACCTGAGTTAACATTCAGGTTTGCTCAGAAATGTATAGAATCTTGGCAGTATCAAAATCATCTCACTACATACTGAAATAATGGGCAAAATTCACCCAAGCCCTGCCGTGTTTGATGGGGAGCATGATGGAAGACTAAGGCAAGAGAACCAGAAATCTGTTTTATTCTGACGTGAATTTAAAGCAGAAACTTTTGCTGGTGCTCGCCATGGCAGGTCGGAAAACCCACTAGAGGCTGGCGTGAATCTCATTGGCTCCCCACAACCCCCACCACGCTAGATTCTCTGTGGCGCTGGCAGGAAAACACGCCAGCATGAAACATGTTCGGAATAATGTGGTGTGCAGATATCGGGACTCATCTGAACATTGCCTGGGGCTGCCTCCGGAGTTCAGGATGGAGGCTGCCCTCAACCCTGCACCACCACGGCAGTGGGTCAGAAGAGCATCTGAAGGTGGATCCTCCAGATCAGGTGTCATCTTCCAGCCTCAATGTTCCAGAAAATTCACCTTCATTCTCAAGAGGTCCATCTTCTGGTCTCAGAGTGCCCCTGGAGAGCTATCTTCATTTTCAGGAAGTCCACCTTCTTTTTTCAATGGTGGGTCAGTGATTTTTGGAGATCTTTTCAATACGGCCCCCCTGGAGATAGTGGTGGACTATGCGCCATCCAGGCCTGTCTTGCCATTGAAAACAATATGAAACTCCCAGGTGCATAATTATGAAGGCCGGAAGATTTGGCACGTTTTCCCCACCAGGTGCCACAGAAGGAAACAAACCAGGTTCACACAACTGCCTTTTAACCTATCCCCAAAATAGGAGAACTCCATCCAATGGCCCGAATCTCAACGTCAGTGACAGCGAGAAAACGAGAGAGAATCTTACCAGCATCATCATCAAGAAATCACGTCATATCTTCAGCCACTTAAAAAAAATTTAGCGGGTTTCATGCCGTGCCCGTGATCACCTGCCTCTGATTCGCTCACCCGACATCAATTGAGCTCATCAATCAGGGGCGTACTTTTTAAACGCTTCCCCAGCATTCTTTCCAAGGCGAATCAGGGGGAAAAAGATGAATGACCTTCTTTGTGCAGCTAGGGTATGTCACCCTTCTCATTTATCACCATGCATCCTCATACACCAATCACAATTCCACAGGGAGCTCACTCACTGTCACCTCATGGGGTCCCACCACTCACCCTCCTGCATCCCCCTCATCTCCATCAGTGGCCCGCCACCTTGTCACATCCCAGCTTGTCATATCCCAGCTCCACTCACCAACCACGGGCAGCACGGTAGCGCAGTGGTAGCACTGTTGCTTCACAGCTCCACGGTCCCAGGTTCAATTCCCGATTTGGGTCAATGTCTGCATGTTCTCCCAGTGTCTGCGTGGGTTTCCTCCCGATGCTCCGGTTTCCTCCCACAAGTCCCTTGCAAGGCCGACTGGAGGATTCTGTCCAAGGTGATGGTGTCAGCACTCCGAGGCAACCAGGCCAAAACTGCGAGGGTGACATCCGCAGTGGAGAATTTGGTGCAGGACACTCACTCCATGGTTTAGGTCATGCACTCCATGGTTGAGGGAATGAGCTGCATGGTGCAGGCACTTGCTGGCATCCACGAGTGCCACTGTCAGAGGGTGGTGGAGCCTCTGGATCTCACTCCAACTGCCCCTCTAACCCATGGAGGAATCCAGGGGCACCCAAAGGGAAAATCATCATTTGGTGCATAGCCCAAGGTCGTCCACTCAGGAGAATCTGAAGGTGTCCAGCCCTCTGATTCCCCACTTCCTGTGGCCAACACACCTCCAGCCACACACACCGAGGAGGGTAGCTTTAAAACATCTGTGCTGCTTGAAAGCAGGCCGGGGCCCTCAAGGTCCCAGCCCTCAAGGAGGCACCCGCCAAAGTCACCTCAGGCAACAGAATGTGGCAGGCAGCAGGCCACCTCCACCTAAACCATGGACCCTCAAGGGACACCAAGTCATATTGATAGGATTAGGAAGGGAAAGAAATTGTAGGGCACGGATGACGTTAGGTACGATAAGGTAGTCAGCACTCATGTTAGAACAATTTGATGTATTAAATATCATGTTATGCACCCCCTAAGTGCCTCACTAGTCTCATTTAATTGCAGCAAGCACTGCCATCCTCCACGTTTAGGCTGGATGCCCAACAATGGTGCATCCTCTATCTCCTCTTAGCGAGGATGTCAGCTCAATGTTTAACGTTACCTCACACTGCAAGTTATACTGGTGTAATCCTAGCCATGGGGAGTCCCAACCCACCCGAAACTGGGTAAGTAAAAAGGTGCGGAGTGGCAATCTGACGGTGATTGTCGCTCCCCACAGGTTTTGGCCCAAGTAGTTTGTCATCCATCCTCTCCAACATGTTTAATTGGTTCACTCTGGAAAATCAACTGATCCAGCAGAAAATCCATGGGGTAGACAGGAGTCCCGTTTATCATTGCTCTTATGCCAAAAATGGTTATTTATATACTTATAGTTAATGCTGAAATATATGAGTCAACCTTCCATACTGCTGCATACGGGAAGTCAAGAAAACCTTCTTGTAGAAAGCCTTCAATGGACGAGATTACAGGCTGGATGATTATTGAACCAAGAGTCAACCTTATTGTTGTGGGGCTGGAGTTTCTTTCCCTACAGGACATTAAAGAACCAGTCTGGTTTTCAGTGACAATCCAACAGCTAACCGGTCACTTTAATTAATAATAGCTTTGTATTTCCATGTTTTTTTAAATTCAATTCAAATTCTCAAATGGCCATGTTTATATTGGATGCATTCCAAGGTCCCAATATAAATATGCGACCATCTGCAAACATTTTGCTCCTGACATGTTTAATTCAGCATTTTAATCAACACATTTACTTAGGCATTGTTGCCACATAAGGAGATGAAAAACATTGATAGAATAAATCCTCATTGACTTCCGGTGGCGGCAATGAGTGAGTGAGCCGCACATTCGGGGGCTCTCACTCAGGCGGGATTTGAGGACCTGGTTCCCCAGTTTTGAGGGTCTGTGAAAGGACGGCTACGGGGGGGGGCTAAGGAGCGAGCAGAGCTGCATGGAACTGCGGTAGAGCAGAAAGCAGCGCAAACGGGAGAGGAAGGGACAAAGGCAAGGTGCAGGGGAAGCTGACCCGGGAGCAAAGATGGTGGACCTGCGGACCTCGGACCCGGCGATCCAGCAGGCGCTGGAAAACATGCTGCAGGTGATAAAGAGCGGTTTTGAGTCGTTGAAGCGGGATAACTTGGGCCCACTTCAGTAAGCAGTGGATCAGCTGAACCAGAGACTGGATGCCCAGGACGAAAAAGTTAAGGAGCTGGGGGAGGCGGTGGAGGAGCAGGCGGACGCGCAGACGATTGCTGCGCTAGAAGTCGACGGGTTGAAGGAGAGTCAGAGAAGACTGCTGGATAGAGTAGAGGAGCTGAAAAATAGAGCCCGAAGACAAAATCGGAGGATCATCGGCCTCCCGGAGGGGGCTGAGGGAGCTGATGCCACAGCGTTCGTGACGGACCTGTTGATGCAGCTGATGGGGGCTGAAGCCTGTCCGCGAACGCCGGAGCTGGAGGGGGCACACAGAGTACGGGTGAGACAGGTGCGTCCGATGGTCATTAGGGTCCACAGGTTTGTGGAGAAGGAGCAGGTGCTGCAGTGGGCAAAGAGCACCACATGGAATAACAGTGTCCTTCGCATTTGCCAGGACCTAAGCCAGGAGGTGGCCAGGCGGCGAGCAGCCTTTAAACAAGTTAAGGAGGTGTTGTTCAAAAAGCACATGAAATTTGGTCTGCTCTTCCCGGCCCGTCTTTGGGTTACACATCAGGGCCAACACCACTACTTCTCCGAGCCCGAAGAAGCGATGGACTTTGTGAGGGATCAGGGGCTGGTCGCGAAAAAAGGACCCACGGACGCAAACTAGGGTCCGAGAATTACTGGTTGAAGGGACGCCTACTGTGTCTGGACTGCAGGTCGACTGTTTACTGCTTTAAAGGTGCCTTGTGGTGTATTTTTTGTGGGCAGTTTTTGCCTGTGGGGGATGTGGGGGGAGGGGATGTGGGGGGAGGGGATGTGGGGGGAGGGGATGTGGGGGGAGGGGATGTGGGGGGAGGGGATGTGGGGGGAGGGGATGTGGGGGGAGGGGATGTGGGGGGGAGGGGATGTGGGGGGAGGGTATCCCCCCCCCCCCCTTTTCGAATGGTCTTTTTCCTGTCTTTCCTTTTTTTTTTCTTCTGTTGTGGTGGGTACCTTTTGTTGGGCTCTCTGAGTGCGCTGGAGCCTGTATTGTAACAGAAGGGTGGCCGGTCAACAATGGGGATTAAAGATGTTGGTTGGGGGCTTTTGTTTCATTTGTGTCTATGGTTTTTATGTTTGTTTCGGATGGGGGATGTACAGGTACTGGGTTATTGCGGTGTTATATAATTTATTTATGATTTATTTTTTGGTGCTCAGAAAGGGACGTGGGTTAACACTTATCTGTGTACACAGCTGGAACTATATTGTACCTGGAGCAGCCTCGCGTTGCTGTTTGATGTTTACATCTTGTTTGATCTTTCCCATCTTAGTGAGACTGCTCCAGTGGGTCGGAGTGGGGGATGGTGTGCTGGGGAGTGGGGAGGTGAGGTCAGGGAATCAATGGAAGTGAGACAAGGGGGTGCCGGTGCGATGAGTCACCGGTCTAGCAGATTGGCTAGTCAAGGGAGTCAGGTGGGGGTGGGGGGGTAATACAGCCAGTGAATGGCAGGGGTGGGGTTATCGGGGGATGTTGCTTGGGGGGGGGGGGTTATTTTGCTGGCGTGGGGGGATCTGAAGTAGGTAATGGAAAGGAGGTCGGGGGTGGAGGCAGCCAAGAAGCGAGCCAGGAATGGCACGGGCGCATGGGCCAGGGGCGGCCCAAGAAAGGTTATGGCTGACCAGCGGTGGGGGTGGGGGGGGGAAAATCGCTCATGAACCAGGCTGATCACCTGGAATGTCAGGGGACTAAATGGGCCAGTTAAAAGGGTGCGTGTGTTCGCGCACTTGTGGGCTCTAAAGGCGGACGTAATTATGTTGCAGGAGACACATTTGAAAGTGTTTGACCAGACTAGGATAAGAAAGGGCTGGATCAGCCAGGTCTTCCACTCGGGCTTGGATTCTAAGTCCAGGGATGTAGCAATTATGATCAATAAGCGGGTTCAATTTGGGGCGGAGGGCATAGTTGCAGACGGCGGGGGCAGATTCCTTATGGTAAGGGGCAAGCTGGAGAGGAGGAGAGTGGTGCTGGTGAACATGTATGCGCCGAACCGGGACAACGCTGACTTTATCAAAAGAGTGCTGGGGAAGATCCCGGACCTAGACTCACGTAAGCTGATAATGGGGGGGGACTTTAATACGGTCCTTGACCCGGCACTGGACCGGTCATGTCCCAGAACAGGCACACTCCCAGCAATGGCAAGGGAGCTGTAAGGGTTCATGGAGCAAATGGGGGCTGTGGACCCATGGAGAGCCAGACAGCCAATGGGAAGGGGCTACTCGTTTTATTTGCATGTTCATAAAGTATATTCTAGGATTGATTTTTTTATTGTGAGCAGGGACTGTGTAGGGGAGGTAAAGAATACGGAATACTCGGCAATCACTATCTCGGACCATGCTCCGCACTGGGTGGACCTGCAGGTCGGGGGGGCGAATTACCAACGCCCGCAATGGAGGTTAGACGTAGGACTGTTGTCGGAGGAGGGGATATGTGAGAGACTGCGGAAGTGTATGCAAAATTACTTGCAGGTGAATGATACGGGGGAGGTTTCAGCAGCGGCCCTGTGGGAGGAGCTGAAGGCAGTAGCGAGGGGGAAGCTGATCTCAATTCGGGCTCACAGGGTCAGGACGGACAGAACAGAAATGGACAGATTGGTTAGGGAAATTCACCGGATAGACGAGGACCTACTCAGGGAGAGACGGAGATTGCAGGCGGAACGGGGGTGCTATCCACGAGTAGGGCCGTGGAACAACTTAGGAAGGAGAGGGGAGTGGTGTATGAGCATGGGGAGAAGGCCAGTAGATTGCTAGCGCAGCAACTCAGGAAGAGGGAAGCGGCCAGGGAAATAAGTAGAGTGGTCGATACTGAAGCGGGACAAGGACCCGGAATCCTGCGGGTCATACAGGCCAATCTCCCTGATCAATGTGGATGCCAAGATCCTGCCGATTAGAATCGAGGACTGCGTACCGGAGGTGATTGGGGACGATCAGACAGGGTTTGTGAAAGGCAGGCAGCTGACAGCTAACTTGAGAAGATTGCTTAATGTGATCATGATGCCCCCGACGGGCAAGGAGGTGGAGGCAGTGGTGGCAATGGAAGCTGAGAAGGCCTTCGACCGGATGGAGTGGGGCTATTTGTGGGAGGTGCTTGGACGGTTCGGGTTCGGGGAGGGACTGCTTTATTGGGGCAGACTATTGTACCAGGCCCCAAAAGCTAGCGTTAGGACGAACAGGATAATGTCAGATTATTTCAGACTACACCGCGGGACCAGGCAGGGGTGCCCACTCTCCCCGTTGCTGTTCGCACTGGCCATAGAGCTGTTGGCGATGGGAAGGGGTGGAAGGGAATGACTGGGGCATCTTCCAGTGCCTCTCGATCTTTACCCCACGGTCCTTCTTCAAAAGGACTGGCAAAATCATCATGAGCTTTGTCTGGGTGGGAAAATCCCCGCGGGTGAAGAAGGCGATGCTTGAAAGGAGCCGCAGCAAAGGGGGACTGGCATTGCCGAGTCTGATCAACTACTACTGGGCGGCTAACATAGCCATGATAAGGAAGTGGATGGTGGGTACGGGGTCTATCTGGGAGCAAGTGGAGGCGGCCTCGTGCAGGGGCACCAGTTTGGCAGCCCTGGTCACGGCACCCCTACCGCTGTCGCCGGCCAGGTACTCCACCAGCCCGGTAGTGGGGGCAGCCCTGCGGATATGGGGCCAGTGGAGGAGGCATGTGGGGGGGGTGGGTGCGTCTGTCTGGGCTCCAATATGTGATAACCATCGATTCGCCCCTGGGAACATGGATGGAGTGTTTCGAACATGGCGGCGGGCGGGGCTGGGGAGGGTGGGCGATATGTTCCTGGAGGGGAGCTTTGCGAGTTTGAGGGGCTTGGAGGAGAAATTTGGGCTGGTAAGGGGAAATGACTTTAGGTACTTACAGGTGCGGGACTTTGTTCACAGACAGGTCCCATCCTTCCCACCTCTCCCGCCAATAGGGATCCAGGACAGAATAGTCTCTAGAGGAGGAGGAGGAGAGGGTAGAGTCTCGGATATCTACAAGGTGCCCATGAAGGGGGAAGAGTTCCAGACGGAGGAACTGAAACTCAAATGGGAGGAGGAATTTGGCAGGGAAATGGAGGTCGGGCTGTGGGCGGATGCCCCGAGTAGGGTAAACTCAACCGCAACATGTGCCAGGCTCGGCCTGATTCAATTTAAGGTCGTTCGCCGGGCCCACATGACGGTAGCTCGGATGAGCAAATTCTTTGGGGTAGAGGACAAGTGTACTAGATGCGCGGGAGGACCAGCGAACCATGTTCACATGTTTTGGGCATGTCCTAAGCTTAGGGGGTACTGGGAGGGATTTGCAGGGGTCATGTCCTGGGTGCTGAAAACAAGGGTGGTGATGAGTCCAGGGGGGGCAATTTTCAGGGTTTCGGAAGACCCGGGAGTCCAGGGAGAATGAGGCAGATGTTCTGGCCTTTGCTTCCCTAATAGCCCGGCGGCGAATACTGCTGGCATGGAGGGACTCAAAACCCCCAAAGACCGAACTATGGCTTTCGGACATGTTAAGTTTTCTGGGTATGGAAAAAATTAAGTTCGCCTTGAGGGGATCTGTACTGGGGTTCGCCCGAAGGTGGCAACCATTCATCGACTTCTTCGCAGGAGAGTGAACAGAGGGGGAGATTCGAGTAGAGTAGGAGGGATAAATAGGCGGGTAGTGTCTAGGGGAGAGGAACGGGCATGTGCAGTATGGTTTGATTGAAGTATTGGTTTTATATTGATGTTTGCACATTTCTGTTATCTGTAACTGTTTACAATGCCAAAAAATACCTCAATAAAATTGTTTGTTAAAAAAAAGAATAAATCCTCATTGGTCCTTACAAATAAACATAAATACGGAGAAAAATATATAAAATACTAACAAGGGACTACCCTGATAAAATTGTACAGCAGATTAAGATAATTTAATAGGGCTTTGAAACAACTTTTTAAAAAAATGATTTTGACTTTGTACCAGTTGTGCAATATAAATTAGTTGTCACAGTTAAGGAGATTCCAAACTGAAGTGAAGTGTGAATCCCTCCTCAAGGAAGTATCATACTGCCTCACTCAAATATCAAAGCCTTATGGCAGAATCATGTTACATTTATGATAGAAGTGCAGAGTCAAGACAAAGTGAAATTGCTTTACACTGATGTTACAGTTGGAGTATGAATGCACCCTTGCTCTGCTTGAATCAGTCACAATTAGCTGGAGGCCACTTAGACCATCCAGACGTTGCTGTATGATAACTCCTGGTTAGTCAGTTGGAAAGATTCTAGATTCAACACTGCAGAAAAAATCAATTCCTCTGCCAGACTCTAATATTTCTTCATAAACACAAGTAGTATACACAAAAACCAAACAGATGTTCCAAATTATTATTCCTTCATTCTCTTTTCTTGCGGGGGGGGGGGGGGGGGGGTAAATTCAGACTTTTGGCATTAACAGTATTTTCCTTCCTGTTTTCTCAGTGAGCGGGCAGACCATAGGAATTGTCACAACTAAGATCACACCTATCATCGACTTCAGGGTATTTACATTAGGACATAGGACTTGGAGCAGGAATAGGACATTTGGCCTTTCAAGCCTGCTCTCCTATTACACAAGATCATGCATGATCTGATGGTGGCCTCAACTCCACTTTTTCCCCTGCTCCCCATAACCCTCAACTCTCTTGTCTATCAAAAATCTATTTAACTTGCGAAAGAGATAAATGTTAGCCAGGCCTTCAGCACACAGAACTGCGGGTGGAAGCTCGCACTCTTTGGAGACAGTTTGCGAGGGGAAAAACGCTGGAAGATTTGCCTAGTGAGGTACCCTCAATAATGATGCTTAGAGATTAAACTGTAAAGAAGGCTTTATTAGGCTAATAACTATGCTACAGATTTGGACGAGAGCTGACTGCTATACAGACCATGAGGCAGGCCTTTATGTATGGCTCCCAGATGGGCGGAGCCAGAGGCGGAGTCCCCAGGGTTCCAAGCCTGGTCTTAAAGGGGACATCACCTTACATGATGATAAGGCAGTAACCGTTCATCACATTCACCCCCTGTTTAAAAAGGAGTCCGGCGGGGGTGAAGTGCCATCATAGGTCCATCCGTCTCGGCGGCCGGATCGTCCTCCTCGATCTCCTCAGTTCGGGCGGTGGTGCGGTGGGCACGGACGTCCCGGTTGAGGGCACATCCGGGAGCACAGCGGTCAGAGCTTCGGTCCGGGTCGGGGCAGAGGAACAAGGCAGGGCCGGGGGTAGCGGAGCCGGCGCCGGCGGGGTGTGTAAAGGGGGGGGCGCAAGGGGGGGGGCACGGTAGAAGCTCACCAACGGGTGGTAGGGCCGGAAGGGGGTGTGTTGTAGGGGGCGACGGGTCCTGCAGGGGAGCGGCGTGGGAAGGGGCGTCTGTGGTGGAGGATCCAGCGGGCGCCAGATCCCGGAGGGAAACCGTATCTTGCCTGCCGTCGGAGTACTCCACGTAGGCGTAACTGGGGTTGGCGTGGAGCAGTCGGACCTTTTCAACTAGGGGGTCCGTTTTATGGCTCCTCGCGTGCCTCCGGAGAAGAACAGGTCCCGGAGCCGTCAGCCAAGGTGGAAGCGAGACCCCGGAGGTAGACTTCCTGGGGAAGAGAAACAATCGCTCATGAGGGGTCTCATTTGTGGCCGTGCAGAGGAGTGACCTAATGGAGTGTAGGGCATCGGGTAGGACCTCCTTCCAGCGGGTGGTTGGGAGATTTCTCGACCGCAGGGCCAGAAGGACAGCCTTCCACACGGTCGCGTTCTCCCTCTCCACCTGCCCGTTTCCCCGTGGGTTATAGCTGGTCGTTCTGCTCGAGGCGATGCCTTTGCTGAGCAGATACTGACTCAGTTCATCGCTCATGAACGATGTACCCCGGTCGCTGTGGATATAAGCAGGGAAACCGAACAGGGTAAAGATGCTGTGCAGTGCCTTAATCACCGTGGCTGAGGTCATGTCGGTGCAGGGAATGGCGAATGGGAAACGGGAGAACTCATCGATCACGGTGAGGAAATAGGCATAACGGTTGGTGGACGGGAGGGGCCCCTTGAAGTCCACGCTCAGTCGCTCAAAGGGGCCCGAGGCCTTCACGAGCCGAACCTGGTCTGGCCGATAGAAGTGCGGTTTGCACTCCGCACAGACCTGGCAGGCCCTGACCATGGCCTTGACCTCCTTGGTTGAGTAAGGTAGGTTGCGGGACTTGATGAAATGGACGAGCCGGGTAACCCCCGGGTGGCAGAGGTCATTGTGGATGGCTTGCAGGCGGTCCTCCTGCGCGTTGGCGCATGTGCCGCGGGACAGCGCATCTGGCGGCTCGTTGAGCTACTCTGGACGATACTTGATATCGTACGAGTAGGTGGATAGTTCGATCCTCCACCTCAAAATTTTATCGTTTTTTATTTTGCCCCGTTGCGTTATCGAACATATAGGCGACCGACCGTTGGTCGGTGACGAGGGTAAACCTCCTACCGGTGAGGTAGTGTCTCCAGCACCGCACAGCCTCCACAATGTGCCTCCTTTTCGACTGCAGAGTGTCGAATCTCGGAGGCGGTGAGGGTTCGGGAGAAGAACGCTACTGGTCTGCCTCCTTGATTGAGGGTAGCAGCCAGGGCGATGTCTGATGCATCGCTCTCTACCTGGAAAGGGGTGGTTTCGTCCACCGCATGCATGGCGGCCTTGATGATGTCGGCCTTGATGCGGTTGAAGGCCAATTGAGCCTCAGCCGAGAGGGGAAAAATGGTGGTCTTTAGGAGTGGGCGGGCTTTGTCCGCATACTTGGGGACCCACTGGGCGTAATAGGAGAAAAGCCCCAAGCACCGTTTGAGGGCCTTGAGGCTGCGGGGGAGAGGGAGTTCCTTAAGGGGGCGCATGCGGTCGGGGTCGGGACCTAGGACCCCATCTACCACGACATAGCCGAGGATGGCCAGCCGGGTGGTGTGGAAAACGCATTTGCCCTCGTTATAGATCAGGTTACGGGCTCGGGCGGTCTGGAGGAACTTATTGAGGTTAGCGTCATGGTCCTGCTGATCATGGCCGCAGATGGTCACATTGTCCAAGTACGGGTATGTAGCCCGCAAACCATACTGGTCCACCATTTGGTCCATCGCCCTTTGAAAGACGGAGACCCCATTTGTGACACCAAAGGGGACCCTGAGGAAGTGGAAGAGCCGGCCGGCTGCTTCGAAGGCAGTATAGGGGCGGTCTTTTGGTCGGATGGGGAGCTGGTGGTAGGCAGATTTGAGGTCGACCGTGGAAAAGACTCGGTATTGGGCGATCGGATTTACCATTTCCGCGATGCGAGGAAGGGGGTACGCATCAAGCTGCGTGAATCGGTTTATGGTCTGGCTATAATCCACGACCATCCGTTTCTTCTCCCCGGACCGGACTACCACCACT
This sequence comes from Scyliorhinus torazame, assembly GCF_047496885.1. Lineage (NCBI taxonomy): Eukaryota > Metazoa > Chordata > Chondrichthyes > Carcharhiniformes > Scyliorhinidae > Scyliorhinus > Scyliorhinus torazame. The sequence continues at coordinate 78,907,295 of NC_092725.1, read as the reverse complement.
TGCGCTCTCCAAGGGCTGTTGCTAGCCTTGATGACTCCCTCTCCCAGTAAACGCTGGACCTCTGACTTGATAAAAGCCATATCTTGGGCACTGTAGCGCCGGCTCCTGGTGGCGACGGGCTTACAGTCGGGAGTGAGGTTAGCGAATAGCGAGGGGGGTGCGACTTTCAGTGTCGCAAGGCAGCACACCGTGAGGGGGGGGCAAGGGTCCGCCGAACTTCAGTGTCAGGCTTCGGTGGCTGCACTGGAAATCCAGTCCGAGCAGCAGTGGGGCACAGAGGTGAGGGAGGATATAAAATTTGAAACGGGTTTATTTGGCACCCTGGATCGAGAGATCCGCAATACAGTACCCCGTGATTTGTACCGAGTGGGACCCAGATGCGAGGGCTATGGTTTGGGATGTGGGATGGGTGCGTAGGGAGCAGCGCCTTACCGTTTCAGGGTGGATAAAGCTCTCCGTGCTCCCGGAGTCGAAGAGGCATGCAGTGTCGTGCCCGTTGGCCTGGACCTGCATCATGAGTTCTGCAGGTGTTTTGGCCGAGTTTGATCGAGGGTGATCGCACCCAGTCGCGGGTAGTCGGAGTCGTAAAATGGCCGCTGCCGTTGGTCGCACGTGTCGGGTCGAGAAGATGGCCGCCGACCAGATGGCCGCTCCCATGATTCGCACGAGGCTGATGACGTGTCAGAAGAGGACGTGTCGGGTCGGTGCGTAGCAGCATTGTGAGGCCTGCGGGCCTGAGAGCCTGATTTTCGGGCTGGCTGTTCTTTGTTTTTCTAGCCCCTGGGTCTGGCCAGGCAGACCCTTGCAAAGTGCCCTTTCTTCCCGCAGTCGCTGCAGATCGCGGAGCGGGCTGGGCAGCGTGGGCGTGGGTGCTGGCCCTGCCCGCAGAAGTAGCAAGGTGTGCCCCCATGGTGAGCGGGTCGCCGCGTGGCGCAGGCCTGTAATACGGGCGAGTCTGAGGAAATCCGGGGCGGGGCTGGCAGAGTCCGCGGGGTACGTACCCAAGTTATGTCGGGCCACCTCCAGCAAGGAGGCGAGCGTTAGCGTCTCCTGGAGGTCTTTTGCCCCGTTTTCGAGCAGTCGCTGCCGGATGTATGTCGAGCGGATGCCGGACACGAAAGAATCTCTGATGTGCAGGTTCATATGGACTTCCCCTGTCACATCCTGATGGTCATAGTCCCTGGCCAGCGCGGTGAGTTTCTCAACAAACTCGTCGAGCGATTCCCCCGAGCGCTGCCGGCAGGTAGAGAGCAGATGCCGGGCGTGCACCTCATTGACGGGTTTGACAATCCGCTTGCGGAGCAACTCAATCGCTTCCTCATAAATCGTCGCCTTTTCGAGCGTGGCGGAGATTCTGTGACTCACCCGGGCGTGGAGTAAACGCAGCTTGCGTGGTCCCAGGCTGGGAGTCTCTGCGGAGTCCAGGTAGGCCTCGAAGCACCGCAGCCAGTATTTAAAAATTTCCTTTGCCTCCGGCGTTCATGCTTCCAGATTGAGCTTCTCTGGTTTTAGGCCTGCGTCCATCCTGAATCTAGTTTAGCCTAATAAATTGAGGTACCCTCAATAATGATGCTTAGAGATTAAACTATAAAGAAGGCTTTATTAGGCGAATAACTATGCTACAGATTTGGACGAGAGCTGACTGCTATACAGACCATGAGGCAGGCCTTTATGTATGGCTCCCAGATGGGCGGAGCCAGAGGCGGAGTCCCCAGGGTTCCAAGCCTGGTCTTAAAGGGGACATCACCTTACATGATGATAAGGCAGTAACCGTTCATCACACCTAGCTTCCAGTTAGAGGAAGAAATCTACAGTAATGCTCAGAGCAAAAGTTATCTGTGGAGGTAGACTGTCAGGAAGCAGTCTTTGTCGCTGCAAAGTCAGCACAATGAATATAGAGGCCATTCGGAAACATTTGAGTTGAAAAGTCCATCATCATGAGGGTTTGAAGGAAAGTTGGAGATTCACTCAGCCAGAAGCTGAGGGAAGTATTCACATGAAATCTCCTTGGAAAATAGTTGGACCACTGAGGAGAAATCAAAATGAATTATGAAGAGCTATAGCATACTTGATTGATTCCAGAAGGAAAGTGAATAAACTCTCAAGATCTTGGAATGTGCAAGGAAAATCTTGTGTGGAATCAGGAAGTAAAAAGGGAATTACATTTATACTTAAGTCTTGACAAATTATATACAATAAAGATGGTTTTGTTTAAAAATGTGAAATCTTGTGGCATAGTTCTATCAGTTAATCACTGGGTGTTCGTATTACTATTTAAATGTTAACTGTCTTCATAGTGATCATAAAGCAATGGGTGGAATTTTCCATTATTTGCTCTGCGGCGGGAAAACTGGCGTGCAGCTCGCAGGCTGCACAACCAGCCTTTTTCACCACGTTTTTCGGCACTCTGCGCAGAAGAAAGAAATCTTCCGCGTGGCCCATGCTGTCCTTCTGGTGGGGCGGGACCTATTACAGCTAGCAATATCAGGGGTCTGATAATTGGAACCACATCCCCCCCCCCCCCCAAACACACTCAAGGGGAACCCCCCTGCCCCCACACGCTCAAGGGGAACCCCCTCCTCTTTCAGTTCCCCAGGGGACACCCTAATTATACTAAAGTTTATTGATTGAGATTCCCGACATTCCTGGGTGGAACCTAATTACATCACTGGTGGGGGGCGGGGAGAGTAGGAAAATTAGATCTCACCAGCAAGATTCTCGTTTTGAGATTCTTGTGAGATTTTGCACCCAAGTCACGGTTTGTGCTCACAGCAAATGCAGGCACAAAATTGTAGTATATATCTTATAACTTTGCTTCAGAAGGAGTCGAAGAGAATTTTACCTGACTTTTTTCTGAATTGGTCGCAGATTTCTTCATACATCATTTATATCCGTATCCAAGAAATGTATTTCCCAATATACAAGGAACAAAGTTAGGGATTTATTGTGGCCCATAGTTTGAACTCAAACAGGCGACAGAAGAATGAAAATGTTGCAAGTTGGAATCAGCCCTTTCTCAATTTCCTACTCCAGTCAATTTGTGTAAACCAAAGTAATTTGGTTGTCTAGTATATTATTCATCTCATCATTATCCTTGAGGAATTACTAAGTCTTTCCTCAAAGTTCAATAACATTATTAGCACAAGTGAATGCTTTGTACTCATGTATCTCTACTCTTAATCTCAGGATCCTGACATTCCGCATTGATGAAATATGCAGTTTTCATGGAAGTAGTCCCAAACATTTCCTGTTGGAACTGCTGTGTATTTCTAACACTTCAGCTCAGAATTAAATATTATACAGTTCTTAAGTCCACAAAATTTATGCAATTACATTAATGCCTCATCTCACAGAATATTTTTATGTAACACAATCACATACAAAACGTGTTCCTTCCATCTTCCACATTTACAGATTAACCCAAGAAACATCCCAAACATTTCTTTACAATTAAATATTCCACAGCATACATATTATTCAACAGATACCTTACTAATCACAAAGCAATGTGAGTTCTATATTTCCATACTACAGTATCATGGTTATTCTTATGCTCTTATCCTTCAAAATTATTTCATAAATGTATCTTGATAGTACCAAAAATCACCTTATGAACTTCTTGGAATTCTTTTTTAAATACAAGCAGTAATGCTCTGCTTGATTGAGTTGTTGAAAAGAACTTTCACAAACAAATACAGACCAGTCAATTTAACTTCAGTGATGGGGAAACTACAAGAAACAATCATTTGGGACAAAACTAATACTTAATTGGGCAAATACTGGTGAATTAGGAAAGCAGCATGATTTTAGTGAGAGCAAATTGTGTTTAATTAACTTGCTGCAGTTTTTTGAAGATGTAACAGAGGGGGTTGAAGAGGGCAATGCTGTTGAGGATTGTACATGGACTTCCAAAAGGCAATTGATACAGTGCCTCATAACAGTTTTGTGAGCAGAGTGAAAGCTCATGGAATAAAAGGGATAGATAGTAATAACATGTATCTGGAATTAGCTGAGCGAAGGAAACACAGTAATAGTTAATGGATGTTTTCAGACTGAAAGGAGGTTTCCGAGGAATCGGCGTTGTATAAGTAACCAAGACCTTGGTGAACAGAGCATAGTTTCAAAATTTGACGATGATACAAAACTTGGAAGCATTATGAAATGAGAAGAGGGTAGTGCAGAATTCAAAGGGACAGAGACAGGTTAGTGGAATGCGTGGGCACGTGGCAGATAAAATTCAATGCAGAAAAGTGTGAAATAATGAAGAGACAACATAAAATAAAGAGTACAACTCTGAAGGGGGTTGCAAGAGCAGAGGGAACTGGTTGTATATGTGCATAAGTCACTGAAGGGAGCAGGATTGGTTGGGAGCACGGTTAACATTATCAATAGGGACATGGGAGTATGAGAGCAAAGAGGTTATGTTAAACTTGTATAAAACACTGGTTTGGCCTCAACAGGAGTATTGTGTGCTGTTCTGGGTGCCACAATTTAGCTAAGATGTGAAGGCATCAGAAAGAGTGCAGAAACAATTCACGAGAATGGTGCCAGGGATGAGCAACTTCAGTAATGTAAACAGATTGGGAAGTTAGGTCTGTTTACTTGTAGGAGGGAATGTTGAGAGGTGATTTGGTACAAATATTCAAAATCATGAAGGGTTTGGACAGAGTAGATAGGGAAAATTGTTCCCACTGATGGAAGGATTGAGAATAGGAAGGCACAGATTTAAGGTAACTGGCAAAACAAGTAAGGGAGACATTGGGAGAAATTCTTTCATGCCAAAAGTGGTAAAGATCTGCAATTAGATGATTTGAGGGTGTAGTGGAAGCTGATTCAATTAAGGTATTCAAGAAGGATTGGATTGTTCTCTGAGAAGGAAGAATGTGCAAGATTACAGGGAAAAGGCGGAGAAATGGAATGAGGTGAATTGTTCATTCGGAGAGCCGGTGCAAACACAGGGGCAAAATTTCCATCTTTTCTTCGAAGTCCTGGACCAGGCAAGAATACCAGTGTGCAGCTCACCGGTGCATAGTAGTTTTTTCTCTCCATATTGTCCAGCACCGAAGGGAAAAGAATGCTGGAGGCATGTCTCACATAGTCACGCTGGCAGAATGGGGCCTGAAAGGGCCAGCAATGTTGGGTCTCCATAGATTAGGGCGCCCTTCCGATCTCAGGGGGACAAAAAAACTAAGGATGTCCCCATGGATATGGAGATCTCTCTCTCTTCCCCCCCCCCCCTCTCTCCTCCCTCCCCCCCCCCTCTCTCCTCCCCCCCCCCCCTCCCCCTCCCCACACCACGTACATGCCTTCCACCATGTACTCGGGGACCCCACCCCACTGAAGGACCCCCTCACGGCATTGCCCCAGGCAGGACGCAGTGTCAAAGGGCACTGTCAGAGTACTGCCCAAGCATGAACCTCTCCCCTTGGGGGCTTTACTTACCTGCACACCCATGACGATTTCCCATCACCTGGTTCATGTTTTCAAAAACCTATTGTAAACCTTGTCCACCTGAGGAATTCACAATGTGGGGGGTGGGGGGATAATTCTGTGGGAAATTCCACAAATGGAGTTTAAATATATTTTGAAATGAGGGGCGGAAATCCCGTTATATCACTGGCAGGAGCAGGGAAAATCAGAACCAGAGATCTCGCTGGCGAGATTCTGCGCCCTTGGGTTGAATAGCCTCTATCAATGTGGTAACAGTTCTGTGATGACTTCCAGTGGAGGCCATGGAATTAGTGGTCGCACACAAGGTGGCTCCCGTATAAAAACTGATAAAACAACCTTTTAACCCCATCAAACAGGCACTAAAATTATCCACAACACCGCCCCACTCCCCCCACAACCGAACCCCCGAAGACCATGTCAAAGAGGAGCCCGAAGAGAGGAAAATGGGTAAGAGCCATCCACCCACCAAGAAAGCCAACAAGGACGAGGGAAGGGAAACCTCGATCTCGGAGCCAACAGCCACACGAGGTGGCATGGAAACGGAAAGGGCTGACTCTATGGAGTTCTCAGCGCAGATCCAGATGCTGATGGACAAACTCATGGCTTTATCACCACTGAGCGCCAGAGGCACAGAGAGGAGCAGAAAAGGGACCACATGGCAGCTGACGAGACAGCGGTGGAGATGGCTATGGCCCCCATGAGGGTGATGGCCAAAATGAAGCAGCGACTGGTGGCCCAGGAATCAAAGAAGAGAGATCTTGAGAAAGCCGCCATAGGCCACGAGGACCAGATCGTGGAATTGAAGACCCAAGCGGCGAGCTTGATCAAGACCCAGAAGAGCCCAATTGATTACCAAGAAAACAGGTCTCGCTGCCAGAGAGAATGGAGGGGAAAAGAATATGTCTCGGTGGTGTTCAGGAAATTGGTTGGCAAAGAGGGCTTCACCAAACCCCCGGAGGTGGAGCTTGCTCATAGGTTGCTTTGACATAGTCGCCGAGCCGGGGAACCTCCACGAGTTATGATTGTGAAGTTCCACAAATAAGGAGCAGACCCTGAGATGGGCGAAAAGAGCGAAAAGGTGCAAGTGGGAGGGACATCCCATCCGCTGGTACCAGAACATTGGGGCGGTCCTGGCCAAGCGCTGGGTGGGGTCCGGCCAACCACACCCACATGTTCTGGTCCTGGCCCAGACTCACGGAATTCTGGTCAGCCTTCTTCAAGGCTATGTCCAAGGTGGTGGGACTCGAGACATGCCATTTGGGGGTAGTCTTCGGGGTACCAAAGCACCCAGAGCTCTGGACAGGAAAAGAGCGGAAACCCAGGCCTTCACCTCACTGATCGCCAGGTGGAGACTTCTGCTAGGATGCAAGTCAGCAGCACCGCCCCGGGACTCGGAATGGCTCTTAGATCTGGTTGAATTCCTGAGGCTAGAAAAAAAATCAAATTCGAAATAAGCGGTTCCACACCACATGGAGCAAATTCACGAACCTGTTCACAGACAGTTTGCAACCAGCCTGGTGCTGGGGATTGTGGGGGCCACATCCTGGAGGGAGAACAGGACTCCCCTATATGAGGAGAAACATGGGTAATCAGCAGACCCACCCTCTCTCAAAGGCCAAGGCGGGGACTCAGCTTGAAGACCGCTCTCAGTCCAAAGGTATATTCTTCCCTCCCCCCGGGGAAACAAGGAAACAGACAAACAAGGGGGGGGGACTCCAAGCACACCAGGATAGATAAGGGGGAAAACGATAAACAATTCCTACTAAGTGGCAGGGGCCCCAGTGGAACTCGACAAGCTGTACTGAAAATCAAACATTGTTGTACAAATGTAAATATTATCCAGCGCCAGAGCCCCAGTCACAGCTACAGTAACAAAGAGGGGCCTAAAGCTGGCCGTTCAAACCTCTGTCATATTCTTTTTGTGAAACCCAGGTCTTTTCCTTTTCTTGTTTATTCTGTAACTGTTATTTGAAATACCAATAAAAATATTGAAAAAAAAACAATTGTTTGATTCTGTGAAATAAGCACCTGCATTACCAAAGGTTTTTGCCATACTTCAGTAATGTATAGCAAAACTTTAAAATTAATTGCAGGAAATTTAGTCAGTAAACCAGCATTCTGAGCTATCAACATAGATAATTATCCTATCATAGCTGTCAGGCTAAGGTTTCATTAGTAGGTGCAATCTTAAAGAGACAGAATCCCGGTCAAAGACTTATAAAAGCTGTCGCCCCAAACGATCAATCGAATATGAACACACACGTATTATAAAAATATCCCAGACTCTTGGAAAATTCTATGTAACTTGGAAAAAACTCAAATGTTAAAAATGGTTGCTACTTTTAGTAGGAGTGCTGCCATCTTCTTTGACCACATGAAACACGGTTTGAATGCTTGTAGGAAGGCCAGCATGTATTAAAAGAAAATTATGTATACCTTTGGACTGAGAGAGGTCTTCAAGCTGAGTCCTATGCTGGGCAACAAAAAGGATACTGTCTGTTTCTTTAAAAAAATGTCTACAGTCTGTCCCCTGCTGAAACCTACTGGCTGAGCATGAAGTTTCCAAAAGTCTAACTTTAATTCTTTATTGCTTACTTCTTCAAAGAAAGCTGGAATTATTAGCATTGGTCATTTCAGACATTCTAGTGATCTTAAGTCTTGAATAATAAAATGACAAAATAAGCAGAAAAATGGTAAATCGTACAGTGCTTGCCAACAAAAAACATTTGAGCAGTTGCACTCTGCCATTGGCAGTAAGCTGGAAAGTTTTACAAGTACATTTTTATTCATAGTCTTATTACACAACCAAATGCTAGCATTAAACTCTGGCAGAATTCTAGTGACAAAACTGGGGAAGTGCCAGTAAATGCAGCAAATGCAGTAAATGTCTGGTTTTCAAAAGCTTTCCAATTCCATGAACATTTGTGTTAAAAGTGATTGTCCATATATTTGTTATAGTATAGTCTAATCTCTCAGAATTTAAAAATTAAACTTGCAGTACTATACTAGAACTCAAGAACCGAAATTACATATCATGTGATACCATCAGATAATTTGAGTCTTGATACTGTCATCTTTATTACTCTCTCTACTCTACTTCTAAGACATCAGTGCAGAGGAACATTGGAAATAGGAATAGTAATAGGCCATTTGGCCATCCAGCCTGCTCCATCATGCAACTAGATCATGGCTGATCTTAATGCTATTTTCCTGCACTATCCCTACATTTCTTGATATCTTTAATATCCATAGATCTATCAATCTGTCTTGAATATACTCAATGACTAAGCCTGTGCAGCCCCCAGAAGAAGATAATTTCAAAGATTCATTATCTTCCAAGTAAAGAAATTCTTCCTCACCAGAGTCCTAAATGGCCTATTTGGAGACTGTGTAGCCCGGTTCTAGATCCCTTAGCCACGGAAACAACTTTTCTGCACCTACCATGTGAAGCCCTGTAAGAGTTTTGTACACTTCAATGAGATCACCTCTTGTTCTTCTAAACGCTGGAGTACATAGGCACAGTCTCCTCAATTTCTCCTCATAGGATAATTACACCGTCCCAGGAATCATTCTGGTGAACCTTCACTGCACTTCCTCTATGGCAAGTATATCTTTCCTCAGGCAAGGAGACCAAAACTATACGCAATACTCCAGAAATGGTCTCAACAAGGCGCTACACAATTACAGCAAGACTTCTCTACTCTTGCACTCAAATCCTCTTGCAATAAAGGTCAACATACAATTGCCTTCCCAATTGCATGTTAGCTTTCAGTGACTTTAAAAAAATATATTTGAGTGACCAATTCATTTTTTCCAATTAAGGAGCAATTTATCGTGGCCAATCCACCTAATCTGCACATCTTTGGGTTGTGGGGAAACCCACGCAAACACGGGGAGAATGTGCAAACTCCACACGGCCAGTGACCCAGAGCCGGGACCAAACCTGGGACCTCAGCGGCGTGAGACAGCAGTGCTAACCACTGCGCTACCGTGATGCCCTAGCTTTCAGTGACTTACGAACAAGGACACCCACACTTCCCAATCTCTCACCATTTAAGAAATAGTCGGCATTTCCGTTTTTCTTACCAAAGTGGATAACTTCACTTTTTTCCACATTAGATTCCATCTATCATGTTCTTGCCCCTCACTTAACCTGCCTAAATCCCCTTGAAGCCTCTCTGCAACCTCGTCTAACTCACAATCCCACCTAGTTTTGTGCCATCAGCAATTTTGGAAATATTACATTTGGTCCCCACATCCAAATCATTGATTATAGATTGTGAATATCTGGGACCCCAAGAACCGATTATTGCAGTGCACTAGTCACAGCATACCAACCAGAGAATGGCCCATTTATTCTGTCAGTTAACCAATTCTCAATTCACACCAGTATATTGCCCCAATCCCATCTAATTTTTCTTACTCGCCTCCTGTGTGGGGCCTTATTGAAAGCCTTCTGAAAATCCAAATACGTCACATTTACTTGTTCCCCCTCATCTGTTCTTCTAGCTACATGCTCAAAAATCTCCAAGAGATTTCCCTTTCATAAATCCATGTTACTCTGTCAAATCATACCATTATTTTCTAAGTGTTCAGTTACCACATCCGTTATAATAAATTCTAGCATTTTCCCTACAACTGATGTCAGGTTAACAGGTTTACAGTTCTCAATTTCCCCCCTTTCTTAAATAGTGGGGATACATTTCCTACCTTCCAATCTGCAGGAGCTGTTCCAGACTTTATAGAATTTTGGAAGATGACCACCAATGCATCCACTATCTCTGCAGCCACTTCTTTTAACACTCTGGGATGAAGATCATCAGGTCCAGTGGATATATTTAGTCTCATTAATATCTTCAGTATTACTTTTTCGCTAATACTCATTTCATTTAGTTCCTCATCCCTTGGATTCCTGGCAGGTTTTTTGAATCATCTTCTTCAAAGATGTACACAAAGTATTTGTTCAATTTCTCCGCCATTTCCTTATCCCCCATTATAAGTTTTCTTGTCTCTGCCTGCAGTGGGCAGACATTTGTCTTTGTTAATCTTTATCTTTCTACATAACTTGTTTTCCTTTTTACTTATCCTTTCTAAATTCTGAATACCCAAGAACATTTTAGTTCCCAGCTTTCGTCACTCTGCAGTCACGTCTCTGTAATGGCAATTTGATCCAGACCTGTTTATTTCAATTTGGTCTATCAACTCATCTACCTTTTTGCAAATCCTTTCTGCATTCAGATAGAATTCCATTAAGTCTGTCTTTTTATTATTTTAACAACCTCTAGCATTATCCTCTGGCACACAATTTATACTCTGTCCTTTCCTACCACACGGTTATAACCTGCCTGCTAACCATTGGCTGGGGACTAATGACAATCCCAGACATTTGGATGTTTTTGTTGCTGCGCTGGAAAGCTGGAACCAGTATGCACAACGGATGCGTTACTATTTCCGGGCAAACAATATCACCGAAAACGAGCGCCAGGTGGTCATATTGCTCACCGCCTGCGGCCCGCATACGTTTGGGGTGATTAGGAGCCTTACATACCCAGCTGCGCCGGACACCGAAACATTTGATGAACTTGTGAATTTAGTGGGGCAGCATTTTAACCCAACCCCGTCCACGATAGTCCAACATTGAGAAGGTGGCCCAAAACTGCTTCATTTGTCAGGAGCATCAGAAGCTTCCGCCGGCTGCGCCCCTACATCACTGGGAATGGCCAGGGAGGCCTTGGGCGCGCTTGCATGCGGATTTCGCCGGCCCTTTTCAAGGATCCATGTTCCTTTTATTAATCGATGCCCAGTCTAAATAGCTAGAAGTGCATAAGATGCTAGGCACTATGTCCTGCGCAACAATTGAGAAGATGCATTTGTCTTTTAGTACACATGGCCTCCCCGAGGTGCTGGTCACGGATAACGGCACTCCACTCACCAGTGAGGAGTTTGCGAGGTTCATGAAGATGAATGGCATACGCCATATTCGCACTGCCCCTTACCACCCGGCTTGAAATGGGTTGGCGGAGCGCGCAGTGCAGACATTCAAGCGAGGCCTAAAGAAGCAGTCTTCTGGGTCAATGCACACGAGACTGGCTCGCTTTTCTGTTTTCGTATAGGACCACCCCCCATGCGGTGACTGGGGTAGCTCCCGCAGAACTCCTAATGGGCCGGAGACTTCGCACCCGCCTTAGTATGGTTTTCCCGGACATTGGCGCAAACGTACGTCGCACACAAGAACGGCAGGGACAGGGTTTTTCTCGGCATCGGCCGACTCGGCAGTTTGCGCCCGGTGACCCAGTGTTCGTTCGCAATTTTGCTGGTGGTGCCCAGTAAGTCCCTGGTGTAATCTTTCGCCAAACGGGCCCTATATCTTACCAGGTGCAAGCCCAGGGTCGACTCCAGCGCAAACATGTAGACCACGTGCGGTCCAGAAGACTATCCCTTCCAAAGATTCCCCGCCCCCGGAGCTCATTTCTACAGCCGCAGAGACCAGAGACAATGGAAAGTAGTCCTCACAATCTTCCTCTGGTGCCTCACTCAAAGCCTGCGCAGGTTGTTACAGAACCGCGCGGAGATAGAGACGCCGAGATGACAGAGGCAGCAGACTCTGACTCCGAGATGGAGACACAGGTCGCATCAGAGGGGGACTCCTCGGGCCCACGGGCCGTGGATGTACAATCGTTACGCCGTTCATCACGGAATCGCCGGTCTCTGTCTCTTACACGCCGCCCAATCAAACGCCTCGTGCAAATAGTGTCCGGTCTGCGGCAAAATGAGTCCGACGCCCTCCTTCGCAAGGGTCTTCGGTGGATTCCTTGGACTTTGGGGGGGGGGGATGTTATAACCTGCCTGCTTACCATTGGCTGGGGACTAATGACAATCCCACAATCCTGTGGGAGTATGAGCTTCCCCAATGAGGGGGGGGGGGGGGGGGGGGGGGGAGAAATCATTAGCAGACTCCCTGTATAAATAAAGCTGGCCAGTTTGGAACCAGCAGGAAGGAGTAAGCAGCAAGTGAGGTTGCTGCTGTTGTGTATATATATGTTATTGTAAATAAATGTTATTTCTTTGTATCCTTGAAACTCGTGCTGGATTCTTCGTGGCCCTCACAAAACACACTCTGATGATCAATTCCCTTACTGCTATCTTACTCTCTTGCCTTGCCTTCTGCATTTAATTTATCACCTCCTCCCTCACTTGATCCCTTGAATTTTGCATATGCTCATGAACTGCACGGTTACACAGTGGTCAGCACTGCTGTCTCACTGTGCCAGGTACCCAGGTTCGTTTCCGACCTTGGGCCTGTCTGTGTGGAGTTTGCACATTCTCCCAATTTCCTCCCACAGTCCAAAGATGTGCAGGTTAGGTGGATTAGCCATGTCTATTAGTGTCAAAAGGTTAGGTGGAGTTGCGGGAATAAGGCGGAGGAGTCAGCCGAGGTAGATGCTCTTTTGGACGAACAGTACAGACTCAATAGGCTGAATGGACTCATTCTGCACTACAGGGATTTGATGATTCTATGATGATTCAATGAACTGCTTGAACTTAGTTCTTCATGAAAACATGAGAGCCATGTACAATGAATCTCTCGCACAGAATAGGTCCTTCAGCCCAACTGGTCTCGGATTTATAACCCAGAGAAGCCTCCTCGCATTGCTCGTCATCCAATACCATCAAAGTATTCTTCTATTCGTTTCTCCTTATCTTGTCCCTTTCAATACATTATAGAACATAGTGTGCAGAAAGTGACCATTCGGCCCATCGAGTCTGCACTGACCCACTTAAGCCCTCACTTCCACCCTATCCCCGTAACCCAATAACCTCACCTAACCTTTTTGGTCACTAAGGGCAATTTATCATGGCCAATCTACCTAAACTGCACATCTTTGGACTGTGGGAGGAAACCGGAGCACCCGGAGGAAACCCACGCAGACACAGGGAGAACGTGCAGACTCCGCACAGACAGTGACCCAGCCAGGAATCAAACCTGGGACTCTGGCGCTGTGAAGCCACAGTGCTAGCCACTTGTGCTAACGTGCTGTCCCAATACATCCATGCTTTTTGCCACAAATTCACCTGATGGTAACAAGTTCCACATTTTTATGATCCTTTGGGTAAATTCCCCATTGGATTTATTGGTAACCATCTTAAATTAATGGCTTCTATGTTTGATCATCATTTTATCATTAACTGAAACAGTCAAATGAATGTCTGCATTGAAATCATTCGCTATTATCCAATATTTAACACAGCCTTATTTTTCAGTGGAAATATCCAAATTTCCAATGACCATTTTATCAGAATTAATCTCCAGTGACAAAAGTATCCTAGAACAAGAACAAGAAATGTTAAAACATTTTCCAGTCCAAAATAACAAAGAATAACTTGCCACACTGACTCTGGATTAAGATCCGGTATACTATCAGTACTTCAGTTTGCCATGTGGAAGTACCTTTACGAAATGGGTGTTTATAAATGGATGTGTATATAAATATCTGTGGTGAGAATACCTTTAAGGAATGGTTTACTCCTGCAGTGATGTCAGAGAGTGGGTGGAGCTGGGCTGTCTGTCAGCTTTTTACTTTCGTTTTAGGCTGTTTGCTGCAGGGTGTGTTTTAGTTTCGTTTTCAGAGTTGGAGCTGAAGCCAGACCAAGCAGGTGTACTGCTGTTCTCTCGGCCATCAAAAGACTATCTCTTGATTATTTGGTGAATTCAGAATTATAAATGTTTTCAGTAGTGACTTTAACCTGATGTGCTTCTGATAAAGGTTTTGTTTTTCAGTTGTATGGATGTTAAAAAGGAAAGCTTAAAGGTTTACTTAGTGTTGTAGTCTTTGGGGGTTGTATTTGAATTAATGGTTGCTAAGATGTTCACTATGTTTCAAAAGGTTAACTTGAGTTCAAAGAATAAACATTGTTTTGTTTTAAAAAATACTTTTCCTTTTCTGCTCTACCACACCTGTAGAGTGGGCCGTGTGCTCACCAAACCACAATCTAGTAAGGTTTGTGGGTCATGTGAACTCCATGATATACTTTGGGGTTCTCTAAACCCTGGCCCATAATAAATTGCAATTAGATGTGAGAAAGACAGGAATTTCTTCCAAAAGGTGAGTGGTACAGCTAAAGAACGGACATAAGAACATACAGACTGGCAACTTGGCTTTCAAGACTTCCCACTGAGTGAATGAACAAAGCTGCCAAACTGCTGAGAAGCTTCTTGTGGCTCTTGGTCATATTTTGAGCTGCAATTTGATATTTTCATTACTTCTTGTAAAGTGTCAAAAACCCAATAATGTTCTATTTCTCAGAGTAGTTAATGTAAAAAAAATGTTTTTAATTGGATTTTCGAACATAGTGGCCGGGATTCTCCAATCCCGCAGCCAAGTTCTGACGCTGGCGTGAAAAGCGGCGCCAACCACTCCGGTGTCAACGGTCCTCGATCATCAGGTATGTTCCCCTTCCTAGGGGGCTAGGTCGGCGCCGGAGTGGTCTCCGGCACGAGTTGGCACATGTGCGCTACCGCCGCATGTGTTCACGCATGCATGCCACAGCCGGCGTGATTCTGTGCATGCTCGTGGGTTCTCGTCTCTGCGCCGGCCCCCGGGCAATATGGCGGAGCCCTACAGGGGCGGAGGAGCATAGGCCACCACGGAACTAGCTCGCCCCCCCGCTCGGTAGGTCCCGATCGCGGGCCAGGCCACCGTAGAGACGACCCCCCCGAGGTCGGATCCCCTTGCCCCCTCACCAGGACGGGCCCGCACAGAGAACTTCCAGGTCCCGCCGTGTAGGACCATACGTGACCCACGCCGGCGAGACCCGGCCGAACTCGGCGGCCACTCGGCCCGTTGGGGCCCGGAGAATCACTGGGGGGGCTGCTTTCAACAGCCCCCGACCGGCGCAGCGGCAATCTCGCGGGCGCCGGAGAATCAGCGCCGGAGAATCGGCGAGCCATCGTTGGGGCGGCATGGCGCGATTCTCGCCCCCCCCACCCCCACCCCCCCCCCCCACCCCTGGGATTCTCCGGCCCCGCGCCGGGTCGGAGAATCCCGGCCAGTATATTTACAGGTGTACACAAAGGAAAAAAAAGAGAAGATAATCCAAACAAGATAAAAACAACAACTCTATATTGTTAGCAAAATCACAAATAATCAGCAATGAAAAACAAGGTGGGGGTGGGGGGGGGGGTTGGAAACTGGGTGAGGCACGATCAATTTGGCTGGAGACGAAGTTGAATTCAAACTGAGGCTTTATTAGTATCTGAAGTGTGGCCTCCTACAGCAGCTGACAAAATAGCTGCTAGCTGAAGGCCATGCATATTTATAACCCGGCTCCTGGGCGGAGCTAGCATGCCGGGGCCCAGGTGAACCTGTAGTGCAGGTTCTACCGTACAACCCTTAATATAGGAACACAGTGGTTTACTACATTCACCCCCTGTTAAAATAGAGTCCGGCGGGGCTGGTGCATAACTATATACAATTCGTAATTTTTAATATTTACAGTACAGTGAAAAGAAAAATGTCTCTGGTCATCCAGTGGGCCGGTCAGAGGTTCAGCCGGTCCGGCGCCTTGATCGCCCTCTGGGATCGACGAAGTGGAGCGGGCGATGTTGGTGCTGTCGTGGTCGAAGTTGACTCCGGGAGCTTGCCGAAATCCTCTTCATCATCGAGGGTGGGCAGGGGGCAGTGTGGGGGCGGAACCTACTGGTGCCAGGTCCCTGAGGGAGACGGTATCCTGGCGGCCGTCGGGGAACGCCACGTAGGCGCACTGGGGGTTTGCGTGGAGCAGGTGCACCCTTTCCACCAACGGGTCCGCCTTGTAGAGCCACACATGTTTACGGAGAAGCACGGTTCCCGGAGCTGTGAGCCAAGTTGGGAGTGATACCCCGGATGTGGACTTCCTGGGGAAGGCAAAAAGGCGTTCATGCGGTGTACTGTTAGTAGCAGTGCAAAGTAATGAGCGAATGGAATGTACTGCATCAGGGAGGACCTCTTGCCAGCGGGAGGTCGGGAGATTTCTGGACCGTAGGGCCAGCTGGACGGCCCTCCAGACCGTCCCATTCTCCCTTTCTACCTGTCCGTTTCCCCGGGGATTGTAGCTCCTCGTTCTGCTGGAGGCGATACCCCTGCTGAGCAGGAACTGGCATAGCTCATCACTCATGAATGAGGATCCCCCGTCACTGTGGGTGTAGGCGGGGAAGCCGAACAGAGTGAAGATAGAATTAAGGGCTTTAATGACGGTGGCAGACGTCATGTCGGGGCATGGGATTGCGAAGGGAAAACGGGAGTATTCATCGATCACACTGAGGAAATACGTGTGTCGGTCAGAGGAGGGGAGGGGGCCTTTGAAATCCACGCTGAAGCGTTCAAAGGGGCGGGAGGCCTTCACTGGGTGCGCGCGGTCGGCCGGTAGAAGTGAGGTTTGCACTCCGCACAGACCTGGCAGTCCTTGGTAATCGTCCTTACTTCCTCGACGGAGTAGGGCAAATTTTGTGCCTTAATGAAGTGGTACAACCGAGTGACCCCTGGGTGACAAAGGCTGTCGTGCAGGGTCCGGAGTCGGTCTACCTGGGCGCTGGCATATGTACCTCGGGATAGGGTGTCTGGGGGCTCGTTGAGTTTGCCAGGGCGATACTTAATCTCGTAGTTATAGGTGGAGAGCTCGATTCTCCACCGCAAGATTTTGTCATTTGTGATCTTGCCCAGCTGCGTGTTGTTAACATTGAGGCTACCGACCGTTGGTCAGTGAGGAGAGTGAATCTCCTGCCGGCCAGGTAATGCCGCCAATGTCGCCCAGCCTCAACGATAGCCTGGGCCTCCTTTTCGACGGATGAGTGCCGAATTTCGGAGGCATGGAGGGTGCGGGAAAAGAATGCCACGGGTCTGCCTGCCTGGTTGAGGGTGGCGGCAAGGGCGACATCCGATGTGTCGCTTTCTACTTGGAAAGGAAGTGTTTCGTCTACAGCGTGCATTGTGGCCTTGGCAATATCAGCTCTGATCCGGGCGAAGGCCTGTTGGGCCTCTGCCGTCAGGGAGAAATGAATGGACTGTATGAGTGGGCGGGCCTTGTCCGCATAGTTTGGGTCCCACTGAGCGTAATACGAGAAGAACCCCAAGCAGCGTTTGAGGGCCTTGGGGCAGTGGGGAGGGGAAGCTCCATGCGGTCGGGATCGGGCCCCAGAACTCCGTTCTGGACCACGTAGCCGAGGATGGCTCAGCGGTTTGTACGGAACACACACTTCTCCTTGTTGTACGTGAGGTTGAGGAGAGTGGCAGTGCGGAGATATTTAGCGATGTTGGCGTCGTGGTCCTGCTGATCATGGCCGCAGATGGTCACATTGTCTAGGTACGGAAACGTGGCCCGCAAGCCGTACCAGTCGACCATTCGGTCCATCTCCCTTTGGAAGACCGAAACCCCATTGGTGACGCCGAAGGGGACCCTAAGGAAGTGATATAGCCGGCTGTCTGCCTCGAAGGTGGTGTATGGCCGGTCCAATTTACGGATGGGGAGCTGGTGGTAAGCGGATTTCAGGTCCACCGCTGAGAAGACCCGGTACTGTGCAATCTGGTTAACCATGTCAGATATGCGTGGGAGGGGGTACGCGTCGAGCTGAGTGTACCTGTTGATGGTCTGGCTGTAGTCCACAACCATTCGATTTTTCTCCCCAGACTTAACCACTACCACTTGAGCTCTCCAGGGGCTGTTGCTGGCCTCGATGACTTCCTCCTGAAGCAACCGCTGGACCTCGGACCTGATGAAGGCCTTATCCTGGGTGCTGTACCGTCTGCTCCAGGTGGCAAAGGGTTTGCAATCTGGAGTTAGATTAGCAAAGAGGGAAGGAGGATCAACCTTTAGGGTCGCGAGGCCGCACACAGTGAGGGGTGGTAAGGGTCCGCCAAATTTCAGGGTCAGGCTCTGGAGGTTGCACTGAAAATCCAGGCCAAGGATAAGTGCAGCGCAATGGTTAGGGAGGACGGAGAGGTGAAAATCGTGGAACTCTACGCCTTGGACTGTGAGCGTGACCGTGCAGTACCCCCGGATCGCTACGCGATGGGATCCGGAGACCAGGGAGATACTTTGATTGGTCGGGTGTACCTTAAGGGAGCAGCACCTTACCGTATTTGGATGTACAAAGCTCTCGGTGCTCCCGGAGTCCAGTAGGCAAGAGGTCACATGGCCGTTGACTTTCACGCTGGTGGATGCGTTGGTCAGAGTGTGTGGTCTGACTGGTCGATTACCATGGATGCGAGTCGTGGTTGATCGTCGAGTAGTGAGGCGGCCTGCGTCGGGGTCCTGAACCGCCGTTGGTCTCCGTGTGCTGCGGGGTGGACAAGATGGCGGCTCCCGGAGGTCCTGGGGGTCACAAAATGACCACCACATGAAACGCACGTTGTGGGGTGGAGCAAGATGGCGGCGCCCATTGCTCGCACATGGCCTGGGGTGGAGGGGAGGATAGCGGGCCCCATTGTCCATGACCGGGGGGAAGGGGGCGACCGCTGCCGCTGCTGAGCGGGCCTGGCACACGGCTGCATAGTGGCCCTTCTCCCGCAGGCCTTACAAAGGGCAGCGTGGGCCGGGCAGCGTTGGCGGGGGTGTCTTTGTTGGCCGCAAAAATAGCATCGGGCTCCCCGGAGATCACCGGCTGGCGCGTAGCGCAGGCGCACTGGATGGGTAGCGGCCCCGCTGGGGCGGCTGCCTGTAGGGCCTATGAAGCATAGGAGGAGTGGGCCGCTGCATTGGGGGCGTAGGACTGTACATTGCGCAGGGCGACCGTTATAGAAAACGCTAATGTTTTAGTCATGCGAGGTCACGCGTGGCCCCTTCTAGGAGCCGCTGCCTGATAACATCGGACCCAATCCCAGTTACAAAAGCATCCCTCATAAGGAGATCCGAGTGCTCCTTAGCTGTAACGCCCTGGCAGTCATAGTCCCGAACTAATGGAACAGGGCCCTCCACAAGTCCTCGATTGGCTCACCAGTAGTTGAGTATGCGTTGCGACGCGGTGTCTGGCGAAGAGCGTGTTCGTCTTCTGCTCATAACTCTCTTTGAGTCGAGCCATAGCGTCAGCGTAATTGGGCGCATCCTGGACCAGCGGGAAGATTTTAGAGTTGAGTCTGGAGTATATGATTTGAATCTTCTGAGCCTCTGGAACAGGGGTCGGCGCCGCGTTGATATACGCTTCAAAACAAGCTAGGCAGTGCTGGAAGTCCTTTCTGGCGTCGCTTGCGTGTAGATCCAGCTGCAGTCGATCTGGTTTAATCTGGAGGTCCATCTTCTGAATCAGATACTAATAAATTGAGGCACGATCAATTTGGCTGGAGACGAAGTTGAATTCAAACTGAGGCTTTATTTAGTATCTGAAGTGTGGCCTCCTCCAGCAGTTGACGAAATGGCTGCTAGCTGAAGGCCACGCATATTTATAACCCGGCTCCTGGGCGCAGCTAGCATGCAGGGGCCCAGGTGAACCTGTAGTGCAGGTTTCTACCGTACAACCCTTAATATAGGAACACAGTGGTTTACCACACTGGGGAAGTTTATACATCAAGGTACTGGAGAGACAATTGCAGTATACCTGTATACATGTCTTGTGCATTCTTCCATTTTTTTTTTTCAAACAAAGAGGGTACATTCATCACCAGTAATACAAAATATATCTGGGCGGGGGGGGCATGGGTGGCGCCCCTGATGTTGCTTACTCTCCTGGTCGCTTTTTCGCTGTTTTTGTTGTGCGTTTGCCTTTGCTTCGACCGTTCCGTGTTTCTTCCTCCTGTACTTTCTCACTCTCTGTTGCTGTGTTTGTCATGGTCATTGTCATTTCCTGTGCTATCCTTCCCGTTCATGTTCCCTCGTCTTCCCCCCAACCCCGCCCCCCCATCTCTGGTTACCTTCTATTGTTCTTTGCCTTCTGTCTTTCCTCTCCCCCCCCCCCCTCCCGCCCCCCCCCCCTTTAACTCCCCTCTCCTTCCCCCCCATCTCCCCTCCCTCCCCGCAGTTCATCTTTCTTTTCTATTGATTTTGATTACCCGCTCTTGCACTGCAGCCCCCCCCCCCCCCCCCCCCCCCCCCCCCCCCCCACCGGCCACCCCACCCCACACCGGGTCTTTTCCTCTTTCTTCTCATGATTTGACTGCTTTCCCTGGCCCTTGGCTACTTCATTATCTATCAGCCTGTTCGTCGGCCACAAACGGGTCCCGGAACAGTTGCGTGATTGGCTCTAAAGAAGCCATCGTCCGACCCTCAGATGGCAAATTTGATTTTCTCCATTTGGAGAGATTCTGATAGGTCGGACAGCCAGTCTGCAGCTTTGGGTGGTTGCTTTGGGTGGTGCTGCTGACCGCAAGCCGAGCAGAATTCTACAGCGGGCGATCAGGGTGGCAAAGACAAGGATGTTCGCCCTCCTCCTCATGAATAGACTGGCTGGTCAAATACCCCGAAGACCGACACTTTCGGGCACTGCTCCACCCTCACCTCCCACCACTTTGGACATTGCCTCGAAGAAGGCTGTCGAATACCCAGCTAATCGGAGGGAAGATCAGGACATGGGAGCGTTGTTGGCCGGACCCTCTTGGCACCGGTCACATCTGTCCCTCCAGCTTGGAAGAACCTACTCATTCGGGTTCTTGTTAGGTGGGCTCTATGTACCACCTTTAGATGCATTAGGTTGAGTCTTGCGTGGAGGTGGAGCTGACCCTATGCAGTGCTTCAATCCAGGGTGCCCACCCTATTTCAGGCACCAGGTCTTCCTCGTTGCATTCAGTACAGTGTTGGCCCTCTCTACCAGTCCTTCATACATGTCGCTACAGTTTCCTTTACTTAGAATGTTTGCGTCAAGTAACTCTCCAGTAGTGTCTGTTGTGGTGGTCATGGATATGTACTCGTCTCCTTCCATAGGAGCTGCAGTTACCCCAGTTCGTTGCCCCTAGCTAGCTGAAATCTCTCCGTCAGTTCATCCAGTGTTGTGACCCTGCCATCAGTGTATAGGTCCCTAACTGTCAGTGTACCCCCCGTCCTGTCTCCACTTTTTAAAGTTGACGTCGGTGAGCGCTGGTACGAACCTATGGTTGTTGAAGATGCGAGCTTTGTCGGACATTTCGGTCAGGTGGAATTGCTGCCGTAGTTGGTTCCAGGTCTGGAGGGTGGCTACCACCATTGACCTGCTGCAGTGTTTTTTGGGTGGGGAGAGGAATGCCGCCATGGCGAAGGCCCGGAGCGAGGTCCCCTGCAGGAGGCCTCCTCCCCGCACACCCACTCGGCTCCTGGCTCCTTGATCCATCCCTTACTCGTTTTGCTGTTGCCGCCCAGTGGTAGAATTGTAGATTTGGAGGGCTCGTCCTCCCCTGGACTTTGTTTTCCGTAGGACCTTCTTTGGGATCCTCGCATTCTTCCGCCCTCCCCCTCCATTTAAACGCCATGATTAATTTGTCTAGTGAGTTGAAAAAGGCCGTGGGGACATAGATCGGTATAGATGTAAGTAGGAAGAGGTACCTGGGCAGTACATTCATTTTGATCGTCTGCACTCTCCCCAAGGAAGAGAATGGGAGTGTGTCCCATCTTTGCATGTTCTTTTTGACTTCCTCTGTCAGACTGGTCAGGTTTCATTTGTGGATCCCCATCCAGTCATTAGCGATTTGGATCCCCAGGTAGCGGAATTTGTGTCGGGCTTGTTTGAACGGCAGTCCCACTAGTGCTGCCCCTCCTCATTGTGGGTACACCGGAAAGATCTCGCTTTTACTCAAGTTGAGTTTGCAGCCCGAGAAGGGGCCAAACTCTTTCAGGAGCGCGATGATTGCTTTCATGCTGCTTTGTGGGTCCGAGATGTAGAGGAGCAGGTCATCCGCATAGAGCGAGACTCTGTGCTCTCTGCCTCCCCTTTGGATTCCCCTCCAGTTTTTTGCTGTTCTGGGAGTGATCGTTAGGGCAAACAGCAGTGGGGACAGCGGGCATTCCTGCCTGGTGCCCCTGTGCAGCTGGAAGTACTGGGAGTTGTTGTTTGTCCGTACGCTCGCCATGGGAGTGTTGTCTCCTGGAGGAAGACTATGTCGGCTTTCATGTTTCTTAGGTGGGTGAAGACTCTGGATCTTTCCACTGGGCCGTTGAGTCCCCTTATGTTCCAGGCGACTATCCTGGAGGGGGGGGGCTTCTGCCCCCCCCCCCCCCCCCTTGTGGGATTACCCATACTTACCTTTTGGTCATGCTCCGGCACTCCGGGGTTTCCTTTTGTTAGGGGGACATCCAAGAATGCCACTGTCACTGCGTCTCCCCATGCAGTCGGGTCCCTGCGCTCCAGGGTTTCCCTTTGTCCAGGGGGCACCCAACATGGCCGCCAGCAGTGCGTCCGCCATGAGGGTCTGCCCCTGCACTCCGGGGTCCCTTTGTCCAGGGGGCACCCAACATGGCCGCCTACAGTACATCCGCCATGTGGCTAGGCCCCTGCACTCCGGGGTGGTTGCTTGCAGTGATTCCTTGCTCCGGGCCCTTCGTAGCCTTATTGCTGCTCTCGTTCTTGTCCTATTTTTCCTCCCCTCCCTGTGCCCCCCCCCGATCCCTCCCTACCCCCCCTCTCCTATCCCCGTTTGTTCGCCTATCCTTGTTGTGTGGTGTGGTGTGGTGTGCCCCCCCGGCCAGCCTAGCGCTGTCCCCACTGTTGGGGGCGCACGGCAGTCCTGCTCTGCTGCATACCCCCGGTGCTAGCTTTCCTGCTAGTATGGTGACACCCATCCCGGGAGTTACTGTCTCGCTTCTCCCTCGCCCACTCTGTGGTGTGGTGTGCCCATTCTCTCCCCATCTTACCCTGCACTCCTATCGCTTGTCACATCGCTTTCCCTTCTCCGCTGTGCTCGTTCTTTCGTACTAGGCCACGGTCTCATACTTGAAGCGGGTCCCTCGGGTAGTGGTTTGCTTTTTGTTGATCAGGGTGTGTTTTATGGGGGGGGGTGAGGAGAAGGCGAGGTGCTGCCTCACCCCTTCCCCTCGTCGGCCCGCTGTTGCTCCTTGCTAGGGGCGCTTTATTTCTTCCCCTGCTGTCGGTGTTCCAACCTGCATTCCTCAACAAACTTGTTTGCCTCAGCGGGGGCTGTGAAGAAATGTTCTTTGCCTTGATATGTGACCCAGAGTTTCACAGGGTACAGCATGCCAAAGCATTCGCTGTTCTTCTACAGAGCAGCTTTTGACCTGTTAAATTCAACCCATTTCCTGGCCAGATCCGCCCCAATGTCTTGGTATATCCCAGTGGCAGTTCTTGGTCTGGTCTGCCTGGCCCAGCGCAGGATTCTTTCCCGGTCTTGGTACCGGTGCAGTTTGCTATTACTGCCCTCGGTTGCTCTCCTGCTTTGGGTTTCGGGCGCAGCGACCAGTGTGCCCTGTCCATTTCTGGTAGGTTGGGGCAAGTTTCCCTCCCCACTAATTTGCCCAGCATCTCGGCCACGTACACCGTGGGGTCCCTGCATTCGATCTCCTCCGGTAGACCCACAATCCATACATTTTGCCTTCTCGAGCGGTTCTCTTGGGCTTCCAGTTTGCCCTTCAGGCTCCGCTGCGACGTGACAAACCTCGCCACCTCCTTTCCAATGCCGTGATCCGATCGCTCTGGTCAGCTGCGGCCTTTTCCAACCCTCTTGGGCTTCCAGTCTCTTCTCTGCTCAGGGCGAGTTGTACTTGAGCCAGAGTCTTGGCCACTGCTACCTTCACCGCGGCCTCAATGTCCGCTTTTATCTCCTGATGGTGCTCCCTCAGCGCCTCGGTGAAGGATGCCTTCCAGTTCCCCCCTGGTATAGGGGGAATTTGCTCCAATCTGCCCTGCTCTTTTCGGCGAAGCTTCCGCTCCATCGCCTCATGCGCCGGTTGGCTCGTCTGAGTGTGGTCACCCCTGGCCCCTTCTGCTCCTGATGTCTGTTCTGCCTCTGGCTTGGTTTCCTTCGGGCATTTTTGCTTCTAATCCCTCACTTTCTTACTTCCTCTGTCCTATTAAGGTTGGGGAATGGATCGCTGCGTCCTTTTACCGAATTGCGTTGAAAAGTGGTTGTTTTTCGGGTCCACGGGAGGAGAGCCACCTAACGTGCGACTGCTCATCACCAAAGTCTCTAGTTCATGGGTTTTAAATTTTACTGTAAGCATATTCTTTGGAATCACTTTACATCCAAGAATGCAAAGACACAAGGAAATATCATCTCCTTGCCCAGATTCTTCTTCCGTGTTCCAATGAGAAGGACAAATACGCAAAGTAGATCAAACACCCTGCGGGTTACCATTGATCAGAAACTGAACTACCTATATATCATTGGTGGATAATTCAAGGTTCCATACACAGAGCATTTTTCCTAGATTCAGCTACCTAATTGAGTACAGAATGGGTTTCAAGAAAAGGTCACAGCAATAAGGGAAAATTGTTACTGATATGTCTTGCATACCGTTGCAATTTGTTTGTCCACAACCATGCTTTGTTTCCAAGAACCAAGACAGGAAATAGGCTCAGACAAGCAACTAGATAAAAATACTACTGACCTTGATGCCAGGCTGCAGTTGACAATCCAGGCAAGCAGATGTGAAAGAAAATTAAGAAGTTAGTGAACAGCTTAGATTTGTGAAAAATGATTTTAGCTGTAAGCATGACATACATTTATTTTGCAGATGCAAAGCTCACTGCAACATTAGACTACTTAGACTACCCCTTTCTGAACTGCAAATTCTACCGCACTGATGATAGCCAGAAGGTTTGAAGTGTTGGCAGTTATTTGAACTTCAATTCCTCTACTCTTAATGTCTCAAAAGTATATTAGTCCAGTACTATATGGTGCCCTATTTATTTCTTAAAAGGAGATGGTTATGTTCCCATACTTCCTCGCATAATATGTTACCTGATTTTGGCCATATGAAAATAAAATAAATAGAATTTTTTTTAATGGACTGGTTAGGCCAGCATTTATTGCCCATCCCTAGTTGCCCTTCAGAAGACGCTGGTGAGTTGCCTTCTTGAACCGCTGCAGTGCTTTCAGCCATTTCTTGATATCACATGGAGTTAATCAAATTGGTTGACGGCTGGCATCTGTGATGCTGCGGAGCTCCGGAGGAGGCTGAGATCGATCGTCCACTCAGCACTGCTGGCTGAATATTATTCCAAATCAGCCTTATCTTTTGCATTAGTGTGCTGGGCTCCCCAATCATTCAGCATGGCAATATTTGTGGAGCTTCCTCCTCCAGTGAGTTGTTTAATTGTCCACCAACATTTACAGTTGGATGGGGCAGGACTGCAGAGCTTAGATCAGTTCCATTGGTTGTGGAATCGCTTAGCTTTATTTGGTCTCCAATTGACTTCGGACCTCACCACATTGAAGAGAAATCAAAAAGTAGTATGCTCTTCTGCTGACATACTCAGCAGAAGTCCATGGCAAAGGAATAATCATGACAATGTTGTCTTAGCTGACCTCCCATTCTGTATCCTGCACCTTCGGCTCATACAAGATTGCTTGTAGATTATTCAACAAGTTTTGCTCATGCACTACTACTTTCTCCCTGACATACTCTGTCTGCTTGGTCTGCAAATGTTTCAAATTAAATATTGTTTTTAAATTGGAGGGGAAGGTAGTTAAGTACATGAAGGAAAAAGTAATGGAAGTAAATACTGATAGCATTACACATGAAGTCGGGGAGGAGGCAGCACTTGTGTAGCATAAACCTACACCCAACAACTGGGTCAAATAGTCATTCTTTGTAATTCTTGTTGGGTAGCTTGCAGCCCTTCACTGTGGCAGATGTGAGACAATATTGCATTATCAAATGGGGCTAGTTTACTTCAGCATAGGAATGTCCCACTACGTTAGGACCCCATTATCATCCCAGATCTGCAGTGCAGTTTGGATGGATTTCATTGTTAAAAGTTACAACTTCCATTTTGCAATTTAGGCAAGCTAACAAGTTCAAATTATGACAGCAAAAAAAAAAAAAAGGCAGCCTTCTGGACAAATTCATGTAAGAAAAATAGATCAAGATTCAAACTTGAATTGTAAGAATTGCTTTGCAGTCTTTATTTGAAATTATCCTTAAGATACTTTTTAAAAATGTTTTCTCAAACATTCTTGGAAGAAAACGTAGCGGGTCTGTTTAGCAAGTTTGTGGATGACACTAAGATTGCAGGAGTTGCAGATAGTGATGATGATTGTCATAGAGTACAACAGGATATATAGATAGGCTGTAAAATTGGGCAGAGAAATGGCAGATGGAATTTAACCCGGACAAATGCGAGGTGATGCATTTTGGTAGATCCAATTCAGGTGGGGGCTATAAAATAAATGGCTGAACCATCAGGAGCATAGAGACACAGAGAGATCTGGGCGTGCAGGTCCACAGATCCTTAAAAGTGGCAGCACAGGTGGAAATGGTGATAAAGAAAGCATATGGCATGCTTGCCTTCATAGGACAGGGTATCGAGTGTAAAAGCTTGAATGTTATGTACGGTAGCCTTGTGAATAGCACAATTGCTTCACAGCTCCAGGGTCCCAGGTTCGATTCCAGCTTGGGTCACTATCTGTGCGGAGTCTGCACATCCTCCCCGTGTGTGCGTGGGTTTCCTCCGGGTGCTCCGGTTTCCTTCCACAGTCCAAAGATGTGCAGGTTAGGTGGATTGGCTATGATAAATTGCCCTTAGTGTTGGGTGGGGTTACTGGGTTATGGGGATAGGGTGGAGGTGTTGACCTTGGGTAGGGTGCTCTTTCCAAGAGCCGGTGCAGACTCGATGGGCCGAATGGCCTCCTTCTGCACTGTAAATTCTATGATAATCTATGTTACAATTATATAGAACGTTGGCTAGGCCACATTTGAATTCTGTGTCCAATTCTGGCCACGGCACTACCAGAAGGACATGGGGGCTTTGGAGAGAGTACAGAAAAGGTTTACCAGGATGTTGCCTGGCATGGAGGGTATTAGCTATGAGGAGAGATTGAATAAACTGGGTTGCTCTCCCTGGAAAGATGGAGGCTGAGGGGCTACCCGATAGAAGTTTATAAAATTATTAGGGATATAGATAGGGTAAACAGTGGGAGGCTTTTTCCCAGGGCGGTAATGACAATTACAAGGGGGCACAAGTTCAAGGTGAGGGGGGAAAGGTTCAATGGAGATGTGCGGGGGAAGCATTTTTACACAGATGGTGGAGGTGGCCTGGAATGCACTGCCAAGTGAGGTGGTTGAGGCAGATACGTTAGCGACCTTTAAGACTTATCTGGACAGGCACATGAACAGATGGGATATGGAAGGATACAGGCGGTTGGTCTAGATAGGATACGTGATCGGTGCAGGCTTGGTCTTTGTTCTCCCAAACTCATACGGGTAGTTAAACTTGACACTGAATTACAGAATCACCTAACAGGACAAAGAGAAGGTTATTCGGCCCACCAGGTTTGCTCCAGCTTTTTGCAATGGGTGGAAAAATTGACAGGAAGACTGCTTTGTAGCGGCTCCTGATGACTGATCACATGTAGAACTGACAGCAAGCTCACAGCAGGCTAACTGGCTGCTCTCTTGTCAGTAGAGTTGGTTACAAAGTAGAGGGGTGGAAAGTTGAAGATAATTACAGAAACTGGCACAGAAACAGAGCATTCAGCATAACTGGTCTATGTCAATGTTTATGTTTTATATCAACCTCCATTTCCCTACTTCATCTAACTTTATAGCATATCCTTCTTTTCTGAATCGCATACTGATCCAGCTTCTGTAAATGCATTTATTTTCTTCACCACAACAAATCCAGGTGGTACCAGCAATCTAATTTTTCCTCGCAGTGGATCTATACATACCAAAATAAATCATTATGGATAGAAACATAGAATTTTGATTCCTCATCAGTTTTAGCAAAACCATTTTTCTGTTCCATTTATTGACATGGTTCTTTGATGCAAATAAATTCAGTAACAATGTTGAAACAAAAGGGATATATGTCAAAATGTATATCAGATAAATGTAAACTACTGCGGATGCTGGAGATATTAAATAAAAACACAAAGTGCGAGAAAAACTTAATAGTGGCTCCATTTCGAAAAAGAGTCAGATTGAAACTGATTCAAAGAGCAGTCTGGAAGAAGTTAGACTCAAAACGTTAACTCTGTTTCTCTCTCCACAGATGCTTCCAAACATGCTGAGTTTTTCCAGTACCTTGTTTTTCTATAAAATATCTATCAAATTGGTTCAGTTAGTAGATGCTGGCATTTCTCTGCTGCTCAGGCATACTGAATCAGGCAAGGCACTAGAGCCACAAATTCCCTTGGTGATTAATGCCGTCAAATATACAAAGTTCATTCAAACAATTGAGCACAAAGATTTAAGAAAACCAAAGAAGAGGTGAGCATAGGAAACAAAATCATTTGGTAATTTAGTTAAATCATACAGCAGCAATTACGACATGGAAACATTAAACCACCTTCAAACACTTGGAAAAGAAATGGCTTTCACCAAAAAAAGGAACTGGTAGTAATGGGCAAGGTGCATCTTTATCCTTTATAGATGATGTTAGGATCCGGTAAGGGATCAGTAACTTATTGTTTAAAGTAAGCAAAGTTTAAATCCCAGTTGGCCACGAAATGAATAAACCCACAGGATTCCATGGTTTTAAACAAACAAAATAAACGTTACTATACAAAGTCAGGAAAGTAAAACGATTCTCAACATCTACCTCATACTCTAACATTCAGAATTAACATGAGGTAAGTACAAATTAACAGGCAAACTATGATCGAACAGACCACACTGCACATTAAATGGCAGATGTGATCAAGATAGATCCCACGGATTTCTCAGCAACGTACCCAGATGTAGTAACCACAGAGCGACAAAATCTTGTTAAAACTCAGTCTTCCTCACAAGGGTTATCAATTCCTTGGGCGGGATTCTCCGGGAATTGGCAGGGCGGGTAGAAACGGCGCAGTGGAGTGGCGGGAACCATTCCGGCGTCGGGCTGCCCCAAAAGGTGCGGAATCCTCCGCACCTTCAGGGGCTAAGCCGGCGCCGGAGTGGTTTGCGCCCCGCCGGCCGGCATGGAAGGACTTTGGCGCCGCACAAGCCGGGGCTGAACGGACTCCGCCGGCCGGCGCATGCGCGGGAGCGTCAGCGTCTGCTGACGTCATCCCCGCGCATGCACACAGAGTCAATTCCGCATCGGAAATGGCGGATGACCACAGCCTCCAGTGCGGAAGGAATAGAGTGCCCCCACGGCACAGGCCCGCCCGTGGATCGGTGGGCCCCGCCCGCGGGCCAGGCCACCGCGGGGGCACATCCCGGGGCCAGATCCCCCCGCGAACCCCCAATAACCACGGAGGCCGCCGCGTCGCCAGGTCCCGCCGGTAAGGGACCAACTCCAATTTACGCCGGCGGGACTGGCTACAGGTGGGCGGGACTTCGGCCCACCACGGGCAGGAGAATTTGGGCGGCCCCGGGGCCCATAGAGTCGCGCCGGACTTCGCCATTCTCCGAGGCGGGCGGCGCGACTCACACCACGCCGGTTTTGGGGGGGTGGGAGAATTCGGAGGCCGGCGGGGGCGGGATTCATGACAACCTCCGACGATTCTCTGACCCGCCGGGGGGTCGGAGAATCCCGCCCCTTATCTTTGAAGATCTATCCTCTGAATTCCCTCAAAAGCCACTCCGACTCAGACTGCCTCAATGACTGCTCACCTCCAAATGGTTCAATTTCTTCCTATGAAACTGCATTCCATGGGATTCACAAAGCTGCACTTCCGCCTCTAAATACTGGCACTACTTCCAATTCTTTTGCAGACTGCTAGCTTCATTAAACTGGCACTCTCTCAGAGTTTCTCTAAACTCCAGTCGCCAGTTATACTAATTTATAGTTGGCATTCTCAGTTTCTTCTGAGCCCTAACCCTTACCAGGACAGAACCAAGACTTCTCCTACGGGCTCAAGATTCCCAGGACCTCACATGAGACCTAACTGCACTAAATGGCTCCCAGGGTTTCCTGTGTGAACTGCAACCATACAAGGTCCAAACTGAAACACTCAGCTGCACTGAAAAGGCTCAGCAAAAGCCATGGGAGGCAAAGCAACTGCAGCCTGTGAACAGCAGTGCCCTTTCACTATAGCCTCGTCACTGCTGTAGAACATAGATAAATTGAAACCAGAAAACCTTCTTAAGTTTCATCCATCTCCACCACATGATAAACTTCCAGGGTTCACAGAATGCTTTAGGTCTAACTCCTACATCTCACTGGGCTGAATTCTTTCCAAGCATTGTAGACGTTCCGTCTCCAGCTAATTAAGTCCAACTGCTGTTTTAGGATCATACCTTTGGAGCAATAACCCTTCAGATAACATGGCCCGACCTTTTAGGTGTACGAATCTTCAAACTGCTTTAGTTGAACTTAACCCATTTTCTACAGTTAAATTTTAATCTTCCCAGAATTAACTGTTACCTCTAAAATAGTAACATGAACCATGAATTAGATATTTGTCACAATGAAAAATCTTTAACAGCTTCATCTTCCTAATATTCATATTGCATATTAAATCGAGAATAAATTCATGAGTGAGCATTTTCAAAGCTACCAGCCACATTTTTGGAATGTGGGGTGAGACCCACGCAGACACGCGGAGAATGTAGCAACTGCACATGGACAGTAACCCGGGGCCAGGATTGAACCCGGGTCCTCGGCGGTGTGAGGTAGCAGTGCTAACCACTGCGTCACCGTGCCACCTATGAACATCCTTATTTGAATTTTTTATTTTTTATTAGTTAGTGATAAGTATATGGAAGTAATTTGCAAAAAAAACTTGGAAACATTTAAGAAATAATTCAATATGAAATTGTAGCAGTTTTTAAGTCTTTCTGAGTGGATAAATTAAGATAGATAGAATGGGAAAGAGAGACAAAGGAGGGGTACAAGGGAGAGGGGGGAAAGGGGAGAGACCGGGAGGGTAGGGGGACACAGGGAAGGAGAGACCGGGGAGGGGCGACACACGGAAGGAGGGACAAACAGGGCTAGAAAAGGAATTGGGCTACAAAGTGCCACAACCAAGGGCTCAAAACAAGGAATCGCTGCAAGCACCCACCCAGTACGGTCTCTGGGCGAAGGGAGACCCCAGAGTGTAGGGGAATACCCCCATGGCGGACGCACAGTGGGCGGCCATGTCGGGTGCCCCCGGGACAAACGGAAACCCTGGAGCGCAGGGACCCGACCGCATGGAGAGAGCAGTGACAGCGGCCATCCTGGACGGCCCCCGAACAAAGGGAAACCCCGGAGGGCAGGGGCGCATCCACCAGGTAAATATGGTTAATCCCACAGGAGCGAGGGTGCAGAAGCCCCCTACCAGGATAGTCACCTGGAAGTTGTGTTTGCACCGAGTGCTGAATTTGGTGCATTGGAGTGCTACAGTAAGAGTTTGGTGACCGAGGGAGTTAGGTGAGGAGGGAGTAAGGTGCTCCTTTCATTTTGTTTCCGACATTTCCGCAAAGAGTGAGAAGAGAGCCAGGAATTTACAGAAAGTGTAGCTGACTGGGAGCAGAGTCGGAGGGCGGAGATCTAGTTAGTCCACAGGGCAGCTATATTCTGTCAGGTAAGAGGGGATGGAGGCTAGGCCAGTTGCATGCTCCTCCTGTAGGATGTGGGTGCTGAGGGATACCACCGGTGTCCCCGCTGACTATACCTGCGGGAAGTGCACCCAACTTCAGCTCCTCAAAGACAGTGTTAGGGAACTGGAGCTGAAGCTGGATGAACTTCGGATCATCCGGGAGGCAGAGGGGGTGATTGAGAAGATTTACAGGGAGGTAACCACACCCAAGGTACAGGACAAGAATAGCTGGGTTACAGTCAGGGGGAAAAAAAAAACAGGCAGACAGTGCAGGGATCCCTCATGGCTGTTCCCCTTCAAAACAAGTATACCGTTTTGGATGCTGTTGGGGGGGGGGGGGGGGGGGGGGGTTGGTGACCTACCGGAGGAAGGCCCTAGCGGCCAGGTCTCTGGCACTGAGTCTGGCTCTGGGGCTCAGAAGGGAAGGGGGGGAGAATAGAAAAGCAATAGTAGGAGATTCAACGGTTAGGGGAATAGATAGGAGATTCTGTGGTCGCGAGCGAGACTCCCGGAAGGTATGTTGCCTCCCGGGTGCCAGGGCCAGGGATGTCTCGGATCATGTCTTCAGGATCCTTAAGGGGGAGGGGGAGCAGCCAAAAGTCGTGGTGCACATTGGTACCAACGACATAGGTAGGAAAAGGGGTGTGGAGGTAATAAACAAGTTTAGGGAGTTCGGCTGGAAGTTAAAAGCCAGGACAGACAGAGTTGTCATCTCTGGTTTGTTGCCGGTGCCACGTGATAGCGAGGCTAGGAATAGGGAGAGAGTGCAGCTGAACACGTGGCTGCAGGAATGGTGTAGGAGGGAGGGCTTCAGGTATTTGGATAATTGGAGCGCATTCTGGGGAAGGTGGGACCTGTACAAGCAGGACGGGTTGCATCTGAACCAGAGGGGCACCAATATCCTGGGAGGGAGGTTTTCTAGTACTCTTTGGGAGGGTTTAAACTAATTTGGCAGGGGAATGGGAACCGGATTTGTCGTCCAGCAACTAAGGTAGCTGATATTCAGGATGCCAAAGCATGTAATGAGGCAGTGGGGAAGGGAACACTGACAAAGGAGAGTACTTGCAGGCACGGAGATGGGTTGAAGTGTGTATACGTCAACGCAAGAAGCATCAGGAATAAGGTGGGTGAACTTAAGGCATGGATCGGTACTTGGGACTACGATGTGATGGCCATCATGGAAACTTGGATAGAAGAGGGGCAGAAATGGTTATTGGAGGTCCCTGGTTATAGATGTTTCAATAAGATTAGGGAGGGTGGTAAAAGAGGTGGGAGGGTGGCATTGTTAATTAGAGATAGTATAACAGCTGCAGAAAGGCAGTTCGAGGAGTATCACCCGACTGAGGTAGTATGGGTTGAAGTCAGAAATAGGAAAGGAGCAGTCACCTTGTTAGGAGTTTTCTATAGGCCCCCCAATAGTAGCAGAGATGTGGAGGAACAGATTGGGAAACAGATTTTGGAAAGGTGCAGAAGTCACAGGGTAGTAGTCATGGGTGACTTTAACTTCCCAAATATTGAGTGGAAACTCTTTAGATCAAATAGCTTGGATGGGGTGGTGTTTGTGCAGTGTCCAGGAAGCTTTTCTAACACAATATGTAGATTGTCCGACCAGAGGAGGGGCAATATTGGATTTAGTACTGGGTAATGAACCAGAGCAAGTGATAGATTTGTTAGTGGGGGAGCATTTTGGAGATAGTGACCACAATTCTGTGACTTTCACTTTAGTAATGGAGAGGGATAGGTGCGTGCAACAGAGCAAGGTTTTCAATTGGGGGAAGGGTAAATACGATGTTGTCAGACAAGAATTGAAGTGCATAAGTTGGGAACATAGGCTGTCAGGGAAGGACACAAGTGAAATGTGGAACTTGTTCAAGGAACAGGTACTACGTGTCCTTGATATGTATGTCCCTGTCAGGCAGGGAAGAGATGGTCGAGTGAGGGAACCATGGTTGACAAGAGAGGTTGAATGTCTTGTTAAGAGGAAAAAGGAGACTTATTTAAGGCTGAGGAAACAAGGTTCAGACAGGGCATTGGAGGGATACAAGATAGCCAGGAGGGAACTGAAGAAAGGGATTAGGAGAGCTAAGAGAGGGCATGAACAATCTTTGGCGGGTAGGATCAAGGAAAACCCCAAGGCCATTTACACGTGAGAGAAATATGAGAATGACTAGAGCGAGGGTAGGTCCGATCAAGGACAGTAGCGGGAGATTGTGTATTGAGTCAGAAGAGATAGGAGAGGTCTTGAACGAGTACTTTTCTTCTGTATTTACAAATGAGAGGGGGCGATATTGTTGGAGAGGACAGTGTGAAACAGATTGGTAAGCTCAAGGAAATACTTGTTAGGAAGGAAGATGTGTTGGGCATTTTGAAAAACTTGAGGATAGACAAGTCCCCCGGGCCTGACGGGATATATCCAAGGATTCTATGGGAAGCAAGAGATGAAATTGTAGAGCCGTTGGCAATGATCTTTTCGTCCTCACTGTCAACAGGGGTGGTACCAGGGGATTGGAGAGTGGCGAATGTCGTGCCCCTGTTCAAAAAAAGGACTAGGGATAACCCTGGGAATTACAGGCCAGTTAGTCTTACTTCAGTGGTAGGCAAAGTAATGGAAAGGGCACTGAAGGATAGGATTTCTGAGCATCTGGAAAGGCACTGCTTGATTAGGGATAGTCAGCGCAGATTTGTGAGGGGTAGGTCTTGCCTTACAAGTCTTATTGAATTCTTTGAGGAGGTGACCAAGCATGTGGATGAAGGTAAAGCAGTGGATGTAGTGTACATGGATTTTAGTAAGGCATTTGATAAGGTTCCCCATGGTAGGCTTCTGCAGAAAGTAAGGAGGCATGAGATAGTGGGAAATTTGGCCAGTTGGATAACGAACTGGCTAACCGATAGAAGTCAGAGAGTGGTGGTGGATGGCAAATATTCAGCCTGGATCCCAGTTACCAGTGGCGTACCGCAGGGATCAGTTCTGGGTCCTCTGCTGTTTGTGTTTTTCATTAATGACTTGGATGAGGGAGTTGAAGGGTGGGTCAGTAAATTTGCAGACGATACGAAGATTGGTGGAGTTGTGGATAGTGAGGAGGGCTGTTGTCGGCTGCAAAGAGACATAGATAGGATGCAGAGCTGGGCTGAGAAGTGGCAGATGGAGTTTAACCCTGAAAAGTGTGAGGTTGTCCATTTTGGAAGGACAAATATGAATGCGGAATACAGGGTTAACGGTAGAGTTCTTGGCAATGTGGAGGAGCAGAGAGATCTTGGGGTCTATGTTCATACATCTTTGAAAGTTGCCACTCAAGTGGATAGAGCTGTGAAGAAGGCCTATGGTGTGCTCGCATTCATTAACAGAGGGATTGAATTTAAGAGCTGTGAGGTGATGATGCAGCTGTACAAACTTTGGTAAGGCCACATTTGGAGTACTGTGTACAGTTCTGGTCGCCTCATTTTAGGAAGGATGTGGAAGCTTTGGAAAAGGTGCAAAGAAGATTTACCAGGATGTTGCCTGGAATGGAGAGTAGGTCTTACGAGGAAAGGTTGAGGGTGCTAGGCCTTTTCTCATTAGAACGGAGAAGGATGAGGGGCGACTTGATAGAGGTTTATAAGATGATCAGGGGAATAGATAGAGTAGACAGTCAGAGACTTTTTCCCCGGGTGGAACAAACCATTACAAGGGGACATGAATTTAAGGTGAAAGGTGGAAGATAGAGGAGGGATATCAGAGGTAGGTTCTTTACCCAGAGAGCAGTGGGGGCATGGAATGCACTGCCTGTGGAAGTAGTCGAGTCGGAAACATTAGGGAACTTCAAGCAGCTATTGGATAGGTACATGGATTGTGGTAAAATGATATAGTGTAGATTTATTTGTTCTTAAGGGCAGCACGGTAGCATTGTGGATAGCATAATTGCTTCACAGCTCCAGGGTCCTAGGTTCAATTCTGGCTTGGATCACTGTCTGTGCGGAGTCTGCACATCCTCCCAGTGTCTGTGTGGGTTCCTCCGGGTGCTCCGGTTTCCTCCCACAGTCCAAAGATATGAAGGTTAGGTGGATTGGCCATGATAAATTGCCCTTAGTGTCCAAAATTGCCCTTGGTGTTGAGTGGAAGTGTTGAGTTTGGGTAGGGTGCTCTTTCCAAGAGCCGGTGCAGACTCAAAGGGCCGAATGGCCTCCTTCTGCACTGTAAATTCAATGATAATCTATGATTAATCTAGGGCAAAGGTTCGGCACAACATCGTGGGCCGAAGGGCCTGTTCTGTGCTGTATTTTCTATGTTCTATGTAAGGGGATTCAACGGCCCAGTGAAGAGATTCAGAGTCCTCACCCACCTAAGAAATATGAGGGCCAACATAGTCTTCCTCCAAGAGACACACTTGAGAGAGCAGGACCGACTGAGGGTAAGAAAGGGCTGGGTGGGACAAACCTACCATTCCTGCTATGCAACAAGGGCCAGGGGGGGTGGCGATATTGATCGGCAAGAGGACCATGTTTCGGGCGACAAAGACGGTTACGGACCTAGGGGGACGGTATATCATGGTCAGCGGGGCCGTGGATGGGGCACCGGTAGTACTAGTTAACGTGTACGCACCCAACTGGGACGACACGAGCTTCATCAAGAAGACCATCGCAGAAATCCATGACATAGTGACGCATCGACTAATCATTGGGGGGGGGGGGGGGGACACTTCAAATGTGTACAGGACCCAAAGACAGACAGATCAAACCCCAAAACGGGGAAAACCTCAAGCATGGCAAGGGAACTCAGTCACTTTATGGAACAGATGGGAGCGGTGGACCCCTGGAGGTTTGCCCACCCGGGGAGAAGGAATTCTCCTTCTTCTCCCCAGTACACAACATATACACCAGAATTGACTTATTTGTGGTAGGGAAAACGGTGCTTCCGGGGATAGATAAGGTGGAATACTCCACAATTGCGATATCAGACCACGTTCCACACTACATGGAGGTTGGACGTCGCCCTACAACGAGAGATTATCACGGGCCATTGCAGAGTACACAGAGAACAACCAGAACGGGGAGGACTCACCCTCCACGATCTGGGAAGCACTAAAGGCCGTACTAAGAGGGAAAATCATCGCTTTCAAAGCGCAAAGAGATAGTAAGGAAAGGGTGGAGAGGCAGCAGCTGGTCGACTCCATACTGAAGGTAGACCGTAAATACTCCGAGGCCTCGACCGTAGAGCTCCTGGCGGAGAGGAAAGAGCTACAAAGGAACTTTGACCTGCTCACCACCAGTAAAGCAGTGCACCACTCCGCCAGGCACGTGGGACCCTATACGAACACGGAGACAAAGCCAGCCGCCTGTTGGCACACCAGCTGAGAAAGCAGGCGACCACCAGAGAAATTGCACAAATCAGGGATACCAGAGGCACATTAGAAACAGAACCAGAAAAGATCAACAAAACCTTCAAGGCCTTCTACCAAGGGCTGTACACCTCAGAGCCCCCAATGGGGGAGTCTGGGATGAAACGGTTCCTTGATGGACTGGACATCCCAGTCGTGGGGGAGGGCAAAAAATGGGGCTTGGAAGCACCATTGGCACTGGGAGAGATCATGGACAGCATTAGCTCCGTGCAGGCGGGGAAGGCGCCGGGACCCAACGGGTTCCCGGCGGACTTCTACAAAACATTTGCGACAGCACTGGCCTCGCACCTGCGGGAGATGTTCACAGACTCGCTAGCGAGGGGCACACTGCCGCCCACGCTAGCACAGGCCTCAATCTCGCTGATACCCAAGAAAGACAAGGCCCCAAGGAATGTGGGTCATACAGACCCATCTCACTGCTGAATGCAGACGCCAAAATACTGGACAAAATGCTAGCCAAAAGGTTAGAAGACGGTGTACCTGAGGTGGTCGCAGAGGACCAGACGGGCTTTGTCAAAGGTAGACAACTTACCTCGAACATCAGGCACCTGCTGAACATGATAATGACCCCCTCCGGGGAGAGAACACCAGAGGTGATCGTCTCCCTAGATGCAGAAAAGGCCTTCGACAGAGTCGAATGGAAATACCTCCGAGGTACTGGAGCAGTTTGGGCTTGGAACAGGGTTCACCTCCTGGGTAAAGCTCTTGTACAACGCTCCCATGGCGAGCGTACGGTCCAACAATACCAACTCCCGATACTTCCAGCTGCACAGGGGCACCAGACAAGGACGCTCACTGTCCCCGCTGCTGTTCGCTCTAGCGATCGAACCACTAGCAATCGCGCTCAGAGCAGCAAAAAGCTGGAGGGGGATCCGAAGTGGAGGCAGAGAGCACAGAGTCTCACTCTATGCAGATGACCTGTTCCTCTACATTTCGGATCCACAGAGCAGCATGGACGGAATCATCGCGCTCCTGAAAGGGTTTGGCGCCTTCTCGGGTTACAAACTCAGCATGAGCAAAAGCGAGATCTTCCCGGTACATCCACAAGTAGGTGGGGCAGCCCTAACGGACTGCCGCTTAAACAAGCCCGACACAAATTCCGCTACCTGGGGATCCATGACCTCCCAAACCTACAACTTTACCACTGGGCGGCGACGGCCAAGCGAATAAGGGGATGGATCAAGGAGCCAGAAGCCGAGTGGGTGCGCGCGGAAGAGGCCTCCTGCACGAGGACCTCCCTCCGGGCCCTCGCCACGGTGGCGTTCCCATCCCCATCCTCACCCAGAAAACACTCCAGCAGCCCAGTGGTAATAGCCACCCTCCAGTCCTGGAACCAATTACGGCAACAATTTGGCCTGACCAGAATGTCGGGTAAAGCTCCCATCTGCAAAAACCATAGGTTCACGCCAGTGCTGACTGACGCCACCTTCAAAAGGTGGGGACAGGACAGAAGGACATTGACAGTCAGGGACCTTTACACGGACGGCAGGATCGCAACACTGGGCGAACTGACAGAGAAATTTCAGTTAGCCAGGGGGAACGAGCTAAGGTACCTGCAACTAAAAGACTTCCTGCGAAAGGAGACAGGACATACCCACAACCACCAGGACAGACACTACTGGAAGAGTTACTGGACGCAAGCATACTAGATAAAGGAAACTGTAGTGACATGTATGACCGGCTGGTAGAAGGGGCCGACACCGTACTGGACGCAACAACAATGAAGTGGGAGGAAGACCTGGGGATCGAAATAGGGTGGGGATTCTGGAGCGAAGCACTGCATAGGGTCAACTCCACCTCCACGTGCGCAAGGCTCAGCCTGACGCAACTAAAAGTAGTACATAGAGCCCACTTAACAAGTACCCGTATGAGTAGGTTCTTCCCGGAGGTGGAGGACAGATCTGAGCGGTGCCAAGGAGGCCCAGCCAACCACACCCACATGTTCTGGTCCTGCCCCAGACTTGTGGAGTACTGGACAACCTTCTGCGAGGCAATGTCCAAGGTGGTGGGGGTGAGGGTGGAGCCATGCCCGAAAGTGGCAGTCTTCGGGGTTTCAGACCAGCCAGATCTATTCCTGGGAGGAGGGCGGACGCCCTTGCCTTTGCCTCCCTGATCGCCCGCCGTAGAATCCTGTCCGGTTGGCGGTCAGCAGCACCACCCAAAGCTGCAGACTGGCTGTCCGACCTCTCGGAATCTCTCCAAATGGAGAAAATCAAATTTGCCATCCGAGGATCAGACGACGGCTTCCACAGAACGTGGGAGTCAACCCAATTGTTCCGAGACAAGCAGAAGAATAGCCAGGTAGCCAAGAAACAGGGGAGTGTAGCCAAAGCATGAGAGGGAGAGATAGACCGGGAGAGGGGGGCGACGACAGCTAAATCTAAGAGGAAGGAAAGGCGAGCCACAGGGGTGGAGGTGGGGGGGGGGGGGGGGGGGGGGGGGGCAGGAGCGGGGAAGAGGGAAGAGACGGAACAATAGAGGAGAGCCAGGGAGGGGGAGGGGGAGGGGGAGGCAGGGAAACATTAACAAACTTAACGTCTACAGGAACAGAGAAAACGGGGAAGACGGGAGGGCCGCAGAAGTGGAAGTGCGCAGAAGCGGAACGAGACGACAACGGCAGCGAACTACGTCTGGGAGAAGCAAGGGACGACAACACCATGAACAGATGCCTACTTATGTGTGTAAATAATTTTGCCAAGTGTACAGAGCTGCTGCTGTTGAGTGGGGGCATGATACCGTCCAATGGCTTCTCAGGGAAAATTAAAAGATCGGCAGCAGCAGCGACCCATAGGGGAGTGGGGGTGAGTGCTCCGTTGGGAGGGTGTGGGAAGACTGAGGCGCGTGGGGTCACGTCTAGTCAATTGCTATTGTATGTTCTCTTTTTGCACTATGTTAATTTTGACTCTATTTTGCTGTGTTAGGATTATTACTATTTATTATGAAAAACTTTGCAAAACTTTAATTTAAAAAAATATTTAAAAAAGATAGATAATTCTGGATGTGAAAACCCATTCTATCTTATGGCCTTCAGAGAGTTAATATTGCATGTTTCATCAATTTTTGTATCTGAGGATGTATGAATCATGAATTTTGCAGTCACATAAATCTACTTATCTTTTCTTTCTAAGTCAGCAGGCCTCTCCTCTGCCTCTGGTAGAATACCAGCGGCTGCAGGGTGAGGCTCTTAAGTGGCCATTAATTGAATTTCATTCAGCCCAATTTTCTTGTATTCAATTGTGTACATGAATCTATTAACCTCAACCACAGAAACAAAAAAATCTATCCGACATTCTCTCTTTTGTAATAAATTTAGAGTATCTAATTAATTTTTCCCAGTTAAGGGCAATTTAACGTGGCCAATCCACCGACCCTGCACATCTTTGGGTTGTGGGGGCAAAACCCATGCAAACATGGGGAGAATGTGCAAACTCCACACGGACAGTGACCTAGAGCCGGGATCGAACTGGGACCTCGGTGCCCTGAGGCAGCTGTGCTAACCACTGCGCCACCGTGCTGCAATATCTGACATTCTCAATGCTTTATGACTAGATAATGTTGAACCAGGAAAATAGTCAATGAAAATACAAATGACTAGAATAAAAGCTGTTTAAACTATAATTACAGTAATCCCATTTGCTTCAAATACAGGATAAAAGCAAATTACTGCGGATACTGGAATCTGAAACCAAAAGAGAGAAAATGCTGGAAAATCTCAGCAGGTCTGGCAGCACCTTCCAACAGATGTTGCCAGACCTGCTGAGATTTTCCAGCATTTTCTCTTTTGCCTCAAATACAGGTTCACCTGCTGCATTATTCAATCTGTCAAAATAAAATCTGATGAAGAGAAAACAAAATAAAAATTTCCAAAAGCTATCCACAAAGAATGCTGACAACAACTAACCAATCAGAATGACAACACCAATCCACCTGATCTTAAACTGATATTTCAGGATAAGTCTAACATATATACTCACAACATAATGTGTCAAAACCAGTTTTGGATTACCACTCAACTGTAGTTTGCACAAACATCTCCTTTGGCAATAAAATAATCCATTATAAAACAACAAGCAAACTGCACAACATCACACATTATGGGCCAGATTTTCACCAAGTTGTAGAGACTCTGCAGATAAAAGGCAGGCAGGCCCCTGATTGAGAAGTTCCATCCCTACATTTCCGACAGATCCCAGTTCCACAAGTGGAATAAATGGGGTGGGTCGTGATACACACTTGAAAGAAACCCAAACTGAGCAGGGCCATCGGAACTCAGCGCTGAGTTCAAACAGACCCCAGGCTGGATTCTCTGCTCCCCGACGCCAAAATCGCGTTCGGCGACGGGGCGGAGAATCCGTTTTGACACCCATATCGGGCGCCAGTTTTCTGATTCTCCGCCCCCTGAAAAGCATACGCCACACCGATTATCCACGGCCTCAGGCCATTGCCCGAAGCCTGCCCCGCAATGCTCCGTCCCCAAACGGCTGAGTTCCGTGTGCTCACATCATTCGTGAACTCAGCGTGGCGGCTGTGAATTCAGTCGGGGCCGCCATAGACGGGGAGGGGCAATCCGTGGGCAGGGGGGCTTCATTCGGAACTGAGGGCACTGTGGGCGGGCGGTCCTGGGCGCACGCAAGTGGCCGAAGGGGCACTACTTTGGTCAGGTCCGCGGGCTAAGTCTGCCATGAAGCACAGCGCGGCCACTGCAGGCCGCCGCAGTGAGCATGCGTGGCCTCGGACCGGAAGTGCTGTGGGCCGTATCAGCAGCTAGAGCTGCGAGCTCTATCCTGCCTCCCTGCTAGCCCCCAGCAAAACGGGGAATCGGTGACCGTTTTCTGTCAGTTTTCCTGCTCTAAAGACATCCGTTTTCACACCGGCGTGAGGACTTTTGTCTCCAAAACGGAAAATCTAGCCCCCCATTTTTGTTGCAGCATGAGAGTTCCATAATGTGGAAGTCACAAATTTGAGGTGGAGACATAAATGCTCTTTCAGGGCAGATAAGGCCTGTATATTATAAAGCTGCGAAGTGATTTAAAACCCCCACACCTTTAGAAATTAAAAGAAACAGCCTGCCTGTTTTAATGGGAATTGAACAAAAATCGGTTCCAGAACTACAATTACTCTTTGTTGGCACTGTCCCAGGGCCATCACTGTATTATTAATACTTGGATGTTTTCTACAACCGACAATTATCTCTCTTGGAGGAAGGGTTGAGGGCACCAATTTAACATGATTGAAAAAGAACCAAAGGCAACATGAGGAAAAGCTTTTTGTTTGACACAGTGAGTGGGTAAGATCTGGAATGTACCGTCTGATTGTGGAGGAAGCAGGTTACAGTTTTCAAAAGATAACAGTATCATTATCAGAAGAGTAAAAAAGTTACAGGTCTCCAGGAAAAGGGCAGGGGAGTGCAATTAGCCAAATGCTATTGCTGAGAACCAGCATAGACACATTGGCCCTAATGGCATCCTCCTGTGCTGCAGCCATACTATTGTATAAACAAGCCCTTTTTAATATGCACTGGTGGAAATATATATATTTTTAATTCATTTACAGGATGTGGGCATCGCTGTTAAGGCCAGCATTCATTGCCCATCCCTCGTTGCCATTCAGTAGGCAGTGGCGAGTTGCCTTCTTGAACCGCTGCAGTCCTTGAGGCATCGGTACATGCACTGTGCTATTCGGGAGGAAGTTCCAGGATTTTGTCCCGGTGACAGTGAAGGAACGGCAATATATTTCCAAGTCAGGGTGGTGTGGTTCCTAGGTATCTGTTGCTCGCATCATTCTAGACAGTGGTCGTGGGTTTGGAAGGCGCTGTCTAAGGAACCTTAGTGAGTTACTGCTGTGCATCATGTCGATGGTACACCTGGCTGCCACAGTTCGATGGGGTTCACAAGTATCTGCTGCTCTTGTCCTTCTAGTTGGTAGTGGTTGTGGTTTAGAAGGTGCTGTCAAAGGAACTTGGCGAGTTACTGCATTGTATCTTGTAGATGGCTGCCACTTATCTTTATTGGTGCAGGGTTTGAATGTTTGTGGAAGGGGTAGCAATCAAGTGGGCTGCTTTGTCCTGGATAGTGTCAAGATTCTTGAGAGTTGTTGGAGGGTACTCATCCAAGCGAATGGAGAGTTGTCCTTTACACTCCCGACTTGTCCCTTGTAGATGATGGACAGGCTTTGGGGGGGGTCAGGAGGCGAGTTATTCGCCGTAGTATTCTTAGCTTTTGACCTGCCCTGGTAGCCACAGTAATAATATGGCTAGTCCAGTTCAGTTTCTGATCAATGGTAACCCCCCCCCCCAGGATGTTGATTGTGGGGTATTCAGCAATGGTAATGCAATTGAATGCCAAGGGGAGGTGGTTAGATCCTCTCTTGCAGGAGATGGTCACTGCCCAGCACTTGTGTGGCGTGAATGTAACTTGCCACTGTCAGCCCAACCCTGGATATTGTTCAGCTCTTGCTGCATTATTTGAGGAGTTGCGAATGGTGCTGAACATTATGCGGTCATCTACAAAAATCCCCACTTCTGACCTTATGAGGGAAGGGAGGTCATTGATGAAGCAGTGGAAGATGGTTGGGCCTTGGACATTACCCTGAGGAACTCCTGCAGTGATTGTGTGGAGCTGAGATGATTGGCCTCCAACCACCACAACCATCTTCCTTTGTGCCAAGTATGACTCCAACCAGCGGAGAGTCTCCACCCTTTGATTCCAGTTTAGCTAGTGCTCCTTGATGCCATACTCTGTATTGATCATTGATGTCAAGGGAAGTCACTCTCACCTCCCTTTTAGCATTCAACTCTTTTGTTCATGTTTGAACCATGGCTGTAATGAGGTCAGGAGCTGAGTGACCCTGGCGGAACCCACACTGAGCATCCACCAGCAGGTTATTACTGAGTAAGTGCTGCTTGATAGCACTATTGATGACTCCTTCCATCACTTTGCTGATGATGGAGAGTAGACGGATAGGGCAGTAATTGGCTGGGTTGGATTTGTCCTGTTCCTTGAGTATAGGACACACCTGGGCAATTTCCCACATTGCCAGGTAGATGTCAGTGTTGTAGCTGTACTGGAACAGCTTGGCTAGGGGTGCTGCAAGTTCTGGAGCACATTTCTTGATATCATGTGGAGTGAATC
Organism: Scyliorhinus torazame; assembly: GCF_047496885.1. Taxonomy (NCBI): domain Eukaryota; kingdom Metazoa; phylum Chordata; class Chondrichthyes; order Carcharhiniformes; family Scyliorhinidae; genus Scyliorhinus; species Scyliorhinus torazame. The sequence continues at coordinate 78,862,781 of NC_092725.1, read as the reverse complement.
ATATTGGCTGAAGACTGGCATCTATCATGCTGGAGACGGAGATGGATCATCCACTTGGCACTTCTGGCTGAAGGTTGTTGCGGATGCCTCAGACTTGCCTTCTGCACATGTGCTGGGCTCCTCCATCATGGAGGATGGGGTTATTTGTGGAGTCTCCTCCTCCAGTGAGTTGTTTAATTGTCCACTACCATTCACGGCTGGATGTGGCAGGACTGCAGAGGTTAGATTTGATGCGTTCATTGTGGAATCCCTTTGCTCTGTCTATTACTTACTTCATATGCTGTTTGGCACACAAGTAGACCTGTGTTGTAGCTTCACCAAGTTGACACCTCATTTTCCGGTATGCCTGATGTTGCTCCTGGCATGTTCTCCTGCACTCTTCATTGAATAAGGGTTGGTCCCCTGGCTTACTGGTAATGGTAGCGTGGGAGATATGCCGGGCCATAAAGTTGCAGATTCTGGGTGAATATAATTCTGTTGCTGTTGACGGCCCACAGCGCCTCATAGATGCCCAGTCTTGAATTGCTGAATCTATTCGAAGTATGTCCCAATTAGCACGGTGGTAGTGCCACACAACACGATGGAGGGTATCCTCAATACCCAATCACTCCAGTTGATGTCACAATAAGCTCTCCTTTGGTGATTCTATTGTTACAGTTGATTATTTATAATTCAATAGCTTCTGCTCCTTCCTGAATATATTTAGGAAATCCACTATCTTTTTGATGCTGTCCGTGGTAACATTATGTTGACCTATCTCCCTACCACCATCTCTGAAACGCAATCACACCCCTACCCGATCCCATCTGTAATAGCTGCACTGATTGGCTTTTCAAAAACCATCCAAACTGCTAAATAAACTGAACAAACAGATTAGCTATATGTCATCAGAAGTACTTTCGGCAACGGTATTGATTAGGAGATGATAAATGAAACAAAGCTTACTTTTGGCATTCAAATATTCTTCTCGACCCCCGATTGATGTCCGCTGGGTTACTGTGCTGGATTTTAAACAACGCAGACAGACTGACTGATTTATGGTTTCCTTTGATATCCATTTTACCACTGTTAACTATTCACATGCAAATTACAGATATCATCTTAATTTCGAGATGGAAGAATATAAAACCCAATGCACAATAGTCTAAAATTATGTAAAATAATGTGGATGCTGTAAATCTGAAATAAAAACAAAGTGCTGGTAAATCTCAGCAGGCCTGGCAGCATCTGTAGAGACAGAAACAGTTGTCCCTGACTAACAGATCCTTCCACCTGCCTCCAGTATTCTTCCACTACCCGGACCAATCCCTCTGGCTTCTTATCCACTCTTGTGGTGGGACTTTCCAATCTTGCCTGCCCCAAGACTGGAAATTTCCACCCAAGAACAACGGACCTTACAATGGTCCGTTAAATTTTCTACCCCCCCCCCCCCCCCCCGGCGACAATTCCTGCGGAGGGTGGGACTGGAACATTTACCCCTTGATCTTTTCATTGAGAATTGTCGGTATGATATTGGTTGTCTTATTTCTCTGCACCTCTTGCTCACTTTAACATGTCGCCCTCTGAACCTGCTGCACTCTGTTCACTCAGGTCTAACCACGATATTGTTATGAAACCTGCTGGCCAAAGAGGGGCTGTGTTGCTGGCTAGTATACCAATCTCTACCTTGCAGAGGCTGAGCACCAGCTCTCAGTCACTTCTTCCCTACCTCCCCAAGACCATGGTCCCACCACCAATCTTCAAGCCATTATTTCCAGGATTGTCAGTTTGCTCGGAGAGCTATATTGGATTGGAAACTTTAATTCTATTTCTCTCTCCACAGGTGCTGCCAGACCTGTTGAGCCCTTCCTCGCCCTTGTTTTCATATCTGCAACAGTTTTCCAGTTTTTCCATTTCTGCCACTATTTTGCAACAATCTGCTTCATGCTGAAATGTTCCTCATAATGTGCTTGCCAAGCCAGTTTGAACTGAGCCTGCCGAAACATACCTTATAAGTATTTGAAAAGTCTGATGGATTCCAAACACTGAAGTATTAAAGTATACTTAAAAATAATATTCAGGAGTGAAATTATATTTTTAAGTTCACAGATATGAACATCTAACAAAGATATTAGAGAAACATTTCTACTTCATAAAAAAAAACTTACATCTCCAATTCTGCTATCCTCTTATCTTTGTCGCTCTTTTCATTTTCCATTTCCTTTAAGATTTCAAGCAGTCTGTCCACTTCTGCTTGGGCTATGTTCGCTTCATCCCTATATTGTGCCACCACCTTTTCCAATTGTTCAATGCGGTCACTGAGGTTTGTGCTGGTTCGTGCTTCTGTTGTGGTCTCAAAAGACTGAAAGTAAAATGAAGCAAAATAGTCAGATAAATCTATTCAATGGATTGTACATAATAGAGTTAATACTATGACTCCAGTTGGTGAGCAATCATAAACATCTTTCAAATCTCAATTCATCGCCAGGTTCTTTGGACAAATATGTCTTGTATATAGGAATACTGGATATTTCTGAACATCATAGATCATTGATCATAGAATTTACAGTGCAGAAGGAGGCCATTCGGCCCATCAAGTCTGCACAGGCCCATGGAAAGCTCACCCGAAGCCCACACAGTTGACTTGTAGAAGGTACCTTTCAGCTCCTTGGCACATTGTTCACATTATTTACACTTTTTGTTTACATTCATGATGCTTAACCGTTTTTGAGACAATTTCACCTTCATTTACTGCCATCGGTCCATTGACCAATAGAAATCTACATGAGCAGCAGAATACGTTACATGGCATAACATTCCTGTTACTATTACAAAGTGAATCAACTAGTTGGTTGTGTGATACATCAAGTGGCAGGCTAAATTCCTGAACACCTAAGTTCTTGAAAGGAGCTGCAAACCTGGTACCAAGCCTGTGTTCTACAGCTAGCTGAGTGTGGGAACCTGCACCACAGGATGCATCAAATTCAGATACAAAAACATTCTGAAAATCGATCTCAGAACCAGTAGGTTGGACCCCAATACTTGGGGAAAAGACAACTCTGGACAGATCCAAATAAAGAAGTTTCTATCGTGATTAACTATGATGATGTTCACTGCAAGGGAGTTCCAAATCCTAAGGGAAACGGAATGCTGTTTTTTAAGTTTATTTTTGTGATTTGAAAGAAATATGATAAAAGAGATGAAACCCGGTGACAAATAACAAAACGTTTTTCAAACTTTAAAACACACAAGAAATGCGACAGGAAAGAACATTTACAATTAACTACGATAATGGTTACCCAGACAGCATACTTGAATTAACCTCAATCTAATCTATCTACTTTCCTAAACTCCGAGAATACATCTTCCCCAAAACAACATCCCATAGGTTTTAACACAATGAGCCAAATCAAGCAAATAATTATCATACAAGACCCGTAGCTTGCTTTTGGGAAACTTTTTTTCTAAATTAAGAGTAGAATTTCTGGGGTCTAACACAGACGGCTTCTTCCACTTTTGGCATAACAGCTTGACTCTGTTTTCAAAGAAGGTATGGCTATGAACTAGGCCATTAGACTCTAAGTATTGTTTCACTCTCCTATTTGTCTAATCTGCATCTCAATGCCTCAGTGCAGCTACATGCTATCTTTACAATTCTTTACTTTTCATTTCATTTCATTCCAATTTCTTAACACTATCATCAAGCAATCTAAACATTTGAGGCAAATAAAGTTAGGTCCCTTTCGGACAAGCGAGCATCCCGCAAAGCCTGTACATTTAACCACCCTTCCAACAGTGACTTTATATGTAAACATATATAAACAGATATGAATTTCCTTCCAGAGAATTTGATAAAAGAAAAATATATTCTTGGGGCTGGTTTATCACAGTGGGCTAAACAGCTGGCTTGTAATACAGAAAAAGGCCAGCAGCACGGGTTCAATTCCCGTACCAGCCTCCCTGAACAGGCGGAGGAATGTGGCGACTAGGGGCATTTCACAGTAACTTCATTGAAGCCTACTTGTGATAATAAGCTATATTTATTATTATAGATTTTTTTTCTTGAAATATATTTTTGAACTTTTAACATTCTATATCAAAAGTTTACAAAACAAAACTAAACCAACACATGTATCAAAAATTACAAACAGTAACAGTAAGCCCAGTAACAGAAATACATCCCAAACAACCCCACCCCCCACTAACCACTCCCTCCTCCCACTAACAGTGACCAATTCCTTAAAGTGTAATACGAAAGGCCGACATCTACATGAGAACAATTCAACTTGGACCTTCTTGAGGTACAAAAACCCCATCGAGTCACCTAGCCATGCTCAGGAACGAGGTGGCGTTGACTATGTCCATCTCTGAGCAAGCAATGAGGCAAATGCCAGGGTATCTGCCCCCACACCCATTTGCAGCTCCAGCTGGTCCGTCACAGCAAATATAGCTATTAGCAATCAGGGCTCTAAATTAATATTTAGGGATACTGGCATGGTGATGAAGAAAGACACCCAAAAAACCCACCAAGTGTGTTCAACTTCTGCAATTCTGGCCTTGGTGAGGTGCGCCCTTAACACTACTTTGAGCTGGATCAAGCGCATCCTTGCACAGGATGACGTAGCATTCACCCTGCAGAGTGACTCACTCCACACCTCCTCCTCCAATATGGATCCGAGCTCCCACCCCCCCCCGGCCTTGACCTCTTCTACCAAGATCTGCTCCTCCCCCTAGATATGTCCATATATATCCTGGACATGCTGCTCTCTTCCGACCCCACGCAGGAGCGAATCCTCTCCAATAAAGTGGTAGCGTTTCCGGGAATGTCGGACAAAAAAAATCCCATAACTGGAAGTACCTGAACGTATTTGAACCACAAGTCGTACTTTCTCTTCAACACCTCCAAACTAGCAAATTGCCCCTCCAAAAACAGATCCTTTACCCTCTCTAGTCCCTTACCTTCCCACAGCCCAAATGTGGCATTCAAATTACGTCGGCTCAAAACAAATGATTCCTACAGATTGGGGGCCATCTTGACACTGCCCCCAGTTAAAATGCTGACGGAGTTGCCATCATATTTTCAAAATGTAGACAACCACTGGGTTTGAAGGATATTTTGCCACAGCAAATGCCAGAGCTTCCAAGCTACACCTTGACTCCATCCGCACTCAGGCAGCTTCTTGGTCACCACAATACCTTCTCCGTATTGGTCGCCCAGTAATAAAGCATCGAATTCGGCAGCGCCAGTTCCCCCCCCCCCCCCCCCCCCCCCCCCAACCACCACCTGCCTATCCCACTGTAGGACCCCCCCAGTCTGAATCCGAGGAGTTCTCCCAGCCAATATAAAACCTTCCATGAGCTGTTCCATCCCCAGAAGAATGTCTTAGCTAAAAAAACTTGGAGGCATTGAAATAAAATCAAGAACCGTGGCAATATGTTCATCTTAATGGTTTGAACCCAGCCCACCAGCAATACTGGAAGGCTGTCCCACCTCTATAGATCCGCCCTGACCCTGCTCACAGGCTAATGTAATTGAATTTGTGAAGCCGCGACCAATCCCGCGCCACCTGGCCCCCAGATAGTGGAAACTAGTCCCAGCCAGGCAGAACGACAACCCACCAAACCCAGCTCCTCTCCCCAAAATGCGAACAACAAAATACACATTCTTCCCAAAGTTTAACTTATAATCCGAGAATGAGCCGAACCTCTTCAATATACCCATGATGTCCCCTATAACTGACCCTGCATCCCTTACGTACAGCAAAAGGTCATCCAGGGGCACCATGTTCTACCCCGCCTCTCACAATTCCTCCCTACTTGTCCGAGACCCTCAGAGCAATCGGCAGTGGCTCGATCGCCAACACAAACAGGAAAGGAGACATAGGACACCCTTTCCTCGCCCCCTATGCAGCCACAATGAACTTGTGGTGTTAGTACAAACAGTGCCGTTCAATAGCCACACCCACAACACAAACCCAGGGACCAGCCCAGACTTCTCCAGAACCGCGGAAAATAGCTATACTAAACCCCATCAAATGTTTTTTCTGCATCCAATGACACAATTATCTCCACTTCCGACCACACCGGGGTGAGGACAACTTTGAGTAGCCACCTCACATTGGATGACAGTTTTCTGCCCTTCACAAAGCCGGTCTGATCCTCCCCCACTACATCCAGGTGACAAGGCTCCAACCTCAACATTAGAATCTCAGCCAAAAGCTTCACATCTATATTGAGCAGCAAAATCGGGCGGTACAACGCACTCTGTGGGGTCCTTATCCTTCTTTAGGAGGGAGATGGATGCCTTATCCAATGTGTCTGGGAGAGAGCCCTACCTAGTTATCGTTAACATCCCAACATCAAACGGACCAACTGATCCGCAAAGCTTCTTATAAAATTCTACCGGGAACCAATCTGGCCCTGGTGTTTTCCCAGTCTGTATCTTTCCTCAAGCATACAAACCTTCTCCAGCCCAAAAGTGCTTCCAGTTCCTCCCGCAATTTCACCCCCACCTGTGGGAACTCCAAAACCCCTTAAAACTCTGCTATCCCCATTCGACTCTGGCAGCCCTGACCTATAAAGCCCCCAATAAAAGGTTCAAAACACCCCATTCACCTTTTGTGGGGTGGGGACCAACCTCCCGGGTCACCTTCAACATCAAGTCCACCGTGCGCGCGTAGTCAGAAATAAGGGAACAGGGTCCAACCCATGACAAAAAATTCAATCCTCGAGTACACGTATACTGGGGGAAAAAAAACCCAAAAACTCTTTATCCCCCGGGTGCATAAACCGCCATGGGTCCGCACCTCAAGTCTCCTCCTTGAAGGGGTCAGCAACCTCGACATGGAGCAGTCCAGCTTCGGATCCAAAAACAGTTAAAATCCCCCTCTAGAATCAATCCCGCAACGTTTTTCATGTGCTTCGATGGTGTTCCATGCGGTGTGGTGCTAGCCCCTCACTGGTAGCAGAATCTGTACAGGTGTGGCACCGATTTTACTGACATGAAGGTCCATGGATTCTCCGTTGGCGTCAACACTTAGGACTCAAACGGCGAATCCGGCCCGGATTTCAGATACAAAAAATGTGAGAATTACTGTAGAAAGCTAATAATTTTTCAAAAGAAAAGTTGCATAAAGGCTTTCATAATGAATAGTCCATTGCTCCACAATTTACTTTGTGATAAGAAAGTACACAGCCTAGCAACAGAAACATTTAGCAATAAAATGTAACATAAACAAGGTTAATTCAAGCACGTGGGTGGGATTCTCTGTTTCTGTGACTACGTGCTGACGCCAATGGAGAATCCGTGGACTTTTTTGACAGAATAATTGTCGCCACACCTGGACTGATTCTGCTACCGTTGAGGGACTAGCATCAGCTCCGCATGGAACACAGTACATTCTAATGAAAAACGGTGCGGGATTGGCCGGGTCCGTGATTGACACTCGGGAGGCTGACAAGCTGAGCCACACACACACACTTACCAAAGCCAAAAAGATGTCACTGATTGTGCTGGAGCATGCCCATACAGCTGATGGGTTGGCTGGGATCAGAGGGAGGGGGCACCTATACGATCCCTGGCACTAGGTTTAAAGTGGGCTGATGTTGGTGTGCGCAGCTGCAGAGCTGCCTTGCCGGCCGTGGCACTGGTGCCTGTCCATACCGACTCCACAGGCCACCTCCTGGCCAACCCAGCCCCCGGCCCTGGCAGTAGCCCCCCGGCCAACGGCACGACTGTCGGCAAACTATGGCGATGTTGGACACTGTCCGTACACTCTCTCTCTCAGCAGCCACCACGTCAGGTTCACGATTTTTGAAAGCGCAAGTGAACCACACAGTCAGGAACTCGGCCCATCAGATGCTGAGAATCGCAGGTGGGCACACTAATGATATGTAAACGGTGTTTTAAGTACGTGCGGAATGAAACGCAATGACATTGTTTTCGAGGGGACAGAGAATCGCGATTTGGTGTCAAACCGGCGCCTGCCGCAATTTTGACGTCGGAAGCTATTCTCCGCCAGATTGCACTCCCCGACTTCGGCGTCGGCTAACGGAGAATCCCGCCCCTTATCTTTGTAGGAAAGGCATATGTGGCGGGTGCATGTAGACATTTAATTAATTTGATGGGCATTGGTGAATTTTAAGTAACGACCAATGCTTGGATAACAAATCATGTTCTAAGTGACAGATAGTTGTTTGAATAAATCAGAAAGTCTCAGTTGAGAATTAGAACCAATGAGTAAATAAGGGGTTAAGACTTCAATATGGATTTCCTTAAAAGTAAGATCTTGTGAGCGAGATTTAGTTCTTGAATTCTTGTTTCCTGAGTTCTTGAATCATCTATCTGTTTATGTTTAAAGTAGTTTATTTATGCTTTTTGTTATATTGTACCAGTTTAAGTATTATTTTGATCTAAATTTTTGATTTAATTTTGTGCAAATGTATTTTAGTAAATTCATGAAAAATAAAGAGTGTTTTGGATATCTCTTCAACCGGACTGAGTACCTTATCCAGAGTAGAGATAAGAAGATCTCACAGCCTTTGTGAAGGCCACACACCTCTTCGATAGCTCAGTCCCAATATCCTGGTATATCTGTACACTGTGTGCCCATCCCGGTCAATACTGTGGTTCTATTTCATCCACTCCGAGATCCTCTCCTTCCTCTGGTAGCTGTGAAAGCGGATAATCACCACCCACAGTGGCTCATTCGTCCATTGCTTCTGCCAGAACGCACAATGAGCTCTATCCATCTCCGCAGGGTTGAACACCTCATCCCCTCCCACCAGCCGAGAGAACATCTCCGACAAGAACTCAGTCAGCTTCAAGCCCTCCACTCCCTTCTGTAGCCCCACCATCCTAAGGTTCAACCGCCTCAACCTGTTCTCAAGATCTTCCACTTTTAACCTCAGGCCCTTGTTGCTCTCTGCCACGAACAGAAACTCCGCTTCCAGAGGCCTCCTCCACACCATCCAACGTCTCACCTTGCGCTTTCACCGCATTCGAAGTCTTTCATAGCTGCTCGTGAATCGGGCCCAGTGCCTCCTCGACATGGCTTTAAATGATTCCTTCATCCCTTTACCCTGTCACTCGAACTGCCTGCCCATCTGCCTGTCGAATTTTTCCAGCTCCTGCATCATCACCACAGCCAGCGTGTCTAATGTAATGGGCCTGGCAGCCATCTTCCCTTCTTCAGGTTCTTTTGACGGGCTACCCTCCTGGGCTTTATTTACACTGGGCTTCTTAGTCAACGTTTTCAACATGCCTCCGTCCAAAAAAAGTTCTCTAAATCAACTAACTGGGTTCAGATACCAAAATCCCCCCAGAAAACAGGCAAAAGGGATCAAAAACAAAGAACCAGCCAGGAGCCACCTTTCCTGCGACTTGCATTCACGTGACGTCAGGAAATCATTTACCTGTTCCTTTGGATAGTTAATTGAAAATGTGGCTTATTCACTGGTTCTGCAATTGTGGGGGTTAATTGTCCATATTTATTGATTGAGCATATAGATTTAAAAAAAAAAAATCAGGATATGACTTTGCAGGGATAATGTATTGTCTGCCAACTCCAGAGGCTTTGGAAAAGCCCACGGAGGCTGTGGAAACGGAACTTCTGCAAGTAAAGCCCAGTGACTTAAAACAAATCAATAGCTTCCTATAACCCTGCTGTGAGAATTCATATTTTAATTAAAGATGCAACCAAAAAGTCAGAAACCCAGCCCACTAATTTTGAAAGGATATTGGAACATCTGGCTGAGAAGGATAAATTAATGGCAGTTGGAGATGAGTGAACACTGTCAAGAGTGAAAGCTGTCTAAATTAAAACTACAGCAAACATGAACAAGGTGTGGGCAAACAGATAGCAACGGTACTAAAAGCTAATGATTAAAAAAGGAATGATTTGGAAAATGGAAAAGCTGTATCCAATACTGACTCAATAAATACATGCACTTGAAGGCAAATTAAAATTTCTGTTACGATTCCCCCTAATGACTAATAAATTAGAATTTCCAGTGACAGACTGGAAGGATCACACAACAAGATTTCATATTTTAAGACTTTTACTGAAACAACAAATTCAAAGTAACATTGACGATATAATACTTCAGTGGGCAACCAATAGTTTAAAAAAAAACAGAAAAGCTTACCCATTTAAATTTTAAAACAACTGAGAATTCTCTGCCCCTCTTACGCTTTATTCCATCCCTTAAGTGGACACTTAATTCTCCAGGAACCAGCCCAAAGCTATTCTCAGCTCCAGGTGACTTGCTTCATAGAATTATCATAGAATTTACAGTGCAGAAGGAGGCCATTCGGCCCATCGAGTCTGCACCGGCTCTTGGAAAGAGCACCCTACACAAGGTCAACACCTACACCCTATCCCCATAATCCAGTAACCCCACCCAACACGAAGGGCAATTTTGGACACTAAGGGTAATTTATCATGGCCAATCCACCTAACCTGCACATCTTTGGACTGTGGGAAGAAACCGGAGCACCCGGAGGAAACCCACGCAGACACGGGGAGGATGTGCAGACTCCGCACAGACAGTGACCCAAGCCGGAATCGAACCTGGGACCCTGGAGCTGTGTTATCCACAATGCTACCGTGCTGCCCTCGTTTTGCCTTCCTTTTTACTTTTCCAGCCAGGTAACCTCTAATCCACAGATTGACTTCCACATTGAGGATTATCCGAGAGATCCCTCCCTCTAGCTGAAGCTAACCAAATTTTCTAGCCTCACGCACTGGGGCTGGGATTCTCCGAAATCCTGGCCAAGTGTTGACGGCGGCGTCAAAACTGGCGCAAGTGACGCCGGTGACAACAGGCCCCCAGGCCCAGTCATTCTCCCCTTCCTCGGGGGCTAGAAAGGCGTCAGCGTGCAGCGCGCTGCTCCGGCGCCGAAGCCAGCCCTCCACGGCCGACGCGGTTCCCGCATGCATACCACGGACAGTGCAGGTCCGTGCATGCATGCCACGGCAGGCGTGGGTCTGCGCATGCGCGCCATGGCCATTTCCGCACCAGCCCCCAGGCAACATGGCGGAGCCCTACAGGGGCCCGGTGGGGATGAACATGGGCCTCCCCCGGAATGAGCGCGTCCGCCGATCGGTAGCCCCCGATCGCGGGCCTAGCCACCATGGAGGCCCCCCCCCCCCCCGGAGTCGGCTCACTCCGCACCCCCACCAGGATGGCCCCCGCAGCCAGAACGGTGAGGTTCCGCCGGGTAGGACCATATGTATGCGAACGACGCCGGCAGGATTCGGTGGACACTTGGCCTGTCGAGCGCAGAGAATCGCCATGGGGCCTGCTTTCAACGGCCCACGATCGGAGCCGTGGCGAACGTGCCGGCACGATTGCCTCCGATTTTCCGGCGACCGGAGAATCGGCGGCCTGACGTCGGAGCAACGTGACGGGATTTGCGTGCCCCCCCCGGCGAATATCCGACCCGGCACGGGTTCGGAGAATCCCGTCCAAGGTTTCTTCAATTGGAGCATCATCTCCCGCCCTCATTCTGCATGGTGAATAACAGAGACAGGCTGACTCTATTGCTCTGTTTTTTCTCTCTATCTTTCTCAGATTCTTCCAGATTGACCTGTGTGGTTCAGGGAAATCTTAAGAAAAGCTCTGTAACCCAATACTACAATGGCTCTCAATGAATCTTCCCCTCTCAAAGCCCATCTCCATGGCAATATGAATCACACAGGGTTTGTATCCTGGTAGAAATGCTAATTAGTGATCCTTTAAATTCCCACCTCCATTCTATTTGGAAATTAAATAGACCATCTGAAATACAACTATTACAAAACCTGACACATTAATGCTTCCCCAAGGGACTTGGTGTCTATTCATCATCAGCAAAGCTGCTCTGGTCTTTATTTATAGGTGTGAATATCTTGCATCTATCTTATCTTCAGTTAAAAAGGCCTGAATCGCCTTTTAACCTTTCACAGCAAAGCCACCTAAGCTTGCGGTCAGGCAGAATTCAGAACAAGTGACCCCCCCGCTCCTCCAATTTGCTCTAAATTAAGGAGACAGCCCCAAAACATCATCATCTTACAAACCTTGCAATTGTATTACTTAAAAATAATTCAGTAATCGCTCTTGCTAGAAAGGAATTGGAAAAAGCTTGAAATGAAAGGAAAAACATGAAGCAAAAATATATTTGTTCAAATTGTGAACAAATTAAAAAGGAGTATCAAGCTTTCTTGGCTGAACAGTGAAGTAATCTTAACAAATTTCTTCAAGCTAATAAAGAGGGTTTACTGAACAGAAAAATTAACTGCTTGAAGGGAGGTCGTGTTAAACCTATCATCTCATTGAGAAGAAAACTGGAGGATTAAACGATAGAAAAGAACTTAAAGATAAAATGATCCTAATTTTTTAAAAGGATGGGATAAATTCAAAAGTTATGCAGGACAATTTGGACATTTGACTGGTTGACATTTTCTTTGCAAATGGGATATTTAAAAATTCCAAATTGGAAGAAACTAGAGATGAGGGCTGGGATTCTCCAACCCTCCGCCGGCTGCCCTATTCTCCAGTACCATTTTTCTGGCGCCGGCGGGATTCCCACCTCGCCGGTCGGGGGCTGTTGACAGCGCCCGCCCACCCCCCCCCCCCCCGCCGATTCTCCGGGTCCCGAGGGGCCGTCCAGTTTTGCCCAGTCCCGCTGGCGTGAATTACTCACCTCACGCACAGCGGGACCTGGCAGGGAAGTTTGCGGGGGCAGTCCTGGGGGGGACGACGCGGGGGTATCCGCCCGGGGGGGGCACGGTGGCCTGGCCCGCAGTCAGGACATATCAATCTTGCAGGCGGGCTGTCTCCGTCAGGGCCTTCTTTCCTTTGTGCCGGGCCCTTGTAAGGCTCCGCCATATTGCCTGAGGGCCGTGCCGAGAAGAGAACCCCTGCCCATGCGTGGAAATACGGCGGACGGTCTGCTATTGCATGGAAATACGCCGGCCGTTGCGCGCACGTGCGAGATCACGGCGGCCGTTCCGCGCATGCGCAAACTTGCGCCGGTCCTTTGCCGCCGGCTGGAGCAGCGCCAACCACTCCGCCGTCAAACTAGCCCCCGAAAACTAGGAGAATTCCTCACTTTCGGGGGTTGTTGACGCCGGAGTGGTTGCCGCTGGTTTTCCCGCCAGCGTGGGGACTAAGTCCCCAGAAGGGAGAATCCCGCCTAAGGTGTTAGAACCTGAACAAGGTGGTTCAGAGTCTAGTTTCAGTGAAAACCAATGACAACACTGTAGGAAAAACAAAGGATATTGTTGAAACCAGAGATTATAACTGGAGATCTCTCCTTGGATTCCGACTCACAGGTGCCAGTACTCAGAAGTCATATGGTGTGCAATTGACAAAGGTTAAAAAAATTTAGAGTACCCAATTCATTTTTTCCAATTAAGGGACAATTTAGTGTGGCCAATCTGATGCATGATCAATAACCTCAGAAACGAGATTGGAGACAATTGAAGGCCTTAATACACTAGGATGTCTCCCCCAGCAGCGCAGGTACAGAAGAAAGCTGCTGGGGCGGCACGTGCTCTTATACCCCGCCTTGCAGGGTGGAACTAACATAAAAGCTTATCCAATGGGAGCAAGTATATTCTCCACCAATGGTATTACGGCATTACTAGGTACCGTAATCCTTCTAACACAGACTATCACATTCACCCGTTAAAAAAAAAAAGAGTCCAGCGGGGCTGGTGGCTTTGTATTACAATGTGGTAAAAGTGGTAGAAGTTACAGTTATGAAGGTACCGTAATGCCTTCGTACAGCATTTTGCCTCATTCCAACTCCTAACTATTTACAACAGTAATGTACATATCAAAAGGAAGCAATTAGTCGATCGGGGACCCTGGTCGCCCTCTGCGATCGTCGTAGCTTTGGTGGTGATGTCGGTGGAGGTTCGGGCGTCTGTGACTCCGGGAGCGTGGTTTCGGCTTCTGTGGCAGCTTCATCACCGTTAGACGTGGCTGGTGGATGGGCCCTTGATGAAGTGAAAAAATCGAGTGACCCCCGGGTGGCAGAGGTCCTCGTGGAGGGCTCGGAGGCGGTTCACTTGTGCGTTGGCACATGTGCCGTGGGCTAGGGCATCAGGAGGCTCGTTTAGCTTCCCGGGACGATACAAGATCTCATAGTTGTAGGTGGAGAGTTTGATCCTCCACCGTAAGATCTTGGCGTTGTTTATCTTGCCCCACTGTGCATTATCGAACATGAAAGCAACCGACCGTTGGTCAGTGAGGAGAGTGAATCTCCTGCCGGCCAGGTAATGCCTCCAATGTCTCACAGCTTCTACTATGGCCTGAGCTTCCTTTTCGACTGAGGAATGGCGGATTTCGGAGGCGTGAAGGGTGCGTGAGAAGGCGGCCACGGGCCTGCCCGCTTGGTTGAGTGGCCGCCAGAGCTACGTCGGACGCGTTTCTCTCGACCTGGAAGGGGAGGGACTTGTCGATGGCGTGCATCGTGGCCTTTGCAATGTCTGCTTTGATGCGGCTGAAGGCCTGGTTCTCCCGTGGGTGTGTTTTCGGCCGTTCCAAGATATCCGTTGAAACACGCCAGCCAGTGCTTGAAGGCTGCCGCTGAGATTGCCGCGTGGGGGCTGAGTTGCAGACACTCTGGCTTGATTCGGAGCTCCATTCTTTTAAATCTAGCGTATTAAATTGATGCACGATCAATAACCTCAGAAACGAGACTGGAGACAATTGAAGGCTTTAATACGCTAGATGTTTCCCCCAGCAGCGCAGGTACAGAAGAAAGCTGCTGGAGCGGCACGGGCTCTTATACCCCACCTTGCAGGACAGAGCTAACATACAAGCTTATCCAATCGAAGCAAGTACATTCTCCACCAATGGAATTCCGGCATTACTAGGTACCGTAATCCTCCTAACACAGACTACCATACAATCTACCTACCCTGCACATCTTTAGGTTGTGGGGGCGAGACCCACGCAAACACGGGGAGAATGACCCAGAGCCGGGATCGAACCTGGGACCTCGGCACCATGAGGCAGCAGGACTAATCCACTGCGCCACTGGTTCTTGACAAAGTTAACCAGACTGAGCCGATTGTGAAAGCTTTGGGTGCCATCACAAATACTATTCCACCTTCCAAAATGTGCACAATCTGATACAGGTTTTAAAAAGCAGCATAAGGGATGCAAAACCAGGGAGCAATTGTTTAACCGAGGACATGAACACATCATACAGACGACGCAACATGAAAAAGGAGAAACTTTGCAGGGATTGCAAGAAAGTGAATCAACCAGTAGCAAAAGAAACTTTTGTTTGCAAGAGATTTGGGACTCCAAAGTTCCACGCAAGTTAGACTTTATATCATCATTGTCACATATGGGGTCCAGGTTAAGCAATTTAGGGCTGCGAGTACAGCATATTTAAAGCAGCAAGTTAAAATATTTACAATGCTGTATCTTGATGGTGTTATGGAAAAAGAAATCAAGACAACCGCAAAGCTTTTTCCATTTTCATGGGTTGGGTTATGAAGCTAGACTTTACAAGTTTGAAAATGTCCCCTTTAACTTAATGTAAAATTTGAAATTTCAGAAGCATCCCAGCCAGTAAGACCAGTTTACTAATCATGAGAAACTAACCAGAAACCTATTTAAATAGCAGTTTTGTGAGATGGGGAAATAAAGCATCTATTGCTGTGGAGAAGCATCAAAGGACTTTGTGTTAACAACCAAGCAGCATACTTGTGAGAATTGATTTTCTGTTTGAAAGGAAGAAAACCAAGCCAATGGGATCTTGGAGATTTAAAGAACTGTGAGTCACCAACGTGAGCCTTGCTTGTGAAAATCAATCAGCAAAACTCAGGCTGAGTGGTATTATTCTCGAAGGACACCAGAAGTTTGAAACTAGCATGGCATGTTATACCTTTTCAAGAAGTGTGCACATTTCACAGCGAAAGGGGTTGCAAGGCATATCTCGATTGTGTTTGCTGGTTAATGCCAAAGTATCTTTTCTTTAGTTTTGTGTATTAATTGCCTCTTGTAGCTGGTCTATGTTGATTTTAGTCTGTTCATCACAGTAAAAGTAATAAAAATCGTGAAGTCTTGTCCTTCAGTTTACTTCTATTGGTCACGAGGAAATCAGTCTCTTTAAAAAAAGTTAAGAGGAGGGTTTCGGGGATGGCAGTGAGCGGGGATCGGGAGAATGGGAGATTTGTTTATAGATGGGAGCTTCCCCGGTTTGAGGGAGATACAGGAGAAGTTTGAGTTGACGGGAAGGAATGGGTTTAGATATCTGCAGCTTCAGAACTTTTTGCGAAGGCAGGTTCCAA
This sequence comes from Scyliorhinus torazame, assembly GCF_047496885.1. Classification (NCBI taxonomy): domain Eukaryota; kingdom Metazoa; phylum Chordata; class Chondrichthyes; order Carcharhiniformes; family Scyliorhinidae; genus Scyliorhinus; species Scyliorhinus torazame. The sequence continues at coordinate 78,846,507 of NC_092725.1, read as the reverse complement.
CCTTCCCGCTCCTACCGCCACGTGGGATACAAGATAGGGTAATTTCTAGAGTATGGGTGGGAGAGGGGAAGATCTCAGATATCTATAAAGAACTCATGGAGTCAGAGGAAACGCAGACAGAGGAGCAAAAGTACAAATGGGAGGAGGAGTTAGGGGGAGAGATAGAAGCAGGTCTCTGGGCGGATGCGTTAAGTAGGGTCAACACATCCACATCATGCGCCAGGCTCAGCTGGATACAATTTAAGATCGTTCACCGGGCACACATGACAGTGGCCCGGATGAGCAAGTTTTTTGGGATCGAAGACAGGTGTACAAGGTGCGGGGGAGGGCCAACGAACCATGTTCACATGTTTTGGGCATGTTCGAAGCTTAGGGGATTCTAACATGGTTTTGCAGACGTCACGTCCATGGTGTTCAAAACAAGGGTGGCACCGAGTCCAGAGGTGGTAATTTTTGGAGTGTCGGAGGACCCGGGAGTCCAGGGGGCAAGCGAGGCCGACATCTTGGCCGTTGCCTCCCTGGTATCCCGGAGACGGTAACTGTTAGCATGGAGGGACTCGAAGCCCGCGAAATCAGAGACCTGGGAGACGGATACTGTTGGCATGGAGGGACTCGAAGCCCCTGAGATCAGAGACCTGGGTCAATGACATGTCTGGCTTTCTCAGTCTTGAGAAAATCAAGTTCGCCCCACGAGGGTCAATGCTAGGATTCGTCTGGAGGTGGCAGCCGTTTGTCGACTTCTTTAGAGAAAATTAACTGTCAGCAAGGGTGGGGGTGGGGGGGGGGGTTAGTCTAGAGAACTGTTTTAGGAAGGTGGGACCTGTGAGGGAGGCAGAGGATCTTTGCACTATGTTTGTAGTTGTTTGTTTATGGTTTACTGTTACTGTTATTAAATCACAAATGCCTTAATAAAATATTTTTCAAAGAAAAAGTTAAGAGCCTCTGAGAGCCTCGAGGCCAGCACGGTAGTACTGTGGTTAGCATAGTTGCTTCACAGCTCCAGGGTCCCAGGTTCGATTCCCGATTTGGGTCACTGTCTGTGCGGAGTCTGCACGTTCTCCCTGTGTCTGAGTGGGTTTCCTCCAGGTGCTCCGGTTTCCTCCCACAGTCCAATGATGTGCAGGTTAGGTGGATGGCTATGCTAAATTGCCCTTAGTGTCCAAAAAAAAGGGTTACGTGGGGTTACGGGGATAGGGTGGAGGTGTGGGTACAGAGTGGGGGTATGGGCTTAGGTAGGGTGCTCTTTCCAAGAGCTGGTGCAGACTCGATGTGCCGAATGGCCTCCTTCTGCACTGTACATTCTATGATAACAACTGTTGAGCGATCTGACACTTACATAAAAGATAAGGTTGGACAAAGAAATCAGTTTGGAACTCAACTTCTGCATTACAGAACAACAGGACAAGAGGATACACATGCAGTTGCTCAGAGGAAATTGTTTCATCAAGAGGAGAAACGTGAATCCAAGTCCCTTGTCTACAGGAAGAATTGACAATTCAAATAATTGGCAAATTATGAAATTAGGTGCAAAACTCGGCTCTTTTCAAACTTATCCTGCAGTTGGGTCAAAAATAGCATTAGGAAGGGCCACTGAACAGTTTTGCCAGAAGTAATGATGCAAGGGTATCTGAAAAGAGAAACAAAACAGATGGCAATAAAAATGTAGGCCATTCCATTTTAGAAAAGACATTCAGTAATATCCCAAAACTACCTCGGCCACTCATTCAATCATCTGAGTTCCAGCTTTAGAACATAGAACATACAACAGTACTGCACAGTACAGGCCCTTCGGTCCACGATGTTCTGCCGACCATTCATCCAAGATCAACCTAACCTACACCCCTTCAATTTACTGCTGTCCATGTGACTGTCCAAGAGTCGCTTAAATATCCCTAATGACTCTGACTTCACTACCTCCGCAGACAGTGCATTCCACGTTCCCACCACTCTCGGTGTAAAGAACCTACCTCTGACATCTCCCCTATACCTTCCTCCAATCACCTTATAATTATGTCCCCTCATGACAGCCATTTCCACCCTGGGGAAAAGTCTCTGGCTATCCACTCTATCCATGCCTCTCATCACCTTGTACACCTCTATTCCTTCTTCGCCGCAGTGAGAAAAGCCCTAACTCCCTCAATCTTTCTTCAGAAGTCATGCCGTCCAGTCCAGGCAGCATCCTGGTAAATCTCCTCTGCACCCTCTCCAGAACATCCACAATCTTCCTAGAATGAGGTGACCAGAACTGGGCACAATATTCCAAGTGTGGTCTAACCAGGGTTTTATAAAGCTGCAGCAAAACCTTGCGGCTCTTAAACTCAAACCCCCTGTTAATGAAAGCCAACACACCATATGCCTTCTTAATAACCCTATCAACCTGGGTGGCAACTTTGAGGGATCTATGTATGTGGACCCCAAGATCCCGCTGTTCCTCCACACTTCCAAGAATCCTGCCTTTAACCCTGTATTCAGCATTCAGATTTGAATCTTACAAAATGAATCACTTCACATTTATCAAGGTTGAACTCCATCTGCCATGTCTCAGCCCAGCTCTGCATCCTGTCAATCTCCTGTTGTAACCTGCAACAGCCCTTGACACCATCTACAACTCCACCAACCTTCGTGTCATTGGCAAACTTTAAATTTAAAAAAAAATTCTTTATTCTCCTCTTTTTTCGTGTTTTCTCCCAAATTTATACCCACCAACAATAAACAAAAATCATTAACAAATATGTCAATCCCCATATCAATAACAATGATCCCATCCTCCCACCAAACCCCAAACAATTGCCCGCATGTTCACATAAACAACTGACAAAAAGGAATCAGGAATCACCCATAGCCACCAATAACACCCAACCCTCCCACCCCCCCACCCCCCCAACTAATGTTCAATGTCATCCAGTTCTTGAAAGTGCATAATGAATAATGCCCATGAATTGTAGAACCCCTCTATTCTTCCCCTCAATTCAAACTTAACGTTCTAAAGAGTCAAGAATTCCAACAGGTCCCCCCCCACCACGCCAGGACACAGGGTGGAGAGGTTGATCGCCAACCCATCAGGATCCGCCTTCGGGCGATCAACGAGGCGAAGGCTACAACATCTGCCTCCGCACCCGTTTCCAACTCTGAAACACTCCGAATATGGCCTCCTGGGGGCCCGGGTCCAGTTTCACGTGCACCACTTTAGATATTACCCTAAAAACCTCCTTCCAGTAATCCTCTAGCTTTGGACAGGATCAAAACATATGAACGTGATTAGCGGCCCCCCCCCCCCTGCAACGTTCACACACATCTTCTACTCCTTCAAAGAATTGGCTCATTCTCGCCCTCACGAGGTGTGCTCTGTATACCACCTTCAGCTGTATCAGCCCCAACATCGCGCACGAGGTGGAGGCATTCACTCTCCAGAGCACCTCACACCAGAACGTCTCCTCCATATCCTCTCCCAACTCTTCCTTCCACTTTGCTTCGATCCCTTCCAGTGGTGCCTTCTCCCCCTCAAAAATAGCTCCGTAGACCGCTGACACAATCCCCTTCTCCAGTCCCCCTGTCGTCAGCAACTCCTCCAACAATGTGGTGGCCAGCTCCTCCGGGAAGTTCTGTATCTCCTTTCTGGCAAAATCTCGAACCTGCATGTATCTAAACATTTCCCCCTGCTCCAGCCCATACTTAGTTTCCAGCTCCTTCAATCCTGCAAACCAACCCCTAAGAAACAAATCTTTTAGTGTCTTAATCCCCTCTCCTCCCATTTCCGAAAATTTCCATCCCACCTCCCTGGCTCAAATCTGTGGTTCCACCGAATCGGCATTTCTCTTGGCCCTGCCCCCAACCCGAAGTGTTGGCGAAACTGCCTCCAAATTGTCAATGAAACTATTATTACCGGACTCCCTGAGTATTTCCCCGGCGCTATCGGGAGCGGTGCTGTTGCTAGTGCTTTCAATCCCGACCCCCTGCACAAACTCTCCTCCATTCTGACCCACTGGGAATCAACCCCTCTGACACAGCTCCGCACCTTCTCCACATTCGCCGCCCAGTAGTAATACATCAGGATCGGAAGACCCAAACCCCCGGTCTGCCTTCCCCTCTGTAGTAGCACCTTTCTAACTCTGGCCACCTTCCCTCCCCATATCAACGACGTAATCCTTCCCTCAATCTCTCTGAAAAAAAAGCCTTTGGCAGGAAAATCGGCAGGCATTGAAAAATAAACAAAAATCGTGGCAACACGTTCATTTTAACCGCCTGTACCCGACTCGCCAGTGACAGAGGGAGACCATCCCACCTTGCCAGATCAGCTTTCACTCGCCCACCAAATTAGAAATGTTGTACCTGCGGAGCCCCCCCCCCCCATTCCCGGGCAACCTGCACCCCCAGGTACCTAAAGTGAGTCCCTGCCCTACGGAATGGCAGCCCCCCTACCCCTGCCCCCACACCCGGCCGAGACACCACAAAATACTCACTCTTGTCGAGATTCAGCTTGTACCCCGAGAAAGACCCAAACACTCGAAGCAGCTCCAATATTCTCCTTATCGACACACTCGGTTCCGACACGTATAACAGTAAGTCATCCCCCGTCCCCCCCGCACTATTCCTTTCCATACCCCCGAACTCCTTAATGCGATGGCCAACGGCTCAATCGCGAGTGCGAACAGCAGGGGGGGACATAGGACATCCCTGCCTAGTCCCACGGTGGAAAGGAAAGTATCTCGAGCTGATGTTGTTTGTGCGGACACTCGCGCTCAGCTCCTTATATAGTAGCTTTACCCAGTTCACAAATCTTGGTCTAATCCCAAACCGCTCCAGAACTGCCATCAAGTACACTGCATTCTACCCGGTCGAACGCCTTCTCAGCGTCCAATGCCACAACCACCTCCATTTCCTTCCCCTCCGCAGGTGCCATAACGACGTTCAATACCCTTCCAATGTTTGAGAAGAGCTGCCTCCCTCTCACGAACCCGGTCTGATCTTCACCTATCATCTTCGGGAGGCACTCCTCCAGCCTACCCGCCAGTACCTTCGCCAATATTTTTGCGTCCATATTCAGAAGTGATATGGGCCTGTACGACCCACACTCCGTCGGATCCTTATCTTTTTTTAGCAACAGGGAAATCAATGCCTGCGTGCCATTGGCAAACTTACTATCCCACCCTTCCACTTCCTCATCCATGTCATTTATAAAAACCACAAAGAGCAGAGGTCCCAGACCAGATCCCTGCGGGACACCACTGGTCACCGACCTCCAGGCGGAATACTTTCCATCGACTACCACTTGCCGTCTTCTTTCGACCAGCCAATTCTGTATCCAGATAGCCAAATTTCCTTGTATCTCATGCCCCCTAACTTTCTGAATGAGCCTACCATGGGGAATGCCTCATCAAATGCCTTACTGAAATCCATATACACAACATCCACTGCCCGACCTTCATCAATGTGTCTCGTCACATCCTCAAATAATTCAATGAGACTTCTGAGGCATGGCCTGCCCTCACAAAGCCATGCTGACTATCTTTAATCAAACTATGTTTTTCTAAATAATCATAAATCCTATCTCTCAAGTTCCTTTCCAGTATTTTGCTCACCACAGACATAAGACGGACTGGTCTGTAATTCCCAGGGATTTCCCTATTCCCTTTCTTGAACAGGGGAACAACATTCGCCTCCATCCAATCATCCGGTACTACTCCAGTGGAGAGTGAGGATGCAAAGATCATAGCCATCAGCGCAGCAATCTCCTCCCGTAGTAACCTTGGGTATATCCCGTCTGGCCCAAGGAACTTATTTATCCTGATGCTTTTCAACATTTCCAGCACATTCTCCTTCTTAATATCAACCTGTTCGAGCCTATTAACCTGGTTCAATCTGTTCTCACGAGTAAAAAGGTCCTTCTCTCTCATGAATACAGAAGCAAAATATTCATTTTGCTGAGATTGCTGAGCCTTTGGCTCTGATCTTTAAGTCATCTTTGTCTACAGGAATAGTGCCAGAAGATTGGAGGATAGCAAATGATGTCCCCTTGTTCAAGAAGGGGAGTAGAGACAACCCCAGTAACTATAGACCAGTGAGCCTTACTTCTGTGTGGGCAAAATCTTGGAGAGGTTTATAAGGGATAGGATGTATAATCATCTGGAAAGGAATAATTTGATTAGAGATAGTCAACATGGTTTTGTGAAGGGTAGGTCTTGCCTCACAAACCTTATTGAGTTATTTGAGAAGGTGACCAAACAGGTGGATGAGGGTAAAGCAGTTGATGCGGTGTATATAGAATGTTTATAGAGATTTATAGAATGTATCCGCGATAGTTTCCTAGAACAGTATGTAATGGAACCTACAAGGGAACAAGCGGTCCTAGATCTGGTCCTGAGTAATGAGACAGGATTGATTCAGGATCTCATAGTTAGGGATCCTCTCGGAAGGAGCGATCACAATATGGTGGAATTTAAAATACAGATGGAGGGTGAGAAGGTAAAATCAAGCACTAGAGTTTTGTGCTTAAACAAAGGAGATTACAATGGGATGAGAGAAGAACTAGCCAAGGTAGACTGGGAGCAAAGACTTTATAGTGAAACAGTTGAGAAACAGTGGAGAACCTTCCAAGTGATTTTTCACAGTGCTCAGCGAAGGTTTATACCAACAAAAAGGAAGGACGGTAAAAAGAGGGAAAATCGACCGTGGATATCTAAGGAAATAAGGGAGAGTATCAAATTGAAGGAAAAAACATACAAAGTAGCAAAGATCAGTGGGAGACTAGAGGACTGGGAAATCTTTAGGGGGCAACAGAAAGCTACTAAAAAAGCTATAAAGAAGAGTAAGATAGATTATGAGAGTAAACTTGCTCAGATAATAAAAACAGATAGTAAAAGTTTCTACAGATACATAAAACAAAAAAGAGTGGCCAAGGTAAATATTGGTCCTTTAGAGGATGAGAAGGGAGATTTAGTAATGGGAGATGAGGAAATGGCTGAGGAACTGAACAGGTTTTTTGGGTCGGTCTTCACAGTGGAAGACACAAATAACATGCCAGTGACTGATGGAAATGAGGCTATGACAGGTGAGGACCTTGAGAGGATCGTTATCACCAAGGAGGTAGAGATGTGCAAGCTAATGGGGTTAAAGGTAGACAAGTCTCCTGGACCTGATGGAATGCATCCCAGAGTGCTAAAAGAGATGGCTAGGGAAATTGCAAATGCACTAGTGATAATTTACCAAAATTCACTAGACTCTGGGGTGGTCCCGGCGGATTGGAAATTAGCAAACGTGACACCACTGTTTAAAAAAGGAGGTAGGCAGAAAGCGGGTAATTATAGGCCAGTGAGCTTAACTTCGGTAGTAGGGAAGATGCTGGAATTTATCATCAAGGAAGAAATAGCGAGGCATCTGGATCGAAATTGTCCCATTGGACAGACGCAGCATGGGTTCATAAAGGGCAGGTCGTGCCTAACTAATTTAGTGGAATTTTTTGAGGACATTAACAGTGCGGTAGATAACGGGGAGCCAATGGATGTGGTATATCTGGATTTCCAGAAAGCCTTTGACAAGGTGCCACACAAAAGGTTGTTGCACAAGATAAAGATGCATGGCATTAAGGGGAAAGTAGTAGCATGGATAGAGGATTGGTTAATTAATAGAAAGCAAAGAGTGGGGATTAATGGGTGTTTCTCTGGTTGGCAATCAGTAGCTAGTGGTGTCCCTCAGGGATCAGTGTTGGGCCCACAACTGTTCACAATTTACATAGATGATTTGGAGTTGGGGACCAAGGGCAATGTGTCCAAGTTTGCAGACGACACTAAGATAAGTGGTAAAGCAAAAAGTGCAGAGGATACTGGAAGTCTGCAGAGGGATTTGGATAGGCTAAGTGAATGGGCTAGGGTCTGGCAGATGGAATACAATGTTGGCAAATGTGAGGTTATCCATTTTGGTAGGAATAACAGCAAAAGGGATTATTATTTAAATGATAAAATATGAAAACATGCTGCTGTGCAGAGAGACCTGGGTGTGCTAGTGCATGAGTCGCAAAAAGTTGGTTTTCAGGTGCAACAGGTGATTAAGAAGGCAAATGGAATTGTGTCCTTCATTGCTAGAGGGATGGAGTTTAAGACTAGGGAGGTTATGCTGCAATTGTATAAGGTGTTAGTGAGGCCACACCTGGAGTAGTGTGTTCAGTTTTGGTCTCCTTACTTGAGAAAGGACGTACTGGCACTGGAGGGTGTGCAGAGGAGATTCACTAGGTTAATCCCAGAGCTGAAGGGGTTGGATTACGAGGAGAGGTTGAGTAGACTGGGACTGTACTCATTGGAATTTAGAAGGATGAGGGGGGATCTTATAGAAACATATAAGATTATGAAGGGAATAGATAGGATAGATGCGGGCAGGTTGTTTCCACTGGCGGGTGAAAGCAGAACTAGGGGGCATAGCCACAAAATAAGGGGAAGTAGATTTAGGACTGAGTTTAGGAGGAACTTCTTCACCCAAAGGGTTGTGAATCTATGGAATTCCTTGCCCAGTGAAGCAGTAGAGGCTCATTCATTGAATGTTTTTAAGATAAAGATAGATAGTTTTTTGAAGAATAAAGGGATTAAGGGTTATGGTGTTCGGGCCGGAAAGTGGAGCTGAGTCCACAAAAGATCAGCCATGATCTCATTGAATGGTGGAGCAGGCTCGAGGGGCCAGATGGCCTACTCCTGCTCCTAGTTCTTATGTTCTTATATGGATTTCAGTAAAGCGTTTGATAAGGTTCCCCACGGTAGGCTACTGCAGAAAATACGGAGGCATGGGATTCAGGGTGATTTAGCAGTTTGGATCAGATATTGGCTAGCTGGAAGAAGACAAAGGGTAGTGGTTGATGGGAAATGTTCAGACTGGAGTCCAGTTACTAGTTGTGTACCACAAGGATCTGCTTTGGGGCCACTGCTGTTTGTCATTTTTATAAATGACCTGGAGGAGGGCGTAGAAGGATGGGTGAGTAAATTTGCAGATGACACTAAAGTCGGTGGAGTTGTGGACAGTGCGGAAGGATGATACAAGTTACAGAGGGACATAGATAAGTTGCAGCGCTGGGCTGAGAGGTAACGAATGGAGTTTAATGCAGAAAAGTGTGAGGTAATTCATTTTGGAAGGAATAACAGAAGACAGAGTACTGGGCTAATGGTAAGATTCTTGGCAGTGTGGATGAGCAGAGAAATCTTGGTGTCCATGTACATAGATCCTGGAAAGTTGCCACCCAGATTGAGAGGGTTGTTAAGAAGGCGTACGGTGTGTTAGCTTTTATTGGTAGAGGGATTGAGTTTCGGAGCCATGAGGTCATGTTGCAGCTGTACAAAACTCTGGTGCGGCCGCATTTGGAGTATTGCGTGCAATTCTGGTCGCCGCATTATAGGAAGGATGTGGAAGCATTGGAAAGGGTGCAGAGGAGATTTACCAGAATGTTGCCTGGTATGGAGGGAAGATCTTATGAGGAAAGGCTGAGGGACTTGAGGCTGTTTTCGTTAGAGAGAAGAAGGTTAGGTGACTTAATTGAGGCATACAAGATGATCAGAGGATTGGATAGGGTGGACAGTGAGAGCTTTCTTCCTCGGATGGTGATGTCTAGCACGAGGGGGCATAGCTTTAAATTGAGGGGAGATCGATATATGACAGATGTCAGAGGTAGTTTCTTTACTCAGAGAGTAGTAAAGGCGTGGAATGGCCTGCCTGCAACAGTAGTGGACTGGCCAACACTTAAGGGCATTCAAATGGTCATTGGATAGACATATAGACGATAAGGGAATAGTGTAGATGGGCTTTAGAGTGGTTTCACAGGTCGGCGCAACATCACGGGCCGAAGGGCCTGTACTGCGCTGTAATGTTCTATGTTCTATTTAGGGCCTTACCTACCTCCTCAAACTATAGGCAAAAGTTCCCTCCACTGCCCCTGATCGGCTCTACTCTCACTCTGATCATCCTCTTATTCTTCACATAAGTGTAGAACGCCTTAGGGTTTTCCCTAAACCTTTCCGCCAGGGCTTTTTCCTTCCCCATTCTAGCTCTCCCAAGTCCATATTTGAGTTCCTTCCTGGCTACCTTGTAACCCTCTAGAGCCGTGCCAGATCCTTGCTTCCACAACCTTAAGTAAGTTTCCTTCTTCCTCTTGACTAGAAGCGCCACTTCTCTTGTCATCCAAGGATCCTTCACCTTACCTTCCTTCCTTGTCTCAGTGGGACCAAACTATCCAGCACACGCAGCAATTGCTCCTTAAACAACCCACACATTACTGTTGTGCATTTCCCGGAGAACATCTGATTCTAATTTATGCTCCTCAGCTCCTGTCTAACAGCAGTATAATTTCCCCTCCCCCAATTAAAAATCTTCCCAAACTGTCTGTTCCTATTCCTCTCCATGACTATGGTAAAGGTCAAGGAGTTGTGGTCACTGTCACCAAAATGCTCTCCCACCGAGACATCGGACACCTGGCCTGGTTCGGTGCCAAGCACCAAATCCAACATGGCCTCCCCCCCGAGTCGGCCTGTCTACATATTGACTCAGGAATCCTTCCTGGACACACCTGACAAAATCTGCTCCATCCAAATCATTTGTACTAAGGAGGTTCCAGTCATTATTAGGGAAGTTGAAGTCACCCATGACAACAACTCTGTTACTTCTGCACCTTTCCAAGATCTGCCGCCCAATCTGTTCCTCCATCTCTCTGCTGCTATTGGGGGGCTCATAGAATACTCCCAATAAAGTGACTGCTCCTTTCCTGCTTCACCCACACTGACTCAATTGACAAACACTCCTTGACTACGTCCTTTTCTGCAGCTGTGTTGCACTTTGCATCGATTATCAACTCAAACAGAACACAAGATCAGGAACACAAACCAAAATAATGCTCATGCAGGAGACTACACGGTCTCATTTTGGTCTGAACTTTGACTGGTATTAACAGACATGTTTGCAAAAACATAATTTTGGTTTCATGCGTTGAAAAAGTAGCAATTTGATAACATTGCAGTTCTGTACAAATTATAAGTTTAAAACAATAGATAGCCACCATTCGCAACTAAAAAATTTATTGAAAGAATCGACTCCTGCAAGATTTCAGACCTGTTGATTGTGTGTTCTGGTTCTCTTGTTCAGACCCATAACTGGGACTAGACAGGAAATAGACCAGTGCACCAATTATCATAATGCAGCTTTATTATGTAGTTTCTGATTTACAAGTTTTAGAGCAATAGGAAATAAAAATATCACTATTCCATTTGATAAAACCCAGTCACGTTATAATATATTTTTAAAACTCCTGTGTTAGGAATCTGCATGCTCTGGTGGACTTGCAAGACCTATACTTTTTGGGGATTTCATTCACACATCAATCTATCTCCTGAAAACCCAAAGAAAGTTGTGGAGAATGTAGCTGCAATTGGAACTCAAACATTGTGAACGAAGGGCAGAAAAATATCCAGAATTACTTCTGCGTCTCAACCACTACCCAACTACAGTACAAGAGTCTAAACAAAAACTGCATTCTACTGTCGCAAATAAAAAAAACACCTACTCACAAGTAAACAGAATAAAGGCGAAAACTCATCTGACCAACAGTTCAGTGGAGTTTACATCTCGTGAGATGCCAGTTTGCCCTGTGGTGTCAAATCTCTGTTAATCATCATGTGGTGTGGCTCAGGAGGCCCACTCTGGCATGGTAGTCTCTGGTTTATTGGATGACAGTGGGCTGAGAAGGTGCATTAGTCGCTTGCCTCTTGGCTTCTCTGGCCCTCTGCTCAGCTAGGTGAGCTTCTCACTTTCTCAAATCTCCCAATCTCCTTACAAATAGTCAGCCTCCGAAGATCAGCTTATGTCTCTCATTTGTCAGTGTAAATGTCTGCCATCCACATGCTTTGCTTGCAGGTGTCCTTAAAGCAGAGGTATGGATGCCCTGAAGATCATGACCCAATAGTCAATTCACCATACGAAATGTCTACACGTATATGGCTATCATGCATTCAACTAAATGTGGCTGAGCAAGTGTATATATCTCTGGCCTAGTAATGAGTGTATACTGATGGAATTAGAGTTCATGTCCTTGTCCTGCCAGGACATGCCTGATAAAGCGAAGAGAGAAGCTATTCAGTCTTTCATCCAGCCTAGCATATTTTGCCCTGGTTTCACTACTGTTGAGGAGTGTATTGAGGACAAGGCTTGGTAGACTTGGAATTTGGTGCTCCCAGTCAGGGTGGTGTTGTTGCACACTCTCTCAACTTTAACATAACGGCTTCAGCTTTTGTGATGGATATTGATTTCAGCATCAAATAAAATGTTTCTGGTAATTGTGGGGCTGAGCATGTGAAGCTATCAACAACCTTCATCATCACATTGTTAATGCTGTATGGAAAGGTCCTGGATGATATTAGTCTTCCCAATGATATTGGTCAAACCACATTTTTCACAGGGATGACGAGGTCCTTCCATTTGCCACTGAAGATGTTCGTCGTGGAATCCTAGTGCAGCATCATCAGCGGAGAGCAACTCCATGAGGATTTGATGCAGTTTTGATTTGGATTTCAGGCAAAAAGCTCAGCAGCTTTCCGACAGTTCTGGTATGGAAATAGACACTCTCTGTAGATGACCAGAAGGCATGTGATAGCAGCAAAGAGGCGAATATGGCCACAGGTATCGTTGCCAGAACACAACATTGCTTGACACCACAGCTATCAAAAGGCTCTGAAGTTACCCCATTAAGTGGTCATGGAAAGAGATCACACTGAGCTGCTTTGATGTGCAGCCAATTTTCTCTAGTAGCTTCACTAAACCACATGTGCTCACATGGTCAAATGTCTTGATGAGATCAATTAAGGCAATATATAGTGGTCTCTATTGTTCACTGCATTTCTCTTGTAACTGCAAGACTGAGAAGATCATGTCAATTCTGGATCTTCTAGTTCTGAAACCACACTGGGATTCGGGATAGATGCAATCAGTCAGGATCTGCAGTCTGACAATGGTAACAGGGTCAAATACTTTCCCAAAAACTCTCAACTGGGAGATGTCTCAATGGTTATTGTAATCGCTGGAGGTACTTTACTCTTGTACAGGGTCACAATCTTTGCATCACACATATCCAAGGCACTGCCTCCTCAATTCAGCAGAGACAGAGCGTTTGAGCAAATGCTTGAGTGCTGGTTTCTTGTACTTGATGAGTTCAGGTGGTATAGCATCAGTACCTGGTGTTTTGTCTAGTTCCTCCACTGTGGCTTTGATATCGGCTCTACCATGGCTGGCAGGCTTTCTATGGTGTTCACAATCCAGAGCTTCGTCCAGGAGTGTTCTCCCTAGAGTTTAACCTGAAGTAGTGATCCACCTCACCAACTTTTTATTGCAGTCGCTGATGACCTCCCTGCCGCTGTCTTCCTTGCTGATGGGCCTGTTACCCTCCATACATACCCTCCCAGAATTCCCGGTGTATAACTCATAAGAGCAATACAGACTGTAATTTTACAAACCGCAGAGCAACAATGTAAATAAAAAAACACTATAAAGATGCATGTTCTGCTTAAATGTGCAATCAGCGTGAAAGTTCACTTTCATTTTACAAACCTAGTTTGGGGAGGTAAAACTGGAAGAGGTGCCAGCTCTAAAGAGCTGTGGCCTACCAGTAGAAATTAAAGAGCCATTCAGCCAAACTAGTGGTTTCAGTGATTCAAAGGACCTAGCCCCGACTCCTCTATCCAAGAAAACTGTAGTCCAATCATCCTCCCTTTTCTCAAATGTGTAGTCACTATCTAAGTCCAGACAAATATTCCTTGAATTTCTCGAACTATGTTTAGAACATTATCTCAGTGCCAAAATAGCCAGAAATTACATCATGGTCACTCTATTGCCTTAAATGATTCTATCAAATCTAAATGAAAGTAGCTCAAATTAACTTGTATTTGTATTCCATCATACCACGCAGCATTCCAGATAATCTGCACCATACCCTCTCGGTTACCTTAACCATCTTCCCAAAGTTTAGAGTCCAAAACTGAACACAGTAATTCAACTCTAGTCTTACTAGGGATTTACACAGAATCATCATTACCTCCTGACTTTTACATTCTGTGCATCCTACCAAATAACAGTTGTTCATTGCTTTTTCCATGCCCTTCAGTAAGAGCACAGGTGCAAGCCTTTGTACTCGGCCCCAAACGAGGATGAATCTGGTTCATCCAATCCATGTTGATGCTTAGATTTCATGTACCAAAATGTTTCTCATCATATTTACCCACTCTGTTCTCATATCCATTTTGTCATGGCCGTTCCAACCTAATTTCCATTACTGACAGTTTCTATCTCAACCACTAACTTGGAAATGAATTCCACAGACTTGCAACCATGAACAGATATTTCCCTTCCCTGATATTTTTAATCTCGTACTTTTAATCTTGCATCTATTGGAAACTGTTTTCGTCTACCCCACAGCCTTTCATAATTTTAAAGAAGTCTTTTGGTATTTGAGAAAAGAAAACCATGTTCATCATGTACACAGATTTTTTTGTGGAGCCCACCAAGTAAAAAGAAAAAGAAAAAAAATCCTTCAGACTTGCTGGTTGTGACAGATAGGGATCAGAGAAGATGTTTTCAGTGCCTGAGGGTCTCAATATTTGACCTTTTGACATCCCAGTATGTGGGTGGGCAGGAGGTTGGAAGTGCAGGGAACTTGGTAGGATGGTAAATAAGGGCATGGAGAGGAGTCCAGTTAAAAATGGAACACACATATATGGGTCTTTGCTGCCTTTGCTCACCCTCAACATAACATACTTAGATTTATTATGAAATGTAACTAGATGGAAAATAGTACAAAAAGTGGGAAAAAACATGTCAGTCACAACATGTGAAGTGGCTGAATGGATGAAAATAATAAAAATTCCTGGAGTTGAGTAACCAAAGATGCACTTAAATTTAATGGGCCTTTTATAATTGCACTAGAATTTATTGGGGCCACTGAGACCAGCTGCCATTCTAAGTACTGTAATAAATTATTCTCATGACCACTGACTCAGCACATCCCCCACAAAACTGAAGAATATAACAAGACTGGCATCTATTGGTATCAACTGAACAGAAACTTCAACTCACTTTTAAATAAATTAATCTGTGCTAGTGTTTAAAAATAATAAAATATTTTACGTTCGAGGACAGCTATCTGTTTTCAGAAGGTGGTGCAGACTGATGTTTCCATTCACCACCCTAGCATTGGCTTTAATCTTCCACCATATTTTGTGATAACTTACTGGCATTTTATTCTTTTTGACTTACTAGTGACGCTTTTCTACACAGTATCACTGCAATACATCAAGGACTGTATTTTGCCTGCCACGTTGCAGATATTGTTGTGTTTTAGGTTCGTGTTTATAGAGCCCTATTCGTAATACCTACATCTAATTCATTATTTTCTAATATTCAAAATGTAGCATCTCTAATTTACAATGATTTTGTTCCAACTTTGCATATAGAATAAAAAGTATAATTTATATTACTGCCTACTTTTTAAAAACTGTGCGAGGGATAGGTAAGGAGATTATCGGTCGGACAGTCTGACTTCGGTGGTGAGCAAATCATTGGAAACAACGGAATATGGTTGATATTTTTGTGAATGGAAAGGGGTTTCCAGGGACGTTCCACAGGGTTCAGTGCTGAGGCCCCTGCTCTTTGTCGTATGCATCAATTATTTGGATTCAAATGTGCAAGGCATGATAGGGAAATTTGCAAATTATACAAAAATTGGCCGTGTAATTGATAATGAAGGAGTTAGGTGTTGTCTCCAGAATTATATCAATAGTTAGGGTGACTGGGCAGAAAAGTGGCAAATGGAATTTAATCCGAAAATGTGTGAGGTAACGCATTTGAGAAAGGCAAACAAAGCAAGGAAATACTCAATAAACGGGAGGATAAAGATAGGGGTTGAGGAAGTGAGAGACCTTGGAGTATATGTTCAAAGTCACCTGAAGTTGGCAGGACAGGTGGATAAGGTGGTAGAGAAAGTATATGGAATGTTTTTCTTTATTCAACGAGGTATTGAATGCTAAAACAGGGATGGATTGCTGCAACTGTATGAAACACTGGTTACACCACTGTTGGCATTTTGTGCACAGATCTAGTCACCACATTACAAGGAGGAAATAATTGCTCCGGAGAGAATATAGAGGAGATTTACAATACCCATGGGTGACTTTAACATGCATATAGACTGGATTAAATAAAATGGCGATTGTAGCCTCGAGGGAAAGTTTATTGAATATGTTGGAGATTGTTGCTTGGAGCAATATGTTGTAGAATCAACCAGGGAGCAGGCTATTCTGGATTTGGCATCATGCAATGAGGAGGGATTAATTAATCATAGAATCATAGAATTTACAGTGCAGAAGGAGTCCATTCAACCCATCAAGTCTCCACCTGCCCTTGGAAAGAGCACCCCACCCAAGCCCACACCTACACCCCATCCCCGTAACCCAAGAATCCCACCCCACCTTTTTGGACATTAAAGGCAATTTAGCATGGCCAATCCACCTAACCTGCACATCATTGGACTGTGGGAGGAAACCAGAGCACCCTGAGCAGACACAGGGAGAATGTGCGGACTCCGTGCAGACAGGGACCCAAGCCGGGAATCGAACCTGGGACCCTGGAGCTGTGAGGCAATTGTGCTAACTACTGTGGTACCATGCTTCCCAGCTCACAGTTAAGGATCCTCTAGGGAAGAGTGGTCACAGCCGGATAGAATTTTATATTCAGTTTGAGGGCAAGAAATTGGAGTCCCACGCTACCGTTCTGGAGTTAAACAAACGTAATTATGGGGACAGAGTGGACTCTGCAGCAAGACTAAAAGGTAGGACAGTTGATGAGCAGAGGCAGTTGATTAAGGAGATATTCAATTCCTCCCAACTAAAATATATTCCAGGGAGGAAGAAAGATCATAAGAGGGGAAAGGGCTAAGCAAGGAAGATAACATGAGAGGTCATAGTTTTAGGATAAGGGATAGCAGGTTTAAAACAGATGAGGATAAATTACTTCTCTCAAAGGGTAGTGAACCATGTAACTGGCCTATCGTCACCTGTTTTGTGCCTTCCTCCCTTTTTTTCAATCATTTGGGACTTTTCCAAAATTTAAGGATTCTTGGAAGATTATTACCTGGGCATCCATTATCTCTGTAGCTACTTCCTTTAACATTAAAAGGATGCAACCCATCAGGCCGAGGGAACTTGATGGCCTTTCGTACCATTACATTCCCTAGTACTTTCTCACTAGTGGTTGTTATTGAATTGATTTCCTGTCCCCCATCCAGCTGCCCTTCTGCTCAATGGTTATTTATTTTTGGAACATTAGCGTCTCCCACCATGAGGACTGATGCAACGTATTAGTTCAACTACTCTGCAATTTTCTTGTTCCCCATTATTATTTCCCCAGTCTCATTTTCTAAGGAGCTTATGTTCACTTTGGCTGCTCTTCCTTTTTATATATTAAAGAGCTCTTACTTTCCATATTTACATTATTTGCTAGTTTACCCACACAGTTCATCTTCTCCCTCTTAATTATTTTTTGGCCAACTTTTGTTGGTTTTTGAAAACGTTCCCAATCCTCTGGTTTATCTCAAATCCTTGCCCCATTGCATATTTTTTCTTTCAGTTTAATACTATCCGTAACTTCCTTGGTTAACCATGGTTGAATTATCCCTTCCTAGAATCCTGCACTGGGTAATATCTTTTTTGGGAGTCATGATATATTTTCCTAAACATCTGCCATTGCTGGTCAACCATCATTTCTACTAAACTCCTTTCCCAGTCCACTCCAGCTGACTGCCCTCATTCCGTTCTAATTACCCTTATTTCAATTTAGTACAGCTGTTTCTGACCCAAGTTTCTCACTCTCAAACTGAATGCTACATTCTACCATGTCTGGTCACTGCTTCCAAAGGGATCTTTTACTCAGATTGTTCATTAAATCTGCCTCATTACACACCACCAGATCTAAAATGGCCAAATCCTTGGTTGGATCCACAACATATTGCTCTAGAAAACTGTCCCGGAATACACTCTATGTATCCCTACCTCTGTCAATTTGATTTTCCGAATCTACATTAAGATTAAAGTCACACATGTTAAAAAGTACTCCTTTTTTTACGTGCCCTTATTACTCTTAGTTTATTCTTTGGCCTACAGTAGAGCTACTGTTAGGGAACCTATAGACTGCTCCCACCAGTGTCTTCTTCCCTCATTATTTCTTACCTCCACCTATATGGCTATATGGATTCTACGTCTTCTGATCCAAGATCATTTCTTATTATCCCACTTATTCCATTTCTTACCAATAAAGCTATCCCACAACCCTTTCCTTCCTGCCTATCCTTACGAAAAGTCACATACCGCTGAATATTTAGTTCCCAGCTTCTATCTCCTTGTAAGCACATCTCTGTGATGGCAATGTGATCATTCCCATTCTCACTTGTGCTGTTAATTCATTTATTTTGTGCCAAATACTGCATGAATTTAATTAAAGAGTCATTAATTTTGCTTTTTTAAATCGTCTTCTTCACTTTGAGCCTATTTGCTACATTTTTAATGTCTGTATACTCTCCCTTCCTGTCACACTCTGGATACCAGCACCTAAATAGCTTCTTGGCAATGCTGCCATATTCTTTTGCTTTCTAAGTCTAAATGTTCCATCTCGAGAACCATTGCCCCCTCTATTTTACTGCCAGCACAGTTCAGACATCGGCCATCCCAATGGTACAGTCCCACTTTCCCCAAAACTGATGCCAGTGCCCCACGAACCAACCTACTTCTCCCAAACCAGTCTTTGAGCCACGTACTCATCTCTCAAATGCTCTGTCCCCGGTGTCAATTTGGACATGGTTCAGGTAATAATCCAGAGAACCTCTGTTGTTTACTTCAATGCCTAGCTCCTCAAACTCTCTGTGCAAAACCTCTTTCCTCACTCTACCCATGTCATTGGTGTTGTGTTATGCTGCTTCGGATAACACAGGCTGCGACTTGATGCAGTCTTAACTACAGGATGCTCCAACCTCTGAAATGAGTTCAATGTGTTTATTGAACTATTAACACAGTTCTCAAATGAGTTTGACTCTCTGATACTCTAACTGTAGTAACTCAGTCTAACTGTACCAGCTTGCTCGAAGCCATGTGCTGGCGTGTGATGCTGCTGATCAACCCTTTCTAACTCTTTAGATGTCTGTCTGTGGAAAGAGGCAGGGTGTGTGTGCCTCATCCCTTTTATAGTGTTTATGTCATGCCCCCTTGTGGTGATGCCTCCTCTGAGTGTCCTGACTGCCCATTGGTTGTGTCCTATTCTGAGTGTTCATTGGTTGCATGTTTGCATATCATGACAATTGGTACCTACAAGGACCACAACAACGGGATCCTCCCCTTCTCACTGCAAGTTCTGCTGCTGTCCCAAACCCTGGCACCATGCAGGCAACACAGCTGTCCAGACTCTGAATCTTTGCTGCAGAGAACAGTGTCAATCCCTTTGCTCTACTATCATTTCTTATGCGCTCCCCCAACTTGAATGGTTTCCTCTACCACGGTGCGATGGCCAGTCAGCTCATCCACTCTGCCAAGATCGAGAGCGGGGGGAGCGGGGGGCAGGTTGAGAGAGGGTGGGCAGGTGAAGAGCGGGGGGGGGGGGGGGAGAGAGCAGGTCGGGGGGGGGGGGGGGAGGAGGTCGAGAGCGGGGGGGGGGGGGGCAAGTCGAGAGGGGGGGCAAGTCGAGAGGGGGGGGCAGGTCGAGGGGGGGGCAGGTCAAGGGGGGGGCAGGTCCAGGGCGGGGGGGGGGGGGGGGGGGAGGTCCAGAGCGGGGGGGGGGGGGGGCAGGTCCAGAGCAGGGGGGCAGGGCAGGTCGAGAGTGGGGGGGGGGGGGCAGGTCGAGAGTGGGGGGGGGGGGGCAGGTCGAGAGCGGGGGGGGGCAGGTCGAGAGCAGGGGGGGGCAGGTCGAGAGCGGGGGGGGGGCAGGTCGAGAGCGGGGGGGGGGCAGGTCGAGAGCGGGGGGGGGCAGGTCGAGAGCGGGGGGGGCAGGTCGAGAGCAGGGGGGGGCAGGTCAAGAGCGGGGGGGGGCAGGTCGAGAGCAGGGGGGGCAGGTCGAGAGCGGGGGGGGCAGGTCGAGAGCGGGGGGGGCAGGTCGAGAGCGGGGGGGGCAGGTCGAGAGCGGGGGGGGGCAGGTCGAGAGCGGGGGGGGGCAGGTCGAGAGCGGGGGGCGGCAGGTCGAGAGCGGGGGGGGCAGGTCATGAGCCGGGGGGGGGGCAGGTCATGAGCCGGGGGGGGGGGGGCAGGTCGAGAGCAGGGGGGGCAGGTCGAGAGCGGGGGGGGGGGGGGGGGCAGGTCGAGAGCGGGGGAGGGGGGGGCAGGTCGAGAGCGGGTGGGCGGCAGGTCGAGAGCGGGGGGGCAGCAGGTCAAGAGCGGGGGGGCAGCAGGTCAAGAGCGGGGGGGCAGCAGGTCGAGAGCGGGGGGGGGGGGCAGGTCGAGAGTGGGGGGGGCAGGTCGAGAGCGGGGGGCAGGTCAAGAGCAGGGGAGCAGGAGGCGGCCGTTCGAGTGTGTGGGGGGACCAGGTCGAGAGCGGTGGAGGCGAGGCTGGTCGAGAGCGGAAGGAGCAAGGGGTGGGGGGGGGGGGGGGGCGCAGCCGGAAAGAGTTTAGAGCCTGAGACCTGGCGGGGTGGTTGGGTGGAAAGCATGGATCCTGGGATTAAAAGGAATTAAGAACAAATGAGGATCATGCGATACTCTCGAGCATGTACTGTACGGCACGGCAGAATGATCTTTTGGACAAAATGAAAAAAATTATTTAAGTAACTAATTTTCTTGTATTTTTCAAATGCAGGTTACGGAGTGCACTGGGTAGCTTTGAGCGCCTGATCAAATTTGATGTCAAATTAAGTACAAATTAGAAATTTTGATGTCAAATCAAATTTGAGCACATTCAACACACTTGAATGCAAAATTGATGTCAAAAGTTTTGGTTGGGATACTGCCCACTGGTGGAAAGATCATAAAAGAATAATTATGTATATTTCTGAACTATTTTTGATGCATAAGAGTGCCTTCGGAAAGGAATTAATAAATGATGCACAATAATTCGAGAGAATGCAGGCAATCTGAAACTCATTTTTCTCAGCCACAGTGGACCAATTCTGCAAGATCAAGCCCATCAATATTGGCAGAATTAAAAGCAAACGCTAACTTTAACTGCTTTTCTCTGCACAGATGCTGCCAGACCTGCTAGCTTTTTCCAGCATTTTCTGTTAGCCCTCCTGTGCACCAAAATTGCATTTGCAGGTAACCTCGATTCCAGGACATTTTACCCTAGATTTCTCCTGACAGAACTATTTTCTCAGTGTTCATGAATTACTAAACTGCAGTTACAGGGCTCTCTGATCCCACAATTTTCCCCAATGTTCGCACAGACCCTGGATTTCACAACTTTTCTTGGGCTCTGGGTCTCCTCCCCATTCTAAATAGGGCTCAATCCTAAAACCTTATCTGAGAACCACCAAAAGTCAGAGCTGTGTTTCTGTGCTCCTAGATGTCGCTTCCCAAATTGCTGTACCATCTTAAGTGCTGGTAACTATGTGCCTTGCACTACTTGACATTACATGTACAAAACCTCTGACTCCCAGAGTTCAAAAGAGCAACTCACCTCCACTTTCTGGGGCACTTAGGAGGAAGGGATCTAGAGAGGGTTCAGCAACAGCAGGTAGTGTCACTTGAACCTTCAGGTCCCTGGAGTCTGTAATGCATTTATTCACATTCTGGTATCTAGATTATACACCACACAAGTTGATCTGAACAGTAAAGTCACAACAACTAGGATTTCAAGTTTTATAAAATAACTATTCCACGAAAAAGGTTTTCCACAAAGCCTCTGGTGATCACTGTAATTCTGTGTACTTTTTCTCTGCATTTTATTTAGCTCTTAGCATTTGATTGAAACATGCATAAATTAACTGAAAGGATGCCAGAGTTTATACTGTTCAAATGACTTGATATCAAAACAACCTTAAAAGGGCATGCAGCAACCAGCATATCTTTACAAGAAAATGTACACAATCCATTCTAAGTATGCAATGATATTCAGGCAGATGGCAGCAAACAAAAGAATTACAAAATATTTGAAAAACAGATTGATATCACTTAAGAGTCCAACCATTTACCAACCCACACTCAATTTATTCGACGTGGTAATACAAGACATGCTTTACAATACCTGATAACTGTTAATGTAATATTGTGTGGAGAACTTTTTTTTTGTTGTTTAAATTTTAGAGTACCCAATTCATTTTTTCCAATTAAGGGGATACTTAACATAAATGAGACAACTAATTGATGTGCAGGGTAGGTGGATCCACCTACCCTGCGTGGCCAATCCACCTACCCTGCACATCTTTGGGTTGTGGGGGGCGAAACCTATGCAAGCACGGTGAGAATGTGCAAACTCCACACGGACAGTGACCCAGAGCCGGGATCGAACCTGGGACCTCGGCGCCGTGAGGCAGCAGGGCTAACCCACTGCACCACCGTGCTGCCCTTTGTGTGGAGAAATTTAGGATGACATTTCTAAAAAGCGTAGCGAAGCAAGAAATTACTACAGTGTCCTTTCTAATTGCAGAATTTTAAATTGACTGGATTTAATGCAGCCCCCTTGCAATGGAAACCATGGCAGCTGGGCCCACATAGTCGTTGGGAGTGGTCTCGCGCAAATCTCCCAGCAGCAGGAAAACCTGCCCCGGTTAAGTCTGGTAAGTAATGGGTTAAGAGACATTGCAATTAGTTGTCTCATTTATGTTAAGTATCCATTAATTGACACTGATATGTAAAGGGGCTTCAGGTGGCCTCTGTCAGGTGATGTAGTGAGAGTTTTGTGCAAAGGCTGTTGGAAGGAAATAAATGTGTGTTTGTGAAAAAGGAACAGAACTTTAGACTCTTCATATCACAGCAACTAAAACATCTAACAAAGTCAGAGAGTGGAAGGGGCTGCTCGTTAATGTGTCAACTGTCACCTGTTGTGTTCGGCGTTCGTTGTCCAGCAAGGAATCTACCAAACAACACGTGTCTTGTCCAAACCAGGATGTTTATTGAATCACACGTGGTAAGATAGCGATTGGCTACAGAGCAAGTTATCATGGAGTTTCTTTGCACTCCTCTGGAACGACCCCTAGGCACGACCATCCACTTGTATGTCTTATAACCATTTGCCCGTGACTGGATGTCCCCTCACTTATATTGGAGTACCTTGTCACATGACCAGTGTCTTGGGACCGCATGATGGGTTTGTTCCGCCACCTGCTGGTTGGAGGTCGCAACATCAGCCATCTATGATATTGCTTACAGGCATTACACATCCTCCTTCCTCAGAAAACGTGAACAGTTGTTTACAACCATCATTGCTATTTTAACTTTATACATTCATGATATGTCAAACAGTGTGAATAAGTTTAAATAGGGTGTCCATAAACATGATATGCCTGGCCAGTGTCCATCTCTTTCGCACCAGTCATTGTGCCTCCCTCATGGGATCACGTGTGATCATTTGGGCTTTTGCCAGCCTTTTCGAAGACTGGTTTACCTGCCGGCCTCTTACTCCGTCTCCTCTTCGCTCTGTGCCTTTGGAAGGCATGCATCCGTGATTGCCACGCTTGTATCACCAGCTTCTTTCTTTTTCTCTTTTTGCTGCATCTCGGTTTCTGGTTGGTCAGTCATGACCTCATCTTCTCCTTTTTTCATAGGATCATAGAATTTACAGTGCAGATGGAGGCCATTCGGCCCATCAAGTTTACACCAGCCCCTGAAAAAGCACCCTACCTAAGCCGACACCTCCACCCCATCCCCATAACCCAGCAACCCCACCTAACTTTTGGACACTACAAGGCAATTTAGCGTGACCAATCCACCTAACCCGCACATTTTTGGACTGTGGGGGAAACCAGAGTGTCCACGGAGACAAGGGGAGAACGTGCAGACTCCGCACAGACAGTGCCCCAAGATGGGAATCGAAAATGGGGCGGGATGGTAGCACAGTGGTTAGCATTGTAATGCTCGCCACTGTGCTACTGTGCCTCCCCATTTTTGTCAGTGGGATGAACTAGCTCTCCCAGTCTTCTCATCTTTCTTCATCTTGTTCTGACAACAGGATGATGAAGTCGCTTGTGTTTAGGCTTGGCAGCTTCTATTTTGGTGCTGGTCTTCACCCTGGTGCTTGAAGGTCTTCGGAGTTTCAGGTGGATCCTCAAGGATCTGTTACAGAGCAGTTTCTTTGTACTCCACTGGAACTACATCTAGGCACGGCTGTCCATTTGTATGTTTTATAACCATCTGCCTGTGACCGGATGTGCCCCCACTTATATTGGAGTGCCTTGTCACATGGCCACCGTCTTGAGACCTCATGGTGTGTCTGTACCTCCACCACCTGCTGGTTGGTGGTCGCACCAGCAGCCATCTATGAAATTGCTTACAGGCATATCACCCAAATCCACAAGTCAGTGGTCTTTTTAAATGATAGCTGTACGGCTTTTCTGCACCTTCGAAAAGCTGAACGGCAGTGGCATGGGGAGGCGGCCAGAGGGGTGGTTTCTTTGTTGTCAGGTACTCAATGCCTGATCAAGTCACACAGCATCGGAAAAGGGGCGGGCTTTGAAGGCCACCCCCATTCGCTTGCCTCCAACATCCCTGCATCGGCAATCCCAGTCTCATTCACCTTTAACCTGGGCTCCCTCAGCTGTCCTGAGACGCTATTGGGTGTGTTGCTGGCAGCTGCCTCTTCTCCTGGTGCTGATGAGCAATGAAGAGTTGCTGTCCTCCATTTTAACCACAGTTCTTGGCAGGCCAGTCTTCCAGCAATGGGATCCTGAATCCTGGGGAGGTTCTGGCGGTGGCCACTTAAGCATATGAAGGACACGCCATGCTATCTGGCCTCCACCAAGGAACTTGGGCTTATTATACTTATTTCTCAGGGCAAGACCCTGGTGGGCCTGACTAAATCCAGCCCCATGTGTCACATTGAGGAAGTAATTATTGGCGGAGATCAAAGTTAAGCAGAATGGTGTAAAATTTTCACAGTCATGGAAAATAGTACTAACTTGGTAATACAGAACTTTAATATTGCTGAAAACAGAGAAATGTTGCTGAAGCTTGTCATCTTAACTCTCCAGGACAAACAGAAGAATGTCAAATTTCAAACTGTCGCAATCTATACTGCAGGAGAAAAGGGTGCGGTCTGGTTGACAAGCTACTTCTGATTGACTGAGGCAAAACACAAGAATTATTAACACACATAATAAAAGTGGAACTTTAATCATGTACACCTTCCTTAAGGCTCAAGTGATGCCAGGCGACTGTAAAGGAGGGTGGACCAACTTGAGCTATTACCAGCTTCAAGGGCCTCCCCAACCACTAGCTGTATATTCCCTGTCTGGCACCGTCATCTGTCAGCCAGTCAGCTCCTGATGTCTCAACCACAATCAACTTGCCAAATAATCAGCACCCTTTTCACCTGCAGTACAAATTGTGTTGATCATTTGAAATTTTGCCTTCTTGCATTTGTTCTACCAAATCCAAGACAAAATGCTTCGGCAAAATGACTCACCTTTCAGCACATTCATAGATGTGCTGACCCTTACATGGACCAGCTTTGTCTACTTGTTCACATATAATGCTTCACCAATGGAAAAAGCACCATAAAGCAGTAATAAATATATCAAAATGTCCTATCTACCAGTACTGATATCTTTTGTATGTGATTGAAATGGCTCTGGCTAGTAACAAGAATGTCTGGTTTTGACACAAAACAAACTACCTATCTGCTTTCTTACACTGAATGACAGGCACCCTGCTTTGAATTTGAAATGAGCACCTGTACTTTCCTTTCCAGAGCGCAATATATCGCTTCGACAGCTGTGGCCATTATCAATGCTTCACTGAATTTCAAGTCTCAAGGGTGTCAGCACAGTAGGTGCCCCATTCATTTGAGAATGAATGACAGTTTCAACAAGCTACAATAACAGATTTTGCCTATGTTGTTGTTTCAGGTTTGGTGACATAAGGTAACAGGATTACAAGTATTACAAGGTTTTTTTCTTACATGACAAAATACATTTTTCTCTAAATATCAATGTTACAAAGGCTTTTATTATACGGAGAGAGGTTAATTTTTCTTAAGGCCATAGAACTGTGAGACATTGGAGCACAATTAGGCCATTCAGCCCATCATGTCTGCTCCACAATTCAACCTGGTTCTCATCCCATTCGCCTCCCTTCTCCCCATAACCCCTGATCCCCTTATTAATCAAGAAATTATCTAGCTCTGTCTTAAAGACACTCATGACTTGGCTTCCACAGCCTTTTGCGGCAATGAATTGCACAGATTCACCATCCTTTGGCTGAAGAAATTGCTCCTCATCTCCGTTTGAAATGATTGTCCCTTCAGTCTGAGGCTGTGCCGTTGGGTTCTAGTTTCTCCTACAAGTGGAAAGATCCTCTCCACATTCACTCTATTTAGGCCTCTCAGTATACTGTAAGTTTCAATGAATTCCCACCTCATCCCTCTAAACCCCATTGGATACAGGCCCAGAGTTCTCAACTGCTCCTCGTATGACAAGTCCTTCATTCCGGGGATCATTCTTGTGAAACTCCATTGTACACCCTCCAAGGCCAGCACATCCTTCCTTAGATGCGGTGCCCAAAACTACTCTGAATATTCCAAATGGTCTGACCAGAGCCTTATACAACCTCAACAGTACATCCCTGGCTCTTGTATCCTAGTCCTCTCGACATGCTTACATTGCATTTGCCTTCCCAAATGCCAAGTGAACCTGCATGTTGATTTTCAGGGAATCCTGACCTAGGACTACTAAGTTTCTTTGTGCTTCTGATTTCTGAAGCCATTTCCCCTTTAGAAAATAGTTTATGCCTCTATTCTTCCTACCAAAATGCACAACCTCAGACTTTTCTACATTGTATTCCATCTTTACCCACTCTCCTAGCTTTTCCAGGCCTTTCTGCAGCCTCTCTGCTTCCTCAACACAACCTGTCCCTCTACGTATTTTTGCACCATCTGCAAACTTAGCAACAATGCCCTCAGGTCCTTCTTCCAGATCATTAATATATGTTGTGAATAGCTGTGGTCCCAACACTGACCCGGCTGCCATCCTGAAAAAGACCCCTTTATCCCCACTCTCTGCTTCCTGCCCGTCAGCCAATCCTCTATCCATGCCGATACCTTGCTGGTACCTCCGTAGGCTCTTATCTTATTCATCTGGCTCCTATACGGCACTTTGTCAAAGGCCTTCTGGAAATCCAATTAGATCAAATCCACTGGTTCTCCTTTGTCTAACTTCTTCGTCACCTCCTCAAAGAATTCTGCCAGATTTGTCAGGCATGACCTGCCCTTGACGAATCCGTGCTGACTCAGTCCCATTTTACCGTGCACTTCTAAGAACTCCACAATTTCATCTTGAATAATGGATTCTAAAATCTTATCAATAACCGAAGTTAAGCTAACTGGCCTATAATTTCCTGTCTTCTGTCTCACTCACTTCTTAAACAGGGGTGTTACATTAGCCATTTTCCAATCCTCTGGGACCCTCCTTGCCTCCAGTAATCCTGAAAGATCACCACCAATGCTTCCATAATCTCCTCAGCTATCTCCTTCATCCAGCCCAGGTGATTTATCCATCTTCTGACCTTTCAGTTTCCCCAGCACCTTCCCTTAGTGATGCCACTTCACTCACCTCTGCCCCTGACTTGCAGAGTTCTGGTATGCCACTGAGGACTGAAGCATAGCACCTTATTCAGTGATATTCAAACTGGACTTTTAAACATCATATGGTGGCTGGTGCCATAAAAAGGGAGCTTATCCTGTCTTCCACCAACTCTACTTCAACGGAACAGAAGTACACAATAATTAGCAGGTAATTAGATCAAACCACCTACCTTACCGGCGGGACAAGGCGCGCGGGCCGGCGGGCTCCGGGGTCCTGGGGGGGTGCGGGGCGATCTGGCCCCGGGGGGTGGCTCCACGGTGGCCTGGCCCGCGATCGGGGCCCAACGATCCGCGGGTGGGCCTGTGCCGTGGGGCACTCTTTTCCTTCCGCCTTCGCCACGGTCTACATCATGGCGGAGGCGGAAGAGACTCCCTCCAATGCACATGCGCGGGAATGCCGTCAGCGGCCGCTAACGCTCACGCGCATGCGCTGCCCGGAGATATCATTTCCGCACCAGCTGGTGGGGCACCAAAGGCCTTTTCCATCAGCTGGCGGGGCGGAAATTAGTCCGGCGCGGGCCTAACCCCTTAAGGTTGGGGCTCGGCCCCCCAAGATGCGGAGCATTCCGCACCTTTGGGGCCGCGCGATGCCCAACTGATTTGCGCCGTTTTGGGCGCCAGTCGGCGGACATCGCGCCGATACCGGAGAATTTCGCCCCTTATTCGGAGTTTGTGCCCCATGTTTTAAATTCCCCTCCTGTTTGGTCTTTCCCCTCTGTTACACTTTAGATAGTCAGGCAGTATAGCCATCTGGGATGGCCACTTCCAGAATACAAAATGGACATTTGCAAAGATTGCAGGGAAAAATGAACAATGTTAAGAAAGCAAGCAGGCACAGAGCCTGTCTGCATATTGCAGCCGCAGCTCCCAGACAAGACTGGAACTGTAGGCCTATTAGCATATGGATGGCCCATTTCTGGGAACAAAGGAAGATACTTAAGTAACCGATCTGGCCCCAGACCTCGCGACGCCAGTTCCCCAAACCGAAAGCAGAAAACAAAGCAGGCCAACGGCCACCTAGGACACACCCAGCCATCAGGGCACCAACCCCTTTATTGGTCAAGATCAATACGAGTGATCAAGATACGGCCCAATTAATTGGGGCCAAGTTCAAGGCCCGCCCAAAAGCGCGCGAAGCCCCTTCAGGTATAACAAGGCGGCCCCAAGAGAGAATCGCTCTCTTGGACTCGGCTCTCACAGCGGAGAGACCCGTCCACCAGCTGCACCAGAAGCAAGTAAGTCCAAGGTCAACGCTCGCTACCAGACGGACGATCTTAGCTGTTTCCCCTTCACCACTTCAACCCCAGCAGCCTCAGAACCGAACGGCCATTATTCCTCTGACTGAGTGGGCGCCCAAAGCTAAGTATAGGCTTTGGCAGTGATAGTTTAGTCTGTAGCATTTCGTGCATGAGTAGATATTGCTGTGTGTGTAAATAAATAGTATTGACTTTGAACTGACTAACTGGTGTATTGGCTCTTTGATCAGTATTAGGGTTTGAACCTTGTGGCGGTATCGAAAGATACCTGACGACACTAGAGCAAACATAATTAGGATTAAGGAAGGCGACCATATTGACCGCTATATTCAGAGCCAACCAAAGAGAGCAACAATAGTCAGGCAATGAAAGGTATAAGTGAGCTTGGTCTTAAGTGTTTATTTACAGAAACACAAACACAAACATGCACCACCACCTAATCACAGTTTCGGTCTGATCCTATATATAGTGAGTCCCCAGTTAATGCCCACCTCCGGAGTACAATTATACACTCAATTAATATCCAATTAATACTCTGCACCCCCTCAGTATTTTATTTCTCTTTCACACCCAACCTCTAACTGCTTTATCATCACTTCTCAACGTTGAATCTTTCTATCCTAACCGCCTCTATCTCTGTCAGCTTCATTCTCCAGCAGCAGGCATAATGCTGGAGTCAGAAAGTTAGTGGTTCAAGCCTAACTGCAGGCCCTAAACACACAGGAATACTAATTGGCACTCAGTTGTGCTGCTTTTTTTCAGCACAATTCACCCAAATTCATCAGAAAACTCTGCAATCTTCAGTTTGGTTGAAGTGCCAATTATACTCAGTGCAAAGAGAATTTCTGCAGTCTTTTGCACTCATTCAAAAACATTGCACCCCACCAAAACTGACCACGCTCCAGGATGTATTTCCACAAATTGCACTTGTTTACATGCTAGAGAGACTCTAAAAATTAAGCTGATTCTTTTGGCCACAAGGGCAAGAATGGCATGATTTAACAGCTTTTTGAATTTTTGTACAGTTTTACGAACAAACCAACTACTGTAACACAACATAACGAGAAAATGGTTCTGAATATTTTTTAAAAGTCAAGTTCAGTCATTTGAAATCAACCTTTGTGGTAAAAAATGGTTAATTTTTGTGATAACCCCATTTTAAACTGAATTAATCCAACAGCCAAATTAGCACTCTTAAATATGTTGAAGAGTATTTTTAAAACAACATTTTAAAATGCTTTAAAATCTAAGCTGAAATTTTAAGTGAACAGATTTCATTTTGTTCATTCTCAAAAAGAAAAATCATATGAATAGCATACATAACATGTTTCTCACAACACAAAATCTCAACATGATGGGCTACAAATAAGATCTATGACAATTGGTCTGATTGACAAACACTTGCTAGAAATCTCTCTATCGAATACATATGGAATAGTATCAGAATTAGGCCATTCGGCCCCTCAAGCCTGAATGCTCTGCCATTCAGTAAAACCATGGCTGATCTGTTTGTGTTTCGAATTCCACATTTTCATCTACTCCTGATAATCTTTGAGTCCCTTGCCTAACAAGAATCTATCTAACTCCACCTTAAAAATTCAATGACACCACGTGCACTGTCTTCCGAGGTATAGAGTACCAAAGTTGCACAACCCTCAAGAAAAAATATTCTCGACCTCCGGTGGCGGTCATGGAATGAGTGGTCGCACATTTCATGGCTTCCACTCAAGGTGGTATTTTTTGGTATTTTCCCCGCCCAAAAGTTGAAGTGTTTGATGGCAAAAGGTGCAGGAGTGCCTGTTGAAAGTGTTACCAGTCTGGTATGGCTGGTGGCTGGATCCACAAACAAGGAGTAGGGCAAAAAGAAAAGAGCTGCTGGAACAGGAGGATAAGATGGTGGAGAGCGAGGGGCTGTTCTGCCTGTCCAATGGTCAACTGAGTAGCTAGTGGAGTTTCAGAACGTAAAGTTCAGTCAGCAGAGGAAGGAAGCCCTGGAAAATCTGGCCAAAGTGGTGGAACCAATTTAATCGGGGATCAAGAGAGTGAAACAGAGGCTGGAGTCCCAGGGCCGGGCGATCCAGGAAGTGCAGGAGGCAGTGGGGAGCACGAGGAGCAGTTGGTCCCATTGGTGGCCAAGGTGTTCCCAATTGAGACTAGAGGGCAGGAGAGGAGATTAGAAGTGCTGCCGTTCAAGCAGTGGGGGTGAGTTTTAAATAATTGGGCATCCAGCTGATGTGGGGCTGGGTGCAGCTGCACAAACTGAACTTGACTCGGTTGGTGGAGTAGATGAGGGGGAACTTTAAGACATGGGATGTGCTGGAATTGTCGCTAGCAGGACGGGTGCAGACCGTAAAAATGACGGTGCTGCCAAGGTTTCTGTTTGTGTTTCAGAACCTCCCAATCTTCATCCATACCGTGGGGCAGCACGGTAGCCTTGTGGATAGCACAATTGCTTCACAGCTCCAGGGTCCCAAGTTCGATTCCAGCTTGGGTCACTGTCTGTGCGGAGTCTGCACATCCTCCCCGTGTGTGCGTGGGTTTCCTCCGGGTGCTCCGGTTTCCTCCCACAGTCCAAAGATGTGCAGGTTAGGTGGATTGGCCATGATAAATTGCCCTTAGTGTCCAAAATTGCCCTTAGTGTTGGGTGGGGTTACTGGGTTATGGGGATAGGGTGGAGGTGTGTACCTTGGGTAGGGTGCTCTTTCCAAGAGCCGGTGCAGACTTGATGGGCCGAATGGCCTCCTTCTGCACTGTAAATTCTATGATTCTATGAAGGCGTTCTTTCAAAAGGTCAATGCGCTGATCTCAGGGTTTGTGTGGGCGGGGAAGACCCCGCGTGTCAGGAGGACTTTTATGGAGCAGGGGCGATGGAGGCTGACATTGCCGAACATGATGAACTATTACTAGGTGGCGAACATTGCCATGGACAGGAAATGGGTACTGGGGAAGGGGGTCGCAATGGGGGCGGGTGGAGGCAGCTTTGTGAAAGGGAAGGAGCTTAAGGGCGTTGTTGACAGTGCCTCTGCTGTTCTCGCCGGCCAGGCGCTCTGTGAGCCCAGTGGTTGTGTCGGCATTAAGGGTGTGGGGGCAGCTTTTGGGATTGGAGGGTGCTACGGTGTGGGCACCGATCTGTGACATGGGGGGGTGGGGGGGGGGGGGGGGTGGGGGGGTGGGGGGGGGGGTGGGGGGGTTGCTGGGTGTGAGGTTGCAGGGGTGGCAGCAGGGAGGGATTGAGCGATTCGACGATCTGTTTATAGGGGAAGATTCACGAAGCTGGAGGACCTGGAGGAAGAATAGGAGTTGCCCTGGAGCAACGGTTTTAGGTACCTGCAGTTCCGGGATTTTGTAAGGAGAGAGGTG
This sequence comes from Scyliorhinus torazame, assembly GCF_047496885.1. Classification (NCBI taxonomy): domain Eukaryota; kingdom Metazoa; phylum Chordata; class Chondrichthyes; order Carcharhiniformes; family Scyliorhinidae; genus Scyliorhinus; species Scyliorhinus torazame. The sequence continues at coordinate 78,814,123 of NC_092725.1, read as the reverse complement.
CTGTCCTTTCCTGGTCTGCCGCCCTTGGGTTGCAAGATAAGGTACTGCCGAAGGACGAGATAGGAGAGGGGAAGGTATCCGAGGTTTACAAGGAATTGATGGACTAGGAGGGGGCCCTGTTGGGGGATATAAAGCAGATGTGGGAGGAGCTGAGAGGGGAGGTGGAGGCCAGGATGTGGCCGGAGGCCATGCGAGGGTGAATATGTCCTCGTCCTGTACGAGGCTCAGCCTCATTCAGTTTAAAGTAATTCATAGAGCAGCACATATGACGGAAACACGGATGAGTAGGTTTTTTGAGGGGGTAGAGGATAGGTGTGGGCGGTGTGCAGGGAGGTCCGCGAATCACATCCACATGTTTTGGAGCTGCCGAAAGCGGAGGTGTGGATGAGCCACCTGGCGGAATTCCTGAGGCTGGAGAAGGTCAAGTTCATCCTGAGGGAGTCGGCTGATGGGTTCACTCGGAGGTGGAAGCCATTTATTGTTTCTTTAAGGAGGATTGAGGGATCAGCAAAAGGGCAGGGGGGTGGAAGGGGGTTAAAATGGGGAACGCAGGATGGGAGAAGGGGCAATATTGGGGGAGCGGGGGGGGGGGAGAATGGGTGTTGGTTATTTATAATGTTGTACGATTTTTCTTCTGCTTTTGTTTGTTATATGAAAATGCCTTGAATAAAATATTTTCTAATAAAAGAAAAACAATTCTCTTCTTTTTAAAATAAATTTTGAGTATCTAATTCATTTTTTTCCAATTAAGGGCCAATTTAGCATGGCCAATCCACCTACCCTGCACATCTTTGTGTTGTGGGGGCAAAACCCACGCAAACACGGGGAGAATGTGTAAACTCCACACGGACAGTGACCCAGGTCCAGGATCAAACCTGGGACCTCGGCGCCGTGAGACAGCAGTGCTAACCACTGCGCCACCGTGCTTCCCTTTCATCTCTGTCCTAAAAGTGAGACCCCTAATTTTAAAACCGTGCCCCCTAGTTCTGGACTCTACAAGATGAAACACCCTTTCCACATTCACTTTCACAATACCGTTCAGGATCTTACATAATTCAATCAAGTCACCTCTCACTCTTCTAAACTCAACTGGAAACAAGCCTAGTTTATTTAACCTTTCAGACAACCTGCCCATTCCAGGTATCAATCTCATAACCTCCTTTGAGCTCCCTCCAACGCATTTCCATCCTTCCTTAAGACGGCCAAAACTGCACACATCATTTGAGGTGTGTCTCACCCATGCCCTGAATAACTGAAGCGCAACATGCTCACTTTGTGTCCTGAAAGCTACCAATAATTTTAATGAATATGAGAATGACATTTTGTTTACATATCCAAGGTTTTTCATTCTGTAAATAGTCAAATTAGTATGGTTCTAAAATGTTTGTATTGAGGCCATCAAAGAAGAATTAGGAAACTCTGAAGCTCCAGGGTCATTAGAAGGCTGGCTAATAGTTGCTGTTAACACAATGCAAATCAACATAAATACCAGCTTTATTTGTGAAAGTCAGAAATAAATGAAGGAATATTATCATCTATATCTTTCTTTCATAAAATGAAAAACATTAAGAGAACATGCGGATCACCTTTCTTTGGCATTACGGTGGGCAAGGACAGGAAAAAACTCTTCAAAACCACTTGGCTTAATAGCCCTCAGAATGCAAACATTCAATTAAAAAAGACAGATAACAAGTGCGCTCAATATTTGAAACAAAAAAAAGAGCTGTAACCTATCAACTGCTAGTCGAAGCTCGGAGTACACCAGCCCAGCTACTGAAGGAGGCCATTATGTCCGGTGAAATATCCTGGTCTGTGTCTCCATGATGAAGTAATATAATAGGTGCCTTGGAACTAAACATCTGTTATAGTTTTACGACAATGAAAAAACCCGCAGCCAACTTCCTCTCACTACCTACACTATCTCAGTATCTACACAAAGGTGAAATTATTCGATGCATTAGAACTATTGTCGAGTAATTTGATGCATTTGTGTCAATGGGTGCACGGCCTCTTTTTATGGTCGACCTCACAAAAACTCTCTTTTGAAGCAAAATGGTTCAACACATGGTAGTGCACAGAGCTGGCACGAATTGTGTTTTGACTTATTAAGGGTTTGTTAAACACCAATTCATTGTGAATGAGCAAGTTTTATTTCCATTCCAAATCACATTAGTGACGTAATGTATAATATGAGTTTCAAATTCACCTTAGATATTCTCTTGGTTACAGCCACGTTAATCATTCCCATAAGCTGTAAAAGAGTCTTCGGTTCCTGTACTACCGAATATCTAATTATATAGTATTGTGATCCAGTGACATATTAAGAATACCCTCACTCATCCGCAGCCACTGATATCTATCTGTTGGTCTGGACTGGATATTGTTTCTTCATCCATGTGTGATATGGTACGAATTAAGTAATGGCATGATGGGAAAACTGGTCAATGGGAAGACTGTCAAAATGTTTGATACAATGTAAGAAAGGCTGAAACTACTCATTCCAGCTCACCAGGCCCATGTAAAGAATGCTGCCCTAACCATTTCAGACTGTAAGACTGATAAGGCCAACTCTGCATAACTTGAAGTCTGAAAAGATCAGCGAAGGTCGAGCCATTTCAAGACACCGGACCTCGGAAACTCCTGATAAAACTAACTCGTCATAACACAGGGCCGTAGGAATTAAAACAAGATAAGTTCAGGAAGACACAATTCTATTCCGACCTTTTAATGTTTTCTCCAAGGACAAAATAATGGTATGAGTGATGTGACCAAAAATGGTCTGTTCTATGCTTCCATTTGTATTTCCGATCAAATTCCTGACTATACTGTTGTCACGCAATCTTGATAATGATAATGTATAAATATTGAGCTAATTCTCTGCGAAAGCACAGAACTTGCCAAAGACTCAGCAGTTTTGTTGACTGCTCTCTGACTTCAAGTTTCAGCCAGTACTGCATGCAGTCATTTTCGAAAATAAAGCTGTGTTATTCTGTCTTAACGAGTGTGTTGAATCTTTCTACTACAGAAGCGGGAAAATAGTGACTTAGCATTTTGGCGCAAGCGAGCAGTTACCAATATCCTGAGTGAATTCCATGGGGGACTGAAGAAGTGATCGAGCCAGACCCGCCGTCACAAGGTAAGATTAACCTTGGTCTCTCTCTCAGATTGGTGGTTCGACCCCTCATCCCTGACGGAAGTTACTAAACAGGTGACGGTGCTCGAATCTAAATTGTACTGTTAGTAGAGTACTTAGGGTCAGGGACCCCAATTGTGGTTAGCCTTAGGTCAGGGACCTCTTGTTATACAGGCTTAAGTTTGGGCCAGGGACCCTGCAATTTGATTTGGTACCAGGGATTTTTTTTTAATCATTTTTTTTGTTGCCAGGTCACATTTTATTGACATTATGGGAGAGAGTTTAGACAAAACCGGGGGCAATTCCTCTCTATTTTTCATGTGCTCCGAAAACTCTTCTCAAGAACGTAATTTTCGGAGATTATCTGCAGCACTGAACAATAAATTGGGTAACGATATTTGGCCACTAGGGGACACTTGGAACTACGATAATTGCATTTCTGCTGAGAAAATCATTTGGCAGAGAAACGCCGGCTTCAAATGGAAATTTTAAATTTCAGAGTGGAAGAACAGCCCACTAAGCGCCACGAACAATCACTATTAATGAGTTGGAGAGATAACGCCCCTAGAAAAGGGATTGATGATTGTGTGGATGGTAAAGCAAAAAATTGGGAGACTTTAAAATTGGAATGTGAACTTTGGGATAGAAAGCATAAACAACAAGGCGAAAATGAAAAATCTCCAACCAATAGGCAGGGAGGGCTAGCCCATCAAATTAAACGAAAGGAGGATCCTCCCAGTTGCTCTGGCATGCCGATGTTTCCCTATTCAGGCGATACGGAAGAGGAGGAGGATTTGACCCCTGGACCCCACCCTCATCCTGCACACCCCGATCCTACAATTCCACCGTCCCAAGTCCAGACTCCCCCTTATGGTCCCACTGCCAATGAAACTCCTGCTGACGCACCCCCGTAGCAACACGCACTCGGTCACATACGCAAGCCGTGAATATGGAACAACCCTTCACCTCTGTAATCAGGCTTTTCTTGATTTATCACTCCAACCTAAGGAGGAGGAAACTTTTCCGCCATCACCTCCCCCACAAATTATCCCATTAGGAGTGTTATTAACCCCCACGCTGGTGATAATGACGACCCATTCAATGAGGTGTGGCAGGCTTTTAAACCCCATGAGCTATGTTTGATCATGGCCCAATGTCCCTCCTGCAAAGATGACCCAGAAGGGTTCACTGAATTTTTGAGGAGAACTGCGACCATGTACGGTGCTACCGCACGTGATCAGTATTCACTGATTTATTCATCCCTTCCCCCAGAATTAGGGGAAAGATGGAAAAATGAATTAGGACTTCATGGGGACACGTGGATGGCCTTCAGCACCGCACAACAAACGGAGGACGATCAGCGTACTTTAATGTTCCCTGCACTAAAACAGGCTCTCCGTAAACCCGTTGACATCGCCAAACCCCTTGAGTGTACCCCCACTTCGAAGGAAGATGGTTCTGAATTTTTTGACCGCTTTTGTGGCGTGTACACTCTTTACTCCGGGGACATTGCTTTCACTGCAGGCTCACAGTCTCCCCAATTTAATGCACTATTAATGCAGGTTTTGCCTGACCACGTAGCATCCAGTATTAAAACTAATAACATGGACTGGTCTGACAATTCTAAACCTCAAATGAAACGTGCTGTGTCTTATTATTGGAGCAATGGCCGTAACCGTGAGACCTGTTACAAAGACACTTCGCCCAAAATTAAATCCGAATTCATGCAACGTCCCTCTCAAAGAAGAGCTCCTAAAGGTCAGAACTCTCAGACAGATTCACGTTACTATCGCCCAGATTGCACGGACCCTCCTGAATTTGGTTACCGCTCACAGGCTCCTTACCCCTTCACTCCACACATGGAGGATTTCGACAGCGCTCCTCCGCGTCGTCCTCCTGCCAAATATAATGTCACTTGATTCAACTGTCAACGTACAGGCCACTACGCTAGGGATTGTCCAGCACCCTAACAACAAGGTAGATTTCAACCCCGTCGGCAGACACCCTTCCCTACCTCTGACCCCTACTGACTAGCCAGATTGAACTTTCCGGTCCTCTCAACAGACTACTCTGACGAGCCTATCGCTATGATTTACATAGAGGGCGTGCCTATCCCCTTCCTGATTGACACCGGCGCGACTCATTCTACGCTAGACTGGACATTCATTCATAAACATTGCTTTCCCCTTTCTGTTAAGCATGTGGAACTTGCTGGCTTTGTGGGGGAAGGTGCTGTTTATCCGCTTACGAAGCCGCTCTCTGTTCAATTTGAGGGCCGGGAATGTTGCATCCCTTTCACGGTTACCCGCGTCCTCGGTGTCAACCTGGCCGGACTTGCTGTGTCCCTTGCAGGTGGAAATTGTTTGCCTTGATAACGGCATTACTATATCAGCTATCCCGCAGGCCCAGCTTTGAAATTTTCCCCTTTTCACTACTCCACAGTGGTGATTGGTTGATTTTGATCCCTCACACTTTTCACCTCCCTTAGATATTCCCGATCCACATGTCACTCTTTGCTACGATCATACAGGATGCTCGCCTGATTTAGAGAGCATGTACCAAGACGCCCTCGGTTCTCTACAATCCGTTTCCTTTGTTGGCCTCGCTAAGGGAAAAGGAGGATCTGCCTTTCTTGTCAATATACCCCATGGCCCCTGGCGTCAGTCGGGACTTGTGTCACCCCAAGTGACCCTTTCTATGAACGAAGGCTACAGTGCCAAGTCCTTGGGATTTCTGGCAGCTGCACTACGAGGACAAGCTGATCCTTTCTTTAATGGAATTCAAATCCTACCCGCAGGCACTTTAGAATATTTTCAACGCCCATTTGTCCTCATTGGCACACTGCACCACCATCGTTCAGTCCAATCAACGACTTCTGAATTACACGCAGATTTATGGGCGGCCTCCAAACACGAAGTTGGTCTCACTAATGTCCCTCCCGTTATTATTAAAGTTAAACCTGACATGCCCTTGCCCTTGATTTCACAGTACCCTTTGCGCCCCGAGGCTGAAGGAGTCTCGGTCACAATTCAATCGTTCCTTCAACAAGGAATTGTGGTACCATGCCAATCGCCCTGTAACACCCCGATTCTTCCAGTTCCTAAGATAGGAAGACCATCCGAATGGCGTTTGGTCCAAGACCTCCGACGTATTAATCAGATAGTGGAACCCTTACATCCTATTGTCCCAAACCCGGCGACGATCCTTAGTAATGTCCCACCGGAAGCGACTGTTTTCACCCTTATTGATTTACATCATGCTTTTTTTGCGATACCCCTCGCCCCTGAATCACAGTATTTGTTTGTCTTTACATTTAAGGGCAACCAATACACTTAGACTAGGCTCCCACAGGGCTTCATTCATTCTCCAACCCTTTTCTCACAAGCATTGCACTCCCAGTTAGCGACGTTATCAACTCCTGTTGGCTCCACCATCATCCAATATGTTGATGATTTACTCCTTGCCAGCCCTGACTTCATCGCTAACCAGCGTGACACCGTTTACCTGCTCATCAGTCTCCATTCATGGGGATATGTGATCAAGCCCGCTAAAGTTCATAAAGGCCAACGGCAGGTCAAATTTTGGGGTGTCCTAATAAGTGCTACGGATCGCTCCCTTACTCAGGAACGCATTACTCCTATACTGCAGACCCCATTTCCTACATCGCCCAAGCAGGTGCGAGCCTTTTTAGGATTGGTGAACTTTTGCAGACAATGGATTCCGAATGTTACTGTCCATACTAAAGATTTAACTCTGTACTCCTCTCAAAATGCTCCTCTTAAGTTTGAACTTCCTGATTCAGCAAAACAATCTTTTGTTACTCTCAAAAATGCCCTGGCTACTGCCCCAGCGCTAGGACGACCTATGTATGACAGACCCTTTCAGTTGTGCATTAATATTCTTGATGAATGTGCCACTGGTGTTCTAACACAAGAACACGGTGATCGGCGTCGCCCGGTCAACCTACTATTCTACGAAATTGGATCCTGTAGCTAGCGGTCTACCTCCCTGCACCTAAATTCTTATGGCTGTCCATTTGTTAGCACAGGCAGCCTCTAATCTGACCCTTCACCAGCCAGTACAAGTGCATACCTCGCACTCTATTGTGGCTCTCCTAACGTCTCAGCAAACCCAGCATCTGACTCAAGCCCGCTTGAGCCGCTATGAGGTTTCACTATTGCAAAACCCCTACCTCTCTTTTCATTACTGATCTACCTTAAATCCTGCTGTGTTCCTCGAACAGTCTCCCGATAACCTTGCGGACCCACCACATGATTGTTTGCTTCGGAATAATTTCCTTACCGCGCCTCGCCCGGATTTAACGGACCGGCCTATTGATAATCCAGATCTAATTTTTTATGTTGATGGCATTTCCTCCATTTCTCTCACTGGCATCCCACAGTCGGGATATGCCGTGGTAACCAACACTGACGTGCAGGAAGCAGCAGACTTCGAGACCCCCGTCTCTGCACAAAAAGCCGAGCTATTTGCCCTTACTCGAGCATGTATTTTGGCCACAGATAAAAGTACTAATGTTTACACTGATTCTTGGTATGCCTTTGGCGTGACCCACGATTTCGGTCGCCTCTGGCAACAGCGAGGCTTTCTCACCTCTGCGGGAGCTCCCATTCAAAATGCTCTTTGGGTTAAAAATCTCCTCGATGCTATTCAGCTTCCCCATCAATTGACAGTTATTAAATGTGCTGCGCACACATAGGGGGACACACCTGTTCAATTAGGAAATGCCCGTGCTGATTCGGCTGCTAAGGCTGCGGCTATATCAGACTCCCTGATTGTTCCCAGTGGGGCCAATCAGGCTCTGAACCAGGTACCTGCATTAGGAAAAAGGGCATGCCAGAGATAACTGAAGTTCAAAATTTACAGAGGGACGCCTCTGATTCCGAGCGCACACTATGGAAGTCAATGGGGTGTTCACACTCGTTGACACGAGACCTCTGGCTTACTCCCGTTGGTCAAGGTTGTATTCCAAATTCTTTATTGCCGATATTTATTAATTATTTGCATTCTTGTACCCATCTTGGCAAGGAGGGAATGGTACAGCTACTCCTAAAAACTTGGTGGCACCCAGATTTGAATACAGCAGCACAAACGCGGCTGGAGCGATGCATTATTTGCATGAAACATAATAAGGGTAAAGGCATTAAATGCCCTCCCACAACCACTCCCTTGCCAGATGGCCCTTTTGCCTGTATACAGCTTGATATTATCGAATTGCCAAAAGCGCAGTGCTATAAATATTGTTCAGTAATAATCGATGTGTTTAGCAAATGGATTGAAGCCTTCCCCACCACTAATTGTACGGCGCATACAGTGGTGGAGTTGTTGTTAACGGAAGTCATTCCTCGTTTTGGGGTACCCAAAATGGTGAGCTCAGACAATGGACCACATTTTGTAGCTCGGATCAAGACTGAATTGTGCGAAGCACTACAAGGGGCTGTTTAGCACAGCGCTAAATCGCTGGCTTTGAAAGCAGACTAAGGCAGGCCAGCAGCACGGTTCAATTCCCGTACCAACCTCGCCGAAATGTGGCGACTAGGGGCTTTTCACAGTAACTTCATTTGAAGCCTACTTGTGACAATAAGCGATTTTCATTTCGAGATCTTAAAGTAAGGGAACACTTAGGAGGCAGTGATCATAATATGGTAGAATTCAATCTCCAATTTGAAAGGAACAAGGTAGAATCAGATGTAAAGGTGTTACAGTTAAATAAAGGTAACTACAGGGGCATGAGGGAGGAACTGACAAAAATCGACTGGGAGCAGAGCCTAGTGGGAAAGACAGTAGAACAGCAATGGCAGGAGTTTCTGGGAGTAATTGAGGACACAGTACAGAGGTTTATCCCAAAGAAAAGAAAGGTTATCAGAGGGGGGATTAGGCAGCCATGGCTGACAAAGGAAGTTAGGGAATGCATCAAAACAAAAGAGAAAGCCTATAATGTGGCAAAGAGTAGTGGGAAGTCAGAAGATTGGGAAGGTTACAAAAACAAACAGAGGATAACAAAGAGAGAAATAAGGAAAGAGAGGATCAATTAAGAAGGTAGGCTAGCCAGTAACATTAGGAATGATAGTAAAAGTTTCTTTAAATACATTAAAAACAAACGGGAGGCAAAAGTAGACATTGGGCCGCTCCAAAATGACACTGGTAATCTAGTGATGGGAGACAAGGAAATAGCTGAGGAACTAAATAAGTACTTTGCGTCAGTCTTCACAGTAGAAGACATGAGTAATATCCCAACAATTCAGGAGAGTCAGGGGGCAGAGTTGAATATGGTAGCCAACACAACGGAGAAAGTGCTAGAGAAACTAAGAGGTCGAAAAATTGATAAATCTCCGGGCCCAGATGGGCTACATCCTAGAGTTCTAAAGGAGATAGCTGAAGAAATAGTGGAGGCGTTAGTTGTGATCTTTCAAAAGTCACTGGAGTCAGGGAAAGTCCCAGAGGATTGGAAGATCGCTGTTGTAACCCCCCTGTTCAAGAAGGGAACAAGGAAAAAGATGGAAAATTATAGGCCAATTAGCCTAACCTCGGTTGTTGGCAACATTCTAGAATCCATTGTTAAGAATGAGATTTCTAAATTCTTGGAAGTGCAGGGTCGGATTAGGACAAGTCAGCATGGATTTAGTAAGGGGAGGTCGTGCCTGACAAACCTGTTAGAGTTCTTTGAAGAGATAACAAATAGGTTCGACCAAGGAGAGCCAATGGATGTTATCTTCCAAAAGGCCTTTGATAAGGTGCCTCACGGGAGACTGCTCAGTAAAATAAGGGCCCATGGTATTCGAGGCAAGGTACTAACATGGATTGACGATTGGCTGTCAGGCAGAAGGCAGAGAGTTGGGATAAAAGGTTCTTTTTCGGAATGGCAACCGGTGACGAGTGGTGTCCCGCAGGGTTCAGTGTTGGGGCCACAGCTGTTCTCTTTATATATTAACGATCTAGATGACGGGACTGGGGGCATTCTGGCTAAGTTTGCCGATGATACAAAGATAGGTGGAGGGGCAGGTAGTATGGAGGAGGTGGGGAGGCTGCAGAAAGATTTAGACAGTTTAGGAGAGTGGTCCAAGAAATGGCTGATGAAATTCAACGTGGGCAAGTGCGAGGTCTTGCACTTTGGAAAAAAGAATAGAGGCATGGACTATTTTCTAAAGTGACAAAATTCATAATGCTGAAGTGCAAAGGGACTTGGGAGTCCTAGTCCGGGATTCTCTAAAGGTAAACTTGCAGGTTGAGTCCATAATTAAGAAAGCAAATGCAATGTTGTCATTCATCTCAAGAGGCTTGGAATATAAAAGCAGGGATGTACTTCTGAAGCTTTATAAAGCATTAGTTAGGCCCCATTTAGAATACTGTGAGCAATTTTGGGCCCCACACCTCCGGAAGGACATACTGGCACTGGAGCGGGTCCAGCGGAGATTCACACGGATGATCCCAGGAATGGTAGGCCTAACATACGATGAACGTCTGAGGATCCTGGGATTATATTCATTGGAGTTTAGGAGGTTGAGGGGAGATCTAATAGAAACTTACAAGATAATGAATGGCTTAGATAGGGTGGACGTAGGGAAGTTGTTTCCATTAGCAGGGGAGACTAGGACCCGGGGGCACAGCCTTAGAATAAAAGGGAGTCACTTTAGAACAGAGATTAGGAGAAATTTCTTCAGCCAGAGAGTGGTGGGTCTATGGAATTCATTGCCACAGAGGGCGGTGGAGGCCGGGACGTTGAGTGTCTTTAAGACAGAAGTTGATAAATTCTTGATTTCTCGAGGAATTAAGGGCTATGGAGAGAGAGCGGGTAAACGGAGTTGAAATCAACCTTGATTGAATGGTGGAGTGGACTCGATGGGCCGAATGGCCTTACTTCCACTCCTATGTCTTATGGTCTTATGGTAATTAAACAGCAACTGCACTGCGCTTATCACCCGCAGGCAGCAGGAATTGTGGAAAGAGCCAACGGGACTTTAAAAGAAAAATTATCTAAATTAACTGAAGAAACTGGGTTAAATTGGCTAAAAGTATTATCCTTGGCACTGTTTCACATGCGCGTGACTCCCCATTCGCGGACCGGACTGTCAGCGGCAGAGATAGTCTATGGTCGGCCAATGAGGACTCCCTGGGATGCCCATGAAAAACCCCTAGAGGGAGTCGACCTCCATATGATGGGGGAACAAATGCAGAACTATTTGAAGCAATTAACACTTTCTCTGAAGTTTCTCCACTCACAGGTAAAACAGGCACATCTCCCAGTAACGGCAGGAGCAACCGTCCCTCGATATCCAGTGATCAAACCCTGAGACCAAGTGTTGGTGAAAAACTGGGACAGAAAGAAACTAGGACAACGCTGGAGCGGACCCTTCCTCGTACTACTGACTACACCGACTTCCGTCAAGCTTGAAGGACATTCAAGTTGGATACATCAATCCGATTGCAAGAAGATAGTCTCTAACCCAGATGAGAACACAGGATGAAGATCTTAATTATAATATTTGGACTCTCTGGACTATTTAGCCTTAATGGCCACTCGGTGGTAAAAAAAAAAACGACCTAAACGAGACCTGCCTTCCAATACCTATTTATATATGTAAATCTTTATGCCGAAAAATTGAACGTAAGCAAGTGTTGGGTTTGTACCCACATCCCCGTCCGTTCGAGGGAAGGAATACCTCTCCAATCCCTCCCCTTTCATATCGCAGAGAAGGTTGAATGGATTCTACGACAAAATCAAACAGGGAGCAGGGGAGATGGGGGGGGGGATATGGAAATATGGAGATCTGCTGGCTATGACATGACTAAATTTTCAGCTTCGTATCAACCTACCTATAATCATGCCTTGACTCCACCCTCCCTCACTGTCCACTCGTATAATGTTCAAGGTTCCATGTGTTTTAATAAATCAGGGAAAGGAAAGTTAATGGGGCAAAGTAGGTGCAACCTTACAGTTGACTGGCAAGGACCGGTACCAGGCATATCCAACAAGGGCATGTTTAACTGTGATTGGTCCAGGGTATGGAATATAACCTCTAACATTTCATGGGGACAGACATCCCCAATCCCCTGGAAGACATTAGCTGATGATTTTACGGCCTATAATGGAACCTATTTCATGTACGGCACTAAAGCATATCCATGGCTCCCCATTGATTGGACAGGATCCTGCTTTTTGGGATATGTTGTACCTTAAATGCGTCACCTACCCACCCTTAAGCACTCCCCCTCGCAAGCACAAAGGACGATTTCTAAAATGGGAACAGTTCTTTATGATGGCCTTTCCCTTGTACGGAACTGGCAAGGCATCCGACGAACTGATCCACATGGCCACAGCATTGGAACAACTGGCGAACGTAACGGCAGCAGAAGCCAGGGAAACTGGACAGGCACTGGCTGAGGTCTCAGCTGAACTAATAGCTGTCCGGACCGTGGCATTACAAAATCGACTGGCTTTGGATTATCTGTTAGCCTCGCAGGGAGGAACATGCGCTATCATAGGTCAGGAGTGCTGTACTTGTATTCCAGATGGCTCTGAAAATATCATTAACCTGGCCGACCATATTAAGAGACAGGCTGCTCAAATTCAAGAAATTGGCAGTGAATTTCATGACTATAACCCGCCGGGTTGGCTAGGATGGTTGGGTCACGGATTATTTGATTGGATCTTTAAGGCCTTCATTCTACTACTCCTAATTCTACTAGGGATAGGATTGCTTGGTTGCTTGTGTAAATGTATTTTCAATCGAGTCATGGATATACCTATTTAACTAGTTGTCATGTGACAAAAGGAGGGAATGTGATGTGGTACGAATTAAGTAATGGCATGATGGGAAAACTGGTCAATGGGAAGACTGGTCAAAATGTTTGAAACAATGTAAGAAAGGCTGAATCTACTCATTCCAGCTCACCAGGCCCATGTAAAGAATGCTGCCCTAACCATTTCAGACTGTAAGACTGATAAGGCCAACTCTGCATAACTTGAAGTCTGAAAAGATCAGCGAAGGTCGAGCCATTTCAAGACACCGGACCTCGGAAACTCCTGATAAAACTAACTTGTCATAACACAGGGCCGTAGGAATTAAAACAAGATAAGTTCAGGGAGAAACAATTCTATTACGACTTTTCAATGTTCCCTCCAAGGGCTAAATAATGGTGTGAGTGATGTGACCAAAAATGGTCTGTTCTATGCTTCCGTTTGTATTTCCGATCAAATTCCTGACTATACTGTTGTCACGCAATCTTGATAATGATAATGTATAAATATTGAGCTAATTCTCTGCGAAAGCACGGAACTTGTCAAAGACTCAGCAGTTTTAATGATACATATTTGAGGCAGGATGAAATAGACATCTGGAAGAATGTTTGGAGCATGTCAGATCACTATAAACTATGCCCAAAAATCTGGCTGAATGGTGCTGGTGTAGTGTTTGATATACAAAGCTGCAGAAAGAAGGAAATGTATGTTTATGAATGAGAACCAACCACCATCGTGACAAAATGATACACCAAGTGTCAAGCATGGGCCTGGGAAGAGGGGGCAAAAATGATGAGGCAGTAGTAAAAATTCAAATGCCAGTGCAAGCAGCAGCAAACTTTGACATTTTGCCTTATGTTTAATTTGATTTTTTAAACATCAATCATTGCTCAGTGATACTGTCCCTGTAAAAATAATCAATTTCAAAAGTAAACAACAACTGTAAAGATAAAGATCATGTGTTACTAAGAATTAAGGTCCAGATGAAGAATGTCTTTTAACGCACCTTAGTTCAAGCACCTAAAATGAGCAGCCTAGTTGCCCCCATTTTAACATCCGGGAGATTGAGGAGGCAACGGCGGGCTGGAGATGGCGAGGAGGCGGCAGCAGTAAGCCCGAGAGGAGGCGGCAGCATGCCGAGGTGGCAGAAGAGGCGGCGGAAGGCCGGGGAGGCCAACGAGTCAGCGGCGGGGGGTCGAGGACGCTGAGGAGATGACGGTGGCGGGCAGGTGAGGCCGAGGAGGCAACGACGGGCCAAGGAGGCGGCAGCGGGTCGGGAAGGCGGATGAGATGACACCGTCAGGTTGGTGAGGACGAGGAGGCGGCGGCGAGCCGGGGAGGCCGAGGAGACGGCGGCAGGACGGGTGGGCCAAGGAGAAGGTGGCCGGCCAGCGGTGGCGGGGAGGTTGAGGAGTCGGCGGCGGGGTGGGGAGGCCAAGGAGACGGTGGTAGGCCGGGGAGGGGGTGGTGGGCAGGGGAAGAGTGGAGGCAGACTGGGGAGGTGGTGGTGGCGGCTGACCAGGGAGGCGGTGGACCGGAGAGGGCATGGCAATGGCAGGCTGAGGAGGAGGTGGACCGAGCAGGGTGAGGCGGCATCCCGAGGAGGAGGCGGCAGTGGTCGGGGAGAGTGAAGCAGTGTTGGGTCAGGGAGGTGGCGGCGGGTCTGGGAGGAGGTGGATCGGGGAGGGTGAAGCAGTGTTGGGCCCTGGAGGGGGCGGCGTGGGCCATGGAGGGGGCGGCCTGGGCCCGGGAGGGGGAGGCATGGGCCCGGGAGGGGGCGGCCTGGGCCCGGGTGGGGGAGGCATGGGCCCGGGAGGGGGAGGCATGGGCCCGGGAGGGGGAGGCATGGGCCCGGGAGGGGGAGGCATGGGCCCGGGAGGGGGAGGCATGGGCCCGGGAGGGGGAGGCATGGGCCCGGGAGGGGGAGGCATGGGCCCGGGAGGGGGAGGCATGGGCCCGGGAGGGGGAGGCATGGGCCCAGGAGGGGGAGGCATGGGCACGGGAGGGGGAAGCATGGGCTTGGGAGGGGGAAGCATGGGCTTGGGAAGGGGAAGCATGGGCCTGGGAAGAGGAGGCATGGGCCCGGGAGCGGGTTGCATGGGCCGGGGAGGGGGTGGCGATGATGGCGGACTGGGGAGAGGACGATTTGGGCCAGGGAAATGGAGGCGGGGCGGGTCTGGGGAGGAGGGCCAGGGAGGAGGTGGCAGCAGCGGGTCACGAAGTGGCAATGGCCATGGTGACTTGGTGGTGAGGCAGCAGCGGCCGTCGTGTTTAGGGTCGGTGAGGCAGTAAGTATGATAGCCGGTACAGCTAGGGGAGGTAGCCCGTATGGGTAGTATGGATCAGGGTGCTTTCAGTACTGGTCGGGATGGTAGATGGTACGGGATGTTAAGCATCTCTATGAATATCGACTTGGTGTTTTAAGATTGAACAGAATTCAACGGACGATACAAACAGATCAGGATACAAGCACATTTAGAATGCTTAAAAAAATTGGAAGTTCGATATTACAGCCAGCATTAATCACTTAAAATGTGTTCATTTCTAAAAGTGAAAAGTTACTCTGAAACCGCAGTGACACAGGATGAAGAGTTAGGACATGAATTTACCTTCCTTAGCTGTACTTCTAGTTTTGTGCATTCCTCCTTTTTCTGTTCAAGAGCCATCTCCAATGATTTCAGCTTGGAATCCTTCTCCAGTCCAGATGAAGCCAAAGATGAAGCATGATCTTTAATGTCCAGTAGCATAGCCTATAGCATTAAATTTATTAATACTGTCATTCAATATCTTGTTAAAATAATAGCATTACGATCCCAGCTGATGTTTCTACTGGACGTCAGGTTTCAGAATGGAATCCTGGCTCAATAGACCGCAGCTTTTTTTAAATTAACAAGTGTGGATGGACAGAGTCATCCAATTGGACTGCCAATTAACTTTTAACCAAATAATAAAACATTTATTGAAAATGAAAATATTAAATGTAATATATTCCCCCCTCACCACCACAGCACCGTTACAGGAATATACAGATTTATAAGGATTAGACAAGTCACAAAATATATTATATTGTGTTCTCAGCAAGCACACAGTCCATGTAAACCAATAGGCAGAATGTGGTCAGACAAACCAACTCTGAAACCAAGTGGAAAATGCCACCCAATATAACTCCTGTGGATTTCTCATCAAACTCCCCCGAGGTGATTTTCCACAGTGAGCCATCTGGTCTCACTGAACTCGCAATTCCACTCGTGTTTCCAAACTCCATTCTCGAAGAAACATCCTTGGAATTGTTTCCCCACACAATTCTCTCTCTTGGATGTCTGCACCAAGGATCCACTTCCAGGATTTCAATGTCTACTTTCAATATTCCTCTGCCTTGGGTTGCCACAGACAGTCAAACTTCCACACAATCTCGCAGATACACAGCCATGCCAAAAGAACACCACTGGTTCACAGGCTGTATTAAGGTGTTACCAATGTTAGGATTCCTTCAGATATCTGGTTTTGTGCTAGCTGACTTCTGCAGATCTGCATCTTTTAGTTCTGCCTTTAACTAAGAGCCTCTCTCTGTCCCTTTCTTAACTACAGTGAACAGTGCCTTCTTCAGATTCCCTTGCTTTTTGTCCCTTTGACTTCAATCTTCCTGGGACTTCTCTTTCATTCCCTGGCTTTCAGAACTATCTGTTCCAAAGTTCTGGGATTGTTTTCTGCACCTTACTCCATTGTCCTGCCTCTGCTGGCAGTTTCTGTTGTGAGTGCTGTATTTTTCTCAGATACCTGGTTACAGGTGAACCACAAGTGTGGGCCCCTGGTTACGAAGCAACAGCTTAGTTTCTTCACCTCTATAATTGCTTTTACATTGCAAACTCTATTATAATGCAGGCAAAGCTGCTATGAAAAGCATGCAAGTAACTTTGTTTAACATGAAGCTACCTCCGTTTTTACCCTATCTTACATAAAAACACAAAATTAAACTTACTTAAAAAGCTTACTTTTAACGCCCACAAATAAATATAGATTACTCAAAACTACCTGTTTCCTGACAATAGCTTACACAGGGGAATTTCCATCCGGTTTCAGATTTTCATTAATTCCTCAATTTTTAACTCCACGCTCCTTGCCATTTCTGCTCCTAATTTGCTGATTCATATCTACTCGAAAAATGCACCTCAAATCAATTTTACTACCCATATCTATGGTCACCCCTTTGACCCTCGCATTTCCCAATAATTCTCCAGTCAATGACAAACATTCCAACAGAACATTGTGATAACAGATATTAGAAATAATAATGGATATCTGGAATTAATTGTCATGATTCACCTTGAATTTGAGAAAACCGTTAACATATGATTCCAGTTTTGTTGGTATACCCTTATGGAGTTAGCAAAATTCCTTAATAAGGTCATTCCATTGTATCAATTATTTTCTATGGAACACTCTTAAACAAGAACCATTGATGTTTGATAAACTTTCTTACTCTACATCACAACTACACCATTTATTACTCACCTCCTTTTCTGAGACATCTCCTTGGAGACCACAAACCCGTTCCTTAACTTCTTTTAACTCTTTCTTGTAAGCATCAATTTCTTCTAGCTTTTCTCTTTCATCTCTTTCTCTCTGGTCCTTAAGCCGCTCAATTATTCTCTCCTGCAACAAGTTAATGCAATTAATCAAGGATTAGTGAGAAAAAATAAATCAGGTCTACTCATGGTGATCAATGAAACAATGTTAATGTCTCACTGTCCACAGGTGATATAATTTTGTGCGTCCTCAAAACCTCAGACTGTAATCAAAAATTGCGATCAAGAACTTAGGAACAGAGGACAGGCATTCAATCAGATCATAGCTGATCTGCAAATCAACTTCATTTACAGTGTTTTTTCTTTATATTCCTCCATCATGTACCTAACAAAAATCTTGACCTGCATCTTGAAATTAAAATTCATCCAGCATCCAATTGTTACAGATGCCTGGTCAGCCCTCAAACATGGCTAAGATACTGAACCAGGCACGTAACGTTTTAAGACAGTGCAGAAAGATCGATTTGTTCCAGGAGTGATAATACAAGAAATAGAGCGTGGTTATTTTATAAACAGAACTTTATTAAAACAAAAGAAAACAATATTTAAACTTTTACTTCACAGTTCTAACACTAACAGATTACATTAACACAATCATTTTGTTCAAACATCACTCATAACACATGGCTTTCTTTCCACTTACATAGAAGGCAAAGATGATTCTTGTATTTATGAAGCTATTCTCTGCTGTAAATCAAGTTTCTTTAGAACCCGTTTTGAAAGTCTGTAATCTGGAACAGCTTACTTCATGACCTCTCAGGGTGATCTCTATAGCCTCCTTTTTCGAGCAGATTTCATGACCTGTCTCATGGCTGCTCACATCCTTCTTTGTCTGTTCCAAATTGATTCTCTCCCTCTCTAAGCTCCGCCCAGCTCCTCAAAGATTTTCCTCTGAGGTGGTCAAACTGGAATCTATTCTCGTTATATTGGCTGACAGCCTTCTCCCGTTTACAAGAAAGGCCAGAGCTATGCCATTCATGTACAAGTTACTTCCATTTACAGACCATTAGGTTATCTGACTCCGTTAACAGGATAATGGCTGGTCATGCAGGAATGCTCCAAAAGACAATGGATCTTAAGTATCAAGGATCTCAATCCTTAAACTTAAGTCTGAATAGAACCAGGTGTGGGCGTATCCCTTTGACTTTGCTCCGAGCATTTGGTTTTTTTCCTCATTCGGTTTCAACCCCCTAAATCACCTGCTTCACATGAACCCAATTCCTATCATCTGCCTATCGTGACAAGATGGGCGGGATCCTCAGTCGGCCGACACCGGAATCGAGAAAGATGATTGGACGGAGAATCAGTTGCAAGGCCAAAATCGGTGTTGGAAGGGGGGGGGGGAAAGAGAGACAATGGGCTGCGGGTTGACCCCCCCCCCCCCTCGATGCAAGGCAGCCATCTTGCTGCGCACCCCATTGGCCGCCCACCATGGCCCATGGTTGCGCAGGGTGACAACGGCTGTATGGGTGCCTCCACGACCCAGAACACGGTCTCCATTCCGCACATCAACCCCCACCCTACCTCCCGATGGGACTGTGCCACATCACCCAGTGACTGTGCCACATCACCCAGTAACTGTGCCACCTCCCTCAGTGCCAGGCTGAGGTCAGCCAGCGCCGGGCAATGCCGCTGATGCTCTCAGCCATAATCGCCTGTGACTGGGCCATGCTCTGGAGCGCCGTTGCAATGTCCAGGTGGCCCTGGTACATGGCTGCCTATGACAACACAGTCATGTCCTGGGCCTCAACCACCACCTGCACAGAGTGCCCAACTCTGGGCATCCTGACCCATGGCCAATATTCGCTCCCAAGGCCTCCACCGTGGACACCAGAAGGGCCTGCCTCATCTCTTTGTGATCCTGCAAGACACAAGGCATGATTGCATGGCAGGTTGGGGTGGTGGTGGAGGGTGGGTGTGGGATTGGTGGCACACGTGCCACGGGGAACAGCAACTCAGCGAGGCCTCTCTTGCTCACCCGATGCCAACCTCCACCTCAGCGATTGCCCTCTCTCTCCAGGCCCCCCAACCAGATTCAGTGCCCACTGCTCCACTGCAGTGAGGGGCTGCAGGTCCGGCCGTCCCCCCTCCGGTCGATTCCTTCTCCTGGCGGTTGAGGGCCACCTTCTCCTGGGGCGGGGTGGCGAACAGAAAGCCGCAGTGTACAGCAGTAGGACGCATACGCACATGGCAGCCGGTATAGGTGCTGACATGCAGTGCATGGTGGGGTGTGCGTACACTGTCAGCAGCGGGTGGGGTCCAGTCGCCCTCCGGATTTTGGGGGGGGAGGGGGGGGAGATGGTGTACAGATGTGTGGGACAGGGGTCGGTGCCAGGGGCACGGTGTTGCCTACTCAGCGTGGCCGCCCTTAAGGGGTCATGCAGTCGTGGTGGTGGGGCCAATGGCACTCACAGCATCTGCCACCTGCGCCCAGGCCCAGTGTACAGAGGCGGGTGGCAGCCTCCTTCTCACCCTGAGGTACAGGGTAGCCAGCCTCTCCTCCAAGACGTCCAGCAAGGGTTTGAGCTTAGTTCATGCGATATAGGAGCCAAATTAGGCCATTCGACCCACTGAGCGCTCCCCCATTCTATCATGGCTCATATTCTCCTCATCTGTTACCTACAGTGCTACAGACCAAGAGCTGGATTGCAAAATCAGTCAGAACATCTCCTCCCTAGAACACATGATCTAGGATCAGGAGTAGGCAATTTAGCCTCCTGAGCCTAAACAACTTCAATGTGATCATGGCTGATCCCATCCTGGCCTCACGCCACTGCCTTGCCCGTTCTCCATAACCCTTCAACCCATTACCAATTAAAAATATGTCTAACTCCTCCTTAAATTTACTCACTTTCCTAGCATCCACTGCACCCTGTGGTAGTGAATTCCAAAGATTCACAACACTTTGGGAGAAATTGTTTCTCCTCAAATCTGTTTTAAATATGCTACCTCTTATTATAAGATCATGACCTCTCGTTTTGGAATGTCCCACAAGAGGAAGCAACTGCTCCACATCTACTTTGTCCATATCTTTTAGCATCTTGTATACCTCAATCTGATCTCCCTTCATTCTTCCAAGCTCTAGAGAGTATAAGTCTAAACTGTTCAATCTCTCCTCATACGACAAACCCCTCATCTCTGGAATCAATCTAGTGAACCTTCTCTGAGCTGCCCTCCAATGCCATTACATCTTTCCTCAAATAATGAGACCAAAACTGTGCACAGTACTCCAGGTGCAGTCTTACCAATGCCTTGTATAGTTGCAGCAACACTTCCTTACCTTTAGAATCAATTACTCTTGCTGTAGGTGCTGGTTTAGCACAGTGGACTAAACAGCTGTCTTGTAATGCAGAACAAGGCAGCAGGGCGGGTTCAATTCTCGTAGCGGCCTCCCCGAACAGGCGCCGAAATGTGGCGACTAGGGGCTTTTCACAGTAACTTCATTGAAGCCTACTTGTGACAATAAGCGATTATTATATTAAATGCCAACATTCCATTTCCTTTCCTTATTATCTGCTGCATGCTCGTTTTCTGTGACTCATGCACAAGGACACTCAAGATCCCTCTGCACCAGAGCACCCCAAAGTCTCTCCTCATTTAGATAATAAGTTGCCTTTCCATTTTTTCGACCAAAATGCATGACCTCGCACTTATTAAACTCCATCTGCCACATTTTGGCCCACTCTCCTAACCTATCTATATCCATTTGTCAGGTTCTTATTTCCTCATTGCAACTTACTGTCCCATCTATTTTTGTGTCATCTACATATTGGCGATAGATCCTTCTATTCTTGTATCCAAGTCATTAATACAGATTGTAAATAGCTGGGACCCAAGGCACCCCACTGGTTACAATTTGCCATCCAGAAAAAGACCCATTTATCCGGACTCTCTGTCTCCTGTCCATCAGCCAGTCTTCTATCCAAGTTAATAAGTTACCCCATATCACATGTGATCTCACCTTGTGAATTAACGTTCTGTGTGGCACCTTATCAAATGCCTTCCGGAAGTCCAGATATACTACATCTACAGGATCCCCATTATCCACTTTGCTTGTTACATCTCCGAAGAGCTGAAGCAAATTAGTCAAACAAGATTTGCCCTTCATAAAACCATGCTGGCTATGACGGATAGCGCTTTGGCTTTCCAAATGTCCTTGATAATTGATTCTACAATTTTCCAACAATAGATGTCAAATTAACTGGTCTGTAATTTCCCACATTCTGCCTCCCTCCCTTTTTGAATAAGGGCGCTATGTTAGCATTTTTCCAATCCACTGGAACCTTTCGTGTGTCCATGGAATTTTGGGATATTATAACCAATGGATCCACAAATTCTGCTACCACTTCCTTCAAAGCCCCAGGATGTAGGCCATCAGGCCCTGGGGATTTGTCTTCAATCCCAAGAGTTTGTTGAGTACCGTTGCCTTATTGATGCCGATTGTTCCAAGTTCCGCCCTTTCTATTAGCTTTGAATTGCCCGTTCCTATAGGAATGGTACTAATGTTTTCCACCGTGGGAACTGAGGCAAAGTATTGTTTTAGCATCTCTGCCATTTCTATGTTCCCCGCTATTAACTCATCAGTTTCATCTTTCAAGGGGCCAGCATTCACCTCAGCGACTCTCTTCCCTTTTATGCACCTCTAAAAGCTTTTGCTATCCTTTTTATTACTTTTTTAGCATCCCTTTGTTTATGTTTCAAATTTTCTCAATCTTTCAGCCTGCCACTGGCCATTGCAATATGATATAACTTAGCTTGAACCAACTGAACAATTAGCCAACCAAAGGTTACAGTTGGATGAAACTCAGCTGACTCCTGTTTCAGGAATGCTACTAACTAGAGTGCAGTTTTAAATTACCCAAATAAATAGCTATATTACCCAATTAAAGACCTAATTTTGCTACCCTGAAAGCAAGTTTAATTATTACTTACCCCATTATAACTCACCACCCGAAATCCCTGTTTTCACCCAACTCCAAAATACACTCTCACTCGGCCAAAGCAGCACTCAGTGCAGCTCTGCGTCCGCGAACTGGGGTGCCGCTCTCCGTGCTGCCAACTTATTGGGCTGGGATGTGTGGGGAGCAGCTGCAGCTCATCAGCCTCTCCAGTGTTAATGCCAACCCTGACGAATCCAACACTGTTTCTCATAGGAATTCCTCGTGTTCCATGTGGCGCCAATGCTAACCCATTAACGGCTGTTGAATTGCTCTGGTAGCGGCGCCAATTTTGCTGTCGTAGAAGTCCGCCGATTCAGTCCCAGCCTCAACATAGTCTCTGAAATGGAGAATCCCGCCCAATTCCTTTTGGGGAATAGAGTTCCAAATTTCCATGATCCTTTGTGTGGAAAACTGCTGCCTGATTTCACTCCTAAATGACTTGGTTCTAATTTTGAGATCATACCTGCCTTATTCTGGTTTCGCCTACCAGAAGAAGTAGTTGCTTTGTATCTTTGCGATTGAAGCCTTCAATCATTTTAAATAACTTGATTCAATCACCTGTCTGCCATCAAAACTCAAGGGAATACAAGTCAGGTGTGGGCAACCTTATCATCCTAATTTAACTCTTTAAGCCCAAATCAACCTTCACAAAATTAGACAGGTCAGCCACCTCAGCAAAAGTAAAATAGGGCATGATGACATTGGGTTGGCAATACGACATCCCGCCAATCTCCAAAAATATGGAAGGCAAGCAGGCACGGAAATCAGCAGCTTGACCATCATTTTGAAAATAATTAACAAACTATTATTGGAACCATATCTGCAAGAACTACATATTTTTAAAATTTGGATGGACATTGCATTATTTGGACACTGGAAAGCTGACCTCAATTTTTATTTAGGGGCTTTTCACAGTAACTTCATACTTGTGACAATAAAAGATTATTATTATATGATTATAAAAAAGTAATAAGTTCACCTTGGACTGTCAACAAGCATGCCTTTCCGAAGAAATCACAAGATTTCAGCTAACTGACCAGCATGGACCTACAGCGGGGAGAGCTACTTGCTTACTTGAACTGCAATTACTTCATTTGATGGGAACAAAATTATGTCAAAGGCAAAGGTCTGAGTAATTTACTGGAAATAACCTGAAAGGAGTTGCACTTCAAATTCTGAATTTGTTTTGCAAACTCAGTTTGGAAATGTACTGTGAAGAGGAAAAGCCTTGCCTGAAATATGGTGGTCATTGTCAATATCCTGTGAGGAACCCCATCGCAGTGAAACATGTTTGTATTTGGAAACACGATAGGCTAAGATAAGGTGGATTGATCCGGCTCTATTCTCCTCCATGCCAAAGTTACAGTGGTGAGAACCTCCAGATACCTACTGGGACGAGCGACCTGTCTTCACATGAGGGAGTACCAGATTGACCTGCAAAATATATCCTTTTTCATGAAGTTTTTTCTTCACTGGCTTATCTGTGCAGAGGCTCTATTTGTTTGTCCTTTGCCTTCATGAGCACTTGTATGCGCCCATGCGTGCACTGGAGATTTTTTTTTAAAGGATAGTTAAACATTCAGATTCGAATTTGTGTATTTAACAATTCTTGCATGAAAAGTTCTGTTGTATAATAAATCAATCATTCTGAGTTTATCTAAGCCTGGTTAAAGGTTTTTATTTTGGGTCTAACAGTAGTGAAGGTAATTAATTGGCCAGATTGGTGGGTAATGGTACGACCTGTGGAGTAATGGAGCTAGATCAACTGCGTACTCCTGGAGCAGCACGGTGATGCAGTGGTTAGCACTGCTGCCTCGCGGTGCCAAGGACTCGCGTTCAATTCTGGCCCTGGGTCACTGCCCGTGTGGAGTTTACACATTCTCCCCATGTCTGTGTGGGTCTCACCCCCACAACCCAAAGATGTGCAGGGTAGGTGGACTGGCCATGTTAAATTGCCCCTTAATTGGAAAGAAAAATTGAGTACTCAGAATTTGTAAAAAAAGAAAGAAAAAAGCGGCGTATTCTTCCCAGCCTGGTTATAACACTGCTGGTTAGTCAACTGAAAATTTTCATTGCGCACTGCATTTTCTGGGCTTCGGCAATGAAAAGGTCAGAGTGCCATTTGGCAACTAGGAGCAAAAGAAAAGACATGCCAGAAGGACCGTGGTTGGATATAGCAGCAGATTCTGCTGCTGAAGGTGGCAGTGTCTGCAACTTTAAAACTGATTTGAGCCTTCAATAAAAACACAGACATTTGGAGAGCAGGGGGCCTTTAAACTTGCAGCCATGACCAACTTCTTGCTCGCAGCATTTGCCTCTCTGCCACATTTTATTCCTGCCTGCAGTCCCACTTGAATGGGGAGCTCCTCTTCAGACTCTAATTAGCTTTCTTCCCAGTAATTGGCCATGCTGAGACAGAGGGAGAAAGCAGACCACTCAGTTCTATATATTTCATGTGACAGTCAATGTTCATCTCTGCAGGCACCAGAAATTCAGTGCACGTTTTATACAATATCGTCAAATGCAGCTCTACACTGAAACCAAATTAAGACACGACTGAAGCCATTTGATAATCTAGCAAATGATATTTAAATGTTAAAGCACAACATTTGTTTAAGATCCAAATGATCAAGGAGAATCTTCCTACTTTTTAATCTGGCAATATCCCAAAATTCATCGACCTTGGAAGAATATCAGTAGAGCAAGGAGAACCTTCCTACTTTTTATCTGGCAAGATCCCAAAATTCATCTAACTTGGAAGAATATCAATAAAGCAATCTTCAGAAAGATTTGTGGAAACAAAATTCTGGTCAATCCTTAACTGAATACATTTACAGATTTTCTCTTGCATTCTAGCCTCAAGAAAATATAGAGTATCCACAGAGTTGGAGAAGTTAAAAACATTGGGGAATGTTTTCCTGTTATATGCTCAAAACCTCAGCTGCCTTTATAAAGGATCTGTTTACAATTTCTTTACACACATGTGCAGGAGATTTATTCTCCGCAATTAAGTTTAACATTTGAACCTCACAAAAAACTTAATGTTAGAGTTAGGTTTCAATTTTGACACAAATTTAGTATTGAAATTAATAGGCTAACCATGCTCCCCATTATTAGAATGAATTGTACAGCAACATCTGGAGTCAGAACATGCTACTCAAGGCAGAATCTACAGGTTTCTGTCCAATATGTCCTGCTATTCCACAAGTTAGGTTACACCAGAGCCTCATTGATAATTCTTTGATAACCTCAGCATTAAAATCCATGTAAAGGCACAAACTTGCTGTACTTGCCCACTAGTTACCAACTAAACAAACCAGGAAAAGTTATGACTTGTGGCAGCAGAGTGAGTTCAGATGGGGTCTTGTCTTTGGCGCAGCAGCCTTTGAGCGGTTTCCCATGCTGATGATGTGGTGCACACTGATGAATGATGGCTGCTTGTGTTGAAGGTGATCCATCTGATGGTCTTTGCTCTGTGGTGCAAGATGTTGGAGGACAATCTCGAATTGCAAAACTTCTTTATGGATGCGTTGGCAGCGCATGAGTAGGTTCTTGCAGCAGAGAGCACACTGTCCCTGGTGGAAGCCTGCCTCTGCACGGTTAGTTCCTGTTGTCCATCCTAGGAAGTTTTGATGAGGATGAAGGGGAACCAGTGGAGAGCCTGGTTTCTCCAACGAGGTGGTGGAGAGATTCACCACCCAGTTTTAGAATTGGTTGCTATATTTCAGGAATTTTGATCTGGTGGTTGGGCCGCTCAAATTCGATGGAGCACAATTAATCTGGTCTCCGAGACCTGGGGCTTGTTGGGAGTAATGAGGTTCATGTTCCAACTGTTGGAATCCTGCTGGGGCAGCAAGGTAGCACAGTGGTTAGCACTACGGCTTCACAGCACCAGGGTCCCAGGTTCGATTCCTGCTTGGGTCACGGTCTGTGCGGCGTCTGCACGTTCTTCCCGTTTCTGCGTGGGTTTCCCCCGGGTGCTCCAGTTTCCTCCCACAAGTCCCGAAAGACATACTATTAGGTAATTTGGACATTCTGAATTCTCCCTCAGTATACCCGAACAGGTGCCGGAATGTGGTGACAAGGGGCTTTTCACAGTAACTTCATCGCAGTGTTAATGAAAGCCTACTTGTGCCAATAAAGATTATATTATATTATCCTTAGGAAACCCTGGAGAATTCTCTCCGTTTCTGAGGCTGCTTTATCAGAGATGTCTACTTTCTTTGTGCACCAATGGAGTGGTCTTTATCCTGATGATGGCCTCGTGCCTCAGCTGTTATTTTGGGCTTTACTCCCTGATAATCATGTTAATGTTGTCAATTTATCTGTTTGCAGGGTAGTAAATATATAGGGTGTAATGTCTTGCACTGTTGGTTATTCAGATTTAATAAGATTTTATCATGTTGAGTTGAATTTTGACTGCAGCAGTTGTGCAGTTTCTGGGCGGGGGGAGAGAATGAGCAGTGGGGAAGGGGTGGAGGGTGTGCGTGGTAAGATTAGTTGTCCTCGCTACTTTTGAGAAACGTCTCCCATAATCAGTTTTTATATGGCTGCACCTACTTCTCCATGCCAGGTGGGCACTCCCCAGTTTGGAAGTCGCTCTGACGCGTCCGCATCCCCCCTCCCTGTTTAACGATCGGGACCAGTGAAAACTCTTTTTGGTTCTTAGCTCCATGATATCCTGTTGTCCTACTGCTGTTGGTAATCTGTTTTGTCCTGAGATATAGGCTGAGTATTAAGATTTGGTTGTGCCCAGTCCTCTCTTTTTACATTATTATACGTTAATGTATGTTTTTTTACATTATATTGTTGAATGGATGGATTTTCCATTTATAAAAGCATGGCAAAGGTAGTATGATTAATAGGTACAGAAAGTACATATCATTTGCAAGAGCACACACTGAAAAATACCTGCACTCCACTCCTTTATTCTTGCATAGCTCTTGCAATGTCCTTTTACAGATTCTCAACTTAAAGCTCTGCCAAGAATACTCCTGCAAGCAATAATGTGGGATGACTCTCCATCTCTTATTCCATAACTCCCTCTTTGCTTTCCAACTTCTTGTGAAGAAATATTTTAAAATGGAAGCTCTCTATCTGAATAATCTATGTCAGACATTTGTTTATTGGCAACCATGTTAATGCTGGCTCTGGAAATAATTAACTGCAATTTACAGTCGAAATACGGTAGGTGTTACTATCCAAATGTTTATGACTTATCAAACATGGGTGTTGCATTATATTAAGGGCTTGCTCTAGTTACTGTAAACTTCCATCTGAACCAAACCCACCAACAACTCACCTTCTCTGCAAGAGCCTCCTCCAAGGTAGTAAGGGCAGTATCTGTATTGTTGGTGTCTGCCTGCAGTGATTTTACACGTTCTTTCAAACTCATCATTTGTTTCTCTTTATCCCTCAGTTGTTCCTGCAGGTTCTCAATCTGCAAAAAATGGGAAAAGTAGACACTGATATGAAATAATGCACTACATTTCCAACAAATTAGAAGGGCTGCAGAATAGAATCGTGTACAGTAAGAACAATGAGCCAAGTGGCTTCTTTCCATGCTGTAAATCTCAGTTTCTGGAAGCAATTTAGAATGTAAATCTTTCAAAGTATTATTATTTAATTAGATTTCTTGTATAGTCTTGTGTTGATAAAGACAAAACTTATTCAACTTTGTTGCTATTAAAAGAAATATTTCTACTTTAGCATGTCTGGTGAGTGGCAAGGTTGCCCTCTGGGGTGAAATTTAAAAATATATCACACACTGGACAATCATACTAACATTACAAAATGCTACACCAATAATCCACTAAAACTCCAGTTCAGATATGCCAGACCAGTAACTACAATGACATCATCATAATGATGCTTGTGTTAAATATTAAAAATCAGTTTTAAGTTGCTGGTAGTTGATATTGCAACAATGTCCTTAAACTTTTGTGTTCACATTCAGCGTGAATTTGACGCGATGACAGTATCCTTTTTTTTTAATTGAATACAAAACAAATGTGGCTAATTTCTCATTGGTTCTGACCAATCACAGGTCAAACAACAAGCCAGACCACAACTTGGCACCAGTGCATTAAAATATGAATCTCATTCAAGTAATTCAACTGGATGGTTATGGCGGTGCACTTGAAAGAAAGTCATTTAATTTCCATTTTGACAAGGAGTGACAGTAGGAGCTACAATTAGTTCCGAGAGACTAAAGACAAGTGGTGGGCAACCTGTGGCGGGGGGGGTCACGTGTGGCCCATTTGAGTTCGGAGTGCGGCCCACAAGACACTTTAGTTGACCCATGCACAGGGTTGCCACACGTTTGCCGTCCACGTAGATTTTTCTCCTTACCGATATGACGAGCGATAGACACAAAGCAAGGGCAAGTGATGTGAGGTACATGCTGATTGCACACCGCATTGACTGAGATCTGTGCGCTCCTTCTGCATGCAAAGTGTAATTATTTCTTTTGACCATTTGAAGTTCATGACAGTTCTAAGGAGAACAATCAGAAGTAAAGAATTTTGAGACAAATGCCCATTACTTGAAATGGTATGAAGGTTCAGCCCCTCAACTGGAGTTCGATGAAATCTACAAGAAAGATGGTTTATTAAGTTCCTATGAGGTTGTTGCTAACTTTTGGTTGGTTCAATTGGCTCTGTTTTATAACCTTTGCTCAGAGTCGCCAGGTATCTTTCTGATACCGCCACGAGGTTCAAGTTCAAGTAATGATCAATCACTCAATACACCAATTACATAGAACATAGAACATAGAACAATACAGCGCAGTACAGGCCCTTCGGCCCACGATGTTGCACCGAAACAAAAGCCATCCAACCTACACTATGCCATTATCATCCATATGTTTATCCAATAAACTTTTAAATGCCCTCAATGTTGGCGAGTTCACCACTGTAGCAGGTAGGGCATTCCACGGCCTCACTACTCTTTGCGTAAAGAACCTACCTCTGACCTCTGTCCTATATCTATTACCCCTCAGTTTAAAGTTATGTCCCCTCGTGCCAGCCATATCCATCCGTGGGAGAAGGCTCTCACTGTCCACCCTATCCAACCCCCTGATCATTTTGTATGCCTCTATTAAGTCTCCTCTTAACCTTCTTCTCTCCAACGAAAACAACCTCAAGTCCATCAGCCTTTCCTCATAAGATTTTCCCTCCATACCAGGCAACATCCTGGTAAATCTCCTCTGCACCCGCTCCAAAGCCTCCACGTCCTTCCTATAATGCGGTGACCAGAACTGTACGCAATACTCCAAATGCGGCCGTACCAGAGATCTGTACAGCTGCAACATGACCTCCCGACTCCGGAACTCAATCCCTCTACCAATAAAGGCCAACACTCCATAGGCCTTCTTCACAACCCTATCAACCTGGGTGGCAACTTTCAGGGATCTATGTACATGGACACCTAGATCCCTCTGCTCATCCACACTTTCAAGAACTTTACCATTAGCCAAATATTCCGCATTCCTGTTATTCCTTCCAAAGTGAATCACCTCACACTTCTCTACATTAAACTCCATTTGCCACCTCTCGGCCCAGCTCTGCAGCTTATCTATATCCCTCTGTAATCTGCTACATCCTTCCACACTATCGACAACACCACCGACTTTAGTATCGTCTGCAAATTTACTCACCCACCCTTCTGCGCCTTTCTCTAGGTCATTGATAAAAATGACAAACAGCAACGGCCCCAGAACAGATCCTTGTGGTACTCCACTTGTGACTGTACTCCATTCTGAACATTTCCCATCAACCACCACCCTCTGTCTTCTTTCAGCTAGCCAATTTCTGATCCACATCTCTAAATCACCCTCAATCCCCAGCCTCCGTATTTTTTGCAATAGCCTACCGTGGGGAACCTTATCAAACGCTTTGCTGAAATCCATATACACCACATCAACTGCTCTACCCTCGTCTACCTGTTCAGTCACCTTATCAAAGAACTCAATAAGGTTTGTGAGGCATGACCTACCCTTCACAAAGCCATGCTGACTATCCCTGATCATATTATTCCTATCTAGATGATTATAAATCTTGTCTCTTATAATCCCCTCCAAGACTTTACCCACTACAGACGTGAGGCTCACCGGCCTATAGTTGCCGGGGTTGTCTCTGCTCCCCTTTTTGAACAAAGGGACCACATTTGCTGTCCTCCAGTCCTCTGGCACTATTCCTGTAGCCAATGATGACATAAAAATCAAAGCCAAAGGTCCAGCAATCTCTTCCCTGGCCTCCCATAGAATCCTAGGATAAATCCCATCAGGTCCCGGGGACTTATCTATTTTCAGCCTGTCCAGGATTGCCAACACCTCTTCCCTACGTACCTCAATGCCATCTATTCTATTAGCCTGGGGCTCAGCATTCTCCTCCACAACATTATCTTTTTCCTGAGTGAATACTGACGAAAAATATTCATTTAGTATCTCGCCTATCTCTTCAGACTCCACACACAATTTCCCATCCCTGTCCTTGACTGGTCCTACTCTTTCCCTAGTCATTCGCTTATTCCTGACATACCTATAGAAAGCTTTTGGGTTTTCCTTGATCCTTCCTGCCAAATACTTCTCATGTCCCCTCCTTGCTCGTCTTAGCTCTCTCTTTAGATCCTTCCTCGCTACCTTGTAACTATCCATCGCCCCAACTGAAACTTCACACTTCATCTTCACATAGGCCTCCTTCTTCCTCTTAACAAGAGATTCCACTTCCTTGGTAAACCACGGTTCCCTCGCTCGACGCCTTCCTCCCTGTCTGACCGGTACATACTTATCAAGAACACGCAGTAGCTGATCCTTGAACAAGCCCCACTTATCCAGTGTGCCCAACACTTGCAGCCTACTTCTCCACCTTATCCCCCCCAAGTCACGTCTAATGGCATCATAATTGCCCTTCCCCCAGCTATAACTCTTGCCCTGCGGTGTATACTTATCCCTTTCCATCATTAACGTAAACGTCACCGAATTGTGGTCACTGTCCCCAAAGTGCTCTCCTACCTCCAAATCCAACACCTGGCCTGGTTCATTACCCAAAACCAAATCCAACGTGGCCTCGCCTCTTGTTGGCCTGTCAACATATTGTTTCAGGAAACCCTCCTGCACACACTGTACAAAAAACGACCCATCTATTGTACTCGAACTATATCTTTTCCAGTCAATATTTGGAAAGTTAAAATCTCCCATAATAACTACCCTGTTACCATCGCTCATATCCAGAATCATCTTCGCCATCCTTTCCTCTACATCCCTAGAACTATTAGGAGGCCTATAAAAAACTCCCAACAGGGTGACCTCTCCTTTCCTGTTTCTAACTTCAGCCCATACTACCTCGGCAGAAGAGTCCCCATCTAGCATCCTCTCCGCCACCGTAATACTGCTCTTGACTAGCAGCGCCACACCTCCCCCTCTTTTGCCTCCTTCTCTGAGCTTACTAAAACACCTAAACCCCGGAACCTGCAACATCCATTCCTGTCCCTGCTCTATCCATGTCTCCGAAATGGCCACAACATCGAAGTCCCAGGTACCAACCCACGCTGCCAGTTCCCCTACCTTGTTTCGTATACTCCTGGCATTGAAGTAGACACACTTCAAACCACCTACCTGAACACTGGCCCCCTCCTGCGATGTCAAATCTGTGCTCCTGACCTCTATACTCTCATTCTCCCTTACCCTAAAACTACAATCCAGGTTCCCATGCCCCTGCTGCATTAGTTTAAACCCCCCCAAAGAGCACTAACAAATCTCCCCCCCAGGATATTTGTGCCCCTCAGGTTCAGATGTAGACCATCCTGTCTGTAGAGGTCCCACCTTCCCCAGAAAGAGCCCCAGTTATCCAAAAATCTGAATCCCTCCCGCCTGCACCATCCCTGTAGCCACGTGTTTAAATGCTCTCTCTCCTTATTCCTCATCTCACTATCACGTGGCACGGGCAACAACCCAGAGATAACAACTCTGTTTGTTCTAGTTCTGAGCTTCCATCCTAGCTCCCTGAAAGCCTGCCTGACATCCTTGTCCCCTTTCCTACCTATGTCGTTGGTGCCAATGTGGACCACGACTTGGGGCTGCTCCCCCTCCCCCCTAAGGACCCGGAAAACACGATCCGAGACATCACGTACCCTTGCACCTGGGAGGCAACATACCAAACGTGAGTCTCTCACGCTCCCACAAAATCTCCTATCTGTGCCCCTGACTATAGAGTCCCCAATTACTAATGCTCTGCTCCTCTCCCCCCTTCCCTTCTGAGCAAAAGGGACAGACTCCGTGCCAGAGGCCCGTACCCCATGACTTACCCCTGGTAAGTCGTCCCCCCCACAAGTATCCAAAGCGGTATACTTGTTTCTCAGGGGTACGACCGCAGGGGATCCCTGCACTGACTGTTTTTTCCCAGTCCCTCTTACAGTTACCCACCTATCTCCAATCTTTGGTGTAACTAATTCCCTGAAGCTGCTATCTATGACCCCTTCTGCCTCCCGAATGATCCGAAGTTCTTCCAACTCCAGCTCCAGTTCCCTAACTCGGTCTTGGAGGAGCTGGAGATGGCAGCACTTCCTGCAGGTAAAATCAGCAGGGACACTAACTGCATCCCTCACCTCAAACATCCTGCAGGAGGAACATTGCACTCCCTTCCCTGCCATTCCTCTAACTTTCTACAAAGATCTGGCTAAAAAATAATAATAATATAATAAAATATGGTACTTACCTCAGACCAATGGGTTTTATTTTTTAATCAATTAGTAAGATTCAAATCAAAGCACATTTATTATACACAGTAAATCGCTACTCATGCATAAACTCTACTTTCTAAGCTATTTCTATCACTAACAGGCCTATACTTAGCTTCGGACTGGCCCACCAGGTCAGGGGAACAAATGGCCTTTCATTCGGGTTCGGAGTCTGCGGGATTCAAAGCTGATATGGACGGGTAGCTAGGAGCGCCTATCTCGTAGCGAGCATTGACTTGAGACTTACGTTCTTTGGAGGCAGCTGGACAGGTCACTGTCAAGGGTTGGTTCGCGTTGCTGAGTGACCCTGTCAAGAAGGACGATTTGAACTTGGGGGCTTTAATTTATAGTCCCCAGGGGCTTCCCGCCCTTCGGGGCGGACCCCGTACCTGGTTTTGGTTTGGCTTGGTTCGATTTCTCCAATGCTGGAGCGGTTCCCTGATCGTTGGGCGGTCTTTAGGTGTCCGTTAACCTCTTTTGGGTTGGCTCCTGCTGGCGCCGAGGAGTCTGGCCTGGCCTTGTTTACCTTAAATGTTTTGATTGTTCCCGGGGATCGCTCATTAATATGTAGATGGCTGCTACATTAATATGCAGATGGTTGCTTGTATCGATGCTGTCTGGGCTTTTGCAGGGTCTAATACACAGTAAACTTGCACCTGCTAGTTTCTGCCGGTGTTGGCTGAATTTCCCTTCAGCCTTTGCTGTTCTCCATTTTGCGTCGGGAATTGGCCAACCCAGGTGGCTACAAGGTGTGGTCACAATTTCAAAAAACCAATGGTCATCTGATGGATCTCTGTGTCTTTCCGGAACCCTGAGATATGGGAGTTAGGACTCTTGCTTTTGTTCCCTTATTTTGCTACTTCTATGGGAGACAATAGGCTGAGTATCAGCTAGTTGACGTCACTGACCTTGCAGCCTCAACCAACTTGCAGATATGAAATTAAAGTGTATGATCTGGATTAATCCTTAGTGGATTCCTATCTATTGTTGCTTAACATGATTATAGTTAATTATTCTTAATGTGTTCTCATTTAACCCTTTTACCTCTATCATCTTCCCTTACTTTCATGATTGTAGCTGACTAGAAAAGTCAATTTCTATCATCATCCCTTGGAACATTTTTTTTTTTAATTAGTGTCAGAAGTAGGCTTACATTAACAGTGCAATGAAGTTACTGTGAAAATCTCCTAGTCGCCACATTCCAGCACATGTTGAGAGAGAATTCAGAATGTTCAATTCACTTGTGGGAGGAAACTGGAGCACCCAGAAGAAACCCACACAGAGACGGGGAGAACATGCAGACATTGCACAGACATGACACAAGCCGGGAATTGAACCCGGGCTCCTGGCGCTGTGAAGCAACAGTGTTACCATGCCACCCTGCACATGGAATCCATGCAGTGCAGGAGGCAACCATTTGGTCCACTGAGCCTGCACCGACCTTCTGAAAGATCACCCTACCATTCTTCCACTCTATCCCTGCAACCGCACCAACCTGCACATTCCTGGACACTCACGGGCAATTTTGGCCAATCCATCTAACATTCCATGGAAGAATATTACGGATTCAACAGATTGTATTGAAAAAAATTGATAAATTTTGGGACTCCCTGCATTGGTACTATTATAGTGTCTCATAAGGACAGGTAATTAGTTCAAACGGGTTCTAGGGTCAGATGCCTTTTGCCTTGAAAGAATACCTGGGGAAACAGTTAATTCGTTCAGACTGCGACAATTGCAAGATTTCAGATTGCTGTCAATAGTCTGGGAGGTTTCACGAAAGAGAAGTGAGAATGAAAGCACCTTCAGCAGATACTAAAGATAAAACGGAAACAAAAATAATGAGCAAATGAAACCGTAGGAAAACCCAAGGGACAATTAGCAGGTGTTTCAGGTCTGATTCAATGTGTCAGGATCCTCGAAATGACATGACAAAGAATTCTAAGGAAGAATACAATCTCCATAGAGACCATTAACAATTACAAAAATTTGAGCACGCAGTTATTAACACCACTCCACCTCAAGGTTTTATATCTTAAAATAAAAACAAATTAAACAAACCAACTGCAAGGTCAAGTTTTTAAGTGGGTTAGAATACATGGTAATCATTTAAACTTCACCATTATAACAAGGTTACCGGTACAGACATGACGTGAATGGCCTCTTACTGAGCTGTAACCTTTCTATGGTTCAATAAAGTTAATGATGAATCTAAACAAATCATTTTGGTCACAAGGATGAATGTGAATTCGCACAGACCTTCAATCATGGAACAGCAGACCGTAGTCAATATGTCAATAGTATGTGGCACAGATTGGTCATCATCCAAGGATCAATGCAAGATTAAAGAATACAAAGGCCTACTTGTTTCCAGGTTTGGTGATAACACTGGGGTCACGAAAGGGAGTTGTAATTCCATACAAAATAGTTGGAGTAAACATTTAATAAGAATTGATGTGGGCTTCAATGATTGATATGCTGTAAAGTAAACCTTTAAAAGTATCCTGTAAATTAAAGGCACAAATTATATTTTGCCACAGAGCATGATATAGCAAATATTGTTGAAAAGTCCATTGGAATCAGTTACCCAGTCATGACATTATTGTACCTCTCTAACAAACCTAATGTCTCGAGTGTTGGACAAGTACTAATGACACCAGGAGATAAGAATTGGAGAGAAACTGTCCTAAAGTTACCAATAAAAACATCAGACTTGTAGAGCTTAGAGTTTATTTTGAGAAACCAGATTAAAGGTCAACTAGTTTTGTCACAGCTGATCTGGCAAGGTGGGATGGTCTCCCTCTGTCACTGGCGGGTCAGGTACAGGCGGTTAAAATGAACGTGTTGCCGCAATTCCTGTTTATTTTCCAATGCCTGCTGATTTTCCTGCCAAAGGCATTTCTGAGAGAGATTGAAGGGATGATTACTTCATTCATTTGGGGAGGGAAGGTGGCCAAAATTAGAAAGGCGCTACGACAGAGAGGAAGGCAGGCAGGGGGCTTGGATCTTCCGAAACTGATGTATTATTACTGGGCGGCGAATGTGGAGAAGGTACGGAGCTGAATCAGAGGGGTTGACTCCCAATGGGTCAGAATGGAGGAAAGTTTGTGTAGGGGATCGGAATTGAAGGCGCTAGCAACAGCGCCGCTCCCGATGGCCCCGGGGAGGTACTCAGGGAGTCCAGTAGTAACAACTTTGTTGAGAATGTGGAGCCAGTTTCGACGGCACTTTGGGTTGGGGGCAGGGTCAAGGGAAATGCCGATTCGGGGAAGCATAGATTTGAGCCAGGGAAGTGGGATGGAAATTTTCGGACATGGGAAGAGAAAGGAATTAGGAAACTAAAAGATTTGTTTCTTAGGTGACGGTTTGCAGGATTGAAGGAGCTGGGAGCGAAGTATGGGCCGGAGCAGGGGGAAATATTTAGATACATGCAGACTTTGCCAGAAAGGAGATACAGAGCTTCCCAGTAGAGCCGGCTTCCACATTGCTGGAGGAGGTGCTGACGATAGGGGGACTGGAGAAGGGGGTATTATCGGCGGTTTACGGGGCTATTTTGGAAGAGAAGAAGGCACCGCTGGAACGGGTCAAGGCAAAGTGAGAGGAAGAGTTGGGTGAGGGTATTGAGGGGGGGTTCTGGTGTGAGGCGCTCCGGAGGGTGAACGCCTCCACCTCGTCTGAGGGGTTGGGGCTGATACAGCTGAAATTGGTACACAGAGCACACCTTACAAGGCGAGGATGAGCCGGCTCTTTGAGGGGGTAGAAGATGTGTGTGAACATTGTGGGGGGTGCCCGCAAACCATGTTCATCTGTTCTGGTCCTGTCCAAAGCTGGAGGATTAGTGGAAGGAGGTTTTTAGGGTAATCTCTAAAGTGGTGCATGTGAACCTGGACCCGGGCCCTTGGGAGGCCATATTCGGTGTGTCGGACCAACCGGGGTTGGAAATGGGTGCGGAGGCAGATGTTGTAGCCTTCGCCTCGTTTATCGCCCAAAAGCGGATCCTGTTAGGGTGGAGATCAACCTCTCCACCCTGTGCCCTGGCATGGCGGGGGGACCTGCTGGAATTCTTGAGTCTTGAGAAGGTCAAATTTGAACTGAGGGGAAAGATGGAGGGGTTCTAAAATTCATGGGCATTATTCATTATGCACTTTCGAGAATTGGATTACATCGAACATTAGGGGGGGGGGGGGGTGGCTGGGAGGGTTGGGGGGAGGGGGACAGTATGTGTTAATGGTGACTATGGGTGATTCCTGATTCCTTTTTGTCATTTGTTTATGTTAACATGCGGGCTAATGTTTGGGGGTTTGGTGGGGGTATGGGATCGTTGTTATTGATATGAGGATTGACATTGCATTCCTTACTGATTGTTGTTTATTGTTGGGTGTAAATTTGGGATAAAATGTGAAAAAGGAGAATAAAAATATTTTTTTTTAAACCTAGTTTTGTCACACAGGTGGATTTGTACTGAAAAAGTCTTTGCAGTTGGGATTTTATAAGGCTAACTCGATTTGAAGAGTGATAAAGATGCGAACGTGGACTCTCCCACAGAGAGGTACCCATAAAGAAAATGTTTACACTTTTGGCCACATATTCATGGGAATTAAGGTCAATTGACATGAAGGTAGCATTTCTTCAGGGAATGTGTTTCAGAAAATTCTGTAACAGCCAAAAAAGGTAGATGCAGAAAGAAACCGATGGAAATAAATTTGGAAATGGTCTGAACGAGGCTTCCAGGGTACATGAATTTTCTGTGTGGTCTCCTTTGTTCAAAATTCATTGTGTACAACTAAAAACAGATCCTGTGATGGTACCACACAGAAAACTTGAAATATCTTCATGTATATATGCATGTTAATTTCTTATGGTCCGATATACTTTGAGAAGTGTTACGAATAAAATTTAGAATAGAATTTTAGAGTCCAGTATGTAGGCTTCTATAAAGTCTAGAAAAACTTGAAATCAATAATCCAATTTCTCGAAGTGGCACTTCCAAAAAGACAGGGCCAGCTTTATTTATGCAGGGACTCTGCTAATGATTTCACCGCCCCCCTCATTGGGGAAGGCAGGTGAGAACATCCCTCCCCCCCAAAGTCCAAGGAATCCGCCGAAGACACTGGCGAAGGAGGACGTCGGACTCGTTTTGCCGGAGGCCGGACACCATTTGCACGAGGCGCTGGATCGGGCGGCGTGTAACGAGACGGAAAACAGCGCTTCCGTGATGAACGGGGTAACGGCTGTACATCCACGGCCCTTGGGACCGAGGACTCCCCTTCTGAGGCATCCTGTGTCTCCATCTCGGAGTCAGAGTCTGTCATCTCGGCGTCCCTATCTCCACGTGGTTCTGCAACGACCTATGCAGGCTTTGAGTGCGGCGCCAGAGGAAGATCGTGAGGAACACCCTCCACTGTGTCTGGTCCCTGCGGCTGTAGAAGAGAGCTCCGGGGACAGGGAATCTTTGGAAGAGGCGGCCTTCTGGACCAAACGTAGTCTACATGCTTGCACTGGAGACGACCCTGGGCTTGCACCTGGTAAGAGATCAGGCCCGTTCGTCGAAAGATAACGCCAGAGACCCACTGGGCACCATCAGAAAAATTTTGAATGAACACCGGGTCACCTGCCGAATCGGCCGATGCCGAGAAAGGCCATGTCCCTGCCGTTCTTGAGTGCGGCGTACTTTTGCGCGAATATCCAGGAAAACCATGCTAAGGCGGGTGCGAAGTCACCGGCCCATTAGTAGTTCCGCGGGAGCTACCCCAGTCACCGCATGTGGAATGGTCTTATATGAAAACAAAAAATGAGCCAGTTTAGTGTCCATAGTCCCGGAAGACTGCTTCTTTAGGCCCTGTTTGAATGTCTGAACTGCGCGCTCCGCCAACCCACTGGCAGCCAGGTGGTATGGAGCGGTGCGGATATGGCGTATGTCGTTTATTTTCATGAACTTTGCAAACTCCTCACTTGTGAAAGGAGTGCCGTTGTCCATGACGAGCACCTCGGGGAGGACATGCGTACTGAAAGACAATTGCATCTTTTCGATCGTTGCGCAGGACGTTGTGCCTACCATCTTATGCACCTCTAGCCATTTAGACTGGGCATCGATTAATAGAAGGAACTGTTATGGGCCAGGGTTTAGAGAACCCCAAAGTGTATCATGGAGTTCACCTGACCCACGACTTTTACTGGATTGTAGTATGGGGAGCACACAGCCCACTCTACAGGTGTGGTACAGCAGAAATCGTAAAGTATTTTTTAAAGCAAAACAATGTTTATTCTATGAATTCAAGTTAACCTTTTTAAAACATAGTGAACATCTTAGCAATCATCAATTCAAATACACCCCCCAAAGAATACAACGCTAAGTAATCCTTAATCTTTCCTTTTAACATCCATATAACATAAATAAAAACCTTTTAACAGAAGCACATCAGGTTTAGATTTACTATTGAGAACAGTTATCACTCTGAATTCACCAAATGAACAAGAGATAGTCTTTACATGGCAGCGAGAACATTACACCGTATCTGGCTGGCTGCAGCTCCAACGCTAAAACAAAACCAAAAAAACAGACACACCCAAGCTTTTCTCAAAGTGAAACTAAAAACTGACAGACAGCCCAGCTCCACCCATACTCTGACACCACTGCAGTAACATGAGCAGACAAACATTTCTTAAAGTGACATTCTCAAGACAGAACATGGATCCTTGAAAAGGGCTGGCGAAATCTGCATGCAAGTGCGTCCAAGGCCGCCCTGGCCATTCCCACTGATGTAGGGGCACGGCCAGCAGAATCATAGAATCATAGAATCATAGAAGTTTACAGCATGGAAACAGGCCCTTCGGCCCAACCAGTCCAT
The DNA here is from genome assembly GCF_047496885.1 of Scyliorhinus torazame. Taxonomy (NCBI): domain Eukaryota; kingdom Metazoa; phylum Chordata; class Chondrichthyes; order Carcharhiniformes; family Scyliorhinidae; genus Scyliorhinus; species Scyliorhinus torazame. The sequence continues at coordinate 78,774,122 of NC_092725.1, read as the reverse complement.
GCCGCCCAGTTTTTACCATTAAGCTAGTCCCAGTTGCCCGCACTTGGCCCATAACCCTCTATACCCATCTTACCCATGTAACCATCTAAATGCTTTTTGAAAATAAAAAGCTTCTGATGCTCCTGGCAAATGGAGCAGGTTTGGGCCACCTTCTCAATGTCGGTGTCAAGGCCTGGCCACCAGACATAACTCCGGGCCAAGATTTTCATTTTGGTCACACCCGGATGCCCATTGTGCAAGTCCTGTCGTATCAGGTCCTGTCCTTTTTCCGGGACGACCACATTCATCCCCCACAAGAGGATACCATCTTCCACGCTAAATTCTGACAGCTTGGAGGAAAATGTCCGCAACACGCCTGGGAGCCGTCTATGTTGCTCACCATACAGGACTATGTGCCAAACCTTTGACAGGACTGGCTCCGTCTGGGTCCACTCACAGATCTGTGATGTCGTGACAGGCAAGGAGTCCATCAAATTTAGGGTTGCAAACACCTCACCTGTCGTGGGGGTCGACATGGGGTCGCTCGTAATCCCCAAGGATTGTGGGATTGCCATTAGTCCCCAGCCAGTGGTAAGCAGGCAGGTTATAACAGCAGCCTGCCATTTTAATTCAAGCAGAAGGAAGCGATGGCCTGTGCCTTTCATATACAAGAGGACTGCAGTAGCAGAACAGATCAGTGATGACTCAGTTTGGCTGGTGGCTAATGAATTGGCCTAAAACAGCGGGGGGGGGGCATGTCGGGTGACAGGTGGTGATTGGATCTGTTCCCACTGATTTGGTTCAGCTACCAAAGAGCTTTCAGTTTCACTCTGGCAGTTAAGGGAGAAAGCCTCTCTTCCCCCCCCCCCCTGTTTTCTCCACAAAAGCCAGCTAATTCTCACAAAGCTCTCTCGGATGCAAGAAGAGACCAGAATCTGAAACTTTCTCTGCGGAACAGGCAAATGTGAATCCAGGGGTCTTTCCTGGAAAAGCTGTGCGGTGTCTGAACGTTCTCCCCTTGTCTGCAGTGTTTCCTTCGGGTGCTCCGGTTTCCTCCCACAGTCCAAAGACGTGCAGGTAAGGTGGATTGGCCATGATAAATTGCACTTAGTGACCAGAAAAGGTTAGGTGGGGTTATTGGGTTACGGGGATAGGGTGGAAGTGAGGACTTGGCTGGCTCGGTGCAGACTCGATGGGCCGAATGGCCTCCTTCTGCACTGTAAGTTCTATATTCTATATTCTAAGCGGAGATTAATGCATGAGGGCCAGTTTAGCTCACTTGGCCAGACCTTATAGGCAGTAAACCAGAGACGTTAATCCACACTCATACTGGGAAGAAAATGCACTAAAGAACTCATCATCTCAAGCTAGGTCTCATCTTAATCCTTATTATTTTACCCCTTTCCACCCACTCTCTCGTGTGTGCGTAGGTAGAGGGTGTGGCAGTTAAAGGGGGAGACAGGTATGAGCTTGCTGTTAAGCATCTTTATTTCCTGCATGTTTCCTATTTCTTGCATGTTTCCTAGTTCTTGTTGCAAATAAACAGTGATTGTGTTCAAAATTACAAACCTGGTGACTGTACTTATTGGACATCCAACTGCCAAAGGTTTTGGGTATTTTTATTATTGGTTAAGTCACTTGTGTTGTGACTCTGGGATAAGTGGAGCTTGAATTGACTGCGTACTTGCTCAGGGTCTCTTAACACAATGGACATAAAGCAATAATTTTTAGCCAAGTTTATCTTCCTAATGGGTATTCTAGTGCAGATCATTTCAAACATTTTAGTACAGAATGGGAAATGCTGTCCTCTAGCTTAAACCGATAGGAAAATAAAAAGGTTAGTAAAAGTACTTTTACTGCCAAAACACTGGCTCTTGAGGAAGGAATGGATACATTTAGCAAATATTTTAAGGCAAATTCTAGCAATGGGCATACTGAAGACAGCGTTACGTGTATGTTATGTACATGTCCATTGTATGAAAAGAGTAAATTAACAAGTTTAAAAAGTGACCTTGAAACAAATGCTGGACAGAGAATAAATCTCCAAAATTAAGCGGATAAACACAAATTAACAGTCAGGATTGCTTCACAATAAAGAAATACACATGTAAATAAATTGTTAGGGATTCTGGAGGAAGGGTATAATGAAATGCTTTGCTCAGAATATGGAAGTCTGATTGAATTTTTGAAATTCTGGTTGTACATGTACTTTTTCGAAAGAGAAGGAATATGTTAATTGTATTTCATTGAATCCAGATGTCGGGCATTAACTGGGAATTCACATCTGTTCCAAAAATAGAAACAAACAAACTGCAGCTGTTGGTTATGGGGTACATGCTTGGAATATGTATCGCTGTAAATGAATATTTGTATAAGGATTGGCTCCCATTCCCAACCGTCACCACTTTGCATTTTGGTATGTAACAATAGATTTGTCACCCATTTAAATTTATCACTGATGTGGAATCATCTGGTTTATGGCAGTGCCATAGTGGTATTATCACTGGTGTAGTAATCCAGAGACCCAGGCTAATGCTCTGGGGACCCAGTTTGAATCCCACCAGGGCAAATGGTGAAATTTGAATTGATTAAAAATCTGGAATTAAACATCCAATGGTGACAATGAAATCACCATTGTCAATTGCTGTGAAAACCCAAAAGCCTGCATGAGATTCCAGTAGAATCACAGCAATGTGGTTGACTCTTGACGCCCTCTGAAAGTTGAAGGGCAATTCAGGATGGATGACAAATGCTGGCCCAGCAAGCGACACCACATCCATGAATGAATTTTTAAAAAAGCCATCTGGCCCACCCTATCAATGCCAACCAAAACAAGCCACCCAATTCAATCCCGCTTTCCAGCATTGGTCTGTGGCCGTGTGGGTTACGTCAATTCAGCTGCATATCCAGACACCTATTAAATGAGTTGAGGGTTCTGCCTCTACCACCCTTTCAGGCAGTCAGTTCCAGACCCCTACTATCTCCAGGTGGACAAAATGTCCTCTCCTCCCCTCTAATCTTTCTACCAACCACTTTAAATCTATGCCCCCTCAGCACTGACCGCCCTGCTCAGGTAAACAGGCTTTTCCCATCCACTGTGTCCAAGCCCCTCACAATTTTGTACATCTCAATCAAATCTCCCCTCAACTTCCTGCGTGAAGGAGAACAGCCCAGCCTATCAAATCTTTCCCATAGTTGCATTTTGTTCAGTCCTGATATCATCCTTATAAATTTCCGAGACCTTCTTTCTCTCGTGCAATTACATCCTTTCTGTAATAATGGCTAGAACTTCTGTTTAGGTTGTGGCCTATCTAATTATTTATATGGTTCCAGCATTACCTCCCTGCTCTTATACCATGTGACATATCGTATGTAAGTGAAGAAAGAGGCAATTTGACCAGGTCCATAGGGAAGACAGTATTTCCAGTTAAAAATACTAAGTTCTAGTTGGCCTTATTATGTATGGTTGTGTAATTTCCTCAGGAGAGGCATTTTCCAGTCTTTTTCAGGAAATGCATGGCGAAGAATTGAATCAGTAGCTTATATGGTTATCGTATAACTGAATGAGCTTATATGGTTATCGTCTTTTCCTTCCCCTGTTTTTGTCTGTTCATGACTAGGAAGCCTGATCCAGGATTCATAACTCTCTTCTTTTTTTAAAAAGCTCAATCTATATTTTTCTTAATTTTCTGAGTGAAACATTTCATAGGTAAATCTGCTGAAGCAGCATTTCTCGAAGAGGATTTATTTATTTCCAAATTAGCAGTCTCAAGTTTTCCATACAAACAAACACGTCTAGATTCCTAATCCTCCAACAACACATCTGGAATACCACTGAGCTTCATATTTAAGAAATGTCCTTTATTCTCAGTTGGAAAAAAAATGCTACTAGTTGCTAAGAGCATACTGTCCAATTTCCTCCCACAAGTCCCGAAAGACGTGCTTGTTAGGTGAATTGGACATTCCAAATTCTCCTCAGTGTACCTGAACAGGCACTGGAGTGTGGCGACTAGGAGATTTTCACAATCACTTCATTGCAGTGTTAATGTAAGCCTACTTGTGACACTAATAAAGATTATTATTATTTCAGTTAGAAGTGAAAATCTTCCTCAAGCTGACATGAAGGATGTAAGCCAATCTTTACAAACTTCTGTAAGTATTCCAAAAATATGCCCCATAACCCAACAACCAGAGTTTCAGTTTGATTCAATTTATAGGAATTCACATGAATTCCCAGTTAATGCCCAACAGCTCAAAAGATTTCATAGTAACATAATTTTCTTAGACTATTTTCATAAATCTGAACAAAAAGTATACTTTCTTTCAACCATAATGGTGGCGGGAAAGGGGATGGGCACTATATGGGGGATTGTGGGCACTGGTGTGGGGGGGGCGGCGGCCGCTGGTGTGGGGGGGCGGCGGCCGCTGGTGTGGGGGGGGCGGCGGCCGCTGGTGTGGGGGGCGGCGGCCGCTGGTGTGGGGGGCGGCGGCCGCTGGTGTGGGGGGGCGGCGGCCGCTGGTGTGGGGGGCGGCGGCCGCTGGTGTGGGGGGCGGCGGCCGCTGGTGTGGGGGGGCGGCGGCCGCTGGTGTGGGGGGGCGGCGGCCGCTGGTGTGGGGGGCGGCGGCCGCTGGTGTGGGGGGGCGGCGGCCGCTGGTGTGGGGGGGCGGCGGCCGCTGGTGTGGGGGGCGGCGGCCGCTGGTGTGGGGGGCGGCGGCCACTGGTGTGGGGGGCGGCGGCCACTGGTGTGGGGGGCGGCGGCCACTGGTGTGGGGGGCGGCGGCCACTGGTGTGGGGGCGGCGGCCACTGGTGTGGGGGCGGCGGCCACTGGTGTGGGGGGCGGCGGCCACTGGTGTGGGGGGCGGCGGCCACTGGTGTGGGGGGCGGCGGCCACTGGTGTGGGGGGCGGCGGCCACTGGTGTGGGGGGCGGCGGCCACTGGTGTGGGGGGCGGCGGCCACTGGTGTGGGGGGCGGCGGCCACTGGTGTGGGGGGCGGCGGCCACTGGTGTGGGGGGCGGCGGCCACTGGTGTGGGGGGCGGCGGCCACTGGTGTGGGGGGCGGCGGCCACTGGTGTGGGGGGCGGCGGCCACTGGTGTGGGGGGCGGCGGCCACTGGTGTGGGGGGCGGCGGCCACTGGTGTGGGGGGCGGCGGCCACTGGTGTGGGGGGCGGCGGCCACTGGTGTGGGGGGCGGCGGCCACTGGTGTGGGGGGCGGCGGCCACTGGTGTGGGGGGCGGCGGCCACTGGTGTGGGGGGCGGCGGCCACTGGTGTGGGGGGCGGCGGCCACTGGTGTGGGGGGCGGCGGCCACTGGTGTGGGGGGCGGCGGCCACTGGTGTGGGGGGCGGCGGCCACTGGTGTGGGGGGCGGCGGGCACTGGTGTGGGGGGCGGCGGCCACTGGTGTGGGGGCGGCGGGCACTGGTGTGGGGACGGCGGGCACTGGTGTGGGGACGGCGGGCACTGGTGTGGGGACGGCGGGCACTGGTGTGGGGACGGCGGGCACTGGTGTGGGGACGGCGGGCACTGGTGTGGGGACGGCGGGCACTGGTGTGGGGACGGCGGGCACTGGTGTGGGGACGGCGGGCACTGGTGTGGGGACGGCGGGCACTGGTGTGGGGACGGCGGGCACTGGTGTGGGGACGGCGGGCACTGGTGTGGGGACGGCGGGCACTGGTGTGGGGACGGCGGGCACTGGTGTGGGGACGGCGGGCACTGGTGTGGGGACGGCGGGCACTGGTGTGGGGACGGCGGACACTGGTGTGGGGACGGCGGACACTGGTGTGGGGACGGCGGACACTGGTGTGGGGACGGCGGACACTGGTTTGGGGACGGCGGACACTGGTTTGGGGACGGCGGACACTGGTTTGGGGACGGCGGACACTGGTTTGGGGACGGCGGACACTGGTTTGGGGACGGCGGACACTGGTTTGGGGACGGCGGACACTGGTTTGGGGACGGCGGACATGGTTTGGGGACGGCGGACACTGGTTTGGGGACGGCGGACACTGGTTTGGGGACGGCGGACACTGGTTTGGGGACGGCGGACACTGGTTTGGGGACGGCGGACACTGGTTTGGGGACGGCGGACACTGGTTTGGGGACGGCGGACACTGGTTTGGGGACGGCGGACACTGGTTTGGGGACGGCGGACACTGGTTTGGGGACGGCGGACACTGGTTTGGGGACGGCGGACACTGGTTTGGGGACGGCGGACACTGGTTTGGGGACGGCGGACACTGGTTTGGGGACGGCGGACACTGGTTTGGGGACGGCGGACACTGGTTTGGGGACGGCGGACACTGGTTTGGGGACGGCGGACACTGGTTTGGGGACGGCGGACACTGGTTTGGGGACGGCGGACACTGGTTTGGGGACGGCGGACACTGGTTTGGGGACGGCGGACACTGGTTTGGGGACGGCGGACACTGGTTTGGGGACGGCGGACACTGGTTTGGGGACGGCGGACACTGGTTTGGGGACGGCGGACACTGGTTTGGGGACGGCGGACACTGGTTTGGGGACGGCGGACACTGGTTTGGGGACGGCGGACACTGGTTTGGGGACGGCGGACACTGGTTTGGGGACGGCGGACACTGGTTTGGGGACGGCGGACACTGGTTTGGGGACGGCGGACACTGGTTTGGGGACGGCGGACACTGGTTTGGGGACGGCGGACACTGGTTTGGGGACGGCGGACACTGGTTTGGGGACGGCGGACACTGGTTTGGGGACGGCGGACACTGGTTTGGGGACGGCGGACACTGGTTTGGGGACGGCGGACACTGGTTTGGGGACGGCGGACACTGGTTTGGGGACGGCGGACACTGGTTTGGGGACGGCGGACACTGGTTTGGGGACGGCGGACACTGGTTTGGGGACGGCGGACACTGGTTTGGGGACGGCGGACACTGGTTTGGGGACGGCGGACACTGGTTTGGGGACGGCGGACACTGGTTTGGGGACGGCGGACACTGGTTTGGGGACGGCGGACACTGGTTTGGGGACGGCGGACACTGGTTTGGGGACGGCGGACACTGGTTTGGGGACGGCGGACACTGGTTTGGGGACGGCGGACACTGGTTTGGGGACGGCGGACACTGGTTTGGGGACGGCGGACACTGGTTTGGGGACGGCGGACACTGGTTTGGGGACGGCGGACACTGGTTTGGGGACGGCGGACACTGGTTTGGGGACGGCGGACACTGGTTTGGGGACGGCGGACACTGGTTTGGGGACGGCGGACACTGGTTTGGGGACGGCGGACACTGGTTTGGGGACGGCGGACACTGGTTTGGGGACGGCGGACACTGGTTTGGGGACGGCGGACACTGGTTTGGGGACGGCGGACACTGGTTTGGGGACGGCGGACACTGGTTTGGGGACGGCGGACACTGGTTTGGGGACGGCGGACACTGGTTTGGGGACGGCGGACACTGGTTTGGGGACGGCGGACACTGGTTTGGGGACGGCGGACACTGGTTTGGGGACGGCGGACACTGGTTTGGGGACGGCGGACACTGGTTTGGGGACGGCGGACACTGGTTTGGGGACGGCGGACACTGGTTTGGGGACGGCGGACACTGGTTTGGGGACGGCGGACACTGGTTTGGGGACGGCGGACACTGGTTTGGGGACGGCGGACACTGGTTTGGGGACGGCGGACACTGGTTTGGGGACGGCGGACACTGGTTTGGGGACGGCGGACAATGGTTTGGGGACGGCGGACAATGGTTTGGGGACGGCGGACAATGGTTTGGGGACGGCGGACAATGGTTTGGGGACGGCGGACAATGGTTTGGGGACGGCGGACAATGGGTGTGGGGACGGCAGACAATGGGTGTGGGGACGGCAGACAATGGGTGTGGGGACGGCAGACAATGGGTGTGGGGACGGCGGACACTGGTTTGGAGACGGTGGACACTGGTTTGGAGACGGTGGACACTGGTTTGGAGACGGTGGACACTGGTGTGGGGACGGTGGACACTGGTTTGGAGACGGTGGACACTGGTTTGGAGACGGTGGACACTGGTTTGGAGACGGTGGACACTTGTGTGGGGACGGTGGACACTGGTGTGGGGACGGTGGACACTGATTTGGCGACGGCGGACACTGGTGTGGCGACGGCGGACACTGGTGTGGCGACGGTGGACACTGGTGTGGCGACGGTGGACACTGGTGTGGCGACGGTGGACACTGGTGTGGCGTCGGTGGACACTGGTGTGGCGTCGGTGGACACTGGTGTGGCGTCGGTGGACACTGGTGTAGGGACGGTTGAGTGGCACGGCGGCACAATAGTAGCACTGCTGCCTCACAGCTCCTGGGTCCCAGGTTTAATTCCGGCCGCCGGTTACCGTCTGTGTTTCCTCCAGGTGATCCGATTTCCTCCCACTGTCCAAAGGCGTGCAGGTTAGGTGGATTGGCCATGCTAAATTGCCCTTGGTGTCCAAAGGGTTAGATTGGGTTACTGGGATAGGGTGGAGGTATCGGCTTAAGTGGGATGTTCTTTCCAAAGGCCGGTGCAGACTCAATGGGCCGAATGGCCTCCTTCTGCACTGTTGATTCTATGATTCTGAATCCTGATGTTGTGACATGTACATGTGTAATGTTAATCTTTAATTTCATCTGTTAATCAAATATATATTGAACTACTTCAAAATGGCCCTTTTAAAGCAAGCAGGCACTAATACAGGTCAAATGACATTTGGTATTACACAGTCGTTTCTGGAAGTTCCCAATGTGGAGTGAAATTGGTACATGCCAAGGCAAACCTCAAATGGAAGTCCACACCTGTTGATGTCAAGAATTGCTTCTAAAGATGAACTGTAACTGATTCTCACCATTTGCGCGGGGGGGCTCTACGCGGCCCCCTCGATTCTACGGCCCGGATGGGCTGAGCGGCCGTAAAAAAAAATTTTTTTTTTTTTTAAACGAGTCCCACCGGTGCCGTTCTGACATGCTCTGAGCCAGCGGGACCTCGGCGTTAAAGGGTCAGGTGGCACCCTGGGGGCGGGGAGGAGCCTCCGATGTGGCCTGGCCCACAATCGAGGCCCACCGATCGGCGGGCCGGGCTCTCTGGCTGGGGGCCTCCTTTCCTACGCACCAGCCCCTGTAGCCCTGCGCCATGTTGCATCGGGGCTGGCGCGTTGAAGGAGGCCACTGCGAATGCACGCGTTGGCGCTGGTGCCACTGCACATGCACGGATCCCGCGGCGCACAGTTCGCGCCGGGATTGGCAGCTGGAGCAGCGCGAACCACTCCAGCGCCGTGCTGGCCCCCTGTAGGGGCCAGAATTAGTCCTGGCAGCGGCCCGTTCACGCCTTCGTAAAACGTGACGACATTTACGACGGCATGGACACTCTGCCGCGGGCTTAGAGAATCCAGCCCAGTATATTCAGAAGTGATAGCTGGGGTATTAAAAAAGTGAATCATCTGGGTCACAACACAATAGCCTAGGTCGAGGCATCAGCTAATCAATTACCAACAGTGGAGTACTCATCATTGTAAGAGAGATTACGTGGTCAAGGATCACTATTTTGAATTTTTTATTACAAAGCTTTGGCTGCTTTTGGGTTCGTTACAAGAAGCCTGCAAACGGAGCAATAACAGCATCTCTTTCCCTGCTGCTGCTCTTCAGTACAGAGCTCCGACTCTGTTACATTGTGAAGTCCATCACAGAGAAAGAATTTCAATCAAAAGAAACCTTGGATATAATTGCATCAACTTTTAGAAAAGACAGATTTCAGTTTAAAAGAGACTCGACAGACATTGCTGTTTACATCAACTCCAACTCCAATGGAATTTCAAGACCATTGTGAAAAAGAACTGCCTCAGCCATGAACAAGTGAAGGAAATCAAACATCGAACTCTTTTTTTTTAAACCTCATAATAGAATCTTCTTTGGCCAAAGGTTAGCCTCCTCTCCTGTAACTTGTAATTTTGTTTACTATTGAGTACGAGTGTGCACATTGCAAAGATCAGGACATGGGTTTACCTTTTCAAATTGCTTTATATATCTTCACCTGGGTTGGCTTTTAGCATGATTAAAAACTAATCCGTTGAACAGTTTACTATGCATGCCTTGCTTGAACACAGTTTGAGACTTTAATCAAACTGTTTTTGTATAGGAGAGAATCATGAAAATGGAATAGGTGGACGTTGGACTCCTCTTATATTTTGTAAAGCAAGAAATCAAACTGTTATAACCGGCCTAGATTCTAATGGCTGGGGACAATTGGTTATCCCATGACTCTTGAGGAATGAGATCCCCAAAGTGGGAGGGCAATCGTTAACCTTTGAACTGTATAAATAGAGCTGGCCAGTGTGGTACCGGCTAAAGAGAGAGAACCAGTAGTGAACTTCTGGTGCTGTGTAAATATTGTTGTAAATAGAAGTTACTTTCTGTTTCACTCTACAAACTTGTGCTGGCTCTTAGTGGCCCTCACAAAACAAACCATCGTAATTGCAAATGTTAAGTGTTGCAGACTTTTTCTAGACAACGACATTTCCCAAGTCCAAATACTGTCGATCAGGGAGAAGATATAGAATTCACTGGTTACGACAGATAGGATTAAATTTGGAAGTCATTTGAGCTTTGATTGGTCAATTGTTTATTGCTGTCATTTGTTTGCAACTTCAACAATGCAAACAGACCATGGATAGTCCAGTTTGTTAAATTGCATACTATATATGGGAGAAATACAGCAGTTTGTTACTTACAAGTTGGCAGCTTTGCTGAAAAAACATTGAGAACATGTTATTGCTACTCCATTCACCATTCCTACTCCATTTCTCAGTCCTCTCTTTAAGGTTATCAAATTAGTCCGTGTCAAGTAAATTCGGATTAGATTTCAAACTCCTTCAAATTACTGTAGAAATCCTCAACACAAGGGATTTATAACATCACCAATTTGTTGCTGATCATTTGCATCATGTGGACTGCTGCTTTCATTATCAATAAAAGGTAACATAAAGTCTGCGCCTTCAAGACAAAATAACAATTTATATATAGTGAATAAACATAAATTGTATATTGGGCAGTCTATTCCAAAAATATCTGGCCTGCAATGAGTAATGGCAAACTTTCCACTAGCATGCCTGCCAAATCTAAAACGAAATATTTTCTTGGCTGATTAGAAGTTCGGCTAAAGATCCAGTTCTTGGCTTTATTAGTTATTAGCTGCAAAACTGAGTTCTTAGGGTAAAATTACATTTTTTACAGATGCACTTTTGGATAGAGTTTTGTTGGGATTAAAGTCTCTAATTTTGGAAGGGCACAGCTACAACGCAAGCTTCTCCGTAAACACTCAGATCTAACAAGAAAAATTCTCCATTGCCAATTTCATGTTTCCTATGATCTGAAAATAATATATCTAGGAACATAAAGATTCAGTCATTCAATTAGAGCATGGCTGAGCTACACCTCAATGACATTTATCTGCCTTTCATTAAACAAACCTTGAGAGTCTGATCAAACAAAGTTCTCTATCATGAAAGGCCCCATTGTCCTAGCATCCATAAGCTTTTTCAGGAGTGAGTTCCAAATTTCCATTACCCTGATTTCACTCCAAAAAGTTTAATTTTCAGATTGTTTCCCTTGTTCTTAATTCCCCAACAGAAGAATCAGTCTTTTCATACCTTCCCGAAAAAAGTCCATGGGTTTCAAGTACTATCTCAGGTGAATAAAAAAAACACATTTCTTTCTTGTTGAATTACATGCAGCAATCCAGTACATAAACTTATCATTTCAAAATACAGTTGAAATAGGTCATGCCAAAAATTTAGTTCCAGACAAATTTATTCAGTCATTTACCAAATAATAATGACATGTTGTTGAAATTAGCCCCAACAGCAGCAGTTTGGAACCTGCTCATGTGGAAGATTCAGTTTTAAACCTCTAATTTTTCTGACTAAAAGGTTGTGATTTCAGGTTCCACATAAGAAATTTGGGCTCAAATCTATTGAGTGTTGCACGATTGCTGTTAAACAGAGATCCCACCTGCTGGTTTAAGCAGAAGTAAAAGGTTCCATGGCATTAGTGCGATGGAGAACAGGGGAGTTAGCCCTGATGTATGATCCAACATTTATCACTCAATTAACAGTACTAAACAATTGTCTAGTCAGAATCACATCACTGTGTTGAAACTTAATAAAAGTATATTGGCTACTGTGTAACCTACATTACAACTACGTCTACACTTAGCTGTAAATTACTTTGGGATGTCTTGAGGTTGTGAAAGTCACTATATTACTGCACGTCTTATTTTCTTTCAGCAAGCAAACCAGTCAGCGCAGTGGTTAGCACTGTGGCTCCACAGCGCCAGGGTCCCAGGTTCGATTCCCGGATGCGTCACGGTCTGTGCGGTGTCTGCACGTTCTCCCCGTGTCTGTATGGGTTTCCTCTGGGTGCCCTGGTTTCCTCCCACTAGTCCCGAAAGAGGTGCTGTTACATAATTTGGACATTCTGAAATCTCTTTCTGTGTAACCGAACAGGCGCCAGAACGTAGCAACTAGGGGCTTTTCACAGCAACTTGTGACAATGAAGATCATTTAAAAGAATTGCGCTGCAGACATTAAAATAATCAAACACTTCCTAGGGGGAAATAAATTGTTGCACAACCTACCAATTGCAGTCTTATGCAAATTCACATGTTGCCACTATTTACCGAACGTAACTGGTATGTCCAAACCTTCTCAAATTCTCAGCAATTTAGTTATCACCTTGAAGGAGAGAATCTGCAGAAGACAGTTAATTTCATGAACAGTAAGATTTCTAAAATGGTCGAAGGCTATTCTAATTAGATAATGCCATGGCTTAATAGTTCAGTAAAGCAGGTTAGTTATTTTTACAGTTTGAGTAATTGTTTCTCTACTATTTTTAGTGATTGCTATGCTGGTGTAGTACAAGGGTTTTCAGCATAACAAGGGTTAATGTGGGACCAAAGAACAGTACCCTCCACACTATGATGCAGAGAGGCACATGACAGAAGATAGAAGACTGTTGTATAGAATCAAGAAGAAATCAGCATGAAGTGAACTCCTAGTGTGCATTATACTTTGTAAGTAGTTGTGTTGCCAATAAACACGACTGTTCAACCTGACATGCCTATGAGTCGCTTAATGTTGTTAGCTTTGGCTGCTGTTCAGTAAAGATTCAAGAGTTCTGCTCTTTTCCCAAGACATCTTTATTTTCCTTCAACACACTCTATCCATAACTCTATCACCATACCACTGCCAAACAAGTGCCACCTACAACATCTTCACATATCAGTGTCAATTATTGGATACTTAACATCAATGAGACATCTAATTGGAATGTCTCTTAACCCATTCCTCAACAGTCTCCACTTCTTTGGAAAAAAATAATAATAATTTGGTAAATATTGGTTTCCCACGAAAAATCTAAATGACAAGAAATTCAAAAAAACAGGCAATTCCCCCTCTCTTTGTTTCCATTTTTGGAAGGGGAAACAAAGAGTCACAGAATCAGGCGCCTTTCAGTAATAATATCCAAAAGTTTCTGTGAACTAGTTCCTCTTTTCGTAAAACAATCGGATAATTAAAAGTTACTGTCGACCCATTTAATTTTTGCTATCTCCCCTCTGCCCAACATCTGCTTCAAACTTGCAATGTCTATCATTAACCTTTTCTCATTCACACTTTTTGTAGAGTGCACATTTTCCCACAGGGATCTATTGTCAATGTGACACTCAATGGGTATGTTACCCAAATCCCCTAATCCCAAAATGTCTGTCAATATCTGGAATATATAAAAGGCCATATCCATACAAGGCTTAACCTCTCATCGGCCAAAGTGCTTTTGACCACTCTCCTTATTTTCTTTGTTTCCCACACAAGAGGGCAACATTTACTATTGTTCCCCAAAAGGAAAATTACAAAACCTCCTGCGCTTGAAACCCCATCACATAAATTTGCACAGGACGCATTACTATAAACAATGAGTTTCAAGTGCCTAAGATCACCTAAAACCGGGAACCTCAAGACACACTCCTGCATTTTTAGTTTGACCAAAGCTTTATTTGCTCTCATATGGTCTTCCACTTTAGGATCAATCATTTCTGTATTCAATCTAAGACATCAAAAAAATATATTATTTTTTATTTAGAGTAGCCAATTATTTTTCTTTTCCAATTAAGGGGCAATGTTAGCGTGGCCAATCCACCTAACCAGCTCATCTTTGGGTTGTGGGGATGAAACTCACGCAGACATGGGGAGAATGTGCAAACTCCACACAGACAGTGGCCCAGGGCCAGGATTCGAACCCAGGTCCTCAGCTCCGCAGTTCCAGTGCTAACCACTGCGCCACATGCCGTCCCCAAGACATCAAAACTAACATCTGGTCTAGTCTGTCTACCTAACCAATTCAGTTGCCCAATTAAACTTTGCAGTTGCTCTTTTTCCAAATTTGAAATCATTGCGTCTTTTTGTGAAACCCGACTACGACTAACTGCTATTGGGCTGATGCTTTCCAAATAAGATTGTTGACGTAAAGTTGCACCTGACTCAGTCTGTGCGATTTCCAGTCCAATTTATTTAAATGCACCGGAAGCCTGACTTCCAATCCCGAATTCTTTCCTCAACCCAGAGATTACAATAGCTTTGAAACCACTAGTCCCACCCCACAAACAAATCATCGACATGCAACATAAAGATGCCAGAAAGATTTCCTTTATAGTGCCAGTAAAACATTTCCAGATCTGCTTTCAAATGGCAACTGCCTAACTTTAATAAAACTGACCTTACCAAAAAGTACCAGACTCTAGACGCATCATGAAAATGAAAATCGCTTATTGTCACAAGCAGGCTTCAATTAAGTTACTGTGAACAGCCCCTAGTCACCACATTCTGGCGCCTGTTTGGAGAGGCTGGTATGGGAATTGAACCTGCCTTGGTCTGCTTTAAAAGCCAGCTATTTGGCCCTGTGCTAAACCAGCATCATTTAATTCATATACACATTTGTTCAACTTCCAAAATATTCCTTTTGTGTTAGCTGCCTCTTTAGGAGGACGGTGAAAAATATCTCTCTGAAGCTGATGCCCCTGCAAAAAGGCAGCTTTTATTGCTTTAGATTTGCATTCTCATGCCTTTAAAATAACCTTTCCTGCCGTAGGTGAATCTACCCTTAAATCCTGATCTTCTAAGTTTTCTGCAAATCCCCTTGCCACAAGCCTGGCCATTGCCTTATAAGTTCCATTCAGAAGAACCTTTTTTGCGCAAATTCATCTGTGGGATAGAGCTCTTTGCCCCCTATCCGGTACTTCCGTGTATACCCCAAATTCACTCCAAATATGGAGTTCTTGCTGTTTGGCATCTTTGATAACTTTTTCATCTAATTTATTGGAGGCCACCAAAATCTCACGAGCATGTGGACTTCTACTCATAGTAGCATTCGTAGTCTTACCCATGTTCCGAGACCTTGAAAAATTACGTCCCTATCCTGCCTGGTATCTTGTTCTGTACTGCTACTGCTTGATCTTCCCCTTCTGCTATGTGATGTCCTTTCAATAGTTCTCAACCTTTTCCTGTGAACCTGTTCACTACCCGATGTACTATCTGAACTGGCACCACGTTTCTGTGCCCTCGGTTTTTGAACTTTGTGTTCCCAATCCATTGTCTTGACACCCATCCCTGTATGCTGCACATTCAACCAGTGTTTATACTTTCCAGTGGCCTTCCCTGCTACTAATAACAGTTGCATCCTTCAATTGACTTGACCCTTCAGGCAAGCATGTCACTTTTGTACCAATTGTTGGCAGTTGTCCTTTCAGAAAAGTTGCCTATTCTAATTCATCAGAAGTATTGTGTTCCTCTACAGAAACCCTGTCTATATCAGTTAACTGGTTCACATAGTTCTGTAACATGTGCACACCAGATGACCCTGTTTCTCATCTGTCTAAATTTGAAAATTTGTAATCTGTACCTATTATCCTTGATGAATGTACCCTAATAGTCTGATTGCATGTCGCAAAACAATTGTTTTGCCATCTATGCCTATGATCTTCCCTGGGCCTTTACATTCATTAAAATTGTCTCTCTTATAGTATACTGTGTCTCTTTGCTGAAATTTAATGGCCGTACATTATGGCCTTAAAGCTCTGCGAATTCTTTCAGAGACTTTTGCTTCCAAAAAAGCTTTTCTACTGCTATGTAATGCATCTAAATGCTCAGGAAAGGCAGAGCTAATTGTAGTCCCTTCCCAAGCAGGAGGCTGGTCATCCAAAATGGACGGAATTTTAGGATTTCTACCAAACACTAATTGATAGGGACAATAGCCCCCAACCATCTGCAACAAATTTTTCACATGTACTGCCCATGCTAAGACTAAATTTAACTTGCAATTTGGTCTATCTGCTAAAATTTTCAGGAGCATTTCATCTATTGCAGCATGGTTTCTTTCACACACACCATAACTAAAAGGGTTTTCCGCAGCCGTACTCATAACTGTGATATTCACATTTTCACACATATCCCGAAACTCATTATTGTGAAATTCTCCCCTGTTGTCTAAGGAATTTTGACTAAATCAACCATTGTACGAAGTAAAGAAAAGAGAGTAATGTGGTTGCTAAATTTACAAAATGCAAAATAAATATATGTTAGCTTTATCCCAGATCTTAAGGTCCATGGCCACAATGTCGTTCAAATCCCTGGCCAAAGGTAGGGTTACTATCGGTCGTGCTGGTATCCTTCTGTACTTCCTACAAACTTCACAGCAATCATTAACCTGTTCTATCAGTTTAGTATGGTCTTCATCCCTTACCCCTGCATCCTTTAATACATTTTTCAGCCTACGAGGAGACGGATGTGCAAATTGCCTATGCAGTTTTAATACAACAAGCATTTTATGGGCTAAAGTCCCATTTCCAGCTGTCAATAACTCATCCTTAACAACTGCACCTGAAATATTATTTGTCAGTAATACAATAGTGTCCCGACTGTGTAAATTGTAAGTCCACCGTCTTTCCAAAAACTGTTGCCTTATCCTAGTCCATATCCAGTTTCATGTGTGCTTTCTTCATCGATGGTCTGTTCAGAAGCAAAGGTTGATATAACATCTGTGGTAATGAAATGATTCACTCCGGCAATATTGCAAGGGATCACCACTCTTTTCAGCGACTTCAGGGTATTATCATCCCAAATTTGAAACTTGTGGAACTTTCAAATTCCTTAACCTTGTTAAGA
Organism: Scyliorhinus torazame; assembly: GCF_047496885.1. Classification (NCBI taxonomy): domain Eukaryota; kingdom Metazoa; phylum Chordata; class Chondrichthyes; order Carcharhiniformes; family Scyliorhinidae; genus Scyliorhinus; species Scyliorhinus torazame. Next base: position 78,756,944 of record NC_092725.1, on the reverse strand, counting down.
TTTTCAGCATTCAAAGAGTCCAGGTAACATTTTAACAAGTCAACTCCACACACAGATGATGTGCAGCCACTGTCCAATTGGACAGCACGGTAGTACACGTGGCTAGCACTGTGGCTTCACAGCGCCAGGGTCCCAGGTTCGATTCCCCGCTGGGTCACTGTCTGTGCGGAGTCTGCACGTTCTCCCCATGTCCGCGTGGGTTTCCTCCGGGTGCTCCGGTTTCCTCCCACAGTCCAAAGACATGCAGGTTAGGTGGGTTGGCCATGCTAAATTGCCCTTCGTGTCCAAAAAGGTGAGGAGGGGTTATTGGGTTATGGGGATAGGGTGGAAGTGAGGGCTTAAGTGTGTCGGTGCAGACTTGATGGGCCGAATGGCCTCCTTCTGCACTGTATGTTCTATGTATCTATATAACACAGCACAATTGATGGATTCTGCAACCAACTCATTACCGGAGTAATACTGCTCGTTAATAGACAATGCCTTCTTTCTGGTCACCATCTTTTTCCTCTTCCGACTCTTCCTTGTCATGTGTAGCTTCAAACACTATTATTACGGGTTGGACAGTTGAAAGCATAATGGTATTGAGAGTCACACCGAAAACATTGATTTATCATACCCTGGACATTTCTGGGGTTCATTTTCCGATTACCATTTTCCATGTCCCCCTCCTGTTATAGGTTTTAAATGGGTTTCTGTTCTCATAATTTCCACATCCCGATTTCCTTCCATACTGTCGTAACCGGTTTGTAGCCGTACGATCTCGCCATCCTGTCAGTAGTGTATCTTCCATGGTCTGCTTTATTGCTGAACTCTTAACTCCTTACTGAAAGTAGCCAGAAGCTAACAGTGGCAGTAGAGGATGGTTACTGTGCAAATGTAAAGGGTCGAAAGATACAGCTTTTCCAGAAGAGAAAAAAAAATCTGCATCAACCAAGGAGTGAGGTGAGAAAAAAATATATATATATGGCTGATCCTAGAATAAAGATGTCCAGATATGACTATCCATCATTATTTTCTGAAAGGGGATGTGCAGAAGTGCAGTTGTTATGTGGACGAAGGTAACTGCCTTGGGAAAGAGGAAACAAGGTATGGCATTGGCCTCTTTCTCTACCTTATGAGAGTAAAATCTGAAGCAAAGTGTATTCTGAACTGGAATTGGATTTGATTTATTGTCACGTGTACCAAAGTACAGTGAAAAGTATTTTTCTGCAGCCTAGGGAACGGACACAGTATGTACACAGTAGACAAAAGAATAATCGACAGATTGTACATTGACAAATGGTACATCAACAAATAGTGATTGGTTACAATGCGGAACAAAGGCCTAACAAAGCAAATACATGAGCAGCGCAGGATGTTCTGAATAGTGTACTTACAGGGAACAGATCAATCTGAGGGAAAGTTGCTGAGGAGTCTAGTAGCTGTAGGGAAGAAGCTGTACCTACAGTTGTACCTGTACCTATGGATGTGCGGTCTTAAGACTTCTGCATCTTTTGCCCGATAGAAGGGTCTGGAAGAGGGAAAAGTCTGGGTGTGCGGGGTCTCTGACAATGCTGTCTACCTTCCTGAGGCAGCAAGAGGTGTAGTCAGAATCAATGGGAGGGTGGCAAGCTTGTTTGATGCGTTGGACGGAGTTCACCACACTGCAGTTTCTTGCGATCTTGGGTCGAGCAGTTGCCATACCAAGCTGTGATGCAGCTGGATAGGATGCTCTCTATGGCATATCCACTTCAGGATCTTATGTTTCAATCAAGTTACCTCTATGTCTTCTAAACTCTAGCGGATACAAGCCTAGCCTGTCCAAACTTTCCTCATAAGACAACCCTCCCATTCCAGGTATTAGTCAGGTATTCCCCGAACTGCTTCCAATGTATTCATATCCCTTCTTAAATAAGGTTACCAATACAGTACTCCTTATGTGATCTCACAAACCACTCTGGATGTCCCGAAGCGTGGTACATTGGCGAGACCATGCAGACGCTGCGACAATGGATGAACTGACATCGCGCGACAATCGCCAGGCACGAATGTTCGCTTCCAGTCGGGGAACACTTCAGCAGTCAAGGGCATTCAGCCTCTGATCTTTGGGTAAGCGTTCTCCAAGGCGGCCTTCAGGACGCGCGACAACGCAGAATCGCCGAGCAGAAACTTATAGCCAAGTTCCGCACACATGAGTACAGCCTCAACCGGGACCTTGGATTCATGTTGCATCACATTCACCCCCCACCATCTGGCCTGGGGATCCAAATTGCCCACACTGGACACGGATCCACAAACGGAACCAGAGGAGTCTGGTGGAGGAAGTCTAAAAGGACCTGCACAGGTGGGGCTCACTCCCACTCTCAGGGAGCATACAGATGATCAAAATAAACATGCTGCCCAGATTCCTCTTCCTGTCCTGATCCCTCCCGATCTACATCCCCGAGAATTTTTTCAACAGTCGACAAACTAATCATGGTATGTTGGGGTGAGGGGGAGAGGAACGAGCCTGAGAATCCAAAAGGTTCTACAAAGGAGAAGAATGTGGGAGGCATAGCCTTTCCAAACCTACAGTTCAACCACTAGGCGGCGAGCACAAAAAGAGTACAGGGATGGGTTAAGAAACTGGGAGTAGAGTGGGTGAAGATGAAAAGTTCTTGCACAGGGACATCCCTCTGAGCCCTTGTCACAACCGCATGGCCTCATCTGCAACAACCGCAGGTTCACTCCTGCAATAATGGATGCCATCTTCAAAAGGCAGAGATAGGATGATGGGACTCTTGACAGTTAGGGACATGTACACAGACGATAAAGTAGCGACACTGAGGGAACTCACGGAGAGGTTCCAGTTACTAAGAGGAAACAATCAGATATACATTCAGATCAAAAACATCCTCCGCAAAGAAACAACAACGTGCCCCCAGATACCAGGATACTCGTCAGTAAAAGAACTGCAGGACGCAGACTACCTAGGGAAGCGAAACTGTGCGGACATGTATGCCTGACTGTTGGAGGAGGTACTCTCCTCCCTGGGCGAGACAGGGAAAAATGTGAGGAGCAACTAGACATAAGAGATAGAGAGAGGACTCTGGACTGAAGCACTGCACAGGACGAACTTTACCTCCATGTGCAGGGCTGAGCCTAACGCAGCTAAAGGTGGTGCACAGAGCACACCTAACCAGAACATGAATGAGTGGGTTCTTACCGGCGGTGGTGGACAAATGCGAACGTTGCCAGGGAGGCCGGGCCAACCATACCCACATGTTCAGGGTGGGAGGGGTGCAAAGGCATGCAAATGGAAGATTGACGGACAAGCACGAGGGACAAAGCTGCAAGGGACCAAGAGCAAGCTAAGGCCCAAATTAAGTTGTAAATAAACGCTTCTAAATACATATTTTGGCCATATTGGGGAATGTAAATTATGTATGCTGACTAAAGGGAGGTCACGGCCACAGTTGTAGAGAAAATACATATGTGATCGTTTTTGGCGTGGTTTTGTAATTTATAATTTATAAATTATTGGATAAAAAATATGGAAAGTGAACTTCTGGTGGTGGCCATGCGCGGGTAGGTCGTGTTTTCGGCGGCTCCTGCCACGAACGGACTAATGGGCCCTTTTAAAGGAGCTTTGACGGCCCATTGTCGACGTAAATCAGCAGGCAAACGGCGCTAGAAGGCTCCCCACAGCAGTTTATGGAGGGGACCAGGAGCAGGACGGCAAAACAAATGACCAGTGAGAAGCGGCAGGAACGGGCGCGCAACAGAAAATGGCGGCCGGCTCGGATCAGGAAGCGTGGGCCCAGTGGTCGCGGGAACAGCAGGAGTTCCTTAGAAGCTGTTTTGCTGACCTGAAAACGGAGATGCTGGCCCCAATGAAGGCCTCAATGGAGAAAATGGTGGAGACCCAGAAAATGCAGGAGAAGGCGATCAAGGAGATTGAGAAAAGGGTCTCTGATAATGAAGTCAAGATACTGGGCCTGGCCGTCAGGCTGGAGGCACACGACACCCTGCATAAGAGGTGGCAGGAGAGGCTGGAAGACCTTGAAAACCGGTCCAGGAGGCAAAACCTGCGCATCCTGGGTCTACCCGAGGGTGCGGAGGGGTCGGACGCGAGCACATTCGTGACCACGTTGTTGGGCACCCTGATGGGGTCAGGAGCATTTCCTCAGCCTCTGGAACTGGATGGGGCGCACAGAGTCTTTGCAAGGAAGCCCAAAACGAATGAACTGGAGGGGGGGGAGGGGGGGAAAGGAGGAGGGGGGGAGAAGGAGGGGGGAGAAGGAGGGGGGAAGGAGGGGGGGGAAGGAGGGGGGGGAAGGAGGGGGGGAAGGAGGGGGGGTGGGGGGGGAGGAGGAAGGGGGGAGGAGGGGGGGGAGGAGGAGGGGGGAGGAGGAGTGGGGAGGGAGGAGGGGGGAGGAGGGGGGGGAGGAGGGGGGGAGAATGGGGGGGGTGGAGGGGGGGAGGAGGGGGGGAGAGAGGAGGGGGTGGGAGGAGGGGGGGAGGAGGAGGGGGGGAGGAGGGGGAGGAGGGGAGGAGGAGGGGGAGAGGGGGAGGAGGGGGAGAGGGGGGGAGAGGGGGGAGGAGGGGGAGGAGGGGGAGGGGGAGGGGGGAGGAGGGGGAGGGGGGAGGGGGAAGGGGGGAGGAGGGGGAGGGGGGAGGGGGAGGGGGGGAGAGGGGGGAGGAGGAGGGAGGGGGGAGGGGGGAGGGGGAGGAGGGGGGGAGGAGGGGGGAGGGGGAGGAGGGGGAGGGGGAGGAGGGGGGAGGAGGGGAGAGGGGGAGGAGGGGAGGGGGGGAGGAGGGGGGGAGGGGCAGGAGGGGGGGAGGGGGGGAGGGGGTGGGGGAGGGGGGGGAGGGGGTGGGGGAGGAGGGGGGGACGAGGGGGGAGGAGGGGGGGAGGAGGGGGGAGGAGGGGGAGAAGGGGGGAGGAGGGGGAGGAGGGGGAGGAGGGGGGGAGGAGGGGGAGGGGGGAGGAGGGGGGAGGAGGGGGGGAGGAGGGGGGGAGAGGAGGGGGGGGAAGGAAGGAGGGGGGAAGGAAGGAGGGGGGGAAGGAGGGGGAGGGGAGGGGAGGGGGTGGAGAGGGAGGGGAGGGAGGGGGTGGAGAGGGGAGGGGGGTGGAGAGGGGAGGGGAGGGGGTGGAGAGGGGAGGGGAGGGGAGGGGGGTGGGGAGGGGAGGGGGGTGGGGAGGGGGGTGGGGAGGGGAGGGGGGTGGGGAGGGGAGGGGGTGGAGAGGGGAGGGAGGGGGTGGGGGGTGGAGGGGGAGGGGAGGGGGGTGGGGAGGGGAGGGGGGTGGGGAGGGGGGTGGAGAGGGGAGGGGTGGAGAGGGGAGGGGAGGGGGGTGGAGAGGGGAGGGGAGGGGGGAGGAGAGGGGAGGGGGTGGGGAGGGGAGGGGGGTGGAGAGGGGAGGGGGTGGAGAGTGGAGGGGAGGGGGTGGAGAGGGGAGGGGAGAGGAGGGGGGTGGAGAGGGGAGGGGAGAGGAGGGGGGTGGAGAGGGGAGGGGAGGGGAGGGGGTGGAGAGGGGAGGGGAGGGGGGTGGAGAGGGGAGGGGAGGGGGGTGGAGAGGGGAGGGGAGGGGGAGGAGAGGGGAGGGGGTGGGGAGGGGAGGGGGGTGGAGAGGGGAGGGGGTGGAGAGGGGAGGGGAGGGGAGGGGGGTGGAGAGGGGTGAGGGGGGGAGGAGGGGGAGGGGGGGAGGAGGGGGGAGGAGGGGGAGGAGGAGGAGGGGGGAGGGGGAGGAGGGGGGAGGAGGGGGGAGGAGGGGGGGAGGAGGGGGGAGGAGGGGGGAGGAGGGGGAGGAGGGGGAGGGGGGAGGGGGGAGGAGGGGAGGGGGGAGGAGGGGAGGGGGAGGAGGGGGAGGGGGAGGGGGAGGAGGGGGGAGGAGGGGGAGGAGGGGGGGAGGGGGGGAAGGGGGGGAGGAGGGGGGGAGGGGGAGGAGGGGGGGAGGGGGAGGAGGGGGGGAGGGGGGAGGAGGGGGGAGGAGGAGGGGGAGGGGGAGGAGGAGGGGAGGAGGGGGGAGGAGGAGGGGGGAGGGGGGAGGAGGAGGGGGAGGAGGGGGGGAGGGGGAGGGGGAGAGGGGAGGAGGGGGAGGAGGGGGGAGGAGGGGGGAGGAGGGGGGAGGAGGGGGGGGGAGGAGGGGGGGGGAGGAGGGGGGAGGGGAGGGGGAGGGGGGGGAGGAGGGGGAGGAGGGGGGAGGGGAGGAGGGGGGAGGGGGGGGAGGAGGGGGGAGGAGGGGGGGAGGAGGGGGAGGAGGGGGGGAGGAGGGGGGGAGGGGGGGAGGAGGGGGGGAGGGGGGGAGGGGGAGGGGGGAGGGGGGAGGGGGAGGGGGGGGGGTGGGAGGGGAGGGGGGTGGGGAGGGGAGGGGGTGGGGAGGGGAGGGGGTGGGGAGGGAGGGGGTGGGGGAGGGGTGGGGTGGGGAGGGGTGGGGAGGGGGGAGGGGTGGGGAGGGGAGGGGGGTGGGGAGGGGGGGGGTGAGGGGAGGGGAGGGGGGTGGAGGGGGAGGGGAGGGGAGGGAGGGGGTGGAGGGGGAGGGGGAGGGGGAGGGGGAGGGGAGGGGAGGGGGAGGGGGAGGGGGGAGGGGAGGGGGGGGTGGGGGGAGGAGGGGGGTGGAGGAGGGGGAGGGGAGGAGGGGGGAGGAGGAGGGGGGAGGAGGGGGGAGGAGGAGGGGAGGAGGGGGGAGGAGGGGGGGAGGGGGGAGGAGGGGGGAGGAGGGGAGGAGGAGGGGAGGAGGGGGAGGAGGAGGGGGGGAGGAGGGGGGGAGGATGGGGAGGAGGGGGGTGGAGGGGGGGAGGGGGTGGGAGGAGGGGGGGAGGGGGTGGGAGGAGGGGGGGAGGGGGGAGGAGGGAGGGGGGAGGAGGGGGAGGAGGAGGGGGGTGAGGAGGGGGGAGGAGGGGGGGAGGAGGGGGGAGAGGGGGGAGGGGGGGAGGGGGGAGGGGAGGAGGAGGGGGAGGGGGGGAGGGGAGGAGGAGGAGGGGGGGAGGAGGGGAGGGGAGGAGGAGGGGAGGGGGAGGAGGAGGGGGAGGGGGAGGAGGAGGGGGGAGGAGGGGGAGGAGGAGGGGGGAGGAGGGGGGAGGAGGAGGGGAGGAGGGGGGGAGGAGGGGGGAGGGAGGAGGAGGGGGAGGAGGGGGAGGAGGAGGGGGGAGGAGGGGGGGGAGGATGGGGGAGGAGGGGGAGGAGGGGGGGGAGGGGGGGGGAGGGGGGTGGGAGGAGGGGGGGAGGGGGTGGGAGGAGGGGGGAGGGGGGAGGAGGAGGGGGGGAGGAGGGGGGAGGAGGAGGGGGGTGAGGAGGGGGGAGGAGGGGGGGAGGAGGGGGG